>NC_140043.1:10956278-12156278 GCF_963513975.1 Fringilla coelebs | reverse complement strand
CAGCCTGCACTGACAGTGGGGTTTTAGCAGCTGGTTTGCACTGCACATACAGAAATCAGTGTCAGTCCCTCTTTAGGAGCAGAGAGAACAGTCTGAAAGGGAAATGATGGCTGTAATACAGCTTCACCCGAGTTTCCCAGTGTATGTTTCATTGTTTCATTCATCAGCCTGCCTGTACTGCAGCAAACCTCAATTCCTCAGGTGACTCCCTCCCCTTCCTCTGGAAGCCAAACAAGCACCTGCAGGAGCTGCAAGGTCTGTGCAGGCTGACAGAGCTGCAGATAAAGGCCCAGCAAACAGGGACACAGTGCTTTTTGGAACATTCACAGCCACAACACCCCTCCCTGTGCAGCCCCACCAATTTCTCTCTGGGCAGACCCCAGGCTCTCCCCAGAGGTGCCTCTGAAGGTGCAGTGTCACGCTTGGCACAAACCCACTGTGCTGCTCCAGCTCCATCCCCCATGCCTGCAGTGCTGCTCCCTCCCCTGAGTTCTCTGGGTGGGTTATCAGCTCCCTGCCCCAAAGCTGCAGGGCTCTGATAGCACTGGGAGCTGCCTGGCAGGCCCTGCCAGAGGCTTTTCACACAAAACTCTGTTTTCCTTCTTCTAAAAGGAGACTCCATCCCATTCCCTTTCTCCCCACCTGCTGCTCTTTCCTATTCCTCTTCCAGTCTCTTTTTCAGATTCCAGAGAACATCTCTGCTACCCAAACCCATTTGCACACATTCCTCCAGCCCAGCAGAGAACAAATATCAGAATAAAATCCATAGATACTTATACTGAATTGGGATGCATTAAAATTTTCAAACCAGTATCTTCTGCAGAAATTTATTTAGTTCAAGGGCTCCACAAAAGTCTAGAAGCCTCCAACAGGGTAAGAAGCTACACAGAGAGAATCACAAGGGACCCACAAGGATCATCAGACCCCAACACCCCTACTCCAGCTAAGCCTCCCAATGGAGAGCTGATGAAAAGCTCTTCTATTTGACTATGATTTTAAAGCCTTTCCAACCAAGTATTCCCAAATTCTCCTCACCTGTCTGTGAAAGCTAAAAAAACCATCAAGGGTTAGACAATTCAAAAGTCTCTGTTCCTAGGTAAATGTAACCAGAGCACCAAGCAGGGCCAATTCCCAAAACAAGGAGCACCAAAGTCAGGCAGGAGTTCAGAGTCAGTTTTCACTTTAAATCATCCAGTATCACAAAGATTTGGGTTTATTTACAACAGCAAAGGCCAGTAGTTCCTTCATGCACATTCACAAACTTCCAGTCTTTTGAATCCTTATTTAATTTCCCAGGAAGCAGAAAGCCCCTCATTGCTCTAATTTGAAGGTGTGATCAGAGACTGAGTTACACTTTCAAGTGTCATTTCCAGATAATGTATTTTTGGGACAAAATGGAAAGCAGATTAATTCACCCACTCTGACTTATCAAGTTCTGCAGCCTTCCAGTTTATCTTGCTCCAAGTTTTTATGGCTTTATTTCAGTTCTCCAGTATTTAAGAGATTTAGACTCAGTCATTCCACCTAATAAAGTGAACTGAGGGACTGTTCAACCTGAAACAGTCATTTTCTTCTAGAAAATGTCCATTGAGCAATTATTCCTAGAAGCAGTAGCATATTCCTCATTCAGTCTGCTCAAAATCTATAAAGATTGGGTGAGGGAGAGCCCAGTTTGCATTTACATTGAAGTGATGTTCATACCAAACCCATTATAAAACAGCTCTCATGTAATTTAAATTCCAAGTCCCATCCAGAACCTGGAACTTATCTGCATTTCAATGCTGCATTTGCTCTGACATTATGCATCATCATCTGGGAAAAGCAAAAATTCCTTGAAACAACAAACCTCTCATTCTGCAGCTTTAGATCAGGCAAGAACAGGTACAAACACAAGGTGAAGAGAGAAATTCTCATTAAATGTCCTCATCTCTAAGTCCCTGCTAATGGGAATAAAACCTGTGTTCCAATAACCACTGAGCTCCTGGGACAGCTGTTAATCAGCCTGTAAATGTACACAGAGAAAATTTCACCCCATGCCATAAAAACCTGTATTTCATTTCATTCTTACCCCAGCAAACCACCAACATTAAGCATAAAGACTCTGGAGATTTGCTGCCCAAAACCTGAGAAATCTGCCAAGGAATAAAACTGACTCATGAGCTCTTAGGTTCCAGAAAAATAATCAGGGGCTTGGAGGTCAGACATTAAAGGTATGAAGTCTGCCTGCAAAATTGTTTAATTTGAACAGTTTCAATGTCTTCAAGATTTTAAGATTTGTCTGTCACCTCTCTGTATTTTGAAGAGCTTTACCTACAGGTGTACAAGGAGTAAAGGAGGAATTAAAACACAAAAAGAGGATGTAAAAAGAATTTCTAGCTTTGTTTGCAGGAGCATTTATAGAATATTTCTATGAATGCGTGTTTAGACACAGAATTTACCTCAGTATAGACTCTATATATCTCACCTCTGAGAAATAACCTTTTTCCAAAGAGTTTCTGTATTCAATGATTCTTGTATAACACTTAACAGAGAAATTTAGAATGACATTTACAAAAATGTGTCTCCCTCCCATAGAATCTAAAAAATATTCTGTAAAACCACTCAGGCTTTGCTTTCCAGGCAGCAAAACAGCTACTCAAAAATACATGTTTTTTTTTTTAATTTATGAATTTCTGATTTCACAAGGTGCTGAAGTTTTTTACTCTTTAAGAATTACGAATCTAAATATGAACTTCAGTACTTGGATCCTAAAGCATCTACTTCAAAAAACCTTGAATTATAATCTCAAAACACTAAAAAAAATAAAACAAATATACCTCTTCTGGCATAATTGGTATCCATATCCTTAAAATGCACCATAACAAAGTCTGAAGACTTGAACAAGATACTCTCCAGGATGTCCTCTCGTTTTGGCCCCAAACTGGATTCTGCAGTTTTCCGATGAGCAGCATCAACCACTAAATCACACTGTGGGAAATGCAAACACAGGGCACTGCTTTACTGCACAATCATCCCCTCCAAAATTTGCAAAAACTAGGTATTTAAAATCTGTTTTAAATCTAGGCATGAACAGTAAAAATAATTCTGAGTAAATATTTACATTTTAATCAAATGTTGGTTATTTGGTATTAAGAATTTTCACAATAGGGAAGAGTCAAAATGTAAAAAAATTACCTTAGGACTGTAGGTTTTAAAAACTCCTTCATATATACCACCATTTTTCACCTGTACTTCACATTTGGATCCCTAGAATGCAAGAAAAATGAAATATAAGTTTCTACCAACGTGGCAAATAACATTACAGTGATTTTCTAAAATCTGTTCTTTACATAGGTAAAAATACAGCTCAATTTTTAGCCAAATTTCCTCATTCAGCATCTGCCCATTTCAAAATACACTGCTGTGCTCTGCAAATTCAAATGGCTGGGTGTGTATGGGCAGTTCTGAAGGGATTTAAGATACTCACTGGAGAATATTTGGTTCTCACAAGACTCTTGACCAGTTAAAACACACAAAGGAGGTTTTGTGCAAACCCCAAATCTGTGCCTGTGTCGGTACAAATAAGGACAAAAGCTTATCCTGGCCTCAAGCAGATGTGGGACAGTCTGCCTTACTTCATTTTGCCATGTCAGGGCTTCCCTTAAAATCTTGGGAGAAAGGTTTTTAATCCCTGCACATGGACTCATTTTATTTATCCAGAACCTCTCTACAGACAGGAAATTCAAAATACAACCAGTGCACCTAAGAGATCTGCTGTACCTCTGCAAATCAGAGTTAAACCTTTCCAAGCCTAAAATTTCTGTGATCCTTTAAAGCTCAACCTTAGCAAAAAGTGCTTAAAGTTTAATATTTACTCTTTTATATTATAATTAGTGGATTAATTAACAATTCCCTGTCATATAGGAACCATTCTTCCAAATATCAAGACTTACAACAACTGATGTGAGTATGTGAACCATTCTCATGTTTGCATAGATGCCATCAAAAGAAATCTGAAAAATAAGAAAGTCATCATGAATATTGAAAAAAATTCCAAAAGCCAGAGCACCCAACCCAGGCTTTCATCTGCACACAGAGAAAATTTCAGAAACATTGGGTAAAAATCTTACTCAGGCAAGACACATGGAATGTTTATTATTAAATATTAATATTAAACATGCCAGGGAAGATTTTCAGAGGGCCCCTGACTTTTTTTCTGACCAGTTAAAGATCTAACACCCTCCCAAACAAGCTAAAAATCCCAGGAGAGCCCCTAATGTCACTCCATTAAGGAAATTCTCTGGCTGGCTGGGTGCAGCTGATAGGCACAGATTTGAGAGATGTCAGCAGGGCTTTGTTTTTAAACAAAAAAAGCCCTGCTGGTTTTAAGAACCATCAGGAGAATAAAGCACTTGCAGAGCTGCAGAAGCAAAAAGGTATTTTCAGGCCTGCTCAAGCTCATCCTTTCATCTCCCAGCCCTGATTACACACATTAACAGCAGCTAAAGCCATCAAATTGTGGAGTGCTAAATTGCCACAAACCCTATTATTAATTTAGTCCAAAGTAACTCAGGGCAGCACCAGGACCTGCAATCCTGACTGGGAGAGCTGGGCAGGTGTCCCCAGGCTGCTGGAGGACACATTCACCTCAGTGCAGCTGTTTTGTTGCAATACCTGGTACCTTTTTGTGTTTGTAAAACAAGAGATGCTGAAACAGCTCTTAGGATCTCACCCCACACTGTGAGTTTTTCAACTGACAATGTATTTTTAACAGTCACCCACTTTTCTGGGCTGAACAGACGAGTTTGGGGACACTCCTGTGCTCAGCACTCAGTACACAGCACATCCAGACCAACATCTGGGGATGTTCAGTGTTTGCCTATGACCTTTCCACCAGTTTTCCTCAAAGCTTCTTTAGTTTTTCTCAAGTGTCTTGGTATCTTCAATAAACATTTATGTAAGCAAACTGCAGCTCTTTTAGATCTTCCTGCTTCTGCTCCATTCCCCAAAATTAGGCATCTTTGAAAACCAGGCCAGCAACAAATTGGCAAATATTTGATTAGTGAAGTTCAAAGATGCACTCTTTCAATCAAGATCCATGAATTTAGCTCTGATAAAATGATGGTCAGCAAGTCAAGCCACATCTAAACTCCAGTAATACACAGCCTTGAGAACAACTAAAGTTGCACATTGGAGCTAGTGAGAACAATGGTTCAGCAATTTTATAGTAAAGCTAAACCAAGTAGTTATTTTTATTTCATTAAATGCTGCCTTACTGTCATCTGTTTAAAGGAGAAGCCAAAGTTAGAATTTTCAGATAGGAACTAATTGAAAAAGCACTGCCTTAAGTTAAATGTTATTTATATTTACAGCTGTAATTGCAAGAAAATGCAGAATATTGATATTAGTGCAGTCAGAAGTTTAAGTGAACCTTCCCCCCTTCACCCTCCAAGGAGACCTAAATGAATGTGAGATGCTACTCTTTAGAAAATTGAATTTCACTCTAAAGGATCCACCCACCACGGTATCCCAAGGAAAAAATGGAGAGAATATTCCAGCATCTGCCATTCTGATAAGCTGTTTGCCCTCCCCTGCAGTGGCACAAAGAGGAGAAATCACAAACTCACCGTAGGCTGAGGTGGTCCTTTGCCACTGCTGCGGCCTCTGCAATGGAACACACACATGGCAGATGATTAAAGAGCTGCTGAAACTGCTCCATTTCCTACCAAGCAAGAATTCCAAACCCATCCCAATTCAGAGTTAAGAATGGGTTTGGGAAAACCAACACTCCCAGAGAGCAGAACCTGACAAGGACCCACTGGGTTTAGCTCCAACCTGCTGACCTGCCATGGGCCATCAGCAGGCAGGGGCTACCTGCGATAAATTAAAGGAGAAAATGAAGAAAATACTACTTTTATAAAACCAGAGTAAGAATAAGAGCAAATTCCAAATCTTTATGGCACATAAAGACAAGATCAGGCTCAAGCCCTGCACAGCCAGGAGGCTCCAAATGTTGTCACTGTGTCAGATTTGAGCCACCCAAACAACTGACCCTGCCATGGCAGACAGAGGAGCCCTGACTGTGAGGTTCCACCTACAGAGCTCATTTCTAACTGCTCTCACAAAACCAGGAATTCTGTCCATTCCCCCAAAAATACCAGATCCTCCTAATGCCAATCTGTCACTGTGTAGCACTCAGGACACCTGGGGATGCTCAGAACACCCTGAGACAAGGGTCAGTCTGTGCCCTCCACTCCAGGCACCTGAGCCCCAAAGCATCCCTGCAGCTAAAAATGTCCCCAAGAGCTCCAATTCTTCAACTCCACTGGTGTGCTTTAATTCTAAGCTCCTCCCTTGTACCAAGAAGTCCTAGTTTCAAATACTCCTTATAGTGATTTAGATTTGTGTTATGACTCCAGGAGCACTCACTGGAATGTGAGGCAAAAATAAATCTTCTGTTCTATTAAAAAAACCCTCAATTTTTAAAATAGACTCACCTTACTGACACACAACCATTTCAATAAAGACACCTGAAGAATCATGCCTGTTATTATCTAAACAACACTGAAATCTAAATCCAACTGGATGCCACAGAATCATGGAATGGCTGGGGTTGGAAAGGACCTTAAAGATCCATCCTCATCCCATGGGCAGGGACACCTTTCTCTAGACCAGGCTGCTCAGAGCTCCTGAACACCTTCATTAGATGCCAACTGCATTGAAATGCTCTTAAAAACACCAAGCTGGGGCTGAATACACCCTACCCCCCAGAATAACAGGCCCTTATAAAAGAGAACTCAGAGGGTAGTCAAAAAAATCAAAGGAACTTCTCTCAGTGAACATAAATAACCTTCAATAAATTCTGCCGAAATAAGCAAAGCCATCAGAGAGCCATGAAAGGCCTTAATGAGGAAAAAATGAAAAACCACTAAACTATCACCTGACTCATTTCCAACAAGCTTCTGCAACAGAACTGTGGTCTCAGAGCATCACACATGCTGGGGGCATTGGCTGATGGCAGAACTGCAGATTTGGGGTGCCCAGCAGGCATTTTCAGGATATTGCAGAGTGCTAATCTCACCAAAAAAAGCTCTAATGCAAATAACCTTTATTTAACCACCCATCAGCTTTAACTTTCCATAGGGCAGCTTCACAATGTCAGGCTTGCTCTGGAGCAAATCTCACCATTTACCAAATCTGACATTTGTTAAATGGCCTCTGAGAGAACTGAAGCCTTGTGAACCAGGAACAGCATTTTTGCATAATATTCAAACCCTTCTCTAGCTGAAAGTCATTTCAGCAGATGTGGAACCCCCACATAAGAGCCACAGCCCAGTTTGATTTGTTTTCCTACTACAATCAAAAATGTGATCACCATGGTCACTCAGAACTTGGTCAAAGTCAAACAATTTTACCAGTTCCATCTGCTGCTCTCATAGATTTCAGAAGATCCTCCTTTTCCTCCATCAGCTATAGATCAAAAGTGAAAGAGTTTCGCGTCTTTGCAATAGAAACCACTCCCATTTTTAGTGACAAAGTATTCCTAGACCTGAAAATAACTGGGTTGCTACACTGGGCAGAAAGTTTGGAGTATTCCCTCTAAGCATCAACCCAAGTATTCCAGATTCTCCATCTCTTGCCACATTTCCAAAATTACTGTTCCTACCCACACTTCTTCAAGAAACAAACTGATTGTGAATATACACATCAGCCAGAAGTCCCAACCTCTACATCAGCCAAAAATTAGAGCAGAAATTCTCTGATCTATCAGGTCTCTTTATAGATCTGACCTCTTATTTCCCAGCTACAACTGTTAGTCACAAACCACTGGGAGGGAAAAAAAACCCCAATACATTCACCAAGATGAGAAAAGAAATATATTTACCAATCCTACTAATGCAACAATTTAGCTAAAACTGTATCTTCTGCTAAAACCAAGGCCACCAACTTGAGTTTCATATTCCAATAGGTGAAGAATCAAGTTCAAAGTATCATTTGACACATCTTTGATGCAACATATGAAAAAAACCCCTCAGGACCTTTACAAAAGGAGAAGGTAGATGGGTTTTGCCAGATGTTTAACATAATTTGGAACAGGAGAGTAACACAAAGAAATGGAGGTTGAGGAATCACGAAGGCTCAGTAGCAATTTAGCGCTGCTACCTAAAACCCCATTTTCATTAGGGTAAATTAAAAGAAAAATTCATTTTGCATTGCAGATATGTGGTTAAAGGTAAACCTAGGGGAAGGCAGGACAGCCTGGCAAATCCAAGCTGGAAACCCTTTGCTTTGGGGTGGCAAAGTCACAAACTCAGGACAAAGTAACAACTGAGCAATTAAACTCAGTGCCAACCCCTTGGCTCCAGCAGTTACACCCCAAGAAGCAAAGTCTCCATCAGGGCCCAAAAGCTTCACTATAAATGTTTTTTCCCAGCAGCAACTTGCACATTTTTTTCTATTTTTATAAGTATTTCCTCAGCATCCCTCACCTCCCTCCTTAATGTTTACATGCCAAGTCGAGTGTTTGTATAAGCAAAACAAGGTCACGCATTTGTATTTTCCCAGTTAATGCAAGGGAAACAAAGTCACTCCTGGATGGGAAAGACAGTCTCCAGTTTTTTTTCCAGCAGCAACTTCACTTTGAAACTAAGAAATAAATGCAGCCACGCTGCAATTAAGGTCTGGAGCAAAAATGTAGCTACAAAGACTTGAATTGAAAGTGTGAATGGATGTTTCTGGAGCACTGACTGACACTGCTGCAGCTTGGAAAACAAATTTACAGGGTACTCCAAAGAACTTTAGTGCAGAGAGCTGGCAAAGCTTTTCTTCTAAGGGAGAAATCTGAAGTGCAAGGTTTTATTTCATTGCAGTGTTTGGCTCTATAAAGTCAAATGAATCGAAGATGTCAAATGAAGATTATGCAAGAAGTCCTGCAGCTTTATTTTCTGTAGTTTTTCCCCCAGTACTGACATCAATAATGTCAATTCCTGTCTCCACACAGGGTGACAGCTTCCACAGCATCTGGATATTGAACAACCTGACTCAAGTCTGGCCCAGTGCACACCTGGAACCTCTTGATGGGCTTAGTCATTGAAGAACCTTCACAGACATTGCCATGAATCAGTTGTTAAATTAAAAGTTACTCAAAACCAGGGATGTAACACCACCCCAAAGTGCACTCACAGTGATAAAGAAAGAGGCCTGCAGGTTAAGCAGTCATTCTGCTCAGCAGTTTAGCACATTTGCACTAAAACCCACACAAAGATGTCAGAAGCGACTCAAAAACCTGGGACTGGCACATGTGAGCTGACCTCCAGAACAGGCACTGCCCTGAAATTCCCCTTCCCTTCCCTCTCAACAGGATGGCCACCATGCTCTCAAGAAAAGGATGTCAAGGAAAAAGAAAAATAAATGGAGGCAAGGAGTTTGTGTCATTTTCTTTAAAAACTGAACCATGGGGTGGTTGCAGATTTAGCTTTTTGATGGGTAAAAGCCATTTTTAAAGGGCAGTAACTCTGTGTATTCTTACAGGAACCCCAAGTCCAGTTAGGCAAGCAAGTTACCAAAATGAAAAATCCCTTCTGCCACAATTGTAACAAGACAAGAAACATCCAAACCCCGACCCTAAGGTGTTTTGCCTTCAGGAAAAATAACAATGGGGAAAAATGAACAAAAAAAGGAGGGAGATGGAAGAAGGCTGGGATAGATGCAACTTGCAGCCAGAGGACAGCAAACCCTCCTGTGCTTGCATAACAGCAAAACTCCACTCAAAGACAGAAAGTGGATGTTAGATAATGTTCTGATAGCACAGGCAGCAAGTTGTGAACCAAGTCTACATTTTCCCTAATTACAGCTTGCTGTGCTATTGGCATCTCCCCTGCAGCCCAAGCCCATCTGCCATAGTGCACATTAAACAAACACAGCATCTCACTCGGGGCCTCTTTATCATAAAGGTATCAATCCTTCTTTTTTATCTCAAACACCTTCAAGGATGCCTTCATTTCTGATTTTTCCCTTTGTCTAAAAGCAATTAATAGTATGGTAAAGAACACTGGTTGTTCACACCAGATTTTACCCCCTTTTCCAATCTGAAATACAGATGTGCAGCAGTGTGAACCCATGGAGACAAGGCAGTGAGCAGAGCTGACCCTTCCCTCATGATCAGAGGTAGAAGGATAAGTGCTCAGCCCAATTCTTCCAGTAACACAGAAAATTAGGCCTAGGACAGTTAATTATCAATGAATTTTCTGCCCAAACTAAGCTTTCAAGAGCAACTTAGCCATGAAAAATAAGTATTTTTTTTCTGCATGGGAATGTTAGTGCTGCAGGGAAACGAGTTGCTGGGCAGAAATCTTGACATACACTGGAGATAGCAAAGTTTTTATTCAAGAATATAATGCATCAAATTGATACCAAGATGCAGGCCACCTAAATCTTCATTTTTCTGAACAGAAAAGCCACTCAGCTTTTCATTCACATGGCCAGATTTACAGCATGAACCATCTTTGAATTTGCACTCCCCAAAAGACCAAGGACAGGTGTAGGGGAAGTTCTCTGAAGGTGTTCCATGGGGCTCCAGCAGGTCTGGGACTGTGATTTTACACACCATCCATTCAGAAATAACTTGAAAAATTAAGAAAGAAAGAGCATGAACACCTCTGAGGGAACACATCAGTTGCTCAGCAGCCCCATCAGAACTCCCTAAGGATTTCTGAAATGGAATTTATCCAATAGAACCAGAAAGGCAACACTGGTAGGAGAAATCCCGTGGCTTTAATCTTAAACTTGGGAGAGAATTTGAAGCTCACGTGCCCAAATCTATGGGGGCAAGTGCTTGCCATCAGGCTGAATTTCAAAAAATAAGCTGGCGGTTTTGTTGCCCTTCACGTTAACCTCTAGAGTGCCACTGTGTGTTGGCAGGGACAGAGCCCAGTAAACATCACGTCCCACCTAATGCCATATGTAAAAACTATTAAATCGGTGCTCTGAGCTGCTGAGGTATCGTTGTTGTTATTTATTTTGTCCTTTTCAACCATTCCAAAGCTCTTCCGCTTCCAGTTCCACTGGATGGGAACAAAGTAAAACCCCATTTCCAGTGATGTCCAACAATGGGGCCACTGTAAATTCTGTTTTATTGCCAGTGCACAAAACCGAGCGGGAATAAACGTCCAGTTGAAGAGGAAGATGAATAAAACTCGAAATGAAACTGCTCTGAGTGACTGTGACCTTCAGAACTGTTAACGTCCTGCTCTGATCGTTTGTTATGACCCCCGCAGCCCCGGAAAAATTCACAGCACTATAGAGTTTATTATTTGAGGGAAAGAAAGGGGAAAAATGTGAGTGGATTTGCGTAGCTAATGATCTGAGAGCAGGAGCGGGATCAATCTTCTAGAGGCAGCGAGCGTGGGGCGAGGGGGGGGAGGCGAGGAGAGGGCTCAGCCTCTGCAAGATTCCTGCCCCAAAAATCTGGGAGAAAGCGAGGCCGCGCTTGGAGCCACCATCCAGCGGCGCGGCGCGGCCCGCCTTCCCGCGAGAATTTTATTGCGATTTCCATTATTAAAAAAAAAAAAAAAAAAAACACAAATAAAAATACTAAAAAAAAAAATATTACAAATAATAACGATCCCTAGATATTAAAATAAATTTAAAAATCAAACCCCCCCCCCTCCACCCCGGGTGAGCCGAGGGCGCTGCGCCGCCATCGCGGGGCCGGATCGCCGCCCCCTTCCCCGCCCGGGCCGCCCCCCGGCCCCGCCGCCATCGCTCGCGGCCCTTCCCGCGCCGGCCCCGACACGTGCGGCCCGCGCCCCCCGCTCCCCCCGCTCCCTCCTCAGCAGGCGGGTCACGTCGGCCCGGGGGAAGCGGCGCCCCCCGCCCCGGGCCCCGCGGGGGGCCGAAATGGAGCCTCCGCGCCGTGCCCTCCCCGCGCCTGAAGGGCACCGGCCGCGGCCCGGCCTCGCCCCGGCACTGCGGAACCCCCTCGGCGGGGCCGCGAGCGCCGCGCCCGCCGCCATCGCGGCCCCCGCCCCGGCCCCGCCATGCTGCGGGCCCCGCGCCCCCCCTCCCCGGCCGCCGCCGCCCATGGAGGCCGGTGCGGGGCGAGGGCGGGGGGGAGGGGGGCGGCGGGGGCGGGCGAGCGGCGCCCGCGCCGGGCCCGGGGCCGGAGCCGGGGCCGGTCCCGCGGCACTGCGCACCCACCTGCCCATGTTCTGCCTCCCCGCGGCTGACGGGAGGCCGGGGCCGCCGCCACCGGGGGGCTTGCGGTTGTTGCCGGCGGGCTGCGCCGCCGCCGCCGCTTGCTTGAGGGACATGGCGAGGAGGGAGGGAGAGCGCCGGGGGTCGCGCCGGGCTGGGTGCGCTCGGCCGGTCCGCGCTGCGCTGGCGGGGCCGGGGCGCCGCTGGCTCGGCCGGTTGCTCCCAAACAGTGCGAGCGGGGCGGAGGGAGCGGAGCGCGGCGCGGAGGGATCCGCGGGGGGGGGCGGGCGGCGGCCGGGCCGCGCCGCGGGGTGAGAGCAGCGCCGGGGCCGGGGGGCGCGGCGGCCACACCCGCGGGCTCGGGGCACCCCCGCGGGGCCGGCGGGGGGCGGCGGGGCTGCGGCGGCGGGCGCGGGGCGGGCGGCGGCGCGGACTCTTTACGGGAAGTCGGAGGGCGCGGCGGCGGTGCTGCGGCGGGTGAAGGGGCGGGGAGGGAGGGGGGGGGACACGTGAGGCGGCGGCGGCGCGGGACGGCGGCAGCGCCCGCCCGGCCCGGCCGTGAGGCCCCTGCGGGGTCGGGAGAGTCCCCTCGCCCAGCTCAGCCCTCTCCGTGCCCGCCGGTGACACCGGGCCGGTCGGCTCCGCACGGCCCCCGCGGGCTGCGCTCCCCGCGCTGCGGGCCCGCAGGCCGCGGCCTGGTGGGGCCCGGCCGCGCTCGCCCCTCCCCGGGCCCCAGCGAGCGGCAGTGGGAGGGCGGCGGGCTCGGGCCGCAGCGCATCGTTCAAAAGAAACCAAGAGTCGAGAGACAACGAAATGGAGGAAAAATGGCCGAGCCCCGGCCGTCTGCGAAAGGCCGGTGGAGGACGCCAGGCCCCGCCGAGCCGCGGAGCGGCTGCTGCCCTGATCCGCAGAGAAGCCGAGCCATCGCTGCCAAACACATCCCTGCTCCTGGGGAAAAGCAATATGGGGCTGGAGGATGGCTGCTTTCCCTGCAGTGCCCCTCCATCTTACAGATTTCGGAGCAGTCAGGGCTTCCCCTCGTAGTAAAGAAATTTAAATTTGCGTCGTGCTGATGGGTAAAATATTTAAGCTCCAGATGCCAGTTCTCCCCTCACTCCGTGTTGCCTCTCCACCATCAGCAGACTCGCTGCAGAAATCCAGGGTGCAGTGGTTGTGTGTGGAACCTGCTTGGTGCAGAGTGGGAATTTCACCAAACCAAAACCCATACACAAAAATAAAGCCTGGTCTGTCCTATTAAAAAAAAAAAAATGCACATACAGGATTAGTAAGAGCAGATGTAACTTGAAAACCAAGAGCTAAATTGATTTATAGCCATGGTTACTCGAAATGCTCAGAGTTTAATCTATTCATAGAAATGCTCTAGAAATCCCACAGGATTCCAATGGAATAAAAAGGAGCCGTGCTCTTAGGCAGGCATTATTTATACACCTTGCTCCTAAAGCAACAGCTTTCTCATGCAGTTGGAAGAGTTGTGGGTGGCAGCACACAATGGTAAAAAGATAAAATATTGAACAGCTTTCTTAAATTAGCATTTTCCTTACATTTTACCTTTTAAACTGATTGTTTTGTTTTACCTCACAGGCCCAAATAACCTTGTAGTTAACACTTTCTGAGCTAGATGACAGATCCTACCCAAAATGGGCTCAGCATGAAGAATTTTCCCATTGAAAATACTCTTAACAAAGACAGTGATTTAAAGAAATTTCATTTTTTAATCTTTTCAGTGAACTCATGAGATGCTTCACTATTTCACAGCCACGGAACTGAGTGAGAAGGACTCTGAGGATTTCTGGAGCCCAAGAGTTTCTGTGGGAGACATCAGCACCTGCAGAGCCAAAGGTTACCACTGGCACCAATTTTGGGAGCATTTACTGTAAGAGGAATCTGGTTCACTGTATGTGATGGGATAAATAAATCCCTAAGAGCAGCTAAGAAAAATCCTTTATATATATTTGTGTAAAACCCACTAGCATGAAAAAGCACTTAACCAATATAAGACAATATATAACAATACAGTAGTAGCAATAATAATAATAGTTGTAGTAGTGTATAGAAATATATAAAAATATAAGAAATATAGAGAGCCCAAAAGAGGCTACAAAAATGTTGAAGGGTCTGTGCAGGGCCAGAATTGACCTGGATGATCCTTATGGGTTCCTTCCAACTCAGGATATTTCATAATTCTGTGAACCAATCTCTTTAGGGTGCTGTTTATAAGTTCTACACCTTTGGGTTAGTCCTGAACCTTGAGCAACTTTGTAAAGGAAGTTGTTAATAAAAAGCACAAGGAAGTCTGATAAGAGAGTGAGTAGAACCCATCCAGGTCACTTAATGTGGGGTTTTTAGATGACATCACTTCAATGCTTTTCCAGGCTGGAATGCTCACAGCAGTTAGTGACTATTTCTATGGCTGAAGGTTAAGAACCACAAAAAGACCTGCAGCACTTTGAAGGGGCTGTGGGGCAAAGTCAAAAATGTCAAAAAACACAGAACCAAGTTCAGAGGCAGAGTAAAGTACATTTTAGGGTGACATTACATGCTCAGAAAGCAGGGTATGAATGGGCTGGTGTTCACATCCTCAGTAATGACTCAAGAGCAGTTGCAGTTTGACTTGTTTTTCCCTTCAATGTATTCTTTGTTTTCTTAAGCTCTGTTTGGCTTTCGTTGTGCCCTCCCTTTTTTCTTTGTTGAGCATCCTTATAAAAAAGCAGGTTAAAAGTAAATATAGAAGTGATCATTTAAAATAGCTCAGCAATGACCACCAGAGAGCTGCAGGGTGGTTTCCAGTGGCAGCCAGCTTCTCCAGGGACACTGCTCTTCCTGTGTCTGCAGTGACCTCCCCAAATTCCCAGAGTAATGGGGTTCCATTGCTGTTAGGGCACATTATTCCCTTTACTTTTTCCTGAATATGCTTTTCTTAATAGCCCACCATTCCCAATTTTATGGCTTGGTTTTATCAATTTCTCACCCTTTTTTTTGCTCTTCCCCACCATTTATAGCTGACACTTTGGATGTCAATGATGTGACAAAGAACAGCCAACAGTGGATGTGGTGGTTTAGCTGGAGAAAAATTCAGGATTCAGTCAAGAAAGAAAGGAAACAATTCCTAATGAAGAATCATGTTCCCTTTTGCCTCTCCTGTGGGATCCAGGTTAGAGCTGCTCCTTCCAGGACTGCTATTTCCCTCCAGATGTGTGACTACGTGTGCAGGCTGTATTTGCATGTGGAGATGAATGAGGCTGATAATAGCAGCACTTAGCAGGAAGTGCCTGTGATGTAACATTTCCTTGATCTAACCTGCTGTTGGTCTTGTGCTGCCTTCCCTGAGCTACCCGGGGTGATCCTCAACAGCATCCAGCAAGACAAAACACGCCTGGCTACACAGGGACAGCAGCACAGGCACGGGGGTTTGCTTTGAGCAAAATCAGCTGCTGGAGAAGCTCAGAGAACTGAGCTTTTTCACACACGTGTTTTCTCTTCTCTGGAGATTTCAGTTGTTCAGTGCCATTATCCTCACCCCTCCTCTCCGAGGGTAAAGCTTTGTGGACAGTGCTGTAAGCACGGGGATCTCCAAACACTTAGAAGGAAATTAAGAGAACAAATCAGGTGCTGCCACACAGGCAGCACTTCCCAGAGAGATACGATGTAGCTGTCAGCAAAGCTGCCCCCGGTTCTGCCTGAGGACACACCCCTGGCCAGAGCAGAGCTGGTACCGCAGCAAAACCAAACCCCAAATTCCACACCAGCCTCGTGGGACAGCTGCTGCCACCTCTGCCTTTCCCCCCTCAAACCCTGATCTTGCCTCCAGCTCCCAAATTCCCAGCTCAGCTCTGAGCAGAGACCAGCTCCCATCAGATGCAGTTTTTGATCTGCACTTGCAATTTTATTGCCATTTCTTCCCATTCTCAGCCCTGCAGCTCAGTGCAGCCAGGGTGATGGATGTCCCTGCTGGGCCATGCATCCAGCTGCTTCTCCTGCAACCAAGAGGAGATGAAGGGAAATGCTGATGTCCACGGAGCCCTGGAGGGAGGTGCCAGAGCTTGTGCAGCCATTACCAACACTTGAATGACCCTTGCTCTCAATTTCCACAGGCCTTGGACACAACAAGGGCATTTCCTTCCTCAGCCAGCAAAGCTCCAGGATCCATCTGATGAAGACATGGCTCTGCAGAAATTCTGGAGACAGAGCTGCAAATTGGGAGACACCAACCCCGGCCAGCAAAGCGCCAGGAAATCTCCAACCAGGAGCTTTTTGCCTTTAGATTTCACATTTTTAGGAAAAGGAGGGGGGAACCCAGCCTGGCTCCTGCTAAGCAGCAGCAGCAGCACACAAAGCAATCGTTATGCCAAGATTTAGCTGTTAAATCCCTCAAGATCTGGTGCTCACAGAGCATAAACAACCTTTGCCTCCCAGGCTGGCTGAGCTGTACCTCCAGGTTTCCCAGCACAGCCACAGAGACCCTCCCATACCCATCCTCTCCCCAGCCCTTCGCTGAGGCTGCCGTGCCAACAAGAAAGCCAGTTGCCATGGCATTTTTTCCCCCTACAGACAGATGTCCATTAAAAACCAAGTCAGCCTCAGGTTTGCTTCACAGAGCAGCTTTCAGTTATTATTACCAGCCTGCAAGGAATTTCCACTGTAGCCCTTCACCTCAGATGTTTCAATGCACTTCAGGATTAATCCCTGGGGATTAGGAGGAAACTACTACAGAGCAGGTAGAGGTATGCTCAAAGGACAAATTTAGGATTATGATTGTGGTTTATGTTTTTGGCAGATGACAATCACATGACTGTGTTTGGAAAGGGTTGAATTTGTTACCTCTGGTGCTCTTTCCCCTGTTCACTGTGCTAAAATCATCAGGCAAATTGGAAGTGAGGTGTGAAACTTTCCCCTCCTCAGGGATGTCTCACCTGGGGCTCAGATCTGGGATTTTGGCTTCAGGAGGAACCAGCCTGTTCTGGACAGGAGCATCATCCAAGGCTCCATCCATGGAGAAGGGAAAGCCCAGGCAGCTTCTGTGAGCAGGGCCAAGCACTTCCAGCAACCACATGGCTCAAGGAGCAATGTCTTCTTCCTTGGCCACATTTTTATTGAAGAATGGAAAATGGGATGAATGGATCCCATGCTCCCCCTCAGCCCATCCTGGGGGCCAAGGGCCTGTTGGAAATGTCCCTTGGGAAAAACAGAGGAGCTTCCTACTGCAGTGCTGGCAGCACATCCCCAGCAGCTCTGCAGGGATGGGTTTGAAGGGAACAGTCAGGTATTTTTATTTGGACTCCAACAGTGCTGAATGTGTGAAAATTAGACACTGAAATTTAACTGTACAGTGGAATTAGTTTTCCTTACTTAGCACTGCAGTGCTGGAAATCCTTGGTGATGTCCAGGGAGGGATCTCCTCTCTCACATCTGGCTCTGAACTTGGCAATGCTTCCACAGCATTCCTTGTTTAAGCTGTAGCACCTGGGAAACCTCAGCCTTCAGAGGTTTTTGAGCCACCATTGCAGCTCAGAGCCCTGCATCCAGGCTCACAGGGAGGTTTCCACTGGAGCCTGGATCTCTGAGGGAGCCAAGTGCCACAATTCCAGCTGCAGGAATGACAGCTCCTCGTGGCTCTGGGAAGCAGCAGGGGCTGAGCACACCCTGGCTGCAGGGTCCTAAGGGAGCACTCCCTTCCAGGCTCTCAGTCACTTCCCAAGGCAACACATTTGGATTTCTCCTCTCAGTTACAGCAAGAACAGCTGCAAATATGATCAAAAATATCTAATCCTCTTAACTGCTTCTGCAGTTTGACTCGATCACTGCAGAGGAAAATGCTGTGATTGCAGAGTGCTGCCTGCATTCCCACGTAAGCCTCGGCTTTTACACCATTGATCGTTCCTCCACATTGATTTTTTGGAAGGAGGAGAAGGTGTTTGGCTCCTTGTGATGAAACTGAGGGGGTTTTTCAGGAAGGGTTGGAGGCCAGGAGCTCCCAAATCCCAGGGCAGCACCAAGAGGTGCTCCTTCACTGAACAAGCAGAATCCAGCTGGGATTTGTTCTTCACCAGAAACCAGAGCATGTTTGAAAGCTGCCAAGGAGAATTGCTTGGGAAAAGTCCTCTTTGCTCCTTGTGCAAGCCCTGCACTTGCAGAGGGAAACTCTTGGCACAGCTGTGCTTGGACAAGACCATCCAGCTTCCCTCCAGCTGCAGCAGCATCCCTGTCTCCTGTGGATAACTGTGGATCACTCCAGCTCACCCATCTCGCTTGGCCACATCTCCCACTCAGCTCCTCCAGCTCTCACAACTGAACTCCACACAGACCATGGATTCCAGCCAACAGCACCAGGAGTTCCTCCAGCCTAAGTTAATTCTGTTGGGCTAAGATTCCCAGTAGTGCAGAGGAATTGTTCTGGGAGATCGAATCCTGATGTAGATGCTGAAAGGATTTATTGTGGGTTTGGTTTAGTTTTACAGAGCTCTGACACACAGCTCATGAAGCTGCTTTGGACCCTCATGCACACCTGTAAGTGGGGGATCTCCCAGCACCCCAAAGAGGAGCCTTTCCCAAGAGGAAACCCACAGGGTTTCCTTCACCTGCTTAAACCCCTCTGCTGTACATGGCAATAGACTCTTCTTCCCCAAAGACTGTCCCACATCAGTGGAGACTGATAAATATCACAAATAACACGTAAAAGAGGGAAGAGGAGACTGGGAGGCAGAAGCCTGTAAATTGTTGTCAAAAGCATCATCTTTGCATGCAGGAGACCAGGGTATGTCCCACACTGACATTGTCCTCCAAGGCCATTGCCACCACATAGGGACACAGAAAACAGGCAAAGAAACCGGCTCATTGCAGTCTGTCTCCAGGAATAATCAGCACAACCAGGATCTCAGGTTGGGAATAAAGCATGTGCTTAACACAGCTCATCCTCACCCACTGCCCTCGGGCCCACAAACCCAGAGAACCTCCCCAACCACCAAATCAGCACATTACTGAACCTGCAAAGACCAAAATCTCAGTTTCCTGGTGAGCTCAGAGCTCAGCTCCCAGCAGCAGCAGCAGAAGCAGCAGCAGCAGAAGCAGCAGCAGCAGAAGCAGCAGCAGCAGAAGCAGCAAAGCTTTCCACAGCTTTCCATCCTCAGCACAGCTCAGGAAACCCTCCCCAAAGAGCCCCCAACTCCCCCAGCTCCAGCTCAGCTCCAGCTCCAGCTCAGCAGCAACCCCCCAGGTGCAGCTTTGGAGGAGCTGTTGGCCCTGAAGAAGGTTCAACAGGGCCCAATTTCCTGGTGGGGAAGTAAACATTGTTCTCCTGGAGGTGTTTGATGTTTTTAACCAGCTTGGGATGGCAGTTTGACTCTCCAGCTCCCTGGGAGAAGGTGGAAGGAAACCATGTGAGTGTGTTGAGGTTTGTTGTCTAACTCAATTAACCAATTACTTCCAGGTCAAGAAGGGGCAAAGCTATAACTGCTCTTGCTGCTATAAATAATGTTTGCTCTGGGGTGGTGCAGGGGCAGGAAGCTGTAGGTGTGGGGTTTTTGCTGGAATGAAAGCAAATATCTCTGATTGCTTCCTGCTCCCAGCAAACCTGTCCCTGTTTTACTGTTGCTCCTTGGATTCTGGGGTGAACCCAAAACCAATTCTTGCCTTGGGAAATGTGTGCAGGAATTCAGGCTGGGAGGAATGCACAAATATGCCTCCTGTGCTGCAACACATCCCAAACACCACTGGCTGTCCTGGTGTGGGATCTCCTTTGGAACAGCTGGATGAGTTTACCTTTAAAACAACTATTAGATCAAAATTCCCATTTATGTAAAAAAAAATGGGGGTAGGAGGTTTTGGGGAAAAGGATGTGAATTTCTCAGAGCTCAAGAGAAAACAGACAAGTTAGTTGGTGCAGATCAAGGCAGGAATTTTCCAATGATCCTTAGGGAATTGGGCTTCAGGGGAAAGGTAAAGGGTGTGGGAGAGCAGAGTAGCCCTTGGAGGGCATGGCCGTGGGGGGCTCCAGCTCGGACAGATGGACACCTGTGGATCTTTGCCTCGAGGGCACTCCGTGTCCACTCTGCTCACAGCACCATGCAAGGTTTTCCTTGGGCACAAGCCAGAGATGTCACCTCACCCAGGACTTTGGCTCCTCTGCAGGATGGTGACATGGAGGGGATTAATTGGTATTAAGGGACAGGTTCTTCCCAAGGGACAAAAAAATGAATGAAACCCTAGAACCAGAAACAGCAATGTCAGGTGTGTCACCCCAAACTGCCAACCCAGCTTTGCCATGGCTCAGGGGGAAGATTCCTGTCATGGAGCAGTGGCAGTGCAGCCCTGGGCCCCAGCTCAGCCCCAGCTGCCCAAAACTTCCCTCCCAAGCAGGGGAGCAGAGCCCTCTGCCCCTGCCTTCCCCCTCCGCCCGGGGAGCCGCCTCTCCCTGCGCTCACTCGGGAGCAGCTGCTGGAGTGAATCATCTCAGCATCCTCAGCCTCTGCCAAGCTCTGCTGGCTGGGACCCCGCTCCAGCTGGGCTTCTCCCTGGCCCTGCAATGGCACAGCCTCTGCTGCAGCCCTGCCCACCTCCTCTCCTGGCAGCTGGGTGCTGTCCCCACAGCAGTGACAGCACAGGCTCCAGCTCACCGTCCTGCCCCTGCTCACAGAATCACTTTGGTGTCCCACTCCCTCCCTGCCAGGAGGTGAAGCAGGGACCTTTTCCAGAGGGAACAGCAGGATCCAGGGAAGTTCCAGCACGTGCTGGCCACCAGCAGTGCTTTGGGGAGAGCAGGTCCCTCATTTCTTGCTCCTGCAGGAACATCTCTCTGTTATTCCATGGAGCCCACGTGGCTGTGTCCTACAGCTCCCTGGGAAACCACCCAGCACAGCCACAAACCCCTGTGCCGTTCAGCTGGGGAAAGGTGTGTTCCTTTCAGGATTTCCAAATTAAAATGTCTATTTCAAGGGTTGTAACCGCAGCAGGAGCTCGGCCAATCTCAGCTGTCCAGTGCTGGCGAGTTTCACGCTGCTGCAGCCTCCTGCTGTGGGGACAGTGAGTCACAGCCAGGGCTGACCTGCTGCTCCACTTGCTGATGTCAAAACTTGACCACAAGCTGAGGTCCCAGTGCCAAAGCTTTTCCCAGGCACTTGTGGGTCTGGATGAGGGGTAAGGAAAAGTCACAGACCAGCCTGAGCTGGGACATTTCCCTTCACCAAAAGTCCCATTTCCTTGTGGGAAGCCTCCCAAGGGAAGGAGCCTGGGGGAGCCCCATGATCTGCAGCAGTGAATTAACACCCAGACACTGCAGGGTCTCTGCTCACCTGGGATGGTTTAAGGAGAAGCTGGAAGGGACTCAAGGACTGAGAGTTATTTGGTTTAACACAAAGCTGCCTACAATTCTTGCTTTTTCTGCACAAGCTGCCCAGAAATAACTGCCCAGCCTTATCTGCTCCTATCAGCTCAGCTGAGCCCAACTTCCCCAGCCAAAAGAAGGCCAAGAGCTCATTTGGACAACTTTGCCTTTGAGTTAAAAACGATCAGACTTCCAAAATAACCTCCTCCCTCCCCTCCAGTGGAACAAACACACAGAAAGAACTGCAGGCTGGTTTAATTTTCCATCACATTTTTTGAAAATGAATTCCAAGATACAGTACAGCATCTTTAGTGTTCTACACAAAGCAAGCCTTCAGCAAAAGGTCAGAGGATCTTAATGGTGTAAAAATATATCTTAAATAAAATAGTTTCTCTAGGAGAGCAAGCCGTGCTGTACATCTCGAGGTCCTTAGAGTCATTTACAGAAGGCAGAGGCCTGGTAGTACAATCCACACACTGGAAAAGTGAGTGTACATTCCTGCTCCAAAGTCAGAAAAGGTCCAAGTTCCAGGTGGTGGGGGCAGATCTCCAAACCCAAGCAGGGGATGCCCAGAGTGCACTACCAGCCCTGTAATTCCAGTGAGGAAGTTCAACTCTCTCTGTCCATGCAGGCAGGAAGTGGATGAGACCCACCCACCTTCCCAGGGTCATTCCAGGGACTGGGACTTGTCCCTTTCAATGGGCCAAAAAAGGAGCAACTTCTAGCAATAAAGGACTGGCTGTTTCATGCCTGTGTTCCAGGCTGGACCTGCTCAGCCAGAGCTGTTTCAGTGTTCCAAACTAAGGTCATGATTGTTCTAACAAGGATCAGGATCATCCTGTGGCCTGGAAAGACAACTGGGGACTCCCCTGCCATTTTTAACAAAAGATCAGCCTTTAAATGCTCTGATTCTGAGCACAACAGCAACCAGGACAGTCGCTTCTCCAGGGACAAACCTCCCACCCCAGAGCATCGAGTCTTAGATTCTAAGTGAAAACCAACAGAAAACCCAAACCAAAGCAGATTTGTGCACAAAATTCCCTTCCAGAACCTGTGTCCCTTTGGGGCAAGTCACACAGGAGCTCTGCCAGCTGAGGTTGTGGATAGTGCCACGTTTTGGTGAGCACAGGAACTGAACCCAGAGCTGCAGCTCCTGGTGAGGACCCAGTGGAGGGGCAGCCCTGGGAATGTGGGAAGAGTCTGGAAAAGGCTGTGCTTGTCCCTCTCCTCACCTGGCTGTGAGGAGAACAGCTCTGGAGCTCACACCAACACTGCCAGAGCAGCTCAGGCAGGGGACACACACACACCCCCCCCTCCTCCAGGAGGGCTGAAACAGTGGGAATGTGTTCCCCAACTCACAGATGATTTGACTTAATTTGTAGAAATACCTATAAAATAACCACATTAAACAGCATCCAGAACACAAAACTTCCACCCTTTCTGCCCCACAGGCAGCACAGCAAGCACTGGCCTCTCAAAGGCCACCTTTAAAATTAAGAGAGATCAGAGGAAAGTCCCTTAAAGCCTTTAAATTCCCAGACCATTGGCCTTCAGGACTTGCCTGGTTTCTTACACCACTAAGATGGTTTATTTTCCACACCTCACTCCTTTTTCTTTCCAAGCTACAGTTCTACTCCTGCACAGGCAGTTCTGCAGTGTCAGGACTGCACATACAAAAAGGAGATGTATATAACCTAATTTACACTCTTTTATTAAATAACTTCTTAATTGAGAATAATTTTAATCCAGGAGAAGAACTGGAGAAGCCTTACACACCGGGCTGAGCCTACTCTACAGCATCCCCACAGGGAATGGGATGTTGGATATGGACACACCCCACACCCCCCCCACCCCAAAACACTCTCCAAGAAAGTCAAATGCATGACAGGAGGGGCTCTGAAAAGGAGGGAAGGCAAAATGGTCACCAAGATCTGCCTAAAAACAGCTAAATAGTGCAGTGAAATGCTTTTAAATACCACAGACACCTCCACTGACTTGCAGCCAGTTTTATGAGCAGCTCTGGAGACAATTTCTAGCTGAGCTTTAGAGAGCTGGGTGTTCCCAGCCCGAGTCCCGAGGTGAGCCTGGCCTGCTGCTGGCACGGCCAGTTCCAGGGTGGGAGCAGAGAATTCCTGTTCTCATTTCCCTCTCTTGCCACGGCCTCTCCTGGAGGAAGGTTTGCCTGTGCCTGCTGTGGAGGAGCTGGCAGAAGATGCCACTGCAATGTTGATTTGTCCTTCCTGAATCTCCTGGCGGGTCTCAGCTGGGAGGTGGTTGATTTTCTGTTGTGTCTCCAGGTAGAACATGACATCCCTCAGCTGCTCCTGGATCTCAGAGATCTGCAGGTCCTTCTGCTCACAGGTTTCCTTCAGCACCCTCTCCTCCTCCTTCAGTTTGTTCTGCAGCAAGGCCTGGTTTGCTCGCAAGCACTTGTTCAGTTCCTGCTCCTCCTTCAGCTCGTTGGAGAGCTTTGCCACTTTGTTGTTCAGCTGGGAACACCTTGCAGAGAGAAGCAGGAGTCAGGACAGTAGCACTGCCCACCCAGACCAAACATCACCTCAGTCTTCTCACTGGATAAGTGACCCTCAGCCCACCAACTCCAGCTGGAATTTGGTTTTCCAGGAAAGATGGGCAAGGGGAGGCAATACAAGCAGTCTCTGAAATCCCCCCAGGTCAGGCAATTCCATCTCATGCCAAAAGCCAACAGCACGGACAACAGGCAGGGTGTGCCTGGGAGATGGAACTGACCTTGGACACACACCTGCAGCTTTTGGAATGGGTGCCAAAAAAGGCACAGAGATTACAAGGGACCCTGAGAGAACTGAGAGCAGTCAGGAGCCTCCTGCCACACTCCAAGACACTCAAAATACCACTTCACTGGGAAGGAAGATGCTCCCACAAGGGCATCAGCCTTGTGATTCACAGGCAGGGCTTCCTGCTCCCACCAACTCTGCCTTTGCCCTGGCAGTTTGCTGGCACCCTCCTCTGCCTGTTTCCCACTCAGGAAGGTGAGCTGCATGGAGCTCAGTGCCTGTGCTCCCTGCTCCAGCCAGGACTGCTGGACAGGCCCTGGGCTGGGAGGAACAGGAACAGTCCCACCCAAGGATTGCATGGATCCACAATTCCCAGGCTTGACATCTTTCCTCCAGGCACTTCCCAAGATGTGTGTTTTCCTCTGTGCTGGGTGATGCCCCTGCTGAGCTGCCTTTCATCCCTTCGGATGCTCCCACCAAGGGCAGAACAGGCTGGCATCTCCCTAAGAGCAGGGAGAGGAAGGATCCCTGAATGCTAAACATGCAGAGCGTGGAAAGGGAGCTCAAGCCCCAAAGCTGGGCTCACTCAGACACTTCCCATTTGTGAACACCTACAGAAATCAGAGCTTTTTATAAAGCAAGCCATATTCTCAGTATTGCAGCTTAAACAGCTCAAAACCCAGGAATAGCAGGAGGTTTTTTTTTCCTTTTTGGATGTCAGTGCACGGTGTTTTAATGGCTGCATGGAACTAAACCTGGCAGTGGTACCCACTTCCTCTCCACTGACTGCTTTTCTTTGAGCAAGTCATTGAGCCGCTGTTCCAGACTGTCACACTTCTCAATGGTCTCTTTAAATTTGGTCTTCATGTTGTTAATCTGTAAAAACAAACACAGGGGCATTTCCAACAGCTCAAAGTCCGCTGCCCTTTCGTCAGGACACTTGGTTTTCCAGAGCTGTTTCCAGACTTTGACCAATTCCTCTCCCCAGGTAAGGAGAGCTTGGAGCCAAGGCTTTGTTCTGGTGAGGACCCCCCGTGTTACCCTTGGATCCCAGACTCCCAAGGAGCCACGTTGCCTGGAAGCTGCTCCCACAGAACAGCAACTCCGGCTGCAGATCCGTGCCAGGCACTGCCAAAAGCTGCAGCAGCTCCTTAACTTCTTCCTGCCTGCATCCAGCATTCCTTTGGCCACTCTCTGGTTCTGGATCCATCAGCAAACTCAGATTTCCACCCCAAGGCTGGGTTTTTGCTCATTTTAAACTAAACCTCCGAGGATGAGTGTAAAGATTAACAGGGGCTGACTCAGCACTGACCCACTGACACCAATATCTCCCAAACACAAACATCCCCTGGCCATGACCTTCCTTTTCCCTCTGCTGCCCCATTCCAGCTGCTGCTCCTGGAGAAAGCCAAGCTCTCCTTCTCCAGGTGTCAAACCTCCAGCAGGAGACTTACAGGAAATTTAGAGTCAGGAATTCTTGTTTGCCTTCTCTTGATGCCTCCAGCACGCTCACAGGCAGTGGGGCAGGAGTTGCATGGAAAATGCTTTCCTGGAGGAGCAGCCTGCACTAATGTCAGTGTCAGCACTCATGGATGCAGAGCAGGTTTGAAGCCTTCCAGTCCTAATCAGGGAATGTTGGTGCTGCTGTTGGTTAAATTGGGGAAGTAGCCTGAGCACTGATAATGGAACACACTGCATGGTGGCACCAATCCAGACAACACTTACATGGAGCAAGTGCCATGGATAAAATTATTGGGATCTTTAAATGTGAAACCACGTCTGGAGCAGGGATGAGAGTGGTTTCATTCTGAAGCTGCTTTGAGGATTGTGTATCCTGGCCACTTGCAAGATTATTTTTGATACATATTTTCCTTTTATAAGGCTCTCCATAAGATTCCTGGGACTGTTCTTTAGGACAAGGTGAATGACCACAATTTCAACAGTCACAATTTCTATTTTTACTCAATTGCAGACACTTAAATGGTTAATTAGAAGTCCTGAAGAAAGTTAAGGACTTAATTCTAAATCCTGACTCACTTTAAACCTGGTTGAAAGGATGTATGTAGAGTGAAAAAGCAGTAGAAATATCCTCCCTGGATTTTTCCTGGTGACATTTTTAAGCAGTCCTGCCTGCAGGATGCTTTATAGGAGGAGACTCTGAACTTTTCCCAAAGGGTGATGGAGGAGAGAGAAGGGATCAAAAAGAAAGGGCAAATCAATATGCATTTGGAGCAGAGAGACAGTTCCACCTTCTGCAGCCGAGCAAATTAAAGTCATATTGTCTCTGCTCCACCAACATTCCCTGGAGATCCGTGTCGGAGAGACGGATGGCTCCGGGATCCTGCAGTACCACGCTGCCTTCCACCACTGCTGCATTTCCCCAGCAGCACATTTAAATCAAGCTGCAATCTTTGTGGCAATCTACCTGCTTCTGCACCACTGAGCAGCAAATTGCTCCCAGGGAGCAGCCAGATAAGGGACAGATCCATCTTGGAGCCAATTTTCCCAGCTGGGAGCGGAGCAGGCTGCGCGAGGCTGCGGCAGGCGGCGCCCAGGCTCAGCCAGAGATCCAGCAGCTCCTTCTTGTCCCACTGAACAGGGCCAGGACCCTTCCCAGAGCCCAGGACAGAGCTCACCTCTTCAGCCGTGTCCTTCTCGATCCGGACAATCTTGTTTTCCCAATAGATCCGCTGGGATTCCAGCTGGCTCGTCAGCAAATAGGAATACTACAACCACAGAGACAGAGCAGTCAGGGTGGCCCTGCTGCTTAAGGAGCCCTAAGGGTTCCAATCCACAATCCATTTCATCAATTTAACAGATGAAATCAGGAGGTTCTGGACACACAGCTCAGCTGCAGAGCCAGCTGATGGCTCTTACCAGTTTGATTTCCCAATCAAGAAATTTTGGGGTTTTTTTGAATTTAAGGAAAGCCTTTACAGCACAACAAGGATCAAGTGAAAGTATCAAACCAAGAATTGTTTAGGGAGACAGATTTTTCATGGAATAGCAATAAATGTCTACAGGAAAATGAAGCACCACCCATCCCTGTCCTAAGAGTCTGAGATTCCAGAGGCTGAAGGGAAGAGTTCCCATCCACAACCCAAACTCCAGTGCAGTAGGATCAATGCACATATCCAGTTTTCCTATAAGAACATTTCTGGGAAAGCACCCTCAGCTCTCTGTAACCAATTACTCCCAATTACTCTTCTCCAACATGTATGACCCATTCCAATGTCTTTTTGGTATCTGAACAAGGATTTATGCCCTACATCCCATCTTTTCCCTTTTGGCTCTGCAAATGAGTCATGAGAGTGTTGAAAAAGGTGATTACTCCTTTTCATCAGGCTAATAAGCATCAAATTAGGCATTCACTAGAGAATTAAACATGCACAGAGCCTTGATCACTCTCAGTAATTTCTGAGTGCCAAAACACTGCCAAATTCATTCTCTCTTGAAATATTTCAATCTCATTAGACAGAGAGATCTTACATGCTTTAAGCAACCACCTCACAGGAAAAAAAGGGTTAAAATTAGCTGGTTTAGCATCTAAGTGTTATTCAGAAAATTCACTGAAAAGCAACCAAATATTTATGTGAGCAACGAGCTGCTCCAGTCTGGTCTCTGTGGGCTGTTCCTCCTCACAAACCCTCGTGTCTAATGCGGCTGAAATCGTGCTGCAGTGGCTGCTCAGTGAAGCAGGCATTTCAAGCTCCTCTCCTTTAGTTAGGAGAAGCTGGGCAACAGGTACAAAAAATAAATAAATCATTATCTGTTCAAGGGAAGGGAACAGAACAGGGCTGGCATCAGACTCTCAGCTCTCTGTGCTCGCCAAGGTGAGCGCACAGCTGTGGATTCCTGCATCCTCGTTCAGTCTGGGAGCTAAAATACCCAAACTGACAGTGTCACACAGATCATGGCTCTGAACCCAAGCCACAGATCCACTAGGAAGGGTCTGGGGAGTGACTCAGACCCACATCTCCCTCCAGTGCTGCCTGTTTGCAGCAGCACAAGCAGCTCTGCTTCAATCACCGGTGACCACAGGACGACACTGCAGCCAGCTCACACTGCGCTGCATCGGCTCTGCAGAGCCAGGGAGAGGCTTAAAAAAAAAAAAAAAGCAAAAAAAAAAAAATAGGCTGTAAACCCATCCTGCTCCTGCCTGGAGACAATTCCAGGCTGGGAGCAGATCTGCTGCCTCAGCTGATGGGATTGAACCGTGGTTGTGGCAGGGTTGGAAACACTTCCACAATGCAGAGTCCAACAAGTGAAAATATTTACCTCTAATTGTAAGGCATCAATTTTCTCCTCCTGGCACATATCCCCCTCACACTCGTACTGAACTAGCTTGCCATCAGTTTTGCTTGCCACTAGCCGATGGACATAATTGTCTGGGGAGAGAAAATCCAACCACGGGCACTCAGATCGAGGAACCCCAATCATGGAGCACAATTAAACCACCCAGACCCTGCCCCTCAGCGAGGCACAAAGCCAACACCACGTGCATTTGTTCTTTAGCAGATTCCTCCCAGCCACCTTATGGGGTATTTGGAAAAAATACCTTATGGGGTACGATAGAAAAGGAGTAACAAACATTCCAGGGACGCTGGACTTTGTGACAGAATCACCTCCTCCCTCCTCCAGCCCCAAGAAGCTGCTGCTAGAGCAGAGATGGCTGGACCCCAAAGTCAGGGATTAGCCCAGACACAACCTCCTCCATGCCCAGCAAGCCGTGCCCCTGCCCAGTCCCTGGGGTGCCCGGGCTCACCGCCGGCGTAGTCCCAGACGCGGTGGTTGGTGAGCTGCATGGCGTACGTGTGCTGCGTCTCCTCAAAGTGCTTGTAGGCGTGGCGGCTCACGTAGCGCCCGCAGCCGATGTGCCCGCAGATCAGACAGATCCACAGGTTCTGCAACACACAGGGCAGCTCTGGGGGGCAGCTCTGGGGGGCAGCAGCACCCCGAGACAGTGTGACCCACTCCCCACTCCTGGCAGTGTTTTCTTTCCCACTCCTCCCCTCAGCTGAAGGCCAAGGAGAAGGGGACCCAGCCTGTCAAAGGCAGTTAAACCCCTGCAGGGGCTGGAAAAATCCCACCCAGATGGGAGAGTGGCCTTGGCTAAGGAAGGAGGGACCTCAGCAAGCTCTGGGTGGCCCTTCCAGTCCTTGCCCTCACCATCAGGCTGGTTTAGCTCCCTGCTGTCACGCTGATCTAAGAACCGCAGAGATCCGTCAGAACAGGAAACCAGTGAGGTGACATCCCTTCCCAGCACTGATGCAACTCAAAAGGAAAGCTGATACCCCCCTGGCTGGTAAAACCAGCCCAAAATCAGCCTGAGAAGAAGCCCCAAAGCAACCCAAGCAGCTGTGCAGTCAGATCTAGGCCAGATCTCACCTTCCACCCACCTACTTACTTCTTGAACTCCACACTCAAAACACTTGTTCTCTTCCACGGGCTCTGGAGTCTGGCAGTACCTGCACACAGGGCACCTGGAGGGCAACAAGAATGTCATAAGACACAGGGAGCAACATCTTCACATTCCAGTCGTTGAAAAGAGAGCCAGAGAGCTCCAGGGAAATGCCTTGTGCAGCTGTATCACCCATGAGCTCACATTCACCCCACCTGAATTAATTCCACACAAAGTTACTGGTTTTAAGCTGGTGACAAAGAACAAAGAACAGTTCTCCCAAAGCCATTTCAGCTGGATTTGGTTTTGGTGCAGTCCAAGGGGTTTACACAGAAGCTACACACTGAGGAAGGGCACTGGAAGTACACACTGCTGGGGACAGCCAAGTGACACTCAGCAAACACCCCTCAGTCCTTAAAACAACCCTGAGGAAATGCTTCAGTCCCACCCCAACCCCAAGGATTCAATCTCAGCTTTCCCAGGAAGAACATCCCATAACTGTACCCTAAAAGCATCAGTAGCAGGAAGATCCAGATCTTTCACCTCTCTTGGAACTCCCTTGGTGCTGCCACAAAGACAGAACACCCCAGACCATAAGGAAGCTGTGCCCAGCCCTGGAACACCAGCAGCTCAGCTCAGGAATGGGATAACTGAGCCTGCCAGGACTGTTTATGTATTTTTCATTAGCTTATGGGTAAGCCCAAGAAATCTTCCAGGGAAGAGACAACTAGGCTGCAGTCAGTTCCCCTTCAAATTCAGTCCCCTGCAGCCTCTGTGGTGACTGAGAAAGGAGAACAGAGGTTTGCCTTTGTCATTTCTTTAGACTGGGAGCATAAGCTCTGCTTAAATTGTACATTCCGTATTTAAGGGCTATTTGGGATCTTGCTCCTGCAATGGCTATGCTCCACTGCCCCAAATTTCCCATGGCTTGGATTTATGGAGCAAAGCAGCCCTTCAGCCTGCCCAGCTCCAAATCTGATTGATCTCACTGAGTTGTTACTCTGCCTTAGGAGTGACAGATCATAGAGAACTACAGTCTCCCTCACATTCCATCAGAGAATCCAGGAATTGGGAAAGCAGAGATGGAGCAGCCCCAGGGAGGATCTGCAGCCTCCTGCTGCAGTGTCTGTGCCTGCCTGAGGTGCAGCAAACCAGCAAAGTGTCCAGAGGAATGGCAAACACACCCAGCTGACACCAGCACTTGGGGGCTCCAGGCACACCAAAATCCCACTCCACAGGGATTTGGGAAGCTGGGAGCACCAAGAGGAAAGGGTCAGTGGCAGCAAGGACAGCTGCTTTAAGGATAGACACCAGTCTAACCCCCTGCCTGCCCAGTGCCATGGAGGGTCTCCCTGTGCCAGGGACACGACATCCCATCACTCACCTGGAACAACAGGAGCCTCCCCTGCCTGATCTACTGAGCCATCTTATCATCCCTTCTTCCCCTGCCTTCCCTTTCCCAGTGTGCCCCTGCACACCTGCTCTTCCTCACCTCCTCTTCCTCCCCTCCCAACATCCAGGTAGGAGAGAAGGCTGCAGGGCTCCCCACAAGGCCCCTGAGCTCCAGGCAGGAGCAGATCCATCTGCAATGCCAAGGAAGGGCCTGGCTGAGCTGCCAAGGCTGAGTGAAGCAGGGCTGTGTGTGCAGCCAGGCCTCTTTAGCCCAGCACTTTTCTCCTGGAGTATTTTGAGATAATCAGCACTCCTCTACAATTCCCCCTGGGATTCATTGTTCAATTACTTTTGGCAGGGAGATTTTTCTCTGGGAGCCTCTTAATGGGAAAAACTGAGCATTAGGACTTGCAGTAATTCCTGCCCCCACAGTGACCAGCAAAGCTTTGTCAGCACAACCCCCAGCACTCCAAGCAGGGCCTCAGAGGTGGAAATAAAGCCCAGGCTCTCACGTGGTGTCCTCCCAGCGCTGCAGGCACTGGCTGTGGAAGCTGTGGTTGCACAGAGTGGTGAGGATCCCGTTCACAGACTCATCCATCCTCTCCAGGCACACGGTGCACTTGGGCAGCTCTGTCAGGTCCATCACAGGCAGGCTGGCCCCCTGCAAGCACCAAGCACAGAGAAACTGCTCAGCACCTTCCCAGCACCAGCAATCAACTCCAGCTTCCCATCACTGCTGGCACCAGGGGTCAAAACCGTGACACAGGAATGCTGTGAGGCCACAATTGCAAAGATAAGAAAGTGATCCCCAGCATTCAAAGGGCTACAGCCAGGGCTGTACCTGCAACCAGCCCCCACTGTGCTCTGTGGATCCCCTAAATTACAACCCAAGGCAGGTTTAGGTCACAGCTGAGGCACAAAGTCCACGGAGTCACCACACAAACTCTTCCAAGGACCCCTGGAATGGGAAATGGAGGTGGGGATGATGTATTCAGACATTTTTGCTGCTTATTCTTAAAAAAATCCTGTTAAATCCTTCTGAAATGCAGGGGAAAAAAACAAACCAAACTTACATCTTCTGACTTGAAGACTTCAGCCCTTTCCACATAGACGAGCTGGCAAACATCCTCCTCGATGGAGTTGAACTGCCGGCCATTGCAGGCCATGTAGAAACTGTCTGCATCAGCCTGGGCACAGAGCAGGGGAGATTGGTTACAAACAGGAAAATCCACCCAAGGGAGAAGAGGAGAAACCTCCCATATCCTCCCTTCTTCCCTGGAACACCAGAGGAGGGGATCCAGCCAGCTCCAGGCACTGCAATTTGGTGCTGGGTTTGGCATCAGCTCTGGAAGACACAAGTGAAGTTCAGGGCAGTGACACCAGGCTGCCATTGCAGCATTCAGCAGGAACTGGGGATTCCCCTTCAGCACCTGCTTTACCCTTTGCTGGCAATTTCAGTGCATTTGCAAAGCAAATTTGGTCTCTGCAAAAATGTAAGAGGCTGCTGTCAGGGACAGGAGCAACAGCTTAACTGTGGGAGAGAATCCATTCACCACTCACAGCCCAGGCACCTTCCAGGGCAAAAGAGGCAGAACTGACCCAAACCCTGCCAAATCCATCATTTCTTTTCCCTCAGGAGCTCCCCAGACCCTTTCTCCACAACCACCAATCAGCTGAATGCCACATTCTCACTCTCCTGCTGATTCCAGGGAGGAGCATAAAGAACCTGGAGATTTGTGTTGCTACCTGCAGGCACAACCATTAGGGGTCAACAGAGCTTCAGGGAATTGCCTGAGAAACAGGAATTTCAGGGTGAACTGAGCAAAAGTTTAGGGATTTGCTGCAAGACTGTTCAGCACTAAAAATCTGCCTGAGTAATTTAATGCAACAGGAGATATAAAACCATCTTTGTAACTACTGCAATTAGCACAAAACTCACACAAATCCTCCATCTGCACAAAGGGCTTGGGGGAATCTCTCAGGTAGAATTCACCTGGGGGAAACCTCTCCCTGAACCCCAAAATAAATCATGTGCAGCTGGGAGGAGAGAATGTCCAAGTGGAAGGGTCCACACAAGAATTAGGGAGGGAATTTAAAGGTGCCCAGTCCAAGGGGCCTGAAGGAGCAAACTGTGTTATCTGGGTACCAATTCACCCCCAGACTCTCAGACTGGGGGGTTCTGTCCTTTCCACACTGGCAGTGGAAATCACCCAGCTCCTCAGAAAAGCAGGAAAAGTCTTTCTTAAAGCACAGGGAGCTCCCCTGGCTGGCTCTTTTCTGTTCAGCACAGCACAAGACTCTGAACAAGCTGAGAGATAGCAGAGAACTCTGTAAATGGATTAATTTTTGAAAAACCTCCTGCCAAAAGAACAGGACAGCCAGAACATGGCATCCACTGCTCCCAGGTGTGGGACTAACCTCAGCAGCCCCAGGAATTCTCTGGGAAGGAGGACAGGGCTGTTTCTCCACGGGTAAGTACAACCCTGGCTCAGGGCTGCCCAGTGAAGCCACCCAAGCCTCCAGATCAGTGACCTGGTGTGACATTCCTGCAGCCAAGCAACGCTGGAAGCATCTTACCTGGGAGCTGAACTTGATGAGCACCATGTACTGGTTTGGGGTGGAGTCTCTGATGATCTTCATGTGCTCAATCACCTCGTAGAAGGAGGCCACAAACTTCATGAGGTCGTGGCTGGTCATGGTGGCGGGGACGGTGAGGATGCAGAGCATGGCACTGCGCCGCACGTCCTCCTTCAGGGACGTCATCTTGCTGGGGACACAGCAGGGACACAGCTGGACACACAGCCACAGCAACTCTGCTGTCAGACTTTCACCCTCTTTTGTCATCAGGAGTGGCCACAAACAGGCATCCTTAAGCTCAGGATGAACCTGAGAGCTCCAGGAATAGTTTGATATCTGTTTTTCTATAAAAACAGCTCAAGTTGGCAAGCCCCAGATGTTCAGCACTATTCCTAGAACAACTGAGCAATGTTTGTTACTATTGCCAATGCCCATTTGGTGGTTCCTGGTCTCCTTTCTTTCAGGGAGACCTGAAATGGGAGTTCTCACACAATTATAGGGGAGTGGTGTGGAATTGAAACCTCTGGAACATAGGATGAGACCTCCATAAATAAACATTTCCCCTGCCTCACAGAGCTCCCAGGCCTGTCACCAAGACTCCTGAGATCACTATTTAATTGTGGGATCCCAAGGCAAGCTGCTTACAAATGTCTTTTTTTTGAATCTGTGATTATCTTGCACTCTCTCACAAGCCCTCAACAGCCCCAGTGTCACACACAGGTGTCACAGGTGCCACCCACAGCCCCAAGCTCCACCATTAACACCAGTCACTCTCTGCATTCCCAGGAGCCAGTCACCCTTCCTGTTTGTCCCTCGGGAGCCACAGCCCCAGGGTGGCCAACTCACCCTCCTATTCCCACCTGAGCTGCCATGAATCACGAATTCTTACTTTGTTTTGTACAGGTGCATAATTCCATGAACGATTTCGACTGAGGGGTTCCCACTGAAGAAGGAAATCTGGTCTGGAAGCTGCTTGGAAGGAGAGTCTGGAGCAGCCTCACACTCCTTGCTTTGATCCTCCTGTTTGGTTTTGTCCTCAGCTGATGCAGCCTCCGAGGATTTTCTTCCCTCCATGGCAGCTTGTGTTTCATCTTTCACAAAGGAAAGTTTCCCCTTTACTGAGGGGAAGGGACCACCAGGATCACCCAGGGCAGCCCCTGGCCCTGCACAGACACCCCAACAATCCCAGCTTGGGAGCTTCGTCCAAACTCTCCTGGAGCTGTGGCAGCCTCGGGGCCGTGCCCAGAACCTTTCCCTGATCTCCCCCCTAACCCCTGGCACAGCCCCAGCGGTCCCCTGGTCCCAGAGCTCGGGGCTGCCCTCGGGAGGAAGCCGCGGATTGGGATGAGGTCAGCGGGCAGCGCCCCCCGGGAATCTCCAGCTCTGCCCCCGCATTCCTGAACTTCCCTGCTCGTTCCCCAAACCGCAGCGCCACCCCGGCCCCGCAAACCCCGCACCGCCCGGGATCCCCCGCTCCTGCCTGGCCGGTGACAGCACCGGGACGCTCTCCCCACCGCGGGGCCGCCGGCGGAGAGCCCAAACCGCCGCCGGTGCCCGCGGCCGGTACCTGCCCGCGGCTGGATGGTCTCGATGATCACGTCGGTCATCTCCCTGCGGCCCAGGTGCTGGTGCAGGATGGCCGCCCGCTCCCCGGGGCCCTTCCCCTCCAGGCAGGCGGGCACGGCGCCGGTGCTCTCCGTTGCCATGCCCGGAGCTGCGGGGACAAAGCAGGCGTTGGGACGGGGCGCCGTGCGCGGAGCCGCGGGACCGGCAGCCCCGGGACGGCCCCCGCCGGCAGCTGCGCGGTGCGGAGCGGGCCCGGCCGCGCTGCCCCGCCCGTGCCCCCGGCGGGGGGAACCCACCGGCCGCGCTGTAGGCGAAGCCCGCGGGCAGCGGGGAGGTCCCGGCCAGCTCCAGCCGGATCACGACCAGGGAAACGCTCATGGGCTCCGCGGGGCCGCCGACCGGGACCGGGACCGGCACCGCTTCCGCCTCCCGCACCTTTCCCCTCTGACCCCGTGACGTCACGGCGCGGTGACGTAGCAGCGCGGCGGCGGCGACTGCGGCGGCAGCGCGCGGGGGGCTGCGAGGGGCGGCCGCTGCTTCTCGCGAGAGTTCGGGGTACGTTCTCGCGAGAGCGGGAGCCTTGCCCACTGCGGGCGGGCTGGGAGACGTGAGGGATCCCTGAGGGGAGAGACCCCCGGATCATGGGGCCGGGAGGTGTGAGGGATCCCTGAGGGGAGAGACCCCCGGATCATCGGGCCGGAAGGTGTGAGGGATCCCTGAGGGGAGAGACCCCCGGATCATCGGCCCGGGAGGTGTGAGGGATCCCTGAGGGGAGAGACCCCCGGATCATGGGGCCGGGAGGTGTGAGGGATCCCTGAGGGGAGAGACCCCCGGATCATGGGGCCGGGAGGTGTGAGGGCTCCCTGAGGGGAGAGACCCCCGGATCATGGGGCCGGGAGGTGTGAGGGCTCCCTGAGGGGAGAGACCCCTGGATCATCGGGCCGGGAGATGTGAGAGACCCCCGGATCATGGGGCCGGGAGGTGTGAGGGATCCAGGGTCTCTGAGGGGAGAGAGACCCGGGGTCATCGAGTCCAGCCCCTGGCCCATCCCCACCTTGTCACCAACACAGAGCACCCAGTCCAGGCCTTCCTTGGATGTCTCCAGGAATGGAGACTCCAAACGTCCCCGGGCAGTTCCAATCCCTGACCACGCTTTCCATGAAGGAATTTCTCCTGCTGTCCAACCTGAACCTCCCCTGGCACACCTTGAGGCCGTTTCACCTTGTTGTGTCCCTTGTTCCCTGGGAGCAGAGGTGACCCTCACATGGCTGCAGTCAGTTTGTGTTAGTGATGAGCGATCCCATTGTCCCCAGCACTTTAAGGGGTGTGGACCCTGTGTAAAACCCCATTTGGGGTCCCTGGTTTGGCTGGGACACTTGAGTGGCTGCCCAGGGTGGAGCCACCATCCCCCCAGTGTTCAGGCCCTTGGCCCTAGGGTTTGGTGGATTCAGGGAGGTTGGATTGGATGGTCTTGGAGATCTTCTCCAGCATAACAATTCCATGATTCTGTGTGCATAAATAAACACTTCCCCTGTAGCTCTGCAGTTGTGCTCCAGCCTGTCCCTGGTTGAGGTGTGAGTTTCCTTGGCCCCTCTGTGGTTCCCAGCATGTCCCTGAGCAGCGCTGCCCGTGCCCAGAACCTTCTGTGTGCCGGGATCCGGCGGCTCCCGTTGATCCAGCAGCAGTCCAGAGGCTTCTCTTACAAAGCCGTGGTCTTTGAGGAGAGCGGGGTGCTGCTCCCAGCCCCTCACAGGACAGCCACAGGTGTGTATTGCCATTCCTGCTCCCACACAATCGCAATGTCCTGAGCTGGGAGGGACCCACAGGGATCATCATCCATTCCTGGCCCTGCACAGACACCCCAACAATCCTTACCCTGTCCCTGAGAGCAGTGTCCAAATTCTCCTGGAGCTATGGCAGCCTTGGGGCTGTGCCCATTCCCTGGGGAGCCTGGGGCGTGCCCAGTACCCTTTGGGGGAAGAACCTTTCCTGATATTTCTGCCTAAGTGAGCCCTGGCACAGCTCCAGTCATTCTCTTGGTCTGGTCACCAGAGCTCCTGTTGTTCCTGTGCTTGGAGGGAAGATAAATTTTGGGTGCCTCTTTCAGCTGGCTCTGGCTCTGGTGAGGCACCCAAGAACTTGTGATGGTGGGACCTGTTGTGCTATCAAAAGTCACAGAAGTAGCAGTGACCACCCTGCACCCCCCAGTAACAAAACTGTCCTGTAGTGCCACCATCTGATGCCACCCAAGGCTGGGGCAGTCCTCCAGCAGCTTTAGGAATTCCCCACACTGGAAACAGGGCTGAGGTGCTGCAGTTCCTGGAATGCCCAAACCCTTTGTCCTGTGCTGTGTCAATCACCCCAGTGCAGCACATCATTCTCACAGTGCTGGGCCCTGTGTGGACCTCAGAGGGACTCCCAGCTGATTCCCCAGTCTGCTGATGCCCTTTCCTGGCTTCCCTGCTGTTCTCCATGCAGACTGGGAGGCCCGGAGCTGCGTTCCAGCCGGCACCATCCAGCAAGCTGCACTGTCTGGAGGGGAGAACAGCCTCTCTCTGCAGTATTCCAGAGGGGAGCTGACAGCTGTGGAGTTCCTGCAGGAATTGGGACAGCAGTGCTTTGAGATTGTAAGCCAACTCCTCCCTACTCTCCTTGTGCTTCCTGACTGCATGGAAACAGGTCCAGTGAGGAAAGAGGAGCTTTATAAAGAAATTCTTTGGTTGAAGGGTCTGGATTTTCCATCTAGGAAGCACTGCTGTCAGAGCAGGGCAGATTTTCACCATTATCCTGGTGCCTGGGCAGGGCAGGCAGATGAATTTGCCTTAATTTCCTACTGGAATAAAGTCCATTTTAAACATCTCAGATTCAGGTGCAGATTCCTTTCCTGCCTGTTGAGCTGTCAGTGTCTCTCTAACCTGCCTTGATCCCATGGCAGGCACAGTCCCAGCGATTTCTCTTTCCCAAAATCAGCCCTTTATCTCTGCTGCAGAATTAGGAATGTGAGAACATTTGTTTATTTGGGCAAAGCAATTTAGCTGAGAGATTCCCTGCCTGCCTTCTGCTGCCAGAGGCAGCAGGACAGCAAGATAAGATGATCAGATAACCTACCCACCCAACCACTCTTATTTTCACCCCGTTTCTGGCCCATTATCACTCTTGGCGTTTCTCTGTTTCTCAGGCAAATGTCCGTGTTCCAGTGCACTCCTTTCTCTGGGATTTAATCCGAAAGGAGATGAGAAAACAGCTCCCCATAATGGCAGAAGCAGCTCAGTGTATCCGGGCAGAAGGGCTTAAGACAGCTCTGCTGAGCCACAGCTTGTGCCTAGGGGATGGAGAGAGACTCCTGCCCCTGGACCAGCAGCACTTTGATGTGGTGAGTCTGGATGGATCCCAAATGGGGCTCTGCTCCTCCACCTGTGAAAGCAGCAACCGAAATTCTTTAAGTGCAGGTAGCAGATGAGCAGCAGCACAGTTTGGTTGACATCAGTGGAACAGGCTGGGAAAACATTTCCTGACACAATTCCTTGTAGGCACTTGGAGAGGGGCTGAGTGACATTTGCAAATCCACTGCAAAGTGCCCACACAACCACGAGTCTCTGTGTAACAGGCACAGGGAGCGATGGAGACAGAGGACTTGGAAGCTGGAACACCAGACTAGAAATAAATGTTATTATTCAGTGCCCTGCCTGCTTTAAAAAAAACAAACAAACAAAAATAAGCTTTAACAGACTAAGGACTCTTCAAAGAGTTCAGGCACCCCCTGTGCTGCAAAAAAACACTAGCCCAACATGCTGACCTGTGTGAGATGAGGAGCAGATGCTCCTCTCCCAGCAGAGTCTCCTTTTGCAGCACACTTCACCTTTGCAGAGATGACACAGATTAGCAGATAACACATGAACCTCAAGGCTCCAATACCCCAGCCTCTCCAGTGTGTGCTGCTCCTGGAACAGGAGCAACAGCCCTGCACAGCAGTTAGTGGGGGAAAAATAACTGAATGTTGATTTCCATTAGTGTTGGCTTTATGTCCATCCAATGGATTCATTGCTGTTCCTGGAGTGTTACAGAGCAGGGCAATGGCTGCTTGGATTGTTCATGGTTGTGAGGGCAGTGGGAGTGAGGGAGTGGTCAGACACTGAGTCAATGCTTTTTTGATCCAGGTTTTAGGTGGATGGTTGTGATCAACACAGCTGCTGTGGAGGTGGCTTTGGGGTGGCTGGTGGCTGCAGTGGTCAGGATGCTGCTTTTCCAGAGCCTTTGGAAGGTGCTGCCATCCAAGGCTTCCTTGGACAGCACTGAACAACTGCTCTGGGACCAGTTTGGTCTCCCACACTGGGACATCTCATTGGATATCTTCCATCCAAGGACTGGCTGATCCTGTTTGGCTGATTTGAGCTGAGGAGCCACGGCCAAAGCATTTGGCACCCACACAGTCCCTGGAACCACGGCCTACCCAGCTCTGCATCCTTTATTTCTCATGTTGATTTGACCAGTCTCTTTCCCACCCTCCCACCTCCATTTCCAGCACTGCCCAGATGTTTGTGGTCACAGCAGGCTCATGCAGATTCCATCTGTTGTTGCTGTAGATGGTTGAATCACGTCAGGAAGGGGTGCCCAGGCCATATCCTGGGATCTACAAGCTGTGCTTGGAGCGCCTGGGTGTCCAGCCCCAGGAGTCCATCCTGCTGGACAGCAGCAGCCAGAACCTGAAGGTGGCAGCCCAGCTTGGCATGAAAACAGTGAAGGTACAAAGTGGCACTGCCAGGGTGGGATTTGGGGATGGATTTTGGGTCCAGAAGCTGTTTGGTTTAAACGGCTCAGGATTTCCAAGTGGCAGTGGCTGAGTCTTGCCAAGCCTTTTGTTCCAGCCTTGCTTGTCCCTGCAGGATGTGGTGGGGTTAAAGCATGGATCACTGGCAAAGTCTGCTCTGGGCTGTTTCATTCATGGCTCCAAACCCTGTGTAACCTCAGGGAAGTCTCTCCTCATTCCCGTTCCTCTGTTCCCTATTGGAGAAACAGCCCCATCCCTATGGTTGAGACAACCACAGCAGAAAATGAGCCCCAGTTAATGAATTCCCAGAAACTCTGAGGCCTCATGGATGAGTCAGCTGGGGATTGACAGGTTACCCCTGGGCTTTGGGGTCACTGAGCACAGGGGTTTTACTATGGGGACCACTGGGGAAAGGACAGGAGGGACTGGTGGGAAGAGTGACCTCCACTCCCTTGGACTGTACACAGGGAATTCCAGCTCTTATCCCAGCCCAAGCTCACGGTGCCTGTGCCACCATCACAGGTCTCTCCAGGACAGAGTAAAGGTGGGGAGCTCTGTGTTGGCAGGGAGTGACCCATGAATTCCCGTGTGTCAGTGGCTCAGTGCTGATGGACTCACAGATAAATGCATCCCAACCAGGCAGGGCTCTCTCTTTCCCAGGAAATTTTGTCTTCTAGCTGTCACCCAGTGCTACTCTCTCCCTCCTGGTTTCAGGTTGATGATCCAGCAGCAGCATTCAAAGAGCTGGAAACCCATCTGGGATTTCCTTTGCAAGGGTTTGTTCCTTATACTCGTTCAGTGAGACCAGGCATGGAAATCCCAAAGGATCGTCTGCAAAAGTACCTTGAGGATGTTCTTGGTGCCCACCCAACAGGTATTGCAGTGGGTTTGGCCCTTCCATCAGAAAACCTGGATATTCTGGAGCTATTGGCTTTTTCCTATGACATAGGGACTGATATATAATATTAAGGAAAGGTTCATAATCTCAAGCAAAGAGCACAGCCGTTCCAGTTTCAGTGATCCATCACTTTTCCTAGAATTAAGAAACAACATTTTAGGACTTCCTAAAAATATTGGGAGGGGTTGAGCACAAGTTGCAAAAGAGATGCCAGGAATATTCCTGTCCTGTGAGGGAGCTGTGAGCTACTGCCACGTTCCCCAGAGGTTTGGGACACAGAGTGAGATCTCAGCCCCAGGTGCAGGAAGGGGGTGGAAGGCCTGGAGAAGTGCTGACCTCTGCTCCCACCTCCCAGCCCCACTGGATTTAAGGCAGTTTGACCACGGAGAGTCCACCCGGAGCTATTTGGTGAAGTTTGGAGGTCGTTTGCTGGTGCTGAAGAAGGAGGAGGAGCCTCCCAATGGCCCCTCAGGCCCTTCTGTCCCGAGGGAATACAGGTGAGAGGGGTCCTGCTGCAGTTTGCTGTGCCAGAGGAGCAGCACACGTGGGGAGGATCATTTATGACCTCCCCTTGTTCTCCAGAGTGTGGGATAGGTCTGGGGGCTCTGGGCCATGGGAAGATGTGGGTGTGCTCCTTTCACCTCCCCCCAGCCACATGATTTTAGTATATTTAAAGGTGAGCACAGTGATATGGTGTGTCTGCCTCCAACACAGCAGTTCCAGGACTGATTCCTTGTGCCTCTCTCCCTCCCTGGCAGGGTCCTGAAGGCTCTGGCTGAGGCTGGTGTTCCTGTGCCCCCTGTGCTTGCTCTCTGTGAGGACAGAAGGTAATCCTGTCCCTCAGCTTTCATTCTGTGCTTTTGAACTGCAGCCAGATTCCCCCAAAGATGAAGAGAGAAGGAACCAGAGCTCACAAAGTGCTCTGATCTAATGAACATTTGTGCAGTGTGGGGCTGGAGGAGCCTCTAGAAGTTCAAAGAACATAATCACTTCTATTTGATTTGGTTTAGGTATGTCCCATTTTAGCAATTAATCCAAAAGCTCTCTTTGAAAAGCACTTATAAAGCAATATTGTAGGGCTTCCTGCTGACTCAGAGCGCTCAGGTTTGCAATTAAGAAAGAATTTTTCCAACTGCCAGACCTCAGACAGCAGTGACAGCAGCAAATCTGTGACAGGACAGCCCTCAGGCCTGCAGCCTGCTCAGATCTCTGCTGGCTGCAGGACTCTCTGTGTGCCCGCTGCTCCTGGTGTTTGTGAGCAGCCCCACAGCCCAGCTCACAGGCACTGCAGGGAGCAGGGGAGCAGCTGCTGCTGGAGCCTGGCTCCAGGCTCAGCCTGCTGGGGCTGGAGGGGCCAGGGCTGAGCACGCACAGGCAGCCTGAGCCGGGCTCCAGGGAGCGCCCAGCTGCTTCTGGGGCTGCTCTTCACCTGCCCGTGCAGGTGAGGCCTGGGGGCACATTCAAGGTGCAGGTGGAGGGTAGCAGCAGGATTGTCCTCAGCCCCACACATCCCAGTTTGCTTCCCCAGCGTCCTTGGCACTCCTTTCTTCCTGCTGGAGCACTGTGCTGGCCACATCCACCGCGCCGTGTCCCTGCCCGCGGTGCCGCCGCGCCGGCGCGGGGCCTGGTACGGGGCCATGGCAAACGTCCTGGCCAGGATCCACAGCCTGGACCTGGGAGCAGCCAAGCTGCAGGACCTCGGGGAGCACGGTGAGAGCAGCCTCTGGATCCTTTCTTCTCCTGGGTGTCAGCATTTCAAGGGATGGGCAGGATGGACCAAAGTGGGGGTAGGTGGGAAAGTGAGGATGAGCAGTCCAGAGTCTGAATCCCCAGGTGTGGTGGGAGGGTGGGAAGAGCTCTTCCAATCCAGGTTTCCTGTGAGTTCCCAAAGTTCTCCTACCTTCCAGAGCCATGTTTGTTGCCATCTCTCCCCACTGTGGGTACAGGACTAATTTCTTTGCTGCCATCTCTGACCAAACCTCCCCAAGCATCCCCTCCAGTCCCTCTGCAGAGACAGCTCAGCTTCCTGGAGCTGGTGGAGAAGTTACATTTTTGTCCAGGATTGAATTCCTTCCACCTGAATATTAAATCCAGTGCGCAGTTAAGAAAGTTGAGACCCCTGGAAATTGCAGTTAAAATCTTGGAGCTTAAATCAGGGATCTGGACTGAGATCTGCTTGGCTGTTTGACTATTTCTGTGTCCCTTTTGAAGTCTCTTTGTGCCTTTCCCTGGGAGCCTGTGTTCCTCTGTTCCAGGAAATTACATCCAGCAGCAGGTTGAGACCTGGACAAAGCAGTATCGAGCTGTGGAAACTCACGTGATCCCAGCAATGGAGAGGCTCATCCAGTGGCTGCCTCTGCATTTTCCTGAATCCCAGAAGACAACAGTGGTGCATGGTGATTTCAGGTACTGCCCTGGAGCACGTGCCAGGCAGGAAGCAAAAGTAAAATGACCCCCAAACCCCAAGAGGTGCTGATTGGGCTGAGGCAGCAGCTTCAGAGTAGCCCAAAACCTGGGTTTTGGGTCAGCATCCCCAGGGAATGATACTGAGATTCTTCAATCCAGCAGCTGCAAGTGCTGGTCTGACACTGGAGGTTTATCAGCTCTTCCTGCAATACTCAGGAATCAGCCCTGATCTGAGGCTTTGACTAACTTGGTTTCATTCTCCAAAGCCCAGTTTAGTCCATTATTAACCAGGGAGTTCAATATTGAGTAACCTCCATCCTCTGCTTGCAGAAATTAATGTTTCACTTTGTGCTGCCTTCCAAAGGACTCTGCAATTTTTGAAGAGAGTGAAGAGCACTGAAAGCACCTACTACTGCTGAGCACTGGGATTTTTCCCTCCTCTGGAGACTTTCCTGATCTCTTTTTCCCTCTGATACAGGATGGACCACCTGGTCTTTCATCCAGACAGGCCAGAAGTCCTTGCTGTGCTGGGCTGGAAGTTTGCCACTCTAGGAGATCCCCTGTGTGATCTGGCGAATAACTGTATGAGCTTCTTCCTGCCAGCCCACTTTGGTGCTCGCAGAGGTACAGAGGGGCACAGTCACCTTTGGCACAAGCAGAGGAACCAGAGCTCAGAACAGATCAGCTCCTGCCCAAGCAGCTCAGCTGGCAGTGGGGCTCAGTGCAGCTGGAAAGGGCTCTGGATTTGCATTATTTTCCCTCTCACCCCAGCTGGGAAGCTGGGCAACTCTTTTGGGTGGGAAAGTTGTGAAGCAGATCAGGACTGGTTTGTGCACTAAGTCATACACTTGTTATAAAGAAAAAGACAGGGTTAAATGGAGAGGTTCCATCATTTAGGAGAGATCTCTGTCAGCCACAGTTTCACCCTAACCAGGAGAACTGCCCCATGTGCATTTCGGGGCAGGGGCTGGTGCCAAACCCCAGAGTTCCATCCGGAGCCAGCACAGCAGCTGTGCAGGTCCTGGAGGGTGCATGTGTCTCCATGGAGGGGCCACAAGGCTCACACCATCCCATGGGAGCACTGAGCTGCTCTGGCAGCTCACTCCCTGGTACCTCTTCCCATCTTCCAGGCTTGAGGAAGTGTGACTTGGGGCACCTGGGGATTCCCACAGCAGAGGAGTATTCCCAGATGTACTGCGGCCACAGAGGAGTGGAGTGCCCAGAGAACTGGAATTTCTACCTGGCCTTTGCCTTTTTCCGCCTGGCTGTGATGCTGCAGGGACGTCACCGTGGCTCCCTGGCAGGTGAGGAGCCCACCAGGGCAGCTGTGCCCTGCACAGGGCACAGCCAGGGGCACAGAGCCGCCTCCCTGCTCCAGCACAGGCCTGTTCCTGCCTGCTGTTTGTGCTGTGGGGTCTTTCCTTTCATGGAAGAACTGACCAGAAGCCAAAGCTGGGAGCCCAGAGCTGTGTCCTACAGATGGAGCTCTCAGACCTTCCAGCTCAGCACCAGCCTTTGCCAAGGGACTCACAGGGAGTGGTGAGAGCTCTCGGTGCTGTTTGTCTGCACACATCAGGTGTGGCCTTGGAGCCTTTATCAGAATGAAATCTGATGTTATTTTCACATCCCTTAGAGAGGAGTTTCCCTGAGCCCTGCTGGGCTGGCCCAGAGGAGGGCAGGTGATGCTGTTTGGGATGTGACTACCTAACACAGGCTTTTCCAGACAAGTGTCCTGTTCTCTTGTCCCCAGGGAGGCCAGCTCCAGGTGACAGCAGCCCCAAGGACGCAGAGTTTGTGGCTGATCTGGCATGGGATTTTGCTGTTAAAGAAGGATTCCGTGTGTTTGAGAACCTCCCCCCCACAAAGCTGCTCGTGCGACATTCCAGCACCTGGGCCGGGCAAGGGCCTCTCCTGGGCAGGAGTTACAGCACCTGGGCACGGCCTGGGGCAGCCCCTGTGCCCAGAGCCCCCCTGGGCACTGCCCCCAGCAGCCTGGTGGGGATTTGCTGCAAGATGGAAAATATGGGCATCCAGAGGGGCTTTCTGAGTTCCCATTCCAGAGGGACTGCATGTCCTCTGCCAGAGCTGCAGGTGAGACATCTGTGCTGAAGCTGCTTTGCTGCACCTGCCCCAGGCTGGGTATTGTGGCCTCCAAGTGTCCTGGCTCTCCTGATCACGGCAGACATTTGGCACTCCTGGAGTCCAGTGGTTTGGAGGAAAAGGGCTGGGTTCATATGGCTGCAACAGAGTTCATATCCTGGGAAACAGTGATTTTGGGAGCTGGCACTCCCTTCCAAGAGGAGCAGATTAACCCAGCCCAGCTGTGCTTGCTCGCCCAGGTCCTGCCATCTGTGCTGATGGTGTGCCCAGAGCTTGGCTGGGCTTGAGCTTTTCAACACTTGCCAGTCCAGGAAGAAATGGCTGTTCCTCCTCCTGTCTCCCTCTGGGAAAGGCTGAGTTAATTCCCTGCTCTCTCTCCCTCTGGTGCTCCCTTGGGAGCTCCCTCAGATGGGGCAGGGAGCTGCTTGCACCTCCCCAGCTTCCATTCACAGTGTGAGTGGAAGCAAACAGCCTCACCCTTGGGCTGCTACCAAGATTATATTCCTAATTATTCTAGTGACATTATCAAATTCTAGTGGGTTACTTAACCTCCTTTCAGCTGCCAAAAAAATATCCAGGTGCCCTTCCAAAGTGTTTCCTTGTGCTGTGGCAGAAACCAGCAAATGCCAGTGTGTCAGGGCACTTGGCAGCTGACCCGCTGAGAAGGTGGAAAGGGCAGGGAAGCAGCAGCTGTGGGGAATATGGAGGTGCTGAGATGAGCAGATCTCCTTGCCCTTCCTCGAAACACTCATCTTTGCCAAGTCTCCAAACATCAGGATTGCCACACTCTCTCTACTCCATGCCTTGGGCTTGTGGAGATGCTGCTCCTGGTGTGTGACACCACAGAGCCCCCTCATCCCTGTCACCTCCACATCCATCCCGGTGCTCTCTCCCTTGGCATCATCCCTGCACTGTCAGCCTTTGCTGTGGAAGTGTGTTGTGAAAGCCAGGGGAGGAGTTTTGCTGCCTGCAACAGCAAGATAATGCAGAGAACTGTTACACAGCCAAATGTTCCCAGCCTGGAACTGCCTCAGTGCTCCAGAGCTGGGCACAGCCAAGGGCAAGGGCAAGGCTGCCCCTGCCAGCTGGCAGTGCCAGGGGAGGTTCATCCCTGGGAGCTTGGCAGCCAGGTGCCCTTGGCTGAGGCATTCCTGGCTGAGCAGGGCAGGATCTCAATTGATCCTGCCTCATCCCACAGCAGGAGCCAGCAGACTCCACACACTGATCCCAAAGGCTGCCTCTGCCCCCAGCTCTCGTGGAGATCCTCTCCAGAGGAGCAGAGGGAAGCTCATTTTCTCCTTCAGAGCCATGGCTGCCCATCAGAGGGGCAGCACCCGGGGCACCAGAGCTCTCATGGGTCCCATCCTCTTCCCCCAGGCACAGAGTGCCAGGACCAAGGCAGTGGCACTGATGGCTGCACAGGGCACCAAGGTGAGCAGATTCCTCAGGCTCGAGCCTTCCCTGACCCACAAAGAGCAACCCTGGGACCCCCACTGCAGTGTGGGGCCTGTGAGCATGAGGGCTGATTTCTCCTGTGTGCTGTGGGGTCCCCAGTGAGGCTCTGGGACACTGCTGCCTGGTCCTGCAGCCCTCTGTGTGCCCACATGGGCTCTGCTCTCACTGTCCCACAGGTCCCTGGAGCAAAACATCTCCACAGTGCAGATCCCAGCCCAGCACTTCCCTTGGACCTGAGCTCCACGTCTGGCTGAGGGTCCCCAGGGGTTCACAGGACAGGACACTCCAAACCAGAGCTGAGCCAGGAGCTGCAGCACTGGGAACCTCAGATGGGGACCCAAACCAGCCGCTCTGGCATGGGTGAGGCCGTGCTGAGGGCAGCCTGTGAGCTCAGTTCCAGTGGTGGTTGGTGTTATCTGTGCTCAGGGCTTTTATTGCCTGCCTCAATAAGGGGCCAAGTCCACCCTTGGATCACGAGGCTGCAGGAGTCAGAACTGCAGCAGGGAGAGTTGGTTGGGAGTGACCTGGCTGGGGGCGCACGACTCGGTTTTGGGAATAAAGAGAATGGACCAGCATGTCTCTTGTCCTTCAGCACAACCTCCAGCAACTTGCAGATGCTGGAATAACCTTTGATAGTGGAAGGAACTGAATCCAGTCCTCGAGGTCTCTGGATTCAGGGGAGACTCCAGAGCTGAGGCAGTGCCTGCCCTGTGGAGCTGGGAGAAACTGGGAGGACTCCATGGTGCCATGAGTGTGGTGGGGTCTCTTTGGGGACCATGGAGGTGCAGACTGGATCAGTGGGAGCTTTCAGTGCTTTACAGAGCTAGGGGAGAACTGTGGGAACAACTTTATGAGCACGAGCAATTTATATGTTGTATTAATTAATTATTAAAGTAATGGGTAAGGTTTTTTGGGTTCTCCTGCTCCTCCAGCATGGGTGCAGCCTCACAGCCCATCTGCCCAGGGTGGCCACTACCTGCCGGTCCTCAGGGGCGCAAGGGATCCTGCAGAGAGCCCTGGGAGGCCGTGCTGGCTCTCAGCACAAGGACCAAGAGGCTGTAGGGAAGCCGGTAACCTGAGCCTTGGGTTCTCCCAAGCTGCAGGGTGAAATTCCACCTCAACCTCGGGCATTTGGCTCTGCTGTGGAAGGGGGAGGGAGCGGAGCCTGCGTGTGCCCAGCCCAGATATTTGGGATGGTTTCCCAGCAGGCACCTGACTCCTGCACCTCCCACCTCCTTCAGGCAGGCTCAGGGGGCCGAGAGCCGCGTCTGCCCTGGGGGGTTTAACCCTGCTGGATCTGCCCTCAAGCCCGGGGGAGGGACGGGGCTGCTCGAGAGAGCCAAAGGCTTTATTTGACACATACTAGTGCTCAATGTCCTGGATGTCCATGCCGGGATCAGGCACAGACAGGGAGCGCATGAGGGCTTAGCCCCGAGCCGGAGCTCAGTTCTGTGACGTGCCCTGGGGACACCTTGAGCCGCTCCCAGTGGGAGACACGGGCACATCTCTGCAGGGAGAACAGCTCTGGCATCTCCCACGGGCGGTTTAACACCAGCAGGGCTGTGACAGGAGGCAGAACACGTCGGAGCAAGAGGTCCTTGCGAGTGCCGCTTTCTAAAGGGCTGCCCAGGAGCCACTGCCCGGGAATCCACCGCCCTGCCAGGGACACGGGCGGACAGGATGAGGGGACTGAGTCCCAGCACAAGAGGATTTCTGTCCAGCTGATCCGGGAAACGCACGGCCTAATCCGTGTCCTGCTGGATAACCTGGGGCAGGCGCTCTGCCCTCCCTGCGCTGGGCTGTTCCTCCCTGCACAACTGGGCTGATACTCCCCTGAATAGGAGAGAGAGAAATGCCTGGGAAGTGCAAATGCTGGAACCTCCAGCAAGACTTTCAGCAACTTGGGATGTCCGGTACAGCGGGTGAAACTATTCCTGAACTCACATATTCTACAATTTTTCTGTCCCCTTTAATAAACCAGAGCCATCCCTGTCACCCTTCACAGAGTCTCTTATACAGGGTAATACCTCAGGTCTTTTTTTTTTTTTTTTTCAGAGGTTGAAAACCTCTCTGTATTATTGGTCTGTGGCTTCCTTAGTGATGATAACCCAAGCACACGTCTGTTCCGTGCACTTGGATACGCCAAAGTTGCACAAGGCATCTAAAACAAACTAGAAAAAAAGGCCTTTAGCCATTGTTGGAAGCGATTTCACAAAGCCTCTCATTTGCATTCACCCAGAAACTCCCTGTTGTGAAAGCACTTCCCTGGCTTTGTTCCACTGCCCCTACACACGGGAGGGTTTTTTTGGCTGCCTGGGTGGACGGTAATGGTGGCACATCCGTGGAACCAGGAGTCCAGGTCTCCAAATTCTCCCTTATCACCTTCCTACAGAAGTATCCAGCTCAGCGGCAATGTTTTGGGTTTTTTTCCCTTCTTTCCTAGTTGCTGCCTGCAGCTAGGCACAAAGTTCCCTGGGCATGGGCCGGGACACAGCAGAGACGGGACAGGGACCAGGACAGGACAGTGCTGGACTCGGATGAGGCACCCCCTGTGCACCAAACCAAGCCTGATTTGAAGCGAAGGGAGCTGAACCGACCCGAACGGTGCTGAGCTGTGCCGAGCCCCGCCGAGCTGATCCGAACGGCACCGTGCTGAGCCCAGCTGAGCTGAGCCGAGCCAAGCTGTGCGGCTCGAACCGAGCTGGATGGAGCCTTTTCCATGCGAACCAAGGACGCCAAGCTGGTTCTGCTTAAGTGTCGCGGAGCCGTGCCCAAGCGAGCCGAGGTGGGCGGTGCCGAGCGGTGCCGGGGCGGGCGGAGCGGGGCGGGCGGAGCGGGGCTGTCCCGGCTTGCGGGGCCCGGCCCGGCCCAGCTGAGCTCAGCATGCTGCGGGCGGTGGTGCGCGGCTCCCGGCTCTGCCCGGCCCTGCTCCGGGCTCCCTTCTCGGCCGCCGCCGCCTCCCCCATCCCGGCGCCCAACCCGCGCCCCGACATCGCCTATAGCAAGGTAGGGCCGCGCTGGGAGCCCGGGGCACCGGGCTGGGCCGGGGGTTCGGGGCTTCCGTGTCCGCCGATCGAGCTCCGTGCGGGGCTGGGCCAGCCCGGGGTGGCGCTGAGCCCGGAGCAGCCGGGATTTGGGCCCAAAGCTTTGGAAAAGAGGAGCCCTGGGTGCAACCGCAGGTGCGGGCACAGGGCGTGTGTCCCATCGCCCCCGGGCTCTGCCCCCTTCCCCTCGCTGGGCTCAGCAATCCCGCATCGGTGCGAACATAAGGAGAAGGCTCTGGGGAAGGGCACGGGAGGGAGGGGAGGGCGCCTGGCCGGTTATCTGCAGAGACTGGACCCTTGCTCCAGGAAAATCCTGTGCGATCACCTGTGCGAGGTGCCGCTGGAAGGCAGCGTTCCAAGGCACCCAGGCACTCCTTCCCCGGTGGCTGTGCCCAGGCTCTGGGTGTTCTGCAACTTCTTGGCGAGCACCACGATCTTTGCACTCCCGTTCTCTTGCCACAGACCTGAAAAAAAAAATTACCCTTAGAAAGAAAGAAAGAGTTGGTAAAAAGCTGCTGTTAGCACCTGGTTCTGGTGTATGGGAAGCCTAAAGTTGGTTAATCTGGGAAAGAACAGAACAATTTAGATTGGAAAAGACCCTTAAGACTCGTAAGACCATAAGAAATGCTGTAAAAGTTCTGGTGCACTGGACAAAATCAGCTCACTGTAGTGTCCATGCCTAAAGCATTTTCCCACTCTTCAGTCTCCTGAGTTTCCCAGTGTCCCTGCACAGCTCCAGCCAGGCTCCCAGCTTTTGCAAGGACCTACCAAGATGAGAACCTCTTCCAACTCACATGCTGTTTGCTGAGCTGTGAATTCTTTTATTCACTCGAGGCTGTGTTGTGTGCTTTTAGGCTAAAGTATCTCCTTCATACTGCTGCAGGTTTGGAGCCCACACAAGTCAAGTTAAGCCCTTTTAATTAACCAGGCTCCTCAGATGCCATCAAAGAAGCAAAGCTCCCCCTGATTTCCCTGGGATCTGGCTCGAAGGCTCACCCTGCTTGGCTTTTTCCTTGCAGATTTTCATAAATAACGAATGGCACGATGCAGTCAGCAAGAAAACCTTCCCCACCATCAACCCAGCCACGGGAGAAGTGATCTGCCAGGTGGCTGAGGGCGATAAGGTAAATGCTCTTGGGGTGAGATGGGTTTGTTCTCCATAGGAGCAGGTCCAGAGGGGTTGCAGAGGAAGGCATCACCCCATGTCCCACCTGGCAGCTCTGTGTTTGCCGCAGTGTCTGATCTGTGCAAACACCACATCAAGTGCTGCTTGTGTCCTTCCTTGACTACTGCTTGTAAAAAAGAGAAACGGTGGGGAATAAAGTCGTGTAATCATCGCCTGCCTTATGCAAGGCCCTCCTGGGAGCCTGTGGCAGAGCTGAGGTGGTGTTTCCCAGCAATTTGGGGTTTTTCCTACAGTCTGGAAACCTGTGTGTGTTCCCCAGGGGAGGAGTGAGTGAGGAAACCCTTTGTTGTTTGCTTCTCTGTGGCAGTCTGGCTTGTCCTGGCGAGACCATTGCAGCAAGCCAGGACAGAGAACCGAGTAGGAACCAGCATATGCCCTGTCAGGACAAAATCATGGAGCAGAGACAGCTGATCAAGGAAAAAACTCCAAGACTGGATTGTGAAAAAGTGCCCAAAGTAGACGTCCAGAGCTTTTCCCATGCCTCATTCTAGGATGCAAATACGAACCCAGCAGGTGGCATTGCAGAAATAACCTGATGATATTTGCACTCTGTGTAGCTGAAATAACAGAGGGTGAGCACAGGCAGAGGCTGTGGCTGCACAGCTGTTGGACCCATCTGCTCCTCTGCCATTGCTGCTGCTTCCCCCTCATGGATGCAGCCTGGGTGGGAAAGCTGTGTCCTCACAGTGTGTGCCGAGCTTGATGCTCGTGGGGAAAGGGCCCAGGGTGTGCTCCCCTGCCCTGGGACTGAGGAGTGCCTTGCAGCAGGGCAGCTGCCAAGGCTGCAGGTTCTTCCCCCAGGAGCCTGGCAGGAGCAGCCTCTTGTGCTGCCTGGCTGCAGGCTGTTTTCTCCTGCAGAGCAAGGAGAGCTTTTGTTGTTAGCAGAGAGGGAGGGGGAGCTGGTTACTCCTTCCTCACCCTTTGCCTGGGCTCCCCCGCAGGCAGATGTGGACAAGGCAGTGAAGGCAGCCAAGGCAGCGTTCCAGCTGGGCTCTCCCTGGAGGAGGATGGATGCATCTCACCGCGGGAAGCTGCTGAACCGTCTGGCTGACCTGATCGAGAGGGACCGCGCCTACCTGGCCGTGAGTGCGGGCTGGGATCTGGGGGGGGCTGGCCTCACCCCCAGCTCACACCTGGGACACATTCACAGAGGGTTGGAGGCACTTTTGGGGAGCTGGGAGCAAAAGGCCAACAGGACAGGACAGGCTGCAAACTGAGAACTGACTCAGGGCTGCACACGTGACTCCCCCGGCTCCTCAGGAAACTCTGCTGTCTTTGCAGGCCCTGGAAACCCTGGATAATGGCAAACCCTACGCCATCTCCTACCTGGTGGATTTGGACATGGTGGTCAAATGTCTCAGGTGGGTTTGGAGGCCACAGCCACAGCTGGCCCATGGTACTGAGTCTCTGCAGGTTCAGCTGCCTCCAAATTCAGGGGCTGTGGGATCTGGGTCTGACTGATGGTTTCATATCAGACACTTTGGGTTTACTTTTGGCTGTAATTCCTCTGACTTGCCCAAATCACACAAGTGGTGGTGATCTGTTAGCATAGAAAATGCAGTGGGAGACACAAATATTTCTATTTACTGTCCATTCTTTCAATCACCTGTTTGGGACATACCTGCACTGAGTTGTGTCCGAAGTGACTGAAACAGAGGAAGCCTCTTTTATTTTCTGTTGGCAGCAGACTTGTTATGTTAATTCCAGTGACCCAACTGTTATTGTTTCCAGATACTTTGCAGGCTGGTCAGATAAATTCCATGGCAAAACCATCCCGTTAGATGGAGACTTCTTCTGCTACACAAGACACGAGCCCGTGGGAGTCTGTGGGCAAATCATCCCTGTGAGTAAAGGGTAGCAGCAGTTCCTGCAGGGCTGCAAGAATTCAGTGTTGCACTCTAAGTTCCCCTCTGTTGGCAACCACTGCTTCCTCCCAGGGGCAAACAAAGCTGGGCTTGCACCAGCTGGGAGGGCTCTTACCTCACCCTGGCACTGCAGAACTGCCTGTTGATTTCATGGCCTCTGAGTGAGGTTTGCTTTGTATCTGCTGATTAAAATAAAGGGGGGGTTTAAGCCCATTTATAGGAATTACCTGACTCAGAACCACAATTAAGTTTAAACTCCTGCCTAGAATTAATCCTGAAATTTTGTGTGATGAGGAAAAATCCAAGACTCTTTCCTAATTCCTGATTTGAGTGGAGCTCACTGGTTCATTACTGACTAATCAGAAACTTTCAAGCTCACGCCAGCAAATTCCTCTTTGTTTTTCAGTGGAACTTCCCACTGTTGATGCAAGCATGGAAACTGGGGCCTGCCCTGGCCACTGGGAACGTGGTTGTGATGAAAGTGGCAGAGCAAACCCCCCTGAGTGCTCTCTACGTGGCCAGTCTGATCAAAGAGGTGAGGATGAGGCCAGGATTCCATCACTGCTGGAGACAGGAGCAGGGAAGGGCTGTCTGCAGGGAGGCTGGGTTGATTTATAAAAAAAAACTCTCTTGTTCATATATTGTTCATATCCATCTGCATGTGCAGATGATGTAAGTCTTGATTAGGGAAGGATTCTTTGAGGTTTGATTAGATAATGAACTTTAGGGTGATCAGAAAGTGAACATATATCTGTATTTCTGTGTGTATTTACACCCTCAAATTGTGCTTGGGATGTGGGGCGGGAAGAGGAATTGTCCTGGTTATTGCAAACAGCATTGAAATAAAGCCCTGGGAAATGAAAGGAGAAATCAAAGGAGTAAAGGCTGCTGCTGGTGGGAGATCTCCTGAGGGTCACAAACACAGGAGGGGAGGAAAGCCTTGGTTTGTAAAAGGAATAATGTTGCTGTGTCCTGCTGGCGTTGCCAGGCTGGATTCCCCCCGGGCGTGGTGAACATCATCCCTGGCTACGGGCCCACGGCAGGAGCTGCCATCTCCTCCCACATGGACATTGACAAAGTGGCCTTCACTGGCTCCACGGAGGTAAGGGAGCACCCTCAGCCCTGGGACCACACAGTATCTCAGGGCTGGTAAAATACTGGAGGTGCTTTGCCTTCCACACATCATTCAAAGCTGATTCTAGGGTGTGAGATGTATATTTGCATTACGTCAGACTCTTTTGTTCTGATTTGATTCTTTAGAATTATTTCCTATTGTGTCCCCTGAGCTGCTCCTTGTTGGAGGTGAAACTCTGGGCAGACTGAAAGCCCTGACAATGAGGATTAACATTAAATGCTGACTGAGATGTAAACCCAGAGCCCTCTTGCTGATGTGGGAGTTAATTCCAACACCTGCTCTGCTCACCCTGCAGGTTGGACACCTGATCCAAAAGGCAGCAGCAGAGAGTAACCTCAAGAGGGTGACCCTGGAGCTTGGAGGGAAGAGCCCAAATATCATCTTGTCTGATGCAGACAGTGAGTAGCTGCTGGGCAATGCTTGATCTGTGCCTTTTACCTTGGCTTCTTCCAAGCAGAGCTGGAGGGGAAAGGAAAAGGAAGGAAAGTTCTCCTGTGTGAGGCTCTAACAATGACAACACCACTCTGCTGTGCCTCCTGCTGCAGCTGCTGCATTTGTGTGTCAGCACTCTCCACTCCCACTTCTTTTCCCAGTGCTGGGTAGCTCAACTATCAAAAAAAAAAAAATCTTCCTCCAGTCCTTGCCCCAGTTTTGTTTTCATTTCTCTTGGAGCACCCCACTGTTTTCTCCTCCTATGAAGTCCTGCTTCCCTCATCCCTTGCACATAAACCCATTTTTGGCCTCGATGAGCCAACACTTGCTTTTATATGGCAGTTAAGTCAGGAAGAAAATTTGTCCTTAACACCTGATAATTTCCAATGAGAACTGTAACCTGCCTCAGGTTAGATATTTTTTTCTGGTCTGGGGTGCTTTAATAAAGAATGAAGTCTGCAACCCCTGTCCTACCAACCCATGGCAAATGCTGTCAACTGGAAGGACTTTGTATCCCCAGCAGTTTCTGTGATAATTGTTCTAAAAATGTCACAGGTCTGCTTGGGTTTGTTTGCTTATTTGTTTTCTCTCCCTCTTCCCAGTGGACTGGGCTGTGGATCAAGCCCACTTTGCCCTGTTCTTCAACCAAGGGCAGTGCTGCTGTGCTGGCTCCAGGACCTACGTGCAGGAGGACATTTACAACGAGTTTGTGGAGAGGAGTGTGGAGAAGGCCAAGGCCAGGGTGGTTGGAAACCCCTTTGACTTCAAAACCGAGCAGGGGCCTCAGGTGGGAGCAGGAAAAGCCCTGAGCTGTTGCCTCATGAAATTGTCCCAATCTTGAGTCATTGTGTAGATTAGAGTGGGAGTACCCTTGGCTCTGTTGATCAACCCAATTTGCACTGAGCCCATTATCACTGGTGCAGGAGGGAGGAGTTAATGAACCAGTGGGACAATTCCAAAACTTGATGCTGGCATTTAAAAACGACCATTTCCCTTTGGAGGTTGCTTGGCAGCCTGCTGCAATGAGGCACTGCTGGGGCACAGCAGCTGTTTGTCCCTTCCTGGCTCTTAGGTGGATGAGGAGCAGTTCAAGAAGATCCTGGGCTACATCAGCACGGGGAAGAGGGAGGGAGCCAAGCTGCTGTGTGGCGGCAACCCCGCTGCAGACAGGGGCTACTTCATCCAGCCCACCGTCTTTGGGGACGTGCAGGACAACATGACCATTGCCAGGGAGGAGGTGAGTGCTGCAGCACCTCGGTGCAGATGTGAGTAAAAGTGTTCTGTTAATATCTGTTAAAACTAGGTGGAGCAGTGGGTTTGAATTTTTTTATAACTTATTTCTTTTAGGGGGATATCTTTTGTTAATGAGCTGTTGAGGTTTATTGCATGATTGGTAAAATGACATTATTTTATTGTGAGAGGTTTTGATTAGGGGGAGGAACTAAGCGTTCTTACTTAATTATATTTTAAATCTCAAATTATAGCTATAAACAGCTTTTTTTTTTAAGCTGAGAAGCCTCAGAGAAAAAGGGAAACAATATTATCTCATTCCCTTCTCCTGTGTTTTGCTGCTTTGGAGTGAGGTTTGGAGATGGTTTCGTGTGAATTGTTTTTACTCATTGGCCAATCAGGGGGCAAGCTGTGTCAGACTCTTGAGGAGAGAGTCACGAGTTTTTCATTAGCATCGTTTAGCCTTCTGTGTGTATCCTTTCTGAATTCCTTAGTATAGTTCAGTATAGCATGATATATTATATTTTACATATTATACATGATTATATATTATACAATATATATTATATAATATATAATATAATGTAATATATTATGTAAATATAATGTAATAGAAAATAAAACATAAAGTATAATAAAATATATAATAATATAACATAATATATAATGTATAATATAGAATATAATATAATGTATAATATGATGAAGATAGAGAAGAGAAGATAGAGAAGACCTAGAAGGAAGACATAGAATGGAAGGGAAGGGAAGACATAGAATGGAAGGGAAGGGAAGACATAGAATGGAAGGGAAGGGAAGATAAAGAAGGGAAGGAAGGGAAGGAATGGAAGGGAATGGAAGGGAAGATATAGAATGGAAGATATAATACATAATATATAAAATAATAGCCTTCCAAGAGCATGTTGTGAGAGTGCTCTCTGCTGGCCTTGGCGGGGGCTCAGGCAGTGCCAGCGCTGTTCCTGTCCCCACTCTCTCGGGGCTCTTGCAGATCTTCGGGCCGGTGATGCAGATCCTCAAGTTCCGAACCATCGAGGAGGTGATCGAGAGAGCCAACGACTCCAAGTACGGCCTGGCGGCCGCCGTGTTCACCAGGGACCTGGACAAGGCCAACTTCGTGTCCCAGAGCCTGCGGGCCGGCACGGTCTGGTGAGCCTGGCACCCCCTGGCACCCCCTGGCACCCCTGGGCCTTGCTTTGGGATCAGCTTGACTTGGGCTGGGCTCAGGGTCACGGCAGAACTTCAGGCGTAACGGGAACTCGGTGACGTTGGGTGTGTTTTTTAGAGGTATTTTGTTTTTATAGGTATTTATAGATATTTATTTTTGTAGATATTTATAGGCATTTATGTTTATGGCTATTTAACAGCCATTTAGTAGACATTTATTTTTTATAGCTATTCAACAGCATTTTTCTTAGATTTTTCTTAGATTTTTCTTAGATTTTTCTTAGATTTTTCTTAGGTTTTTCTTAGGTTTTTCTTAGGTTTTTCTTAGGTTTTTCTTAGGTTTTTCTTAGGTTTTTCTTAGGTTTTTCTTAGATTTTTCTTAGATTTTTCTTAGATTTTTCTTAGATTTTTCTTAGATTTTTAGCAGATTTTTAGCAGATTTTTAGCAGATTTTTAGCAGATTTTTAGCAGATTTTTAGCAGATTTTTAGCAGATTTTTAGCAGATTTTTAGCAGATTTTTAGCAGATTTTTGACTAGCTATTTGACTAGCTATTTGACTAGCTATTTGACTAGCTATTTGACTAGCTATTTGACTAGCTATTTGACTAGCTATTTGATAGATTTTTGAATAGATTTTAAAAAAATATTTATTTATTTATTTATTTAGGCTGGAGCATCTCTCCTGTGAGAGCAGCTCTCTGGGGGTGCTCACCTGGAGAAGGCTCCAAGGAGACCTTAAAGCCCCTTCCAGAGCCTAAAGGAGGAGCTCCAGGAGAGCTGGAGAGGGACTTGGGGACAGGGGATGGAAGGACAGGACAGAGGGCAGGGATGGGTGGGATACTGGGAAGGAATTCCTGGCTGCAAGGAGCCACAGCTGAGGGTGGGGACACTGGCCCTGGACCGTGGCAGCTGTGGGTGGATCCTGTGCCCTGCTCCATCCCAGAGCCAGGAGTCCCACCCAGCTGAGCTCCTCCCTGAGCTGTTCCCCCTTTCCCTGCCAGGATCAACTGCTACGACGTGTTCGGTGCCCAGGCTCCCTTTGGGGGCTACAAAGCCTCTGGCAACGGGAGGGAGCTGGGGGAATACGGCCTGGAGGCCTATGTGGAGGTGAAAAATGTGAGTATTGCTGCAGCCAGCGCCTCCCCAGCCTCTGCTGCAGCTCCAGAGTGGCTCCGTGTGTGCCCCCAACCAACCTCGAGCTGCCTCCCCTCCCTGAGCTTTCCCAATCTCCAAACCTGCTCCTGACTGGGATACACTGGTTTTCTTCCTTCCTCTCACCATTCCAGTGAATACCCCTGAAAAGAAAAAAAAAACAACTTGTAACTTGCCTTTTTTTTTTTAATCCCTAGGTGACAATCAAAATTCCACAGAAAAACTCCTAAAGGACGGCAACCTTCGCCACAAATTTGAAAACAATTATACTCAGCTTCATGAGGACAGCTCAAGACAGAAAGTTTAGTATGCAAAAATATGTAACTCTGCATAAAGAGGTGTTTTTTAGGTGTTTAAAGGAGCTTTTGTTAAAAAAAGAAACAAACGTACTTTGCTTTATATTTTTAAAAAAACAAATACAGCTGGCTGAGCACTACCAAGGTGGGATGGTTATTTTGGGAATGTGTTATGTGGGTGCAATCACCCACAGGAGCGGGGTGTGATCTTTACATCTCTAGCTGATAAATAAGCTTCTTTTCCCAAGAAATCATTTAAATGCTTGTTTAGTCTAGAAGGATTTATAGAATAAAAAATAACAATGATATGTTGGCTTAGAGAACTAGGTCTATAACCCTTGGCCTGTGGACTATGTTTATTTTCTGTGAGGAAAGTAACTGCGTTGGATGTTTACCTGGGCCAGGGAGCAGCGTGAAATCTGAGGAAAAAGTGTTTTTTTTTTTTTTTTTTTTTTTTTGTTCCGTCCTGCTGGTTGTAGCCACTCCAAATAAACATTTCTTGTCTCAGTGCAGTCAACCCTACTTTTGTTGGAGGTTTGTGCCCGTGAGCCCAAGCACACACAAATTCCCCGTTATTTTTAAGGGTTTGCTCTGACTTTCTGCCCTGCCCACTGAGCTTGATGTTACGGGGACACCCCAGCTGCTACGCGGCTGGAGGACCGAGGAGGGGGGGTTCTGTCCCTGAGTGAGGCGGTGTGGCTGCCCAGGGAGGCACGGCCATGGTGTTTCTGGGGAGGAGCGGAGGGCACCGAGCGGCCCCTGCGGCCCTTCCGCCGCTTTCCCTCACGGCCCCAGGGCGGCCATTCCCCTCAGCCGCGCGCGGGGCTCCGATCTCGCGAGACTTGGAGCCACCCGGCCCCTCAGCCCAGCGGGCGCGCCGAGCTCTCGCGAGACCTCCGGGACCCGAGGGGCGGCAATTCCCTTAGGAAGGTCCCGCCCACCGAGATCTCGCGAGACTTCGCTTTGTCCCGCCCCTCCAATTAGGGGAGGGGTCAGAAAGCTTCGCTCCGCCCCTGAAGCTCGATGATTAAACGTCATCACCAGGCGCCGCCCTTCTCGAAAGCCCGGCGGGGGCTTTCCCGTTGCCGTCGCGCTTTTAGGGCTGCCCACAGCCGCCTGCAAACCGCTCCAGCGCCGTGGCGGCGGCTCCCAAAATCCCTCGGCGGGCGCGGGGCGGGCGCGGCGATCCCGCTCCGTCCTCTCGTGCTGCCCGCGGCGTCGGCAGCGCCGCCGCGGCGGTCCGCGGCGGCCGGCGGGGCTGCCCTGCGCGGGGTGCCGGCGATGTCCGGGTCCCGGGCGGCTCCTCCCGGTTGAGCGGCGGCTCCGCGCGGGCCCCGCGCCCTCCCCGCGCCGCGGGCTCCGGCACCCGCGGCCCGCCCGGCCGGGCATGAGGCGGAGCGGCGGCGGCACAAAGGCTCCTGCGGGGCTGCGCGTTGCCTGAGGCGGCGCCGGGCCCGCCGCGCCCCGCGGGGCGATGTCGCAGGATCACGACATGGACAAGACGATCAAGGTTGGCGGGGGACGCCGGGCCGGGCTCGCCGCTCTCGGGGCGGATTTGGGGGCGTTTCGCCGCGGGGGGTTTGCTCGGGATCCCGCGAAGCGAGCGCGCCGAGGAGCCGAAGTTTTTGGTGTTTGTGAATTTTAGCGAGCGGAGCAATCGGTGCTCGGCGGCCGCGAGTTGTGTTGTTGGTTCGGTAATTAGTGTGCTGCCCTAATGAGTCTCTCATTAGCCGCGTTAATTAGCGCCGCGCTCGCTCCTGCCCTTCTGGACTCCGGTCCCGATGTGTCCCTGCTGGAATTCCCCTTACCCAGCGCAGCTGATCTCAACTCGGATGTGAAGTTTTTGTTTTTGTTTTTATTTTTTCCTTACCTGGGGGGTTCTGCCCAATGTCCCCGCGGCCCAGCAGTTCCACATTCCTTCTGTCCAAATCCTTCTTGCCGAGCTTTGTTCGCCTTTCCCGGCTTAATGTCCATAAAACACAAAATTATCTGAGTTGAATCGATCAGAAGTTTCTCTGAGCTCCTCCTGAAAACCCCAAATTCCACTGGGATTTCTGCCCCTTCCTCCTCAACCCTGCAGAAATCAAACCTGGATCATTCAGTACTTTAATGATCTTTAGGACTTTATTAAGTACTCATAATTTTATACTTTATGCTGATTTTTTTATTTTTTGCTTCTCAACTCCTTGGTTTAGCTCAGGTTTGGTTATTCTGGGATTTAGGACAAGACTTATTTCCATGTTTGGGGATTTGGGGATTGAGGAGAAGCAGGAGCTGGAATTACCCAGGATGGGATTTTTCTCTGGATTCCCAAAACTCTCCATTCCCAGCCTTTTTCCCATCAATATCTTTAGAAAACAAGCCTTAAAATATTTTTAAATAGGTTTGTGGAATGTTTTTAGAACATGATAGCAGGTTCACACAGTCTGCAACCTCGAAATTAGAAATGCTGGCTTAGAAATACCATGGAACAGGGCAGACATTGTTGAGAAATAGAAATAAATTTCAGGAATAAATTCAGAAATCAATACTAAATTCAGAAATCAATTTAAGGACAGCCTTGCAAAAAAAAAAAAAAAAAAAAAAAGATACTTTAGAGAAATAGAACTGTGAAAGATGCTTTGTATTAGGACCCACCAGGTCCTAATTACTAAAAAAACTTAAAATAACTAAAATAACTAAAATATCAAATTACTCTGGAGGGGTAATTTTAGATTATTTACAGCATGGAGTGGCAAAAGCTGCTAGGCAAAGAAACACTTATAATGTATTGTAATTCAAAAATTAAAAGTTAAATTAAAATATAATTGGCTTCTGATTGTGATGGTGTGAAATGTGACACCTGGATTGTCTCACCCTTCAAATGAGACTGAAAATGGAATAAATGTTTGTAATGTCTGGGAATTCTGCTTTTCCTGTGGGAATTCTGCTTTTCCTGTGGGAATTCTGCTCTTCTTTTGGGAATTCTGCTTCTCCTCTGGGAATTCTGCTTTTCCCTGGAAATTCTGCTTTTCTTTTGGGAATTCAGCTTTTCCTTTGGGAGGGCTGCTTTTCCTTTTGGAATTCTCCTTTTCTCCTGGGAATTCTGCTTCTCCTCTGAGAATTCTGCTTCTCCTCTGAGAATTCTGCTTTTCACCTGGAAATTCTGCTTCTCCTTTGGGAGTCCTGCTTTTCCTTTTGGGAATTCTGCTTTTCCCCTGGCAGTTCTGCTTTTCCCCTGGCATTTTCCTTCTCCTCTGAGAATTCTCCTTCTCCCCTGGGATTTCTGCTTTTCCAGGCCCTGAGCATCCCAGCCTGCTGGTGTAGTGCCCAAATTCTTGGCTCAGCCTTGGTGAGAGGGAATTTTGCTGCTGGAGAGATCCCAGCTCCACGTGGAGCTCTGAAACTTTGCTGAAATTCTGGATATTTCCCATCATTATCCTCTTTTCCCACTGAAAATTCAGTTTATTACTCAGAAGTTTCAGGTTCCTGGAAGTCTGAAGATTCCCAGGAATTCCATACCTATGAAATCCAGCAGAAACACTTGGATACTTTTAAACACATTGGTGCTTTTAAAGCATTTTCAGCTGTTTAGGATCAAAATCATGGAATTCTTAAGGTGGGAAAAGAGTGAACATTTCCCTGGCAAGGCTGGAAATTTCCTGGTGCTGAGGTTGGAGCTGCCATTCCTGAGCTGGAGGGTGGAAGTGGCTCCCAAATCCTGGATTTGGTGTCCTTTGTGGTCCTTGACCATTAATTATTCATTTTCCCTCTGAGTTATGAAGCTGCTTTGGGATGAAGGTTGGGATCCAAATTTCAAAAGTGCAGGATGTAAAATTGTTGCTTTTTTCTTAAAACAATGGCAAATACACAGAATGGGAAATAGAAATTAAATGCTCATTAATGCCCTCCTAAAACTGTGTTTTCACCCCACCCCTGCTGCTTTCAGTTCTCTACAGCTGAATATCAGGAAAATTAAATCAGCTTTTCCCTAACAAATGACATTTTTCCTCACAAGTGAAATTTATCTGAGCTAAATTGATCAGAAGTTTCTTTGAGCTCCTCCTGAGCATCACAAATTTCTGTGATCCACTGAGATTTCTGCCCTTTCCTTCTAAACCCTTTAGAAACCTCCAGGGGTGGCCTCTCCCATGAATTTCCAGTGGATTTGGGAATTGTTTTCCTTGTGCTGCTCTTGCAGCAGCTCCTTTTGCTGTGATTTCTCCTGAGCAGAGGCAGGAATTTAATAAAGGAACAAAGGCCCAGCTCAGGGCATCAATCAAAGCTCTGAGCTGGGTTTAAAGCCTGCCTTGGGATGTGGTTAAGCCTGAGAGCACCCAAGTGTGGCCTAACAAAACCCAGCCCTGTTTGTGTGGATTTGGACAAAAGGAGCCTGGTTCATGATCAGAAAAATCTACAATTAATCAAGCAGGTTTTAATTTACAGTGTGATGGTTGCAGTGGTTTGAAACCTGCAATTTTCTGTTTTCTGTGACCAAAAAAATGCATTTTAATGCTGAAATGGGCTCCTTGTTTCATTGAGATTGATCATTTATAGGTAGGAAGGTGAAACTGAGTCAGGGAGAGGTGCCCTTGGTACACTTTGGGTGTTAAAAGCACAAAATCACATTTACTGCTCTCAATAACCCTCTTTGGAAATTCCAGCTGCACAGAAACAATTTTAATAAAGTAAATAATGATGAGAGTATTTATATTTATATTTATATTTATATTTATATTTATATTTATATTTATATTTATATTTATATTTATATTTATATTTACTTTTCCTCAGGAAAGCAAACTCCCCAGCAGGCACTTTTACACTTATATTTGCTGAGCTGGGGTTTTTGTTTTGAAAAGCTGTAATAATTTTATTTATGATGTATTTATTGACTGTGTTTTCCCTCCTGCTGAACAGGAAACCTCCATTTTAGAGGAATACAACATAAACTGGACTCAGAAGCTGGGAGCTGGGATCAGTGGGCCTGTTAGGTAAGGGAACTCCCCAGGATTATTCCTGCCCTGTGGAGGAGTCAATGAGTATTTTACTAAAAATTATTATGGGATACATGGAAAATAAAAAGAAACAAATGCCTCACATGGGTCATGCAGGAGGGGTTTTCTCCTTTTTGGGGGGAATTTGGGGAGGAAAACTCCTCCTCTCTGCCCCTTCCCTGCTTTCCCAGTTGTTTTTCCAGCTCTTCCTCTGCCTTTGCATCCCAGCCCTGCTGCTCATGGATTTCTGGGAAGGAAAACACTTTTCCAACAAAGCCTCTCCCTTCAGGGAATGGGAATTTGGGCTGGCAAAGCCCTGTGCTGCTGTTCTGGGTGCTCCCTTTGTCTTTCCCATCATTTATCTTCCTGTCTGGGTTCTCCTCATCCTCTTTTGGGTTGTTTCATTAAAACACTCATTTTGGGCTTTGTTCTTTTGGCTGCCTCTGCAAACATGGGTCCTTTTCTCAGTTGTTAAATGGGGGAGGAAAAAGAGAAGAAATTCAGCCCAAATGAGGATTTCCTTCCCAAACCACTTTATCTATCCAAATTCCAGCACCACTGGGGTTGTTCAGGTGTGCTTTGGGTTATTTCCATCCAAAATCTCTCTTGAGGCTGAATTCAGGGTGAGAGCTGGCATGTATCCCAGACTGGGGGCATTCCTGGGAATTCCCACGTGGAGAGCAAACTCAGAGCTACAAATCAATTACTTCAGGTGTCTTTTTTTAACCTCCTTGCTGACTGAATGCTTTTCAGAGTCTGCATGAAAAAATCCTCCCAAGAACGCTTTGCACTGAAAATCCTCCTTGATCGCCCAAAAGCTCGAAATGAGGTACAGTTCTGCTTTTCTCTCCAGAAAACCTTCCATTCTTGGGATGTTTTAAACATCAAAACCCCACCACCAAACCCCCATTTGCTGGCTGTGCATCCAGAGATTTATTTCTAATGAATTGAGCTGTGTTTTCAAGCTGTTCTTCTCCCTGTAATGGAACAGAACCAGTTTGAGAGGGAATTTTGTTGCCATACGTCTCAGTCTTGGATGTCACTGCTCCAAGAATGCTTCAAGTTGTTCTGGAAATGGATTTTTCCATGTGCCAGGACCTAAAGCAGCTCCTGACACAGGTTGGGAATTCCTGAGGTGCCAAACTTGTCTGCCTGTGGAATGATGGGCACTCCTCCAAGCTGTGGGGAATTTAAAGAAGGATTAATTGTCCTTGAGGTTTAAGCAATTTCCATTTCTTGTTACTGAGCAAATTCTCCTTTAAAATTCCCATAAAAATCATCTGTGTACAAAAAGCACCAAGACTTGGCTGGATTGAACAGCCCAGGGAGCTTTAAAGTGGGGGAAATTCCTGAATGTTGGGACAGGAGGTCCCAGTTCCTTCCCTGCAACCCAAACCCACAGAGTGGCTCAGCAAGGGACACATTTGCTGGGATTTGTGCTGGGAGAGGCAAAAAGGGACAGCTCTGACTTTGGGTTGTGATTCCAGGCATGGAGGGGTTGGAGCTCCTGAGCAAGTGTTTAATCCAGATGTTCCAGCTGTTGTGAGTGCTTAGCCATGAATGGGATGATGGAATTTTAGGGTTTATTCATTCATTTTCACTCTGAAGTGCTACATTGCTCCTTTAAAGCTGCTTCTGTCTAAATTTCTCTCAAACACTCCAAGATTGAGCTTTTCCCCAGAGCTCTGTGTGGGCTCCCACAATCTGACCCAAATTTGGGGGCCAGCTTGGGGTGTTTTTACCCTCAGTGCCTGTCCCTGTGTGCAGTAACAGCTCTTCCCTTCTCTTCAAGGTACGTCTGCACATGATGTGTGCAACACATCCCAATATTGTTCAAATAATTGAAGTTTATGCTAACAGTGTGCAGTTCCCACATGAATCCAGCCCCAGGTAAGATTACATAGGGGGATTCATTCCCACAGCTTGTTTTCCATGTTTAGCCCAAGGTATAGTGGAGTTTGCTTTGCTTTGCTTTGGTTTTAATCACAAAATTATTATTTCAAGGGGGTCCCAGGTGTAATAATTATCCTGCAGACCAAGCAGCTCTTGTTTTTTTTCCCCTGACTTTTGTGTATTTAAATTATTTTGCCTCCTTTATTCCCTGTGTTGAATGCATCTCCATTTTTTTAGGTTTTCCATTGATTCAGTCTGCATTGTGTGAAAGAGTTGTTTCTAAAAATATGAAATTCAGCCCTGCAAAATCTCAATGCATTGTCCTGCTTAAAATGAACACAGGAAAACGTGGAGCAGAGTGATTTTTTTTTTTTTTTTGTGGTGCATTATTATATTTAGATAAAAATACTGTCTTCTGATAGGATCTTAGTGGAGAAAATCATCAGAGCTGGGAGAATGAAAGAGCTGAGAACTGTCTTAGGCTCTGGTGTAGCTGATTTTGCTGTGTGGTGGGAACTGGGAGTTAATTCCTTGAGGATCTGGCAGCCCTGATCTCCACCTTCCTGTTTTTTATGCTTCATACTTATGGCAGTAAAGCTGTAAATTAAAATCATGGGGGATCCAGACTCAAAAACATCCACGTGCTGTGTAATCCTTGAGGGCAGAGTGTCCTTCCAGCTGGATGTGTCCATGTCCAGTTTGTTCCAGCTGGATGTGGGAACCCATCAGAAGGAGCAAACTGGAGATTCCTGGGAGCCAGAAAATCCTGAGAATTTTAAACTCGAAGGCAAAACGACAGCACCAAAATAGCCCCAAAAAGCAGCAGAGAGAAAGCAGTGTTTGTGTGAAATATGCATTCTTAGCTTAGCAATTCTGTTCTTTTGGATGATTTTTTAATGTAACAACATGAAATGCTTTTGAACAGGGCTCGGCTCCTAATTGTAATGGAGATGATGGAAGGGGGAGAGCTCTTCCACAGAATCAGCCAGCACCGGCACTTTACTGAGAAGCAAGCGAGCCAAGTAACAAAGCAGGCAAGTCACCCCCTGTCCCAGCAAATCCATCATGCTCTGGCTAAAGTAGGGACAATTCCTGGGGCTGGAAGGGTGGGGAAAAAAGGATGAATTAAAAGATTCCTCAGTTCTGATCCGATGATCATTGCCTGCTTTGTTATAAGTGACAATGCCCAAGCTTTACTAGGAATAAAGGATGGAAGGTGTGGGCTTGTTCTCTGGGTCTGCTGTGCTTAACATTGCTCTTCCACACCTGCTCTAGAGAAGACTTCCAAGAGAACTTTGGCATTCTTCTTGTCCTAAAAGCGTTGCCTCCAGCAGGACTCCTGAGCTCTGGAACCTCCATGACCCCCTTGGCATTTCTCTCCTCTGGGCCAGGGGTTTTCAGGCTGGGTTCTGGGCTTGGGCTCTGGAATTCCTGGAAGATACCAAGGAATGTGTCTGTTTGTTCTGATTTGTGTCTGTTTGTTCCAGTGTTGTTTTTCCTTCACCCTTTCTCTCCCAGCTCACTCCTGAATGATTTTATAGCCTCCATGGTGGTTTCTGCAGGGGGTTTTGGTGCCCATCAGGTTTTTTGTTGCTGGTGGGACTCTCAGAAGGATCTCTGGAATTCAGTGCTGGGATCCCCAGTTCCCCTCAGCTGCAGAGAGAGAATGTTTGAACCTGGGGCAAAAAAATCTGTGTTACTTTTGTGCTTTGACTTGTTTCTAATGAAATGCTAATTGTGCTGGTACTTTGTGGTCTCATCCAACAAAGAAATGAGGTGGAAGTACAGAATTATTCTTGACAGTTTGTTTGACATCCTTTGGGCTGTTTGATTCTGACATGGTGGGGAAAACTTGTGAAACTTTACCAGAAGTCAAGACTTTGGTTTGAATTCTGTGTGTACACTTGGGTTATTCATGTCTCAAGTAACTCTTTGGTGTTTATAGAAATGAAGCTTGCAATGTGAAAGTCTCTCTAAAATTCTTTTCTCTGGTGGTTCTTCATCCTTGTCTTGTACCCAGGAATGGTTAAAGCTTTTCACAGCACTGCCTCATTTTCTCTGGGAATGTGTTTGTATTTATTGCTGTGCTGAATTAGCAGTGAAGTTCTCTTGTGACAGTAATTTAGAGGTTTTTAAGGATTCTAAAGTTGGGTAGGATCCTACAGAATCCAGCAGGGATACTCCCAAATAAGGGTTGTGAGGCTGTGCCTCACTTCTGTCTCAGGAATGCTGTTTAAATATTTATACTTGGCTCTTCTTGAAATGAATTGCACTTGGAAATGTGCAGTCCCTGGAGCTTTTCCTGCCTGGATTGCAGGTTCCCAAAGCATCCTTGAAACACTCCAGGAATGCATTTCTGTGGGATATGCACAGAATGACTGAAGTGCAGGCAGTACCATCCAAAATGAGAGAATAAAACTGCCTGAGTGTTGGATGTGCAGGCAGGAACGAGTGCAGTGAATGATTCCCTGGAATCCTGGAACAAGAGCTCCCTGCTGGGAGTGCTCAGGGTGGAACTGCTGGGCAGGGGCAGCACCCTGGAGCCCTGGCACAGCAGGGAAGGGGCACTGGCACCACCTGCTTCACTTTGGGGGGGCTCTCAATGCCTTGAGTTCCCAAACTGAGGAGGTTGGGAAGCCCAGGCCAGCCTGGCTTTTGTTTTCTGGGGGGATTCATGTCCCAGCTGTCACTTCACTGCACCACTGCAGCAGGGTCAGGCTGGTCCTAAAGGAGAACTCCACCCAAGAGGAGTGAAAATGTTTGGGGTTAGAAATGTCCTTTGTGAAGCTGAAATAAATGTCCAGGCTGCAGGAGGAGGTTGGTGATTGTAGCTGATTTATTGTGCCCTTTTCCAGATAGCTTTGGCTTTGCAGCATTGCCACTCACTAAACATTGCACACAGAGACCTCAAGCCTGAGAATCTCCTCTTCAAGGATAACTCTCTGGTAAGATGAACATTTCCAATTCTTTTGCTGCTGAATTCTGTGAAGTGACTCAAGGGTGACTCTCAGAGTAGTGGTAAAATGACATGAATGTTTTGGTGAACAAAATTCAAATTTATATTGAAAATTCAATTGAAAAAAAATTAATTTAATTGAATTTTCAATTGAAAATTGAATCACCTGGGTGGACTTGGTGCTTTTCCATCCCCTGATCTCCTTGCAGGGCAGTGAGTCTCTGCTGCTGCTGTCAAATAGGAGTCAGGTTCTCCATCTGAACACAATCCAGCTCTGCCCCCTCATCAGGATGTTCTGACCCTCTACCTAGAGGTGCTCTGATAGATCCAAACAATTCTTTGTCCCTCCTGCTCACCACCAGACTGGATGTGCAGTGATCCCCCTGCAAGCGGCTCAGTGCCTTCCCAATCCCTGAGGGGGCTGTTCCTGGCCCAGAGCACCCAGAAAAGCAAAACCTCTGCTTTGAAAGGTCAATTTGTGACCTTTCAGCTGCCTGCTGGGGAGTGTGAGAGTATAAATATAATGAGGTGGATGTTTGGAAAATGTGTGATGAGGACAGGGGGAGAATCCCATGTTAGAAAAGCTGATTTAATGAGATTTGTCTAATAAAGCCTCTTCTGCTTGTTTTAGGATGCACCTGTTAAATTGTGTGACTTTGGGTTTGCCAAAGTAGACCAAGGTGACTTGATGACACCCCAGTTCACTCCCTATTATGTAGCACCTCAGGTAACAGCCAGTTCCTGCTCTGGGCTAAAGGGGGATCATTTATTGCCTGAGCCTCCATCTCCACATCATTTTAACCCCCTTTGCTCTCCTGGAAGGGCTCTGAGTGCAGGAATCTTGCAGGAATCCCTCCTCTCTGGAGCTGGAGTGCCACAGATCTGTTAATAAGGCAAATTTCCCAGACTCTGCTCAGCACTGATGGTGACAATTGGCCTTGAGCTGTATTAAAGCAGTTGCTTTGGAGAAATCCCTGCTTTGCCACCCTTCTTCCAGCTCAAGCTCTTTCAGGATTCCATTAAAAAGGACTTGGCTGGAAGAAAAAGGTTCTGAAAAGGTTGCTCACAAGGGGCAGTGGCAGAGGGTTGGTACCTGGGCACCTTGGCCTGGCCCCTCTGTCATTAAACACAATCTGTAAATACACACAGGCTGCTCTTTGTAGTGCTGCTTTCTCCCTCTCTCCTGTCCTTTGTGTTGGAGTCCTGGAGAAAATGAAAAGCAGCTGCAGATGGAGATTTAATTGCAGTGCTGGGCTGCCTTTAATCACTGGGAAGGGCAATTCAGAGATCAGAGCATGCCCTGAAAATTTATAAAATTCCTTCCCAGATGGAGCCTGCTGGGGCTCCCTGCAACCCAAACCCACAGACTGGCTCAGCAAGGGACACATTTGCTGGGATTTGTGCTGGGAGAGGCAAAAAGGAACAGCTCTGAGCTTGGGTTACCCTCCAGACACACTTTGGGTTCTGCTTCCAGGCATGGAGGGGTTGGAGGTTCTGAGCAAGTGTTTAATTCAGGCAGAACTGGAGATTTCAGTGCCTTGCAATATTATATATTTTAGTATTTTCCTCCTGCAGAAAACTCCAGTCTTTCTTAGGGAGAAAAACTGGGCTTTGATAGTCTTCAGTAGCTGGAATTAATTTCCAGACTGGAAAATCATCAGGAGTCTTTGGCATAGGCTTTGCTGGTTGTGTTGCCTGTTCATGAGATGGATTTTTCTTTGTTTCTATTTCCCCTCTCACCAGGTATTGGAGGCACAAAGAAGACATCAGAAAGAAAAGTCTGGTATTATCCCCACCTCTCCAACCCCTTACACTTACAACAAGGTGAGCTGGGAAACATCTTGAAAAGTCTTCCCCACCCTACTGGTGCCTCTGATAGAGCAAATAATAAAATGCACACTTAGTGCAAACCTAGTTAATGATCCTCTAATAAAGGGGGGTAAATACACAAATGCTGCTAAGGAGCACTAAATATGAGCAAGATTTTGGAGAGAGTAGAAGGATTCTGCTGGAGTGAGGCCATGAGGGAAGTTCTTTCAGCTCTGTTCCAAGGGAATCTCTTTCCTGCTGCCAGAGTTTCTGGATGTGCACAGCATTCCTTGTTTAGGCAGCTGTGCCAGGAACTGCTCTGTACCTGGATCTTCTGGAAAACAACCAAGAATTTATTGTGTAGCTGGAATCTTGGCAAAATCATGGCAGGAAATGTCCTAATCTTTTTTGGGCATTCCAAAATGTTTTCCTCCTTACTATCATCACTGTCTCCTGCTGGCTGAGCAGTGCTTGAACCACTGAGTGTTCTGGGTGTGTCAGTTTTAATTCAGGTTTTCTGGTTTGTGATCCCAGAGTAAGGATCTAGCCTGATTGCAACTCTAGGGATGGTTGTTTACTCCACCACATGCCTGAGCAGGTATTTGATATGCAGTGTTAGCATTTAGTAGCCTCACAGAGAGAATTAAAGCAATTATTAATTAGTCTGCATCACAAATCTGCCTTCCTAAGGGCTCTGACTGCCTCTCTCCATCCTGGAGAGCTGGGTTGGTGATTGTAGCAGACAATTCTGCTTCTGAACCCCTTAGAATGTGCCATATGGAGTTTCTTCTTCCCTCTCTTGTCCCTTGATTTGGGATTTCCAAGGTGGGAGTGATTCTGCAAAAGCAGCACCTGGCACTGACCTGGCTGCCCAGAATGGGCACTGAGAGCTTCCAGGTGCTCTGTCCTTCCCTGGCAGTCCAGTCCTGTCCCTGGCTGCCCCCACAGACTGATCTGATTTCATTTCCCTGCTGATGCTTTGTTGGATGCTTGTTGTGTTTTCAGTCTCCCATTGTAAACAACTGGATTCTTTCATGGGATTGGGGGTGGGATTCAGGTATCCTGAGAGATGCAATAAACCTCTCTCACCTCTGCAGCCCTGGCTGTTCCCAGACAATTCCCAAGCACCTGGAAGTTGTTCAGCTTGGAGCACAGAGCTGCCTTGCCACAGCAGCCAGATTTATCCACGAAGGTGGATCTGGAGGAGGAGCTGAGCTGCTTCTGTTCCCTTAGGGAATCACACAGAACTTTTATCAGAACTCCCCCACTATTTGCTGCAAACTGCTCCCCAAAGTGACCCTTTCCTTGCTTGCAGAGCTGTGACCTGTGGTCCCTGGGGGTGATTATCTACGTGATGCTGTGTGGGTATCCCCCCTTTTACTCCAAGCACCACAGCCGGACGATTCCCAAGGACATGAGGAAAAAGATCATGACAGGAAGCTTCGAGTTCCCAGAGGAGGAGTGGAGTCAGATCTCAGAAATGGCAAAAGACATTGTGAGAAAGTGAGTCCTTGGAGGAAGCTCTGGTGTTGCTCTGTGCTTGTGTTAAGGAATTGGAATGGTTCCATGTTCAGGAAGTGGAAAAGCACCTGGAAGTGCCTTATCCCAGCAGTGAGGATTGTCTGCAGCTCATCCAGCTGACAAATTCTCTGTTAAATTCAGCATAAACCAAGTCTGGAAAATATTGGGTTTTTTTTTTCCCTGCACAAGTGTTTAATGTTGATGTCTCTTTTGTTGGGGTGAATTGTGTATTGAGTCTTCAAGGGGAGTGGGAGCACTGAAGGGTTTCAGGATTACACAGCTGGCATGGATTTCCTGGGATAATGTCTGAATTCCTGTGAAAATCAAGTGCCTTTAATGGGATGTGGTAAATCTGTCCCCTAAAGCCCTGTGCACATCATACACAGCCTAAAAAGAGGCAGGAGGATGGAGAGGGAGATTAAGATCTGTCATGAGGTGCCAGACTCAGATAAGGTTTTGCATGGATGTTTTATTCCAAATGCTAATGGAGTCTGTTTTCCATGCAGGGCACATCCCTCAGCTGGGAGTGTTTCAAAGACTTGGTCTGTTTGGGAGCAAGAACGTGGCACTGATTAGGGCTTGACCTCACTTATTTTTGAAAAAGTGACAAGGACTTACTGCCTTTGCATCACCAGAGGAGCTGAGAGAATAAAAGCAATATAAATAGGAAAAGAAAAAATCAGTTGGGGAAATAATTTAAAAGTGTCACTGGCTCCTAAGATGTACTGTAAATTCTCCAAGGATTCACATTGTTTGGAGAGGGTGCTGGGACCTTTTCAGAGCTGTGCAGGAGAATCCCCAACCTTTCACCAAATTAACTTTCCTTTATACCAAGGTCAGCTCTTTATTCTCACACAGAAACTCCACAGGCAAAAGGTTTCATTGCCTTTCAAAATTCCCATGAAACTCAGCTCTCAGGATGTTGTCACATGGATCCAGGCTGATTTCTGACCTCAGGCTTGATGAGGGTTTGATAATGGCTTAGGATTTGGGAAATGCATGGAAAAAGAATGCACGTGGCTGCTAGCAAAAGTGAGCTTAACCTGCTTGGCAGCAAGTGGGATTTCTGCTCTCCCCCATGGTGCTGCTGACATTTTGTACAAGTTATTTCCACTTTCTTGGTACATTAAACAATTGTGCTCTGCAGCCAAGAAGCTGATCTGGAGTTGTCTAAGGAAGTGTGACAGGCTCATGGAGTCATTCCCATTCTCATTCAGACTTTGGGATGACTTGTCAGCACTCTGTGGGAAATCTTGTTTTTTTTATTTTAGTCGTGCTCATCATGAGAACACAAATTTATCTGCAAATCCTCTTTCCAGGCTTTCATGCTGGGAAAAAAAAAGGATTTCATGGAGTTTTCAGCAGTCTTGGAATAAAGTTGCTTTTTATTTTGAGGGGCTGGAACCAAAGTGTTCTTTACTTGAGGACTTTGCAGGGGGTAGAAAAGCTGAGGAGTGGCATGGTGGGAGCAGTGAATCCTGCAGAGTTTCCATGCCCAGAGTCCTTGGGATGAGTGTGACCTGTTCTGGGGATGAGCTCTGGGGGTGCATTTCCAGAGAGTGCCAGCCTGGATCATTTCCAGTTCCCCTGGAGGGTGATTTCCCACCTGGGAGCAGCAGCTGTGGAATTCAGCAGCTCAGGGGTAGCCCAGGAATGCCTTTAGCACCTTCCTCTGCCCTGACTGCTGGATTGCCCTGGATGAGCTGTGACAGCATGAAACCACAGCAAGCTCAGGGAGCTGGGACAGATTTTGGGCTCATTTTGGGGCAGTTTGAGCTCTTGGCAAAGCTGCTTTTTTAGCCTTTAAAATGCTTAAATGCTCTGTAAATCACCAGACCTTTTCTTAGGGATTTATTCTTTTCCTCCCCAGGCTGCTGAAGGTCAAACCTGAGGAACGTCTGACCATTGAGGGCGTGTTGGACCATCCCTGGCTCAATTCCACAGAGGCCCTGGACAACATTCTGCCCTCTGCCCAGCTGATGATGGACAAGGTCTGAGCAGCAGTTATTTGGTCAGGAATGTTGCACAGGAGCAGGAGAGCTCTGGGATAGGTGAAGGGCTTTTTTTTGACGTGGGGTTATGGAGAGAAGGAGCTTCTCTTCTGCTTTAGGAGAGCCTGAGATCGTAGGGAGAAAATGGAAACAGAAATGAAAATGGGAATAAAATGTGAAATTTGTAAAACTTGAAAGAGATGCTCCCAGATTGGTGTAACGAGCAGCCACGTGCTGATGGTAGGAAGCAGAGCCTGAGGGATTTTCCATAGCTCTTTCCTCTTTTTGTCATGTTTTATGAAGTCATACAGCAATGACCTCACTAATTAAACAAATAGTCCTTGTTTCCTTTAACTTCTGCTCAAAGAGGATTTCGGTCAATCTTGTGAACATGAGAAGGAGATGATCCTTTGTCCTGTTTCCCCCAGGGATATTTTGTCACTGATTTTAGTTCTAACCATACCTTGCTTCATGCAAACCTGATTTTTCTTGCACATCTCCAAAACAAATCCAATTTTGGTGCCTCTTTTTGCCCATGGCAAATGCTGTCCATGTGTTGTTGCACCAAGTGCCCCTTTTGTCTTTCCAGGCCATGGTGGCAGGGATCCAACAGGCTCATGCAGAACAACTTGCAAACATGAGAATCCAAGACCTCAAAGTGAGCCTGAAGCCCCTTCACTCCGTGAACAACCCGATCCTGCGCAAGCGGAAACTCCTGGGGTAACTCCAGGGCTGGGCTTGGAAGGACAACGTGGAGCCAGCTGGGATGGCTGGGAAATGGCTTTGGGAATGGCACAGGCTCAGTTGTGATGGTTTAACACAATTCTGGTGTTGCTCAGACAAGTAATAGCGGCACAGTGTGGTTTTTCTGCCAAGATGTGCCAGTGAGGGCAGGAAGGAGGTTGGACACTGTTCCTGCATTGAACAGATTCCTTTTGGGATAATGGGTCACATGTAAGATAAGGCAAACTAGGAGAAAGAATTCTAAGATATTTTTTCTCGTCCTGACATTTATTTACTGAAGAAGTCAGGTAACTTCTCTCTCTGTCTTTATTCGAGTTAATCTAAAAAATAGACTCATACATTTTAGGATTACCCTTATTTGAAGTAATTTAAAGGAATATTCCTTTTTTTCCATACTTAAAATGATCTCATAATATAGGACAAGAATTATAATTAATGCTGAACCTGTCTCCCAGTTTCCCAGAGAGGGAAGGAGCTGTGTTAGACTGGAGCAGTTACACAACAAGTAACGAGTTTGAGCTGCACCCAAATTCTAATTATTTCCCCCTTGTTTTTGTGCAGCACCAAGCCAAAGGATGGTGTTTACATCCATGACCCTGAGAATGGAAGCAATGATTCCAACGTGGCTCTGGAGAAGCTGAGAGATGTGATTGCTCAGTGCATTCTACCACAGGCTGGTAAAGGTTGCCACTTTTAAGAACCTTTTATTCCTAAATGTGCAAGACCCCAACTCTGGGTCTGTCTATGTCAGTGGTGAGGAAGGAAGAAAACTCTTGGGCAGCCTCTGAGCTGGGATTTGGGTTCATGTGGAATTTTAGTGACATGCAGAGCTGTTGAAAGAACATTCAAACAGGAATATTTGATTTAAAGGCCATTTCCTGTGTGGGGTCAGCAGGAATAACTGCCCAGTTTGCTGAGCCCTGAGTGAGGCAGAGTCCAAATCTCCTGTGTCCCTCTGTTGTCCCAAACAGGAGAGAATGAAGATGAGAAACTGAATGAAGTGATGCAGGAGGCCTGGAAATACAACAGGGAATGCAAATTGCTGCGAGACACCCTGCAGAGCTTCAGCTGGAATGGTGAGAATTCGTGCACTCCCACAGGGGATGTGGCAAAGGGGGAAGCACAGACCTCCTGCTGTGGAGGTAACACCACATGTATTGGATTTGGGCTGATTTAGGTTTTGACACTGTTTCATCCTTTCTGCCAGATTTGGTGTTCCCAAAATGGGGTGAAAGTTTTGCTTTCAAATTTCTATTTGAGGGTCAGGGTTGAGTTTTCAGAAGCACCACAAATGGATCGTGATAGAAAGGGGGAAGTTTAAACTGCCAGAAGGCAGGGGTAGATGGGATATATGCCAAAAACCCTTCCCTGTCAGGGTGGGGAGGCCCTGGACAGGTTGCCCAGAGAAGCTGTGGCTGCCCCACCCCTGGAAGTGTCCAAGGCCAGGTTGGACAGGGCTTGGAGCAACCTGGGATAGTGGAAGGTGTCCCTGCCCAGATGACCTTTAAGGTCCTTTCCAACCATTCCAGGATTCTCTGATCCTTTTAGGAGCCTCTTCAGCTGTGTTGAGCTGCTTTCCATCCAGCTGTTTATTCCCTCTTTCTGCTGGAGGCTGCTCCTCCCTGTCAGCTCTGCAGCTCAGCTTGGGTGGGAAGCAGAAAGAAACCAGGACAGGCACCTTGGAATGCTCAGGTGGCTCCTGGATAGAGGAGGCTGCAGAGGTGTCAGCCCCCAGGAGCAGGTGCTGATGGATGGAAGGGACCAGGAGCATCACCCAGCTGCACAAGGGCTTGATCCTGCTTCCTCCTCTGCTCTGTTTGCTCGGCTTTCATTGCGATCTTTAATTGCTCCATTTTCCAACAGAACCATGGTCTGTGAGTCCTTTTGGATCCTGTGCTGCTGTTGCCCTAAGTCTGTGTGAAGCATTGTTTAATTCCAGCTGGGATTGCTTTCCTCCTTGTGCCCAGCTCCAGCTGATTCCCTGTTTTTTTTCCCTTCAGGCAGAGGATTCACAGACAAAGTGGATCGACTAAAACTGGCAGAAATTGTCAAACAAGTGATTGAAGAGCAGACAAATTCCCACGACTCTCAATAGCTGGAGCTTCTTAATCTTATTTTTTTTACCATTTAAGATTTATTCTTTAACTGTAAAAAGTATTTTTATGTAAATTAATAAATCATAATTATTTCATTAAATTTCCATACTGCTTGAAAATGCTGTATAGTTGTAGATACAAAAAAAAAATCATTGGTACTGTAATATTTTTTTAAAACTCAGTTCCTTGAGGTATATATGATCACTTATGTACTGTTAATCATGAGCCCCACAAATGGGGTGGATTTTATTGTTAAAAACCATTCTTTTTCTTAATAACCAGTTGCAGAAGCTGCCTTTCACCTGCCACATCCAGCCCCTGCAGTGACTGTATGCGAAGGAGAGCCACAGTTTCTCAAGCCCCTGCTCAGTGAGTACTTGAAGCAAGTCAAATTCACAGCTCCTCTTGGCACCTAAATTACAGGTCTTTAGGTAGAGAAAAATCAATTAAATACCCTTCAGTTTGGCTTGGTGCCTGGCCCAGGCACCTGAGGCCATGTGCTTGCTGAAATTTTCAGTTCTGAACAGTGACTCTCTTTTTCTGCCATCTTCCCCATCTCCCTCAGACCTTCTTTAAGGCTTAACCTCCTCTCTTTCTTTCTCATCTTCCTCAGAGCTTTTTTAAGGCTGAATCAGCCATTCAGCACAAAACTCTTCTTTTTCTCACCTTGTCCAACAGCAGAACAGAAGAATGTTCAAGTCCTTATGCACAAGTTCTTTTAATTTCCATGGTGGGATCTTCTATGGACTGAGACCAGCCTGGGCTTTCTTTGTTTGGGATCCACCCCCATATTCCCATTCTTTCCTTCCTAGAAGATCCCAAGGCTTGGGTTCTGACTTGTCCTCTTGTTTGGCAGAGCTGTTCCCAGGCAGGCTCCCAGTGCTCTGGGAGAACCCCTGGGATTTCTCTGGAGCCCAAATTCCCATCTCTGATGCCTTCGAGCTCCTTCTTGGGGAGCCACAACTGCAGGGCTGCTCCCTGCTCCCCAGGGCAGGTTCTTACTCTAGTCTGGAACATTGGCTCCAAAAGCTGCTTTTTTAAATCCTGATCAAGCAAACCAATGGCAAGAATCTGTACATAGTTCTAGTTTTCTACCTTTTCTGCTTCTCTTTCTTTCGAGATCGGGCGGAGGCTTTTTATAGAGCTATTTTGGTACCAAATCCGTGCAGACATCGGCTGAGTTTGGTCTGCAGACTGAAGTGCCAACCCAGGGCCCTCAGTGACCACTCCTGAACGTTGTTGTCTTTCACAGCTCATCCATTTTTGGGTTTACATTGACAAACCTGAGCCATGAATCTCCCAATTCTCTCCTACAAAAGTCCAGCCTTGTTCTTTTTTTGTCTCTTTTCTATACCAAAATTTCCTTGCAGCTTTAGCTGGATGGCAAAGCAGTGTCTGACTCTTTCTATACAATTTTTTAAACAGTGACTTGTTTTTTCTAATGAAGGAGATGCTTTGTTTCCTGTTCTCTGTCAGCTTTCCTTAATCCTGTGGACAGTTTTCCAATGCCTGATCTATTGCAGGGTGAGAACAGTCCCTGCTTATCCATCCTCTGATGGGAGCAGGGAGTGTTTGTGTGAGCTGGAATTGTACCTCTGACACTACCTGGAATATTTGTGCACTGACCTGTTGATGAAAACTGAAGACCATTAGCAAAAATTGAGAGTTTTTGTCACTTTTTTTGGCTGTACCACCAAGCCCTGTTACGTGCATTTCTGTCCTTGCTCTAATTCTAGGTCATGTCTTGAAATTATTTCATTTTGAACTTGAAATCCATGTCTTTCTGGGGAATTGAAACTTTCAAGTGTGACAGATAGAGATGGAAACAAGGAAATCACCTTTGTTTGAATGGCAGAGCAAAAAATCCCCTCCAAAAGCACTTTGCCCTCCCAGGAGGAAAATCCTCAGGCAGTTTTTTGGGAGTCAGAATTTGTTGGAAGTGCAGTCAGAGGGGAAGGTGGGATCTGATGTGTGTTAGAGGATTCCTCCTTTTCTTCATCCCTTAAGTGCTGCTGATCCTGAGGTGGGAACACTTGTACAAATTTCCAAGGGCTTTTGCCACAAGGAACTGCTTTTGATGGATTTAATCTACTTTTTGTTGTGTGATAAATAAGAAGGGCCTGATTTGAAGCAGAGGGAGGAGGGACAGATTAAGAAAATACAATTTGAAGAATCAAGGTCAAATCAAAGGTTTTGTTTCTATGAGAAAATTGATTTTTTTACTCTTGGAAAAGTTCTGTTTTACATTTCGAAGTTCAATAACTTTAATGGATTCATTTACATGTTTGAAAGTAGCATTTGACTTTCTCCTTCCTGTGTTTAGTTTATTTTTCAGTTGAAGCAATTGCAAGACACCTTGTCTTGATTCTCTGAGGCTTGACTTGGTAATAAATCTACTGATCCTTTATAGCAGACTGTGAATATTGTAAATATCTCGAGCTGGAAGTGTGGGATCAAAGAAGAATTTCTTTGTACAAACACTAAAATATGTGGGAAAGCTCTGGAGGTTGTTGGGTTTTGGTTTTTATTTAGAATTTTATTTAAGTGAAGAAAAATGTCTGAAATCATTTGACCTTTTCAAAATTTTCTGTATAACTGGCTTCTCCTGTGATTTGATTATTTGAAGCTTTTCTATATATATTGAAATTAGGAGAACCTGATTAGTGAAAGAGATTTTGATTGGAAATAGCAACATGTCAAAGATTTGCTGTCATTACTTCTGGATTTTCTTTTGGAAACCCGAGTCTGTCCCCATGTTTAACTCCTGTGTGTTAAAATGTTCCCATTTCTCCTCTCAGTGTTCCCTGTTAGTTCCTTTTGGATCAGTATTACATTGTAAATATTACCCATCCTGTATATAAATGATTTTACTAAATTCAAAAGTTCCTGGCTGCTTTTGTTTGGTTCCCAAATCCCTGCAGGAGAGAAGGAAGGAGCAAGAGGGAAGAGCAGCAGGATTCTCCTGCCACCCTGCCTTTCCCTGGAAGTGTCCAGAAGGTGTGGTTCATGGTGAGCACAGTGGTGCTGGGTTCATTTCTGGATTTGATGACCTTAGAGGGCTTTTCCAGCCTTAGAGATTCCATGATTCCATTATTCTGCTACTACCTTCATTCCCCCATCCCACCTCCCTGATCCATGGGAATAAACACTTGAATGAGGATTTGAGATGCCAGGAGAGGCTGCATAAATCCCTAGGAAATCCTGGGCTCTGCTTGGCAACAAAACCCAAAATTGCCTTTTTAAGGCCAGCCTTCCATCAGATGGCAGCAGCACCTGCCCAGTGCTCCCAGTTAACCCCTGAGGGCTGTGGGGTTGGACTGGGCAGTCAGGGAAGGGAGGGATGAGACCCAGATCCTTGCAGGTGCTTGAGGTGGGAGCCCTGCTGGGACTGGGGGACACTGGGTGGTGGGAATTGGAGCTGCCTGTGCTCTTCCAGGAACAGGGGCTGCTTCCCTCACCTCTCTGGCCACAGAGCCTCAGGGTGGCACCTGGGCCCTTCCTGCCTCTGGAAATGGATTTGCTATCCTCAAGCAGGGCTGGACTTGGTGACAGGAACCAGCCACACCCTTGGCCCAGGAGCATTGCAGGACACAAGATGGGGCAGGTGTGAGGGCTCAGGCTCCTTCCTTGTTAGAGAATTTCCCTCTGCTTGGTGCCTTAGGGGAGTTCAGAATGGGTTGGGTGGTGAGTGACCCTCAGAGCCTTCAGACTGGGAAAGGGACTGAGGGAACAATTTCCTGGGAGCACTTGGAGCAGCCAACCCAGCTGTGAGTGCCCATGGAATGGCTCTTTCCAGCAAGAAAACTCCCCTCAAACAAACACTGAGGGACTGCTGAGCTGTCTGAGGAGCCCTGGGAATGTGTCAGCAGCCACTGCCAGCTCTGATGCTCCATTAGCAATCCAATCATTGTTTCCTGGGTAATCTTCCATCACTTAGGAGGCCTTAATCCCCTTTTAAACAAATTGCACTGGCTCCACAAATGGGGTCAGTCCCAGGAAGGTGCAGGAGGCTCTCAGGGATGAGACTGGGTGTGTTTCATGCCCTGCCAGTGCCAGGGCACAAATCCCATCCTCCCTGTGGAATATTTGCCTTTGAAGTGGGGCTGGAGAAACACTGAGTCATCCATGTCCAAACTTTGGGGCTAGAGGAGGATTTGAAGAACCAGGTAGAAAAAGATGGCTGAAAACTTTGTTTTTATCCTGTAGAACAGCAACATTGAATTGCTGCACTCAGTCTCACTCTGTAGGAGAAAAGAAGTCATTGACCAAACCTCCAGGGCCCTTGTGTGACTTACCCAGAGTTTACACAGTTATGTTGTGTAAGTAAATTACACAAAGCTGGAGTATTTCCTCTTCTTGTCTAACCTGCTATGAGAAAAATTTGGGTTGGACCCAAAAAGTGAAGCTGTTGGAAAATAAAGAGTGTGAAGGTAAAAGTTGTTTTCAACGCAGCTTAAGACCTGGTTTATTTCCTATAGAATGATGGGACCTCAGTAAATAATTCATGTGAACGTCTGGAAATGCAAAGAGAGATTCAGACAAAGTCCTGCTCACCTGGTTCATGAGAGATGCTCCACAGGGTCGAAGCAGCTGATTTTTGGGAGTATTGTGGCTGGGCAGGAGTTGGCAGGAAGAAGGAAAGGGAAATGTGCAGAAATTCCAGGCAGGTTTTGTCCTTTGCAATTCTTCACTCCCTGCAATTGGTTCTTAGGGCGGTGCAAACTCTCATGGTTAGAGTGAATTAAAAGGCAGAGATTGAAAAATGCTCATTTTGCTTTCTGTTAATTTGTAAAGGCAATGACTTGGAGAAATAAAGTAAAACATCTTCTGCTCAACCTCCATGGAGCTAGACCGGGTCTCTGAGCCTTTACATGGGGTTTGTTGCATTTCTAGGGATATTTCCAGGAGAAAGTCTGGACTAAAGATTTACCACGCTGAAAGAATCCATTAAATAAATAACTATGTCCACTGAGCGCCTGGCTCTGCCATCCCCGCGGGGACAGTTCCCTCCCGCCTCTGGAGAACGAGGAGTTGGAAGGAGGATGTGGAAGGACTCTGCCTCTCCTTCCAGGCAGGGCTGCATCAGAGCAGGGTGGAGGAGGAGCCCGCGGTGTCGGGCGGGCCGGCGGGGGCCGTGCTGGAGTAGAATTTCTTCTGGGAGCGCAGGAGCGGGGTCTGCGTGTCCACGTCCCGGCGGGAGCCGCGCTTCAGGGACAGGAACACGTGCTGGGTCCAGCCGTACACCAGGCAGTTCAGGAGCCCCTGGGAAGCTGCGGTGAGAGCCTGGGAGAGAGCACAGGGGAATCAGGGATCCCAGCACTGCTCCGTGCTCTGGGAGCCCTGGAAAACCTCCCCCCTCCCAGCAGGATTTTATCTTCCCTGTGACTGAGAAATGGTGCTGTTATTTTAATAAATGTTTAATAAATATCTAATGAAATATAAATGCTATACAAATAGAGAATATATTGAATATATGTTTATATATTAAATAAATATAATAACATATAGATAACTATAACTGTAGTATATATCTATAACTATATAGATATAATTTAATAAAATGTCTAACTGCAACATGAGATACAAGAAGGAGCTGGACAAGTGTTATTAAGGAATCACATCTGGAGACTTAGGGACATAGGGAAAACAAAGCCAATTTCTGGGGATCATTTCAGTCCTATTTGCCACAATTTCCATGACCACAGAATCACTGAGATTGGAAAAGACCTGTGGGGTCACCAAGTCCAAACATCCTGTTCACCACTAAACTGTTGGGATTTTGGGTACTGAGACCATCTCATGCCTGTAAAAAGCATAAACACCAAACCAAGATCTCTGTCAAACAAAACCACAAATCAGACTTGGGCTCACACAGCAGAGATCCTTGTCCAGCTGCATCCAGCAGGGATGCAGGGCAGGAGACTTAAGGTGAGAAGGCAGGAGGCTGCAGGGGCAGACATTTACCTGCAGGATCAGCAGAGCCATGTAGATTTTGCTGGTTGTTGAAGCAGTCAATTTCAGCATTCCAAGGAGGACAGCTGTGGAAAGGGATGGATGAGAGGGTGAAGTTAACCCCTCCTCTCTGGGGTTCCACAGGGGGATGCTGTGGGAGGAACACTCTGCTCACCTGGGGCCCAGCAGCAGAAGAAGGCAATGGGGTAAAAAACCACCCGTTGTTCCACCATCTTAATCATGGCCCACTGCTGATCCCCCAGGAATCCTGTGGAGTTCACAAACCTCTTGTACAGCCCTCGGGCCTGACTTAGGATAACCTGGAAAAGAGCAGGCAGATGTTATTGCACAGGCTGTGGTCTGCTGGGTTCATCCAGGATGGATCCCAGTCTATCCAACTTTTTCACACAGCACTGAAATCCTGTGGGAGGTGTTGCTCTGCACGTGGTCTTTTCTAAACTGAAGATTCTGAATTGATTTTAGAATCATTAAATTGTTTAGGCTGGAAAATATCTCTAAGATCACGGAGTCCAGCCATTAATCACCTCTTGCTGACCCATGCAGAAGGTGATCTCTTCTGCAAGCTCCAAGCCTTTGAATTCCTGCTAAATATTTCTGGGATGGGTTGACAGAACACAGGACTCCAGATGGATTTATCTGGTGGCACAGTGGTATTTTCCCTCCCCTACCACCCCTTCCAGAAGGGAAGCAGCACCACACAGTTATTCCCCTGCCTTATTTACCAAGAGCATGGAGTGAGCAAACGGGGGAATGGATTGAAAACTGAGAGCAGGTTTAGATGGGATACTGGGAGGAAATCCTTCCCAGAGAAGCTGTGGCTGCCCCATCCCTGGAAGTGTCCAAGGCCAGGCTGGAGAGGGCTTGGAGCAACCTGGGACAGTGGAAGGTGTCCATGCCCACGGCAGAGAGCGACACTGGATGAGCTCAAAGATGCCTTCCCACCCAAACCATTCCATGATTCCATGACTGCCCAGCCTCTGGAGCCATCCAAGGACTCCACAAGGACCAGCCTTACCAGGATGGCCACGAAGCTGATGAGGAAGGAGACGAGGAAGACGCCGATGCCGTAGAAATGCATCGCGCGGCAAACGGAGCCGCTCAGGCCCTGCGGCTCGCTGGGGGGCTCGGCCACCTCCGTGTGCATCAGGAGACACCTGGGGACACAGGGGACAGCCTGAGCTCCTGCCCACCCCCGGCAGAGCAGCCCTGGGGCTGTGCCACAGCAAGGGAGGAAGCTCACCCGTGCTTCTGGCTGAAGTTCTGGTAGCAATTACTGCTGTTGCCCAGGCAAAACACCGGCACCATGAGGAGGAAAGGGATCAGGCTGAGAGGAGAAAGGACAGCACAGTCATGGATTATTGCACTGCTCCACCTGGGCACTGCTGGGTTTTTATCCCATCACTACAGAGGTGTTTAAAGTTGTTTTTATTGGCACTGCTCTGGAAAAGTATTTTATCAGCTTTACCAGCATCAGGGCTTTCATTTGTGAGGGCTAATCATTGGTAAAGGGAAACCTTCTGGAAAACAACAACCAGTTAATAAAGTTATCATTAACTTGGTTAAAAAAAACCCTCTTACTCTGCATTCATGAGGTCACTCTGCTGTTACAGCTTTTTTAGTAAAACTTGATCCACACTCTCCCACTAGGGAAAATTAACTCTCACCAAATCCACACCCTGTGCCAAGGAGAATGAAATCTTACCTTGACAAGATCGTTGCTATTCGGCCAATACAACTTGCATAATCTACAACCTGCAAAATCCAAAAATCCTAATTAAAATTATTTCTGCACAGCCCCTGGTTCACAGGAAGCAGCTTCCAGGGGGCATTTCAGCAGCTGAGGGGGATCTGCCCAGCCTGCTGCTCCTGAACTTCCAGATGGAATATCTGGGATACAAAATTTGCTGTGCACAGCAAATATCTGGGGAAGCTGTGTAGGGCAGTGGGGCTGATGGGTTTGTTGGGAAGAGCTGCATAAGGAATGTGCCATCTTGCAGGAATATCTGGGGTATTCCCCAGCCTGGTCATGGCAGTGGTGGTGCCTCCCTGTCCTCCCTGTTTGGGTGTGAGGGAGGAATTAACTGCAAGGAGAGATTTTGGTCACAGGGTGTGTGAAGTATTTGCTCAGCCTGCAATGCAGGGAGGTTTTTCCTGAGTGTTGTGTCCTGGGTTTCCAGCCTTGACACCAGTCCCACATCAGTGCCACTCACCTGGGGGGGCACCCTGAAGAGGTTCTGGTTGTATTTCACCTTGAGGTCCATGTACAGGTGCCAGGTGTAGTTGACAGTGTAGAGAAAAGAGGCCACGTAGAATATCTGAGAAATAAAACCAGCATTTCAGTCCTGGAATAACAATTCCTGGAGCATGTTCAGCTCCTCCTAAACCCCATGGAACATAGGATGATGAACACCTGTCAAAGGTGAGGGTCTGAGCACAGGGGCTGTGCTCACATCCAGCTGGGAACAGCCAGGTTAGAGATTCCCACCTTAAACCACACAAAAGCAGCTTCACTTTGGCCAAGACAGGAGAACTAATGACAGCAGGACTGTCTTAGAAATAAAATTCTTTGCAATCTGGCACATTTTTTTGGCTCAGAGCCTGGCAATGAGGGTTTCAGAGGCACTTGGACCTTCTCAATGCTATGTCCATTAGGAAACACAGCACAGATGTGACATTTAGATTTCCTTCTTGCATAATAAGCTCGCTACACAGAGAATTCACGGAAACAGAAAACAATTGGATATTTCAAGAGGAATGTGAGGGCAGATATTCTCTGCCCTCAGCCTGAGTTAATATCCCAAAACCCCTTTTCTCCCTCCATGGGAAAAAGGAGAAAAGAGAGAGCACACTGAGAGTTTCATAGCCTTTCATTCCAGCTTGAGATAAATCCAATTATCTAAAGCTTCCTATAAACCCCCTCAAATCTTGATCAAATTTGTTTCCAGATTCATGCTTACTCCAGGTTGCCTAACCAGACCATGTACATGCCTGTGCTGTGTTTGTCACAGGAAACACAAACTACAGTGGCAAAGGGGAAGGGCTGGACAAGGGATATTTTTTTTTTTTCCTGTGGCTTTGCTATCCTCTGCCAAAAAGATAAGGAGCACAGGTTTGCCACCCTGGTATCATCCATGGCTGGGAAAGTGGTCACTAAACAAACCTGGCCTCCTTCACTGAGGTTGTGAATGCTCTTGGCTGGCTCAAGAGGCTGAGTCCAAGGGCTGCCACAGGAACATTGCAGTGACTTTCCAGCTCATTAAATGAGTTTTAATGAGGGGTTGTTACCCTTTTCCAGCTACTTCCAGAGAAGGCCAAAACAGCCCACAAGGATCATTCTCTTGCACTTCAGGACGCCTGGGAGAGGCTCATGAAATGTCAGTGCTGCCTTCTGGAACAGAGACTCAAATATCACTTGTGAAGGTGCCAGCAGGAAGGGAAGGGAATTTTGCTCTCCTGAGCCCCAGCTTTGGGGCTGGGGACAGTCCTGCAGTACTGCCCATGAGGAGATAAAGCAGAGACACAAGAATCCCTCATTATCCCACTTGTGTGGCTCCCATTGTGCTGCCCAGCATGAGCAGAGCCTGCCAGGACATTATTAGGCCACTGGAACTGAACTGGAAGAACGTGGGGGAGTTGTGCAATTAAAACCACAATATCTATTCTGGACTTTATTATTGCAATGCAGGAGGAGAAGAGAATGAAGGACAGCAAAAGGAGCAGTATTTACATTCACATCAATCAAAGTTCTGGGGCTGAAAGAGGGAAAATGCAAGAAACAAAGCAATCTCCTCCTTTATGACACAGTTTGGACACTGGGCAGCTCCATCCACTACATCAGCCTGTGATGGCAAATAATGGCAAACAGCCAGAATAAAGCAAAATATTGCCCTGCTCCTAAGGGAGTGCCTTGAGACATCACTAAGACTCCAGTGTGAGCCTCTCCAAGGGCTGCAAACTCCACTGCTGGGCTGTCCCTGCCTGTCCTGACCTCGGCTCATCCAACACCTTCTGGGTGCTGGTGTGCAGAGAGGCCCCAGGTGTTTGTCAGACACCCAGCAGCACAGTGAGACATTTATTTACTCATTCCATCAGCTTCCAGATCCCTCCTGCTCTGCAGAATCTGCTGGTTCAACCTGTTACCGGCTCCTTCTTACGCACAAGGTGTTCCCACCTCTCAAGGGCACTGCAGGGTGTTGGGTGAGGAGGTCCTGCACTGTCACGTGCCCTGGGGGAAAGGTTGCTATGGCAAGGGCTCAGTTTGTTTTAATTTCTCCCAGAGCAAACAGCAGCGACAGGTCTTGCCAGGCACAATCCGGCTCTGCCACCCAGGCAGTCCCTGTGCTGTGGGGACTGGTGGTGGCACACAGGAGAGGAGCCAGGGGACATTGGCTGAGGTCAGGGTGTGACTCTGCACACCCCACCACAAGCCCTGTCCTGGCCCAAGGCCAGCTCTGCCCACCCAGCATGAACACAAAGCCCCCACCTTGTCCCATCCTGTGCTGGTGTCCCTGGGAAGCACAGCCACAGGCAGAAAAGAGCCAGAAGTGCAAGGGAGCTAAGAAATTACAGGCATATTTTCCACAGCCAACTTATTTCTCCTCTAGCAGTGCAAATTGCTCCAGGCCATAAAAATATCACATCAGCTGAAAGAACTGTCCCCCAGGCAAGGGAAACAGCTCAGGAACAGCCTCAATCCTGCTTTGCTTCTTCCACCTTCCAGCTCTGAAAGCCTCTCCCAAGCTCTCCTCATTTTCCCATTTACCATCACCATCTTTGATGTCATTCTGCATCATTCCCAAGTGGCCTCACTGTTTCTCTCAACATGAACATACTGTGGAGGCAGTAGAGCTGGAGAGACCAGATATGAGCCTGGAGTGGAAATCCTCATAAACACATCTGTACCCCCAAAAACAGCTGCTGAAACAACCCTGGGCTGCAGGAGCCCATCCCCAGACACACAGCAGCAGGAACAATTCCATCCTGCACCTACTTCCTTGTCCTCTCTGAGATCCTTTCCAGCTTTGGATGCTGCTGTTCCATGAGGACATTCAGTTCCCAGTTGTAGGTGCCACCACATTCTCAGGGAGCTGCCTGAGCCCACACATTAAGGCTTCCAAAAGCCCCTTGCTCTTCCCAGCCATATCTTTCAAATGAAAATTAATTCCACAGATCATAATTTATGAACCTCCACACTCAGCTGGACCCTACAGAGATTTTTGAGAGCTGAGATTTCCAAAGCCTGGTGTCAAAATGGGAACTGGGTGAGGCAACAGCAAACTGTCAGGAAAACAGTGCTCACCCACCCTACTGCAGCTAGTCCCCAGCACAGGAATCAGCTGAGTCAATGGGACACGGGCTGAGCTTGTGCTGATGGAGGATCCTTGGGAAGAGCAAGAACTGGGATGTTCATGTGAGTAATTTAAGTCTGAGCTCAAGCAAGTTACAGAGTGTGTCTGTTTCTACCCAGGGTGGAGGAAGCACGAAGAGAAATAGAAAAGCTGCCATGTGAGAGCAGAGATCCATGGGCATGGATCCAAGAGATCGAGTCCCATCTGCTCATTTCACACAAGCAACCACAAAATCCCACCTTCTCCTCCTCTCACACACCAGAGGATCCTAAACCCCAGTGCCATCATCTCCCTTTCCCACACAAAGCCAAGAGATCTGCTAAAGCCCCCACGGCCACGCTCTGATAACCAGCGTGGTTAATTATGACAAATTACAAGGTTAAATATAGAATGTGGTGCCAAAGCCACTCACCTGTCCGGTGGCCTGCAGGTTGTAGCAGATGAGGTCCTGCTGGGAGGTGGGTGAGCTGTAGAGCAGGGCCCCAGCCAGCCAGCACATGCCCAGGAGCAGATCTGAGAGGCTCAGGTAGAAAAGCGGACGCACCTGGAAAAGGGAAAAGGCTCAGCAGGTGTGAGTGGAGTCACAGCCCTTTCACCCCCCAGCTGCAGTTCTACCCCCTTATCAGACATAAAGATATTTAGTACAGCCTTCCAAAGGTTGAGGAAAGTTTTTCAGTAGAAAAACCCCACTGCAAAGTTATTTTGAAAGCCTTAATTGAGGGGAAGTGGGGCATAAGTGGCACTTTGTGGAGGGATGATTTTACCCTCAGGGAAGCACTGTGACAGCATTTCTGAGAGCAGTCAATTCATCTGCAGCAAACCCTGAGAGATCCAATAAAAAAGTCTCCTCTACTTTAAAAGCCAAGCAAATTCAAAGAAAAGTTACCAGATGAAAACTTTTCAGTCTTTAGTCCTGAATATCATCCTTGTTTTCAGTCTTTTAAAACTCCTACACCAATTATAGCAGAAAGATTAATTGTGCTCAGACATCAGTACCAGGTTATCTGGTGTTATTTGAACACTGTCACTTCCCCTGCTCTTCTGGTGAGAAACTCTCCTTGCAGGGAAATTCCACATGGATTTGTGCTCTCAGGAGCTGTTCCAGTGCTCATTCCCTACTCCAACCACCACTTCTGCCACAGGATCCAAGAGCAGCATCAAAACTTACAGAAAATATCCCAAATATCCACCATGTTACAATTTTGCAGAACGGGACAGGTTGGCAGGGAGAAGAGAGATGGTGTTTTAAATAAACTCACATAGAAATCAAACTTACAGTAAACACAAACCTTTCCTCAGATCTGGAATGACTTGAAACAAACATTTTTCTATCTGTTCCATGTCATTTCAGCTGATGACTAAGATTAGGTTTATTTTACAAGCTGGATTAATTTCCACTGAGAGCCATTATTGCTGCATCTTGCTGGAAAGGAATCACGTCTCCTTTAACAACAGTTTCCAGCCCATTTCCAGTTTGCACACACTAGCCAGGACTGTAAACACTGCAGGAAAACATTTGTGCAAAAATTCTGGCCAACATTTTCTTTGTTAGTGGGACAGCAGAGACTCTGGAAAAGCAGCCTAATTACCTACATTCTTAATTAAAGCCTTTGGTATCTCATTTTCAGCATCCAGGAGAGAAAATTGTGGTGTTTTTCTTTCCCTAGAGAAAATTATAATGCCAAACACAGCATGGAAATGCCTCAGCAGGCTTTGATTTTGTATTTCTTTTCATGGAGCTGAATTTTTGCTGAGATTTGCCTCAATATTGTCCTGGAAGTAAATGTATGCCACCCATCAAGTTGTGTTGTATTGTCCCCATGTGCAGTGAGAGAGAGCTTAGGAAGAGTGATAAGAGTTAAGGTAGATCTGATTGAGCCAGCTGTGTCCTGAGGGCATGAAGGAGCACAAGGCATAAAGATCTGGAGTTAATTTTAATTTTATTTCATCTGTAAATGCCTTTTTTTTAACTAGGCTTTTCCTCACTGGTGCAGAAATGAAGCCCTGGCACGACAGGCTGGGGGCACTGTCCAGTTTGTGACCAAGGCAGGTTAAACCAAACAGATCTAAAATAAGCAAAGAAGGCACTTTTGCAATCAAACAGGTGACCTCTTTCTCCAGCACAAGTGCCCTTGGAGCAAGGCACTGCTGGTGGGCCCAGGAGCTGTTTTGGCAGAGACCTGGATAAAGAAGTAGGTGACATAGGGACATATGTGGCTCTGTCTTGAAAAAGGGGAAAGAAAATAACCACTGGTATTTATAAAATAGAGGAAGGGACTGCAAAGATGTAATGATTTACATCCTGGCAGCTCCAGCTGCAGCACACACAGGGATTTGGCTCTATGGCCATGGCCCAGGCACATGCTGAGCTGAAGGTTCTTCCTCAAACCTGCTGAGCTGAGGTTTCTTCCTCAAACCTGTGAGTTTGAGAGTTCTTCCTCAAATGTGTTGAGCTGAGGGTTCTTCCTTGCTTGCCATCATCTCTTCTGAATGATTTATCTCAAGCTGAAGGGTTTTATTGACCCCGTAGAGACAGAGAGCAAGCTTCAAGAATGCAATATTTGATTTCTGAGGTTGGGGGCAGGAAGGGAAGTGTTTCTAAGATCCTTCTCCTCCCAGCCAACAGAGCTGTTTATTTTTAAATGTTTTGCTGTGGGTCCTCATGACTCAGGGAATAATCTGTTTGTGGCTAGCCTTGATATGGATCTCTTCCAGCCCTTTTGTTTACAAACTTCCACTTCAGACCCGAGGCATGAGGACAGGACGATGGGGAAGTTAATGGAGATTTTGTCACTTTTGAAACCCAGCACCAGATCTCCCCTGGCAGCAGAAGAGCCTGCAAGGCTGATGCAAACCAGTCCCTCCAGCTGGCATCCAGCCCTCCTATCCGGATTTGCAGAAATAATCTGAGCAGAACCATCTGGACCCTCTGGAGCAGGAAGGGCCCATTGTTGACCTGGAGCCATGAGTGGCTCATGAGCAGCTCCCAAGCCACAGCCCCATCACATGACTGAGAGCAGAAGGGCTCCTGAGCAACCAGGCCATGGAAGCCAACAGGATGAGGCTGCTGAGTCACACCAGGACACTTGCCAACCCCTGCTCCACACCATTCCAGAGAGAGGACCCCAGAAGGAATCACATCTGGAGCTTTCCAGGTGCAGATGTGGTAGAAGGAGGCTTTGATGTGTAGCAGCAGAAGCTCAAGCAGGTTTTCCATCCCAGCACTAAGGTGAAGTCTCAGCCTTCATTCTTCCCTGGGAATGCATGGAGAGCTCCACAGTTTATTCTGGATGTGCTGGGCAGAGCATTTCCAGGAGGCTGGTTGGGAGCAAGGTCCTCCCTGCTGTAAGTGGGACAGCTTTGCCCTGCAAACATGGACTCATGTTCTCCTTCCCACCGCATCATCCAACAATGTGTCAGCTGCCTGCATTCCTTACTTCTCCAGGGATAGCTCCAGGGATTCCCCTGGAAGTCCCATTCTCTGGGCTATAGATCAAATCCACAACGTCCAAAGAACATGAAGATGAAGGAAGGACAAATACAGCTGCTACCAGCTCCACTGACTTTCTGCATGGTCCACAGGCCGGGCTGAGCCGGCAAACCCTGGACAGCAAATCCCAACTTCACAGGGATCAGCCTGGCTCACTGCCCCCAGGAAGCCCTGGACACACAGAAGGACTGTGTGTGGACACCCAAACCTGACAGGATGGGAGGGAGGCTGTAGGGTCAGTTTTAGTAGCACACCTGCCCAGAGAAACTCCTCAGAGACAGCCAAAATCCAACACTTAAAAAAACATTTCTGCAGGGCAGCTCCAATTTGCACTTCAGCAGCTTTGTGCACAACTGCTCAGCCTCCCAGGAGTTTGGCCCCACTGAGGAGGGCACAACAAGAAATCCCCGCTCCCAGGAATGACTGGAGGACTTTCCTGGAGCAGCAGAAAACACAGGACTGAGGAACCTGCTTCTCCCTGCAGAAGCACAGGTTCAAGGTCAGTCCTTTCACCTCCTACCAAGACAAAGAGCCCAATTCTTAGCAAGCCCTTTGCCTCCCAGCAATTAAACAAGGTTTAACCACATAAACTTGAGACCTGCAACTGCTTCTAGGAGAGGGTCTGTGCTACAGGTGTGACCCTCTGACACCACGGCTTAGGGAGGGAGAAGGAAGCTCAGACCTTACCTCGGGGGACCTCACTGCGTTTTGGAAGACAGCGTAGGCAATAATTGAGCTGGAACCTACAACGCTGAGAAAACAAAGCACAGGTTGGAACAGGAGCGCGTCTGCCTCGCTGGGAGACGCGAGTTCTCTTTTTTTTGCTTTTCTGGGTAAAATCATCTCCACGACAGTAACTCTGTGGGCAGCGTGTCGTACCTGAGCATGGCCATGGTGAACTGGATCCACTGGAGCGCCGAGTAGACCTGGGGAGAAGGACGGGACACGGCTCAAATGACACGGCCCCAGCCGCGCCAGAAGAGCCCCCGGGACCGCGGGGTCCCGGTAGGAGCGGGCAGTACGGACCGGGGAGCGGGGAGGAACAGCAAGGACCGGGGATCGGGATAGGAGCGGGCAGCGCGGACCTGGCAAGGTGGACAGGCGGGTCCCGGAGAAGAGCGGGCAGCACGGACCGGGGACTGGGGAAAGCGGGATCCCGAAGAGAAATAAGGAGCGCGGACCGGGGGAGGATCGTGCACCGCTGCCGGTGCCGCCGGGCACGGACCGGGGCGCAGGGCTGGGGGAGGACCGTGAGGGGATGGAGGAGAAGAGACGCGCACAGCGAGGTGCCGAGGAGGGGGCAGCCGCTGTCCCTAGGGGTCCCGGTGCCGGCGGGGCTCGCTCACCTCCTGCCAGCCCCCATCCAGCCGGTCCGCCTCCGCCGGCAGGGCCATGGGTACCGCCGCTGCCGCCGCACCGCTCCGGGGCTGCGGGCACCGCCCGCGCTCCGCCCCGGGGCCACACCGCGCCCGGCCCCCGCCGGCGGGGCCGGCGGCGGGGAGCGCCCGGTGGCAGAGAGGGGCTGAGGAGACAGGAGCCCCGGGCAAACAGCGGGATTGGCGTCCCGGGCACCGGCGTCCCGCACATTCCTCCAGGGGCAGAACCGGCCGAGCCCCGGTGGGCGGGCTCGCTCCGGTCACCGCCGCCCCGGGCTCCCCTCACGGAGCCGCCCTGAGGCGACCCTGCGGAGCCTCTGCCCCGCCCATCAGTGACGTCACCGGCGCCCGGGGGCGGGAAGGCGCTTCGAGGAGCGCACGGCGGCGCTGAGGGAGCTGCTCCCCTCAGAGAAACCGGGTACCGTTCCTTCAGAGTCCCGGGGGCTGCACCCCTCAGAGAAACCGGGTACCGTTCCTTCAGAGTTCCGCGGACTTCTCCCCTCAGAGAGACCAGGAACGGTTCCTTCAGAGTCCCGGGGGCTGCTCTCCTCAGAGAGTCCGAGCACGGCTCCTTCAGAGTCCCGGGGGCTGCTCCCCTCAGAGAAACCGGGTACCGTTCCTTCAGAGTCCCGGGGGCTCCCCTCAGAGAGTACGGGCATGGTTCCCTCAGAGTCCTGCGGGCTGCTCCCCTCAGAGAGCCCGGGGACTGCTCCCCTCACAGATCCAGGGCACGGTCCCCTCAAGTGCTGATCATATTCCCTGTTCCCTTCAGTGTTCCGGGAATAGTTCCCTCAGTGCTTCGAGAACGGCTCCCCTCAGGAGACGATTCCCTCAGGGTCTCCAGGGCTGAGCCAAGCGGGACATTTTCTCCACACAGCCCTCCCAAGGACTGCCCACCCTGCCGGGGTCCTTCCTCCGCTGCTCATGAGGGGAGAGAGCGCTGCGCCACCCTCGGCTCTCCTCACCTCGATTCAGCAGTCACAGCCTCCCCTCTGACCACGAAATCAGCTGTAGTTTCTCTATAGTGGTTAAGAAGCAGCTCTGAAGTGGAATTTTTTTTTTTTTTTATTATAGCATTATTAATACATTTTATCTCGCAGCAACATCTGCTCCTTGTACCCACCCCGAGATTCAAAAGGCAGCAAAGCTCCCACAGGAATCAGTTTTGTTTAAAGCATACTTTTAAGGTAAAACTCACAGGTGTTTCTGTTTTCAACTCTGTCACCCTGACCAAGGACTTCAGCATCTTCCAGGGGCATCCGAATTCCACAGAGTGTGAACTGCACAGTTCTGAGGACTGACCTGATCCTTGGGCCAGGCATCTGCTTTTAAATAACACAGACGAGGCTTCTAAGGACACAAATACTTCTGCTTCCTCTTACAAGACCTCATTTTCAAATATTCAGAACTACCAAACACTGATGAGGCTTTAGTTTGAGTGTGCCAATTGTTTCTGGAGACTAGAAACACATTTTGTTCATGAAGCTTGGACAGGTAAAACACTTCTTCAGCTGTAAGAAAACTCATCCAAATTTACCTCTGAAAACCTGATTTTTTTTCACAAACTGGTGAGACTGAGTGTAATAGCACCTCAAGGAGACTCTGCCCTTGCTCAGAACTCACTTCACTGTGTCAAGGTATCACAAAGGATTTCAGGAGAATATTTGATGAAACGGCTGCTCTGGACAGAAAATGAGGGGCAAGCTGTGTCTTCACTGCCAGCATTTGGCTGATACCCAAAGCAAACAGGGACAGAAGCCACGGAAGGAGAAGGCAGAAAAAGGAAGCTCTGAGTCTCTTAGTCAACAACAGGTAAGAACAAGACTTAGAGCCAAAGTGGGACAACACAAGGAGTGTGAGGGGAAGATTAACAAGCATAAAACCCAAGGATATTACAGACAGGGAAAGGTGGGGATGTAGAGGGCACCCAATCTGTACCTTTTCCAGCATGTAAGATGAAATGAGAGACTGAATTTTGTTATTTGTTAGCCAGGGAACAGCTGTAAAAACCACCAGGAATGAGCTTCCAGCCAATCTAGAGCTTCTTTTTTTTTTTTTTGTGGTCTGCTTTAACACTGTTAGTGGATAGCATTACACAATACTTGCTGTGTCTTGCTCTTAGGTGATTTTTCCAACATTTAAAACACTGTGTTTTTAAGGAATGTCTTCCTCTTGATCTTCTAAACTGAGAATCCCAGAAGGAGATCTGCTGCCCTCTCGAAGTCAGCGGGAAGTTTGCTTGTATTAAGGAGAACTGGTTAGGACTCTTGACAATGTTTCACAGCTTGTAGAGAGTTCTCCAACACATCAGAGCTCATCTTTTTCACTACTCTTCTTCCGGAAAGAAGTGAGGATGTTGAGGCTTTTCTGGAGCTCCTCCTTCTTTCCATCACTCATCTTGTTCTTCTCGATCAGCTTTGTGATTCGGACGACTTCGTTAGCAGCAAACTCCTCTCCCTGCTCCAAGATCTTGCTCATAATTTTCAAGTATTGCTCTGCTGACTTCTTCTCGGTTTCTTTTGCTTTCCCTAAATTCTCCTGGCCCTTTTTCAGGAGGGCCTGGCGATCAGATTTCTCTGTGGTGCTCATAAATTTGCTGGCCAGCACATCATACTCCTTCAGGCAGCCTGGCATCCCCAGGTAGATGCCATTACTCTTCAGCCAGCGCTGAATAGCCCCAGCCTTGATCTCACCACCATAAAGCAAAGGATTTTTAAAGTCACCATCCTGGAACAAGTAAAAAACAGGGAACTTTTCCTTGTCCAGCTTGTACTTCTCTCCCAGCTCAGTGTTCAGTTTATCACCGTAATCTGTCAAGGGACAACGAAACACAGAAAAGCGCAGTTAATCAAAAATTAAATTAGGATTCCCTCCCACACAAATATTTGTAGGCAGAGCTTGGACATGTCTTAATAACCTGTCTGCCAGGAAATCACAGAGTCATGGAAATATCCTGAGCTGGAAGGGACCCAAAAAGATCACCGAGTCCAACTTCCAGCCTTGCTCAGGACACCCCAAAATCCCACCCTGTGCCTGAGAGCACTGCCCAAATATTCCCAGAACCCTGGGGCCCTGACCATTCCTTGGAGAGCCTGTTCCAAGGAAATGCCACATACTGAAATAAAAACACCCCATAAAATCATTTGTCCAAGGCAAACATTCAGTGGCTTTTCCAAAGAAAAAGACTTTAATGGTGTTTTGCTGTGACTGTGAGAGTGTAAGACATTGACAGGACCTTTTATATAAACCCTGTCCTCCTTATGGGAAATCAATACCCTTTTTTCCTCTTATTTTCCTCTAGCCATTGATTTTATCTGATTTTACAGTGAAATAAGAGTTTTTCCTGTCTGTGTGCAGAGAATGATTTGGTTCTGACAGCATGCCAAGCTACAAGACGTTTACTCATCTTACATAAATGATATTTATTCTTGAGGACAGAAAACAAAGCCATCTCAAATATGCTACTTAGAGAATTCCACATATGTTTAGAAATATCAGAGTGGATAAAACTTCACAGTTTGATAATTAATCCTAAATTCTTAATTCAACCTACAAAGCCAGAGCTTTGTCAGGTGACAGTGATCTATTCTTCACTCTTTTTCTCTTGAATCCAGTCACGGTCACATCGAGTTAGAGCAGCCACAGTGCAACAGCCCCTTGCTGTGCTGCCCCAGGGTTTGCTGCATGGAATTAATCACGCTAAATATTCTTTGTCTGACCAGGACTAAGCTAAAGCATGATTCTTGTGAGGTCTATTCCCTGCATGTGGGACAAAAAGGTTTCTCTCAGCAAAGAAGGGGAAAAAAAAGGCAAGAATTGCTGGGGATGAGGAGGTGGCAGCAGTTCAGCAGCGTGGGCTGACTCCTCATTACCTAGCCCAGATGGATAAGCAGCTCTCCCACGCACAGCCAGGCTCAGCCAGGGCAGGAGTTCCACTGTCACATCCATCCCTCCCCCAGAACTGTCTCAGAACCTGCAGAAATCAGAAATGTATCCCCTCCTCCCCAGCCCACACTGTTTGCATGTACTCAGAGTTCCTCACCTGATATTCCCACTTCAGCCACCAGCAGATCCTCACTGGAGCCTGAGCTCTCCGCCAGCTTTTTAAACTCATCTTGTTTCTCACCATAAGGATACTGTGTGTCAAACTTCACAAGGACAAACTTATGCTTTGGAATAACCTAAAACAAGAAGAAAAGGGGGAAGAAACAAGACAGAACTTGATCATTTCAGGTCTGAGCAATGTACAAGTCACCAAAAGTTGTTTTTGCTTGTCCTTTTTTCAGTGTGCAATGGGGAGATGCAGAGGAGAATGGAAATTTTATATAATTATGGCCTTTCAGAAATGACTCACTGTCGTGTGGAGGAAAGACTGAGCTTTGGGTGTCTGTATTCCTGCACCAGATGATAAAGATAGTACGTGGTAGGTTTGGGGGAATCTGATAATGCCTTTAATTATAAGATTTGCTTATTGTAAATCTGACTGGCATCTTGGAAGAAGATCAGCGAAAACATTTTCCAGTGGGACATGAAGAGGAGAGAGGCCAAATTAAATGTCATTCTGAAGTGTCCCAGCACGAAAGCTGCACTCTTGGCTAGGAGGGGGCACAGGGAGGCAGTGCAGATGCTGGAGGTGTTGTACTGGTACATGAAATGGAGAATTCACATTTAATTGATTTCTTTTCACTTCAACCTTGCTCTGCTGAGATGATGCCTTTTCCAATTAGTTTGGCAATGGACTCTGTTACCCCTTGAGGGATTTTCCCCTCCCTGCAGTAGAAGACCTTGCAAAATCTTTTTGTTCTCGCGAACAGGCTGAGGTTGCACCACAGCTCCCCACCTACACAGCGCTCTGCCAGCCCTGCTCAGGCACTGCACAACATCTACATGCACAGGTGGCTGCAGGCTCCGTCCTGGCCTGCCGAGCGGTCAGTGTCCCGGTGGGGAGCGCACAGGGCCCGGGGAAGATTCCTTCCTTGCAAAGTGATTCAGTGAAGGGAAAAAAAAAGGTGGGGAAAAAAAAAAGCCTGTTGCTGTTTGATGAACAAGTGAAAGCCAAGCAGTGCCAAGCAGCGCCCCGGCTCTGTCCCTGCACGGTCCTGCCCTCCCTCAGCGGCACAGACAGCACAGCCCCCGCCGAGGAGCCGCGGCTGCAGCCGCACCTCCCCGCGCCGGTACCGCCGGTACCGCCGGGCCGGACCCCGCGGCTCGGCTCCACTTGGACCGCGCCGATTGGCTGCCGGCCGCGGCCGCCGCGCTCCCATTGGCTGAGTGCTGCGGCCGCCGCGCTCCCATTGGCTGCGGCGCGGCCGCTCCGCCAGCACCGAGCGCTCCCCGCGCCGGTGGCGGCGGCAGCAGCGACCCCGTGCCCGCGGCCCCGCCGCGCCCCCCGCGTTCCTCCCGGGCCCCGGGGCTGCCGCCAGCCGCGGGGCACACGGCCCGGTGCGGCCCCACGCCCGCCCCCCGAGCGCTCCGGCAGGCCCGCCAGCGCCGTACCTTGTAGAAGGTGATGGTGTCGAGCGGCACGGAGCCCTTGGTATGCAGCGTGCTGCCGCCGGGCAGCACCAGGCCGAGCAGGCAGAGCAGCACCGAGCCGGCGGCAGCCGCCGCAGCCATGGCGGAGCGCGGAGGGAGCGGAGCTGCGGAGCCACGTGACGGCGCGACGGCCGCCGCCGGGGGCTCGCCTCGCCCCGCCCCGCTGCCCGGGGCCACCGGGGGAGCGGCAGCCCTCGGGGGCGGGCGGGGGCCGGGCAGCGCGCACGGGAGCTCTGCGCCCCCCCGGACAGCACCGCTACTGGTGCCGGTGAAATAAGGACAAGAGAACGGCTGAAGGCGGCGAAAGGGCAGGAGGGAGGATCGGGCTGTGCAGGGCAGCAGGGAGAGAAGCCGTGAGGTGGGCGTTTGGATCCAGGTGGGCACTGCCACAGCCCTCTCAAGAAGAGGTTTTTGTGCTGCCAGGGGAGATTTCATGCACTGCCAGCCCGCACTTGCACACAGCGTGTCCTTATCGTGGAAAGAATGGATGAAAACCAAGCAAGCACCGCAGAAAGACAGACTGACAGCTCATCAAGTAAAAGCACTGTTCCATCCACGCTCCCTCCCCCAGCAGACATCATTCTGCACCTAATCCCCAGCTGGAAAACAATGAGCATTTTCCCTCTTTTTCCATCCTTCCTCTTTGTCTGTTTTCATCTGCTTGTCCTGCACCAGCATAATCTGGCTTCACCACAGAGCTTACAAAACCAGTGCAGACAAGCACTTTGATCACATCCAGACCATCCAGGCAGAAAAATGAGGCAGCAATACTGATTTGTAACGAAACTGACTTTTATATAAATTATAAACCCATCCAGTTTAAAGCAGTTCAGTTGCAGCTGTGTCACTTAAGTCCGTAGAAGGCTGAGGCGTACATATCTCCTACAGTCATAAATTAACAATAATCAAGGAAGAGAAAGTTCAGATAAGGCTGCAAATACAACAAAAAAAATCCCTAAGTTTACTAGCCGTTAAAATAAAGTCATGATTATCAAGGATTGCAAAATATAAATGCAATTTTTGAACAGTTAAAAAGTACAAAAATGATGGACAACACAAATAAGCATTGTACAGTTTGTCCTATGTGTAGACAAAGCAGAGTAGGAGATTTCCACCCTTTATCTACATCAGACACTGATTTTAAGCCAAGAGGAGTTGAGGAAATCTGTAAAAGGATCGTGGCTCATGATCCCAGTAGTATAAAAGCAGTAATTTTTCAGTCTGTAAACAGTAGTCTTGGTAGCTTCTTCTAGGTATGTTTTTCAATTCATCACCCAAAGAAAATCCAAAACAAAAACAAATCCTAAGAGTGGAAAAAAGGGGAACAGCAGCAATGGGTTATAGTTTGAATTTCTTACCAGGTCCGTGTGGGACATATTCTGGAGGGGAAATGCTCTTTCATAAGAAATATATATATATTTAACTGTACACAATTTATAGGGGGAGAGAAACTCTCCCTCAACCAAGCCCTCCAGTCACTGGGTATGGAGTCATTTTTGTACACTGTTTCCTCCTAGAGAAACTACAGCTTGGGAAGAGACAGCCTCTGCTTTTAGAAACCACTGAGCAACCCCAACGTTCTGTGTTTGACAAGGCTGTCATTCCCAGTGGCTGGAAGTGGCAAGAGAACAGCAGCTGGCACTGAGAACAGTCAGAATTCCCTGTGCTGGAAGTGAGAGAGCCATGGTTCCATCCTGTCCCAGCCCCTCTCTCAGATGACACCAGTTCCCCCCCACAGTTTCAGTTCTGCTTCCAAGGGATGCAGGAAACCTTTTTTTAACCCAGCTTCTGCTTTCAGGCACACAGGAGGATTTTAAATGCTTGGTTCTCTTAATCTTAAACCTCACTTAGGTTGTCACCATTGCTTATTCATACAACTGAGTTCAATCTGGTGTAGCAGCAGTGGAAGGAAACTCCAGCCTGGATCAGCCCTGGGACTGTCCCTGTGTCACCTTTGCTGTGTTTGTGCAAAGCCCTCTGCAATTAGGGGGAGGGGACAGGGACAGCAGCAGTGCCACTGTGTCCCCTGACTGGGAAGGGCAGTGCCTGTTTCTGGCTCAGGGCTGTTCTGAACTGCCCCACCCCAGCACTGGGGTGGCTTTCACTCACCCTACACACCTGACAGGATCACCTTCAGTCACCAGCCTTGCTTTCATTTAAGGAGCACACCTTCCTTTCAAAAATGATATTTCTAAACAACATGACAGTTCTGTTTGCTTTTTTTTTTTTCCTTTTCTTTTTTTTTTTTTTTTCAGTAAAAGTATTACTATAAAGCAGACTTAACACATTTTGGTATTCCTCCAGCCCAGAGCACTTACCAGACATTGTGATTCAACCATCAGGACATCCTTTACAATTTGACAACCTGCAGACATTCTTCTTTCCCTTTCAGGATGGGGCAAAGCCAAACTAAATCCAGCAAGAGCAGCTATGGGACTTTTTTTTTTTTTTTAATACAGGGGATTTATTAAAAAAATACTCTCATCAACATTCTAGCATTACTAACAAAACAGAGGAGATGACAAAGGCAGTCAAGCTCTCTTCAAACTTTAAATCTAGACTCGGATACCTGTGGCTCTAAACCAGGAGATCAGGAATCTGTTGGGTCTGACCTGTCCCTTGTATTGCAGTTACATGACCTTTTTTTTTCTTGCCTATCAATTTTAGGCTGCATTGCTCTTTGAACATGAAAAAACCCAACAGAAACACAGATTCTGTGGGAGCAGATGATATGGTCACACTTTCTAACAGAAAGCTTCATGGGCCAGTGCTTGGATAATCAAAGTTCAACTGCAAAAAGCAAGCAGACAGGTACAAAAAGGATCTCAGCCTCAGACCACAGCGGAAGCAAAAGTTACCTCTGCCAACTTAAAACCAAAGCCAATAGGATTCCATTTCTATTAAAATATTGAAGTCTTAAAGTTTCAATAATCTAAATACACTTTTTAAAAGTCATGACGTTGCTGTTTGACATTAAACTGACATGATACCAGCGCAGTGTCACACTTCACTGCAGCCATTATTTACAAGGTCTCGCTTTGTCTTTTTTTGCTGAAACACCCATTCCCATCTCCCTCTGAAATTTGCTCCTTATCACATTTGCAGTTTTCCCAAGTTGTGCACAGACACCTCCTCCTTGGAGGATCCTGCCCCAGCTCCGGATAATTCCCAGCCCACCACGGAGGCCTCACCTCTCCCTGATGGACCAATATGGAATTCTGTCAGCAGGACCAGGTGGTTTGCAGACAAAACAGGCAGCTCCAAGCCAGGCTCAGTTCATCAGAGGTGGCTGAACGTGGACATCTACAATTCCTGCATTTCTAAGGCAAGGACCATACAAAAGTTATGAACACTGTATGGTGATGAAAATATCCTTGGAGATGGATGCTTTACACTGGATTGCTATTGCTGCTTCTAAAGACCATCTCCAGTTGGTTCTAGAGATCAAAAGGGAAGAAAGTGACTTTTCTCCTGTTGCAATATGCTTATGAACATGTATAAAAAGTGGTCAAACCCCAGGAAGGGTCCCTGCTTCTTTTATGTACAATAATTTAAATCAGCTCAATACATCTGTAATACCTAAAAAAATTGTTTCATGATTTTAAGTCCTTCATGCATTATGAGGAAGTTCTGGATTTAAGTGATGGTAGAGTGGATGTTGTTTCTGTCTGGGACTCTGGTGTCACTCCCCTGTGGAGTCTGTCAGGGATGCATTGCTCAAATCTTTAGTTTTTTAATGGTATCAAGTCTCTTTTTCAGCAGCTCTCCAATTTCCTGAACTGAGTGATGGTAACTGCTCTGGACCTTCCCTTGCACAGTCTTTGTAAACTTTTTTTCTTCCTGCAAAGTGCAAAAGAGAAATCATTCACTCCACAGCAACTGTTTAAATCCCCCTTTTAAACTTTCTCCAAGATCTCAAACAGCAGAAGGAAATTCCTGAGGACCACGGTGTTTGCACAGGGAATCTCTTACCTGTAAAAGCAGAGTGTCCTTGAGGGACAGCTCTTCAAGTTTTAGTGCAGTCAGAATGATTTCAAGCCCTTTGATATGATCTATTACATTGGAAGTTAATGTCTGGAGTTCAGTTACATAATCCAGGAAATGGGTAAATACAGGTGGCTACAAAAACAAACACAGGTCTTGAATTTATAAACACATATTAATGTCCATTTTCTATAACTCATTTTGTAATACACAATTCTCTTCCCACCAGTGCTAAGCTATAATTTAGCTACTCAGATAAACACTCCCAGCCGACAAGTTTACTGTGGTACATTCCAGGCAGGAAGGTCAATGACACTCCAAACTGTATTTCTCATTAAAAAACTGTCACATGATGTCACAGATATGACATGTCCCTGATTTCAAACAGCAAGAATTAGCCCCGAGTAACCATTACCCACATCAACCTCCACAAGTTTATGAAAACCAGTTCATGTTATCTACCCTGATTTTCTTTCAGAATAAATAAACTTCGATTAGGGGTGGGGGAAAAGAGAAAGAAACATTGTTTGTACCATTGCTACACTGCTTTCTTTTTTTTTCTTCTTCTTTTTTTGCAGGTTGGATTTAAAAGGTCGGAGGACACTGTCACAGTAACTGGATACCCACAGGGCAATGGAGATCGTCTGGAACAAAGGTAAAAATATGTTCTAAGTGGCTTTTAGAGGAGGCTTCTCAACTCATTTTAGTGTTCCTGGTAAAATTCAGCATGATTAAAATATGCACCAAAATCCCTCATGAGTTCTCTTGAGTATCTGAGATCAAACTTGCACTGTGTTTCAGTCCCAACATTTCTACCCCACAGCACTCCCAAATTTCTAGTTTTCAAAGGGGAAAAAAATACCTCAACAAAGAAGACTAAGTTTTCTAACAGGTTTGGATGAGTTTTCAAGGTGCCATCTCTGACTTCAATCAAATCACCTTTACATTTATTGAACAAGTCTGAAAAGAAAAAAGAAAAAAGCCTTACTTGAGGATGAGGGAGATCATCTTAAATGTGCATTTTCTGTACACCAGGTATCTGAGTGCAATGTGCAGAACTGTCAGGGCACTGACCACTGAGTCCTCTCCAACTCCTCTGAGTTTTGGCTCATTACAAACATTTCCACACCCCTGATGAGCCCCCCTGACCCAAGCACCAGGAGAAGAAGCTGCCCAGACTGGGAGATAAATGCACTGAAGGGCACAGCACGTTCTGAGCATGCAGCAGCTTCAGCACACAAGCCAAGGGCGATCCCAGCCTTGTTCTCAAGCTTTCACAGGGTCTGCAGATGCATCACCACAGCCCATCCCTGCAGACACTCCACAGCCATCCTCAGACAGCCAGGAAGCTCTGCCTCAGTGTCTGTTCTTGAGTTACCATTTACCTGTCAGTCGTTCTACTAAAGACTTGAAACTATTCCCTATTCTTTCCTGGATTTCTGCTGAATCTTCTGGAAAAAAAAAAAAGAAGTAAAAAATTATAAGCTACAAACTTCTCTTATTTTCTGCTTCCATAACTTCAAGAGGCATTTAAATGCAATTTAGTGTCAGTACTCAAAAGTAAATGCAACTGTTCTCAAAGAGGTGCCAGTATTACAGCACCATATACTGTAGAAAAATGAAGACTTACATAAAACATTAAATGAAGGCACTGGCTCTCAGATAATTTAGTTTCAGGCAGAAAATTAACACACAAGTAACAGTTTTGAGTCCATCTCCTCCAACGCCCAGCAGTTTTCAGACTCAACAGAGACATGTGGCTCCCTCCCACCACACACCATAGCAATGTGGTCAAACCCCTGCCCCAAACACTTACCTAAGCCATTGGTATCTAGTTCATAAATATCACTAACAAGATAAAACAAGCTAGTCTGGCACTGACAGCTGCCATTGCTGAAGAAGCCAGCCATTCGGGTAGGAGGAGGGCCAAGGACAGGATACTAGGCAAGAAGCAAAGAAAAAATAAAGGTGTTGCAGCTTTTCCTCATCCCACCCAGTGCCTGGCACATCTCCCAGTCAGTCACACACACAAACCCAGGGGCAGTTCAATGCACTCTGCAGCCTGCACGACGCATTCACAGCCAACCTTCGGGGAGAGCTTTTGCCTTACTGGTACCTGGATTTTTTGTTCTAGAAACTTCTTCCCTGAATCCACCGCCGCTTCCAGCTGCTGCAGCAGGGCTCGGATGGTGTCAATCTTGGACGAGACACCGTTCTCTGCAGTCTTTTCAGAGTTCTTTGGCTGGATGGTGTGACCAAGGGTTGGGAGTCCGCTCACCAGCCTCAACGTTAAAGAGCGGATTCGCAACCACAGCGTTTCCTCCTCCAGCGAGAGCTTCCGATGCTCCTCAGAAATGTCCCTAGAGAAAGGCACCAAAACTTTCAGGCAAATGCTCCAGGCACAAAAGCCTACCCAAAGCTCCCCAGTTCTGTATGATGAGGAAGGAGTGGTCAGAAATTCAGAAAAATTAATATCTAAAAGGGCAGCACTGCCAGACGTAGTGGATGGTGCTTAAGCCAGCCAGCTCAAGGAACACTGAAACATGGCAATTGCCCTGAAAGGAATTTCTTTGCTATGTGTCAGCTGAGGATATTTCTACTCACCTGTCTTTTGGATCCCAGCTAAACAAGACTGTCAGGTCTCTGTTGTCACGCAGATCTTTCCATGGAATGTCATCCTCCTCTGGGCTCAGACTCATGGACTTTATACTTTCTTCTAAACTGGTTGATCTGTAGGTAAGAACAAGCAAATCAAACCTCATCACTGCAGAGGGAAAGCAGCTCACTAACAGATCGTGTTCTGTGCACTGCTCAGCTCTTCCCACCGTCAGGAATGTGACACACACAGCACTGACAAGGATGTGAAGGGACAGCAAATCAGAATCATAGAATCCCCAAAGGTGGAGAAGTCCTTTAAGATCTCAAAGTCCAACCACCAATGCAGCACTGCCACCCATGGCCTCAGTGCCCTCCCACACGTTTTCTGAACACTTCCAGGCATGGTGACTCCACTGCTTCCCTGGGCAGCCCATTCCAACACCTGACAACCCTTCCCACAAAGGAAATTTTTTTAAACCTCCTCGGTGCAACCCGAGACCATTAAAATCAGAATGAAGCTTTAGAAGCAGAGCTGCAGCTCTGAGATTTCTGCAGGTGCAACTCCACAAAGGCCCTCTTGGCCCTTTCCCAGTTTTCCCATGGCAGGAGCTGTACTCACATATTTGCTTCAAGTAAGAGGTCCAGCAGCATCCGCTCGGTGCGAACCTGCGCGAAGTGAAGGGAGGAGTTCAGGCGGTTCCTGAAGGCGATGAACTCCGGGATCTTCTCGAACGCCCCGTACTTGTAGGCTTGGATGATGTATTCTGAGGTCTGCAACACAACACATGCCAGCTCTCCTTAGTGACTCCCCAAATTAGCAACAGCCAACAAGGTCGCTGACAAGGAACTGCATTTCTGTGGTTTTTATCAGCCCAGAGGTGCAGGACCTGGCAGATCCTCAATCCCTGGGAGGAGTTTGTGCTTCTGCTTCTCCAAGTCACCCAGGCAGTTTTGCTGCTTTAAATTGGGAATGCCCAGATGCTCCACGGGCAGTGAGGTTTAACAACCAAACCAACACGAGACATCATGTCGTCGTCACCACAATGAGAAATATTTCACAGAGAAGAGAAACTGTTGGAAGGGTTTTTTTTCCTTCTTTTTCCTTTTAGATGCATGATTCAAATAATTAAATCATTATTTCATTGTGAGAAATAATTCCAGGCAAAAGAAATCTAGCCCAGATTTTCTGGAACTGACTTGGATGTACATCACCATATCACCACAACATAGATGAAAAAAAAAAATTACTCACACATTTTTTATTTCTCTTTTTTATTAGAGTTTGAATACAGTATAACACAGTGTGTACACAAACACCAAAGGAAGCTCTCAGGGTCCATGGGATATTTTGCTTTCTCTCTGATGAAATGCAGCAATACAAGGCAGGCAGCCAATATTTCACTTCAGTCCAAGCAATCTCCAAAAAAAGAGATTTTTATGATGAAGGAACTCCAGACAAGCAGTGTTTTAATGAAAATGTCTAACTGTAGACACAGAGTGGACTATTTCTGCTCCTAGCCATGAGTGATAGCTGAGTTTTTACCTCAGAATTACTCCACAACTGAGAAATTCTGGCAAATCAACTATTTTCTTCTGAATAAGTTTATGAACTGCACTGAAGATGAAAAGGTTTCTGCTTAACTGAATTCTATATAGTCTTAACAGGCTCAACTTGTCTGGAAGGCTCTGAGAGACAACAAGAAAACACTCACAGATCTAAAACTCCTTCTTTTTTTCCCCTCCAAACCAAGAAATGTCCTCTAGGGAGCTGTCTTTATTTTTTTCCCCCTTAAGTAATTTTGTTATTTGCACTGAATGAAAAAATATGCCAAATATTCAACAACATACCCTCTGATCAACAGCCTTGCAGAGGTGACTGTCAGGGACTGGGCTATGGGCTCTAATTCAACTGCATCCACATGGTTTTTAAATCCCCCCAGGACACGCTGGAGTGGTTTGCCTGCAGTATCTGGAGAGATTAAAGATGGATGGACACAAGAAAATTAGAGAGATTACTGGTGATTCTGCATAGCTGAAGGAGGACTATCTTGAGGAGGACACAGCTGCCTTTTTAGTTTTGGCCAAATATAGCAATGCTGTCTTCTCTCTCCCCCCTGTCCTTGGCATCCTCTCCCAGAGCAGGAATAGTGGCAGGATTGCACAGCAGCCTACATGGCTGTTACTCATGGGATCACTGTGACACAGGATTCACGTCAGGCTGGGAAGTTCAGCAAGTCAGGAGAATGGATTTATCCAAAGCAAGAAGTCTGATTCAGGAGCTCTATTTTTATGCCAGACTTCATTTACATCCCACACTTCCTGCTCCAGGCAGAGTCCCACACACAGCTCTGTGCTGTGACATTCCAGCTAATCTCAGCATCAACCTAGGGAAGAGCAGGCAGCAGCAGAAATCTGTAAAAAAGGGAACTTTTAAAGGACAGACACCTTTAAACACTGCAGATGTGATTGTGGGGCTTGAGTGGGAGCTGCTCCAAGCACCCTGAGCACAAAGGGGCAGCCCCAGCAGAACCACAGCAGCACAGAAACTGGGAGTAGATCCTGACCTTGTGACATGTTTTATAGCAAGGAATCCTTCTTCATCCCCACTCTTGTCACACCATCATCCTCATGGAACAGCAGCCTGAACTGAGCCTTCACCTCCTGCAATTCATGGTTGCAAGAACAGCTTTTGAGGCACTTCCCATCAAAAGGATCTTAAGGAGACAAGCACTGCAAATGTCCAGAGCAGGAGAGATTGGGAGACCTGAGAGCAACATCAGCAATACCATCTCCAAGGTATGATGTAAGTGGTTCCAGAGTCCCATCCTCATCTTGTCACATGGGGAATTCTGTCCTCCTGCTGGCCTCTTGAAATCCCAACATTTGAAGGTGCAGCAGCAAGGCAACACCTTTTTGGGATTTCTGGAACACGAGTTGTGTTTTCCTGCCAACAGCCACTGGAGACATCCAACTCTTCTCTGCCACAACCACCATCATTCATGCCAGAGAATAACCTGCTCCCAAGGGAACCACACCTCAGTTACTTCAGATTGTTTTCCATGGAAAGATGATTTCTTGATGCTTTACAACACCCAAGTGTTCCCAAGCAGAGGAATCACATCCAGAAGTTTTTTTTCACTTTTCCACCTGGCGCCCAGCAGTCGTGGGTTTCATTCAGACAGTTGGTTCCAGGAATGTTTTTCATTAACATCCACCAAATGACTTTTAAACAAGACTGAAAAGTTACACCTTAGTGAAAAAAAAAAGGTGTCTGGATCCAGGACTTCGCTCCCAGGAATCCAAAGCTTATTAGCAAGTAGGAAAAAATGAGTGAGGGATGGAGAGCAGAGTGAGCTCCCATCCCACTGAACAATCCATGTGCATCCCTCAGGAAAACCTCTGTGTCAGACACAGCTCACAGGAACTGGGCACAGGGAAATGGCCATGGCAACCTGTACACAGGAACCACCTGGGCTGCCAACAGAGCAAGCTGCTGCTTCTGAGTGATTTCTGTGTGAGAACCTTTACTGCTCAGTACAGACAATTCCTGTGGTTTTATCTATTGCTGGAATAGTGGGAAAGCAAATTGTGTGACTGCAGAGCCAACTTAGACAGTGGCTGACTGGCAGATTTAAAACTGGCTGGCACCTTTGTTTCTTAGAAAGTAAAAATAATCTTCTTCACCTACCTTTCAACAGTGCCCATCCAGGGTGTGAAATACAAATTCACAGGATATATTCCCACTCCTCAGAATGGGAAGGTCCCTTTAAAGCACCCCTCACCATCCACTGAAAACACACAGCTCCAGTGATTGTAACATAAAGGATTCATCATGTGCCATCCCCATCCTGGCCCATCATCACTGGCTGCTGCCTTACTTTCCAAAATGCCAAATTTATGACACCAGCACTTATTTCCACAAGATATTCTGCTTCAATTATTGCATAAAATCACAAACATTAATTTAAAAGCAATCATACCCATTTTATGAGGAGCATTAAAACTGGCTTTGACAGAAAGGAAGCTGAAGCAAAACCTCATGTAACAGCAACTCACAAATCCTTGTAGTAGGAAATGCAGGCTGAGACAACCTTTACTACAAAGCTGCACATACTACTTTGTTATGCTTTAAACCACTACATTTGCACAAGCCTTGCACAGGGCTTCTCTAAAGCCCTAAAGCTTCTCAAAGACACTTTGCTGTGTGACAAGGTCATGGAGGGGGTTTCTTTCAACTTACATCTTTCTGGTTGGAGTGGAAAAACCTGAGTGCAAAGTTGCAGGATTGGGAAGCAGCAGCGTAGTGGCCCAGGGAGCCGGCGTAGCGTGTCAGGAGATAACTGCAACAAACAGCACGAGGCAAATGTCAGCCACTGCCCTGGCAAGCAGCTGCACAGGAGACATCTGGGCATTTAACAGCATTAAGAGCATTCATGGGCAAGTTCAGGCTTTTAGTGGAATGAATTCCCAATTTTTTTAAAGCAGTATGTGAGGGCTTGGAGTTCTTTCTTCACGTTAAGGGTGTAAGAGCTGCTCTGTGAGAGATCCCCAGTCACACCAGGGTGTCTTGGCTTTCATGGGTGTTCCCAAGCTGGAACACCAAGTTGTGACTGGCAGCCAGCCAGCCATTTCACCAATTTCCTTCAGATTAATTAATACTCTAAAAAAATCCAACACAGCTCAAAATCTCATGGGCGAAGACACCCTAGAGAAAGGGGGAGCATGCAGTGGACGCGCCTCCCAAAAACCCCAGAACATTTTTGCACAACAGGACACAAAAATGTGACAATGTGCTGAAATCTGGGTGGCAGAGGGTGCTTCAGCTGCCAGGATGGGGCCAGCAGGAGCGATTGATTATTCTCAGTATGTACCACCCACCCGATGGTGTCGTGCTGGATGTGCTTGGCGTCCAGGCTGGAGTAGAGCTCCGAGACGGGCTCGAAGGCGCCGAGCCTGCAGTAGATCCGGATGAGCAGCAGCTTAAACTGAGCATTGGAGGGACTGTGAGACAGCCCCTCCTCCAAGAGAGTCAGGCACTGCCACACAGCTGCCTCTTCACCTGGTGACAGACACAGCACAGGCAGGTGTGAGCAGGGACAGGCGCTGGCACAATTCCCTCTGCCCGCGTTGCACAAGGCTCAGAGCGCTGCCAGGGATTTCAGTGTGCCCAAAGAACACCTGCTCCAGCACTCCAGCTGCTCCCTGAGGGAATGCTGGGGGAATAATCCCTCCCAGGGAATATCTAGCTCACATCTGCACAGAGCACACTGCAGGCAAAGTGACCTTCCCTGATGAATCCTGGGCTGTTTGGGAATTCCAGCTTGCACATTGAAAAACAGCCAGAAATTGAAGAGCCCACATCCACCTTCCTGCCAGAAACCTGACCATGGATTTAGTCAGGCTGAAGACTAAATCTTCCTTGGCAAAGACAAGAGTGTAACAGATAACATGGAAGGGCAGGAGTATACATGTGGACACCCAGCACTGGCCACTGTGGGATTAAGAGTCTAACACAGGGAGCAGGGGTGGAGTACAGACAAATTTAATTCAGGGAACAGGTTCCAGCAAGTCTAGAAACACGGGATCCAAAAGACAGAGTATGTCAGGAAGGGAAAGAAATGCTCTCAAAACACTTCTGCTATCAGAAAAGAGTTATCAGCAGAATTTGTGTAAAGGGAGAGAAAAAAGGACTTAATCAGAAAAATTAAATCTGTTCACAGAGATCAGTGAGATTCAGGGCAAACACCAGCTGATCAGAGGGACTCCTGAAATACCTCATATTGCAAAAAAAACCCACAAAACAACCCAGAAAGCTCCAGGCCTAACAAGCCATGCCAAGCATTCACTGGCCACAGGGACACAGCCTCCCTGTCCCAGCCTCACACAGAGATATTGGAGCAAGGCACAATTTTGGGAACATACCTTCCAGCCACAGATCAAGCAGCAGGTGAACTGCAAGCAGGCAGTAATAATCTGAAAACTGCAATTCAGTTTTCAAACAAGATTTCCCTAAAAAGAGAAAAAAACCCAGTTACCCTTGAATTACTAAAACTAATTATTCATTGCTGCCAGCTGATCTCACAGTCAGGGTTATTGAGTGGCACCAGGATCAGAGAGCACCACATTTTAATTTATAAAATCAGAACTGTCTTAAAATCCAAACAACTTCACACATCACTGAGTGGCCTTTGGGGCACTTCAAACATTGACATCTGCTGGAAGAAGAATTGACTCCCACAGCTGCAAGATTTACAAATTAATAACTCCTGACCACAAATGTGTCCTATGCGCTTCAGTGAGAAAACCTGGCTTTGCTTAAAAGCACAGGCAATCCTGCAAAGTCCAAACAGACCATCTGAACTACCCAGGAAAGCCTCATTTATCTTTAAGATACATGGCTGAAAAGAAAATAAAAGGAACCACAATTCAGGGAAGGTGAAGGGGAGAATCAGAAAGGAGAAAACCAAGTTTTATCAGATTTTCCTCACCAAACTCCAGCCCGTGGCGGTATCTCAGCATCAGCTCCCGCACCACTGCCAGCTTCTGCTTCTTCTCCATGGCGTGGTAGATCCCCAGCAGCCTGGAGAGCTGCACCACACACAGGTGCTGCTGCAGGGCCTTGATGTCACCTGGCAGAGCCACCTCGTTCTCGGCCGCCGCCGCCAGCGGGATCACGTCCAGCAGCTGCCGGATGAACTGCAAGAGACACCCCCATGTCACAGACATGTTTGATGGAAAATCTTTTCCTCAGGATCTTTTCTCCTGAGAAGCTGAGAGGCCTCAGAAACAAAATGTAAACTGATTATCTGCTGCTGTGGAATGCAACAGGTGCATCTTTGACTGGTCTCATGTGGCTGTTTTTAATTAATGGCCAATGAAAGTCCAGCTGTCCAGACTCTCTGGTCAGTCACAAGATTTTATTATCATTCCATTCCTTTCTATTCCTTGCTAGCCTTCTGATTAAATAATTTCTTCTATTATTTTAGAACAGTTTTACTATATAATTTTCTTATAATATAATATATATCATAAAAAAATAAATCAGCCTTCTGAAACATGAAGATTCTCATCTCTTCCCTTGTCGTGGGACCCCTGTGAACCACCACACCAGTGGCAAAGGCTGCAGGGCTGCACCACAAGGTGGGGAAGCAGCATTTCCTCCCTCCAATCAAACCAAAAAAAGGCAAGGTGGGAATATCCATGTTGATGCCACACTGACTCCATGGTTCAAGAGCAGCCTTTGAGATTTTGAGTTGCTCAGTATTTTTTTTTTTTGAGTTGCTTGAGGTTTTATTAGGTTTCATCAAACAGATGGAGGGTAGAAAAATCAGAGGTAGGTTTCCAATTCATTGATACACCAGGGAGTTCAAGCACCTGTTAACACTCGTGGTAATAAGAGATGCAATTAAAATAATTAGTTACTGACAGCCTTCTCAGCACACTTCCAGGCAATGATGGTTTTGCACTGTTACATTTTCCCTCAGCTCTGAAGCAATGTGCAGTTCTCAGTGAGGTCATCAAGTCTGATTAATGACTTCTTTTTGCAATTAAGCTGTAAGAAAAGCAGCTTCTGATTGTTTAGTTTTAATGGGAGACAAAAAACTCCTCACAACACACAGGGCTGGGCAGCAGCTTCTTGCCCTAAAACCCAACATTGTCTGCAAACTGAAACCTGAGTTAAAGCCAATGAATTTGGTTTTACTACACTTGGTACTGACACAGAAGAGCTGCATCAAATGCAAGCCTGAGGCAAAAAGCTCAGGAGCAGCACCCAAGCACAACACACACCAATTCCAGTTTTCCCAAAGAATTTGATGAATGCTGTGTTGACAGATCTTTTCAGTCTGAAACTCTGCCAAGCTGAGCAAGGTCAACCACATCATTGGCTCTACTGTCCAATTTACACCTCTAGGAAGTCAAGGCTGGTGTTGTGACCATTATTTCTGGACTATCTCACATGTCAGTGGCCCAGCAAGATCATGATCTCAGCTACTGAAGTGGAACTCTCTTGTCAAACCTCCTCAGCTCCTCGTGTCCTTGACCAAGCTAAACTGCTGCAGATGCTGCTTCAGGGACAACCAGAACACCAATACATCAGTTTGACACAATATATATTCCAGAATATATTCAGTAAATCAGCAGCAGTTTTAAGGCCAGACAAGAGAATTTTAAAGTCAGAATCATGGTTTTACAAACACTGTGACAAAACTGAAGTCTGAAATATATTTTTTCCACTTCTGGTTTTGAATTTGCTGTCTGGAAAGTTAGGATGAAACCTGTTCAGTACTTCAGGGTTCCTTTACAATGGAATCACGATTTCCAGGACTAGGAGTTCAATATCCTGCTGGCCACATCTCTGGCCAGTGGGCTAAAACCACACCTTCAAACATAAAACATCAACAACAGTCACCCCTGCCAGAGCCACTGCTCCCCTCAGCAGTGGGGCTGTGGGAAGAGCTTGCATTAGGAGTCAAAAAATACTTTAATAAACCAAGAGAACTTTGCTACCTACACTTTGTTTACCAACATTTTATCCCCAGGCTCTGGCTGATCCTGGATTCTCTGCCCTCCCCAGCACTGATCCCTGGACACAATGGCTCAGACAAACACTGGGGTGAGTGACAGAATTCCCAGCTGCTGAAGTCACTCCAGGCTGCTCATGACTCTGCACAAATGGGCTTTTCAGAGAAACTCTTTTCCAGAGAGTTGTTTCAGAAAGAGATTCTGGAAAAAACTGCCATAGGTGCCTCCATGACCCCTGGATTGGGGTCACTGTGTCCCTTCTTTGGCACTGCCACAGCCAAGCAAAACATCTGTGACATCCCTGCATGGGATGAGGGGGCAGTTTCTTCCCATTAAACAGAAACTTTGAGCTGAAAGCACCCTGACACCTTGAAAAATGGGAATAAAAAAGCCAAAGGAATACCAGATCTGAGACTCTGCAGGATCAAACTTAGCTTTAAAGCTCCAGTAAAAATCCTCTGAAACTTCTCAAGTGTTCAGATGTTCATGATATTTTCTACAGCACAAAGAGTTCTCTGAATTTCAAGCTGAAAGTAAAAATTTGATGTTTCCAGTCTTTTAATATGATCCACAGGTATTTTAAGATAAAGGGAGCAGAGTGCAAACAACCACTGCAGTTCCTGCCACCACTTGGTATTTCCTTACCTTTGTGTACTGGCTGGGTGGGAGGAGATCCACAAACACTTTGAGATCAGTAAAACAGCAGGGCTTGTCCCCAAATTTTTTGAAGTACTGGAACATTAGTTCTTCTGGATCACCTAGGAAAAAGGCCAGGTCACCTTTTTAACACCCTCCAGTAGAAGTGAAATCTGTAAAATCACTATGACAAATCTCTGTTCATTCTTTCTTTTTTCCCCCCCCTTCAAGATTACAGAGTGATTTAGAAAGCAGAGAGCTGCACTAGTGCAGATTTTAACAGAGCCTCAATGTCTCTGGTAACCAAAGCCACAATAAAAAGAGCCCAAGAGCTTCATTCAAGCTCCTTTAGCAGATAAGAGCTCAGCAACCCAGGCAGGCACATGCAGCCTCCACTTATCTCCCCACGGCTTCTTTTGGGATGGAAAAACAAAAGGAATTAGGAAATAGCACAGATGTTGCTCTAATCACATTCCCTTTCGTGGATTCCCTAAATGCCATTTTGTGATGCAGGTTTTTAAAAAGCAAAACCTGGCCTCGTTGCCATAAAAACTTAAGTCAAAACCCAGCCAGAGATTCCAGCACCAACAGCAAGACTTTCCACGAGGAATACAGTGTGAGTGACTGGATGCTCCTAAATCCCTGAGGTCCTTCTCAATACTCCAGGGCCTGGAAAAGTCAGCAGGGAGCTTATCTGAAAATACCTTCCTTCCTTCAAAGTTCATCTTCCAATGCTTTTCAAATTCTTTACATACACAACAACAGGTTATCATTTCCTAACGAAACCTGTCTGTAACTCAGTGATTTAGCAGCAGGTTTGTGCTCTGTCTGCCTCTGTGCAGAGAGCAGCTCCTGCCCCAGGAGGTTCTTACCCAGCTTGTACTCATCATTGCAGCCCCTGTGTCGCAGGCGCCTGATCAGCTCCAGCTTGGCCAAGTACGGTCCCCGCAGCGGCCGCGAGCTCTTGGACTCCTCTGCTATCCTCTCCTCGATGAAATTCACAGCCTGCTCGATGGAGCAGTGCACCTCCCCCTCCAGAGAGCTGCAACCACACAGACAAAAGATTCTTGGAGAGGTCTCGCTGATAAAACACGCTCAGCACGCTCCCCGACAGGGAAATGATGGATTCTGCAACTCAGCTGCCACAGAAAGCGTGAGCTGGAAGAGTTCTATGATGTACAAACTACTTCCATGAACTATTCCCAGCCTCCAGATAAAAGCAGGGAAAACACACCAAACAAAGCAGGGAAAACACATCATTTGGGCTCTGACATCAATAACTCACTCTAATACTGAATATATGAACCCAAACAATTTGCTGTAGCACAAAGGGAAAACAAATCCACAGCAAAATTTTCAACTTACTGCTCTTCCTCTGCTGGAGGTGTCCAGGATTCATCAATGAGTTGAAACACTGAATCAAAGTAAGTTATATAAAACTGCCAATCATCTGAGCTGAAACAAAAATCAGGCACAGGACAAAATTTAGGGAATTGCCAAAACAATTAACAGCTAAAGCTACGTTTCTTGCCAAAGCTGAATTAAGGAATAACACATAATCATATTACAGAAAAAACTCCAATTGTAATCATAAAATTGTTTCTCCTTGAAAAGGAGCACCATCATACTGAATTTCTGGAAACATATTAAGCAAAACCATTTCAATTCAAAAGTGAGGCAAGCTGTGAACTCTCCTCCTAAAATTCACATTCCAATCACAGCTCAGCAACATCCCCACAAAACGTGAAGGCAGAAGTTTCTCTTCTGCATTTAACTTATATCTAAGATGAAAGCACAGCTAAATTCAAAAGCAAACACCACATCTCTGCTGACAGTTCTGAGACAGATTTGATCACACTGGAATGTTCTGTCTCCTGATGCATCTGCTCCAAGCAATAAATACATTTCCCATGATGAAGTCTGGCCAAATGGGAGAAATTCAGATGTAGAAAATTTAATGTAAATCACAGACAGGATGAGAACTGCAAAATCAGAGCTAGACAATCAGCACAGAACTTAGAAATAAGGAGTTAAACAACCTTTTATTGCGTTAATGTGTTGCCAAATTCTGCCTGAAAAAAGCAGCAACTCCAGTCCTGACCCTGACTCTCCCTGACCTTCACCGTGCCTGGCTTCAGAGTGGAAAAGCTTCCCAATATTCTCCTATTTTAACCAGAAAAGCCACCAAACAAGGCCATTCCCAACCAGGTGAAGGTTTTATCTCTTTGCAGGACTGCAGGAATCCTCTCTCACTTTTTGAGCAGCAGCCTCCTGGCCAGCGCGTTGCACTCGGGCCACCGGTGCAGCTTCTTGTACATGGCCATGCACTTGTTCTCCCGGCTCTGCAGCTCACTTGTCAGCTTCTCTGCACAAAAAAACATGGACAGCTCAGCTCAGCCCTGCTCAAACCTCCTCATTCCAGCCCAGCACCAAAGCAGGTCTAACACAGCAGCAGCCCTCAAAGATATCCCATGGAAATCTCCACATCCCAACTCCAAGTGCATTTTAATCTTCAGTTCGACTCCTCTAAAATGCAGATATTGAAGATTTTTCAGTTTTGAAGATGGCAGCTACGACAAAGAACACAATCCAAATTTACCACTGCAAAGCTCAGCCTGAGTAGTGTTTAAATACCATAAACAAAGGTAAAACCAGGTTGCACAAACACCTCCAGAGTTTACACTGAGGTTAAAACTGGTGCTAAGTCAGGCTTCCTAATTTTTTTTTTTTTTTGAAGTAGTGGACAAGTCTGAAGTGAAGGGGGACTGCTGTATTCTCCACATTACTCTGATTTAACACAGAATAAATTACCTCCAAGTTTTCCCCTCACAACATCTAAGGCTTCCTTGTACTTCTCCAAACGTTCCAGGATCATGTAGTACAGTTCCACCTTAAGAGAAAGATTAAACTGCAATCAAATTTGCCAGGAAGATCATACCCAGGTGTGCCAAAAGAGAAAACTGGGGATATCAGGCCTGCAAAGCTATCTTTAGTATCCCAAAGGGTGCAAGACTCAAATTTAGGTCTTTTTTTCCATTCTTAGTCCTCAGGTTTTTCATGGGGCCTTCCAGAGAGCAAAACACTTCATCAGTCAAATCAAACACCAAAAATTGCCTCAGCCACAGGATTCTGAGGCCCCCTGATTTTGGTTTTCCTTCTGTCCCCTACATTCACATTTAATTCCAAACCACTGTTGATTATTTTAAGTTTTCCAAGGTAATCAAGTTTCCTTAACAGTGCATTCCTTGTCTGAACAAAGCTCAAACCAAGCCTTACTTCAGCTTCAGCTTCAATCTTGTCCTCTTTCACCATTTTTTCCACCATTCTTTCAGCAAGTGGCAAAAACATTGTCTTGGAGAGGTTTTCATCCTGTGCTGAGATAGACTGAGGAAGAGAGGGATTATTGTAACAGCTCAGCAACTTGCTGTCATGTCCCACCCACTGCTCTTTTCACTTTAAAAGAGGAAAAAAAAACCCAACCCAGGTGCTCCAATGCCCCCCAGCCACCTGTTTTGGAGCTGCCATCTGTGTCTTGAGAGTGCAACTGCTCTGGGGAGAGGCAGCAATAAAATTGCTGCTGCACAGAAAAGCTCATTTTTGATCAGATCAACCAGAGCCCTGCATGTCTGAACACACAAACCTCGTGGTAAAAACATGGAGCCAGAACATTTTTGTGTTTTACACAGCACAGGATTTTAGAGGATGTGATTAAAACCCTCCAAGCTTATTTTTGTTTGATTTTATGTCTGATTTTTAGTGCCCAAATGTGCTGCCTCAACCAGCAGCAGCACAGCTGATCTGTGCCTATTCCTGCAGACTTGCTGCTAATTCCAGAGCTCTCATTTATTCCCTCCAAGAGCTTTTATAACCTCGTTAAAGAGGAACAATTCTGACTGAGAAACTGCAGATAGCTGAGGATTTATTCATTATCTCTGCCAAAAGGACAGGTGGACATTAGTGCAGATGAGAGAATAATTCAAGTTGTATAAAGGTGGTAAGGCAACAGTTAAATTGGATTATAAAAACACCTCAGAGTTTATTTTGAACCACAACAGTAATGTTACTTAAGGAGGGCTCAGCCTTTCTGCCAGCATCACAAAGAAACAGCTCAAACACACATTTTACCCAAAATCATCATGTTTTCCCTCAGAAAACATTTCTGCACCAGCACTGCAGTCAGAAAAGAAAAAAAAAAAAAAGAAGCAGCCAAACCCAATATTGCACACACCTGCATGATGAGGCTCATCACAGACCAAAAATAATATGGATTTTTGGGAACAATCTTATAAAGTGCCATTCCAGCCTGAAAAACAGAACACACAAGTTTCATCATCCCTGAAATAGATTTAATGCTCAGATCTGGTGATGGGCAGCAGTGATGGGAGGGGGTTTGCACAGGGCAGGATTTTCCCCACTCGTGAGTTCTTCCCTCCTAGCACAGATCCCTGAGGAAAACAGAGGGTGGAAATGTTTCCAAGGACTCTGTGTAGGTCTGATGAGAACAGCAGCAAGCACTGACTGCCCACACAGCTTGAACTGGAACTGGGAACTCCAGGAGGAAGCAGGTTTGCTCTTTGGGAATGAGGGGATTTCTCCAGTGCTGCAGGACACAGCAAACCCACCCCTGCTCCCAGGAACTGCCCTTCAGCTCTCACTTTACACCCACTGACACCCCCAAATTTGGGGTCACCTCCAGGTGCAAAGCAGGGGGAGCAAAGGTTCAGCAGAGAATTTGGCTGAATCAAAGCAGAGCCAAAGAATTCACAATTTTCCCTAACACATTAACAGCTAATCCCACATTTCCCTCACAGTGCCTGTATGTAACAAAGGACAAGACTTTTACCCCTACAAAATCTGTAATCAATTTCAAGAAACTACACACAATATTCTACCTCCACAGCTGGACTTTTGTCCCAACTCCCTGACTGCACTTGGCATTTTCCAGGGTTTTCAGCACAGGACACTGGGGTTTATTTTCATCCCCTAATTAGTCACCATCCACACATTCCTCACATCCCTAAATCCAAAAGCACAGGGCAACATCCCACTCTGACAATGTGATATTGATAATGATGATTTGATTCAATTGATATTGAAAGTAATTTAATGAGCTCCACATTTTGATGTCACTTCAGACATACAAAAGGTCACATAAATGTCAATTATTGTTATCTGTGGCATTTTCTCCACTCAGTGATTGTGATCTATCACATCTAAAGTTTGGGTTGTACCATGAGGTTTCTCATTTCAGGTACACCAGAACTCCTTTTAGCTATTTAAGCCAAACCTGTCACAGCAGGAACAAGAGGGAGTTTAGCACTTATTTCTTGGCTCTCTGTGCTCTTTTTTTTTTTTTACACAGAAGAGTGAGCACACAGGCCTTGAAAATCATCTTCCATTTACAGGCATTCTCCAGGCACCTCATTTGGAAAGGATGAAAACAAAACCAACCTATGTGAGTGACACTGTGCTGCCAGCTGACAGGGGATATTTCAAGTGCTTTTTAGTTTTTCTTCACTGAATGCCATCAATACATTATTTTAGGTACTCAGAAAGAGCGTGGGGAGGATTTATCTTCCTAAAGTTAACAGAGAACTGAGGCCAGAATCAAATGTGAAAACATGGATCAGATATGCCTATTCCAGAATTCCTTTATTTTCTACTGTAACTACAAAACCACAGATGAGTAAAAGACACAGCCTTAAGTTAACAAAACTTTTGTCTCAGACAACCCACCTCCAAAAATGAGGTTCAAACCTCTCTATAAAAACCAAGAGTTTACCTTCTGCATTAACCCAGCTCAGCTTTTGTGGAAGATTACTCATAACACATAAATGAGAGTAAAAGACAAGAGAAAAATACACTTCAAACCATCCAGAACACAAATTTTTGGTCATACCTGTTGCATTTTCTTGTATTCTCCAACCCTGGCATAGGCCATGAAGAGGTGGGAGTGATACTCTTCACTGTTGGGGACCTTCTTCACAGCTGCCTCATAAAGTTTAGTCACCAGCTCAGCTAAACCAAATCCAGATGCCAGAGTTAAGACCAACTTAGGAATATTTTAAAGCACAGCTCCCTAAAGAGCATCAGGGATGCTCTGAACAGGAATGAATTCCACTCATCAGCCCCAAAAATGGTGCTCTGTCCCCCAGGCACTGCAAACAGCAGGCAAAGGAGGAAAGTGCTTAAAAAACTCTAAATAAACCTCAATATAGACTTAAATCAAAATAGAGTTCAACAGCAGCAACTGAACTGCTCAGAAGAATTTTAGGTCTACTTTTAAAGTAGGTTTTTCTCTATTTTTGAGCATTGAAATGAATGAAGGTTTCTCCTGCTGGCAGAATGACTGCTCCATGTGAATCATGTATCAAAACAAACAGTTTCAGAGCCTAACAGCAAATTCATTATTCTTATCACAGGTTTACTCATATTAATCATATCCTGCTATTTCCCAATTGCCTATATCAGAACTCTAAACAATTGTTTCACACTAAACTTTTTAATAACAGTTCTATCATGATAAAATACTTCTGATAGTACAACATGCAAAACTTTCTTACATTTTCATCCTTCCATGTTGTTTTTTCTCACACAAACAATTGTAGCTCAGAGTAGGAACAGAAAAACAAATGTAATTTGCCTTTCACACAGTTTATACATCCCTGACACAAATATAAAAAACATCTAATGACAATTTTCTTGCAGGACCAAAAGTGGAAGTGCTTCACACCCACCAGTTCCTGAGTTACAGAGCTGAAAGATACAAAGCTCAGCTTAATGGAAGCTGTTAACAATCACAGAGAGGCTCCTGTCATTCATAGGGGTTTATGCTGAACTCAAAAATACACAAAAAATGTTGGTATTACTCAACAAATGATGCTTTAACTCCACAAACACACAAAGAAATCAACTAGGAGAACATAAGCAATTCTCTTTTGCAGACTGATGCAAACACCCTTTTCTGAAGCTGTTTCACCCCTCGATCATTTCTCCAGCAGTTCAACAATAAATTTTGGTGCTACCACCCACCAAACTCCACAATAAACACTGGTACCACCACACCACACTCCCCAAGAAGCTGCCAGAAACAAGAACTGTTTGAGCTGCAGAAAAGCAGGACAAGAGGGCTGGCATCTTTCAGAAAAGCACAGGAAACTTTCCTCCATCTCTCCAACACTGATGAGTCAGTATTTTCAAAATACAAATCACTGTGAGGAACCTGACAAAGCTGATGTGGCCAAACTGGGAGGTCAGGATTTCCCTCCTGTTTTTCACCACTTTCCTGAAGCTTTTCATCATGCCCTGTGGGATTTGTCATCTCTGTCACTCTACTGACAACAAATTCCTGTAGTTTCACTAACAAAAGTGAACTCCATGCTGCTGGATCGTTATCAACACGCTTCACTTAGGACCTGCCACACAATTGTGTTCATAACAAGCCCAAATGAGGATTTTTTTGCTTTATAAAGATCACTCCAGCTTTAAAGGCACTACAACAGGCATCACTTCAATTCTGAGCCTCTTAACAGTCTCTCACATACACAAATCCTGGATTTTACACTTTTCCCACCAAACTGTAGGGCACAAACCTTCTGGAAGAACACAAAGAGAGATTTCTGGGAGAGGAACAAACTCACGTCTGTGCATTTCCCGGTACAGAATGGTCAGTGCTTGCAAGGAATTGTCATCTGTGGGTTCAAGTGCTGCTACTTCTTGTGCCAGGGCATAGGCTTCATCCTGCTTGCCAGTCCTCTGCAAGCCAATGGCCTTCAGCACCTGTGGACACAACCCAGGCAGCTCTCAGAGACACAGTTTGCATTTGGAAACCCTCTCACTCCTGCTGGGAGCAGCCCAACCACCTCATTCCCTCTGCAGAACTCCAGGATTTATTAAGGGAAACCCCAAAATGCAACAGCATCAAAGAGAGGAACTGACTTCTTAATAAATGCTGAGGTTGCCCTGAGGCACCACCACATGATTTTCTCTACCTGGAGGCTGCAAACTGGCAATTTTCCTTAGTTTTCTTTCACTAACTGGCCAGAGAGAAGTGACATAAATGAGATTCAGGTCAATGACACTCTCTGCAGCTTGGGAAGCTTTCAAAATGTAGAAGTGGAGTGAACTGCAGAGGGAAACCCCCAGGGAAATGAGAAAAGCAGAAAGAGAGTCACACGTTCAGGAAAGGGAGGACCAGAACCCTTTCCCTCAGTAGGGAAGGTGGTGAACAAGCAAAAGAGCAAGTGCCTCCAAAATCATGGAATCCTGGAGTGCTTTGGGTTGGAAAATCATCCAGCTCCATACCCTGCCATGGGAAGGGATATTTCTACGGACCAAGTTGCTCCAAACTGGCCTTGACCAATTCCAGGGGCACCCACAGCTTCCCTGGGACACCTGCTCACCTTGGAATGTTCTCCTCAGACATTTCCTCCCAAGGAGATGCTCTGATCCAAACTCCTGCAGATGGGCATCCCAACTCCAGGGCTCCAAGAGGCATTTTTAAAGCCCAGCCCACCTGCAAAGGTCACCTGGAGTGGTGCTGACAATCAGCCCAGGTGGAACCAACACTCCAGTCCCTATCAGGTCATTTTCAGACAAGCAAGATTACAGGTGGGCTGGAACAGAGACATTCCAGAGGGCTCAGAAATCACTGTGGAGGCTCCCAGAGAAGGGACAGTGGAACACTCTTGAGGCTCAGGCAGAATGAGCTCAGTGGCACCCCCCAGTCCCACTCACCTTGGCACAGTGAAGGTCCTTGTGCTTTTTGAGCAGTTTATCTGCTTGCTGGATTGCCATTTTATTATTGCCATTATCGAGATAATCTGCAGGGGAAGAGCACACACAAAATCACACCAGAACACCAAGGCCATTCTGGAAAGCCACCTCCAATTTTACCAGAGAGCATCTGCTGTCACACCAGCAGCACAAACCACATTTTCCCTGTGCAGCTCCTCCTAAGCCAAACATTCAGGAAACTGTCATTTCAGGGATGAAGGATTCATCTCGTTGTACTGGTTTTAGTCACTCAAACAAACAAGCTTTTGTAATTACTCCACACAGATCATTACAGCAACAAAAGAGACCCATAATAGAGAGGATTCTGCAGAAACAGCTCTTTGCTGGCAGTGCAGCTCCAGTGCTTTAGCAGGAAAAGTAGAAATTAATTTGGTGTGTCTTTGGGAGACTTTCAATGACTTTTAACAGGCAGGAGGTTAGAAACCAAACACACACACACACCAGCAAAGTGGGAAACACTTGTTCATAGCATCCATACTGTGATGATGATGCTGAGCAAACCTGTCCCCCTGGAGTACCACTACCCTTCCACCAGACAGGTTTTGAAGACACAACTGTGAAGCATCAGCATTTCCTAGGGGGATATCCCACTATCTCCAGACCATTTTCTCCTTTTTTAGCTCAGAATTAAAATTTTCAGATTGATCTTCACGTTACTACACAATTACAAACAAGCAGTTTTAGGCCAGGACACGACCCCTACGTGCTCCCCTTCCCTCAAAAATCCCTCCTCCCTCAGCAAACCCAGCTTTGCTGCCCCTCATGTGCCAGGGGAAGGAAGGGGCTGCTCACACACTGCTCTGGCCTCTCTCCTGCCAGGTAACAGAAATGACACCACACACCTTTACCTCATCAAACCTCTCGCTCCCATTACGAGCCAGAACTCTTACTGAGAGGTGACCTTTGGCAATCCTCAGCAGAAATTGTGCATCTATTCTGATTTACACATTTACATTCAACAGCTCCCACATTTGCTCCTGTGGCCAGGTGGATGCTGTATTTAAAGCAGAGATAATTGGGCTCCTGAGCCTCTCACGAGGCAGCCCTTCCCCACTCACCAAAATAAACATTGTGGCATGAAATCCAGTCTGAAGCCACAAATTTCAACTTAGGAAAACCTCTGTGTCACCTCTCACATGAAAACTCTGAGGATTTCCCAGTGAAGAGCTTTCAAAGGTGTGGAACAGCACATCAGAGGCTTCTTGCTTTAAGGCTCTGTCACCCAGTTTAGTGACACACAAATTATCCCCCAGGCTGAGCTGCCTGACTGGGATTAACAGCTGTGCCAAGAACATCTCAGCATTGGGTGCTCCAAAGGAAATCAAATAACCCTCAAACCTCCCTAAAACCCAGCAGAATGAGGAGACTGCATTTTCCTAACGAGTCAGGTTGTTGGAAGCCAAAGCAGCTTCCAAAGGAAACGAAGATAAATGAAAATAAACTTCAGCCTATGCTAGCTCATAGGTGGGGATGTTCAAAGGCTGGAAATGCAACACCTGAACCTTCAGGTGAAGGGAGAACAAGTCAAGATCAGAGATAACCAGAGCTGTCGAGGAATCCTGGGGAAGCATGGGACAAACCCAGGCACACCTTGAAACCCAGAGGCAGCCCTTGGACCTCGCACTGCACCTCCCCAGCTGCTGAGGTGGGGAAGTTGTGTGTGTTTATCACACGTTTTATTTCGGCTTCTGCAGCACCACAGCCTGAGATCAAACCTTGCACTGCAGAGAATCCTTTCCAGAAGGAGCAGAAAGGAATGCTAAAGCTCTCTCCAAAATGAACAGAGCGAGATGCTCAACATCACCTGCTTCCATATCGGCTGAATTTACCCAGATTTTTCTGTTAGTACCGTTTCTCACACAGGTTATGACAGAAATAACTGCACGTCAATGAAACTGCCAATCACAGCACGGATAGAAAACTAAGGAAAAAAAAAAAACCTTAAAATCGTTACATAAAGACAAACTGCACCGAACTTGAACACTTCTAATCGAACAAAACCATCTTCCTCCCTTTCCCTGGAACCCACCGCGGACGCAGCCTGTACTGCACCATCCCTCTGCCCCGGCAAAGGACATCCCAAAGCACGCCCAGCCCAAACCAGGGCAGCTCTCCGCGTCTCTAGGGAGAGGTTTTTATCCCTGCTGAAAAAGTTAAGAACGTTTTCCCCAATCTCTATCAAATCTTCAGTTTTAGAGACGAAACGATACCGTAGCCCGGGGAACTGTTTTCCTTTTATTTCTCCATATTTGCATAGAGCCAAGCTTTGCCTACAACCTCCGAAGCAACCCCAAGAGCGCAGAATACCCGGGGACACAACAACGCCGGACAACTCCCAACGACACCGTCCCCTTCCACTTCTCTCCTGCCTCCCAATTAATTCCCCCAACAGCGTCACCGCTCCGTGCCACAACATCCAGCACAACTCCGGGGCATCCGCGGCTGCTCCTTCAGGGATTAATCCACTCCCGGCTCCTCCGCGGCAGCGCAAAAAGCTCCGGCCGGGGTCACCTCGGCTGCGGGCGGCGGCGGCTCCGCTCCCCCCGGGCCGAGGGGGCACCCCCGGGGCGCCGCGGGACCCCGGCCCGGCCGGGCGGGCGCCGCAGCCCCGCAGCCCCCGCGGGGCCGGGAGCGTGGGAGAGCCGCGGGGGGGGCCCGGCGGGGCGGCGGCGGCGGCGGGGCCGGGGCGGGGGCGCGGCGGGTCCGTACCGTAGATGGGCCGCAGGCGGCGGTCGTTGGGGTCCTGCACATGGCCCCGCGCCGCCATGATGAGAGCGCAGAACGCAGCGCGCAGCCGCGGCCGGGGGCGGGCAACGGCGAACGGGCTGGCGGGGCGGGGCCGCCGCGGGCAGCGGGACACAGCGGGCACCGGCACCCGCCGGGCACCGCTACCGGCACCGCACACCGGCAACGCCACGGCGGGGGCGTTAGAGATCGGCACCGAACTAACCTGACCCGACCCGGGCCGGGTCACCGGAGATCGGCACCCGACACCGGCACCCTCAGCAGGCCGGCGGACCCGGGCCCGGCACCCCCGAGCGATCCCCGCAGCGCCGCGCTCTCCCCGGTCCCTCGCAGCGCTCTCCCCGCCGGGCGGAGGCGGCAGCGGCCGGGCCCGGTGCCCGGGGCTGTGAGGGGAGCGGGCACCGCACGGAGCCATGGCCATCGCCGCCGTGCCCGCGGCCGAGTCCCGGCTCTGCGGCAACTGGTAAGGCCGGGCCGGGGGTCGGTGAGGGCTGGGGATCGGTGAGGGCCAGCCCGGGGTCGGTGAGGGCCAGCCCGGGGTCGGTGAGGGCCAGCCCGGGGCCCGGGCCCGGGGTCAGTGAGGGCCAGCCCGGGGCCGGTGAGGGCCAGCCCGGGGCCCGGGGTCGGTGAGGGCCGGGGGTCGGTGAGGGCCGGGCTGGGCCGAGCCGACCCCGCCGGTACACCGGGGTACAGCTCCTCGGAAGGCGGTGAAATAGCGGATACGGCCGTGGGGCCTTTCCGTGAGCGTTTGGGCGTCGCATTTCCCTTCTGATTTAGCAGGGAACTAAATAGAAACCGAAACGGTCGGGTGGAAATCCAGGCTCGCTTTTCAGCCAGACCCACACACAATGCACGGTTCCAAGTTCTCCTTCGGCAGTTCCGTTGCTCAGGAGCAGAAATACGAAGATAGATCAGCAGGCAGTGTTGTTGTGGAAGTTTTTCTTTGATTACACCTCTCTGCAGAGCCCAGGGGCTGGTGAGGAGTCGCCTCACAAATTGTGTCTCGAATTCGAGCAGCTAAAAAAATTAACTTTTTCTGTAGTTTTTCCCTAAGAGACATCAGAATCCAGACAATTTCTTGCAACATCAGCCTGGTTTGTTTGGTCTGTGCAGTTCAGTCGCTGCTGTTGGACTTTGTTGCTTTGCCAGGCTTTTGGCTGCCTGGGATCTGGCAGGGGAGAGAACAGATGTGGGTTTAACAAACAAAAGATTATAAAATGAATGTAGGTGTTTTCAAGGTGGATTTCTTGGAAAGGGGATGATCCATGTAGAAATGATGCTGCCTGTTTGAGGCAGGGGTAAGGACTGAGCTCCAGGTACCTCAGTTCCTTTAGGTCCTTTTTTCTTTGGTTTCAAGACAGAAAATGAGCAGCTTAGAAATTAGGTGAATTGGGGAGTTTTGGGGTAAAATGAGGTGCATTGGGAATTTCGGGGTGCAAAGCAGTGTTGTTACTGCTGGGGCTCTGAGCAGCCTGGTCTGTGGAGGTGTCCCTGTGAGCTTTAAGGTCCCTTCCAACTCAAACCATTCCATGGTTCCATTATCCTGGAACAGGATCTGTCAGGTATAAAAAAGGCACTGTTTGACTGCTTTCCAAAGCACTGTTTGACTTCTCAGAGCCAAGTTATTTTCAGGAAGAAACTTTTATCTTCTCAGACTAATTTATTAACTTGATCTCTGTTGATAACTTGTTTGTGCTGCAAGATTTGCCTTTCACATAAGGAAATAAATCTACCTGGATTTTATCTGAATGCAATGTGAGTTTTGCATGTTAAATACATTAATATCCACCTGTGCTGGAACCTTGAGGCCTGGCTGGGCCTTTCTCTACTCACTTTAAACCATGAATTCATTGAAATCTTTCTTAGCATTATCTTTTTGTTGTGAAAAACTGCTTGGATTTGTTGTCAGTGTGTTTCTGCTCAGTAACCTCAGCGACTTTCTCACAGCAAAAAGGATATTCCTGCAGTCAATTTCATCATCCATGAAATCCACTGTAGAAGAAATATTGAAATATGCCCCTACTGCAGCGACTCCATCCCAAAGTCTGAGATGAAGAACCACATTGAGTCTGAACACGTGCAGGTGAGAGACACCTCTGCTCTGGAGCTGCTCATTGCTGTGGAAATTCATCTCATGAGGTCTCTTTGCTGCAGGTCACCTGCAAGTGCAGGATGAAGATGGAAAGCAGCCTCCTGAAGGATCACGAGGTTGGTGGATTTTATATTATTGATTTTCTATTATTGAACCCTTGGGGGATGCTCTGGTGTTTCACTGATTCCAGAGCCTTTCTGTCAGCCTGCATCTGGATTCCAGGATGGGGCTTCTGCTTCCTTTGAGTGGTGCTTCCTAAACTCACACCCTAAACTGCCCTAAAGTCCTGGAGCCACTCAGGGATTCATGTCAAAGGGGTATCTGTCATAATTGGTGATTTTTTTTTTGTCCCTTTCAGTTGAAAAATAGCTATGTAAAGTATGATTGACTTGACTTTTTTCATTCCTTTCCTGTTTCATGTTTCTGCTGGAGCCATTATGTGACTTTTAATAACTCAATCTGTCCAAACAGACTTTAAAAATAGCCTGTAAAATAAACTAAAATAGGCCAGAGTGGGATTTTCTGAGTTCTGAATCCAGTTGGCTGCTGTCACAGACAATCTTGTTATAAATGTCATCCCTTCCCTTCATGTGGGCTCCTTTAGAGACAACTCTGGAACTGCCACCTCAGCCTGCTGATTGCTGAGGGAAAAAGGATTTTCTTTGGAAATCTGTCCAGTTCTAAATCCTGGGAGTAGCTAATCCTGCCTGTGTGTGTGTGTGTGGTGCTTTTGGATTATAAAGCAAATGATGATGTTTTATTAGTGCAGGTTGTTCATTAATGCAGCATCTGCACATATTACATATTTTATCTATTTTTAACCCCTTTGGAAGGGGGTTCAGTGTGGGGTAAAGAACATGTCCAAGCAGTTCTTGTGGAGCAGTAAATGAGGTGTAAGTCTGTTCCCTAAAACCAGTGTGGATTTTAGCTGTGCTATGGAATGCAACTGGATTTTGGGTTGTATCTAAAACACCAAAGAGCCTGGACAGTCTGCCCACCTTGGTAGAACAGACCTGTCCAACATCTTCTCCTGTGACTCTCCAGGGTCCTTTAGCACATCAAACCACAGCAAAATAGGTATAAACACTGTTGTGGTGGGGTTTATCCTTAAATTGGAGGGGAGGGGAAAAGGAAGATCCAGAAAGCTCCACGTGACCCTGGCAGAGAAGAGCTTCAGCTGCTGAGTTTGTGCCTCCAACACATCATTGTTGCATTCCCACGTTGTAGCATCCTCCAGGTTGTTCCTTTGGATGTGGCTGAGGACACAGCAGAGCTCCAAAGCTGAGAAAGCTTCCCTGTTCTGTTCCCCATGGGAAGAAGAGTAACTCTCTGTGTTTTCCCAGGCGTCCTCGTGCCCCCTGCGCCCCGTGCTGTGCCAGTTCTGTGACATCCAGCTGGCCTTCAACAAGCTCCAGGAGCACGAGCTCTACTGCGGGGCCAGGACCGAGCCCTGCGGGCGCTGCGGCCGCCACGTCCTGCTCAGGGAGCTGCAGGAGCACCCGCGGGTCTGCGGGACGCGGGAGACACCGGAGAGGGCGGCCCAGGGCAGCGCCACAGCGCCGGCCGCCCGCAGTGAGGGTGGAGCCAGGGCGGGCCGGCGGGGAGCAGGTACCAGGGCGGGGAAAAGAGATTTGGAGAGGCTGTGGGACACAACTGCAGGGATAGAACCCCTTAAGGGACAGAATCTTAAGGGACCAGAACCCCTAAAGACAGAATCTAAAGATACAGAACCTTAGAGACAGAACCCCTTAAGGACAGAATCTAAAGGGGCAGAACCCCTAAGGACAAGAACCTTAAGGGCATTTGCAGGAACAGCAGGAAGAAATCAGAAGTGAGGAAAAGTGGACTAAGGAAGGAAAAGCTGGCTGTCATTTGCTAGCTGGTCCAGGTGTGAGGTTTTGTGATTCCTTTCTGTGGAATTACAGGATGGTGAATGCTCCAGAGACACCAGGTGGGAATGTTTGCCCATGGAATGAGGTGTAAGCCAGGAGTGCTAAGGTGCCTGGGATAAAAGCCCAGTTGCTTCATTTTTTTTGGTCTCAAAGTACCTGGCTTTGACAAAGATGAAACTGGAGTTGCTTGCTCCCTGTAATTTGGGCTGTGATTTTTCTCCATCCTCCTGGATTTGTTAGAGGTGCCCTTGGAGGTGCTGAACTCCAGGAGAAGCCCTGGGGCTGAGTCTGATGTCCAGAGGGAGCTGCTGGTGGCAGGTTTGATGTTCTCCCAAATTGACAATATTTGTCTTTTGAAGGGGATGAGCTAGAGAGACCTGAAATCCTTCATTCCCAACTTGCTGAAGACTGGAATGCTGACCTGGACTATGTGTTGGCTCTCAGCCTGCAGAGTGAGAATAATCCTCACCATAACACTGCAGCTGACATTCCCAGGGATTTCTGGGAATATGACTACACCAAAGAGCCTGGACAATCTGCCCACCTTGGTGGAACAGACCTGTCCAACATCTTCTCCTGTGACTCTCCAGGGTCCTTCAGCACATCAAACCACAGCAAAATAGGTATAAACACTGTTGTGGTGGGGTTTATCCTTAAATTAGAGGGGAGGGGAAAAGGAAAATTTGGATTGGGAATGTTAAACATTACCTAGGTATTCTAAAAAGTCAAAAATCAGTAATTTTGAGACTCCTAAAGCAAAGCAGCAAGTGAAGAAATAAAGGCTTATTAAATTAGTGGGTCTCTGACCTTGGTGTATGGTGGGAGCCCAGGTGGGGAACAAGGAAAAAAATGGTGGGAAGGAGGATCTGGGGGAAACAGGGAGTGCAGCTTGTTCTGAGAGGAGAAATGGCACCACAGGGTTTCCTGGTGCAGCAGGAGGTGTTTTTACCAGGCTCCACAGAGGATGAAATCCTTCCTTCTCTTGCAGACAAGGAGATGATCATGTTGCCCTGCGAGTTCTGTGAGGAGCTGTGTCCTGCTGAAGATCTGATCCTTCACCAGGTTTGAGTCTTCCTTTTGTCTTGGGGTTTGCAGTGGAGGCTTTTCTGTGGCTGTTACTGGGAAGGGTGTGGAAGGGTGTGGGTGACATTGGGAGAACTCTGGCATTTGGCTCTTTGCCAAGGAAAGTGGTTTTCAGTGCCCACCTGGCTCATCAGGAAAGGTGATTTTTCCATGTTGTTTGTGTAACAGACAGGGTGTAACCCAGCAAGTGCCTTTGCCTCATTCAGTAAGAGAAGTTCTTCTCCAAATCCATGGGAATACAGTGGTCTGCAGGCTGGGGGGTCCAACAGCCACAGGACTGTCCCTTCATCCCAGCCCCAAGCTGTCCAGGCAGAAGGAGACATCATGATTCCATGTGAATTCTGTGGCATCCAGCTGGAAGAGGAGATTCTCTTTCATCACCAGGTACTGAACAGGACAGGCTCTGCTGGGTCACATCCCATTGTTCAAGGATGGGCCCAGTCCCAGGGGCTCTTGTGGCACATTCCAGGAATTCAGGGAGCTGCCCTGGCTCAGATCTTCCCCCACAAAGCTCTGGGATCCATGTGAAGGCTTGTGCTACACTGAGGCTCCTCCTGAAAAGTACTGGATTAATTTGAAAGCTCTTGTAACGAAACTAAACAAAAGGGCCTGAAGTTGCACAATCAGAATGTTTGAATCACACAGAAAATGAAGTTGAACCCTGGATGAGTCAGCTGAGGGGAGAGAGGAGCACAAGAGTAAAACTGGGTGGGAGGGGAAGGAGAGAACAGACTCCAGCCCTGGGAGTGGCGTGCCCAGGGAAGAGTCCTTTGGAATCTGCTGCTGCTACAGACAAGATGGGAGAATGCTGAGCTCAGCCATTCTCAGTGTCATAGTTCATTCAGATTCCTAGTCCCAACAAACTGCTCAAGCTGGGGTTGGGTTGGTTCTGTGCCTCTCCTCTCCTGGGGGACAGCAAAATCTGTTCTGGAAATGAGATCTGATCAAACTTCAGAGCTTATCACAGGATCCCAGAATGGTTTGGGTTGGAAGGGATGGTGAAGCCCATTCCATCCCACCCCCTGCCAGGGGCAGGGACACCTTCCGGTAACCCAGGGTGCTCCAAGCCCAGGCCAGCCTGACAGGGGGATGGAACTGGATGAGCTTTAAGATCTCCAAACCATTTTGGGATTCCACAATTCCCTACTCACCTTAACATCCCCAAGTGCTGCTGCTCCGCAGTGTTTTCCTAGGAATGTTCACCTGAGCGAGCTTCACGTGACCAGCACTGTGTGTTCTGTGCAGCACCACTGTGACCTGCGCCCTGCCAGCCCCACGGGTGACCCTGCAGCTCGGGAGCTGCCAGCCCAGCCCCACCGGGACAGAGGGGAATCGCCAGAGCCGGCTCGGCGACGGATCCGGCACCAAGGTGTGGGCAGAGCACAGCCTGAGCTCCCCTGAGCTCCCTGGGGAGATGCTGGTACCCTGCTCTGTCTCAAAAATCTTCATCCTGTGCTCTTGGTCTGGGTTCAGGGAGGGAGGATTAAATCACTGGAACTCAGTCCCTTGGGGCTCCTGGGGTGGACACTGGGGTTGTTCCTGGTGCTGTTGTTGCTGTCCCTGTTCAGCTCCATGTCCTGTTCCTGCAGGAGATGTTTCTCCTTGGCATGCAGAAGGCTCTGGGAAGCCGGGGCTGTGCTCTGCTGCAGGGACCAGGCTGAGGACGGAGCTGGCCAAGGCTGGGAACGCAGCACTGTCCCCTCCAGGGAGAGCCGGTGACGCTCCGGCCACGCGGGGCAAGCCCAGGAAGGGGAGTGGCAGTGAGGGGACATGGAAGGACAGGGGTGACTCTGCAGCTGGCACAGCACCCCGGGCAAGACCTGCTCAGCCCTTCCAGGCAGAAACCTTCATTTCCAGCTGCTCCAGAGCTTCTCCAGCCCAGCCAAGGTAATGCCTTTGCCTTCTGGTCCATTCCCCTTCTTATGGTGCAAATCTGATCCCCTTGGCTTTGCCTGTGGCTGAAAGGGTTTTCAAAAGCTTTCAGATTCACCCAGTTGAATTTGGCTGGTGCTTATCTGAGTTTCAAACAACAAATTTAGGTTTTTAGCTCAAAATAGAACAGACCCACTGGTCACTGGGATCAAATATAGGTTAAGGTCTCATTACCTGTCCTGTCTCTGCTCTCACCTGGGCTCTGAACAGGAGCTGGTTCTGCTGCTGAACCATCTGGGCCAGGGTCAGAGGAGACTCAAGGGCCTCTCCCTTTCCCTGTCTCCCTGCTGTGCTGTGTTTATCCTGCACGGGTGGCTCTGCCTCCTCTGAAGGTGTCCCTGTCCCTGTCCCACAGCTCCGGCACAGGCGGAGGAAGGAGCCTGGGGCTGTCGGACGGGCGCAGCGGCCTCCGGCGCCGGAGCTCCAAGGTGAGGCTGCGGGGGCAGCTCCTGCTGCTTTTGCCAGGACAAGGAGCTGCTTTTTACAAACCTCTCTCTTAGTAAGTTGTATTTGAAAACAGCATTTTTCTTTTCCCCCTCCCATAAGGCAAAAGGCCAGAGCCCAGCAGCTGGACACCCAGAGGAGTGAGCCAGTGCCTGTGGAAATCATGGAGCACCCGGCCCTGCCCCCGGGCTCTGCCAGATTCTTGCAAGCAAATTCTGACACTGAGCTTCAATTTTTAGGCAGTGATCATTTTCTAAATCTCTATTTTTAATCTGTGAGAGCAAACTTCAAGTTTTTATGTCTCTGATTGCCTCGAGCACCACCCCCACGGTGTCAAATTGAGTCTCACCTTGGGCCCCACCTGAGTTCTGTGTCCGTGTGGGCTCCTTGTGCCACCCTGGCCTGGGATTTGTGCCACCCCGAGCTCTGGGTGTGTCCTGCCCTGGAATGCTCAGGGACAGCAACAGGGAGCAATCAGTGCTGCAGACCTGTCCCACGCAGAGCAGGGGTGAGGGTTGGGGCTCAAAGGCTACTCAGTGCTGCATTTTCAAGTTTAAAGCTTTTTAAGTTTCTTGGAATAAAATTTCTCTGAGGCTGTCCCAAACCGTTGTGCAGTGCCATCTGTCCCCTGGGGTGACGTGGGACCACAGCCCCTGCTGAGGATCCATTCCTGCCGTTATTCCCTGCCCTGGGTTCTGTTACTGTTGGAATCCCAGGGACTTTGGGAAGTGGAGCAGATCCTGGCTAACACCCGTCAGCATCAGCCTAATTAAGGAGGTGCAGCAGATGGCACTGGCAGGGCTAATTAGCCACCCCCGGGGCAGGGTCATTCCCCAGGCCTTGTCTCAGGTGCCAGCTCCATCCCACTGGAACAGCCAGAGCCCAGCAAACGCTGGAGGGAACTTCCTCCTAAAATAAAGACATTTTACAGATGCTCCCACCAAATGTGCTTATTTAGACAAGAAAAGAAGAATAAAAGTATTTAAAAACAGGGGGACATCAAACCTCTGTTCTTCCCATTCCTGGGGCGAAGAGCTGTGAGAAGATCAGGGAATGGGAGCTGAGGTATGGGATGGATAATGGGATGCTGTGGGTCAGGAATCAATAAGTATGACAAATAATTAATGACTGAGGTGGCAGAGCCTGTGCTGTGTCTGAGGCACAAGGAACAGCCCAGAGGAGCAACCTCAGCAGTGGCTGGGCTTCCCTTTGGTACAAAATCCTGACATTTTGTTCCAAGTACACACAGAGAAGTGGGATTCCAGCAGAGAAGCTGCATCTCCCTTTCTCCCCCTTCTCCTCCTCTGCCTCAGGCAGCTCCAGCAGCAGATCCCATTCCCTGCAGCCCCAAAGAAGGACACAAACACCTCCAGGGATGTTAAGAATCTCCTTTATGCAGGTGTACACTCGATGGCCAAGAGCACTTACAGGTTAATGCCGTGTATGGAACCGAGATGGACACACACCAAGCTAGAACTAATACCCAGCTCCAGAGTTTTTCCATTGTTTAGTATAATTTTACATTCTGAATGAATATATATTAAAAAAAATAATAATAATCATCACAAACCAATCTTTGCTTCGACAAACAAGCCTAGTACAGACAATGTCAAGTTCATTTAAAGCACGAGGAATTAAGGATGATTAGAAAAGCTTTAATTAAAAGGCCATTTGAGCCACAGCTGAGGTGCTGCAGCACTTCCTTCCCAGGAGCATGGAATTTAAAAAAAAAAAAAAAAAAGCCAAAAAACTCCCACAATTCCTCTTGTGGGGCTCATCCTGTTCTCCAGAACAAACCAAAGTCGATGGAAGTTGGTTATTGGTGTGACATCTGTCCTGTAGAAGAAGCTTCATTTACACCCCCAGGTGCAAACGGCAGCAACGAGAAGTTCGTTATTTGTAATCATAAATAATTAACTGTAATAAATACGGATCAAGTAACGTTCCAGCACACGCCCGGGTGCAGGTGTGCTCCACTCGGATGTGCTTCCCAAAGGAGCACACACACAGCAGCAGCAGTTTCTTACTCACAGCTGGAACTGGAGCCTCGGGAACCGCTGGCACACGGAGCCCTCCGGGATGGCCCCTCGGGATTTCAGGGTTGGAGCCCAGCGAGAGCCCAGCCCGGGGCCGCAGCTCTGCCTCGGGATCAGCCGGCGCTCCCCGCCTTTCCTGTCTGGAACAAACCGGCTCCGAGCCGCCCCTTCGGCTTCCTTTTCCCTCGGTCTTTGTAAACTCCAGGTGTTCCCGCTTGCTCCGAGTGGTTTCTGAGCTACATAAACGCTTCTACCAGGAAATGGACGAGATTCAAGAGTAAATATTCTTCCTACATGGATCTGTTCCCTGGACAATAGGCATTGGGAGGGTAACAGCTTCCTAACCACGGGGTTGGGAGACTCCGGATGCCAACGACTACCTACGAGTGCTGCACACACATTCCCATTCCCACTCGCTCACGGAAGAACAAGGACACCCATCCCGAACTCACACCGCCTCTCCCGCGTCCCACGCACTCAGCGTTCCCACTATTCACAATAATGTACAATAAATACATCTGGGATTCCCAGGAGCTGTTCTGGAGCCAGGGGACACCGAGCTGAAGGTTCGGTCACCTCAGCCAGAGCCTCCCGGGCGGCTCCGCGCCGGCACTCGGCTCACGGACAGCACCGACGGATTCCGGGATGGTCTCTTCCTCAGAACTCAGGATCCGAGGGATCAGCAGAGCTGCAGTGTCCCAGAAATCCTGCTGAGGGATGAGACACCTGTGGAGGGGCTGCTCTGAACCATCCAGAACATTCCACAGAACACCAGTGAAATGTGGAGTTGCTCCTGCTCTGCAGCTGCCTCCCAGCTTTCCACACAGAACAGGAGCTTCGTCCTCCTGCCGGGTGTCAGAGGTTTTTAGGATAATTTGCTCTTGGATCAAAGATTTTTGAGTACAAAAATGAGTTCCAGGTATTTGAGCACCCCCTGGTTGTTCTGAGAGCTCGTTGGGAAATGGGATAAATTCCCAGGTTTTTGGGATGGACTGTGGTATCTTACACCCTTTGGAGAGAAGCTGTTTTGTTCTGCTCATGTTTTAATTACAATAAATTACTTTGTTGCTAAGCAAAGCAGACATTCAAGAACATCTAGGGCAGGAACCCAACGGAATCACAACCCTTTCACTGTTCTATTGGAAATTTTCCCAAAAGTGTTGAGCTGAACCCCCCAGTTCCCTGTGGCAGCCCCCATGTGCTTGGTCAGAGTTTAGAAAAATTTCAAGGAAAGTGGTGGAAAGGTGGAAAAGCAGTTTGACAGCAAAGTTCTGCTTCAAACCTCAAGCAAGTGCCACAAATCCTGCCTGTGCTCTACTGCCTGTGCAGTGATTCCCTCCCCACACCCAAACCTGGCATTTTTGTACTCAAAAACCTCTCGGGGGAGAGCGATCCATGAGCCTTCCCCTCCGAGGGCTCCCGGCCTCGGAATGCCCTCCCTGCCAGTGGTGTTTGCACGGGGCAGACCATTGTGGATTACAAAATTAGAAATGTACAGGTGGAAAGGTTTTTTCCCCAAATTAAATTATACACAAACCGGTCTTTACTAAACTATCCTACAAATATTCCACAAACAAGGCAGCAAAAGAACCAGTCCACCACAAAGTCTACGAATACAAAATGGAAGTCTTCCGGGAATTACTGTAATGGGAACGAAGGTTCGGGAAATAAATTAACCCCCAGCTCATCCCAGGGGAGGTGCTGGATGGGAACTGAAGGGGTTCCACTGGGCAGAGTCACGGAGTCACCTCCAGGCATTCCCTGCTCCTGCTCAGCCGCTGAGCGGATCCTCGCGGTAGTGGATGGCGTAGCGGAGCTTTTCCAGCATGATGTCCAGCGAGGAGTACTGCGGCAGCTTGATCATGAACATGCACGTCTCCACGCGGATGTACCGGGAATCCGGGGAACCTGCGCGACAGACAGGGGTTACAGCCCAGCCCAACCCAACACCTCCTTCCTCAGGCTAGCCAAAATCCTAGCCCTGCCTCTTGTGGGGCTGTGGAATTGTAAGTGCTTCTGTGCTTCTCCCATCAGGCCTCATGCCAGTATTTTCCCAATATTTAATGATTTTTAAAGCATTTTGAACAAATAGCAAAGTGTCTCTGCGTCTCTACAGGGCAAAGTTTTAATTGTGGAATCCCAGAACAGTTTGGGCTGGAAGGGACCTTAAAGCTCATCCAGTTCCCCCCTCCCACCATGGGCAGGGAACTCCCCACTGGATGCAGTTCCAGTTTTAGGCGAAATTTTAGCTTTATATAATTTAAACCCCAATTCTCTTCTGATTTACCCTCATAACCCCCTGTCCCTCTTTGTTCATTAAAGCCCAGTGCAAGGGGGGCTGCAGGCTGGCACAGAGCTGGGAGCAGCAGCAGCAGCTCCTTTCCCTCGCTCCGTACCTGCGGCGCCGTCGGGGGGAGCGATTTTCATGGGGTAGGGGGGAACGTGGGCGGTGTCGGGGCCGCCGTCCTTGCAGGGGCAGGTGAAGGGGATCCTCTCCTGGTTACAGGCAAACTTGATGAACTTGCAGAGCTCCTCCTGAGTGAACATCTCCAGGGCGCTCCAGAAGAACTCGATGTGCTGGTCGGTCTCCATCAGTCCCACCTGGTACATGGTGTGTGCCTGAGGGGACAGGGACACGTGTCCACTGCTGCTCACCCCTCTCCCTTCAGGAATTTTCCCCACTACACTTTTAAATAAAGGAAGTTCAAACTCTTACTCCTCTCTGCCCCACAAGCCCCACCCTATTATTCCCTGAATCCAGTGAAATCTTAATAAACTTCCCTGGGGACCAAGGGGTGTCCAAGCAGCTTCCCAGGGCTGTCCTGGCTGCACCAGAAGCAGAAGATTCTCCCCTCCCACCTTCCCATGGGAGGGTCCCCCTCTCTGTGTCCCACAGGAGAGTGGCCAAAGCACCTTGAGGAATTCCAGGTTGATGTAGGGAAGGCCACAGGTCCTCAGCTCCATCTCCAGGGGGGTGAGTGTGGTCAGGAGCTGCAGGGGGATGATGGAGCCCAGCCCTGCCCTCACTGCTGTCATGCACTCCGGGGTCTGCAGCTCCCGCATCCGCAGGCTCCGGATGGCGGCGGCGTACACGTCCTTGTTCTCCCACCTGCAGGAGCAGAGACCTGGGGTAAGAGAGGAACACCTGGGAGAGCCCTTGAGCCCCACCTGTGTTACACATGGAAGGGTTTTATGGAGAGATCCTGACCTGGAACAATCCAGAATTAGCAATACACACTTTGCACTCCGAATCTTCCCAGTTAACTCTGCTGTCCTCCGCTTCCTCCTCTCCTCCCACCTGTTCCATCCCTCTCAACTGGGAGCCCCCACAGCTGGGACCAGCCCTGCTCCTCTGTCCCTTACAGAGCCAAACAGCACCACTGATCCAAATTCTGCCAACTTCCCACAAAGCAAAGCTTTCCCAGATCATTCCAACTTGTTACAAAAGCACCTCTGGAGAGGCTGTGCTTGGAGAACCATTCCAGAGACGTTCTGTGCCACATCCTGCCTGGAAGGCTGCTCCTTACCCCACAGGGATGTGCCTGCCCCTGGGACACAGCTCCACCTCCTCCCCAGTGAGGCTCAGGTAGGTGAATTTGCAGCAGGGTTTGTTGGGGCAGTCGGGGCTCTCCATGGCCAGGTGCTGGGAGGCGATTTCGGCACACAGAGCTTCCAGCTCTGTCTCGTCACTGATCTGTCACAGAACAAGGACAAGGACCTGGTCACCTCCATGGCAGTGCCTCGTCACAGCTGTCCCCACAACAGGGACTCCAACAGCAAAATCCTGCTTTGGGGGTTCTGGCCTGGTTTAGCAATTCCAGTAAATATTTCAGAAGCTGGAATTCCACTGTGCCCTGCAGCAGGGGAGCGTGGGGAACTTCTCCAAGGCAGCAGGATGTAAAATCCTGCATCCATCGAGGAATCAACCCATCTCCCAACCCTGCTTCCACAAAAAGCACCTGGCAGCCACCAAGTGAGGGCAGGCACATTTGTGGTGTGGGGAAATCCTGAGGAAAAGGAGGGAAGGGGAAGAAGGGACCTACATTTTCAAACTTTTTGACATAGTTGTAGGTGAGGATGTCAGCTTCCTGCAGATCCACATCAGGATCCAGGGGCTCTCCCACCAGGGTCTTCCAGAAGGAGGGCAGGAGGTCCAGGGGCAGAGGAACATCGGCTCGGATGGCGATGCCCAGGAGCTGCCCGAAGAAATGGAACAGCTGCTCCTCGGCGTAGGTGATGGGGCTGGGGGTCAGGATGTATTTCCCCTGGGGAGAAAACAGCAGCACTGAGCAGCTGCCCACAGCCTGAGGGGCTGGGTGTGAGCAGGCTGTGCAAGTGTATCCTTCCTGTTCCAGTCCGGAAAGGTTCAGTTTGGAGACCAAAGGATCCACTCCAGCACAGCAGGAGTCCCTGTATTTTACACACTGGTATCACCTTATCACTTCCTGATCCAATCAGCCCCATTTTGGTTGGTTCCCACTTTGTCAAGCTGTTGATCAACACTCACAGGATTTTCTGGACTAGTTACATCAGTTTGATATCCAAGTCTTTCAGTTGTCGGACGTTTCTAAACCTGGATTTGCAGAGCCGGGTTTGCTACACAGTTGGTCTTTAGCTGAGGGAACCAAGCTGTTTCCTACCCTAAGAACATTCCCAGGAAGGAATTATTGAGAATTCATTGGACCATCAGCTTTATCTTGTTTCTAGAGAACATCTACTGCACCAAATAAGACACTAAATAGCATGGATGGAGCATCTTATTCTCCTGACAACATGCCAGACCTTCCTGGTGACATTCCTGGAGTAAGGCCACAGAATAAAAAGTTCATGGAAGTTCAGTTTGGGACAGACACTCACTCACTCTGAATGCTGCCCAGGAGTTTTAACTGTGCTCCATTTGGCCTCTTTTCCAAGTACCTGCTGCACACAAGAGGTGCAACATCGGGTCACCAACTCCCAACTCTCTCCCAGGAAATGGGATCTTGGTTTCATGGATCTGAGGCCTCTCTCTGCACCCCTGACCAAACGTGTCCCACTCCAGTTCTAACCCAACATTCAAAAAGAGAAAAAATCCCACATTTCTGGCACTAGGATCTCACACCTTGTTCTTATTGACAGCAGAGCTGGGGCACAGCAGGAGCAGGGAGAGGGAGGAGCTCTGGAGCTCTTTACACACTTGCCAAAGGAAGTGACGGAAAGAGCCACCTGGAAAAGAGAGAGGGAAAACAATGAAAACATTCCTTTGTTCCTGCTGAATTCCTAACTGCTGCTTTGCTTTCTAGCACTCCAGGAACAGCAGGAATATTTGTTCTACCAGCTGGCCTGCAAATGGGATTTGGTGCTGGATGAGGAGATGGATGAGGCTGCACTACAACAATGGAGGTGATGCTCCAGGGATCAGCACAGCTGCTGAGCCACAGCCACAACATTTATCTCCACATAAACACTGTCAGCACCACCACAGCCTTTCAGAAGACAAGAATTCCCCTTGGGAGAAGGCCCCCCAGAGCCTTGGCTCAGCTGATGGCTGTACACTCACTTCCTTTACACCTCAGACAGGTGACAGGAGCTGCTGGTGTCAGAAGTGTGTTCTGGGCTCTCTGGCTACATATTCCCCCATGGATCTCCACCAAGGACCAGCACAGCCCATGTGGATTTGGAGAGCAGGAATCCCTTTGCTCTTTGGGATCTGCCTCAATACCCCATGGAACAGCTCTGCAAAGCTGAATCCCCTCAGCCCGTGGTTAAACCCAATCTCCATCTGGTGCAAACACTGAGGTGCAAACATTCCAGGGGGATGCCATTCTTTTCCATCCACAAGGGAATGCTGCTCCCTGAAGTCCACACGAGGCAGGTTGTGCTGAAGAGCTGGGCTGTCCCTGGGGGATGCCACTCAGGCTGGCCCTGTCCCCACTCCCTGGTGCCCTGTCCCCACTCCCTGTCCCTGTCCCCGTGGCCTGCACTCACTGGTGCCGTGCACCTCCTCCCCGGTGAAGCGGATGTTGAAGGCGTAGGTGGGGTCGCCCCCGCTGGCCAGTTTGACGCAGAGCTGGGACGAGGGGACGCAGCCCAGCTGCCGGGCGGCCTGGCAGAAGTAGGAATTCTCAGAGGAACGGATCTCTCCTGTCCAGCACAAAGGGAAAATGAACCTTCAGCCACACAAATCAGCTGAGCTGGGGGAAAGCAGCTCTGAGCTGCTGCAAATGGGGTTGGAAAGGATCGGTGCTGACTGTACCTCCAACGATTTCCAGGGGATCCAGGGTGATTTCGGGGGCTGCGTGGTCAGCAGTTCTCTGCACAGTGGCATTGAGCACTCTGTTCATGACAGTGACTTTTGTGTCATAAAAGATTAAACCTGAAGAAACAAATACATTTCAGCAGAGTTAATCTACCCCTGAAATTCTCCAGTGGGAAATGGTAGAATAAAAATTTCCACTTATAAGACATGGCTAATCAAAAATGTTTTAAAGCAATATTTCACAGTGTCATGGAATGGTTTCCATGATTCCACTCATCCAGTTCCACCAGGGATACATTCCATAGTCCAGGTTTCTCCAAATCCCATCTATCTGTTCCTCAGGTTTTTTGGAATAAGTGCACTGGGATGAAATACTGATGAACACAATTCCAATGTTCTATAATTAGACCCCAGCAACTCCACCACAATCTCTGTAAATAGGAACAGCTTGCCAAATAGTTTTCAGCAGTCTGAGATGTTTTGACAGCAAAGTTACAGGCAAGAAATGATGATAAAAAATAGGGCTGTGACACTGCCCCAAAAATATATTTAATACCTCATATCCCTGTGAAGAGAAATCTCTGAACACTCCTCACTCCCCCACACTGGTTCAGGAGTGTTTTTTTCCAGCTGGGCCAATACAAAAACCTTCTTTCACACACTGACACCCCTGGTGAATTCTATATCTTCTTCTTCAGAAAACAAATCTGGGCAATGTAACTCCCCAAATCTTGGGGTTTTTTTGGTGTCTAATGAAGGCTGTAAAAATACTCTGATGCACTTTGAGTATTTTCTTGTAATGCTACAACATGACTATTTTCTTGATCTTTTATTTTCTTGTAATGCTACAGCAGCAAAGTCCTGGAATACTTTCCCCTGACCTGCTTGTTAACTAACAAAGTTTTGATTCCTGGATACTCCCAACAGGACAGATGGAACAACTTCCTCTGCAGCTGTGGTGTCACAAGGATAATCTCCCTCTTGTTTAAAAGCAAACCAAGAGAGAAGTGCCCCATGGTCAGTGCCCCATGGTCAGTGCCCCATGGCCAGTGCCCCATGGCCAGTGCCCTGCTGACCTTTGGCCTCCTGCAGTAAGGCAGCGATGCTGTTCGCGTACATCTCGCTCTGGCGCAGCTCCACCAGCGGCAGGAAGAAGGTCTCCAGGGTGGTGTTGAGGGACTGCAGAAGGGCAAAGCGCAGCCTCAGGCTCTCCACGGGGACATCTGCATAGGGAAACTCCCAGTCAGGGACAGGAACAGATCCCTGCTCCACCTCCTGCAAATCCCAGCAGGTTTGGTCCATGAGCCACACCAAGCAGTCCCTGAGGATGCAGGAACAGCATCCCTGATGTTCCTTCCGGGATCTCCAGTCTCTGGGTGTGAGTCCACAATCTCCCATTATCACTTAATTTTCCTCCTAAAGTGCTTAGACCAGGATTTAGATGACTAAAATCTGTGGAAATCCTGCCTTCCTTCCCCTGCTGAATCCACCAGGTACTTCCTGCTCCACCCAAGGAGAGAGGAGAGCCAGACTCAGCACTCCCCTCATCCCACTGAGCCTCCAACCCTCCAAAGGAACACCAGGAGCGCTCCTAACTCTTCCCCTGAAAAAAGCCTCTATGCCAACCACCCCTACATACTGAGGAGACAGGAAATCCTGGGATCTGCTGCATCAGCTGGGTCCAGGTACACCTCGTGGGGGTGCAGGCGAGCGGGGGTGATGGCCAGGTGGCGGCACAGGCGGTTGATGTACTGCACCAGCGCCACGTCCATCTCCAGGCTCCACTTGCGCGACGCCTTCTGCGCGTGTCGGGCGTCGATGCAGGCACACCTGGCAAGGGACAGGGCAGAGCTGCTCACCACAGGATGCTGGACAACTACACCTGGAGTAGGATTACACCTGGAGTAGAAGCTGGTGCCCTGCTCTTCACTCCCCTTTCCTTAAGCAGAGCTGTTCCATGACAAGAATCCCAGCGTGAGGCCAAGAGCTGCTTCATCAGCCACTTCTCCTCACTGATATTAAATAATTAGGCACAAAGGCACTGCCTATTAAGCACTCTTAGTGCACTATCTCCTCTGGAGATGATAAGGGGCTATTAGCCTATGGCCTGACACAGGCAGATAAGGAGAATTCATTTAAGGGACTTTGTTCCTCTACAATATTAAGAAGAAGTTTAACAGTTCCCTCTTCTAAAGCAGTTCTGACCCAGTAACAACCCTGACAATGACCCAGTGCACTGGTTGGGGAAGGAAACCAGAGGCAGACATGGAGCTACAGTTCCCTTCAGGTAATTTATTATACAGCTTGGAAGCTCTAAAGGACACTGTGGCATCTGATTTTGTCAGCCATGCTGTGCACAAGAAACCAGGACCTGCATTTGGACAGCATGCGACTTCTAAAATGTATTTTGAGGACATAACTGATTTCCCTACAGGCCTTGCAGCCATGGATGGAAGTGCTAAAGCTTCCTGGATTAGGAACACTTGGGATCAAGTGTTTTAAAGTGAGCACAGTGAGTATCCCCTCCTCAGAGAGGTTTGCAAGCTGTACCTCTCAAAGTGCAGGTCGTAGCCACAGGACAGGATGGCTCTCCACACGCTCCGGATGTCCTGCTTGGAGCGATCCACCACGAACCGGTGAAATCCATCCAGGGTCAGGTACTTCTCCTCAGGAACTGCCACCAAACGTGGACCAGCAAAGAGTTCATGACTTGCCATGAAGTTCTCACCCACCAGGAGCAGGAGGTGGCTGCTGCCAGCTTTCTCCTGCTGTCCCATGCCACCATGGACCCTTTCCCATCTATCACACGTTGGTCAGGCCCACCTCAGTCAGTGGCACCTTCTCGCTCCCCTAAGGGGCTCAAATCCCCCAGTGCTCCTCTGGACCACCTCCCTCTAACCCTACTTGGCTGGATGCTGAAATTCCCCTTTTCTGAGCTAACCCAGCACTTCCTGCCAGGAAGAGAGGAGTCCAAACTCCTGTCTGCTCACTCTTCCACCAGACTGAAGTTCTGAGCACAACCCCAATGGCTGTGCTGTGTCCTCCAGAAGTTATGAGGTTTCCCAATCATCTTTTTAATCCAATTTCCCACTTGCAATTGAAGAATTTTAACTGTGCTTCTCAGTTGGAATATAAACTCAGTTTGAATATTAAATCCACCTGGTTCAAGCCCATAATATCCCAAACCCTCACTACACCAAAGCCTTGGAATTACCCCTTAGGAAGTTTTCTGTCTGGTTTATTGACATATTTATGCCCTACACATTGCTGCAAGAACTGTTTGCTCTCACACTGATGGGCCCAGATTCACAGACATACAAATAAAAGCAGCATTTAAAATCACTATTTTTAAAAAATGTAGTTAGACTTGTTAGAAATAAAAGACAAACCAGACCTATCGTGAAGTCATATAAACATGTCAATAAAAATATTTTTCTAGGATCAAACAGTAAGAAATTCTCTGCAGCTCCCCACCTTCCTGTTTCTTTGTGGGAGACTTCTCAGGGTCCTTCTCCTCAGGTTTGCTCTTCTCAGGAGATTTGGGCTTTACAGTGGGCTTCTTCTCACTTAAGGCTGTTCGGCTGAGGGACAAAGTGGGTGTTAGGATCAAGAGTTTTCTTTCATTTGTTCACAGAATCCCAGAATTGTTAGGAAGGATCCTAAAGCCCATCCAGTCCCACTCCTGCCATGGATTACTACAAACCCTGCCCAACCTTATCTATGTTTTGGAACAAGTGCACTGGGATAGAACACTGATGAACACAATTCCAATGTTCTATAAATAGATCCCACCAAGTCCACCCCAATCTCTGGAAAAAGAAACACTTTGCCAAATAACTTCCAGAAATCTGAGATCCTCTGACATTAACACCACGTGTTTCCCTGTTACAATACAGAAGCACAGAGGGATGGGGGATAAAAACCTGGATTCCTACAGTGAAATCCAATATTCCCCAAGTGCCACAGGGCTGAGGACACCCACCTGACACTGTTGAGCATGGACTTCTCCTTGGTGGGGGGTTTGGTGACCGGGCGCTTGGTGCTCACCACCTTCACCGGGTGCTGCTCCTTGCCTGCCTTGTTGTACTTGCTCTTGTCAAATTTGGGCTTGGGAACTCCATATTTCCTTAAAATCTTCCAAGACAAAAAGCAAATCGTCACCCAGTGCTTTCAAGTGACACCAAAAGAGGCTGAGAGGAGCTGGCAAAGCCCTACCTGGGTGAGCTGGTCCTCCAGCACCTTCTTGGGAGGGCGGACGTTGGTGAAGAAGACGTGGAGGAGGTTCCCAGGGGTTTGGGAATTGATCTGCTCCTTGCTGAGGTAAATGTCAGCCACCTTGATGGGCTTGGCTGGGGTCAGGCTCAGCATTTGTTCTGAATGGACACAGCTTTTAAAGATCTCTGTGAGAACTTCCCGAGCACCTGGGACCAGTTTTTCACCTAATTAAAAGAAAACCAACAATTTGGTACAAAATACCATTAGAACTGGTTAGAATTTGAAATATGAAAATAGATTTTGCATTCAGATAAAATATTCTGCTTTGACATGGAAAATCACTTTTGCAAGGGAAGAAAAAATCACTTTTTCAGTGAAAAACCTGCTCCTTCTGCACCCCATTAAAGACAGAGAATTGGCCACATCCTGTAATTATTACTTGAGGGATTGGAGGAAAAAAGTGGAGGAAAAAAGCAGCTTATTTATCATGCCAGGAAAAAAATTATGTTGTGCAGGCAGACACCAACACCCATCAACTGAACAAGCAGTGAAATGTTATTTCAGTGGCTATTTTCTCAAAAAAAGTCCCTAAAGAATTTAATCAGTAGTTTTTTGTGTGGACGAGGAGTGTTTGTTTATTCATGATTTATTTGATTAGCTGGGTGGACAAATGAGCAATGTTCAGCTTGCAAATAGCCCCTGGAGGGATAAAACTGACTTTGGAATTTGTCCCTGGCTTGTTGTCACCCCTGATTTATACTGAACCAAGGAGAGTCTGAGCCCTGTTCATCCCCCAAAATGCTGAACACAGGAGGGATTTGGCAATATCAAACCACCTACCTTTTATTGACTTATCATTGAAATAATCTTCTAGTGCAGGGCTCCCCTGGGTGTCAAACAAACTCTGATTTACAGTGGAAACAGTTAAAATCTCTTCAGTTGACATCTCCATGAGCTCATCCTCCCCATCCAGGCTGGACAAGCCAATGAGGTCACTGCTGTTGAAGAGGCTGGCTCGGATTTTCTCTATTTTAGCTCTTGACCTTATCTGTACAAATAATGAAATTAGTTCATAACAATTCTGAGAAAACAAATTCATTTCCATTCATAGGAATTTGGGGTTTAAGCTTCCACCCCCTCCCCATTCTGATAATCATTACTGCTTCTCTTCTCTGCATCAATAATTTGATGTTCAAATTCAGGTTCAGCCTAGAGAAGATCCTTTCTGAGAGCACTGAAATCCTCATGCTGGGATGAGCAGGCACAGCTCTGAGCCATTTTCCAGGCTGGAGACAGCCCTTGGGAACAGCAGGGCAGGAGCTGAAGGTGTCAGCCAGGTAAGCTGGCACTACCTGTCACTCTGCTGTCCCTGCCTCAATTCTCCACTCTGAAAAATCTCAATTAGCACAGGCACTGAAGCCTCAGCTACACAGAGTGGGAAGGGGAACAGCAACTTCCTTTGATTCCCAGAATAACCACTAGCAGAGCAGCTCCAGACTTGGAATAGTTTCCATGTGAACACTCTGGCAGCTCTCTCTCCACACTTAATGCTTTACTTCAATGATGTCTTCACGTCAATTAACAGCTCAAGAATAGGAACTTGCAGGGTTTTCATCTGAATAAGCTGATTTTCTTCTAAAAGAGGAACTGATACAATCCCAGACTATACAAAAACATCTCTCTCCATTCCCAGGCTATCAGGAATGGCTGTGCTTTTGGAAGCTCCTGATAAATCTGCAGCAGGCAATCTGTGGAAACAGCAGAGAGGAAGGTTCTTGTGCAGAGCTGAACACCTGGAGTGACCCAGCACTGATGGCAACCACCCACAATGCTTTTAAAAATCAATCTGGAACCAGATAGCAACAAAATTTATCATCTCTCCTAAAGTAGCTTCATAGAGAAATCCATAGGTGGTTCAAAATAGGCGAAAAGGTACTGATTAAACATTAAATAATTGCCTTGTGGGTCAAACCAAAAGGGCCCCAATCTCTAAATTCATCTCAGCAATGGCCAGAACAAATCTTAGAGAAAGGCACATGAAAGGGGAAATGAATTGATCTTTCCCCTGACATGTTCTCCCAGACTCTGCAAAGCAGTTTAACTATTTCCTCAGCTGGAAGCTGCACTGGCTACTGTGCTCCACAGCTACCAATCCTCCAGGAATTGAATCCCTTAAGAGTTCATTTATGGCCTTGGCTTCAGCAGCACTCTGTGAAAACGAGCTCTACAAGCTGGAACACACAGGAGTTTTTCCCTACTTTCACCTGTTCTCCACTTGAGACAGGGATTGTTCCCAAGACTGTCAATGTGGGGAAGGGAATTCTGCACTCCTCGGCCATCCTGTCCAAGCTGAGATCTCCCAGTCTCCCATGCTCTTAGACAAACATTCAGCAGAGAAAAGGCCAGTTCCTAGAGTGAGATCCCATTCTCCCAAAACCCCTGGCCCCAGAGGCCCCTCTCTGTTACCTCCACCACAGCGAAGCCCTTGATGGGCCGTGCCAGCAGCGGCTGATTGTCCAGAGACGTCACCGTGTACATGGAGCCCACGTCCGACACCGACGCCGTCTCCACGTTGTCCAGGGGCTCCCCGAGGCTGCCCAGGCTGCCCAGGCTCCCGGTGCTGCAGTGGGAAAGATCCAAACTCTCCTGGCTGGACACCACGTGGGGCTGCTCCAGCAGGCCGGGTGGGATGGGCAGCTCCAGCCCTGCCTGGAACTGATCCACGGAGATGTCGCTGACGGTGCGGGAGATGCCCTGGGAGCTGCACAGGGAGGCCTGGCTGGTGGAGGCCGAGGCGCTGACGCTCATGGCGGGGGTGACGCTGCTGGAGCTGCTGATGTCCAAACTGTCGGCGCTGCTGGAAACCGTCGGCTTTTCCAGCTCCGTCCTGCACTCTCCTCCTTCTGCTTTGTCCTTGGTTTTTTTGGGATCCTCCTCCTGCAAAGGGATGTAGATCTCGTCCTTGAAGACCCCGCCGTGGGCGTTGCAGGCTTTCCTGATGGCGTTCCTGACGGTGCCCTCCTCCAGGTGCGTGGGGATGCCCGAGATGACGAGCAGGCGGCTGTGGGCCGTGGGGCCCACCAGGGCCTGGCAGGCGTCTGCCACGGCATCGTTGGTCACACCCAGCCCCTGGGGGTCCTTCTTTGTCAGGTGCCTGAGGATTATCAGCAGGGTCAGAGCTCTGTGGAACCACAGCATGTCCTCAGGCTTGCTGCCCCCGATGCTGAGGAGCGCTGCGTCCGTCTCAGCTGCCCTGGATGAAGCTCTTTTCCCTGAAGATGAGGTTTTTTCCCGCTTCATTTTGACTTTTTTCCTCTTGGACAGCAAGCTTGGGCTCTGTGGTGTCTGCCCTGGTGAAGATGAGGACGAGGAGGAGGAGTCACTAAGATTTGGGGCACTGGTGGATGAGATGACATTGGCTGTCACGCTCATGTTGATGGGCAAGGTGACTTCTGCCACAGCCAGGCACACTTCCATCAGGGCATGGAAGTACGTGGAGAATCTCCCCTGGTCGGCCACTCCAACCCCAGAGCCACCACAGGCATTGCCAGACACCCAGTTCTGGGTTTCCTCATCGTAGAGCTTGTGCAGCTCTGACTGCAGGGCCATGAGCATGGCCAGGCAGGGGTTGAGCTGCAGGGCAATGGATGAGGACAATCCTGCTGGATTCTTCTTCTGCTCCAGATTGTGGATTTTGCGAAGCAGCTCGGCCAGGAGGTGAAAGATCAATTCCTTCACACACGCTGCCATGTCAGTTGTCCAGAGGAAGTTTCCTGAGGGAAGAAGGCAAGGCATGGCAGTCAGCAGTGTTTCACTCTTAGCAGAAAGTAACATTTGAAAAAGCACCAGAAAAGTGAATTTCAACGTCACGGCAGCAATACGGCAGGAAGGTCATTCCAAGAACTGCAAATCGACAGAAAATTTCCAGAAATTGAAGAAAATTTCATTATAATGGAAGAGCTCAGAAAATTTCAACTGCAGTTTTTGTTTCCTGAACTCTTCACCCAAGCCAGCACATTATCAATGCTCATTACTAAGGAAATATTCCATTCTCACCTAAAAATTCCACTACTTGCAAGAGAACTGAGGCAGGAATAGTATCCAGTTCATCTTCAGATTTTCCATCCCCATCTTCCAATTTCCAGGTTAAGAGCTGTTCTGTGAATGCCATTGCCAGGGGGAATTCCAGGGGAAGGGAATGCAACACCAGTACAGCTCCAGGAGGAGGAGATACTCCTAAACAAAAAGGTCCAAGAAAACTCTTATCATGATTCTGAGCATTGATAAAGTAAAACCAGTCACATTTCGGACTTTTTTCAAGGCTAAACTTCTATTAAGTGAGAATTTTCTCTGCAGCACCTTGTAATACACAAATAGGAATGTTTCTCTATATTGCTAAATTAATATAATCTGGAATTATAAATGTACAGAGAACATTTTATTCACATAAAGAAACAGAAACATTCTGAGTCTGAACATATCTAAATATACAAAAAGAACTTCCCCCAAAATCCTTTAGTTCTGTCTGATGGGTGCTGAAAACAACATCAGCAGAAGAACTTTAGGATCTCCAAGGGGAAGTTTTAAGAACTCACTGCATCCAGTCACCTTCACTGCTCTAAATCCCTCTGTCTCTCCCCCTGGGCAAGAGTAAAAAGAATATTAATGATTCTTCTTGCTGGAGTGACCTATGTATGGCTACACTGTATTACTCTGTGGATAAGAGGGTCTTATAAACACCTAAAAAAGCAATAAAAAAATTATTCTCCACCTGCAACAGCTCCTCAAACACCAACACTGCAGAAATTAGTATTTTGAATAAAATATTTCAAATACACCACTGGGTAAACTTCTGGAGTATAAAAATCAGAATCACATGGTTGCCAATGGTTACAAAACCAGGCTTTTTTGGTTCCTTGTACAAAAATCGTGTCCTGTCTGCCGCTAGGACTGGTGACCACACAGGAAGGTGCTGCAGAAACCATCATGAAACTGCTCTCAGCCTTGAGAGCACAGTGAAGGCTGTTCCCTGTGTGCTCACCCAGTTTGATGTGCACCCTGTCAGTGGGGGTGATGACAGCTGGGTACTGGTTGGTGGTGGGGGGCGGCGTGAGGCCGGTGTTGGTGGGGGAGGCGTCGCGGGGGTAGCACACGGCCTCGATCAGGTTCAGCTGCCCGTTCCTCTTCACCTTGTGCCCCAGCCCGTAGACCAGCACCCGAGCCCAGGGGGCCTTGTACAGGGACGAGCTGGGGAAACAGCAGCACAGCTTGGTCAGGCTCAAACCAGATGGAAAATATCCCAGCCACCGCTCAGAGCAAGTCTGGGAGAAGAGAAAACTGAAACAAAATAAATAACTCCATCCCCAGGGTTGCCAGGCTCAGACCCAGCTTTGCCCCCCTCCATGACTCACTCTTTTCGGAACCCAGACTGACTTTCCTTGCAGGACACAATCACAAAGGCAGCCCCAGGAAAATTCACATCCATGTTGACCTTGGATTCAGAAATTGGGAATTCTTCAGCAGGAAATTGTTCTGGTGCCGCCTGTAACAGGACAATTCATCATGAGAGATCCAAGACAGCAGCAAACCTCCTCCCTTTTCTTTATTTATAGAGTGCTCTATACCAGTGCATTTAATTAACTGCAAATTATGACACAGTGGGAGGCCACTTCATTTTAATTCAATCCAGAGCATTGCCACCGCTTCTGTTTTCAGTGTGCCCACTAGAAGCAGGATAACAGAACCCATGCAGAGAAACAATTCCCTGTGAGGGACAGCATCATGGAAATTACAACCACCCAGAGAACAAGGGCTCCTGAGAAGGGAACCCAAGAGTGAGCATCATACCTGCAGAAAGGAGCAGATCTGTTTGGTGAGGTCCAACAGACTCTCTTCTCCCTGATGCAGTGTCCGAGTGATGGCCACAGTGAGCCACTCCCTGATGGCCTGGGAATTGCCCTGGTAGAAGAGGTCTGTGGCAGCACAGGTCTGGGAATGGATGCAGTGCTGCAGGGACTGGGCCAGGAGAATGGAGCTTGAGCTGATGGTTCCATCTGGAATAACAAGGAAAAGGGCACAAATCTCAAGATCACTCCAAATGTTTAAGTAGCCTGGGAAACAAGAGCCATAAAACACCTGAAAGATTCTAAACCTCTGTTTTCAAGTGCCTAAAGTCAGGAGAAAGGACCCACCCCAGCCCAGCCCTGTGGCTGGGGTGGCCTCTCCATGCCAGCTGGGCCCCTCATCAGCCTCAGCCCAGCCTCTGGTGAGGGCACACACAGAGCTGTGGGATCACCCCAGCTCATTCTTAATATCATCTTTATTAACCAGCTAATAAAGAAATACCAAATCCATTAATTTTTTTGTTACCAGAAAAATGCTGTACCAAAGAGAGCTCTGACAAAACCAAGTGTTTACCAGGAAGAGGTGGTGCAAGAAGCTGGTTGGAGAGCAGCTGCAGGTGCTCCAGGGTGATGTCCCGGATGGCAGGAATGTGGAACAGCCGGGTGAACATGTGGGGAGATTTGGGAGCAAAAATATTGAGCAGAGCCATGCGACAGTAGAGCTTGGCCAGGGCAGCTTCACTCCTCAACAGCTCCCTAGGGAACACAAACATTAATTCTATTAATTCCTTAACATTAAATCCAACCATGACAATAAGATTCAGAAGTTTGTACTGCTTAGAACAAAGCTGTAGCAGGTAACTGTACTACAGGAAATGCTCTTCAGCTAATTCAAATTCAGGTAATAATTGTAATTAGGTGTGTTTTTCACCTGTGAATTTGGATGTTGGTGTTATCCAGGGTGACCAATCCATTGGTTGCAGTCCTCCTGTACCCTGCAGGTGGCCTTTCCAACATGTCAATGGGATACCAGTACCTCACCAGGACCCCCTCACTCCGCAGGTAAGTCTCCACTTGGACCAGTTCATTCACCTGCAACACCAAAGCCAGCACTGTCAGTAACACAATAATTATAACCACATTTTTCCTTCCCAGAGAGCCCCAATCCAGCATCCTCAGCAGTTTTTGCTCCCAGCTGTGTGATGTTGATCATTAAAACTCCTCCCAGAGTGTCTTTACTCACCGAGTCCACATCCAGGACAACCCCATGAAGACCAAATGTCTTCAGCATGCCCCGAATGGCAAATTTGGGCAGAGCTGTTCCTACAGCACTGCTGGTGACGTTGTTGCTGTCAGGAGAGCGAGTCACCACGGTGAGACCTGGCAGAAAGGGGACACCACTTTGAAGGTGTTTTCCTCAGGTGACAATTAGATCTCAAAAACCTCTGAGCTTTTTTCTTTACCCCTCAGGATCTGCTGTGCTGCTCTTACCTTTCCGTACTTTATCAATTGTGAATTTGTTTGCTTCATCTTTGATATCCTCGATGGTGGGAAGGTAGAGATCCCTTGGGATGCCTCCATTTTCCTCATACAGGAATTCTACAGTTTGCCTTGCTATATCAACCATTCCTGAAAGACAGGAGGGAATGCAAGTTATTTCCCTCAGCCACTTGAAATAAGTTCTTATTCTCACTAATATCCCAAGCAGGTGAGTTTTCCAATTACTTAAATACTCTCAGTCAGGCTGAAGGATGGAAATTGGGAATTTTCCTGAGGAAGATTTTTCTGAGCTTCTCATGGGGGCTCAGAAATCCTACCATGGTCTTAATGTTACTTTCCCACAAACACATTGTCCTGCCAGAGCTGAATTCCACAAAACTCCCAAACCTCCCCTTATTATTACTTAAACCTAAAAAGTTTTGCCTTGATAGTCACAGACTATCTGTGCAAGAAAATGCACAGACATAGTTTCTTCCCAAGCTATTATTCCAGAATGTTTCTGTATCCACATCACAACAAATTCTGTCACTATTTCTGAAAACCCTTTTCTCTATTTAAATAGTCAAACACAGTAAAAGGGTTAAAGAAAAAGCATGAGCATGAACCAAATTTTAAGGCATTGGAAGGAAACAGCAAGTGATTTTTTTTAAAGTTTTCCAGCCCTGAATACAGTAAAATATGAAAGAAACACAGATACTCTCTCAGACTGCCTGCACATCACAGAAAACAACATGCATGGAAATAAATACATACCTAACTGTAAAGCTCCTTTAATCTGGTCCAGCCCAGACTTCCTCTCAGCCTCATTACGGAATCTTCGTCTAATTGTAGGGAAAACTTTGGTTTCCCAGGCTTTGACCAAGAGGGCATAGTGATCCTCCTACAAAGACAAAAATGTTTTAGAACACCAAGAAGTGATAAGTTATCAGCAGTTATATTTTTATAAGGGAAGCAGGAAGAACTCTTGCGTGGTCAAATTTCAAAATTTAAATGACAAGATCTGATTTTGGGCTATAAGTTAGAGGAGGAAGAATTTGCCGCATTCCTCACCCTGGGAATATCATCGTCATCATCATCATCACTTTCATCATCTGCAATAGGAGGGGGATGAGGATCAGGGCCTGAGGTGATGAAGTTCTCATAGCTCAGCTCCATTTTATAATGGCAGGATGTGTCACTGTCATACTCTGCAAGACACAGACAGAAATAATGAGATGATAATGCATGCAAAGACATCCCACGAAATTGGAGATACACAGCATTCCGTGCTCTCCAATCACGGGGTGGGAATGCAATTCCTTTTGACACAGCATAACCAATTGGCTGATCCAATCCACCATGACATCCCATTGTATCCCAAACCCTAATGAGATCATTTCTCATTGAAGCTGCGTTAATTACGAATAATTTGTGTATTCACATAGAGGAAGACCAAAGAAGACGCTTTAATTGCCTTGTCTGAAATCAGATAAACACAGCTTTGACTTGTGGCACTGCCCTACCTAAACAAGCACTACCTAAGGCCTAAAGACTGCAGCCAGGCTGTGCTTAAATCCTATTTCTTTGCTTGGTATTCCTGCTGGGAGGGCTTTAAAGGAGCGAATGTCACTTTACGTTGCTGAGCCGTGGCGACGGCGGCGATCCTGCAGGGGGGCCCGTGGGTGCCGGGGTCGGAGGCGATGCTGGTGCCAGCGTCATTGTCACTGTCAGAGGCCATGGCAAAGGGCAAGGCCTCGAAGTTGGCACTGATCTCCTCGGCCAGGTCCAGGCACAGGTCGGCGGCGTTGCGGTGAGCCTGGCCCTCGGCGTAGGCGAACGGCCGCGAGCCGAAGTTCGCCCGCACCTTGGTGTTCTGCAAAAGGATGAAGGGAAGCTCTCAGATCCTGCTCTGAGCCATCACTCTGCCCCAGGCAGGAGCTGATCACAACCCCCTGCCACCAGGATCCCCAGCTGGCTCTCTGGGAAAGCTTCAAGCTGCTAAAGACACTTTGAACTCGCCTGCTTTCCAGCTTCAAGCTGGGTGCTTTGAATCGAGGCCACTGCTGGCCAGGAATGCTGAGAGAGGAGCTCCTGGCATGGCACAAGGCATCCTGCCAGGCCAGCTGCACACTGCTGTGCTAATGGGCAGGGAAAACCAAAATAATGACACAACACATGCACCTGGGAGGCCTAATGAATACCTCAACCTACCCAAGAAAGGGGAAAACTAGCAATTTGCTTTTCTACAGAGCAGGTTCAATATTTTATATAATGTTTTTAATATTTCCGAAATGACATATTTCTGTTATACACTTGCCTTTTTCTGAATGTGGACAACTGGCCACATTCCACCAGACACATCCTCTAGGTAGGGCACAAGTCTCTGCCCGCAATATGTAAAATAAACTCTGCCCTTTGCTGGCTGCCCTGGAGGAGGGGGAGTTCCTTCTGTTCTTTCCCATCCAATTCCTGCTACATCACCTGGAGAAAAACACAATCATAAAAAGGATTGAATCAGTTTTCTCATCCAGCATTTCCCTGACTTTTAGAGGATTTTTTGATGGAGCAGATAAGGATTTTAGCCATGCTTTCACATACCAGGGGAAAGAGTCACATCCAGTCTGACACTCTTCCACTGCAGCAGGCTGGAGCCATTGTAATGCACTGCTCGCCCATTGCTGAGGGGCAACAAGGACACAGTGAGCCACAGCACTGAGCCAGAGCAGGATCACCACCCACCAAAGCTGTGATACTCAAAAGGCAACTCAACCTTCCTGATTTTGCAAAGATATTCCAGTCTATTTTAGCATTCAATTTATAAGTATGTATTGCCCACTACAGCCTCCTCCCCAGCCTGCTGACAAATGTACTGAACGTGGTTTTTCATGTGCATCTCCAACCTACTTGTGGAACAGGCAGGTGCCCACTGGGTTTGTCCAAGCCCCATCCCGTTTTTCTGCCTCTGTGGCAAATCCAAAGGAAACTATTGGCCCAGTGTCATCATCTGTGTCTCCATAGGAAACCACTTCAATTTCCCAGTAGAATGATGGTGCCTAGAAATAAAAATAATAGACCATTTTAAAAAGTTATTGACAAAACAGAGCTTAAAGAAGCTATTGTCTTGCTTATCCTTGTCATGCCCTGTTGGATATTCAATGACAAAGCGCTGGAGAGCTGTGAGGTCTCACCTGTACTGGCACTGGGGAGGTGGCATAGATAAAGGTGCCCCGAGGAAGGCCCCCACCTGCACTGGGATCAGCCAGGAAGGTCACTGCAGTGAGGTGTGAGGAGAACATGCAGGCTCTCACTGGGGGGAACACCCTGGATGGGCTCCATGTGATTTCCTTGGGCTGCAGACACAACAGAGCAGTTTATTTTACCAATCACAATTCAAGTCACCCACTAAAATACAACCACACAGTGTATGAGGGGCACATTTAATACAACTCCAAGAAACCACATCCCAACAGAGAAATTCCCATTAAATATTTCAAGAATGCCCCCAGTTTGGGCAGCAGCAGGGGGTTCTCCCAGGGCAGAGGGCTCAGCACTGTGCTCACCTGTCTCCTGTCTGCTTGCAGGGGAGGAGGAGGGGGCCGAGCACAGTCGCGGTACAACATCCGTAACCTCTCACACTGCATCTCCACAACCACCAGCCTCTCCCCTGCAACAACAACCCACACCAGGCATCAGCCTCCAGCTGCTGCCTCGAGTCCAACAGTGCAGTCTTAATTCAGAAATAAATATGGTATTTGCACTTTGAGAAGGTTTGATCAGCCTTACTTAACTAAACGACAGATTTAAAGGTAAAATGTAACATATGCAAGTATCTTCTCATGTTTGATTTACATTTGGTTTGCAAAGACACTGTTATGTTGACTAAGATATAAAGTTCATTTTAGTGAGCAAATTTATGGTCCAACAAAGGCAGGAAAGCAAAAAAATTTATGTCTACTGTCACAAAAATCAGTCCTTGCTCTCTGACACCTAAATCCCTTGGCTCCCACCCTTCACTTCAGCCACTTTTTCTCTGGCATGTTCCTAAAAACTTTTCCCTAAACTAAGATTTCTGCTGGGCCCAGTAGGAAAGCTCAAGGATCAGGAATATAACAAAGCATTGCAAAAACCAGCAAAAAGGTCATAAAAAGAAAACATACAAATGATAATGCCAAGGAATGCAGAATAGGATATGCTGGAAGCAAGGAAAGTGGACAGTGCAGAAGAAAACCAGGACTTGCTTTTCTGATACACAGAATAATCCTCTTCTGGCCTAAATTAATGCCTAATGTTTAGTGATTTAGGCTGATTATTAACTGCTCTTCCATCAGCAGCTCTGCAGCTGTGACAAGACACTCTGTCCCATGCCAGTTCCTAAACTCTGGGTAGCTGGAGGAGAAAACACTGAAATGATTTAAAAGCTGATCTGTTTTTGACTTGAATATGCCAAGAAGGTGTTGGCTACATACCAGGGCTGCACTCCTGGGCGACCAAATTCAGAACTTCTACAGCAGCTGGGCACTGTTGAATGAATTCTTCACAGAATGAGCTGTCTTCCAACAGCTGAGCCATCACCAGGCATGCTCTGAAGAGAAAAATAATGAATGCATTTAAAGTGTTACAAAGTGTGTGCTGAATTCAAAGCTGGCTTTAGTGAATTCAAGGGTGATTTAAGGGTGATCTTGACCCTGGTTTTAGCTGGACCCTCCCCAAAGGCAGCTTTCCCCTGATTCATAAATGGATTTATTGAGGCATTTGCTCAGTGTGTTGCAGGGACACTCATGAACAGCACCCAGACACTTCATGGGAGCAGAGAGGAATTTGTGCAGCCCCTTGCTGCACAGCCCCAGAGGAAGGGCACAAGGACTCATGCAATTGCCTGGGATGTTTGTGCACAAAGGCAGGACTCACCTGGTTCTTATTTCAGCAAGGAGCCGGACCACTGCCATTACTGGGGTTGAGCCATCTCCTGTTGCAGGAAGTGAGGTGTGAATAGAGAGACTTCCCTCCTGAGGGAGCAACATGGACTGGACTGCCTGTACTACCTTCTCAGTAATGGACAGTTTATGAAGAGGCAATGCCTGATGGTGGGGGGGCACGGTAAAAAGTTAAATTCAAGTAGTTAGTTTCTAAGAAATGAGGGTGTTTTTATTACCTGGAGTTAATTCTTATATTTTACTATCACAAAATCAGCATCAAACACCAATAAAAGAAAAATAAACAAACCCCAAACCGAGCCAGAAATTAACCAAAAAAACCTCCCACCCAGTATGCAACAGAATATCCTTAAGCACAAAAATGACCATTAATGTTACTTGAATGAGAACTTAAACATATTGTTAATATATGCTTAAAAAATAAGGCAAACATTACAAATCATTTATAAGCAAAGATGAAACACTTTTTTTAACGTGCTGTAGATTAACAGTCAGTATGCTGTGACAGAAATAAAGCAAGAATCAAGATTATACTGAATACTGGATGTTTCAAACTGCCATACCTCAGATCTTGGAACACAGAGCCTAGATAATGGAATAGTTAAAGTGTCTGATGCCTGGGAGGTCTTTCTAGTGTCTATAGTGGTGGGTGGGAATTTGACCGTGGCTATACCTTCTTGCTCATTAATAGATGCCACAACTCCAATGCTTCCTGCTATTCCTTTGCCTAAAACCTACAACCAAAGAAGAGCTGCATGAGATTGAAGGTGTTACAACCAGGAATCAGTGTCTGACATCACACACCAACTGCACACACAAGCACAGGGGGGTGTTTAAGGAAAAAAGCTCCACAAGCTGCTGTTCCACAAGCACATCCTGCTGCCAAGGATCCCAGTGCAGGGAAAACCTCAGGAGAGCAGCAGTTCTCATCTAGGATATCAAATATGAACAGTGCTGAATTACCTGAACTTCAGAACCTATTTTAATTGTCTCCTTAAAGCCACCCAGAGCACACAGGGCAGCCACTGCCTGCCGAGCAATCCTTTGAAGTTTAGCCAGTTTCCTTCCACTGCTACTCCCATTCTCCAAAATGCTCTCTGCATATTTCCCAAGCTGTGGAATGTACATCAGAGCCCGAGACAGAACCTGAAGACAGAAGCAAAAATACCAGGGAACAACTTCAAAGCACAATTCCAACAAAAACCAATGCCCCAAGCCTCCAGCCCACACAGTCTCAGAAGAATTATTTTTGTTCTTGAAGAGAATTATGTAACTCAGAATATTCCACATTCTCTGAAGTGTGAGCACCATCAAAGCCATGACCATTCCCTGGTAACTTTAAGGATAAAATACAATCTTAGCAAAAGTTTTTGCTGAGGATTTCACCTCAGGAATAGATTAGGTGCTGCAGGATTCAGAGGAACATAAAATCAACATGTTTTGTTCCAGGCAACACTTTGTACACTCAGAAGCCACAGCCAAGGCAAAATAACCTGCCACAGGCAAGGGAACTCCCCAACAAACAGCACTGTTAATCCCTGAAAAGAAATGACAGCACATTATCTAATGGTGGGTAAATTTTGAGTGTTTGTCCCACCCTGAGACAGCTGAGAAAGGGCTGGGTCTGTCCAGCTCCACACCCTGGTGTTTAAATCAGCAAGGAGCAGCTCAGGCCTTGCTAATCATCAGATTCTCTAACTGCTCAACCCCCAGTGAGGCATGTGCCACTCATGGTTGTGTTTGCTCACTTTTTCAGCAGTTGTTGTCCAGATCTGGGCTGCATTGGACTCTGGGGCCATGAGCAGGCTGTGCAGCAGGGCAATCACCTCTGCTGCCATGCTGTTTGCAACGTGCCCGCTGATGAACGGCCTCACCGGATCCGTCCTGGCCAGGGGACAAAGGCAATTTGACAATTCAGTTCAAAACCACAAAATGAAAAGAAGCTTCAGGTGTCAACAAAAAAAAAGGAAATAAGTTTATGAACAGCCAGATTATCTTTGAGAGCACTACAAATATTGGTAGAGAGAAAAGCAGAATGCAGGCTAAAGGATTTACCTGGCGAGCTCTGAATTCCTCTCCCTGCAAATGGAAGTTTGTGCTGTCTTCTTTTTGTCCCCAGTGGACAAGCCACTGGTGCTCTCTGGATTGACAGTCTCTATGGGTGGCCCCACACTCACTATCAGCCCAGATTGTGCCCACTTGGTTGCCTTTCTAAGAGCTGCAGCAGCTTCTTCTGTAATGACTTCACAGCAGCCACTCTGCAAAGGAAATTGCCATGGAAAGCAAATGTCAGACCTGTTTGGTCACTCTGCTCATGTACAAGTGCTGAGAACACAGCAAAATCCCCTCCTGGGTGTGTGTTAGTTATAAACAAGCTCTCTCTCTTGCTTTTTATCATCTACAGAGAGATCGGGGTAAATTCACTGCCTTTAACATTCCATTCTTGAATTAACAGTTCAATTTCTCTGATCAAAAAGCCACCATGAGTATTTCTGGTGCAAAAACTGAAGAACACCTCTAGAAATAGACATGAAATTTTCATTCAAGTGTGTGGCTTAAAATTTGCATTATCAATGTGCATTTAGCACTTGAGGAAAGAGAATATCAAAGGGGCTTAAACCTAACCTACAGTGGCTAGAAGATGCATCAGCTTAAATTCTTTTTCATCATCTACCCCTGTATTTGATCTGTATTTACAGAGGTAAATGATGAATAAAACAACATTTAACAAAGGGGTCTTAGCATCAGTAAAACCCAAGAATTCTCCCTGGCTACCAGTTTTTAGGATGTTGAGCAATTCTTTAGTTATTTCTCCTCTTACTTTTGTCATGTCCCGATCCATCTTCACCACCTTCTCCATGTTGGCTCCAGTTCCCAGTCGGAATGGGCGACCTTCTGAGCTACTGTTGGAGGGGAAACAAAACACAGGAGCTTTGTTCTGACTGCTGGAAAACACAGCTGAGCTACACAGTCCAATTCCATATATTATGGCTGGTTTGAAATGATTTGAAGCCACCTCTGCAGCTGAATGCTCAACAGCAAGAGAAATATGAGGCAGTTAAGGACATACCCCATTTACAGAGGGAATTTAATCCTATTGAATGCAGTTATTCAAAGCAATTTAACCCTTCCCCCCCTCAGGAAGAAGCCTCATGAAATGGTTTTTATTGATCACAAATGCCCAGGGCTCTGAGTTCACCTTTCCCTTGGACCTTTTAGTGTAATTTTTAAGAGTGTGGGTTCAGAACCAAATCAGGGAGAGGGGGAAGATGGAACAAATAACACAAAATGCAGGAGGTGACAGCATTGGCATTCAGTGATCCCAAGATCCAGGTGGGTGCTGAGAATACTAAAGAATCTTTAATAGCAAATTATTGTCCAGCTTATGCATTATTAAAGCAGTGCTTTTAAAGCCATTTTGCCTTGACAGTTCTATTTGTTAGTCCTACCCAGCCTGTCACACCATAAACAAGACAAATGATATTCCATCAGAAACACTGAGTCTAAGTAGCTAATTTTTCATGAGATTGTTTTCAGACAGATGAAGATGTTCCCATGTTCCTTTGCATTATCTTATTGTTTTGCCAGTAAACACAAGACATGGGAAAGCAAAGTGTCTGCCCAATTTACTCTTATATCTAGGATGTATTTTTCTGCAGCACTAGAAGAAAGGAGAAGATAAAGGGAATTGGCAAAATTGTTTCTAATTCCAATCCAGTGAGCTGAGATTACCTTAGTAAAGGCTGAAGGACTTCATGGGAGGACTGATCTTCTCTTTTATGGATAAAAATAGAGAGTTTACCATCCACTGCCTCGCTTTCTTCTCCAGGATCCTTATCACCTTTTATGGAATTTTTAGGGCTGGCTTTTGCCAAGGTAGTATCTGGCTCAGAGGCAGTTGGAGAAAGGACTGTCTGGCAGCCTTGAAGCAGAAAGGAAAAAAGAAAACAAAGAAACACAACCATGAATTTTCTTACCCTTGGAACTAATGCTGACACATCTGGGATGTGTCTGAAACATCACTGAGACACCCACTTTGGTCTGAGACCAGGGAAATTAGGAGGCAGATGGAAAGGCACAGAAATATCCTGCTCTCAGAAATACCTCCCACGACCTGAGCTCTCTGTCAATACAAAAGCTCCTGGCACAGGGAGCCCAGAGAAGCTGTGGCTGCCCTGGATCCCTGGAAGTGCCCAAGGCCAGGTTGGATGGGGTTTGGAGCCACCTGGGATGGTGGAAGGAGTGGAAGGGGGTGGGACTGGATGGGCTTTAAGGTCCCTTTCATTCCAAGATTCCATGGAACACAAATCCCTTGGGCACAACACCCAACAGCTGGTGGTACCTGGCACGACATAATCTGCCAGCTTTGCCAGCAGCAGGGAGGCAATCTTGGAGGCTGGGTCACTGGGATCATCCTGCTCGCTGTTCAGAGAGGGCACTGAGTAACTCCAGGGAGGCAATTCCACATTTCCACAGTCCTCAACACTCATGAGAGGCAGAGCAGCACGACACAACTGCAAGATTATTAGCACCAGCTTTGGAGAAGGACGCTGATCCAAGAGAAGGGACAGAAGCTTGGACACACAGGCTGGCTGGCTCAGGATGGCTTTACCTATGTGACTCCTGAAAGGGAAAAGAATCTTGAAATTAAAACCAAATTCATTTATTATTTACAAGATGTATTAAAACCAATTTCAGTGTCTGACAAAACATCTTTAGCAATTCTTCCATAACTTGACAGCACTGATTAAACACTAATATTAAGGGTCAGTTTTAGAATGGTTTAAAAAAATCCACAGAAGATCCCACATGGGCTTTGATACAGAAGAAGAAAATACTCCAGAGGAAAGGCCTGGTACCTTGAGAGGTCATTCAGAAGGCTGAGGACATCCTGCAGTGCATCATTCCCTGCAGCCTGGTTGCCACAGCACTCAGTGGCTCTGGCCAGGTGGTTGGTGAGGAGGCTGGAGACCTGCCTGGCCAGCCCAGAGTGGACAGCATCTGTGGAACCCCCTTTGGAAGGGATGGAAGAATACACAGCTGTAATCAACAAAAATCAATGTACACACCATAAAAATAACCCCTGATACATCCACCATTAGCCAACAGCCACGTGTAGGTTTAAATGTTTTATGGGTGAATTCTACCACAGGAAAAATGCCAAATGATCATTTAATCTCCAGGTTCTCTGATTACGTTTGGACAGAAACAAATGGCAAAACTTGAAATTATTTCCATGGGGAGGAAAAAAGGCAGAATTAAAAAACAAGAAGAAGAAAATCTACTGAATTTTGTATTCACTTCTTAAGAATCCACAGAATCCATTCACCCAAGTCATAGTGAATGACTGCCCTCAGACAGTTCTAACAACACCCAGCAGAAGATATTTCCAGTGTCCCTACCTTCTTCCTTTTCCCACTCCACACAGCGGTTGGCCAGCACCTGGAAGGCAGCCCAGGCCATGGTGGCCACCTTCTGTTTCTTGGTCTGTTTTTCATTTGAGCTGGACTCTGTCTGGCTGCTCAGGCTGCAGAGCCGGTCCATGAGCTGGACCAGCCCACTACGGACCAGGCACTTCTCCTCACTCCTGCAGGGAAAATTCAGGGTGGAATTCACTTCTCCATCACAATGGCAATCCAGAACTTGCTGTTAGCTCAGTAATTAATTAGTTCACTTGGCAGAAATACGGTTCTGCCTCTCCCTTGTCCTCCCCAGATGGAATTGTGAGGGAATTGAACTGGATGTTCTCAGATGCCCCCCATGATGAGGAAAGGGGATGTATTTATGCTATTTAACACTTCTCCTTAAAGCAGAGCCTACTAAGGCCAGGTGTGGATGTCCCCCCATCCCTTCCCCAAGCCCTTCCCCACCTTGTGTAAGGAATGGTGCACAAGAGGCCAATGCTGTTGGCACAGGCGATGGGGTACCGGGCACACAGGGACACCACCGATGTCATTGTCTCCCCAAAAGCCTCCTGGACCTGCTCCACCATCCCACCACACGTCAGCTCTTCAATCCTGTTGAGGGTTAGAGATTGGGAATGGAAAGCTTCAATTCACAGACTTCCAAATGTAGCTTCAAGAAAACAATAATCACTGCATGTTAAGAATCACTCAAGAGAGACTTGGAAAGCAAACTGCAAGTCACTCATTTTTCATAGGAAACATGTGAACAAGACACTGTGGTAGTTACAGCCCAGACATGATTAAATCTTACTACAAACCAAATACAAAACATTTACTACATTTAGATAAAGAATCAGCTAAATCTACCACAAATACCTAATTAAGAACAATTTAGAATTAAATCAAGAGAGAGGGACACCCTCTATACATGCCTGGGTCCATGTCAGCCCAGTATGAAAGGAAAGTTCATCTACTGATAAATAAAAGCATTTCTTAGAAGTTTCTGCCTTTTCACCCCACAAGAGTCCAAGTGTTTGTTGCAACCCTTAGCTCTGCCAACTTGTGCCCTCACAGCTGCTCACTTCTGGCTTTCCCTTATGCAAAGCAATTTATTCCCTACCACAGAGACCAAACCAGAGAATTCTGGAGAAATGCACCCACCTTGGCCCTCCCTGGAGCACCATTGTCACCGGGCCCACCAGGTGGGTGACGCCCCCGACGCGCACGGCGGCCGTCAGCAGCTCCCTCATGTGCACCAGGGCCTGTTTCCTGGTGTTGCCACGTCTCCAGCGGGTCTGGGCAGCCAGCAGGAAGCTGCTGCTGGACACCTGTGAGGTTTGAGAGGGGATTTTTGTTAGACACAAACAAGGCACCTCCTATTTCTGAGCAAGCTGGAATTTGAACTAAAGTAACAACGTACAGCTTGGTCGGGGTTTGTCCCGATGAAGGCAAAGAGCTGTCCCAGCAGGACACTGTAGGTGGGTTTGTCCCTGCTGTCCTCGATGGCCAGGGACTGCAGCAGGGTGAAGGAGCTGCTCCTGTGGCTGGTGACGTGCCGGCGCCTGCGAAGAAACCGCAACGTTACGCCCGGCGGCAGGGAGCTGATCCAGGCACCACAAACGCTGCTGTGCTGGCAGTGATAAATTTGATCAAGCTGATCACTGGGACAGCACAGAGGGGTGAAGGGGAGGAACAAACCCTGCTGTACCTCTGGCTGGCCCGGGCAAACTCGATGTCCTCGTTGCCGATCATCTCCAGGTCGGACGGGGCGGACATGCTGCGCAGGAACACGGGCTGGCGCACGGCGTGGGAGATCACCTTGGCCTCAGTGGCTGATTTACAGGCTGAAGTGTTATAAAATAGGAATAAAAAACATCATTCCTGGTGCAGGACAGTATTTACAAACTGGCTTAAAAATCACTGGTGGATATCCCAGTGGAAGCTGAAAGATAGGGTGGGGAAAATCCAGTCTAAGCAAGAACGTGGAACTCAGATCTGAGGATTTTCCTGTTTTCAACCCTGTTGAGAGTTAAAGATTTGGAATTGAAGGCTTCAATTCACAAATTCCCAAATGCAGATTTAAAAAATAATAATCAGCACATGTTAAGAATTACTCAAGGGAAATTTAGAAGGACAACTGCAAGTCACTCATGTTTTCATATGAAATATGTAAACAAGAGAGTAGGGAAGTTAAAGCTCAGACATGATTAAATCTCACTACAAACAAAATACAAATCCAGCTCAGAGGATTTTCCTGTTTTCAGGTATTGTTTCAAATCAGATTTCTTTTGATTTGGTTAAGTATTTTTCCTCAATAAATCAGGAGACAAGTTTAAATTCCACCTATTATTACTCAGCTTTTTATTTACCATCATCATGGTAATCAGAAAACAAAGACTCGACTTCATTTATTGTAAAAGAATAATTTAATTTAGGGGAAAATAGTTTAAAGCAAAAGAGGTAAAAATAAGGAATAAAAACTATCTTTAGAAAAAGCTGGTAATGAGAAATGTACCTGGAGTCTCTGCAGGGGTCCCAGATATGCTCCTTGTGATCCCAGACTGTGCTGCGATGGTCACATGCAACAACAGCTCTGCTCTGTTCATCAAGCTCTTCACCAAGGTTTTTGTCTTTGCTAAGGGATGAGAGGTCTTCTGGATCAGTGAATTCACCTCTTGGAAAAACTTCTCCCTAGGATTATAAAAGGGAAGTAAAAGAAGCCAAGTCAATGTTTGAATGCTTTCAGAAAGGAAGTGTTACTGAGAGAAAGGTCAGCTAAAGAGGACTTATGGCATCAGTCTGTTCTGTGCCAGCAAAGGAGAAAGCAGAAAAAATGGAAGAAATTAACAAGTGACTCCTTAGCAAACACAAGGAGTTGTAGGTATTAATATTAATATATTCAGCACAAAAGTTTCTAATAATTCCATCAGATTCTTTTTGAACTCCCTGGAATTCCCCTGAAGCTGCCCCTCCTTTGAGGCCTAAATCTTCACTAATACTGACCTTAATGCCAGGACCACGTTCTCAAGATCACTCCCATCAAAAGAAACTTCCTTCATGGAGCACAGAAGCTCCAGCTCCTTCATCTTGCTCTAAACAAAGGCAAGGAGAAGGATGAGCAGGTTTTGAGGAAGCAGAGTGAGGCCCAAGCACCCAGAGCAGCCCCAGGGCTCACCTCGTTGAAGTGATAATCATAAAAAAAGGGGACATTGTTCTCCAGCTTCCCATGCATGGCATCATCCACCTCGTTCTGCCACTTCTGCTCCAGCTCAGCCACACTCTGATAAAGAGACAAAAATCACACTTGTTGGACTTAAGGTGTAGAAGGGATTTTAGAAGAAGAAATCTGAGTACATTTTGTATTTCTGTGGTGCTAAAATACATCTTTACTCTCAAAACAAGCCTTGTGTTGCTTTAAATAATTTTCTTTTTACCTGCAGTTGTCTCTCCATGGCATTCAGCTTCTTAAAGGTTTCTCCCATAATTTTACAAAGTAAATCATATTCTTCAGCATGTTCCTCCTGATACTGGAAATTTATCAGGGACTGGAGAGCATCAACCAAATTGAGATGTTTAATCACACATGAAACCACCATCTCCTCCATGACTTCTGGCTGGATCACTTCCCTAGGGTTCCAGGGAAAGCCAAACTCATTAATCAGGTGTAAGAGACCAACTTGAACAATTCACATTCATAAATCATCAGATGCTGCATTCACAAACAAGGTTAAAAACCCAGAGGGAAACAAGGACTCCTTACTTTATACTGGGTCTAAATTGAGGCCGAGCACGTCCAGAAATTTCCCTGAGCTTGATCATGATTCCTGGGGGCAGCCTAATCCTGGGCAGGTCAAAGTAGTGTCCAACAGGAGGCACGAGCACATCAGAGGGATATGTGAACTCCCTGTCCTCCTCTATGGTGAGAGGCAATGGAGAAGGGCTTGGAGTAAGGGCTGGAGATATCACCCCGTTGGCTTCCACCTGCCACTGGCACCTGCAAAAAGGAGTAAAAACCAATGAAAAGGATTTTTCTCTCCTCCCTAATTCCCCATTACACATTACAAAGAGAAAATATTAATATTTGAAGTGTGGCTTATACCAAGCATAACCCAACCCTCCTTTTACTCTAAAAACACCTCTGTTTTGGAGAATATCCCCTCAGTTTTAGGCAACACAAACTGCTGAACAAACTACAGCAAAATACAATCCAAACATCACCTTAAAGAGCAAGACTTGAACACAAGAAGTCACTTCCCCTCAGAAAAAAAAAACAATCACATTAAAATTGTTTGGTGTTTTTTTTTTTACCTTTGTAAAAGTTTAGATCTTAAGAGCTCTTGACAGGTTTCTTCATCTTTGGTAATTTCTGGCCCATTGTACAAAATCCTCAGCATGGAACAGGCCAGCACAGAGAGGCCCAGGGCCAGGTCAACCAGGAATGGCAAACCTCCTGACACATCCTCTGAGGATTCCTGCAGCAGGAACAGGAAGAAGTTCAAGCAATCCACCAGGAAGTCCTTTCCAACAGATTCAAGATAGGAAATTTTATATATAATCTTCTAAATGTAAGATATAGCTCAATATCAATCTTAACTCTTAAACAAAAAATGCTTAACAATTAACAGCAACTTATAAGAACAACTCAAGACAAGAAGTAAGGGATTTAAACATTATTTTCCTGAACCAAGAAGGAACAGGTAAAGTTATTTTTGGTTCAGTCACCCCAACTTGTAGTGGGATTCAAGATCCCCTGTGTCTGATCCCAGAATCCCTCCCCTGTCTTCTTCATGGGCTGGAATCATTATTTCCTCAGGACTTCTCTGATTTTCAGGTTGTTACAAAGAAATCCTGGAGTGGCTTCAGGAGATAGATAAGACATTTGATAACAACTATCTCCATGAATCCCTAAGTGCCAACCCATCCACAGGGATCTCTGCATCCCAAACTCAGGTTCCTTTCATTGCCAGCACCAGATTTGTCTCACTGCCCAAACCAGTCACTGCTGGTTTCCATCTCCAACTGCCACGCTGGAAGCACATTTCCCAGGATCTGGAACGTGCTGTGGCAGGCAGGAGGCAGTGGAAGCTGAAGCTGTCCCCTGGGATGCTCCCCCTGGATACCTGTGCTCGGACCGTGCAGGCAAAGCCCCACATGGCTTTGTCGGGGGTGTTGTGCTCGCGCCCGCTCCGCATCTCAAAGGAGAACGTGACTGTGTCTCCTTCCACCTTCACACATCCAGGGCAGGAAGGAAGGGGGGAAAAAAGAAAATAGATTTAATGATTGAGGCAAACAAACAGGCTTTTCACACAAGTGGTGATGACTTTTAATGACAGTTATCTGGGGTTGTTTTTATCTCAAATGAAATATTCTGATTTGATTTTTTTTTTCCTTTTTGTAAAGGTGTCTTTAAGTGGAAAACTTAATTTTGCTGCCGGCTGGCAAGAGTAAAACAAATAAAACCACCATAGCTGTAAAATCAAAAGCAGAAATTATCGGTGTGTTATTTAGCCTTGATTTTCACTGTTTGTCTGCAAGAAACCAGGCAATAAATAATTAACAATTCTCTTCCTGAAGGAAGACAGACAAGCTCTTCAATTAGAAAAATGACAACAAATTAATCAAGGAGCTTGCTAAAAGAACAGCATCAAAACCTATGTGTGAAAAATAAACCAAATTCCCTTAATTGTGAACAATGGAGTTCTTGTCTGAAATTGCTTTCCAGTTTATCACCTCTTGATTTCTTTCTACAATGTGTTTTTGTCATGTAAATAAGCCCAGTTTTAGCGTGGGACAATGTAGCAGCACAAATATATATTAAACAAAAATAAAAACACACTGCAGAGAGTGTGAGGGGACACACTGCTAAAGCACTGAAATGCTGATGTTTCAAGAAGTTTGAGATATTCTTCTTAGCTTTACTGCCAAAAGCACCAATTAAATTTTAAAATCCAACATCAATGGTTGGATTTTATTTGTTACATTTGCCACTTGATATATTTGTGGGTTATTATCCAAAAAATTGACTTTAAGAGAATCTGCCTAGAGCTTCTCCTAGGAGGGTGTACTTAGGAGAAGTACATTAGAGACTGCAGGACTCAAACATCTCCATCAAGAATTCCAGGAAGACACAAAACAAACTCCAAGGGAAGCATCACACGGAACACAGAGCCGAGTTTAAAGTTCTCCCCCAAGGACACAACAGTTCACCGAGCAGGGATCTCATCATGGATAACTGTACACTTAAAAGCTTGGAATGCATAGCTATGAGGGTAAAATGGGCTGGGCATGGTTTCCAAAGGGATTTTTCTATGGGGGAGAGAGGTGCATGGGAATACTGTACCTTCACTAAGTCCTTGGGCCACCCCGTTCCTAAGACACTACGGCTGCCATATCCCAGTGTATTGCCTCCATACTCAGCAACCTTCCTACTGTTTGTGCTAGGACCAGCATAGATCACCAACTTCAAAACATAAAATACACTGTTAGACTGTAAGAGAAAAACAAGAAAACCTAATAATAATAATAATACTTAGCACTTCCACCGCGCTCCATGCACGTGAACCGATCCTCACAGGCTCGGTGAGGGCAGCAGGGTTAAGTATTATTATCCCCATTTTACAGATGGGGAAACTGAGGCACACAGGGACTGGAGGGGCTTGGTCCCTGCTCACACAGCAGGGCTGGGAGCAGAGCAGGAGCAATCCTGACTGCCAGCCCTGAGGCAGAGAGCAAACTCCTTCCCTAGCAGTGAGGGGCTGATCCCGCTCCCAGCAAAGCCAAAGTTTTGTCAGTGACTTTGGTGGGATCAGGTTTTTTTGGGGAGTTCAATATTAATGTCACCCATTACTGATTAAAGATATTCCCATTAGTTATTTATGAGCATCAAGTCTTGCTCTATGCCAAAGAATAAACAGCAGCACTCAGCAAGCAGCACAAGCAGCTCTCTGATAATACAAAGTGGATAAGTGCTATTGGTTGTTTTCTTAAAATTAAAATATTTGTTCCCATTAACCCAGGTAAACAAGCTCTTTATTATCAGGGAAAAAGGAACCTCTCCAGCTCCACCCAGTCTAAACCAACTGTGCTGATCAAAGGAGGCAGCTGGATTAAAATTTAGGAAATAAGGAAAACTGAACATGAGTAAAACTGAGAAAAGTCAAACTTGGACAGTCTGAGCCAGCCTGAAATAATTTTTTTTAAAAACCAGAACTGACAGAATTTCTGAGGGGAAAAACCAACCCAAAGCATCCCTCAATCTCCCAATCCCTGGAGCCTCCCACACTTGTCCCATGGCAGAACTCCCACTTTTTTGGAGGGAATTCCCTCACTGCAGAGGGGCTGAGCTGGCCCTTGCTTACCTTGTCATAATCATACTGGGAGGAGCATCTGTTGTCAAATCTAAGATACAAACAGCGGGCTCCTGGAATGTGGACAGTCTCCTTAAATTTATAGTTATCCCTGACAGGATGCACTGTCTCCACAGTCTTGCCAGCAGCCCAGGGAGCAGGGATCTTCAAACCAGTCAGGAATCCTGGCTCTTCCTTCTCTTCCAGCATCCTGAAATTAGAGTGAGAAATTGGGCCTAAAATACAGCACAGAGATTTCTGTCATTCAATAAAGTAATTAAAAATCACCTCTCAGTATTGATAGAGACAAGGAAGTGACTCCTGGTTTTAGGCAGGACTCTATTGAGGGAATTCATGTATTACATATATTATCATCATTATTCATACATTACATATACTCTTACACACAAAAAATCCCATTATCATGAATTCTTTAGTATTGCAAATTCTCCAATGCTGCAAATAAGCATTTTAATTTGATTTTAGTTGTTTGTTTCTGTTCCTAAGCAGGAGCCGGAAAACTTTGAGCTGAGACACAGCATTTAAATGCAGGAGTTAAAAATGTTATTTCTCTGTAAATTAAACCATTTAATAGCTTTGCAATGGTTTTAATTCTGTATCTCATGCTGCCAGAGCAATTTACATTTTCTCCTGATGGTCCTCCCTAGCCTAATTTATTGAGAGAGAAACATTTAGATTTAATTTCTAATGCTTGAGATGAGGAAAAAAAACAGAACAAACCATACTCTGTGTAAACAACCTGAAGTTATTAATAGTTTAATTCTATATACAGAACAAAATTTGGAACTAACTGCCTTTTGCAAAAGCTTATATAAAACTGAGACAGCCTTAGAAATCATTCCAGCATGCCTTTAAACATTAATTCAAATTAAAAACTGCTGCTTTATCCCACAGCAATGGGCAAATAGACATCATAGTTCAGTTTATCCCATAAAAAGACCCAAATGTAAAGAAAATCACCTCTCATCAGGTAACTGCTTCCCTTTCTGCTCTGGAGCACAACTGGGGGAACTGTTCAGTTCTGAGAAAACTGGAGACTGGGTTTTAAGCAGCAGTGCAGTCTGTGGCCCAAAATACACAGTGTTAGGGACATGCAAACTGTAAAGCATTTTAAGAGCTCATGATTGAAATAATTAACAATTGTTGTTATTGACAATAAATCATGACTGAGTAGCTCCTGGAGCAGTCAAATTTAACATTCAGCATCAGCAGCTGTGGAGAAACTCTGAACTCTGAGTGTGGATGAGTGCCTGGAGGAAGCTGAGCAGCATTTTGGAGGCTGCAGGCCCCAGGTTTGGCCCTGGGCAGCCCAGGGTGGCACAGAGCCCATACCTGGCTGGTGTAAAGGACCAGCTGCACCAGCTGAGGCATCAGGGCATCAGCCATGGTCAGGGTCTGCAGGTTTGGGTGCATCAGGGATGTCAGCAGCACAGGCAGCAGGTGGCCAAGCATGGTGGCCTTTGTGATCTGCTCCAGGCCTTTTAACCTGGAAGGAGAACCAAAGTTACAGAGGAACAACTCTTTTCATAGAGCAGCACTTCTGCTTTTAGTCACTTCTGTTTCATCTTGTAACAGCAATTCAAAATTCAGCAGAGAATGTTTGTATTATATTAACAAAATCCCCAAAACAATCTTGAAACCACTACAATTTCTCCCAAGTGCCAGTGACCTTGAATTGCTGACAATTTTTACCGAACAATCTGAGAGCAGAGACAGTAAATCAACAGTTTAATAATTACTCAGAGAAGGATAAGCTCCCCTGGGCACAGGATGAAAGTCCCCATCAAACACAAATGCACCAGTGTGGATATCAGCTCCCAGCACATGGAGCTCAAAGGACTTGAAAAGGATCTGCAGCTACAAAAATATATTTGAACACGAACTCATATGAAAATATCACCCAGGAATTGTGTGTTGTCAATAAACACAACTAATCTTGCAGGCACAGAGAAGCAGAAAGTGAAACCTGGAACACAGCTGGGACAGGGAGCTGTTTGTTTGAGGAGAGAAAAAGTTCACAGCTTTTGTTTCCACCCCATTCCCAAGGTGTATTTTTAAGAGGAGGGGAGACAGGGAAGGGCAGGTGATGGAATATGTTGGATATAAAACAACACCCAGGGATTGTCATACATAAATATCTAATCCAGCTCCTAGGGATGCAATAATCAGAAATTTAAAAATAAACAGATTGCTCTAGCTTACAGGAGTATTCCCAGCTAATTACAGTTTATTTCCAGGTATTCTCCTCACAAATACCATTATAACTGACTAAAACCTTCTCAATTTGAGGTTCCTACAGAAATATCAACCTACAGATGATCAGGACTGACATAGAGAGTGATTTTAAATTCTCCACCAGCTGAGTGCTAAACAATTGCTACAGGAAGAAACAGTTCCTGTGCATTCAAAGCTCAAATATGAAATGATAAGAATAATTAATGTTAACTGTGCTTGTACAATAAGGCACAAAGAGCAGCAGCTCCCTGTTTCCAAATTAGGATCCTCCCACTTGTCTTACCTTTGCTCCCTGTCAGAAATGTCACTGTTAATTAGTGCTGTAGTGACTTGTTGCAGCATTTCTAAGACTTCATCACATCCTGTCAGAATTTGTGTGGCAAGAGACAAAATGCTGGTCTTGAGTTCCTAGGTAAAAAAAAGAGTTACAGGATACTTAAATTCTTAGAGAATCCCCCCAAAAAAGGACAACAGAACAAAAAGATGGATTTCCAAATGAAAAGAATGATAATGTGACCTGGCAGGCCTGCAGCAGGAGATTCATCCAAGACTTAAATTTGATTAATGTTAAGCCCCAAAGTGCTGGGAGAAACTAGGTGCATGTTTTACAGGATGCACATCCAGTTTCTAGAGGGAAGGAAGCCCCAAGTCCAGCACAGGAGAGAGCTGAGAGCCAGCCAAGGTACAGGACTGGTGACACAATGTCCTAGCAGGGATGAGGAGCACTGCAGAGAGAGAAACTGAACAATGAACACGGTGTGAACAGTGAGACAAGAAAAAATACTCCAATATTTAGCATTTACTCAACGAGCCTGAACAAATCACTACCAACTGCAGCAGCTCACAAACACACACAGCCTCAAAGAGCAGCAGAGAAAACTGGCTTAGCAAAATACCAGGTATGCAGAAATCAACTCCATTAGGGAGATATTATTATTATGAGCAGACAACCTGCTCTCCAGGGCAAACCTGGGAGCTGGAGGAAGCAGTGTGAAATGCAGCATTTTAATAAACTTCCACCAACCAAAGCCTGTCCTCTAACAGCTTCTTGCCACAAACTTTAGTCCCTCTATTTCAGACAAATGATGAAAGTGGCTATACACAAGCTTTGTTTGTTTAAACTGCAAAAATGCAATAGCCAGGTAAGGCAAATATTTATTTATTTAGTATTCTATGTATTTAGTAATAATTTTTTCAAGGACCACCTGAGTGATTTGGAGAGGAAAAAGTGTCTGGGGTAACATGTCCAGGAAAGGAAATTCCCGGGTCAGGAATCCTTCTAGCACATACTAATTAAAATCTACTTAAAATCTCATTATACATATATTTAGGAAGAGAAGTGTCTGCTCTCACTGATAACAGGGAATGCAAGCTGGAATCCTGAACACAGAATAACTGCAGATTTTACTCTGGACTGTTTTTCCCTGATCTCCAGCTATTCAACTGTATCAAAAGGATATGAACCACCAGCAAACAGCAAATGCACTGCAGGAACAAGGTGTCACAGGCACACTGACTGAAGAGAGCCATACTAGAATAAAACTTGGTGTTTACCTGTACCTTCAATGTCTCTCCCTGCAAGGAGCTGTCACTGTCATCATTGTCATCAGGTTTAATCAAAATAGTGTTACTGAGGAGGTGGTTCTGCACAGCCATCAGGTACCGCAAGCACGAGGAAGCAGCCTTGAACACAAATAAGTAAAACTTTGCATTATCCAAACCCTCCATCAACCCTGAGTCAGGGAAACCTCAGACTTGGAAGTTGGAGAGAGGGGAAAAAAAGATTGAGGAAGAAGAAAGAACAAAGAAATCATTTTATATATTTAAGGAAAGAAACCGGTTGCAAAATGCTGAATTTTGTGAAGTAACTCACAAAAATAAAAAGAGGCAGCATAACTTTGTTCAGGTTTGGAACATTATAGCAACATTCAGGAACTCTAAGGATGAATTCATTCTGAAAAGATTGTGCCACCAGAGAGAAATGTAATTCACACTCCTGCAGGGATGGTTCCATGCCACTCCTCCTTCCCCTCAGACCAGGACATCCTGTCCCCTCCCAGTGTTTTTATGGAAGCTCAACCTGCTTGTCTCAGGGAGCTGATCCTGCTAAAAACACTTGCCCATAGCTTTACCATCAAATGTCAGCTTTAACTCATTCCTGTCTGTCACTGGTAACTCTTTCAGCCTGTATGAACCACAACACACAACTGCATGTTTGATTCTTTAAGCTGTGTCGAATATTGAGATCCACAAACTTTACTTAAACTGAACAGCAAGCAGAAAATAAATCCATGTATAAACCCATTCCAGCATTACTGAACAACTTCTTTTGCTGTGAGAAATTATTCTTTTCTTCCCTGCACAGCACAAACAAAAGACAATTCTTCTCCTGGATTTGTTAAGACACAACTATAAAAGTTTCACCTCCTTGTACTCAGTGAAGAGGATGGATTCAAGGAAGAAAAAAAGCCAAAGGCAGAGATACTTTTATCAAAACACATTTTACTTACAGGCACAGTTGAAAGAAGCCTTTGAAAGTCATCTTTAGATACAGTTTGGCACTTGGTGATTAAGACACAAGATTCTCGGACAACAATCTTGAGGATGTAGTGCAAGAGCTCATCATTGAGTCTTCAGGAGAGGCAACAAAGGTGGAAAATGTAAAACATTAATTACTGTGCATTTTGTACAGCTCAGCTCACTCTGCAAACTGCATCCCACATTATGAGAAACCTAAACAAGGATCAAACTTCAAATTCAGACCCAAAAAGCCCCAAGGCTGAAACGTTTAACAACAAGTACAACAGATTTCCAGGGGGCTGCTGCACTGTGCTGAGGTAAATCTGTGATTTCTTAAGGCTCCTGGAAAAGACTCCTCCCAACTTGAACAGGTACTTGAGACTGGCAGTTTACTGCTGGAAAGTCACCTACTATACACAGAGCAATGCTATAAAATCATCTTTATGAAATTATCATTCAAATTTACCAAGAACATGGCAAAGAACAAGGAATTCCAAACCCAGTCTGGGCACAGAAGCATCCAAAGTTTGCCCTAAAACATCAAATCTCTCCCTCACCCTAATGAAACCTTCCCCCACAGACACAAACAACATTCAGGTCACACTGCAGGAGCACACCAAGCAATTCCAGAAGTTCCTACAAGTTCACCTCAAGCAAGTAACAGAAAAACATCCTATAAACAGAGGCTTTTTACCTATAATGATCATCATCTTCACTTCCAAATCTGTTGTTCTGCAGCTGCTCAGCTAAATTGGTCAGGATAACATCCCGGAGCTGGGAGAGGCCACTGTTCCTCTCTCCTGAAAGGGAAATAAACTTTTGCAAAGCAGCATTTTACAGAAGAGATTTCATTTCCCCAATACCTCATTTAACACAGACTAGAGCTCAGGAATGGCTGCATTCCCAGGGTGACCAGAGGTGCTGTCCCAGACTGGGAGCACTTTCCCTGTCCATGGCACTGTTGGAAATTCCCAGCACTGAGCTCCAACACGTTCCTGTGAAGTAACAAATTACTGAGCATCAGCTGCTTCCAAGGCCAGATTCCCATTTCCTGGTGAACTCAAGGACATGATTCCCCCTCCACTGAGGTCCAACATCACCTCTGATTACTTGGTGCTTGCAAATATTCCTTTTCTCCACCTGAGCTACCCCAGGCCATGCAGCCTTTTGGAGCATTCCATAATTTCCTACAAAAGCATGGATTTAAATCAGAGCAGTGCTCAATATCCCACACTACTCTCCCTCTAAGTTTGAGATGTATTTTGATTTTTTGTTCTCAGAAAAACCCCACTCTCACCTGGCAATAAGACATTCTCACCTTCAGTTAAGACCAATTTCAATAAATTATTGATTTCTGCTTCTCCAGGATACAGGATATTTAAACCAGAGCTAAGGAAAAAATAAAACCATGCATTACTTGATGGATTTAGAAGTGAACAAAACCATTTCAGTGGACATTTGACAAATGGCACCACACATTCAGCATCTGATGGAACATTTACAATGTCATCCTCCAGATTTTAACATCAATATTAGAACATAAGCAGCTGTTTTCTCCAAGAATCTCTTATAATCAATTATATTTTATTGTTTAGGTCCCAAAGCTTCTTCCAAGAGCTATTTGCTTCCCTCTGGAAAACTCCCCATTCATCACTTGCACACAGTTTAAGAAACAGAGATACCAGGAAAAACTATGATGGCTCAGAGAAAACCCCCAAAACCTCTGGTGATGGGGTAAGAGCTGAGGCTTCTCTGTGCTAAAAACAGTGGAAAACACAAACACAATAATCAAGGGATCACTAACTGCCTTGTACTTTTTGGAGACTGGCTCTATAGAAGCCTTAGTTTAAGCTCCACAGAAGATTCTGGAAGGAGCTTTTCAGGAGCACCCCAGCTCTGCAGAAACATTCCAGGTGGAGACTTTTTCCCTCTAACTTGTGATGAACTCTGTCCTTTCTGTGTGAATTCCCCCACTGAGATCACAATCACTTCAAAGGAGTACTTCATGCCTGTCTGAAGTGCTGAAATCATTATGCAACTTTGCCATTTCCTTTCCCTTTTCTTTTTCAGTAACAGAAAAGAAAACTGAGATGTTTTTCAGCTTCACACTGTGAGCAGAGATTACTGCAGCTTCCTTCCCTCTGGCTCATGCTGATCCTCTCTGATAGAAACCTCAGGAAAAGTTATCACACATTGCCAGCTCCCTTTGAGGGCTCCACTGGCACCAGAATCCCCCAAGGAGGAAACAGGAGGAAGGAAACATCACCCAAGGTATCCATGCAGGTGACAGGAGACACTTTTCCCTGTCAGCACAGCCCTGAAAATGCCAGGTAATCCTCCTGAGCCAAACTGTTCTTCACTCAAGAGTAGCACAGAGCCACAGAAATTTGGAATGTTGTGATTCACACCAAGAAAATGCAGGCTGATCTTCAAAAGATTTTGTTCTCAACCTCTGGAGCACTTCCCACTGGAAAATGCAGGTTCTGTTTGTCCTTGGCACACTGGAGCCAGCATTCCTTGGCCCTGAGGTTTCCATTATCTCCTTTTCAGGAGATACAACCACACTTTTTTTCTTTTCCCCTGGGCCTTCAGTCTCAGAGCATTGCTCAAGTATCATTAACCCCTCCAGTATTACTGACCCCTCCAGTACTATTAATTCTGCTTCTCCTGATGTTCCTTTTGTTCAGGAGAACTCCAGTGTTCCCACTGAGGTAAGAGCTGCCAACACCACAGCAGCCAAATAAGGAACTCATTCAAACAAACTCTGCTTGAATTTAGCAACTATTTTATAATAAATATTTTTTAAAATCCTTAAGAAAGCAAGTAAAAAAAGAAACAAATTAAAATAAAGTAATTACTACTTGTTATTTCATCAAGACCAACACATTGTATCTCTTCTTCCACAGACACAAACTGTAATAATTTTATCATATTATGTCTTAAAATCCATCACACTACATTTCCTCATATTAATGTAAAATTAAACTGAACACAATGTGAATGTTCATCTGTTACCACATTTCAAAGAAACTAAATCCTAAATTAAGTTGATATTCACCTAATAGCCAGACAAACTTCCTTCTGGATTTCAGAGCAGATCTGATCCCTTGGGGCCATCAGTAACTGCCACAGTAACAACCCAGATCTTCTGACAATGTCTCTGTTCCTTTCAGTTTGAGGGCTGAAGAAAAATTTAAAAACCACCTAAGAAAAATTAAAGACAAAAATATTAATATTGAAAATATAAACATTACTTACATTAACTTATTTTCTGCAGTCAGTTCCTCAAACTATTTGTGTGGGTCTAGAAATCTGAGAGAATCTGATTTTGAATCAAAAAAGGGAGGGGGGGAAATACAAAGGAAGAAGGATATAACCTCTCTGTGTTTTATTTTAATCTATAGAGATTGTATTGAAATTAGGGCTCTTAAATCAATATATAAAATATTGCAAAGCCACTGCTTAATCAACTTCCATTACATGGATACCAATGGAGAAAAAATTAAATAAAATTAATTAAAAATAAAACCAGTGCTTGTGTGTACTCCAAACCAAGTTTTTCATTTTTCCATGTGAGTTTTGAAGCCCACTTCAGGTTGTGTACCTGGAAGACAACGAGGATGCAGCGGATGATGCAGGTGTCTCCATTGACCATGGCCTTTTCCATAATGTCACAGATGCTGCTCAGGTGATGGGCTTCAATGGGATGCTGCTTGCCCAAAAAATTGCTGATGGGGAGGTTGTTGCTGGCTGCCAGGAGGTTGAGTTGGTGGATGCACATGGCACCAACATGGTGCAGTAACTGGTTAATGACCTCATTTGTGGTTGTTGCATCCCCTGCAAGAAGAGGAGAGTTCAAATGCTGTCTATAGACACAGACTGGATTATCAGCCTCTGTCTCTAAAATGCAATAAATCAACTTCAGGGCATAAAAGGATTACCCAAGCCACCTTTTTATTGTGCTGAAGGCAGCAAGAATCTGGAATCTTCCCCACATCTCACTTTGTACTTTTCCCTCTCTTAAATGAAAGCTGAACCATGACCAATATTTACAACTCTTTTCAGGAATTAACTCAGCTTTTAACAGCAAGGCAGTTTCTGTCTGTTTATTCTCTGCCACTCCTCTGTTTCACTTCCCCTTTGTACAAAGTGCTGACTCGTGGGCTCCCCTCACCTTTGGGCTCTGTGATGACGTGACTCACTCCCAGCCTCTGGCACACACAGTGGAATGCCTGGTTCCCAGGATTGCACCACTGATCAATATAATCATTGGAGCACGTCCAGATCATGTTATTCATTGTATCATAACAGGCACCTGAGAGAAGGAAAATATTTCACACATCAATTTAGTAGAAAACCAGACTGAAGCGTCATTATAGGCATCATAAATCCAAACTATTTGCTTTAAAAAATTATCTAAACAATGGGCATGCAACCCCACCCCACTGCAGCGTTTCTGACTGCAAATTCAATCCCAGATGGATCATTTAGGATCTGAGGGACTCCTACATTCCTTACCAAGCCCTGGCACCAGAGCCCCCCGTCCGAGCGAGCTGCCCGCAGCATCGATGAGATCCGCCCTGCTGGTGAACTGCCCATCCGAGATGTTGAACACCAGGCTGGAGGCAAGAACTGCACAGAAACACAGCTCCAATCAATTCCTGAGAAGTTTATTGCATTCCAGACAGCCAAGGACTCCCAGCCTGCCACCAATGGCCCTGACTTACTTTTTAAGGAGGACAAAGCGCTGGTGCCCCCGAAGAGCGAGCGCGTGGCCGAGCTGCCCGAGCCCCCCGGGGGCGGCACCAGCATCACCAGGTACGTGCCACACGTGTAGATCGGGGTCTTCCTCAGCATCTTCAGGGGCAGCCCACAGCTCGTGTTGGCAGCTGCAATGTGCACCAGAGAAAGGTCACAAACTGCACTTCTGCAGAACAAGGCAGAGCTCTGCTTGGGGCTTCAAAGGAATCCACAGTTAGAAGCTCTGTTGAGAAGTTTCTACAGAGTTCCAGAATGGCTGGGATCAAGATCATCCCATTCCAGCCTCATGGATAGGGACAGCCCTTCCATGAGACCAAGGTGCTCAGAGCTCCATGAACCTGGCCTTGAGCATTTTCAGGGATGGGGCATCCATGACTTCCCTGTGGACTCCCAGCCTCACACAATCAATCCCCACAAGGCTACAAAGAGTTTCACGGGTTATTCAACTAAAGAAACCAACTTCAAAATAAAATAAATAAATATCTAAGCTATAACCAAAACTATTAAGAATTGTGTGGTGATAATTACATTGAAAGCACTTGGAGCCAAATTATCTCCTCACATCCAGAGATCACTTGAGATTCACTATGCATTTACTATTTTTAAGTTCTCCTGCTCCTCATGAAACGTAGACAGCCCAAATGATCTCCTTCCTGCAACAGCTGATCAACACCTTTTGAGTGCTGACTCAAGAATTAGCCAAGAATAGCCACTTACTCTCCTTTTTCTGTAGCACTTGAGTTGTTAAATGGCAAAACATAACCTTTAAAATAGCTCTCTGAGCTAACTCCTTGCCAAATTCCCTGGAAGCAGAGCCATTTCATGTATAATTTATTTTTATGGAAATACTTTCAATTGTTTCAAATTGAAGAAAGAAAGCTCATGTGCTTGTGAAGGAAGAAGAGAAATAATTCAAGATAAACTGGATAAAACCTTCAGACAAATCTAACAAAGCTCCAGATCATCCTGAAAACCATCAGTGCAGCTCAGTTCAAGAGTCCCTCATTAACTTTGGTTGTTTCCATAAAAGAAGACCCAAACATTGTGCAGATACCCTCAAAAAAGTGAAAAATCACCTAAGATTTGTATTATTCCAGCGACTGGTGAAGCAATAATTCCATTTTCTAACCTACAGGCCATTTTTACACACCAATTAGAAGCCCAGCTGAGCTGCAAGCAGAGAAATGCAACTACCAGATTTCCCCAAATTAATGCAATAATGAAATTGGAAAATTCTTCCAATTTTCCATCCCTAAAGTTTCCTCACAATCCTAATTCAGCAAAGGAACTCATAATTCCAGCATCAAACAAATACTGTGTGGATCTTCCAACTACATATTTGGGGGAAAAAAAGACAAAAACACAGTTTTTTTTTAACCTGTGCTAAGAGGTCAGTAATAAGCAGGATGGATGCTGTGTGAGTTAAGAAATGAAAAGTGAAGTGTTTCTGACCTGCCTGGTCCTCCTTGAGGGTGTTGGAGATGGTGGAGCCTGTGAGAGCAGCCAGGGTGGCCGAGGGGGAGGCGCGGTACCGGGACAGGCGGCTCAGCAGCATCTCATTGATGCTCTTGGCAGATTCCCCCTCTTTCCTCATCAGGATAATTCTTTCCTGCAGAGGATTTGCTATACAAATGCCATTTTCTACCTGGTAAAATGGGTGGGAAAAATACTTTAGATGTTGAAATCTCTAGCTGAGAGATCACCCAAATTCTATCAGGCAGGAACACAAAGTGAAACTTTGCTGACAGATGTTCTTGCAAAAGCAAAGTTCTGAAAGCAAGACAGGAGTATTTTTTTGTTTGTGACTTCATGGTTCAATAGAATAATTTAACAGAAGATATCTAACATCTTTGAGATATTTAATAGGATATCTTCTATTTATGACTCTTCTTAAAGACAGAACAGCTTGTCGTAAACTTGAGTTTATTTAGGAAACTCTGCTTAAAAATACATAATCCTCTTGTATTTTCTTAGTGGTGTTTCACTTGCAAATCATTTGGCTCAATCATTTTTCCAGGGAAAAAGTGTGAGCAATGATTTCTTCAGACCATGATGTTCAGGGGATGTTTTACTGCAGAATTCATCTCTTAATGAAGATGTGATTTAGAGCGTTAGGGATTTTCCATGAGTTGTACTACTACAGCCTCCCAATTCCAGCTCCACCATCCCACTCCATCCTCCTCTGCTGAGGAGAAATACAGACATAAAAACCACATTTTATGCTACAAGAGAACTCATATTGCTAAATATAATAATCCTCTGGAGATGGAATTGGACAGTTCACCTTCTGTTCTGTTCAGTTATTTCACATAAATCCATTCAGATCACGCCCATAAATATCCAAAACTAATATGTCAATTAAAAGTTGCTGATATTTAATTAAACTGGGTTATGCTACCAACATCAGGCATAGAAAACACACAATTTGCTTACTATAATTTCAAAAATATCCATAAAGACAGAGTGGCCTTTGGGGGTTTTTTCATTGAGGCTTGCAGGAGACCAAATCCAGTAGAAAAAGGTGCCATCTGAAGAAAGATGCACGGTGGTCATAGTGCTGCCAACTGGGAAGTGATTTACTGGCATTGGGATTATCTGACATACCTATGAGACAGAAAGCATCTTAACAGGTCAGATTTTGCACTTTGGCCTTACAAGTATGAACAGTATGAAAAATAAATAGAGATCAAATGCAGTTAGTGCAGAAGAGGCTTAATATTGGACTTAGTAGTAGCATTACATTGATTTATTACCAACAGCTATTCTGTGATATTTGCCAAATATTCAAACCAGCTCATAGATCTCAAATTTAACTTATCTAAAAATAAAAGGATCATCTCCTCTCTAATGATGGAGAACAAACCCACAGTACCACAAGGAAAATACACATCCTATTGAGTCACCTACTTTCTGCAAGTTCTCTTAAACACTGCTTGAAACTTGAGAAGAAAAGGGGAATCTAAAGACTCTCAGCATCAGGAAACACACTGGACATAAATGTGCGTATCCATCCTTAAAACCACAGCAGAAAAAACCCCAAAGTAAACAAACTACCCCAGTTTTACAAAGGGCAACAGTTGTTTATCCACAAATCACAACCAGATCTGAAACAACACCTGAATTTTGGGACAGGGGAAGAACAAAGAGCTGTTCAGGAAGAACACATTCTTGATTTAAATAAAAGTCCATTTTGCTGTTGTTTGATTGCTTTAAGAAGTGACCACAGTGGAAAAATGGAGTATCACAGGGATCATTATCAAAGTGGCCCTGCACAGACACCCCAGCAATCCTGTGCATCCCCTGGGAGCATTGTTCAAATGCTCCCGGGGTTCTGGCAGCCTTGAGCATTCCTGGGGAGCCTGAGCAGTGCCCAGCACCTTCTGGAGGAAGAACCTTCCCCGGATACCCAACCTAACCCTGTCCTGACACAGATCCAGCTGTTCCCTGGGTCCTGTCCCTGCTCACAGAGAGCAGAGGTTGGAGCTGCCCCTCCTGAGGCAGCTGGGGATTGGTCTCCCTTCAGTCTCCTCCAGGCTGAGCAAGCTCCACGAGTACCCCATAATACAGAACAGTGTAATTATAGATAAATACATATATTTATATATAAGACACATTGAAACAGTAACATCACTACCATAACTTCCACATTCACCACAGAGTCGCTTCAAGGCGGGGTTAGAAAAACGCAGTTTCACAAAACAAGAAACTTCAAGGATAAAACCAATTAAAGTTAAAATGGGTGTGATTCATTCAGCCTGCTTTGTTCCTGTCCCCTTTACCTGCAGGGTATGTTGATCCACGAGCTGGAACAGGTAGTGAGGTTTGCTATCAAAGGACACGGGCCGATGGAGGAGTTTGCCGTTGCCAAAAGCCACCCAGCCCGTCTCCAGCTCCTCGTTCCGGCAGTACACAAACCCCCTGGAAAAAACCCACCAGGATGTTCAAACTCCATCAACCCTGCCCTGCTTTTTTTGGGTTTTATTTCAAATAACAACCACAATGCAACCACAGTGCTGAACTTTGACTGAACTTATTCAAGTCAGCAATTTTTGTTGTGAAAGGCTTTAAGCGTAAAAAGCCTCGTGGTTTTCAAGCAATGAAGAAGCAAGGAGGTACAGTGAGTCACAGCTGCACTAATTACTTAATGAATGACATAATTAGCAAACAAACACTCACAAACTCAGCTATAAATAAGAAGTCACAGAACTGGTCTGTAGTATATCCCTCTCAGCAGAGAATCAACCAACATACTAGACATTAAAAAATAAAACTGATTTGAAAATTCTGCTGCTGTGGAGGTTGAACTAAAAATCTCTACAGGTCCCTTCCCCCTCAACTTGTTCTTTAATTTTAGACAAAACACACTCAAGAAGAATTTCAGATGAGAAACCAAACACATTAGAATAGCATTTAATGAAAATTCACAATATCATGGAATCACAAACTGGTTTGGCTCGGGAGGGACCTCAGAGATCACCTCCTTCCAAGCTTCATATCCTCCAGTTTTGCTACTCCCAACATCTGGGAGAAGTTTCCCACATCAGGAACCTTTGGGTTTCAGCAGCTCTGCAGAAGAGCCAGCCCTGAAGTGTCCCTTACCTCAGAGTTCCGTGCAGGCCTGAGCCCAGTTTGCTGATTCCCCTGCCCACGGAGTTGGTGGTGTACAGGTAGAGCCCGTCGGCTGCAAGGCACCGGCCCAGGTCTGCGTCTGCAGCAGGAACAAGCAGAGCAGAGAGCAGCTCTGTAACACAGCAGCTGGAACATTCCAGCTGGGAATTCTCCTGGGGGCTACACCCCAGGGAAACCAGCAGGTGCTCATGGCAGGTCACTGCCAACCCTTTTTTAATACTAAATGTATTATTTGGTGCTCTAAGAGCTGCTGTAACACAATCACAGCCCAGCAGACCCAGTGGTTTTCTCACATCTCCTTCAAGCCTCAGAGGTACCCAGATGGTCTCAGTCAGTGTGAGAGGGAAGAACAATCTAATATTGATCCTTGATCTCATTTCTGCCAAACTCTGTGATTCTCCTAAAGCTGCTCAGATCCTTTCACTTCTGAACACTTCAATTAAGACAATATGTATTTGAAACACAAAGCAGTAATTATTAATAATCAAGATGGGACACAAATCCAGTCAATCTATTGAAGTTAACAGGGTCTGGACACTCAGCTCAGGAAGGAGATGTCCACTCACACTCTCTTGCCTAAACGCCTAAAAAGAGATGTCTCCGATAAATCTGCAGGTAAAACAACAACTCAGATTTTTAAACTCCTATGGACTGCATTAAATGTCATCAAATCAGAACTAACATTTCTAAAACCATGTGAACTCTTATTTATTACAAAAATAGTAAGCAAACAAAGCAGTAAAAACTGAGAATGAATTCAGGAAAAGAAATACAAAAGAAAGCATTAAAAAAAGAACTTCAAACTCAACTAGGTAGAAACAAAAGCAGAGTAGGAAAGAGGGGGAAAAACAAACCAATGAACTTGTACTTCTAAAAATAAACTTGCTGTGCCACTGATAGCTGGCTATTGAAGACAGGGAAACTGCACAGGGCAGTGATTATGCTCTAACGAGGGGATAATATCCAAACTCTGCCTGACCCCTCTGAAAAATTCCCACTGGAGTCAGGAAGGGTCACTGGATCAACTGCTTTGGACTGCTTCCCACAGACTGACAGTTTAAATCAGCAGCTGCTCTCCAGCAACATTTTTTTGAGCCCCAACTCTAAAGTCTTACATTTGTCTTTAAACAATTATCAGCACTTAAAGCATCCTGTCCTCTTCTGCTGATGGTGACAAGGATGAAATAATTCACCTTTATTCTCACTGCTGGCACCAGTGTTGGCATCAGGGGCAGGTAACATGTCCTCAAAGCCCCAGGACACGATGTGCTTCCCTCCAAGTAGGCAGGAGGGGGATCCAGGGCCTCCCTCCAAAAGCAACAACCTTTAAGCAGAAAATAAAATAAAATTTTATAAAGAATAACTTTAGGAAACATGAGTTAAATTAAAAGTTAAGACCATGATGTATTTAAAGTAATTATTCTGTCAGAGTTCATAAGTCATTTAAAGGAATCATCAATATTTAATGAAAAAATAAAAACAAAACACCCAAAATCCAATCAATGCTTTTAGGTTTGATTTTCTGATGTCTTCTGCACATGACTAAATCTTCCCTAAAGCCTTCAATAACTCTAAAGCCTTTTAATCACTTTTAAAGACATTCTTCCCTACATGCACTCAACACATTTTCAGAGCTGCTGGAAACTTTTATAAGGAGAAAAGTTCTACAAACCTGTAGAGAACATCAGCCACAGGCAGGGACCCCAGCTCAGTCTGTTTCTGTAATAGATGCACTGTATGAACAAAGGTTTTCAGCGACCCTCTAAAAGGACAAGAAAAACATGAATTAAAGATGTCTATTGAAGGCAGACTGAACACACACAACAGCAGCCACAGAGAACACCCAGAATCACAGCCATGACATGGCATTAGCTTCTCTTCTAACTGGCATTTCCTTCCTGGAGGATGTTCATTCTTTGGGGAGGAAGGGGAAGGAGGAAGAGAGGGGGACAGGCAGAATGCTGGGGAACCTCTGGCCTACATTCCATCTTTTTTGGAAGAGGCTGAAGTCCCAGCTGGGAGGGAGAGCAGCAACCACAGGCTGGGCTATCAACAACAGGTTCATAAGGCAATCCAGGCACCTGATAAACACCTCAACCTTGCTCCTGAGGCAGCTCTTTCAGGACTTCTTGTAGCTGATTAATCACATTCAGATCTCCAGTGCAACCCATGGATATTCCTGGCTGAGCCCAAGTGCGAGCAAGAGCTGCTGCACTCCCACCTGGAGATGCTTTTCCTAACTCAAATAGGAAAGACCAGACCCATCCATTTCTTATCAAGATTCTGACTTCTTTTCACAGAATCATGGAATATCCCGAGTTGGAAGGAACCACAAGGATCATCATCCAGCTCCTGGCCCTGCAAAGACAGCCCAACAATCCCAGGCTGTCCCTGAGAGCAGTGTCCAAGTGCTCCCGGAGCTCTGGCAGCCTCTGGGCTGTGACATCCCCTGGGGAGCCTGGGCAGTGCCCAGCACCCTTCCCTCATCTCCAACCTAAACCCCCCTGACACAGCTCCAGCTGTTCCCTGGGTCCTGTCCCTGTCCCAGAGATCAGGGCTGCCCCTGCACTGTCCCTCCTGAGGAAGTTGTGCACTGGGATGAGGTCTCCCCTCACAACCCCAAATTTGGAAGATCCAGATGTCTTTAAAAAATCTGCATTTTACCATTTCTGTTTTAAAGGTCAAGGCCATTTTCTGGAAGGTGTGGTAGCTTGATTTCCAGGCATCACAGCCCACCTTAAGCAGGAGAATTTGGCTGAGTCTCAGGTCAGTTATGAGCTGCTTTCCCCACAAACAGGAGTGATCAGCTGCAGAGGTCCATGGCCTGCACTCTGCTGAGTCCAACCTTTTGCTGTCACATGTGGTCACTCAGCTCCCAAACTTCCCTCCTCCACACCCCAATCCCTGTTTTCCCCAGTGACATCTTCAGCTCTTTGCTTTCACTGATAAACCTCAGCCTGGAGAAAATTGACACCAAATACATTAAAGCACCTCCATTAATTATTTAAAGCAATATTTACCCTGTTGTTTTATTTTTAGCAATAAGAAGCACCCAAGATTGCAACTAGGAATGTCAATAATGGTCTCATTTTCAAGGTTTTTTCTTCAACACATGACTTAGATATTTAAAGGAAAAGTGTGAGGCTTTCAGAGGTGAACAAAGCACAATGGGATATTTCAACTCTCTAAGCAATGCAAGGCAGACTTGCAAAGAAAATAAAAGATCAACCTGAAGTTCAAAAGCTCTACGTGAAATTTAGCTCAGCTGCAAGGGAACATCCCATATTTCCTGCAAATTGACATCTGGGGAAAAAAAAAGAAATGAGATTGTGTTTATCAAATCCAATTTCTCTGAGCTATGTTCAAGTACATTGCCTTTCAGATAAGGCAGTTGTCAGGACAGAATAATTTGCCACATACCATAAATTTCTCATTGACTTCATTAAAACAAGTGCACTAGAAATTAAGTAGGTTTCATTTGAATAAACCTTTTCCTAAAGCAAATCATGCCATATCCTGGGAACTCCAACATCTTAAATGAGAGTTAAACTTCACAGACAAGGCTGTGACCTGGAGAAGCAGTCAAACCACTATTTCCAAAAGGCTCCTTGTGACTTTAAAGCCACATTCATGGGGCTTTGCAGAGGTTTTGTATTTCCTCTCCCTCTCCCCAAGCCCCATTCTCTTAAAATAGTAGGTTTTGATTAAAAGCAAATATGTCCAATTTGTCCTCAATCATTTGATGCCAAATCCATACAGGACAAGGGGTATTTTAATCTACAATGATTGAACTCTTCACTGGCAACAAAATTAAAAAATACCTCCAGACATTTGAGAGACAACACTGAAATCAAATCTGAAAGGAATTGCCCTGAAACCTGGCAGTCCCACCTTCTCCAGCCAAAGAAAGGTGCAGGACAAAGGGAAAAGGAGACAACTTTTTTCCCTGATAAACACATTTGGAACCATTCCTAGAGCAGCTCACTGCAGTAGAAGCAGCAATGTGCACACGAGGCATTGCTAACCCAGATCCTTCTGCTTTTGCATATGCTAAACACATGCAAAAATGAAATGCTTAGCAGTTTCACCCTTTCCAACCCAATATTTAAATATCAGAAAGAAAGGCTGGTGCAAGCTAAAAATAACTATCACCAGTGCAGTCACATCATTTTTGATTTGTTTCAATGGAAAGAGAGAATGAACACCAACCACAGCATTGCCCAGGGGTGCTGGAGTCACCATCCTGGAAGGGTTCAAAAACCATGGATGAGGAATTTGGGGATATGGTTAATGGTGAATCACTGCTGGACGGTGCCAAAGTTCCTTAATTCTCTCTATTTTGCAAGTAAAACTTTGTGTGCTTGTGACCCCTCAGAGAACAACATCTGGCTAGGATTTCACCTTACGCCAAACCTCAAGAACCTCAGTGCAACCCTTGAATTTAAGAACTCCAGGGAGTTATATCCAATTTTACCAATCCCATGATTCTCTGTTACTTCAGCTCCCTTACCTCGCACAGGCCAAGGCAACCAGGGCAGCAGCAGCATTTTCCTTCTGCTTGTAGGGGATGTGCTGGCCGGAGGGCGCCGTGTCCTCGAGCCAGGAGCAGAGCAGGGACTCGATCCCGTTGAGGCAGTCGGCCGGTTCCTTGGTCAGGCTCAAGGGCTGGCAGTCCCGAAGGCAATTCAGCAGCACCTCAGCAGTGATGTTACACAGGGAAGGGTCCGTCCTGCTCTGCGACTGGATCAGCGGGAACACCAGCAGCAGCCCCATGCGGGAGGTGAAGGGAGCCTGCTCCGGCTGCTGTAGCAATCCCTGGCGCTTGAGCAGGGCCAGCGCCTCCTCGTCGCCGGAGCTCTCGCGGTCGTGCTGCTCCTCCAGGGCCAGCTGGCGCTGGGCGTTCCAGAGCCCGCGCAGGGCGTTCAGCCGGTACTCCAGCAGCCGCGCGTACGCGTTGCTCTGGTTGCCGCACACCGAGCGCAAGCGCTCCGCCAGCTCCGTCGGGTTCTTGGTCTCGAAGGTCAGGATCTGGAAAGGGGAAAGTGGGTGTTGATAGAGGGTTCTAAAGGGGAAAAAATAAAATCTCGTATGGCTGTGGTGTGATTTTTAGATCTGCTGTTCTCTGCAGCAGATGGAGGGATATCATTTTTAATTTCTGGGCCAAAGAACAAGCGAGTGGTGCTGCGTCCATCTCAGGATGAGGAGTGATGGCCATAAACGGAAGCACGTGGAATCCCATGAACCTCTGTCCATGGAGGATGGCAAGGACTGGGACAGCTGCCCGGGGAAGGTGTGGAGTCTGTCTCTCAGGACATGTCCCCGTGTCACCTGCTCCAGGTGACCCTGCCCTGGCAGGGGCTTGGATTGGGGATCTCCCAGGATCCCTTCCCACCCACTGCTGTGGCATCCTGTGAGCCTGTTATTGCTGAGTCAGCATCCTCACCAAACCCAGGTTTGGGGGTTGCTGACGGGGGACTTACAAGCTTTCAATAAACAACAACAACACCACAGATTGTAAAGAAAGATACACACACAAAAGAGTAGCTTGGAAAACAAACACTCCCCTCTCCTCTGGAGCCTCTTTCTGTAATCGAGGCAATTTTGTTAAAAACTTCAAAAGAACTGCAAGGCTGGAGGGTCCCAGGGGTTTAGAGCCCTTCCATGAAAACTGGTAGGTCACTAATATTGTGTAACAAGAACACGCTTGTTCTAGTTTTGGAGCTCTTCAAATAAACAAACAAACCAACCAACCAACCAGTTTATTCCAATCCACCAAGAGCTCTGTTACACTCTCTCCCTCCCCTGCTTTTTTCTCTCTTAAATTTTACCATCTTGCACTTAGCTACACCTTTCTCAAAATACTTCAAGTTGCTGCTGTAGTTAAAAACCCTAAAAGTCTCCTCCTCATCATTTCAGACAGAAGAAAGAGGCTTTTTTGGCACTTCTAAATAAAACTGGAAACCAAGTTAGAACAACAGAAAACAAGTAAAGCATGACACAAAAATATATTTATGGTTTAATACCCAAGCCTGGGACTGGAAAACTCAGATTTTTAAGTAATTTACAGACAACTTTTCTCCTTCTAGAAAACAACAGTGGAGATCAGCAAAGTCACTGAAGCTGTGGCAAGCTCAAGGAAAGCCATGAGCCAAGCATTTTCTGATACTCTGGATCCAGCGTCCAAAGGGATTTGGTATCCAAAGGGCTTCTGGCCATGTTCCAAAGTGCATCATTTCATCCACCCTCAAACACAATTTCTGGCCCATCTTTAAGCTGTAAAACTGTCCTTCTCTCATTCAATAAATAAATATAAACGTGGGAAGGGGAATGTGAGACACAAATCTGCCATGAGGAATGGCATCCAAGGCTCTTTGTTTTGTGGGGTTTTTTAATTGCAGGCAGCAGTCATAGAGATCGTGAAATAAATGTTCCTGGCTAATTGCAGACTCCTGAACAGCTTGTTAAAATGCTGCAGGACAATCACATCTGCCAGTGCCACACAGCCTCTGACTAAAGGCAAGGAAACAGCTTTGCAGTAGGACTTTGACCACTAGAGCCAGGAAAAGTTCACCTGAAAGGAATTCACATCATAATTACACCTGAATGGATGTTGTATTGAGCTCCTTACACCTAATAAGCCTCCTTTAATTAACTTCTCCAAGAGATTATGAATATTAATTCTTAAACCACATATTACACATTTAAAATAACCACCTTCTGTTGTGTGTTCTGCTGTCTCAAAAATAAGTTTGTTTCCTGTTCTAGATGGAATCACTTTCTACAACAGTTGGCTTTTGATTTTCTTGAACTAAACTGGGCAGATTTTCCACTAAGTGACGACAAGCTGCAGAAATGGAGGAAAAAGAGAATTAATTTTTGCATTTTCAGAGTTAAATGCTGGAGAAAACAGGTCTGTGGTCTTTGTTAATAACAAAGATACCAACACAAAAGACAAGCTGTGATGTACTTGATGTTGCATGTCTTGCTCCTCAAATCCCACAGTTTAAATAATGAAATTTATTTTTTTTCCTTTGATTTGGCCCTACAGCTCTGAGTCTGTCTTGTAGCAATCAGGACGAGTCAGTGTCATCAGTTTTGCTGATGAAAAGCCTTTTCCTGCTGAAGTTTTAGTTTCTCCCTGATCCCACAGTTCCCAATTTGCTTTAAAAGCATGCATGGTCTGTCTGGGATTTTGCCTCAGTCTTTCATAAGGGAAATGAGCACTAATTTGGGTAAATGATACAGGAAGTACATCAGTTCCAACAGATTTACAAGATCATTCCAAAATGGGACTTCCAGACTTTTGATAATGCAGTTTACATCAACTGATTTTCATACAAGGCTTATGGAACCAGTGGAAAAAAACTCTAATCATTCAACATCATCTGAGGGTCTAAGCAGGCATCTGCACTTCCAGTAAACAAGAGGATGTTAGAAAGGATGTTAGAAAGGATGTTAGAAGAAAGGTGTGAGGTCATCTGCTGTACAGAACACTTCAGCAAATTAAATTAAAGGCTGTTTTCCTCAAAAGCCTTTTTACTAGAGGTCAGTACTCAGAGCTACCTCCAGAAAGGAGCTTGAAGACCAAATGTTCCCAGTGAGGCTGGGACAAACACTCTGGAGCTTCCAGGATTCAGACACATCCCAGGGAACTGCTCTGGCTCTCCCTGGGAGCCAAATCCAGCCCTTCCCTCCCCAACAGTGCCAGAGCTTCACTTGGCCCCTGCCAGATCCATCAGTGCTTCCCTCTGGATACATTAAAGACTCCACACAGGAATCCCAGTCCTTGCCAGGATATCTCCAGGCAAAGCTTGTCATCTTCCAACTATCTGAAGTCAAAACAAGTTAAAATAAAATGCAAGAAAACCCTCCTCATGTTCTTTCACAAATTCTGATACAAACAACACAACTACCAGGGTTTATAAAAGGGAAAATTCCCTTTCTTGCTGCCTCTGAGCTGCCTCAGGATTTACACCTGAGCCTCAGCTCTGATTTGGGACTGATTCCCAGCACCCTTTGGGGTGCCTCGATATTTCCCTGTCAGGGGCAGACACCAAACCCAGCCCCACACAAACCTCACTGAACCAGTCCCTGATCCATCAGCTCCCAACTCCAACCATTCCTGACTAACAAGGCTTGAAGAGAATCAAAGAGGATGAAGAGGATGCAACAAACATCACTTTACCATAGAACAAGTTATCTAAGTAGCTACTTACATATCACTAAAAACTGTTATTAAATAGTTTAATTGACACTATTTTAATTTTACAGTATCTTATCCTTACACATTATTTCCTTGATCTTTTAAATCAATTTTAGTCAATATTTTAATTAGAAAATGGTAGAGCCAGAGTTCAATCACTCTAATTGGTCCTTGACATCATCTTCAACATTGAGGAGCACAAAAGGTATCTGATTTTAGATGAATTATTGGGAGGTGTCATCTTTCCCACTGTATCCAATATTTGTCCTTTTGCATCCCACTATATGACCTCACTCAGGTAATTCTTCCCATCAAACAGAATTTTTGCCAAATCTGCTCCAGAAAGGAGTGGCTGACATTCCCTATTTTCAGGGCAACATGTTTCTCTGCTGATAGTAAATACCAGACCAAGTACAATTAACACACACTAATATACATGAAGAGTTTTAGCCTGAGGTTTTATGACCCTATTAAGTAAATTTAAATGTGAGCTGTCACTAAAAGGCAGCTTTCTCCTCTGGCTACAATTCCTGCCCTTTGTCCTCTCCCTGGTGCCTGTAGGGGGTGTATTTTAATTCTGCTGCACAGGGAACTGAGGAGCAGGGAAGTTGTGCAAAAAGAGGGGTTTTTATCCTGAACTGGCATATTGGAAAGGGAAGCCTCAATCTCCAACAACATTTAATTCTTTCTCTCCAAAGCTCAACTGGCTGAAGTTCACATGGAGGAACATTTATCAGGATCAATTACACCCCTTTACCCCCCTGAGTATTAAATATGGATTATTACTATCTCACAGGAGGTGAGATAAACCAGACAGAAAAACAGAAACAGCCTCAAAATTGTAAAATATCTTTAAATCAGCATGAGAAAAAATTAATTCCATTACTTTGATCACCCCATTACAGGTTTAAGGTCATTCCTCTTGTACAGAATTAACAGAGAGGCAGCACCACTTGTTTACCGGGCTCTTTTGTCTCTAGAAACACCAATAAAACAATGTAAAAAGACTGAATTACAAAAAGTATGGATTATTCTCTAACAGAAAGAGCACAAGTGACAGTTTTAAAGGTACCCTGAAGATTGAAATACACATCCCAACTGAACCTGCTCCATAAACAACCCTGTGTCCTTGTCTCCCACTGTGTTGGGGAACAGCCTTCTGCTCCTGGCATTTTCTGGGACACCCAGCACGAAGCTGCCCTGGTGCAAAACCCACCTAAATTTCTTCTAAAACATTTCCTAGCCCCCCTCTAAGGCCTTTGCCTTGCTACACCACGTGCCAAATATACAAATATGTCTGAACATTTTCTCCCTGATGTTTTAGCAGCTGCTGCACTTTACACCATGCTTTAATGCTGCAGTTAAAAAACTACAAGTCTCAAGGTTGTTCCAATTTTTTCTGCTCCAAGAAATTTTAACCTTATCCTCTTGTTCAAAGCCTCTGCTGAGTCCTGTGTGGAGCAGCGCAGGTTTTTAACTACTCAGCTAAAAGCAGAAATTGTTTTCTTTTGTGAAAGCACTGGAAATCTCATTGCTCACAAATAAGCACTAAGACACTGCTATCTTTTACAATTTTATCCCAAATCATTTTTGTAACCATACAAATTTACGAAATAACCTTCATATCTGAGATGAATTACAGAGAACAAGCAAGCTGTAAATAAATAAAATGCTATAAAGTGTTGTTTCTTTGTTCATTAAAATATTTCTTTGGCTCTTACTCAAATAGTAGGTGAAAAAGGTAAAGAAAAATCTTTGTAATTTAAACATCTGAGAGTGCAGATCACTGAATTAATAAGCTGCAACTGGTAACAAGATCTATATTTGGGAAACAGATTTGCAAAATCATCCTTGAGAAGTTTCCTAATGTTTCTCTACAAGGTTACCTAAAATACAACTGCCAAACTCCAAAGTCAGAGGCCCAGTGGTCCATATTAGAGAAGTTTAATAAATTCCAAGTGCTGGCAGAGGACCCCTGGGGCACTGGAAGGGGAGGAACAGGCAGGATGAGGCTGTTCCAAGCCTGCCACACGCCTGGATCAGCAGTTTTCAAGTCAGAGGTCACAACCCCAGGAAGGGTCACTCACTTAGGAAGGAGTCAATTGTTGATGGTGGCATTAGGGACTTTCAGCATGACAGAGGTGACGCTTGTAGATGGCAGAAAGGTCACAAGCAGAAAGGTTTGGGAAGCACTGACCCAGATAATTGCAGGGAACTGCTCTCCCCCTCAGCAATCAGGCAAAAGTGACAAAATGTTTTCTCTGGGCCGGGAGGAAAATGGGTGAAAACTTCCAAGATTAGCAGAAACCTTCCAGTCTAAATCATTTTATGGCAAACACAAGTCAGTCACAGGACTGGCACATGCTGAGAAAAGAGCACTGGGCTTCAGCTCTTCAACCTCTCTGCAGAGAGCCAGCCCAGGCCATGCTGGGGGAAGGAGGACAGGCCACCACTTTTACCTTACTAGTTTCATTTTTATTATTTTGTTTACCTTCCACTCGATTAAAGGGAACTATTTTCAATGCAGAGCCACACCTGCTCCTCACTCTGGCCTACAGAACAGAGCTCAACAAGAGTCCAAGCAGCAGATGAGGACAGACATGATCCCAACAGCTACTGAGGGAGGAGCTGCTCTCCCAGCTCCATGGGAAAACCAGAGGAAGATTCCCTGCCCATGGCAGGAGGGGATACTGGATGACCTTCACCCCAAACCATTCTGGGATTCTGTGGCGACTCTGCAGAGCTGGCAGATCAAATCTCCCTGGTTTGAGGGACCTCTCCTCCTCCAGACAAACCCTGAACACAATCCTGGTGTTACTCCAGGGAAGGTGCTTGGCTGGGAAGATTCTGGAAGTGCTGCAGTTCCCTTTGGGCCACATTAAGGAACTTAAAGGGAACATTAAGCCCTTCCTGCACTCCTGGATGGGCACTGACCAACCACAATGTCATGGTAACACCTCCAGCTCTGTCACCCAGTGTTGTCTCCAAGAAGGAGAAGACTTTGCTCTTTCAAAGACTTCTCTGTGTGAAAGGTTTTAAAATAAAGGTCCAAAGGCTTCTGTAACCACTGACTAATCCAGGTCTCTCCAGACTAGAGAATTTTAGTGAGAAACCTGCACCAGGAGCAGCTGGTTCATGCATAACGTTACAAAATTCTATCAAATTTTTTTTAAAAGCCTCAATTTTTTTAAAATATGCTGAAACAATCTAAGAAGTTGGCATACATCATCACAGAAAAAATAAAAACAGAGCAAAAACTCCACGCCCTTTAAAACTCAACTCAATACTCCTAGAACAAGCTGAAAGAGAAGATTAAGGCACTTGTAACATACCATTAAAGTATATATATGTATGTATACAAATACACAAAAAGATAAAATCAAAGCTGCATGGGAGTCAAAATAGCAAAATAATAAATTTCCATAAGCCTTTCTTGGCATAACACCAGCAATGTAACACTTTTTCCTCTGCTTTTCTTTTTATAAATAGACAGAACCTTTGAACAGAAGGACAAAGGAAACACATCCAAACACACTGACATTAGTCACCAATACGCTCTTTAAACGGATATTTAGGCAAAACAGACCAGAAGGACACTTCTCCACCCAAAAAAATCCATTAAAGTATTCAACATTATACATTTTTAATTGAGCACTTCAGCTCCGAAATTCAGCCAGGCTTCTGACCACCACTGATGAAGCACAAGAAGTGAATTAAAGAAGTTTCCTAATCAAAGCAGCAGCTGCAGCATCTCCTACCCTTGGCCAATAGCACATCCCAAGAGATTTCTGTTTGGACCATTTTCAGAGATATTTATTACACTGCAAGTAGGAGTAGAAAGAGTGTAAATGAGCTGTTGTGTAGCAGTCGCTTGCATGGCCATGCTTCAGTCAGATGTGTGCACCTATTTCCACAAAATGGCTCCTCAAAGCCATTCCACATCACCAAAGCGCCTCTTATTTCAATGAAAACAGCATTAAAAAAAAGGCAGAGAAAAGTTATGAGCTAAATGTTTTACCTTTGCACCATGTGAAATTTCATTTTTTAAAAATCCTTCCCCCTCAATACCAAAGTCTAAACCAATTTGCAGATATCTGAAAATGAAATTGATCGCTTGTGATCATCAATTCCATCAGTGGATGGAAATAAAAGGCTTTAATAAGCTGTGACTTGAGAATAAAGATCAATATAAGTCAAAATCAGTACTTATCAAAAATAAGCACCACAGTAAAAAGTCATATTTAATTACTTATTTCAAAGTTTTGCACTGCAAACACAAACAGGAAAAGAATCTCTGGAGCAGAAAAAATGAGGTGAATCAGTGGCACTGGATTGCTGCAACACTTGTTATAATAAATGTCAAAGCACAAGACACAGTAGCACCAATTCCATTCCTATCCCTCCCAAACAACTGGAATTTTAGAACATTCTTAACACTAACAAAAAAAAATTCTCCAGACCTTAAGTGTTTGTCAAGTGAAGCTGTGTGTCAACTTTCAGGCTGGAACATACTTCTGGCCTGGCTGGCAAGATCTTAAAATAAGGTCTGGTTTGTTTTTTAAAGGATATCCTCCTTTCTTGTGATATAACATGAAAAACGCTGTGGGAGCATGTGATTTTTCTAGCACAGTTTTTAAACGCAATTCTGCTTCTAGAATCAAAATATTTTATTGCATCCAAGCTGCACTGAATGCCAGAGCAACTCTGATCACAAGGGAGAATCATTCCATGTTTATATACACAGAGATAAGTCAGCCACCTTAAAAATCTCCCTTTTCCTGTTCATGTGATTTTTGCCAACATCCATTTCAGGGGAGCAGCTGATTTCTCCATGCCATTCCCCAGTGTCCCAACACACCGGACAGAAAACACACGTTCTGCAGAAAATATCTTTCCTTAGATAAGGCTGGGGGAAGTTTCCCCAAAGCCCAGTGAACAATAATGTTGTCAGGACTGCTCGTGGGGTCATCTCAGCAACAGCCCAGACAGCAGCTAAAACCTCACTAAAAAGGGTTTTTCGGCCTAAAATGCCTGGTACTAAAGAGAGGCCGGAGATAAAGCTCCGGCTGGAGCGTCCCCTGCGCGCTCCCACCGCTCAGCTCCGGTGACAAAGCCCCTGTGTCATTGCGAGCCACACTGCCGGGGAGGAGGGTGGGGTGAAAGAGGAGAAGGGAGGCACACAGGGGGGAAAAAAAAATGCAGTCTACCAAATAGATGCAACCTATAATCCGTGACATTCAGTCCTTCAGCGGCTCCTCCTAAGATAAAACAGCTGCACCGCCTGCCTGCAGCCAACAAACACCAGGGGCAGTTCTGGGAAGGTAAAAAGCTGGGATGAAAATCTGGGCTGCCCTCCTGGCTCCTTAATAACGATCACTGTCAACAGCTGAATAAAACACCCGGGCATCCCTGAGCATGTCGTTGTAAGGCTGATGAATTACAAACCATCTAAAAGTAACAGCAAGAAAACACAAAACCTTCAATAAAAATAAACGGGCCAAAGGCCACGCTGAAATCCGTGAGCACGGCTCTGATTTCCAAACCTTACGGATTCAAAACAAGGAGGACGCACCAATAAATACTTCACCCTCCATTTACATCAGCACCTCACCATCCCCCTGCCCAGCTCCACTTTCGTTATTATCTGAAATAAATCAGATTGACTCAAGACAAGCAGAACGCCTCGACCCCGGCTGGCCCCGGACTCCAGATCCCTCACCCGGCATCCGCAGGCAGCATCCTCCATGCCGGCCCCCCATCCTCCCCTAGTCATCCTCCCTGCACCCCCATCTCCCATCCCCCCGTCCTCCTCGCCTCAGGCCTCCGCTGCCACCGTGCCCCTCCGCCGAGGGCATCCTCCCCCTCACCCCCCGGCCCTGCCCCGGCCCTCCCCTCAGTTCGGGGGGCCGCCTCACCTCCAGCTCGGTGTCGCCGGGCTCGGCCACCCCAATGATCTCGCTGGGCAGCTCGGCCAGGTCGGTGACCCGGATCAGCCCGTCGTGCAGGAAGATGGTCTCCTCCTTCACCGACAGCCACTGCGCCGAGTCGGTGGCCGCGGCCGCCGAAGCGGCCGCCGGGGACCCCATGGCGCGGAGGGCGGGGGGGCTCCGCAGGGCTGAGGCGAGGCGGGTCCCGCTACCCGCCCATGGCGGGGGCAGGGCGGGGGCAGGCGCGTCCCCAGCGGCCTGGGCGCCGGACAGCCGGGGCGCGGCGGGCAGCAGCGAGGAGCGGCGCGTTGCCACCGCGGCGGCGGCGCTCCGGGGAGCTCCGGGAGCCGCCGTGCCCGCCCGCAGCCCCGCGTCCCGCGCCCGCCTCACACACACCGCTGACAGCGCGACGCCATGTTGGGGGCTGAAGCGCGCCCGGCATGCACCGCGCGGGGAACAATACACCCGGCCCCCTCCCAGCCCGCGGGGCCCCGCCCCCCGCGCCCCGCGGCACCGCCCCGAGCGCCGGGACACGCCCCCAGCGGCGGAGCTCCGCCCCTCAGCCGCTCCCGCCGCTCCGCCCGCACCGGCGGCGATGCCGGCAGCGCCTCACCCGTGCCGCTTGCGCTCCGTTCAGTGCTCCACCCGCACCGGGCACGGTGGATCGTCCGCACTGGGCACAGTGCCTCGCTCGCACCGCGGGGAGGGTGGTAACCGCACCGGGAAGAGCGGGTCAGCTGCACCGGGCGCGGCTCCGCATCCGCACCGGGAGCGCTCCCCTCAGAGCTTCACCCGGGGAGCGGATCACCCACGTCGGGTGTTCTCCCCTCAGCGCCTCATCCGGACCGCGGGGCGCTCCCCTCAGCGCCTCCACTCGTCCCTCAGGGATTGCTCCCCTCAGCCCCTCGCACGTCTCTCAGCGAGGGACGCTCCCCTCAGGGCCTCACCTCACTCCCCTCCTGCAATGGCCGCTCCCTCACCCCTTCACTTCCCTCCCCCGAGAGCTGCTCCCTCAGTGCTGTTCTCAGTTTCCCTCTCAAACATCTTGGATTCACTTACTGGGCCCCTCTGAAACTCCCCATTTCCCTCCAGGGCTGGTCCCTCTTGGTTCTCCCTCATGGTTGTTTCTCCTCTCCCATACCCCTGCTCATTCCTATTTTGTCTGTCCCCTCACAGAATGATTTCCCTTTCTCTCTTCCCCTTGACCCCTCTGTCACCATCTCACAGGAATGCTGTCACCTCTCAAGGAGCTTTTTCCAAAGAGCTCATGAGCAAGCAGGTATGTCCCTTCAAATCTGTACCTCTGGATTTATGGATTCCAGAGCGTGTAAAGCAAAAGGGTTGCAACACCTCAGTATGTGTGGAAAAAAAGGGGATCCAGAGGAAAATTGATCCTTCTTTCTCAGCCTAATTTCACCCTCATTTCCCTCAGACCTTGCCCTGAGCCCCTTCAGAGGCACAAAGTATCAGAGGCAGCTGTACCTGGATGTTCAGCAAAGGACGTGCTGCTGAGACAAATCATGTTAATGAGAGAGACGTGGTGATAAATGTTAAATAGTTTTAGTGGATAATTGCTGTGGGGATTCCCATTGCAAGTGTCTGCTTTTCATGGAACAGTGACTGTGCACAACTGAGCAGAGATAGGGCTCTATGCATTTATTTACCTGTTTGATCAGATTAAATTATTTAACATATTATAACGAATGTGCTATGCTATTGCAGGAAAAGCTTATTCAGAGCTGGAGTAAAACGAGATCTACCAGCAGTGCTTTATATCCTATTAAATCTGGTTGGGAAAAAGCACATTTTTTCCATGTAATGGATGACCACTCAACATAGGACCCATGCAAAGCACTTTTGTGGCACTGATTCAGCAGTGTGAGCACTCACACCACTGTGTAGCTTGTTTTTGAGGCCAGTTCAGTTGACACAGGGTTCAGGTAAGTTCAAACAAGCAGTAATTTAGAGATCTGTGTGATAGCTCCATGCACTGTTTGGTAGGACACCCCTGCTATTCATTGTGCTGGAGAGTAGAAGAGTCTCCAGGCTTGGTTTATTCTAGAAATAGGTATTATTTGCCTCTGTGCAGCAGTAATTTTTGATCAGGGAGAGTGTGCAGAGTTTTTATGAGGGAGAAGCTTCATGGGCATCTGTTATTTTTGGTCAAGACGTGACAGAGAGAACAATGGCTGCAGACAGACCCTGATCCTCCCGTGGGAGCCCTGGGAGGAGTCAGAGGAGAGGGAATGCTGAGACTGGAAGATTTTATGGCAGGTGGGACGTGGCAGCTGAGTTCTGGCAGGGGAGATAAGCCAGGCTCCTGAAGTTTCCTCGGAGCAAGGGAAAAACTCCTGGGGTTGAATTAGTCACAACATTTCATGGGGAGACAGCCACGGGTGTTGTTGTTGTTGTTTTGTTCCCAGAGTGGGAGTTTGACATTGTTTCCATTCATCCACACGTGAAAGGAACAGAGTGAGAGAAACACAAAGTGTGTGTGCATTTTAGTGGGAGTAACATTCCACCAAAAAATCATTCCTTCTATAGATCTTGTGGTATTATCATGGTGCTAGTTGAGTATCTTCCACAAAATCAACACAAACAGCAGAGCTGGCAGTCAAGTGGGATGTTCCCTTCACAAGCAAGGTGAAGAACATCAGCAGAAGGGGTTTGCAGTGTTTCCCAGAGGTTTGGATGTACCTGTTCTCCAAAGGGATGTTTTACAGGCTGGGTAACCCAGGCTGCAAATGCTTTCTCTGCAGCTCTTTCCAAGGCCTCCTGGGCTGCTTTATCCCAGGGGAATGTGGCTGCCACAGCAGCTCCCAGATGGAGAATCCGTGTTTGATGCGGCTCTGGATTCAATCCTCTGCCTTGGGATGCAAGCCAAGGCCTTTTACAGGAATGAGGAGCTGACTCAGAGCCAGGAGAGGCTCTGGAAGCTTCCACAGCAGGTGAGGCACTGAACGAGGTGTGTGGCCACGTTATTCCCTGGCAGGGGCTGTGCTTTGTCCTTTGTCCTTTATCTGGGGGCTGGTGACAGTTTCTCCCAGGAAGGATCCATGTGGGTTCCTGTGGGAAGTAACCTGAGCAGCCTCCAGTGAGAACAGCCCCCTTGGCTCTGACCTGCACATTGTGCAGACTTCCCAAGCTGAACAGAAGGGATATTCACCATTTTATAGTTATTGATTTGCTTATTTGGAGTTCTTCTGAATTCTATTGACTTGACAATTCCAAGTTAAAAAGCAGTTATTGAATGAAAACAGTGGAATAAAACTGAGAAATGTACCCTGTCCTGCCTCACTGCAGGTAAATAACATAATTACTGCTAAATGTAATTTCCTGAATTATTTGAAGTGCCTGCCATTCAGGAATTAAGAGTGTGTTGTACCATCTATAAACTTCCATGGAATGCTGATGTGATTTCCTACATGGGATTTTCAGCACTAGGGCTGTACTGGATGCAGCAAACCCCATGCAGTTTGCCTGGAATCTGCTGCAGAAGATGTTGTGTAATGGAATGAAAAAAAGATAATATTTGTGTTCTGCCTGTCACCAGCAAATGTCAGCTTCAATGTGCAGTCAGAGGGGTACAGCAGCAACTACAAAGAAGTCTTGGACTACTTTATGGGATGACTTAAAAAATAGACCAGAATAACTTTGTGACACAGATCATCAAGCTGAAGGAATAAAACCCTCAACTTGTAAATAGGCTCCTACAGAAAACCACTCTTTTGCTTCCATTATTTTGCTTTTTTTTTTTTCCTCCCATTATTTTGGAGCAGATGTTGAGTGTTCTTTGAGCTGCTGTGGTTGCCTCTGCCTCTGGTGGCAGGATTTTGGGATCAGCTCCTTCCTGTGCAGGTCTCCTGTGTCCTTGTGCTTCTCTGGACATCACAGATACTGAGATTTAGCAGAAGATGCTCATGGGCTGTGGGCAAAAATTCACTCCTGTGAGCTGCAAATGGAAATTCCCTATTCCTGCTTGGAATTTGCCTATTATGTAATGGGATTTAAAGCAGCATTGTCTCACCCTTCAGTTTAATTTTACATTAACAGCTATTATGTGTGGAGAGAACTCTTTTAATCCCAAGGCTTTGCTGTGTATCTTCCTGTTCATTTAAAAATGACACTTTCAGTGACCATTGTGGCACTAAGAAATGTGTGAAAAAGAAAAACAAGTTGCTATTTTTATGTGGTGTGCACTAACCAGATTTGCAGACCCTGAATCCTGGCTCCTCTGCCTGGTACTTGTTATTTAGGGAGCCCAAATGCCATCATTAATAAGGCCACTACCCAAGGAATACTGGCATTTCTTGGCACATTATCTGGGATTAAAAACATACAGTTTCTCCAAGTAAAACGTAGAAAGGACTGAAGTGGAAAAAAATCAGTGTTTGACAGAGGAGAAGGAAGAAACTAGACAGTGAAATAAAATCATTCCAAACCTCAGAAATCTATTTTAATTGCAAATGGAAATATTCACATTTTTCTCATTTAGAAGAGCAATAATTGCTGAAGATTGCAAGGTGGGCTTGAGGGAGGAAGAACAAATAGATATTTTTGTTAAAATGCATATGGGTTATAGGAAACAAGAGCATGAATCACTACCTTGCAAACATGGCCTTACTTAAACTGGACAGGAAACAAATGTAAATGATGGAATCACAGAATCTGGGAATCCTGGAATGGGTTGGGTTAGAAGGGACCTCAAAGCCCATCCCATTCCACCCCTGCCATGGGCAGGGACACCTTCCACCATCCCAGGTGGCTCCAAGCCCTGTCCCACCTGGCCTTGGACACTTCCAGGGATGGGGCAGCCACAGCTGCTCTGTTCTATCTCTTCCACTGTTGAATTATCTTTACCTTTAGGGAGTTTCCTAATCCATTCCTATTGCAATTTAACCCTTTCCATTTACTTTTCCAGCTGTTGCAGACACAGAGAACAGTTTATTTCCTCTCTCTCCTGTTGTCTTCACCCATGAGGGCTGTGAGCAGAGTTCCTCCCCACCATCTCTGCACTAAATTATCCCTGTCCTTTCAAACTTGGAAAGTTGGAAGCCTGATCTTTTCTTTGGGATCTCCTGCTCCTTTGAGGTGCTGTCATTTAACAGTGCTCTCCCAAATTTCAGGCCTCATTTTCTTACTCAAGTAGCCTTTTCTGGAAGTACCTAAATGCTGCCCATCAGTGAGAAAGAATGAGAAAGAGTGGCTGGGAGCTGAGCAGATCCCTGAGTGGTTGTCCTGAATTTTTGAATCTCAAATGTCTCAGAAGACTCATTATTACTATCCAAAAATAGGTAGGTTTAAATACAGCTATCCTGTGCTGTTTTAAAATTCAACCTTTCTGAAAACTGGTGCAGCAACATGAGGGATAAATAAATGGAAAAAGGAGAATCTGATACAATATTCTGCTCACTATTGTATACATATAAACATGACAAGGTGGCATCTCTGGCTTCATATTTATCCCATATTTTACTTAAAGTTTTATTTAAAACCCTTGGAAAGAGAAAGTGCCATAAGCTGGTTTTCTCTTAGTTTTCTCTTATTTCTCTATCAAGAAATATTTGAGTGTCTACATTTGTATTTCAAGAATTTCCCCTAATTTCCCAAGTGAGTTGGTTGAAATACTGATCCTGCAATCCCTGTGTTTGAGGGATTCCCTCAAACAGAGATCAGTTCAAACACAGGGGAAATTCCTGTTACTTCACCCTGAACAAGAGCTGTAATGGCCAAATCCCAGAACTGATATCCCTGGAAAAGTTCTCTCTCCCCACCCAGACAGCTCCATGCACACATTGGTCAAGCTGAGATCTGGGCAGTGCTTCACACAATATTTATTAACAATGCTCAATCCTAATCAGAATAAAAAACTGAAATGTTGATGTTTTCAATGTAGCATTCCAGGGGGAAAAGTACATTTTGGGACAATTTCCTTGTCCAGGGCCAGGTTGGAGAGAGCTTGGAGCAACCTGGGGTAGTGGAGAGTCTGAACCAACAGGACACCTAAGCAAAGAGGGAAAACAGGATTTAAAATGAGGATTTGAAAAGAGCTGGTGCTTGAACTTTCAACATCTTTGTCTTTTACTTGCAATTCCTAAATCAGATCCAAGAGTGTGAATTCCTAATTAGCAGGTTTGCACTGGCATTGCAGCACTACCAACCCTTTTTCCTGGCAAAGGAAGGCAGGGCAGTGAATCCCTGGCCTGAGCAAATGTTAGTCTGTGCTGATTTTCTCTTCAGTGGTGACAGGCATTCAAAACAAAGCTAAAACTGAAAGCCACTAATTGAGAGCTGAAGGCAAGCTGTGCAAAGTGGAATAAGTGGAATGGTTTTCCTCTGGGAAGAACAATTTTGCTCTCTGTGTGGTGCTGTCTTGCAGCTCTAAGTGTCCCCATCTCCAAAGGTGCTCTTCCTATGGAGCCTTCCTCCCTTTCCTTTCTCTCTTGCAACATTTCTCGTGTTCCTTCCAGTGTCTCTTTCCTCTATTTCCAGCCAAGAGTCTGCTTTTAAAAGAAGAGTAATAACTATTATACAATAAAGTCCCAGGGAGTGAACAAGTTGACAGGATATAAATATGAGGGAAACAAACAGAAGAGGCTGGAGATGTGTGCTGTGGTTTGGGATGCTGCTGATTTATGTGAAAGGTGCAATCCTCTTGTGCTCTCTGTCACTCACCTATTTTACCCTATTTTCCTTCCAGCCAGATGGCACAAACCAGGAAAGGCCAAATAATTCATCATTCCACATTTAGGCTGGACTGGGCCCTGGGTGAAGCCAGGGTGGTTGAAAATCCTTTCATGCTCCTACAGGAGAGTTTCTTTCTTTGTGGTGTGGTAGAGGTGAGTTTGTGGTGGTTTATGGTGCTGCAGTGGAATGTCCTGTGCTTATCAAACCCTGGTCCTGACAGGGAATAGGAATTGTTTTATAAACCTTCACTTTATGCTTAACAACAGCACAGTGCTTCTTTAAAAAGAACATCACAAGGAGCCTACAGAGAACCAGGAAGAACTAAACTTCAACTAAAATAACCCCACAAACAACCAATTAATCAACAGGAGAACCAGAGCAGTGCTGTCAGTCACCCAAAGCCACCAGCATCACCCCCTTCACGAGATTATAATTTCCCAGACAGGTGATATCAGCCCAGCCCTCCTCCTGCAGCACAGCGACCACATTTTGTGTGCTGGGCTCCATTCTGTTATCATGTGGCTCTTGATTGGGCCTGACAAAGACATCAAAAAGCCATTTTTTAGGCTTGATTACCCAGTCTGCCCAGGCTTGGGGTGGTGGCAATTGAATGACATGAAAAGTTGAAGCTCAGGGTGACAGGATGGGAAGAGTGATAGAAATTCTAATGAGAATTTTAAATCCCCAGGAGCAGCTGCACTGCCTGGCTCACACTGGGACACCCTTCTCAGGCACTTGTGAAATCAGCACTTATTTCAAGGGAGCCCAAACCACACAATTTGTGCTGTTATTTGGATTATTTTAATTCTGTTTTTTATTCAAGCTGTCAGGCAGTTTGGGGATTAATGGGTTGTCTGTGTTAGAAGGCAGTTACAGAATGATGTGAGACATTGCCTTGATGAAGTTCTGTTTAATTACAAAGCAGGCAAGTCTTTCCTGGAGTGCTGGATTAAATAAACCACACATTTTTATGCTCAGTGCTTTGACCAAAGCCAGGATTTGAACAAAAAAACCCCAACCCTCTCGAAATTTCTCTTGCATCAGCAGCCTCAAAAGGCAGCTTTCCTTTTTCTCCCCCTGTGCCCCTCCTCTGGGCACGTTTGGCTTTTTTCTCTTCCATAAACACAAAGCTCCAGGTTTCCAGTGGCCTTTTTGCACCTTGTCAGGCCCCAGGGAAGCCATGTGGGTGTTTAGTGCACAGAGCTCTGCCATGTGCCCCTCCTTTGAGCAGAGTTGCTGTGCTTTCAGTTCCCTGATTCCACAGGGACATTTGTTCAGGTTTTTTGTGTTTTCTTGAAGGAAGAATTCTGGTTCCTCACCAATTTCTATGAAATTCCACAAAAGAGATTTTCCTTTCAGCTCAGCAGGAATTTGAATGGTACCGTCATTTTGAGGGTGCATCACTCTTTTTAGGGCCCTATTCTGAAAAATGCCCCTCCTCCCTTGTGAACCAAGGGCTGCTTTTGTACATTTTATCTTGGGTTTTATTTCCTCTTGTCCAAATGGCCATTTTGAACAATAGGATCCCATGTACAGCACATGGTGATACTTGAAAGCCTTAATTTTACAACCAATTACATCCTAAGGCATCTGTCAGGCCAGTGGAAAACCTCCACATCCACTAGGACTGACAAAATAGATCAAGATGAAATTGCTTCTGATTTAAACTTCATTTTCTCCATGAGATTTAAGGGCATTCCTTGTGCTCCTTGGGGTGGCTCTCTGCATCCTACAGACTTGTACCAATGGATTGGAGAAATCATTTTACCTTTGTGTGGTTTCTTGGTGTTCTTATTTTGACCTGTGTTGGATGTCACAAGGCCAAAGTGCTCAGCAGATGTAAAATATGAAAAGCTGGTTATGATCATCATTAAAACCAATCTGCAGGCAAAGCACCAGGAACTGCTCATTGGGCAACTGAAGAAACACACAATGGCTCCAGAGTTACTGAATCTTTGAGCTCTGCTGCCCTGTACAAATAAAACTGCCTAAATTCTGCAAAAAATGACATTAAATCTGATAAATAGGACTATGAGAACATCTATTCTTTGTGCTACCTGTGCCAGTCTTCAACACAGCACAACTTTTGTACTTTTTAGTCTGAAATGTTGATATGATCTCATAGAGGAAGATCAGATTAATGGATCAGGTTCCCTCTCAGTGTCAGCCAAGCAGAGACTGCTTCTTTTATGTACTTCAGAAAATGGACATAAATTTTCCATTTTCTGAAGTTGAAAACACTTCTCGAGACCAGACATGAGAACGTATTTCTGCTTTCTGCCGTATGTGAGCACAGACCTCTCTGAAAATAAGTGACTTGCTCAGGATCACACAGAAAATCAATATTGCTGAGGAAAAACCATTGAATTTCTTTCATCTCAAGTCCTATTTTGACTACTGTGCTTCCTCTCTCCTCATCACTATTACAACTAATAAGTGTTTATGTCTGATGGAGTGTGAACCATGCTTAGGTCAGAGAAGCTGCTGGCTCTGTGTGCAATCCATCATGCAAAGTCATTTCCCCTGAGATAAACACTGAAATAATGGGGAAAAATGAAGTGAGCAAAAAAAAAAAAAAAGCCAGCCAGCTGACAAAAATGGGGGTTTTGACTGATAGCTGGGAGAGGGTTAAGACTGCTCTCATCTAAACACCCCAAACAACAAACAATTAAAAAGTAACTAAATAAAGATAAATGTCCTGGCTGCTGCATGGCACCCATGTCAAATTCCATGTGCAACCATCCCAGATCCACCCTCTGCAGTGACTCAGGCACTGCCTGACTTTGCTCAACCAGTGGCTTCCAGAGCAAAACATAACAAGGACTATAATGAATATGATCCTTATAAAAATAAGGATTTAATTGCTCTAATTGCTTAAGCAATGAGTTGTCAAGTGCTCAGTGCAGACTGCAATGCAGGAGAACTGGAGAAATCCAATTAACAGGTGAATAGTGGCTGGGAACCTCAGCTCCTCTCCCCAGTCCAGGACAGGAGCAGAAGCTCTTCATGGTGTATCCATAGGATTGGCATTTGCTTGATTATTTATTGACCTTTTGGGGACATCCATAGTGAATTTATTTGCAACAGTTCTGAACTCTGAGGAGAGGGAGGGCAGAGATCAGGCGGAAATAGGCTGGGAGAAAAAGGTTCAGCCTCTCCTTCATGACAAGGCACGTCCTACAGCACAGGTGAACTGAGCAGCCAGTCCCTGGACATCTGGGAATTTGGCAAATTTTCCTCATCACTTGGCCCAAAAGGTGTGGGAGTCCCATAAAAGCACCTTCACACTCCAGCCTGAGCATCCTCTCTTAATTAAGGTTAAACCCAGGAGTGCCACAGCTGAAATGCCACAGGTGACTTTCTATACACACCTGGCACTGGAAAACACTTTGTCTTTGTCTTGCAGATGAGCCTCAGTTTCTCCTGAGGATCCTGGTCCCAGCAGGATTCCCATTCCAGAGGCAAAGGCAGTGGCTGCTCCCTGAGCCCACTGCCTGCTGTGGCAGCTGGACAGAGCCTCACTGGGCTGGAGCTGCAGCCACCAGGTCACTGCATGGCTGACAGGTAAAAATAGGTGCCTGGAGATAAGAAGGCATCACATCTTATTATCAATTCCCTGGGAAAGCCAACATCCCTCTCTCTTTCCTCTCCAAAGGATGCTTTATTATAATTACATATCACTTTATTAGGCAGCTGAAGCAAAGAGCACATTTGATGCTAATGAAGTGCTGCTGTGGTTGAGGCTGTCACTATTTTTGGAGCTTCAGATCTCCAGCACTTTTCATTGGGTGATGGAGGCTTTGGATGTCTCTGGCTTCTTCTGTGGGGGCTGCCCAGGAAAAAGCAGTGACTCAGCGAGCCCAGCTGCAGAACTGTTCACATGGAATGGGAAATGCTGGGGACAGCCAGAACACACACAAAGGCTCTTTATGTGCTGCAAGTTGTGCTCAGGTAGGGGCCAGCATTATCTGGATTTAAAAAATCCCTCTGTGCTGGTCACCTGCACAGGCCTCGTTTTTCCTGTTTTCCATCCCTCACCCTGCAGCTTTTCAAAGAAGGCAGATTGCACAGAACTCAGGGAAAATATTTGGGAGGTTGGAGACAGACACATCACAGCTGATCACTGGCTGCCTCTCCTTTTGGATTATGAGGGGTTTGCCACCTCCATTTCCTGCAGCAAAGCCTGAGGAGCTGCTTGGCCTCGGGAAGGCAGGATTTGGTGTTCCAATTTCTCCTGCTCCCACATCCCTTGGTGTGACACTGGCATCCAGCTGGGCCAGTGACTCAGCTCAGCCATTGACAGGAGCAGAGATTCCTCCCTCCCTTCCTCCCCACCTTGCAGGGCGTGTGACTGTCACAGACTCATCACACAGGTGACAGGAACAGGGCAATGGCAGCACTGCTCCAGACCAGCAGCTGTTGATAACAAACTCCCATTTCCAAATCACTTCCTGACAGCACACTGGCAGACAAAGCCTCCCCTCCCAGCAAATAAGGCTAATGGTTCCAGGTGTCTCCTGATCCACAAAGCAGGAATGTGTCAGAGCAACCAGGAATTCCAGAGAACACCTGACTGGTTTTGGGGCTATTTTGTTACTGCAACTTCCCCAGTCCCCCAGGGAAGGGAATGACTGGAGCATTAATATGTCCTGCAGTTTTCCCTCAAGAGCACAAGGGTGTGACTGAATTTACATTACCACGTGCTCATACAAACTCTTCTGATTCTCCTTGCTGGATGGGGCTTTCCCCATTTTGTTGTTCCCACACACAATTTTTAATTTAAGCGAACTTTCTAGGCATATTTGGTTAAGGTTTTTCTTAGACCTACCTTAGGAGTAGCAGGAAGATGTCTACAACCCTTCTGAATCTTTTTAGACCTGATATAAATCAACAGGCCATTCCCAGAATTGCAGGAAAAACTCCCTTTAACTTAAAAACCTGTGAGTAATCCCATTATCTAACAAAGCACACAGAAGAGGAGATGAACCAATAACAGACCAAATTCCAACGTCAGAAAATAAGAACATAGGGCAGAACACAGCACAGAGCAAGAGACTCCTCCCAGCCAGGCCAGGAATTGTGCACAGGGCACAGCCAGCTCACTGCCTCCCTCTGCTGAGCCTCGCTGATACTTCAGAGAATTCCAGGCTGCTTTGGCTTGGAAGGGACCTTACAGCTCATCCTGTCCCCAGCCCCTGCCACTTCCATCATCCCAGGGTGCTCCAAGCCCCATCCAACCTGGCCTTGGACACTTCCAGGGATCCAGGGAGAGCCACAGGGATCCTCTGGGCATCCTGTGCCAGGGCCTCAGCACCCTCACAGGTAACAATTCTGTCCCAGTATCCCATCTAACCCTGACTCCGGCAGAAGGAAGTCATTCCCTGTGTCCTGTCACTCCAGGCTTTGTCCCAAATGCCTTTCCAGCTCTCCTGGAGCCTCTCTGGACACTGCAAAAGGCTTCAAGATCTCCCTGAAGTCTTCCCTTCTGCAGGCTGACACCCCTCAGCTCTCCCAGCCTGGTAATTACCAACAGGGAGATGGTGGGAGTGCCCAGTGCTTTCACTTCAGACACTTGAACACCACCAGGTCCAAACCAGGTACTCCAAAGGTGCCCAAGTTCTCCCACTGCCTCTGGAGCACTCCAAGCCCAATTCCTCTTTCCCACTGAGCGTGGCTTCCACCTCAGGGAGGGCTGCATTGCTCTCTTCCCCCTCCTGTTTTCATGGAGCCTGGATGAATTTGTTGAAATCTTTATTTCTTGTCAAGTCTAACCCTGTTGGCTACCTCAGCTCAGAATTACTGGGCAGACAGATGGTGCAGTTACATAAACCTGGATTCCTGCAGAAGTCTGGCTAAGAATGGAGCTCCAGAGTGCCAGACTTGGTGAACTGTACATCCCTGCTTTGTGTAAGAGCATTGATTTCTGCTGGGTTCAACACAGCACTAACCTTCTCCACTCCCTTTCAGACACTTCTACTCTTCAAAACTGTGGAGTATTCCCAACATTTCCACTTCAAAATCAAAGGATAGCTCCTGAAATACCTCTAAGAAGTTATTTATTAGCTGAAGCTCAGCACAGACATATTTTGTCTTGATTTTATCCTGCACTGTGTCCAGCATTAGCTGCTATTCCAAAAACAAAATCTGTTCAGGATCCCTTCCCAGCTCATTCAGAGTTAAGAAAACTGAATTCCTACTTATGTTAAGTAGTAAAAGAAATCCAACAACCACCACAAAACTACAACAGCCAGAACTACTACAGCCCAAACTTTTTCAAATTCTGGTCACTACCTACAGCCCCTCAGAGTTTCACCCCACAGCAACAAGCACCGCCAGAGCTGTGACAACACCTGCTGTCGCACACTGCAATGAACACACCACAAATCCTTGCTTTTTTCCCTTGGAGTTTAATGTGGTGCTTGCAGAAGGCTCAGAACACCAATTTGTGAGGATAAACTCCATTTGAGAGAGAGAATGTGGAGCGCAGGTACCCCCGGAGCTGAGGCACCTTCTTGATCCGTGCCAGGATCTGGGAATCCACGGCCTTCTGGTCTGTCTTGCGCTGCTCTGTCAGCTCATATTTCTGCAAAGCACAGAGAACAACATTAAATCCTGGCAGCAACTGCAGGATCCTTTAGAGAGAGGAGGAAATTCTGGGCAAAGTCTGAGTTTTAGGATTTTAAAGAAATCTTTCCCCCATTTGTTCTCGATAACGAGAAGGTGGTGGAGCACTGAAGCGCTCCTTGGAGCCAACACAATGGTCAAAAAAGACATTTAACTGGAATGGAATTTCTTGGTCAAAAAAGACATATAACTAGAATAAAAACTTCTCCTCTAAGAAGAATTCCCAGATTTAAAAGAGGGGGGCTACCTCCTTTTAATGGCATCACCTCATTTATTAATGACCACTTAAAATCCGCCTTTTTTCCTGCTAATTCCCCCTAATTCCCCCCTTCCAACCCAACCTGGATCATTGAGAAAGAAGGAACCACCCTGTCCCTTACTTCTTTCTCAGTGTCAAAGATCTCTCCTTCCTGGTGCTTGGGCTTCCTCAGCCTCTTCTTCTTGAAGTAGGAATCCGTGAGATGCTTGGGAATTTTCACCCCAGTGAGATCCACCTTTGTGGATGTGGCGATAACAAATTTCTGATGGGCCCTGCGCAGTGGGACACGGTTGACAGCCAGGGGGCCTGAAGGCAGGGAAAACAAGAGAGAACAAGGTCAGCTTTTCTGCTGACAACCACTGCCTTGAAGCTGAATTTTTGTAGTCAATGTGATGACCAGCTCCTTCAGAGTTGCTGACAGCTAAAATCTCAACAGTCAAAGCCCTCTAGAAATACAAAAATCTCCTTTCTGAGCTCTTCCGGGGAGTCAGATCCTGAAGCTTAATTATCTCACCTCCACCTCCTTGCAAAGTCACAAATGACAGAATCATTAAGGTTGGAAAAGATCCCCAAGATCATCAAGTCCAACTTTTGACAGATCACCACCTTGTCAACAACAGCAGAGCACTGAGTGCCATGTTCAGCTGTTCCTTGGATACCCCCAGGAGTGATGACTCCACCACAAAATGTGATTCCCCACTGATGTGCCAATGCAAAGACATGCAGATCCATTGTGCTACTGACCCCAGAGAGAAACTTGAACTTAAAAGACCCAAAGAACCCACCCAGAACAAAAATATCATGTCTAAATAAATTTTTTACCTGTAACCAGCAGAAGGCCAGTATCAAGCTGCTTCAGGAACACAACACGCTGTAAAGACATGAGATGGGACATCAATCCTCAGGTCCCAGTGCTCCCATACCACAGCCAAACTGGGAATGTGCCTCTGTTACTGGTACAAGCACTGACAGTGCTCCAGGTGTGGGTCAGCTGTGCCACCTGAGGAGCTGCCACCCTGTGATCCAAGCTCCAGCACTTCCAGGTGCCTCCTCTCCAACCAAGTGTGACTCTCCATGAGCTTTTTCTCTCAAGACTGAGCAAAGCCAATTACTCCAGTTTTACTCTCCCCCCATACCACAGGATGGCAACAGCCATCCCAGCACCCAAATTCTCTGTGTGAGTTACAAGCAGGAATTGGATAAATACCACAAGGACTCTGTAACTTCACACAGTCAGAGCCATTCACCTGCTGTGGCTTGTTCCTTCTCTGACAGCATTCTTTATGGAATCATGAACATCAAAGACAGAGAATTCAAGAAAATAAAGGACACCAGTTGTGTTGGTGACCATCCTGAGGATGGAGAACCCAATATAATAATCCATTATATCCTGATAATTAGATTAAGAATGAAACTCTAATTTTTCTTTTGCAGTAACTGTTGTAAGAAAAGTTTTGTCTTTGTAGAACCAGCAACAGAAACAGGCACTGGCTTTGCTCTGCAGCAAAACTCTTTGCACTGTGTCCAAGCAACTGGCTGAGCCTGTTTTACTTCCAGTTCTGCTCACAACAACCTTAATTTACAAACATTTCACCTCTGCCTGCCCTAAAGGCTGGACAAGGAAAACACCCAGACAGAAGTCCCAGATTTACACCCAGAAGGGTCAGGCCATATCAGCTGGGAGATTCAGGGTGTCTGAAAGGCTGGCAGAGCCCTGGGAGCAGGAGCAGTGCCCACCTTGCCGCGGTGCCGGCCGGTGAGCAGGATCAGCACCGTGCCGGGGGTGATGGACGCCCGCAGGCGCCGCTTGTGCTCGCAGAAGGGCTTCTTGCCGTGGCTCAGCAGCTTCCGGGGAACATCCTCCGTGGGGTAGTACCTGGGCTGGGGACACAGGACAAACATCTTGTACCACCTGTGTGTCTCACAGCACAGCAACTCCTCGAAAAGGGTTCCTGTTTCCCTCAAGTTCAGCTTTCTGAAGGATTTCTGATGCAATGGGCTTGGGAACACACTGAATATTTTGGAATATTTAGCGTCTCCAGCTCTGTATTTCTGCGTGCTTCCACCTCGGCACAGCAACACACAGGACAGAAAATTCCCACCATCTCCCATGAACGCTGGGTCTGTACTCACAGAAAGCACAGGCTGAGGCCCCTATATCACCCCAAGCACGAGGCTCATCCCCTGGCCTAAAGCCCCCTGCAGCAAACCACGAGCATCCCGGTGCTTTTCCATACCATCTTCCGGATTTTAACCACCCGGCTGCCTCCATTCTTGTCTCCACCCACTGGCTTAGTGATGGTGGCACGGGGCATCTCCTTCTTCTTCTTCTCTATCTGTGTACAAAGAACAAGGAAAACTCAGCACATTTCAAACCAAAGGCACCACGATAAACGTGATCATCCCCCCAGAGCTCCCCACCCTACCTTTGTCTCTGGGGCCGTGTACTTGCGCTTGTACAGGGCTTTCCTGGCGTACATGGCAGAGCGGGAATACCTCCCGATGCCCCGGGCCAGGACGGGGTTACGGCTGGCATGGTACTTCTTCACCCTCTTCTTCTTGTCCCCTGCTGCTTTCTGGCTCGGCTTCTGCTCCGCCGGCTTCTTCTCCCCTGCCTTCTTCTTGGCCGGCTTCTTTTCAGCTGGCTTCTTCTCCGGCGCCTTCTCGCCCGCCATCTGCAATTATGGACAGCAGGGTTTAGGGCTCGTTACAAAGCACAGGAAATAAAAATAAAACAATTCAAACCATCCTTCACACCTTTCTAGTAGCTGTCAGCCACCTCCTCCGGCCGTAGCTGACTTAGCTCTGTTCCCTACGCGCCTCTACACGACTTAAGCTGCTCCTGCACGTTGGGTACAACAGTTCCAGCGCACATCCAAGCGCTCCTCGGTGGGAAGGCCGAGGACACGCAAACGCATCCCGAGCCTGCGGCCGCCTCTGCCCCGGCTCGGGACTGCCCCGGCACCGCTGAGCTGCCGGGCTCTGCCCCAGCGGCCTCCCCCGTCCAGCCCCAGCCCAGCTCCCGAGAGGCTCCGGCGCGGCCTCCACATCCCGCCGCGGCCTGGCCCGCTCGGACCGGCGACACTCCCGCTCCTCCCCAGCCCCGCGCCCATCTGGGCTCCTCCGCCGCTCTCCGAGGCTGCCGAGCCGCGCCTGTGACCGCAGCGGGGCCGCCGGCGGGCGGATGGCGGCGGATGGAGCGCGGCGGGCCCGACGCCGATGGCGGCAGCTCCGCCATCCTCACCTTCCGGGGGAGCAAAAGGAACTCACATCCGGGTGCGCGGGCTAAGGACAGCGCGGCGTCTGACGTCAGCGCGCCGCGCGGGGGAGCATGGGACTCGTAGTCCAGGACAGTCCGCGCTGCCCAGGGCAGTCCCGGGGCACCAGCGAGGGGGACACCAGACCCCGCGCCCGCTCAGGGGGCTGCGGGACCCCCGGCCCGGACAGCGGCCCCGCCGCGCCGCCGCCGCTTAACCCGCGTCCGCTCGGGGCTCGGCCGGCTCCGCGCCCTGCCCCGTGCGCGGCGGAGGCTCCGGTGCCACCGCGCTCCGGTGCCGGGGGTCCCGCAGCCCCCCGGGCGGAGCGGCAGCGCGGGGCGGGGCGCGGCGCGGGGCGATGACGGCGCGGGCGGTGACGCGGGGCGGGCCGCGCCGCGCTCGCGGGCCCGAGGCCGCCGTTGTTCGCGCTCCCCGCAGCGCCCGAAGGCCGCGGCCCCGCCGGGACCCCCATGTGAGCGGCGGGCGGCGCGGGGGGGCCGGCGCACCGCGACCCGCCGGGGCCACGCGGGAAGATGACATCGCGGAGGTGAGGCGGGAGCGGCGGCCGCGCCGGCGGGGAGGGCGGCGGGCAGGGGCCGCGGCTTCTGGGGCGCCTCCGCGCCCGGGGGTGCGGGGACGGAGCTGCTCCCTGCGGGCGGGCAGGACCCCGGGAGCCGCCCCGGCAGCGCCCACCCCGCCCGTTCCCGCGGGGGTGTCCCGGCTCCCGGAGCCCCCTCCCGTCCGTTCCCGGGGGATGTTCCCCTCCCGCACCCCCACCCCGCTCGTTCCCGGGGGATGTCCCCGCTCCCGCGTCCCGCTCCCCGCCCATTCCCAGGGGAGCCTCCCGGGGCTGCAGGGCTCGGGTGGCTTCGAGTATCTCCGAGTCCCGTGGGCGACCGGAGCTGCCCCGGTGCCCCCGGTTTGGGGGGGTTCGAGTGAGTGTCCCCATGGAGCGCCGGAGCCGAGGGATGAATTGTCGGTGAGTGGGACCGGCTCAGTGCCGGGGCACAGGGCTCGTGTTCCATCGAGGGCCAGCACCGCTGATTTACCGACCCTACAGCACGGCCCAGCTACAAATCCAGCGTTCCTGAGCTCCCCGCACCTGCGTTCTTGATCCCTTACCAGCATTCTCTCCAATTTCAAAGCCTTGTGGCACTGCTAAGGCACGACGACAAACAGCCAAACCCATTTCTTTGTTGTAGCTTCTTGCTGTCCTTAATGGATTTTGATGTTTGGTACCCGGTGTCTTTTGGGCTCAGAGGTTTGGGTAAATGTTGGAATTTAGGGGAATTGTTATCATAGAAAAGGCTATAAATGTATTTATCCTTTTTAACAGACCTAGTCTGAGATTCATGGAATGGTTTGGGTTGGAAGGGACCATAAAGCTCATCCCATTCCACCCCCTGCCATGGGCAGGGACACTTTCTGCTATCCCAGGTTGCTCCAACCTGACCTTGGGCACTTCCAGGGATGGGGCAGCCACAATTTCAATTGATTCACCTCGATAAGTAATACCTATTAAATTATAATTTCTCCAAGGGTAAGTTGTCCTCTCTTTTCTCCTGCTCAAGATGGTGAATCTGGGTGAATTGGTTTCAATCCATGGCCATTTATAGTAGGATTTGGGGTTTTTTGAGACAAATGGAGGCTTTTTAGTCTGTGTTGTGTTCTCTGGGTGTCCCTGCTCACACTGGGAACAAGGCTACAAGTTACCTTCTGGCAGCACTGTCAACTTCCCCCTTGCCAGAATAATCTTGTTACTGTGCTCATAGCCCTAAACTGTAACTTGTGAGGGAGACTGAAAAAAGCTGGGAAATATCAACTGATGTGCCTATAAATAGGAGTAATTAAAGTACCCGTCAGCACATCCCCAGTGCTGTGGCTGTGACAGCTGAGACAGAACTGATTTCATCTCTCCTTTGCTCTTGCAAAGGTGATTAAAAACCCCAATCACTGCATAGAAAATGGTATTGATTTATTTCTTTTGGTTTGGTAAGAGAGAAATGCTGGCAGTGTGTGACTTAGGGAGCACAGATCCTGCTGGACCACGACAACAAAAAAGGGATAATTGTGGAAATGCTGCATTTTCCATCATGGATTTATTTTTTTTTTCCCATCAGAAGTTTCCTTGCTTTGCTGATACCCCCTTGGTTTCAAGCCCCTTTTATAAGGGGCTGTTTCACTGCTCCCTTTCTTACCAACATTCCCACCTTGCTGTGAGCTAATTATGGGCTGGCAGTGCTGTGTTCCAAGCCCCTGAGTGGGAATTGCTGCTGTGACGAGGGCGTGGGTTTGGGTGACTTCTGGGATTGTATTCACTGCCCTTGGCCGGGGCAGCTCTGCACCTGCTGCCACGGACATGGGCAGGGAAAAGAGGACAAAAAGCCCAAAATGCATTCCATCCCTATAAAAGGAAGTGTGAGAGCAGGTCCTGCCTGGGGGGGGGGTGTCCCCTCCCAGTTTGGAAGGGCTGCAGCCCCAAGGTTGGGAGCACAAGGGATGGCAGCACTTCAAGGAGGATCCTCCCGGCGGCCGGAACCGCTGGCAGGGATCCCTGACACCCCCATTCTGCTATTTGGGGTGCCTGACAAATGCAGCTTCCTACTCAAAGCCAAAAATACGGAGCTGAGGGAGCAGGAGGACGAGGTGCCAGCAGAGCCAGAGTTACATAAAGTGCGAGAAACCCTCCCAGGTGTAGCTTGGCTTTGCTGCCCTTGGCTTTTGGCATCTTTGTGTGGATGTGGGAGAGAGATTTTGGACCACCTATAGGATTTTTGAGCCATGTATTGTGTGTTTAAGCTCTCCTTTAAATGCTGGTTAATTAACAGGTTATTTGTAGTCACCTCTGGACATAAATTATTATTTTTCCTTTGCTGTAACAGCTCATTTACAGCTGCTTCCTTAAGGTTCAGGGTGGGATACAGAAGATATTCCATTGGTTGATATTCCATTGTCAATATAATAAATCTGGAGAAGCAATCCCAATAATTTCTCCTCTGTCTGTTTAGACAGTTTTTTGCTGTGAACTCCAAAATTTACCAGCGTTTTTCTTGAATCCTGTGCATATTTTAAAAGCTTGTGAACTGTTCAAATTATTACTGCACATTTTTTTGTTCGTTTTGCTTTTTGGTTTTTTTACTTTTGGTTTTGTTTTCTCTTAATGGAAGTAAAATTTTGGGAGTGGAAATGTGGTAAATACATGATCACCTTCTCCAGGCAACCTGTTGTGGTCTGAAATGTGTTATTTAATGTTCAGTTCATGCCAGGTACTGATGCTTGTGCAGTTTCTTTTGTGAGAACCTCCTTGATCTTTGAATAATCATTAGATAAATGGAACATTATTAATTAGTTCATTTCCATTTGCTATGATAATTTGGAAGTATTTTTGAATGGTTTTTTCTATGTCCTGTGTGTAAATTTGATATTTTCTGTGTTGTTCTTCAGTGAAAGATGGGGATTATTCACTAGATTGTCATGGTGCAAGTAGAATATTATTAACTAGGGAAAAAAAAGATTCACAAGAAGAATAACAGTTTACTTCTGAAATGAATCCTAATTCCCATTTGAATGACTTGCTAGAGATTGGGATTTTCTAGAATCCTAAAACTCCAGAACATTTCTGAAGAGAATGGTCTGGAGAAGGCTTTGGTGAGAATATTGGCAACTTTTCAGTAGAGAAGGAATTGCTGCAACAATTGAAATAATAACCCTAAATTTAGACCTATGCTCTCATATTTTGCTGATTTAGCAATTTAGCCTGAAATGCTGACTGGATCAGGAAGGATCAGGAATGCTGTTCCATTTTTCTGGATACAACACTCCTCTCTCTGTGATGAGCCTGACTCTGGAGTTTTTTGGATATATTTTGTTGTGCTTTGGAAAAACCCAGAGGTGAACAAAGAGGAGCAGGCTGGGTTCTTTCAACACACAACAATGAGGGTTTAACTCTGAAAATTAAAGGTGATTTTTAATTGCTGAGTGATTTTTAAGAGCTGAGGTTGTGCTCACACCCAGTGGTTTATTCTTAGAATTTACCTTCTCAAATCCTCACCAAGCCCTTTCATGCAGAACTCCTTCAGGGCTGCAATAAAAATGGGTAAATTCCAGATAAGAGCAGAGGCAGTGGTGACACCGAGTGGCTCCAAATAAGTCTCCAAAGTCAATGCCAGAGGTGGGGACATGGAGCTGTTGGCCACAGCCCAGCCCCAGCTCTGCCTGGGCTCTGGGATAGTCATTGAGGGCAGTCTGTGGGTGGTGAGGATCAATAGGAGATTCCTCTGGGGTTGTATTTAAACAGGACAGATCCGACCCCAGCTCCACATCCCTGGGAGGAAGAGCAGAGGGGTGTCCACGCAGGGAGTTCCTTCCTGACCCCCTCAGCTGTGCCCTAAATCATGAGGTTTTGTTCGGTTTTTAACCTTCAAAATGTTGTCAAGTGTCACTTTGGATGTTTTGTTTTATTTTTAGGTATTTTTCCTGTTTGTCTTTCAGTTTCTTTGTGTGCTGTGTTTTGCTGGAGTAAGGAAATACCACTTCTGGTCTGTGTTTATGTTGTGTACCTTTGATATCATTTTAATCCAGGCAGTCAGAGTGGGGATAAGTGTAATTCTTACGCTTACAAAAAGTTGCAATATATAAAGTTACAATGTGAAACTAATAATGAAATTTTATTAATTTAGGTGCAAAACTCAGTTTGCCAGCTGTCGGGTTGCTCTGTGTGAGTTAACTCTGAAAACCTGCTGTTTATTTATTAACATTCTTTATTTTTAACCTCTTGTAGATGGTTTCATCCAAATATCACTGGGGTGGAGGCAGAAAACCTGCTGTTAACAAGAGGAGTCGATGGCAGCTTCTTGGCAAGGCCCAGCAAAAGTAACCCAGGAGACTTCACACTCTCTGTTAGGTGAGTTTGGCTCTTCCCAGTCTTGCCCCAGGTTGGTAATAATCTTAATTTGCTGCTTTCCTGTGGAGAAAGAGCTGTGGAGGAACTCCTTGAAAGAATGCTCTGGTCACCTTTTAGTGTTGTTCACTTTTCCCTCTTTTTCTCCCATTTTCCCTGAAGAGCTTCTCAAATACTTTTACCCAGCTCTGGATTGGAGAGGAGTGAATTCTGATTTTACAGCAGGACAAAAATGTTCAGGAGAGGCAGAAATAGGTTGACAGTAACATTGCTTTTAGCCCTTTACAAATCCATTTGATAACCAACTGGAAGGAGCAGAGGTGTTGGGAATTAGTGATCCAGCAGGAAATCCAGACTCTCCTTGCACAGGAAAAGTCAGCAAGTTTTTAAGGGCAAGTGTGGCTTTTTCAGCTTCCAAAATAGGCCTTCTGTGACAGTTGTCCCCTGACACTGCGTGGTAGGGATGGGGAAAAGGCAAGAGGAAGTAGATAAAGGAAAAGGGAAAAGTGGGATTGGTGATAAGAGTTGTGCTGCTTGGATACTTGTGAGATAACAGGACTTGTGGCACAGGAGGGGATTCCTGCTGGGAGCTGCTCTTCCTTAATATTAGAGACTGTGGCAGCAGGCAAAGGCAAACATTTCCTGAGGGAGAGACCTTGGGAGCTGGTGGGAATTCTGGAGAAAGGAGCAAACCAGCTCTGCTGGGTCTCCAGAACATTCAGCTCCTCTCACCCTCCACCCTTGTGCTTGTGTGTGGAATTTTGTGTGGCTCTGAGGGGTTTCTGGTGGGGCTCCTGAGGCTGCAGGGTTTTTGCTGCCTGCAGCACAGAACTGTTCTGTTCTCCCTGGCTGGTGGGCAGAGAAGCTGAGGCAGAGGAGCAGGAGCTCAGCTGAGGCACAGGAGCAGGAGCTCAGCTCTTCTGCAGTAGCTCCATGCTGGAATTGTGAATATGGATTTCTCCACCTCAGGCATTACCAAATGTAAAAGTGATTGATTGATTGATTGATTGATTGATTGATTGATTGATCAGCTGACTTGGGAAGGGGTTTTGTGTCCTCTCTTTCACATCTCAGACGAACTGGAGCTGTGACCCACATCAAGATCCAGAACACAGGTGACTACTATGACCTCTATGGGGGAGAGAAGTTTGCCACGCTGGCTGAGCTGGTGCAGTACTACATGGAACACCATGGGCAGCTCAAGGAAAAGAATGGAGATGTCATAGAGCTGAAATATCCCCTCAACTGTGCTGATCCCACCTCAGAAAGGTCAGAGAAGTGGTGGAGCCTCAATGTCCTTGTGCTTCTTAAAAAATGCTGTGTTTATCCCTCTTCACACTCAGCCTCCCTCTGGGAAAAGGGCACAGCCTTGGATTTGTTTCAGGGAGGTTTCTTGCAAAATAGATGAATAAATGTGGTTAAAGGTGAAGAATCCAAGCCTCAGAACCTGTTCCCTTCAGCATTCTTCCTTGGGTAGTACAGGACTGAAAAAGAGGGCATAATTCCCTTTATTTTTACTGGGAGAATGTTTAACTGGAGAAGTTCTCCTGATGTTGTTGCTGCTGCAGGCAATTGTCAGGGATATTTCTGGGCATAACTTTGTGCTTTTCCTAGCAGTGGGTAGAAAGTGAAGGCTGCACAAATCCTCAGATTCCTCAAACTCCTGTTTTGAGGAGTGTGGTTAATAAGGAGAATTTGAGACTCTGGATGTGAGGAAATGTCAGGGGTCAGAACTAAACCAGCAGCAGATACCTCTTTATTCTTAGAAGTGAAAAAAAAAATTCAAACAAGTTCTCTCACTCCTCAGAATGCCTTAACAGAGGTGGGGAGGATTGATGGTTTTTTGGCCCTAATTCCTGAAGAATTGAGATTGCTGGGATTGCCCTCTCCAGTTCCTAATGGGATAGAAGGATGAGGTCTCAAAAGCACGAGGTTTCCACAAGTTTATCAGGAAAGTTTAATGAGGGAAATAAAAGAAGAATGAATGCCTGGATGGAGGGGAAGGTTGGAGTGTGACCTGGTGTTTATTGGGACTGTTGTGAAGCATCCAAATCAAAGCTTCACTGGCAACTCCATGGAATTGCTTTGAAGTGTTTCTGTCCTCACTGGTGTGCACCTGGACACTTCCAAAGCTTATTTTATTTATTATTTTTACCAGCTGAGGCTTTCCCTAGATTCAATTTCATAATAAACACCTGGAGCAGTGTGGATTCAGCTGGAATCAGCTAAGCAGGGTGTCTCCCTCTATGTCACTTCATTTCCAGGTGGTTTCACGGGCATCTCTCTGGGAGAGAAGCTGAGAAACTCTTGACAGAGAAAGGAAAACACGGCAGCTTCCTGGTGAGGGAGAGCCAGAGCCACCCTGGGGACTTTGTCCTTTCTGTGAGGACGGGGGATGACAAAGGAGAGAGCAACGATGGCAAATCCAAAGTGACACACGTCATGATCCACTGCCAGGTAGGAAAAGCAGGGAATCCATGGGCCCAGGAGCTCTGGATCCTCTCCCCTTTTCCCTGGGCTTGCTGCAGGTCATCCCTTTGATCAAAATGACTCCTTTGATGGCATCAAAATCCCTGAATTTTTTGGCTGACTGGCTCCTGTCAGGACCTTCTGGCTCAAATCACGCTTTGCTGTGCTCAGGGAGCCTTTGCAGTCTCCTGGATGGATTCTATCAAAACAGGAGTGATTGGATAAATGGAGATCCATCCACAGGTGTCTCTCTCCTGTCAGTTCAGGCAGTTACACCTGATAGATGATCAACAGTCTGTGAAAACCAGTGTTCACTCCAAGGAATGCCCTGAAATCTAAATCTTCTATTTACTATAATGTAGTTCTACACTGAAATATTACTAAATTACAGTTTTGATAATTTATCTGTCTCCATGGGCTGCTATTTAAAAAATAATCATAGATTTTTAAAAAAATATGGATTTTTCTTATTCTTTTTTACTTCTATTGTTCCCAAGGGCATTGCAATAACTAAATTGTATAAAAATACCTAAAATGCAGCAACAGAAATAGTTTGGGGGTAGAAATGACCCACCAGGACTGCAAATGCTGAATTACCAGAATATGTTTATTTTTTCAAGAAAACCTCTCTGATTTGCAGTTAGCATTTATGCCTTAGAGAAAAATAATTTGGCATTTCCTTCCTTAAAATAGGGATGGTGCCAGGCAGTAGCAGCCTTTCAGGACCCAATCATACACTTAATTTTGGAAATCAATTCAAATCCTTAATTCCTGGGTTCTCATCCTGTAGCTCCAGAGCTGCCTGAACTCTGGTTCAGAGAGAATCAGCTCTCTAAAAAAAGCAGATAAACCAATTTTCAAGAAGATGGCAAAAAAGGGGATGTCCTGCAGTGTGTCTGTGTTTCTATTTATTGAAGTTCTGTCCTTTAGCAGAAGGATTTCAGTAGAGCCTTCTACACATAATTTTGGAGGTTATTTCTGATGCAAGGCACAGCCTAGAGGTGCTGTGGCTGTGCTGGTGGGAAATACATTTATTTTAAGGAACATTTGTCTTTTCAGGATCTCAAATATGACGTTGGTGGAGGGGAGAAGTTTGACTCTCTGACAGATCTGGTGGAGCATTACAAGAAGAACCCCATGGTGGAGACTTTGGGCACTGTGTTGCAGCTCAAACAGGTGGGAAGGACAGGTTACCCCTGAGCTTTGCCACCTCCAGGCTGTGTTGTTGAAGTGCAGCTTTTCCATATGTTCTGCAAGACTTTTCTGAGAAAAAAAATGAGGAGTTGAACTTCATGAAATGGATGAAAAAGTCATTTCAGTGGGAACAATTTTTGTTAGGCTTGTGAAGGAATAGAATGTTGTCTCTGATGTGCAGAATTTCCTGGTGTCATCCTGGACTGTAGGAGTTGCAAGGCATGTCCAGAAACGAGACAATTTAATGCATTAAATAATTAAATGGATAATTAAATAAAAACTGTGAGGCTTTGAAAGCAACTGTTCACCATCCCCTTCCTCACTGCCCTTTGCTTGAATCCCAAAACTCTGACCTCCAGAAAAATGCCTGCATCCTAAAATTCCCGTTAAAACATCCTCATCTTAAGGGATTTGTGTTTGAATTGTCTGTCCATGGCTGCTCTTTGCTGACCCTGTGCTGTTTGTTTGTTTGTTTGTTTGTTTGTGTCCCCCAGCCCCTGAACACCACCCGGATCAACGCCGCCGAGATCGAGAGCCGAGTCAGGGAGCTCAGCAAACTGGCAGAGACCACGGATAAAGTCAAGCAGGGCTTCTGGGAAGAGTTTGAGGTAATTCCTTACATTCCAGGGAATGTTTCCTGCAGTGTTTCCTGCAGTGTTTCCTGCAGTGCTCACTCTCACACTGCCAAAGTCACGTTGGGCTCTGCCTTCCTGGCGTTTCCTCCTCTCCGTCACCTCGGATCCCTGGTTTTGCTCCCATCTCCAGGGCTTTGCCAGCTCCACTCTTGTGGCTTGAAATATTTGACTTTTTTCCCCTGGTTCTCAGAGTGCTTTTTATCCAGGGTATCCTCCTGGATATCTTTCCCACCATGAGGGAGCCTCCTGTGTTTGTCCCACCAGGACAATCCTTCCAATTCCTTCTGCTCTTTGGGAAGTTGGGAATCATTTCCTCAGGGACACTTCCATTTCTCAGTGCATCCATTGCCCTTGTCCTTGTGGCTTTTTGATGCTCATTTTGAGGATCTTAAAGCCATTTAAGTGGTAGAGAGCTCTGGGATGAAACAATGTGGATTATGTGCATTCCTTGGACTTCTGGAGGTTTATTTTTGGTTTGTTTTGGTGTTTCATTTCTCTCTGCAGGCAAAATTCCAATTTTCTTCTAGAAAAAGTGTGTAGGGACAGGACAGGGGGAATGACTTCAAACTAGAAGAGGTTTAGATGGGATATTGGGAAGAAATCCTTCCAGAATTTGGAAGAAATTCTTCCCAGAGAAGCTGAGGGTGCCCCATCCCTGGAAGTGTTAAAAGCCAGATTGGCTGGGGCTTGGAGCAGCCTGGGATTGTGGAATGACTTGAGTTGTGAGGGACCTTAAATCCCATCCTCCCCCACCCCTGCCATGGCCAGGGACACCTTCCACTATCCCAGGTTGCTCCAAGCCCCATCCAGCCTGCTCTGGAGCACTCCAGGTTGGATGTAATGGACCACAAAACCACCAGTGGAGTCTGGAATTCCACCAGCAGATGGCAACAGGAAACTGGGAAATGCTCAGGGAGCTCCAGAGAGGCTGGTTTGAGAAACTTCCTGAATAGTGATGGATTTGCAAAGTGACCATCCTTGGAGAAACCCTCTCTGATCAGAAATATCCATTAGCTAATTGTACTGGCCAGTGTGCTCTGAGTATTGCCAGGAGAAGGAAAATGAATCCATGAAAAAGGGAGGAATTAGCACAGAGGTGTGTGAGGGGAATGTCAGATGGTGAGGTGATAGCATTGGGATATGATAAGATGAGGATTAAGCTTTCTCCTTTCTCTTTCCAGAGAGAGGGGACAGTCCTTGATCCAGGGCTGCTGAATGGTCAGAATGGCCAGAATTCCATCTGGAGAGGGAAGGAAGTCAGCAGAGGTCGTCTGTGTGTGGGAAGGGATTGTTGGTTTGGCAAAACAGAACTGAGCTATTAATTCACAGTTCTTTCCTGACCTCTGCTGCACGTCAAAGAAATTTTTCTTGGTGTGGATTTCTCTGTGTGGCTTTAGAAGCAGAGTGTTTTCCTTACAGAAAGAAAAGTCTAGCAGGAAAAGCAAATAAATGAAGGATTTTACCTATTTTACCTGTGGGACATTGCACTTCTTGTTGCTGCTATCAGTGAGGTCAGCACTAACCCTCATTTTTTTGGGAATGAAGCTCTCTCCTAGCAGTTTTAGTGCCCTGCTTTCCATTCCCCTCAGGGAAGCTCCAGCTGTCCCCCATGGTGGCAGGAGGGGGGGGCTCACTCCAGGTTGTCCATGGATCCCTGTCTGTGCTCTTCAGGAGCTGCCAGCCCAGATGGTGAATTTAAATTACTTGTCTCCAGGCAGGAATGAGCCTCTTGTCCCAAGAACCACCAGACAGGAATGTTGACAGCCTTTGTAGTGTTTTTCCTTCTGAAAAATGGTTATTTCTGAGCTTAGTGCTGGGATGTTGCAGTGAAGTGGAGGAGGATATTCAGATTTATGGTTGTGTTGTTCCAGCTCTGAATGGGCTTGTTGGGAGTCGCTGCTGCTCGTGGATCTCTCCTCAGGGATGCTCCAAGCAATGATAATTAACTCTAGGAAGGAAGATGTGGTTCCCACACACATTTAATTGCTCCAACTCTTTAACTTGCTGGGAAAGTTTAGCTCTCAGTCCTTTAGCCTGGAATTCCACAGGCAATGCATTGGGGGCTGTTTGCTGCCCTTTGTCACAAGCTTGAAACTTTGCATCTCTTAAGCTTCTTTTGCTTTCCCTGCCTTTAGGATCAGCCTAATTATCCAAGGTCATTAAGTGAGGGAGTATCAAACTGAGACAGGAGTGAGCAAATGTGCCAGTTAAATAACAGCAAGGGTCTGGAGGGTGGGAATGATGAGGGGGCAGCTCCCAAAACCTGAGTGTTTCCTCTTAGTGGGGCCAGAAGTGCTTTGGGGATGAAAACTTGGAGCAGAGCATTGGGATCCTGGTGCCCCCAGCTCCAGGGAACTTTGGGAGTGGGGAGATTTGTCATGAGCAGCCTGGCTGTGCAAGTATTGAATTGCTGCTATCCCTGGGACATTGTGTTCCAGAAATCCCCACTCCAGCTTGTTCCTTCACTGGGATAATTTATGGATAAATAAATCATGGATAACCCATCACCAAATGCCCCTCTCCTCCCTTTTTTCTGGGAGAAGGGATTGCTGTGAGCATGGGCCAGTCCATCCTGCTTTTTTTGAGCCCCCCTGTCTGTGCTTTCCCCTCAGACCTTGCAGCAGCAGGAATGCAAACTCCTCTACAGCCGTAAGGAGGGGCAGCGCCAGGAAAACAAGAACAAAAATAGATACAAAAACATTTTACCCTGTAAGTATCGACCCTTCGTTGCCATTTAATGCTACTCTGGTTTCTTTTCCTCATTAATACAGGGTTAATTAAGTACCACTGGCCTTTGGCTTCTCTTTAATGATAATTTCCCCTCTTATCAGGATTATCCTGTGATTTCCAATTTGGGTTCACACATTTGCACTTTGTAGATATTTGTAATATTGGTTTTTATCTTCATTTAAAAGCCTCATATCCCTCAACTCAACAGGCTGGAATATTTAAATGTAAGAGGATTAATTTGGGGGACAGAAGTGCAACATGCACATCCCAGGGCTTTGCTTTGACTTGGTGTTTGAGTGTCCCTGAGTTCCTGAATTCCCAGGACATGGACATGTTTTGGTCCAGCTGGTCACAGCCAGAAGCAGAACAGGCAATTTGGAATATTCTGATCACTTCTTTACTAAGTTTGGTAATTAATTAATGGCTGCTGTGTGGTCACAACTGTGGAATGCAAGTGCTTGACATCCCTGTGTATTTTTGCAGTTGATCACACCAGAGTTGTTCTCCACGATGGTGACCCCAATGAACCTGTTTCAGACTATATCAATGCTAATATTATTATGGTGAGTGGATTCCCACCTCCTCTTCCCTAAATCCAAGGGAATCTTGTCACACACAATTTGTTGAATTGCTGGTTTGTTTTTTTTTTTTTCCCCTCCAGCCTGAGTTTGAAACCAAGTGCAACAACTCAAAGCCAAAAAAAAGTTACATTGCTACCCAAGGCTGCCTGCAGAACACAGTGAATGATTTCTGGAGGATGGTGTTCCAGGAGAATTCCAGAGTTATTGTCATGACCACGAAAGAAGTGGAAAGAGGAAAGGTAAAACCAGACTGCAGCTGGCTTTGGGAAAGGCCCTGACATTTGAGTACAAGTAGGAACTGATCTGACAGGAATAAATTGATTTATGGCTGGAATCTGGTGTGGCACAGGAGCTCTGGAAGGTGCTGAGTGTTATTTTTTTATTGGTGTCTGTGGGAATTGGGGGTAGATTCCTGTCACATCAAGCCTCCCTTTCTTAAGGTTTTCCTGCTGAAATTTTAACTCCTGAATGGCCTCTGCTCCTCTGCAGTTTCTCCATTTTTTTCCCAAAGTTTGCTCAGCCCTTTTGCTGGAGAAAACACTTTAATTCATCAGTGCTGCATTGCTTCTTCTTTCTTTACCCTTGATTGTTTTGTGAGGCCTCTTTCACTTCTTACAGAATTGCAAATACCAGCCCTGATATCAAATCAAAGCTTTTTTATCTCAGGCCAAGCTGTTTGCAGGAAGGAGAGACCCCTTTGCAGCAGAGCTGCCTCCAGCTCTGAGGAAGGGAGGAACTGTGGAACATCCCAGCCCTGCATCGAGTCCTGGATGTGCTTGAAAGTGCAGAAGCAGCAAATCCTTAGAAATTAAAGGAGTTTTGGGCTTTTGGAGGCAGTTCAGCAACCCTTCCAGCAGAGAAAAGCTTATTTTAACATCATGTTGCTGTTCAGACTTGCTCTACCAACTGCTCAGAGCTCTGCATTGAAAACTGCAAGTTATTTCTGCTGGCACCCCCTAAAATCAGTGTATTTGCTTCAGTTTCAGAGTATTTGCTTGTTTCTCCCTTTGTGACAGGGAAAGAAGGGCAAAAATAGCAGAAGAGCATCTTGTTGCCTACGTGGGCATGTGTTCAGCCATCTTCCTCTGCCTTGGGCTGGCAGAAGGAGCTTCCCTGTGCTGTGTTTTTTCCTGAATATTCAGAATAACTGCAAATAGACCCTCTTGCTTTGCAGGACTTGGTGTTTGGTCTGTGTTTGCTCCTGCTAGAAGCTGCTCCTGCAGTAATTTCTGCTTTAATGCTGCATTCCCAGGAGTTGCTCTTTCCTGACCTGTCACAGGAGCCAAATCCAAGTGCTGATAGGTGAATCCATTCCTCAGTGGGTGGAATTTATCCCTGGGCAGAGATAATCTTGATGGAGAAGCAGCACACCAAAAGCTCTGCATTTTAGAAGCTACAGAGCCATGAACTGCTCCCTTTGCAGGAGCCTGAACACTCTTTGGTGATGGAACCAGAGCTGTGTCAGCCCTTCCTGCTGCAAGCCATGGAAAAGCAAATATCCAAGTTTTATTTCCACTGGGAATGATTTTTACCTTTCTTCTTTTGCAGCTTGTAGGGTTTGGGTTGTGGGACTGAATTCTGGTGGAATTCTGTATCATGTGACTGGGGGTACAAAAAGCAGGATTTTAATCTCCAGCTTTTGAAAATATCCAGACACAAAATATCCCAAAATGTGCTAAGAGGAGAGGTGGCCTGTACCTGTCTGAAATTACCCAGTGGCTGTTATGGACAGGACAAACTTCCCATTAAAATATTCTTTACCTCCTTAGCTGATTGTCCTCTGTGAACTCTGAAATAAAAGCTTCAGGGTTGAATTAACCAGTTTGCAAAACAGCCTTTTGGGTTTTTTTTCTTTCCTGCCTGATTTTTCCTTTTCTTTTTGTTGTTTTTTTTTGGTTTTTTTTCCTTTCTAATTTGAAATCTTGCAGAGTAAGTGTGTCAAGTACTGGCCAGATGAATATTCCCTGAAGGAGTACGGAGTGATGCGTGTCCGGAACGTGAAGGAGAGCGCAGCCCACGACTACACCCTGAGAGAGCTGAAACTTTCCAAAGTTGGCCAGGTGAGTACAAGAGGAGCTCTGTCCTTTTAAGCTCAGCTTGTGGATCAGCAAAGGGAAAATGGCAGGATTAGCCCATTTCTCTGGAATCAATAAAAGCACTCGGAGGTGAATAAATGGAGCCCTGCCTTTCTTTGAAGCTCCACGTTCAGTTCCATCCATCTTTCTCTTTGCCCTTGGGATAATTGAAGATTCTCCTACCTAAGCAGCTTTTGGCAGGAGAGGAAGTGCTGCAGAGCTTGAAGGGAATCAGGAGGGAGGGATAATGCTTTTAACTGAGGACGCTTCAATCCAGCCGGGCGTTTGCTCCCTCGTGGAAATGGTTGAAAGGAAAAGTTGTGTGTGGGTCTAGGGTGTGGAAAATTCATTTAAGGGAAGGGATAAAAAAGGTGAGAAAACAGTGTGGAAATGGCACTTCCTGTTAAGGAACACTTCGGATCAGGGAGGAGAAGCAAACCAGGGGAACTGGGGATAGATTCCTGTCACATCAAGCCTCCATTTCTTAAGGTTTTCCTGCTGAAATTTTAACTGCTGGATGTGAATCTGTATTTCAAACTCAGGGAAGGAGGCACTGGGATGGGAGATGTGGCCAAGCAGGAATTCTGGGTGCTTGAAGGGAAAAATTCCCTGCTCCTGCAGCAAAAGTCTTGGCATTTATTTTAGCTCATCAAGCCTGGATGGACCTCCCCAAAAAAACAGAATTATGGTATTTAATTTTAATTCTTACAAGACTGAACATAGAGATGTTGCTTCTTACCTGGTAACTGCCCTGGCAGGATTTAATGCTCTGAAAGAGGAATTTTCCCTGCAGTGGTGTATCCCAAAAACCTGGGGAGTACAGGAATGTTGTCTTGCTCCCTGACCTCTGGGCTGTTTTAGTTTGGGGGATTTAGTGACTGATGTGGAGCTGTGGGTGCTGTGCCCAGGCTGGATTTGGGGGACTCCTCTGTGCCCCATGAGGAGCTGGGTTTTGAGCAGCAGGGTTTGTGTCCCTGTGGCTGCAGGGGAACACGGAGAGGACGGTGTGGCAGTACCACTTCCGCACCTGGCCCGACCACGGCGTCCCCAGCGACCCCGGAGGCGTCCTGGACTTCCTGGAGGAGGTGCACCACAAGCAGGAGAGCATCCCTGATGCAGGACCTGTCGTGGTCCACTGCAGGTGAGGCTCCTGCCACCCTTCCTTTTGGCCCAGGGAGCTGAGACCTTTAAAAAGAACAACTTTCCCTGGGAGTCTCTTAGAATTCCCTGTTTTCTGTCTGTACAATGTCACATCCTGGGTGGGTGGCACAGGGTCCCCCTTGGGAAGGGATTTCAGGCTGGGAGCCTTTGGGTAAATGAAAGTTTCTGCTGTTGGATGAGAAGATGGGACAAGTCCTGGCTGGAGCATTTCAAGTGCAGGATCATGGGAATTCTGGCATCTCATCCCACCTGTGAAGGCTCTGGGTGTTCTCAGCTTGTAAATGAGATGCTTTTTAGGCAGGGAAATATTAGATCTGACCTTACAGGTTTATTCTGATTCAGGGCTGTTTATAAACACTGAGGGGACAGAAGTGCTGATTTCTGTGCCTTCCTGGGGTCTCTGGTTTGACTCTGGCTGTAATTCGGAATCCTCCTGTCTCCTAATGCCAGAATTTCTTTGCCTGCGGTTTTGCCGTGCATTCAGAAAGAGCAAAACAATGAAATTCCCTTTTTTCCCCCTTCTTGCAGTGCTGGGATTGGGCGAACAGGAACTTTCATTGTCATTGACATCCTCATTGACATCATCCGAGAGAAAGGTACCTTTAACCCTTTGCTTTCCCTGTCTGCTCCCGGATCCGCCCCAGGGAGGCTGATGGGAGGATTCAGGTGAGCTCCACCCTCACCGTGGTTCTTTCCCTGCTCTTCCCAATGCCTGGATGTCCCCAGGGGTGGACTGTGACATCGATGTCCCCAAGACCATCCAGATGGTGAGGTCCCAGCGCTCAGGGATGGTGCAGACAGAGGCCCAGTACAGGTTCATTTACATGGCAGTGCAGCACTACATCGAGACCCTCCAGCGCAGGATCGAGGAGGAGCAGGTGGGTGCACCCCAAATATCCAACAGGAACGTGCCAGGGTCCCAGCAGGGAGCTGCAGTGCTGGGGATTGTGTTCTGGGAAGGCTGGGTCTGATGGTGTGAACTGCCTCTTGTATTTCGGTTCATGGTGCTTAAGAATTAATCAAATTGTTAGGTGGAATCCTCTCCTTAAATTATCAGGTGGAATCCTCTCCTCAAATTGTTGGATGGGATCCTCTCCTTACATTATTGGATGGGATCCTCTCCTTAAATTATCAGGTGGAATCCTCTCCTTAAATTATCGGATGGGATCCTCTCCTTACATTATTGGATGGGATCCTCTCCTTAAATTATTAAGTGGAATCCTGTCCTTAAATTATCAGGTGAAATCTTCTCCTTAAAACATTGTGTGGAATCCTCTCCTTAAATTGTAAAGTGGAATCCTCCCCTTAAATTATCAATTGGAATCCTCCCCTTAAATTATCAATTGGAATCCTCTCCTTAAGATATCAGGTGGAATCCTCTCCTTAAATTAAGTGGAATCCTCTCCTTAAATTAAGTGGAATACTCTCCCTAAAATATCAGGTGGAATCCTCTCCTTTAAATTTTTAAGTGGAATTCTCTCCTTAAATTTATCAGGTGAAATCCTCTCCTTACATTACCGAGTGCAATCGTGTCCTTACTGAGTGGAATTTTCTCTTTAAAATATGAGGTGGAATTCTCTCCTTAATTTAACTGGAATTCTCTCCTACTCTCCCTGTCCCCCAGCCCTGCCCCCAGATCTCAAATTTCCTTCCTGTTATCAAATTTCCTGTGGAGGAAGAATAAAAGATAAGGGTCTGTTAATTAAAGCAGAACCTTTTTGTGTTTTAAAGAGATTTCAGAGCTTGTTCCCTGCATTCCTCAAAGGGGAAAATCAAATGCTGATCACTCCAATTCCAATTTTGGGAGTTTATTGGTAGGAAATCAGTTTATTGGAGTGGAAAATGAAAGGGTGAGTGTGGTGGTCCAACAAAAAGCACTTTCAGGAGTGTGGTGGGATCAGAAATGTTTGGGAATAAGTGGTGACAACCACGAGACCTTCCCCTGCCCCTTCCTGTTCAGGGAATTCCTTGCACTCCAGTTCTGGGGGGTTTTACAGCAGTTTCCTGGTTTTGTGATAAAGAGCTGATGTTTTCTCCTTGTCCCTGCTGCTCCCTGCCCTGACCTCAGAGCAGTTGGGATTTGTACCTTTTGCTTTCTATGCTAATTAGTCCATATTTTTACTCCTTTTAGTATCTTTTTCCCTGCTGGGGACTTTCCAACACTTAGTGAGTTAGTTCCTGTTTATCAGGTGGTTCCTACAAAATGTCCTGGTGGTCCATCCCACAAATCCTGCCTTCCATGTGTCCACCAATCCATCTTTGTCCACCAATCCATCTTTGTCCACCAATCCATTTTTGTCTCCCAGACTTTGTTCAATGAAGCAAATCCAGGTTTTGCTCAACAAAACTTTTCCCAAGCTGTGTTCCCACAAACTGCTCAGGACAGCTTTGTCATAAATCCTGGCTTAGAGGGATTTAAGCATCACCAGAATGAGCTGAGGGAGTTTCAGGAGACCATCCTGGAAAAGCTTCAATCCCAGGAATGTTCTTAATGAGAATTCAGGAGCCAGAACTCCCCGGAGGCTCCGCCAGCCTCTGCTGTGAGATTGGGTCAGCCCTCAGGACTTGTTGCAGCATTAAAAAACCCCAAATAAACCCACAACCCCCTCCCCAAACCTCAAATTCTCTGCAAAACTTCAATTTCTACCTTGTAGGTTTCAGTGTTTGCAGGCATTGTGAATGCCTGAGAAAAGGAAAAATCCATCTCCCGTTTCTTTCCCGGCGTAGTTCCCTGGCAGGATCTGGAGCTGGGTGCCAGCACAATTGGCTGCAGCCTGGAGCATATGTGCAGAATCCAAATAACAGCTTGGCTGCTTTTTATACCAACCCTAATGGGCTCAGATATTATTTTATTAGAGCTCCTGCAAACAACGGTGTCGCTCCGTTGGCCCCAGCTCTGAACTGGAAATCAGGTCAGTGGGAAGCCCACTGGCTGCTCAAGAATGAAATGGGGAGTTTTCTGCCAAAGAGATGAGGGTTGAGTGCATTCAGAGGGTTGGTGTGTCCTGCTGGAGGTGGTGGGATGGGAGAAAATGGGGATTTTCAGGTTTTGTCTCACCAATAGCTGGAGCCAAGCTTTAGGTGTGCTCAGTGATGTGTTCGCTGCAGGACTGAGCTCTCTCCTCCCAGACAAACCTAAAAACACCCATGGGTATCTCCTCTTGGAATTGCTGCCCTGTCTCAATGATTGATTGCTGGGATTAACCCCAAACTGGCTTTTTGTTGTGTCTTTTGCTTCACAGAAGAGCAAGAGGAAAGGTCACGAGTACACAAACATTAAATATTCCTTATCGGACCAGACGAGCGGGGATCAGAGCCCTCTCCCCCCCTGCACCCCAACCCCAACGTGTCCAGAGTAAGTCCAGCCCTGCCCTCAGTTTTTGAGCTGTTCTGTCTCATCTTCAGAGACCTCACAAGAGGCTGAGTTACCCCAGAAGCTGCCCTGTTGTGCTGGGCTTTCCTCTGAAACTCAGTCAAGTAAAATTAATTGTCCCTGAATTATGTGGTGTGTATTATAGGATTTTTTTATATTTTTTTTTGTCTCAAATGAGATTGGTGGGACTCTAAATCCTGATTTCATTTCAGAATGAGAGAAGATAGTGCTAGAGTATATGAAAATGTGGGGCTGATGCAGCAGCAGAAGAGTTTCAGATGAGAAGATGTTCAGAGCCTTCCAAGCCAAGGCAGGTGTGTATGGCCAGAGGAGGGGCTGTGTCCAGCCTGGCTTGGGAGAAAATACCCAGGAATGCCCAGAATGCTTGGAATTGATCCCCATGGGGTGCCTGAGTTCCAAAAGCTAATTTAAATTTTATTTTAATGACCTGTATACACAATGACCTGTATACACAGTTTAATTTTAATGACCTGTATACACCATTTAATTTTAATGACCTGTACACACAATCTCACCTTTTCCTGCCAAAGCACCCACACAGTTTCTAAGCCAGGGTTGAGACTTTGGGTTGAGTTTAAGCTTTATTGAGTCAAAATTGAGCACTTCTGTGCAATGCCTGAATAAGAAACAACTGCTGGGTTTTTTCCTCAATAATTCTTCATTTTTTTTCTTCCTTTCCCAGACATGAAAATGGTTTTTAAAAAGGTCAAGAAAGAGATGGAAGAAGCTTCACGTGAGCAGTGAACTCTGAGGGCTTGGTACCTTTTTATTTACGGTTTTAATCCTTCAGTAGGCAAAACTTCAGAGCATCTAAAGATTGTTTTTATCTCTTCTCTCCAATTTCCAATTGCTCATTTTCCAAATAAAAGGAAATCCTTTCTACAAGGTAGACAATTACTTTGTAGAGTCAGTTTTGAATCCTGCAAACTGTTGGACTGTCATCCATTTGGGTTTTTTTTTTTAATAGTATTTTGGTTTCACAGTATGGCTGTTAGTGGGGTTTTTTTTTTTTCTCCTTATTTGAGCAGTTGTGGGGTTTCTGGGGGGCACTGGGTGGGGGGTGGGTGGTGGGAGAGCAATGCCATGGATAAATCCATGACATGAAATGTAAAATAGTGATGGGAACAATGTGGATTGTTGGAAAACAGTGGAACACCAGCGTGAATAGAACCAAGTGCATGATCAGATTAGTCCTGATACATTTCAAACTCAGACTGAGCTTCCTGGGGTGAGCAGTTCTTGAGATGAAGGTGCTTTTTTTGTGATAATTGGTGGCTTTGATTCCAATTTTGCTGTGTGGCTGGATGGGCTATTTTGGAGGAATTTATGCAAAGTTGCTTTTACATCAAACAAAGTTTCTTTTCCGTGATCTGTGCCCAGAATAGCAAATCCTTGTGTCCTTCAGGAGACTCAGTGCCCTGGGGGTGGTTTGTGAGGACACTCTGTGGTGACTTTGTGCTCAATTAAATGGGACTGAACCTGTAGAATTCAGATATTAATTAAGAAGTTGCAGGATGTTACACCCAGTGAAACCAGTGACCCTCTGCTGGTGTCAGGGAGCCCTCCTGCCCTTGTGCTGGGGAAGTGGAAGCTGTGGAGGAGCCTCCTGGTTTTTTAGGGAAGGAGGGATCCCAGGATTCCTGGTGGGACAGGAGCAGCAAGGCCACGCTGGGGGCACTGTCCCACCCCAAGTGCCTTTGGGAGCTGCCTGGACCTCCCTGTCCCAGTGCATGGAAAACCACCTGGAACCACTTGTCAGGGAGACAGAGCCTCTTCCAGAGGCTCCCCAGGGAAGATCTGGTGAGCTTCCATGTAATTCCTTCCCCTGGCTCTGTCCTGGACCAGCAGCTCCCCTTGGAGCCGTGGATGGCAGGAGCAGCCCCAAGGAGTGGGGTCTGGTGTCTCCCCAGCACCTTGTCCCTGGTTCTGGGGACATTCTGGGACTTCAGTGGTGTTGAGGAGTGATTCCCATCCCCACACAGGATGCCTGACCTTCCTGTGTGGCTGGAATGGGGTTACTGGAATTCTGCTGGAGCCTGGAATGTCATTAGTGCAGCTTTGGGAGAGGTGGGGTGGGAGATGCCATCACCTGCTCCTCAGAGTGCTTTGCAAATTCCAATATTGGAGCAGTTTGGACTGAATGAAGGTGCTTCATTAATATTAAGCAGAATTTTGTTCCTTGGCCTCTTTGTCCTTTTTGTCCTTTGGGGCTTTGGGACTTGATTTTTTGGAACTCCTGTCACCAGCACACCACAAATGTGTTTGACTGTCACAGCCTTATGCTCTAGCCCTGAATCCTTGTGCCCTTCCTAGATTGGAGTAGATGATGAGGAGAGAGAAATGGGGTGATTTGATAGTGAGATTCCTGTTCTGCATCCCCTGCCAGCCTGTCCCTGTTCCCAGCTCCCTCCTGCTGAACAGGGATCACTTGGGAGTGTTGACATTTGCCTGGAGTAATTAAATATTCTCCTCAAACTCCGTGCAGAGTCAAATTCTGCACTTCAGAGGTTGGAGCAAGGTCAGGGACACACCCAGGTGGGGTTTGGAGCTGCTCTGCTCCAAACTGGGAAGTCAGGGGGGGGAAAAGCCGGGAGAAAGGAGGGAAGGATCCTGAGGAAATCTCAACTCTCTGCACTCAGTTCATGTGAAGTGTCTTAAAAGCTGGACCTGTGCAAGCAGCAATCAGCACAACGTGGCCTCCTGAGCTCGTTCAGAGCCTGCCTCTGGAGGGTTTTGTTTGGGATTGTTCTCCTTGGGAGCAGGGAGCTCTTGCTGCAGAATGTGTGGGAATCCTGGGGAGCACATGGCGGGGGAATGTCAGTGAGGGGGGAGCAGGATCTGCAAGATTGTGACCAAAGGGATAAATTCTCCTTTCTGAACCTTTGTTGGGTCCTGGTGGGCACCACAGGGGAGCCCCTGCACCCTAAAATCTGTCACCAGAGACAGGGAGGGTTCTTAAAGCATCTCCTGCACGGATTCCAGGGAACAGCTTTGGGGTTCTGGCAGATGGAGCTACAAAGAGAAACATCCTTTGGTTCAGGGGAGATCAGTGGGTGGGATTCAGGGATTCCCAGGTTGAGGGAATTCAGTTGGAAGCTGGATTGAGTTGGAAGCTCAGTGCTGGCTGAGCCTGTTCTGGAGCAGGGAGGGAAAAGGGATCCCAGGGTTCTCTTGGAGAAGCCTTTGTCCCACGAGGGAAATTTAAATTTACCCCAACTCCCAAGGCACAATGATTGATGCCAGTGTGAATTTGCTGCAGACTTCATTTACTGAATGTTTTAGAGAAATACACTTTAATTTCAGCTAACTCCTGTTAGGCCTGATTGGTTCTATTAATCCTGACCAAACTTTCCTTTTTTCCTCCTAAAAGATGTGTTTGAGACACGATTAACCAGGACACAGCTAACAAAAGTATCCAACCTGTTCCCTTTTTTTTTTTTCCTGTTGTAGGGCTGAGGAAATTTGCAGCTGGGACTAAGATGTGTTGTCAGGGTTAGATTTTCTACCCATAACTCCATTATTTCAAATTAATTGTTCATTTCTCCCTTTTCAATAGTGAAAGGTAATGAATAATTTCAAGCCTGTTTATTTATGACATTACTGTGATTTTTTTTTTATTGCAGTACTAAAGACTAATGAAAAAGGATCTTATTAGGTGGAATAGGCCTTGCATTTATTTTTTTTTTCCTGCAATGTATGAAGTATTGTACCAGAGTATTAAATGAAATGTAATATTTTATTGCAAAATTTCTATCCTTTAGAAGGAATACATTTAGGATGTCATCAATTTGATGTGAATCATGTAAATGTTGAGAAATGAGCTGTTTATTCTACATCTGGTGTTTCAAAAAAGATTTCACCTCTTGCCTTTTGCCCACAGTCTGTAGCCCATTTACAGTTGTCAAAATGTGACATTAAATAATAGTTCCTGTATAGAAATAGTGGTGGTTGTCCATTGTTTTCTGGGCTGGTATTTATGGGGTATAATTCAGTTGCAGTGGGTTTGGTTTGGTTTTCTTTTTTTAAATTGCTGCCAAGCTGTGTTATCAGAAATAAACCATATCTGTAAACAGCAGAAATTCCATTAATTAAAAAAAAAAAAAAGGGAAAAACAGAAATTCAAAATAGAAAAAAAAAAAGAAATAAAAATCATTTTCTTACCATGATTTGTCAGTCCCTGTGTTCTCCATCTGCAGTCACCAAGGGTGGGATATTGGGAAGAAATTCTTCCCTGGGAGGGTGGGATTAGAATTCTGAGAGAAGCTGTGGCTGCCCCATCCCTGGAAGAGTCCAGGGCCAGGTTGGATGGGGAGCACCCTGGGATGGTGGCAGGGGATGGAGCTGGATGATCCTTAAGCTCCTTTCCAGCCCAAACCATTCCAAGATTCTGCGATTCCCGCTCAAGCCTGGCTGGGGCTTGGCCTCTCCTCTTGCTCTTTGTGTAGGAAGGAGGGACAGCCCTGTTCTTTCTCTCTCCACATCCCTCTCAGCCACAGCCAGCTCTCCTGGGATGAGGGAGAGGAGCTGTTGCTCCCCCTCCTGCTGCTCCTTCCTTCATCTTCCACCTCTTGCTCCGTTTGTTTTTGGGGCTCTGCTGTTTCCCAGGTTTTTCATGCCAGCCCCATGCAGGGACTCCAAGGAGGGGTCAGGAGCTGGATTCTGTCCCAGGCTCCTCTGCCAGCTGCTCCTGCCACACTTCCAGAGCTCTCAGCATTCCTGATCCCTCACACTTGGAAGCAGACACTTCCCAAAATGTCATTTCCCCAGGGCCAGAGCACAGGAGCAAATGCCTGCCCTGAGGTTTTCTGTACCTTACCTCCATCAATACTGGTTTGGTTTTTACTTCTCAAATCCATTGGGATGTTCTTGCTGTTGTTGATCCCAGAACTCAGCCTGCACACAGGGGTTTGAACTCCAGGGAGATCCATCCCACCAAGTGTTGCCTCTCCCTTGATCCCGCTTTCGGGGCCGAGCGTTGAAAACAGAACTGAAACTTTCCAGGGAATAAATCAGCTCAGCCTGAGCAGTGCTGGTTGAACAGCAACAGAATCTGGAGTAAAACAAGCTTTAATCTCATGGCAAAGGCACATCCCAGGGATAATCCAGGGAAATGGCAGGAAGGAGGCAGAGCCCCGGATCCCAGCGAGGCCGGGAGCTCTGTGGAGCAACAGCTCGGCTCTAAGGCGATTATCCACAGGGGAAGATGGATTGATTTGTTTTTATGAACACATCCAACAGTTTGCATCCATCCCTGGGAGTTTTTATAATCCCTGCCAGGGCTGGGGAGGGAGGGAAAAAGGGAAGGAGAGGAGGGGAGGGACTGTTCCAATCTGAGAACTTTGACGAAGATTGAAAGTGATGGTGCTGGGGTGACACTTGGTGTCTGCTGGCTTTGACTCCTGCTCTGTGGTGACACTTCCAGCCCTTCCTGCTTTGTGGTGGCACTTCCAGCCCTTCCTGCTTTGTGGTGGCACTTTCAGCCCTTCCTGCTTTGCGGTGACACTTCCAGCCCCTCCTGCTGCTCCCAGCTCTCTGTGTCTCCCACGTAGGTGAGTATAAATCCATTTATTCTCCCGGCGTTCGCGGTGTTTGTACAAACTGAGGTGATCAGATACTGCTCAAGGACAACTTTCTTATCTCCCTAAACCCTTGAAACTTTGGCTGACTTTTCTCCAGGGTGAATTCTTGCTCACTTTGGAGTGGGGGAATTCCAAGTCCTGCAGGATCAGGGCAGGAAAGGGGGAGGTGTCCTTCAATCCACATCTTTGCTGTGACCTAAGGAATTCTTTGTCCAGCCCAGCTCTCTTGGCAGAGCTGGTGCAAACCAAGTTGTGTTTGCAGGGTGGCAATTCCTGTTTCATGTCCCTGGTGGTGCCTTTGGAGCCTTCCCATGCTCACTTTTTCTCAGGATCACCCTGGAGCTCACTCAGCACGTGGCTCTTGTGCCCCAACTCCCGGAAATCTTCCTTTGCCTTGAACAGGGGCCTGAGGCTTGGCTGTGTCTCTATTTTTTCTCTTTGGTAAATCTTGGGAAGGAATACCTTCAAAGGATCCTTCATGTGCTGCTCTCTTCCCGTTTTCCCCACGGAGCCAGGCAGCAGAACAATTCCAAGATCAAAAGGTTTGATTTGAAGAACCCCAGCCCTCCCTAGGAATGCCTCGAGTGTTGGGAGGGCTGTGACATTTTGAGCACATCTCATCTTGACAACTCCCTGCTTTTCCTGGCTCTGTGCAGGTTTGCTCCTGATGGAGGGACAATCTTTGGGTTTTTGGTGCTTTTTCAGTCTCCTTATCTGTGTTGTTGGGAATGGGAGGGGGAGGAACTCCCTTGTCTCTCTCATGTTGGAAATCGGGCTGGGAAGTGCAGTGATTCCTTCTGCTCTTTTTATTTAAGTTTTATGTCTGAGCTGGAGTTTAGGATTGTTTTCCTGGCTGGAATTTTTAATTTGATGGCAGCCCCGTGGATATTTCCTGCTGTGGATGACAAAATGCTGCATAAAAACCAGCAGAGAGAAATACAGAGGTGTGGTGGCTTTTCCAAACTCCTTGATCCCACTGATCTCTGTGCATTTGATGTTTTGTGTTTGTGCAGGGGCTGCTGGGGTGGGTGTGGGATGTGCTCCCATCCTTCAGGCTCCTGCCCATCACAAATTTGGGATCTTGCACCTCGATTCCCATCCCTCAAGGCTGCTGAGCTGAGGGAAGGCGGCACTTGGAGCATCCCTGCTGGATCTGTGCCCTTCCCAGTGTCCTGCCCTCGCCTCAGCCTTCCCAGCTCTGTGCTCTGCTGCTGCCCCTGCTGAAGAGATTGGACCAAACCCTGCCTGGAATCAATCCCTGAGGATTCTCCCACGAGGATCTGCTGGAAGTTCACCTCATTGATCCCCAGCAGCTCATAATTGTCCGAATCAGCAGTGGCTGCAGGAATTCCTCCTCTCTTTGGTCCATTTCCCAGGCTGAGATCCACCCAGGAATGTCAGGCTGGGGAACTGCTCCTGGAATTCAGCTGAGTCCATCAAAGGGGCCTTGAGTGGTGACTTCCATGGCAGGGATGATACTGCAGAGAGAATTCCAGGCTGGATTGGCTTGGGAAGGGACCTCACAGCTCATCCTGTTCCAACCCCTGCCACTTCCACCATCCCAGGGTGCTCCAAGCCCTGCCCAACCCGGCCTTGGGCACTTCCAGGGATCCAGGGGCAGCCACAGCTGCTCTGGGCACCCTGAGCCCAGGGGTTTTTCACCACCCTCACAAGGTGGGAAATGCCCAATATCCCATCCCAACCCTCTCTCTTCACCCCAGTGGACACCACAAGAACCCGAGTGAAACATCCAGGCGCTGGATTGACAAATCCACCCCCTTGGAAGCTCCAATTTTCCAAAAAAGAAGATTATTTTGGGCTCCACAGACTCCAGGGGAGCTCCTGGCACCATTTCCCAAACCAGATCCCAAAGCCAGGATCAGGATCCCATTCCTTTGCAGCCCAGCCCCTCTCAGTTCTGCTTCCAATGTGCAAAACCTGCTGTGAGTTGGTGCTCTCCATCCCTGGGTGCTCTGCCTGCCTTCCCCGTGGCTGCAGGTTGTGTTCTCCCAGCCTTTTCCTGGGATTTAGCAGCTCTGCACGCTCCCGGAGCTCTCCAGGCCGGGGCTGATCCGTGCTGGAGCTGGTTTATCTCTATTAATAGAGCTTTCCTCACGGAGGATTTTTCTGCTTCCGTGCACTCAGGGAAGGGAAGGCTGCTCTGAAATTCTCCCCCTCTCCCCGCCGATAAATGGTGCGGCAGCTCCAGGATAAACAGGCAGGATGGGGAACGGCGTTGCCATGGCAACGCAGGGATTTCGGTGATTGGTCTCCATGGCGATTGTTGCTAAATTCTGAGAGGTTTTAAAAACGCTTTTTGTTGTTGTTTTTGTTGTTGTTGGGTTTTTGGGGTTTTTTTTGGAACATAAGGGAGCACACGCGGGGGTGTGGCTGCGCACGTGCCGGCTCCTGCATCCCGCGGGGAATTCGGCGGGCGTGGGCAGGGAGGGGGAGGTTATTGAGGTTATTTTAAGGCCCTTTGGATGCTGTGTCATGTGGCAGCACCAGCCCTGCCCGGGGGATCCTTCCCCGTTGAGGATCCGACCCCTTGGAAAGGGCGGGAGAGGGTTTGGGATGTGGGAAGGACGCCCAGGGCTGCCTCTGTGGGGTTGTGGGTGGGAATAAATCACTCCATTTTCTTCATGGTGGAAAAAAGCCCCCTTCTTTATTCACAGAATTCCTTTCTGTACCATTTTACAGACCTCCAATTGGTCAGGAGCTTTCTTGCTAATTACTTTATTGGTTAATAACAAGTTGTTATCCTGTATTGATTGGTCACTCAGACACTTGGTGTGTACATGCAGGAAAAGTTGTTTGTGAGAGACAGTTTTCATTTTTCTAAGGGTATAAAAACAGTTTATACAGGTGCAAGTTGGTTTTTTTACCCAGGAATAAATTGTTATGTCAACAAACTGCTCACACCAGGATTGCTTTCACATGGGAACTTGCAGAGCGCCTGCTTGACAGCCACTGATTTTAGGAGAGCAGGTTTGATTTTATGGAGCCTTTCTTTATGATTTTTCTACCTTACTGCAACACTTGTGGTGGTGGGAGCGCCTCTGGATGGCCAAAAGTTTGGGGAACAGTGGTAAAATCAGGGGTGACCTTATCACTCTGAAAGGTGGTTTTGGTATGGTGGAGTTGGTCCCTTTCTCCAGGAACTGACAGAACCAGAGCACACAGCCTCAAGCTGCACCAAGGGAAATACAAGTTGGATATTAGCAAAAGGTTTTTTATGGGAAGAGTGATAAAGTTCTGGAATGGCCTGGTGGGAGGTGGTGGAGTCACCATCCCTGGGTGTGTTTAACAAAGCCAGGGTTCAGTTGAGGTGCTGGGGCTGGGTTGGACTCGATGATCTTGAAGGTCTCTTCCAGCCCAGTGATTCTGTGAATTCTGTGAATTCTGTGACCCCACCCTGGAGGCTGCGTGGGCTCTGGGCATCGCTGATGAGACACCAGGGATGAATCCTGTGCCTGAACAAAACCCTCTGAGCCCCGCTGAGCCCCGTTAGTGCTGCCTCGGTGACAGCGCCGGTGTCACTGCGGGGACAGCCGGGGCGTGTCCCCGCCTGGGGAGACATCGAGTCCCTTTGTGCTCCCGATGGAGCCACATCCAATCCCTTTGTGCTCCCTATGGAATCCTCACCTTGGCTTTCCATCTCCTGCCCAAAGCCCCGCAGCTGCTCCCAGTGACAGGAGCCCAGGACAGTGACAGGATGGCTGAGCCCGGCTTGTGCTGGTGGCAGAAGGCAGAAATCTCCATCCTTTCCCTGGTAGAGCTGCTTTTCCTTGGGGATCCTTCAGCTGTGGCACACCCTGGGTGTCCTTGGGGGCTGACAAACGCAGTGTGTGCTGCTGGTCACTGCTGGATTTGCTGGGAATGCCTGACGAAGGCAGGAATGATGGATCCGACTCTGTGTTCTCAGAAGGCAAATTTATTACTTTATTATACTGTGTTATATTAAAGAATGCTATACTGTACTAAAGAGTACAGAAAGGATACTTGCTGAATGCTAAAAAGAGAATAATGAAAACTCCTGACTCTTTCCAGAGTCCCAACAAAACAACTCCCAGCAGAATCCAATGGAACAAGCTCCAAGCACATTCCACATGAACACAACACAGGAGAAGCAAATGAGATAAGAATTGTTTTCCTTTTCTCAGAGGCTTCTCAGCTTCCCAGGAGAAAAATCCTGGGAGAAGGGATTTTTTCAGACAGATCACGGCAGCGGGTTTGGGAAAGGAGCTCTGGATGAGCTGATCTGCACAATTCCCTCTCCCAGCTGTGACAAAGCCCTGCTGTCTGGGCTGTCACGGGGATAATTGCTTGGCAAGATGAGTCAGGGAAGTGGCTTCCCCCCTGGAATTGTCTCCTGACACTTGATTTAATTCCTGCTGACATCCCGTCCGTGGCGCAGCCGGGTCTGAGCAGGGACCAACAGGTTACTCCAGGAGTAAAGTGCTTGTCAGCAGAGCCTTTGCTCTCTGCAAAGGGAAAAAAAATCCCTCTTGGAGGAGCTGGAAGTTGGGAGGAAGGAGCTCAAACCTGCTGGCGTGAGGGGAGGTGGCTCTGGGATCCACGGGGTGGGGATGGGACGCGAAGGAAAAGGGGTTGGGTGGGTTTGTGGGGCTGTGCTTGGTGTCCCTGTGCTTCCACATTCCCAAAACAAGGCCTGGAGCGGGCACGGTGCTCCCTGCACCCCCTGGGATCCTCCTGCCACCCTTGGGATGGTCCTGGGGGGATGTGCAGCCCCTGAGGTGGGGAGGATGGGGATGGGATCAGCTCCTCCCCTGGATGAAATCCTGTGTGCCAGCAGGGCCACGGACCAGCACATCCAAGGGTTGGGAATGTGCCACAACGCTGCCAGGAGAGGGTTTTGGGTTCCTGGAGTTTTAAGGAGCTTTGTGGAAGGCCCTGAACACACTGGGAGCTCTGGGAGGCAAGAGGATCCCTGGAGCCCCACAGTCACTCCTGATGCTTCTATTTTGGCATGTTGGGATTCCCAGGAATATTCCCAGCTGGTGCTGGGATCTGCTGCTCCAGTGGGTCCCAGGCTCCCTCCTCCCCTCCCACAGATGGGTAATTAGTGCCAGTGTGGGATCCTATTAATTGCAGCCATTCTCATGTCTGGATTGATGGGGTAATTGCTGGTATCTGGTGTAATGTTCTCCCCCCTGGCCAGTTCTGATCACAGGAATTAACCTCCTCCGAGGGGATCAGAGCTCATCCCTGCATCCTCCTGCTGGGAGCCCTCTCCATGGCTGCTGCTGGGCTGGGAATTCCCTGCAGTGTGTGCCCTCCACACATTTATCCAGCAAATCCCTGGGAAGCTCAGGCAAGCTCAGGCTGTGCCACTTTCCCTTGGAAGCAGCAAAGCCTCTGCCGGTGCTTTCGGGAAGAGCTTGGATCCACGGGTGGCTGCAGCTGGATCTGCATCCCTGGGTGTCCTCCCGAGGGCTGAGTCACCTCTGGAGCTCCATCCAACCTTGTCACAGCCTGGCTCCGTGTCCCTGAGCACCAGACTGGGTGTGATCCATCCTTCCTGCTCCTCTGGGCAGGAGGGGCGGCGGGGAGGACGGGGATGGCCACAGCCTGGAGGTGAACCAGAGGATCCTGAGGGGAGAACTCTCCAGGGAGGTGTGATGGGGTACCCAAAAACCTGCTCTCATTATTCCAGGAGCTGTCATTCCAGGATGCTTTTCCCTTCCCTGGTGTTTGGGGAGCAGCTGCTCGGAGATTCCGCGGCTTTTCCTGCTGGTTTTTAGGCTGTTCCAGCTTCTCCATCCAAATATCACCCACAGTCAAACCAAACTCACTTGGGAATCTCAGGGAAGGCTGGGATGATGAAATCTGCTTTTCCAAAATCCCACTTCTTCGTTAAGTGGGTCCTGTTTCAGATCTTGCCTGGCTTCAGTGTCAGCCCAAGAGTTTGGATTGTTTGAATCCACAAGGAGATAAATTACCCCACTGGAATTCAAAGTGGGCTTTTAAAAAGACCTTAAAAAGCAGGAGAAAAATTTAAATAATATCTAGAAATAACTCCTTGGCCAGTGCTTTCAAACCTCTTCAATTCAATTGCTCCAGATCCTGCTGATTTTTGAGAGGTTTGGCATTAATAATCTCCATTTATTGGTTTGTTTTTCTTTGTTTTGCAATACAAAACATCTCATCAGGCTTTTGGCACAAAGGCATCATCTCAGTCTTCATCTCCTCTATTAAATAACCCAAATTTCTCCGCATTTCCAGCAGCATTTCCAGCACCTGTTGGCTCCAGAGCTGGACAGGAACCACAGATTTCTTCCAAGCACCTCTTGCTCTCCTTCCTTTTGCCCCCTTTTGAATGAGCCACTATTTTCTCCTGTAGATTCTATTTTTTAAAACCAATCTTTTGAAAGCCTGATTACAGCTGCCTCCTCAGCGGGGCTTTTATCAATTTGTCTCTGCAGCTTTCACCAGAATTAATTGTCCCTGAGCAGTGCCCAGCTCTCTCCCTGTTTTCCATCCAATCCTTTCTCCGAGCTGGCACCTCCAGCACAGCAATTCCAAGGGCAGAATCCTTTGGGATCCCTGGGGGGAGGCTTTGTGTCCCTGTCTTGGGGAGAGAGGAGGGAGCTGAGCTTAAAATTAAACTCAGCTTTGGAGCACCTGGGGCAGTGGGAGCTGCTCCTGCCCTGGGACTGGGATGAGCTTTAAGCTCCTTTCCATCCCAAATCGTTCTTGGATTCCTCTTTTCCCCTCTTGGTTTCCTGGGATTAAATCTGATTTTTGGAGCTGCTTTGGTTCCCAGGGGTTTTGGGGAGCAGTCCTGGGCAAGGCTGGGCCAGGGGCTGGACCTTGGGATCCTTTTGGACTTTCCAGAAAGCCCATGAGGGCTGTGTGGATTTTGGGATGGGTCAATCCACAAACACCAGAGGGTTATGGCCAAAAAGGAGACAGAGGAGTCCTTTGACTTTATTTGAATAAAGGGAGAGGCCATGGGGCATTCCCCTGGGATCTCTCAGATTTTTGGAGGAGGCAGCCTCCCTTTTTATCCCAATTTCCTGGTTGCATTTCCCTTCTCTCTTTCCCCATTTCTGAGGTACTTGAGATGTTCAGACTTCCCAGTACACCTGATACCAAAGATTCCCCTCTAATACATAACCATCCCTTTTAATTTTTAATTCTTATGGAATTTAGGGTTTTTTCCCCCCATTGTTTCTTTCATCTTTCAACACCTTATTTCATTTATCAGCAAACCTGAAGTTTATTTGTAAAAGCAAATCTCTTCTTCCATTCACCAATCAGTGGAATCCTTCCCATTGTTTCTTTCACCTCCCAGTGCTGGTTTTATCCACCAGCAGAGACAAATCCCCCATTCCCCTCATGGGGAGCAGCCCAGGAATCCGACCTGGTGTCCGGAGGGTTTCGGGGGCAGCAGCTGCATCCCCATCCCTGATTCCCGGAGCAATTCCAGCCCGGGGAGGGCGGTGGGAGCAGCGGGGGAGCTGCTGCCAAACGCATCCATGGAATCCGCCTCTGGCCAGGGGTTTTGTGCCTTTGGATTCTCCCGGTGTCCCCCGAATGCCATTAGCGGATCGTTTTCGGGAGTAAAAAAACCCAATTCCTTTGAGAGGCTCCGAGCCGAGGGATTTGCTCTCGAATATTCGCTCGGTTCGTTTCCCCGCTTATTTTTCTTTTCTTTTGGAGTGGAAAAAAGCAGGAGGATGAGGAGGAAGAAATGCCTCAGCCTCGGGGGTGAAGATGCACAATCCGTGATTGTCCTTTAGGATTTTAACATCCTTTAAATTTTCCTTTCCATCCTCTCTCTTGGAGCCTCCGGTTCTTGGCTCTGTGGGGTGAGAAGTTCCTGGGGTAAGAAAGGGAAAAGCAGGCTGGAAAAGAAAGCAGAAATGGGAAAAAGAGAAGGCAGAGAAGAAAAAGGAAGAAAGGGGGAAAAGAAGAAAGAGGAGGGAAAAAAGAAGAAAGGGAATAATAAGAAGAAGGGGAAGCAAATTTGAATCCTATGATCTTAGAGAGGCCTTTCCCAACCTGAACGATTCCTTGGAAAAGAACAAAGGGAAGAAAAAGCCGGGGGTGTAAAGGGAAAATAGAAGAAGAAAGGGTAGATAAAAGAAAAAAGGGAATGAAAAAAGAAGAAAGGAAGAAAAAGAAGTATCAGGCAGCAGAAAAATTTGATTTGTTTTCCCCTCTTGCTCCTTGTCTCGCCTTCCTTGATTCTGGAGTATTTCACAGCTTGTCCTGGAGCGTGGGTTTGGGTTCAGTGGGAATTAGGGGGGAAAAGAGAGGAAAATTCTCAGGATCTCTCCTTCCTCCATGGATGCTGTGGAGCTCAGGGTGTGCCCACTCCCTGCTGAGCCCAGCCTGGGGCCTTGGCTGAAGCCATCCTGCAAGCACAGAGCATCCTGGGGACAGTCTGGGACACGGAGCTGCAGCAGAGCGCCCCGAGGGCCAGGACCTGGCGGATCACCAGATGTCACTCTGCTCCCAGGATCACAGCGTGGACATGGGACCACCTTGGGGTCACTGCTGCTGGGACATTCCCAGCCAGCTCCCCCTGGCCTTGCAGGATGTTCCTGAGAACATTTCCAGTAGTGACACTAATGGCTATTCCAGTCTCCTCTCGTGCCATCGAGTGTCACCGGCCCCTCCGCCTCAGCACTAAAGAGAAACCAGAGGGAAACTCCACCCAGCAGGAACTCTACAAGGGCTGAGAGATGCCACAGGGGGAAACCTCAGCTGGGAGGGTGGGAAAAAAAGGAAAATGTGTGTTTAATCCAGGAGAAGCACGATGTGGGTGGGAGAGGCCCAGCAGCACATCCTGGCTATAAATTAAATTATAAATTGCATTTCCCAGCCCCATCCCAAAACTTTTCTGTCAGTTAATTCACAGAGCCCGACTCTGCAGCGGAGAAATCCAGGGCAGGTTTGTAAATGCTGCATTGCTGGCAGCCAAAACACAAATACAACCTGAACAGCTGCCAAATGGGAAAAAGCAGGGGGAAAAAAAGCTCTGTGTCAGGATTTACAGCCCTGGAAAAGAACAGGCTCAGCTTGGGTGGCTGGGAAGGGGCTGGCACCGCTCCTGACTTCCCTCCTGGGGCAGAGATTTGGGAAAAAGGGAGAGAAGCTCTTTTCAGGCTGCCTGGAGCTCTGAATTGGGTCCTGGGAAAGGATTTGGGTGGGTTTTGGGTCTCTGGGATGCTGCAGGCACAGGGAAAGGCACATTTGGGAAAGTGGAGGGGTAAAAAGAGTGTGAAATTCCAGCTGTGGTGCAGGATTGGTGATTCCTTCCTTTCCTTCCTTTCCTTCCTTTCCTTCCTTTCCTTCCTTTCCTTCCTTTCCTTCCTTTCCTTCCTTTCCTTCCTTTCCTTGTTCCTTGTTTTCCCCCAGTGTTTGTGCACTCAGGAATATTTCCATTTTCTCCTGGTGCTTGTGTATTCAGGAATATCAAAGCCCAGAGTTTGTTTTTTCCTTTCAGCAGCAGTGAGGTGACTCCACCGAAGATCAAAGCCACGGTTCTGGCATCTCTCAAACCCTCTCCTCTCCCTCCCCTTGGAGGAGATGCAGGTGTTGGAGAGAATATTCATGGGGAGATCCTCCAGGATTAACCCTTCCCAGGGGCTGGGGAATTGCAGAGGCTCCAGTTTGCTCTGTGAGGAGCCACCTGCCCGTGCTGGAGCATCCCAGGATGTGCTGCCCAGATTGAGCAATATCTCATGAGTTTGTTCCCAAAACAGGGCACTCTGGCAGCTGTCAATATCCCAGCCAGCCCTTCCCCAGCTCCCAAATTAAAGCCTTGTGCTGCAACTTTTCCATTCTCCTGTGGGAATTTCAGCTGCTGCTGCTTTAATTCCTCAGAGCAGGGATCGATATCCTGCAGGATTTGCTGGGAGACAAAACAAGCCCTTGGAATGAGACAGCTCCTGGTGGGATGCTGAGCTGGGGTCCCAAATCCAGCTCCTGGGCCTTATTCCTGGGATTTGCCCCTGGGATGGATCGCTCCATGCTGGGAACACTGAACAGCCAAACCCCTGAGGGGCAGTGGGGCCAGGGCCCGGGGACAGCATCGATTCCTGGGCTGGTGGAACTCCTCCCGTGCCTGGGGAAGGCTCCCCCTGCTCATTCCCCTGTGGGAATGGTGTGTGCTGCTGCCAGCTCCTGATCCAACAGGGAGCCTTCCCCCTCCATGGGGAAGGGACATTTTCATGGGATCCCAGAACAGTTTGGGTCCCACTATCCCAGGGCACACTTCCACTTCTTTTTTCATGTTTTTTTTTTAATCCCAGGGTGCTCCAGCCTGGCCTTGGACACTTCCAGGGATGGAGCAGCCCCAGCTTATTTGGGAAAGCAGAGCAGAATGCCCAGGGAGTGGGGGAAAGGAACCCTCCAAAAATCAGAGAGAAGAGAAATAACAACAAATTTGGGACCCCAAATCCCACTGCGTGCTGCCAGGGAGCGTCTGCATGGGATAGCAACAGGATGGTCACTTGGGAAAACCAGGAGATGATGAATGCCATGGATCCAGCCCTGGGCTGTGCCTGGCAGTCCTGGTACTGGGTGCCATCCCCAGTGCCCGGCAGCCTCGGCGCCTCTCCCCGCGATCCGTGCGCGATGCTCGGGCTGGGAAGGGGCGGGGGAGCCGCCAGCTGAAATCCTCTTCTGTGAAGGCTGATCTCTCTTCCGTGTGCTGGCAGAACGGGAGGATATTCTTGGAGCGGGGCTGGGGAGCCAGCAGACACCTGCCGCGCCGGGCTTTTCTTTCCCAGTGTAAAATTTCCATTTGGGAGCGCGATAGGAGCCGGGCGATGCTTCCCGGGTGCGCGCAGGAGCCGCCCCCTCTCCACGGGAGAGCGCTCCCAGCTCTGGGAACGCAGCCTGGACACGGCTGGAGCTGGCCATTGATGCGGGTGGATCAAAAATCGGGCTGAGCTGCGAGCCGGGATCTCTTCCCATCAATTCTCTCCTCGGCCACCGGCTGGGGCACCGCGGTGCCACCAAGCGGGCCGCGCTTGGGGACAGCAGCACCTCCAGGAGCTCGGGCACATCCTGCCGTGCCCACCTCGGGGCTGGCAGTTTTGGGGTCCCCCAGCATCCCTGCAGCGCCGGGATTGCAGCCGCCCCGCGCCCATCCCTTCCCTGCGGCTGGCGGCTGCCACAGCCCGGGCACGGCAGCAGCCCCCGGCCGTGGGAATGGGAAGTGGAGAGGCTCTATTTTAAACCACCGCTGTGGGTTGGTGACCTAGAAAAGCAGCTCCGGGAGCAGGAGTGTGAAGTCCAACCTCCCCCGCTGCGAGCGGGGCCGCCGAGCACAGGGTGACCTAAATAAAGCCACGGGAGAGGTGCCGGGGGTGCTGCTCCCCTAAATAAAATCGTGGAGAGGTGTCAAGGGGTGCTGCTCCCCCAGATAAATCCACGAGAGAGGTGTCTGGGCTGCTGCTCCCCTAAATTAAATCAGGGAGAGGTGTTTGGGGTGTTGCTCCCCTAAATAAAATCAGGGAGAGGTGTTTGGGCTGCTGCTCCCCTAAATTAAATCAGGGAGAGGTGTTTGGGGTGTTGCTCCCCTAAATAAAATCAGGGAGAGGTGTTTGGGCTGCTGCTCCCCTAAATTAAATCAGGGAGAGGTGTTTGGGGTGTTGCTCCCCTAAATTAAATCAGGGAGAGGTGTCTGGGCTGCTGCTCCCCCAAATTATACCATGGAGAGGTGTCTGAGGTGCTGCTCCCCCAAATTAAATCATGGAGAGGTGGCAGGGATGCTGCTCCCCTAAATCAAACCATGGAGAGGTGTTTGGGGTGCTGCTCCCCCAAATTATAACATGAAGAGGGGTCTGGGCTACTGCTCCCCTAAATTAAACTATGGAGAGGTGTCTGGGGTGCTCCTCCTCCAAATTATACCATGAAGAGGGGTCGGGGGTGCTGCTCCCCTAAAATAAATCCTGGAGAGGTGTCTGAGGTGCTGCTCCCCTAAATCAAACCATGGAGAAGTGGCAGGGGTGCTGCTCCCCCAAATTATACCATGGAGAGGTGTCTGGGGTGCTGCTCTCCCAAATTAAACCATGGAGAGGGGTCGGGGGTGCTGCTCCCCTAAATTAAACCCTGGAGAGATGTTTGGGGTGCTGCTCCCCCAGCCCCAGGTTTGCAGCTCAGGACCCTCCCAGCCCCATCCCCGCGGGTCTCAGAGGGATCAGAGGAGTTTAAATGGATCAGTTCCTGCGTTTGGCGAGGATGCAGCAGGAGCAGCTATGGAATACATCCACGGAATATTTCAGCAATGCTTTGGCAAAGCTGATGCTCCTCGTGGAGGGGTGGGAGGGGAGATAAAGCCCAAGAGAAAGCTGCTTCCTCCCCTCTTTTTAAACGTGCTGTCAGGAGGAATGTCAATTATTTAAAGCTCACAGGTACGTGCTCCCTGCAGCCTCCCAAATGAAACAAAGCCCAGCTCTCCTCAGCCCCAAACCCAGGAAGGTTCTGGGCTGCTGCCTTCAGCTGAGTGCAAGACAGGCCAATTAATTAAATCAGTAAATAAGTTCTCCTAATCCCATTAACAAAAGAGGAGCTGGAGATTAAATCTTTGATGGCACTTACTGCAAAATTAATGCAGGCAGCCTGTTAGGAAATGCATTCTTCCCCTCACCTCGGTGAGGATAACAGAGCAGTTTTATAGGGCAGGGCCTTATCAGGAATGGGAAATGGATGTAAAACCAGCACAGATCTCATTAAAAGGGTGTAATGAGCTGCAGACACAACGAGCTGGGCCTGCTGAGCTCGGGGCTCTGCCAGATCCTGCCTGGGCCACCACGGGGAGGGGGCAGGGGGGGTGATGCTGAGGGGTTTGGGGTCCCTGTGGGTCTTCTCGGCTTTGGGGTGAGGCAGGAAGTGTCTGGGAAGGGGAATTTTCACTCAGGGTGGGATGGTGGAGCTGCAGGAAGTGCCTGGGAAGGGGAATTTTCACTCAGGGTGGGATGGTGGAGCTGCAGAAGCTCCCTGGCATCCCTGGCAGGTTGGAAGCAGGGGACTGACAGGCTGGGAGGAGGCACAGGGGGTGGTGAAAAACACCCTGGAACACTCCCAAGGTGCTGCTCCTCCTCGGCTTTCCCAGAGGAGAAAATCCCTTCCCCAGCCCTTGGAGCAGCTGGCTTCCCTGGAGCCAAGGGACAAGGGGGGAAATTCCCTTCTTCTTTTTTCATGGATTGTTTTTTTTTATCCCAGCACTTTCATTGGGGGGAAATATAAAAATATAAATATATAAATGAACACAAACATAAATATATAATGAATATAAAATAAATAGATAAATGAATATATACATGTATACATAAATATATACATAAATGTGTAAATGAATAAATAAATGAATGTATAAATGAATATAAAAATGACTATATAACTAAATACATAGCCCTCCCTGCTTTGATCCACTGGAGGATCTGCCAGACTGCCAAACTGTACTTCCAATTCCACCAAAAAAAATTCCAACTGGCTCTTTTTATTTTCAAAGAGGGGCTAAAAAAAGGGAGAGTGGAAGTGCCAGGGATTTAGAACAGACATGTGCAGGTGTTGCTTTGTTTCCTTTCTGGAAAGCCACTTTTAGATCTGATTTTCAAATTGCTGCTGCTTTTTGTGAATCTCCAAGGAAGGTGTCAAGACAGATCAGCTTGAAAGCCCCTGTGCTGCTCTCTCCAAGTATTTTGCATAAGTGAGACAATTCTTTTGCTAAATAAAAACACAGAGTTGGGCCTGGAAGAGGAGAAAATGTCCATCAAGGATCCAGCTGATGCCAATCAACACTCAGCCTTCAGCACTGCAATCCTTTCCTGGCTGAAGGCAGGGAAAAGCTCCATCCTTCAAGGATTTCTGTTTACATCCCCACAAAAGCAGGGTTTTCTTGGGGGGGTTTTCTTGCAGCTGGGGAAAAACTTTTTATGGGGAAGGGTGAAATCCAGCTGGAGGAATGAGGAACTTTACTTCTCCAAGTGTGGTCCTGGCTCAGGAGGTCTCAGGGACTTGGGAAGGGCTGCCAGGCTGTGGGATCTGCAGGAATCTGGGAGGAGCAGCAGCTCCCACAGCTTTTGGGGGATGCTGCATGTGGAGAGGGTGTGGGATCTCAAAGCTCATCCCATTCCACCCCTGCCATGGGCAGGGACTCCTTCCACCACCCCAGGGTGCTCCAAACCCTGTCCAGCCTGGCCTTGGACACTTCCAGGGGTCCAGGGGCAGCCACAGCTGCTCTGGGCACCCTGGGCCTCAGAGGGAAGAATTCCTTCCCAATATCCCACCCATCCCTGCCCTCTGGCAGTGGGAGCCATTCCCTGTGTCCTGTCTCTTCATCCCTTGTCCCAATCCCTCTCCAGCTCTCCTGGAACCCCTTTAGGCTCTGTAAGGGGCTCTGAGCCCTCCCTGGAGCCTCCTCTTCTCCAGGTGAACATTCCCAGCTCTCCCAGCCTGGCTCCATCCTTGGGGGCCTCTTTGTGTCCCTCTGGACCTTCTCCAGCAGCTGCAGGGGCTCCCAGAGCTGGGGATGGCTCTGCAGGGATGGGATGGGATGGGATGGGATGGGATGGGATGGGATGGGATGGGATGGGATGGGATGGGATGGGATGGGATGGGATGGGATGGGATGGGATAAAAGGGGATGGAAGATGAGGGTGGGAGAGGGTTGGGGAGGAGAATGAATGGGAGGCACATGGAGGGGGGATGCTCTGGAGGAGAGGACGAGCGCAGGGGGTCCCGCTGCCCCCCTCCCCAGCCGGGGGCAGTGCCGGGGGGGCCGAGCGGCTGCGCCCGGGAGGGGGGCGGCTCCTCGGGGCGCGGAGCGGGGCGGCCCCGGCCGTGTCCCCTCCCGTGTCCCCTCCCGTGTCCCCTCCCCGCGCCGCCCCGCGCCGTCCGCAGTGCTGCCGCCGGAGCCGCGCAGCGCCAGCGCGGCCGAGCGCGGGGAGCGGCCCCGGAGCCCCGGGAGCCCCAAACCCCGGGAGCCCCAAAGCCCGGGAGCCCCAAACCCCGGGAGCCCGGCCCAGGTAAGGGGGGGATCGGGGGTCCCCCGGCGCCGCAGCGATGGGGGGGTCTCAGGAGGTGCCGCGGGCTCCGCAGGGACAGGGATGGGGATGCGGCTCTGGGGGTCGGGATGCTCGTCCGGGGGTGTTCCTCGCCCCCGCACCTCGCTCTCGGCCCGGGGAAAGTTGCGGCATCCCGGAGCGTGCGGGCGGTGGGTGACACCCCCCGCCCGCGGTGTCGCCCGTGCGGGGCCGGTGGCCGCGGCTGGAGCGGGTCCCGGGGGGGCGCGGGGCTGGCAGCGCCCGTGGGTGCGGCTGGGGCGAGGCTCTGGGTGCCGCTGCTCGTCTCGGCCGTGCGCGGGCAACTTTGAGGCGTGTTGGGCATTTGCGGGGGTTGAAGCCCCCAAAATTGGCTTTTTTTTCCCCGTCCCCGGAGTGTGCCCGGCGGGAGCGGCGGTGGCACCAAGGCTGAGCCCCTTGCCAGAATCCTGGCAGCGCGGGGATGCGGGGAGCGCCCTGACCCTGCTGCTGGGACATTTTGGGGTGCTCTGCTCCCTGCTGGGGCTCTGCAAGGGCATCATTGCCCGGCTCAGGGTGGCCCGCGGGCTCTGGCAGGCGCTGCTCATTTCCCAGGATGGACCAAAGTGATGCAAACGGCACCAAAAACCTTTCTGGAGTAGCCTGGAACCTGCGGGAGGCAAAACCTCCTCGGGAATGAGGCTGAGGCTGCTGGAAGCTGTCGCTCCCAGGGATGGGTTCTTCCAGAAAAGGCACCTGATTATGTCTCTTGCTGGTGTCTTTCTAATAATTCTGGTTATAAGCCGGAGCAGCGATTTGTCTTTGTGTGGTGATGAACACTCCTTGGTTTCCCTGCTCTGAGCAAAGGCAGCTGCCCCGGCCGTGCCTCTGCTCGGGGCTCGGGCCATGCCACGCTCCTCCCGGGATGCTGGGAGTGTGTGTGGATCAGCCTGATCCCCCTCTTCCCGTGAGGTTGCAAGGAAAAAAAAAAACCAAAAAAAAAGAGATAAAGCTTCCAAACACGGCCAGTTGGCTCCGGGGATGCAGAGATGAGAACAGATGAACCATTTGCTTTAATTACTGGTATCAAAAGCCCAGGCTGAAGCTTAGCCTGAAAATAAATATTGTTAATGTTGTGACACTGGGCTCTGTTTGATGATGCATCATTCATCCGGGAGGGATTGAGCTGCTGCTGGAGGCTGACTCAGACCTGCTCAGGGGTTCTGTGGGGAGGGCTCAGCCTGGAGCCGTGGGGCCGAGCCCCACTCGCTGCACCGGGAATCGCTGTCGCATCCCGTGGGCGCCTCGCCGGGCATCCCGCGGGAGGGGAGCGCCGCAGCAGCCTCGGGCAGCGCTGTGGCATCGCCGGGCGATGCGGTGGGAGCTGCTGGCCGTCACCTGCAGGGTGGGAATCCGGTTATTGCCAGCCCCACCAGCCCTGCTCGCCTGCAAACCCCGTCCCCTGCTCGGCGCCGGCTCCAGCTCCGCTCCCTGCTCCTTCGCCGGCTCCCTTTGCGCCGCCCCGGCTCTGCTGGCCGTGGCAAAGGGTTTTTCTCGCTGTGGATCCCCCTTTGTCAGCCAGGGTGACAGCCCGGAGCCCACTGCGGGGCTCTGCGTGGGGTGAAACATTCCCAGCTTTGGAAAGGGCGAGGGGTGCAGAACTGCTGCGGGAGGGTGCGGGGCCTCAAGTTTGGAGGGACTCGCCGTGGGGGTGGCACCGAGCCGGTCCCCCGTGCCCCCCGCGGGCCCCGGGGCGGTGGCAGCAGCGGTGACCCTGGGCCAGCTCGCTGGTGGCCCCGGTCGGTGTCCTCCTGAAGCCCGCAGCCCGGTGACGCTGTCACTGCAGTCAGTGCTAATTAGCGCTGGGAGTAATGAACCGCTCCAGGTGGTCCCAGCCGAGCCGCAAGGGCTGGGAAGGGAGGGAGGAAGGGAAGGGAAGGAGGGCGCTCCGCTCCCCCAGGCCGGGCTGATGAATTCCCCCGCCTTCCTCAGGCCGGGGAGTGGCCGATAAAGGGTCACTGCTGGGGGCAGCGATTCCCTTCTCCAGCCCTGCCAGGTTTGGGTGCAGCTCTCCGGGTCTGGGATGCCGCTGTCGGGGGCTCCGTGAACCCAGGTACGGGGGTGGGGGATGCGGGGAGGAGGGAACGGGGGAGACCGGGATCCCGGAGTGTCCCGGGCTGCTGCAGACCCTGAGCGGCGGCTGCGTGCCCCTCCCTGCCCGTGGCCCTCGGGGACGGTGACACTGCGGTGCTGAGGGGTCCCCCAGCTGTGGGACCCCTCCCCACAGGCCTGGCCCTGCGTGGCTCCTGTGCCCCAGGCTGGGGACGCCACCCCCGCTGTTGCTGCTGCGGGGTGACACCGCGGCTCTCCGCCATCCCTGGTGGGGACTGTCACCCTCCCCTGGCGGCGAGCAGGACCTGCCACCACCTCCGAGCTCACCCGGCTGGTGCTTCCCAGCCTTTCCCCGGGGCTGACCCGCCCGGAGCCACCGTTCCAGGGTCCCTGCTGGAATTCTGGTCCTGGCATGGAGGGTGCGACGCCAGCTCCCCGTGCCCGAGCCCTGCAGGGATCTTCCCGTTGCTAAGCAGCTCCTGAGGAGCGATGGCAGCACCGGGTGGGCTCGGGGTTTGCTCAGGGATCTGCCCCTCGGGTGAGGTGGATACACCCAGGAGTGGGTTATTTATTTAATTTTTTTTTTTTTTTTTGCCATTGTCTTTCCTGTAATTAATCAAGGGGAGAAAATCCTTGTGACAGCATCCTAAGAGTGTTTGGTTTGAGAGGGAGCTGCTGGAGGAAATGTCAACGTGCTGCTTAAATAAAATTGACTGAGCTGCTGCTCGGCTGCCTTGGGATGCAGCTTTGTCTGGAGGATGACGGGGAGCTGGGAATTCAGGGGGAGAGGAATAAAGGCAGTTCCCAGCACCTGGTGGGAATTGAAAGGCAGCAGTGCCATCAGCCAAGCCAAAAGGAGTTGGTGTTCCCAAAGACTCCCAGATTTAACTGGAGGGTGTGGATTTAACTGGAGGGCACTGGAGGCATGGCTTTGCTTTTCCTGTCTCTGGTCTCTCACTGTCACCTGTGGACTGAGGCTGTCACACTGAGCTTTAATTAACTAATTAGCACCACATTGAGCAGGGGAGCTGTGGGGCTGCTGCTCCCTGCAAGGGTTTGGTGTGGAGCTGAAGGATGAGGTGACCCCAGGGCTGTGACTCTTTCCCAAAAGCTGCATCCCCAGGAAACCTCGGCTCTGATCCCACAGCCTGGGATCACGGGCTGTGCTGCCACGGCTGTGTCACCTGGGGTGACACCTCTGGGATTGTCCTGTCCCTTGCCCAGGTGTCTGGGAGGAGCTCCAGCCCCAGCAGCTTCCAGCCAGCTGGGCTCTGCCTCCCTCCCTGCTGCTTTTCCAGGAGAGCCTGGGCCGTGGGCTGTTCCCTGAGCACCATCCCGTGGGCAGCTTGCCCAATTTTGCCCCAACTTTCTAAAAGAATTTGCACGTGGGATGAGCCCAGTGCTGGAATGTCGGGGTTTGAGGGAGTTTGGGAGTACCTGCAGGTATTTTGGGGGATATTTTCCCTTTCCCCCCCTCTCTGCAGGTAAATCCAGCGGCACCAAATCCTACCTGGAGCCAGAGGGCAGTGAGGACCTGCTGCTGCCCCTGTAGCCATGGATGTGTTCCACAGGGAATGGGGTGGGCAGTGGGAAAAGGCCTTTTCCTGGGAAGGGACAAGCCTGGATATGGGATGTGGTGTCTGTGCCAGGTGTCTGGGCAGGATTTGGAATTCCCTGTGGTTTGCAGCCCTTCCTGGGTGCCAGGCATGGAGCAGGGCAGGATCTGGTGCTGGTGGGCTTGGGAGATGGCTGGAAACGTCCCCAGGAGCTGGGAGGGGTTTCCAGCCCACCTTGGTGTTTTGGGATGTGTGCCCCGCGTGGTGAGGAGACAACTCCAGCTTTGGCATTTGCTCCTCACACTGCTCATCTGGGGGGGGTCTCAGTGGGTCCTTGTCACCCCAAAATGAGCCCCATCAGGCAATTCCATCCTCATCCCCAATTTTTCCATCCCTGGCTCCAGCTGTGGAGCAGAAACTCGCTCTGGTACCAACATGCAAACCCCACCATCCCAACAGAGAATCAGTTTGGATCCACTCCACTCCCAAACCTCCTGCTTGCTGAGGACTCCCAATAATCTCCCACTTGGCACCAGAGCAGCAGCTTGGGTTGGTTGGTTGGGGTCTGGCTGCTGCTCCGTGTTCCAGGTGAGTGGATGATGCCCAAAATCTGCATTTTTCCACCCGGATTAATCACATCAGGCTTTGTCAATGGAAAAATTACCTCATCATTGGCACTGGCAGGTGGTGAGAGCAGCAGACTTATTCAATATTTAAGAAAGCTGCATTGCAGAGCTCAGGAGGCTGGAGGGAGAAATAGGTTGCCTGTGTCAGTGTCTGCTGCTGGAGACAATCTCTGCAGGCATCGGCCAGAAAAACCTCACCCTCACCCTGGGAGCTTGGAAAAGAGGGATTTTCCTCCCTTCTCCCCTGGGCTGGGTCTCCAGGGGTGCCTTGGGGCAGCCCTTCGTGCTGGTCTCCCTGCAGGTGTGCCCAGCTGTGGGTGGCTCCGTGCCCTGCAGCGCCGTGGGGTGGGATGGGCTCATTCCCTGGCCATCCCACTGCCTTCCCAGCCCTCCCACCGCTGCTGGAGGGTGGGTGAATGGCACCTGCTGACTCCTGACACTGCACCTGCCAGATTTTGGGTGCTGGAGGTGGGCCCGGGAGCGAGAGGGATCCACGGGAGCCATTCAATCCTTTTATCAAAGCATGGCCAAGCCCACGGGCTCTGTCACACAGCAGTAATGGAGCTGCATGATTGGAGTCATGTGGCCCTTCCTCAAGGCCAGAAATTAAGACCTCACTGCTATTCCTGGCTCTGCCCGGGACGTGCCACGCCGGCGCCGGCGGGAGCTGCCAGCATCCCTCGGAAAACCTCGGGGTGAGACAGCTCCTCCCATCCCCCCCGACAGCAGGGCAGCAGATCCGGGACCCTCCGGGGTCAGCCAAAGCCTGGAAGGTCTTGGCACCCTCCTAGGTTTGGGATATTTCCATTTCATTAAGGAAACGCTGCTGCATCCCATCGATCCCCGCTTGGATGGCCACATCCTGCTGCTGGGGAGCCGGGATCTGGCAGAGGGGAGGGAAGAGCCACCCTGAGCTGTTATTTTGTTCTTTCCCGTGTGCTAAAAATGCTGGAAGAAGCATTAGGGCAAGCGGGGGTAGTTGCTGGAAGTAATGCAAAGTAGATTTTCCAAATCTATTATTTATAGGTGGAGAAAGGGGTTGTGTATTCCTCCAGGAGCAGCAAAAGCAGAACACAACGCTCCTGGCAGCACAGAGTTCCAGTTGGGCAGGAGAGTTTTCCTTCCTGATCCCTCTTTGCCAGGAAAAAACCACCAGGGGTTTTTCCCCTCTTTTCCCCAGCTGCAGGGTTGGGGTGGACATTCCTGTGACCTTGGGACAGTCCCAAAAATGGGTGGTGACATCCTGGGGCTGCCCTTGCTCCCTGTGCCCACCCCGGGACCCCTGGGATGTGCCATTCCCAGCAGGAATTCTGTGCTGCAGTGCGGGTTGTGGGGACTCAAATGAGCAGTTTCCTTCGTTAAGTGACCTTGTTAATTGGAGCCTCCTGCTTTGGCACGGGAACAGGCACCAGCAGAGCACTAATTACCCACGTGCTTCGCTTCTCCTGCTTTTCCAAAAATACTTTTTTGCATCCCCAAGTTTTCCATGAAGCCAAGGTGAGCCTCAAGCCTCCACAGCTCCTCAGGGAGCAATGAGGAACCCTGCAGAGCATTTTTTCCCATCTTTTTTTGGGGAAAGTTGGGTGTTTTTTCCTGCCTTGGAGCTGGGGCAGTTTTGCAAGCTCCATCATTTCCTCCATCTCCCCAGTTTCTCTGCTGGAGTTTTGCTGGAGTTGCTTTGTGCCCTACAAAAGTTCATTTACCAGTGTGGTCCTGCTGGGATGCTGATTTTGGGACCTGGTGGGATGAGGGGAACTGAGAGTTCCCTTCCAGGCAGGGAGGAATCCAAGGCAGCATCATCCCGGGGCAGCAGGATGGGAAGGGGAATGATCCATGGGCTGGGAGCAGCCTCATTGTCCATGGCTGGGCTCTGCAGAGGGGTTTTTTGTCATTTCTTTTTAGCTCTGCTGCAGGCAAATCTATCAAATCCCTGGTTTTCCCTCAGAAGAGGTGACAGATGAATGGATCCATCCATCCCCATCCCCCTGCAGTGAGTAGGAGCAGTGGGTGGAGGGGCAAAACCCCTCCAAAAAAAAAAAAAAAGGGAATAAAGCAACAATCAGGCTGTGGGTTCAACATCTGTTGGTATTTTAAGGAGAAGGGTTTGAAGAACCGTCTCTGGATGAATTTTTGGAGAGGAGTGGACAGATCCCCCTGTTTGAGTCCTGGATCCACTTGGCAAAAATCACTAAACCAAAATGGGAAAGGAGGAGGTGATTTTTGTGGGTTTTTTTTCCAGAAGGAATGTGGTGTGGGAAAGGACAGCGAGGCATGCTGGAATTTGGGGAGAAAGTTTCCTTGTTTGTAGCTGCTTCTCTGGAATGGATCCCCCTCTTCCCTCCTGGCTCCGAAGCCTCATAATTAATGTGAGGTTGGGGATTCATTAATTACATCCAGGCTGTGCTGCCCTCATGGGAAGGAGGTGACAGGAGGCTCCTGTGTCTCACTACCCAGACTGAAGTGACATTCTTGCTCCATACCCTCTTATAATCCCACAACCAAAAAAACTTTTCCCAGTCTGATTTTTAGGGATTTTTTGGTTTTTTTCCCTACAGCCTGGCTGGGAGCTCCACTTCCTCACTGGCACCAGGGAGCAGAGTGGCTGAAGTCCCTGCTGTGCCACGTTGGTGACAGCCAGCAGGGCCCTGGTGTCCCCAGGCTGGTGCCCGGGGCGGCCGGCGATGACCGACGCGGTGCTGGGCGGCTCCTCTGACCAGTGGATGTGCCCCAGTGACAGGACCATGTCCCTCCGAGCCAGGTGACAGCAGGGACAGTCCCAGAGTGGGTGGTGACACCAGTTCCTCCCCTGGGGACACTGGGAGTCGGGTCAGTGCCAATGCATGGGGATGTTTTGCTGTGTTCGCTCCCCAGCGAGGTGGTGGGGACAGAGCCAGGGGTGCAGGGACCTGCTGCTGTCCCTCTGTCCTGGCAGCCTGCAAGGGGATGTCACATCCACTCTGGAGCACATCTCCAGCCTGGATAGGGGCTGGGTTTGGTGCCTGGAGGTTTGGAGTCGCTCTCTGGGCTCCAGGAGTTGGGGACTGTCACCCTGAGGTGGGAGGTGTCGCTCTCCTCATCCCTGCTCTCACCTAATCCTGATTCCCTCTCTTTCCCTGTGCTTCCCAGCAGTGAGAAGGAGCAGTAAGTATCTTTTTATTTTTCAATTATTCCTCTTTTCCTGCTACTTTGAATGGTCAGGAAAAAAACTGGGTTTGGATGTAAAAAAAATTAAATTTGGGAAGCGTCACACTTTAAGGATTTTAATGAACTTAAGGCTCAAGGCCATGTGGGTCTGTTAATCCAGAGGGGAAGAGAGCCAGGGAAGGTCTGTGGATGAGCAGGAAGGTGAGGAATGTTTGCCTTTTGCACCCCTGAGTGGCAGATGTCACCCTGTCACCAGGTGCTGTCACCAGGTTAGCGCTGCCTGGCGCCCAGGCTGGGAGAGAGGATCTTTGGGAATGGTGTTAGAGGGACAAACACTGCCATGTTTGGAGAAATGTTCCCAAAGAAAAGCCACCCACTCCTGCACCACCACCCCAGTCCCGTGGCTGCCAGGCAGAGCTGGTGCTCCAGGGTGGCGAAGGAAAGGTGCAAACAACAGGAATGGTTCTGGAAAAGGAGTTTTCCCTCTGTGTGAAACCAATATTCCCATAGGAAACCCCCTAAAAATGGAGATCAGAGCTCCCAGCTGTGGGTGGGGTCTCATTGCAGGCTGGATGGGGTCTGGAGGATGGGGAGGTGGGCTGGGTTTGGAGGATGGGGAGGTGAGCTGAGTTTGGGGTCTGGAGGATGGGGAGGTGGGCTGAGTTTGGGATCTGGAGGATGGGAGGAGGGCTGGGTTTGGGGTCTGGAGGATGGGAGGAGGGCTGGGTTTGGGGTTTGGAGGGTGGGAGGAGGGCTGAGTTTGGGGTTTGGTTCCTGGGCACACCCAGGGGTGGGGGTGCATCCCTGGCTGGATCCCTGTCCCCGCAGGCTCCCGGCGGGATGGGCGGCACAGCCCGAGCGGCAGCGCAAGGGCGAGGAGCTGACGGACGAGGAGAAGGAAATCATCAACCGGGTGATCGCCCGCGCCGAGAAGATGGAGGAGATGGAGCAGGAGCGCATCGGGTAGGGCGGGCCGGTGACAGCGAGGGACACGGCGGGGACAGAGGGACCCCGGGGCCGCGGCGGGAGGCTCCGCTTGGCTGCTTTCCTGGGCAGCAGCCTCCGCACTGCGGTGCCTCTCCTGGAAGGAGCCTGCGGGGCATCCTTGGGCCCCGGCCAGGAGGAACCTGCGCGCCGGGCAGGGAACGGCTCCGGGTGCCTCGGGGGGCTTTGCTCTCATCCCGGGTTTTTTACTTTTAATCAGTGGAAAGGGATCATTGATAGCAGCTCACTTGTCCGGTGCTGAGCCAGAGCACGGAGGAGTTTGAGGTCTGGATTGGGTTAATCCCACTCTGGAAGGAGCTGTGTGAGGCTCAGGAGGGCTGAGTGGTGCCCAGGGCTGGGATGCTCGGGTTTGTCAGGCTGCTTTAGGGAGCTGCTCCCGGAAAGCCTGATTTTCTGGGATTTTCTGGGATTTCAGAGCTGTTGGTAGCTCATTTTTCACCGGGGCATTCCCAGTGCCTGTGCAGGGGGTGGGAAGTGCCCATGTTTCCTTTCCTGCCAGGTGAAACGAGCCAAGGCCGAGGTGTCCATCCCCTTGCTCTGCTGGGAATGGTTTTGCAGAGAGGATCTCCATGATCCCATTGGGATCTCCATAACCCCGTTTTCCTGACAGAGGAGCGGTTTCTTCTCACTGAGTTTAAGCATCCACCACTCCTTTTTTTTTTCCTAGCAGGGAAAATACTCAGCCCCAGGCAGGAGCCACACTCCCCACTGCTTTGGGAAGTGCCAAACTCCCTCTCACAGCTCAGGGACAGTTTGCTGTCCCTTAAATATTGGGGTGCTCTGGAGAAGTGCTGGACTTATTTCCTCATTTCTCAGAAATCCTTGCTTAGGATTTGAACATCCTGGGAAGGTTTTGCCTCTCCAGAGGCTGTTCTCCTTGCCTGGGCTCAGCTCCTGCCCCATGGATGCGCTGCTCCCTCCGGCTGGAGGTGCCTCCGGGGCTCGGCATCACTTTCCACCTCGCTCCCCGCTCGAGGCTCTTTGGCAGAAGCCAGGTGAGAGTGGCTCTCTCTCACTGTGATTCACACCCAAGAAGAGCTCCCAAACAGCTCTCCCTGCCGTTTCCCTTTTTGCAGCCCGGTAAGAATTCCTTCCCGACGGCGATGCTCCTTGGATGAGCCGTAAATCATCTTGGGGAGAGATTTATTTTGTGCAGCTGTTCTCCAGCTCTTCCCTTTGCCGAGCCGGAGGAGGTTTGCTCATCCTCATTCATGAAAAGCCGGGCGGAGGGGCAGGGAGCCGGGAATTCTGGCGGATGTGCGGCCGCAGCTGATTCCCCTCCTGCGAGGAGGAGGAGGAGGAGGAGGAGGCGTAACGGGAGCCGTGCCAGCCCCTTTGTGTTTGTTGGCTTGCACAACAAGAGCTGAAGGATGTTCAGCCCCGGGAATGTGGGACGGCGGCTGGATCAGCCTCGTAGGGAATCAGGAATCATCCCTTATCCAGGAGAGCTCCTTCTATTGCAGAATAATCCGGGTTTGCCAGGCTGGCCCTCGGTTGGCCAGGCTGCTTTAGGGAGCTGCTCATGGAAAGCCTGATTTTTCTGGGATTTTCTGGGATTTTTCTACTCCTGTAAAGGGAAAAATAAATCCATTAAAGCTCACCCAGAGAAGCTGTGGCTGCCCCATTCTTGGAAGTGTCCAAGGCTATGTTGGAGCAACCTGGGATAGTGGAAGGTGTCCCTGCCCATGGCAGAGGGTCCTTTCCACCCCAAACCATTCCATTATTCCATGAAAACCCTGCTTTTGGTTAATGTTAGGAATAGCTCACATGGAGTGGGATTCCAGAGGGGGAATATGTGGTGAATACTTGGAGTTCCCCCAATAAGTGAAGGTGTTTGAGGGACTCATTTGAGCTTTACACCCAATCCTTGAGGAATCCTGAATCCCACAACCAGGGCTGTGGATGAACCTCCTCATGCCTCAAATCCTTCCCACTTTTTTTGCCCTCCATCTCCTGCATCCTCCACCCCACCAGCCCCTTGTCTCGGGAACAAATCGATGCCTCTTGTTGAGCTGCTGTTTGTGGAACCAGACTTGGTGTCAAACCCAGCTCAGATTAATCCTGTGAGGGAGTATTTTTAGCTCTGAGGGTGGATGGATCCCGTGGGATACGTGAGCTGGGTGCTGATGAGGCCTGGAGGACAGGGACACTGGGTGTGGGGGGGAGATTTTGGTCTCGTGGTGCAGAGAAGGACGAGAGGAGCTGGAATCATCTTGAAAGTGACACAGCAGGAGCACGTCAGGCTGGAGCTGCTGGGTGATCAGGATCATCCTTTGGGATTTGGGACACAGGGCTGGAAGTTTTTAGGGAAAAGGGATCACCCATGTGGGCAGGGGTGGGTCCATTCTTGTTCTGTGTTGCTCTGCGCTCGGGGGTCTCTCTGGTGGCACTCTGGTGACACTCTGGTGGCACTCTGGTGACAGTGGTGCTACTCCAGCTGCAATCCATGAGGATCCTGTTCTCCAGCTGCCACAGGAGCACCTGCAGGCGCTAATTGACTCCGTTCTGCATCTCTAATTGGGGGCCATCAATAACCCAGCCGGGCTGCTCCAGCAGGCTCCTGGCATTGAGGGGAAGAGCTGAAACCATCCCAGGGTGGACATGGATGTTTCTGGAGAGCACCCCAGAGGGAAGGTGGCAGCTGGCTCTGCCCATGGCCCTGTGGTCCCCTCTCAAAGTGCAGTGGCCTGGCTGTGTCCCCCTGGGTGCCACCTTTGCTCCAAGAGGAGCAGCTCTGCAGCAGGGTTGGATTTTAATTTGGCTGCTCATGGCTGGGATGACACAGGGATAATGCAGGAGCAGATGGGAGTCCCTGGGGATTAAATCATTAACCTCAGTGGCAGGGAAGCTGTCTGGGTACCACAGCCTGGGATCTTCATCCCTGTGTGCTGACAGCACAGAAATAAAATTCAGGCTCGAGGCAGGGCAGGGAGGTTACTGGAGGCAGCTGGGAGCATCTCCTGGGATGCCAATTTCTGGAGGAGATGAGGTTCAGTCGTGGCCAGGGGACAGCTTGTGCTGCTTGAGATTTTGTGGGGGTCTGGTTGAGCTTTCCCCTCAAAAAAAACCCCCTCCTCTCTTATTTGCAAGACTGCAAAAATTCCCAGCCTGCTGTAGCACATTCAGCTGGATGAGCATGGGATGGAAAACTTGGAAAAACTCTGTGGGTGAGGGCTCAACCTGGAAAAACCCCAGTGGTGCTTTACCTTTAGCTGCCTGCCCACTTGGAGGGGAGGAAAATTGCTTCTCATTTCTCATCCCAATTTTAATTATGCTTCTCTTAATCTGGAGCTTGGCTGCTTTTCTTGTCCCTTTCCCACCAGGAAAATAAGCCTTAATTTAATATTCATCCCTTTAAGGCACACGATTTCCCCATGGAGATGAGGCTGGGCTTCATTCTGGAGGCTCTTGCTGACCTCCTTTGTGTTCCTCTGGAATTTTTTTGCCATGGATGCGGTGGCTGAGCCCGTCCCTGCTGCCTCCTGCACAGCACTGAGGAGCACGTGGATCATGGTGGCCTGGATCAGGTCCTTCCTCGTGGATCAGGTCCTTCTCCCACCCTTTTTGCTGCATTAAAAATCCTCCCTGCCACAATTTAAAGCCCATTAAGGACATTCATTTCTGCGGGGCTGATGAATATTTAAACACAGCAAATTCCGTTTCCTGGGACCATCAGCGCTCCACTCTGGTCACTCTGTCCCTCTTCCCATCCCTCTTCTCCTGCTGCAATGCTGAGAGTTCCATGGAACCTTCATTTAGGTTGGAAAAGACTTCTGGAGTCCTGGAATCCAACCCCAAGCCCGGCTCTGCCAAAGCCACCGTTGGGTTCTGTCCCATCCAGGGCTGATCCCTCATCCCAGGGGGATCCTTCTCCTGCCACAGATCATGGGATGTCTTTGATTTCCATCACCAGGGCCCTGTTTCACTGCTGTTCTCTCAGGTGCACGTGGAACATTGCAGATAAAAGTTCTCCTGTCTCTCTCCCATCAGTGCCTAATCCCTGTGATCCCTGTTTCCCTGGCAGGTGAGGGATCTCTCCCATCCCTGGCTCCAATTACTCCCCTCCCAGATTTTCCCCCTATTTTACCAACTGGAGGGATATTTCCTGCTTTTTGAAGCGCAGACAGTGGGGAGGAAGATGCTGCTGGAGCTGGGGAAGGCAGAGGGATGAGCTGGAGGCTGGTTATGTGCAATAAAAGTGAGGAGGGAATGATCTCCAGTGGAGAGAAAAGCTTTTGGGAAGGCAGAACCTCATTCCTGGTGAGGGCAGGGCTTCCCTTGGATGCTAATGGGAGAATGGGATGGATTTGGATCTCTGGAGATGCTGGATGGAGCTGGAAGCAAACCTGGGCTTTTTTCCTCACAGTTGTTGCCTTTATCAGGAGCTTCTCAGCACAACCCCCCCTTTCTTCCTGCCAGGTTCACACCAGGACTTTAAATTGAACTTTTTCTGCAGTTCTCTCCCAGCAGCATTTGAGTCATGGTGTAAAAAAAAAAAAAAAAATTGAAAAAGCCCAATTCCTCCCTCTTGAATGGATGTTTTAATTAGGGAAATGTACTTGGCTTGCAAGTGGTGCCACAGGTGTGTCCTGGCTGCTGAGCTCTTCCAGTGGTTCAAAAATCCCACTTAAGGAGCAGCTCGTGGTAAATGAGAGCCTGGGAGAGATTTTTGCAGCTAAATAATGAATCTCTTGAAATGCAAAGGCTTTTTCCTCTTTTTTGATTTTTTTTTTCTCCTCTCTTTGATTGTGCCATTTGTTCCAGTTTCTATAATAAGTTTGTTTGGGCTTGCAGATTTCCAACTGGAAGCTGCTTTGCTCGGAGCTCCTGCAGCTCAGCAGGAGGAACTGCAGGGGATTTGAGGTTTGTCCATGAATAAAAGAGAGGTTTTTTTCCCCAAAATGTTCCCCCTTGGTGAGGTGGGGGACGATAAAAGCTGGCTGTTGTGGGGACCATGCATTCCATGGGATGTGGGCTGGGGTTAATTGCTTTAAACAACACTTGGGGAACAGCCAGGATTCCAGGTTTTCATTGGAATTGTTTGTGGGGTGATGGAGTCTCTGGGATTTCTGTGCTTGCTTGGGAAGGCACCAGGGGTGGATGGTGCCTCCAGAGCTGGGTTATTCCCTAGGGAGGCACCACCTATGGATGTGAAGGGCAGGGATGGACTGCAGCACCTCCCAAGCAAATCCCAGAATGGTTTGGGTTGGAAAGACCTCAAATCTCCTCTCATTCCATGGGCAGGGACACCTTGCACCAGCCCAGGTTTCTCCAAGCCCCATCCCACGCTGGAGCAGCGAGTTAGGCTGGCAGGCAGCTTCTCCCTGGAGTGGGAAAGCACAAAATCCCCCGGCTGTGGTTCTGAGGGTTCTGTTTGTCAGCACAAGGAGGAGAACCAGGAGTGCTGCGCTTTGAGCCCCCGTCCTCCTGGCGCTGGCAGGAACTCGTGAACTCTCCCATCTGCTGTCTGGTGACACCAGAGCTGTGACAGCAGAGCCTCGTCCCCGCTGCTGGCTCTGTCTGGCACTGCTGCTGCCCACCCAGCCCGGCTTCCAGCTGGGAACAGGCTGCAGGTTCATCTGGAAGTGGCAGGAGGCGGCTGCCTGGGGAGAGGCGGGAGATTCCAGGCTGGGTTTTGGCAGAGCTGAGGAGTTAAGGTGGCTTTGCTTGGATAATTGGTGGAATTATGGATCCACATCCCTGAGTCTGGCGGGGCTTGGTGGCTTTGAGATGCCCCTGTTGGCTGCAGCAAGGCCTTGATGGGCTGCACCTCCTAAAATGCTTCATTTTGGGAAGGAATTCCTCCCTGGGAGGGTGGTGAGGCCCTGGCACAGGTTGCCCATCCCTGGAAGTGTCCAAGGCCAGGCTGGAACAGCCTGGACTAGTGGGAGGTGTCCCTGCCCATGGCAGGGGTGGAACTGGATGATTTTAAGGTTCCTCCAAACCAAAACCATCCCGTGCTCGTATAATTTCCCCTCCTCGCGCGCGCTGCTGTTCCTTTATTCGACTTTTCCCCATGGAATTCTGTCTGCCCAGCCCCAGCCCCAGAGGCATTCTGTGTGCAGGGAACCTATGGATGGTTCATGAGCATTTCAGAGGCCCTGGCAGCCGAGTCACCCCAAATCTGAAGCTGTCACCCCTCGTGGGAAAACGCCTTCCCAACACCCACCGGATTTTTTCCGCCGCGGCTCCGTCGGATTTGGGTCAGGCTGCCACGGGGGGCTGCTCCCTCCGGTGGGCTCGGGTCTCCTCCTCCCTTCCTTCGTTCCTTCCTCACGGAATGACATAAATAATGCAGCTTTTTTCCCCCCTTGCTGTGCTATTTTTAGGGCCAGGATTCTGGGTTAGCTGAGCGCACGACGCCGACGCCAGCTCCCGGCTGCTCCTTCCTGCTTTCCAAACCCCTTCAGCCAATGCTGCCTTTCCAAAACTTCCTCAACTGCTTTTGGTTTTTGGGGTGTTTCTTTTTAACCTTTGCAGGAACCAGGTGCGTTTTCACAGCCTGATGGGCTTTCATTGCACTTGCAAGAACCTCAATCAAATATACAGAATGTTTTTCCTCAAATCATAAGAAAATTAATTAATTAATTAATTCAGTCCTCATTAGAGCCCTTCCAGGATCTCCTCCTTCAGCTCTTTGTGGGCAGCTGCCGGGACTGGGTGGGAAGGTTTCCATTTAGGGACAAGTTGCTCCATGCAAAGCTGCTGCCTTGGATGGATTTTCCATATCCACGGAGGTGGGGCCGGTGTCACCTCTCTGCCAGCATCCCTGGAAGTCGATACTGTGCCATGTAAACCTGATGGAATCCTCTTTCCCTCTGGGATGTGCTGTTGTCCCACAGCTGGAAAGGGAGGGAGCAACACCTGGAAAAGGAACAACCAGACCCAAGACGGCGACCGACTGTGGGAAGCAGGGCCTGCCCCGTGTCCTGCCCTTCTCCTGGCATTCCCTGTGCCCTTCCTGACCTCCCTGTGCCCTTCCTGACCTCCCTGTGCCCTCTCTGCAGGCGCCTGATGACCCGGCTGGAGGACATGCGCCGCAGCGTGCTGGGGGACGGCGTCAACCGCTGCATCCTCTGCGGGGAGCAGCTGGGGACAAGGGGCTCTGCCTGTGTCGTCTGCGAGGACTGCAAGAAGGTGAGACCCACAAACCCCCCCAGCTGGGGGCACAGTGGGTGCTCTCAACCACCCTGGAGTCACTGGTGGTTGTGCAGGCAGAGCTCTCCTCGCTGGAGTTGGGGACGTTTGGGTGGCACCGGTGTCACTCAGCTCTTTGTTTTGCCCGCAGAACGTGTGCACCAAGTGCGGGGTGCAGACCACCAACAACCGGCCCCAGGCCATCTGGCTCTGCAAGATCTGCAGCGAGCAGCGGGAGGTGCGTGTGGCCCCTGTCCCTGCTGTCCTCCCTGTCCCCTCTGTCCCCACACCACCCAGACAGGACTGACCCAGCCTCGCCCAGCGGCTGTTTGAGCGTGGTTCTGACAGGATGGTTTTGTTTTCCACATGAAATGAAGTTTTGTTCCATGAGAACAGAGCTTTGGCGCTCCAAGGGGCTGTTGTGGGCAGAGATTGGCCGCTGCAGCGCGAGCAGGGGAGTTAATTGATTAATTAATGAGCGGGGTGCGCTGCAGGGTGGGGGTGTGGGGCCGCTGGAGGAGGACCACGGTGGTGTGAAGCCCTGAGAGGCCCCACCCTGCTCCCACAGGTGTGGAAACGCTCCGGTGCCTGGTTCTTCAAGGGTTTGCCCAAGCAGATGCTGCCGCAGCCGATGCCCATCAGCAAGAAGGGACCCCAGACCCCGAGCGAGCCCCGCCCGGCCCAGCCGCCCGCCCCCGACCCCAAACTCCCCTCCCGGGCACCCACCCGAGGTAGGTGACAGCGGGGGCTGCCCCCCCAGCACTGCCAGCCAAGCTCTGGGGCTCCTTCCCATCCTCAGCAAGGGAAAACTCCGGGGGAAAGCATCCAGAGCAGTCGTGTGGCTGATGCTGTGTCCTGCAGTGGAGCCTGGAGGGGTTTGATCCAGGAGTTCCCGGTGGGGTGGATGGGGCTGCAGGACATCCTCCAACAAAGCAGCCCCGGGTGGGGAGTTTGGGGAGCTGAGAGTTTGGGCAGTGCCTGGGTTGGGATGTGGTGATGGGGAAGCCTTGGGAAAAATAGGGATGAAACAAAAATCTGGGGGTGCGTGGGCCGCAGCTTCACCCCCTCTCGCTCTGTTTGTGCCCCCAAGGCCAGGCGGATGCCGAGGACGCCGAGGGTAAGCACCGGCCTCTGTCCCCTCCCTGTGCCGCCTGTGCCGAGCCCCGTCCCTGCCTCCTCCTCCTCCCAAGGCGTTTTCCCGCCCGGTTTCCCCCGGGATGCTGCAGCAGGATCTCTCCTTGCCGCCGCTGCCGCCCACCCTGCGGGGTTATTCCGGGGCTTCCCCACCTCCCGCACACGCCGGGGCTGAGCCGCTGCCGCTCCCGAGCCGCCTCCGTGGGTGGTGGGTCCTGCTGGGAGGGGCAGGTGGTTTTTTTTTTTTTTTTTCTGGTTATTTAACCAGAAATCCTTGGAAAACCTTCCTGGGAAAGTTGAGGAGGCTTTGCCTGTCTGTGGGGGATGGAGCAGTCCGTCCTTGTGCTGTGCACGGGAGGCAGAGCGGGGTGAGGGTGCAGCAGTGGCTTGTTCTGGTTATTCCTGGCACCCTCCAGCACTTCCAGTTCCGTTTGGAAAAGCTCTCAAAGCCCATCGAGTTCGACAATTCCTCCAGCACTGACCCATGTCCCCAAGGGCCACATCCACGCTGCTGTTAAATCCCCACACAGGGATGGGGACTCCTGGGCGGCTGTGTCAGGGTCGGACAATCCTTCCAGTAAAGAAATTTTCCCTAATATCCAACCCAAACCTCTCCAGGCACAACTTGAGGCCGTTTGCTCTTGTCCTGTTGCTTCTTTCCTTGGAGAAGAGCCCGACCCCCACGTGGCTCCAGTCAGGGAGATGTGGAGAGTGAGAAAGTCTCTCTGGGAGCTCATTTTGAGCAACAGCCCCCATTTTCACACTTCCACAGGGGATGCCAAGGGGCTGAGGATCCCTGATCCCCCTCCAACACCGTCTGCTCCTCATTTGGGCGATCATTAAGTTGGGAGCAGCGCAGTGGATGCAAACCCTCCTCTTCCATGGCTCGGTGGAAGAGGCAAAGAGGGGCTGAGGGGACAGTTCCCACCTGGAATGATCCCCTCCATCCCACCCTTCCTTTAGCCCAGGTTCTGATGCCCCCAGCTGACGATCTCCCTCTTCCCATGCAGCAGCAGTTGGGGAAAGCGCTTAATTAAGGCGATTTAATCACGCCCCTAGCCGGTGCCGTTAAACCTCCCAGCCCCAAGGGCAGCTTTTATTAATCCCGACGGCTCCTGGAGTCGGGAAGGCTTTGCCAGCTCCGCACGTCCCTCCCGGTGCTCAGCATGCTCCTGCCGTGCCCATGATTTTCCTACAGCTCCCTTGGAAAATTATTTATTGCACGGCTCTCTCTGCACCACGGGGCTCCTGCTCCTGGATGCTCATTTCCCCCCCTCTCCCTGCTCTTCAGCATTCCCGGTGTTTTTCCCTCTCTCCCTCCTCCTTTCCCCCCCGCAATCTGTTGCGTTCCGCTTTGTCCTCACGCCCGGTGACCCTGAGAGCCCAGCCAAGGAGAAACAGCCCATTTATGTCACGGCAAAGATTTATCCCTGGCGTCTCCAGCGGCGGCCAGGTGAGCGCCGGGACCTTTTCCGTCACGTCCGTGGGGTCGCAATTCATCACCCCGGAGAGCCGGGCTGGGATTGATCCGCTGGGACAGCGGCTGCTGGGTGATGGAAGGGAGAGGCAGAGGCAGCTGACACGGCTGTCTCCTTAATAAATGGGAGATGATCAGCGGAAGGAAAATAGGATTCTCTCCCCTCACCCAAATCCCAGGAATGTGGAGCTGTGGGGCCATCAGGGGTCTAATGGGTGCTGAGGACCAGGTGATAGATACCAGGTTGGGGGTTTCCTGAGCCCTGTGTGCGGGTTTGATGGCGCAGAGCCCTCCTGCCGCAGTGCCCGGAGCTCAGAGGTGCTGCTGCAGTGGCCGTACCCATCGTCCCCCTGCTGCTGGCACCCAGGCCAGGGATGGCAGCTCGCTTTTCCAGCCTCACTGCTCCTTTCTCCCTCTCCCTGCAGGCACCGAGGGCACAGCGGCCGCCCGGGGGAGCCGCAAAGCGGCCGAGAGCCGGCCGGGTCCGTGCGGCAGCGAGGACACCGCTGGGGACAGCGACAGCCGGGACTACTCTGCCGAGAGCGGCGTCAGCAGGAGCCCCGGTGAGAGCGGCGCCGCTCCTGCATCCCTGGACGGACAGACGGGGGGACACCAAGCCGGGAGCCACCTGCGGGTGCTCTCTGCTGATTGTCCCCTGTCCTTGCAGGTGTGAAGAGAACCAACTCCGTGCAAGGCCAACGGCCACCCCCGCCGGCCACCGCCGGTCCCGCTGCCGCATCCGCCGCTGGATCTGCCCCGGCAGCGGCACCCGCAGGTGGGACGGGGATGGGGATGGGGATGGGGATGGGAGCGCGGCCAGGGATGCGGTCCCTTGGGACACCCCACGGGCAGGGGCTCGGCGCGGTGGCAGAGGCCACCAGGGGATGTCCCGGGCGCTGATGCCATCTCTGTTCCCCAGCGCCGGCGGCCGCAGCAGCAAGGCCGGGTGCCGGGGGTCCCGCCCGCTTTCCGGAGAGACAAGGTAACCCCGGGCTGGCTGCGGGGGGCCGGGGGCAGAGCGGGCCGGGGGCTAACGGGGTCCCTCCCGCAGCGAGCCCCCCGGAGCCGGCCCGCGGCGCCGGCAGGGAGGAGCGGGGAGGGGGCTTTGCCGCGGCCCCCGGCAGGGAGGACAGGCCAGCCTGGCAGCCCCCTGCCGCCAGCCAGCCCCCGCCCGCAGCCGCGGCCCCGCAGCGGCAGCAGCAGCCCCGCGAGGAGGAGGAGGAGGATGCCAACAGCTACGACTCGGATGAAGGCAGTATGTACCCGGGGAGGGAGGGAGTTTCTTTGGGAAATGCGGGATTTGGAGGAGGTTGCTGGGTGGGAGTGGCTCGCGTTGGAAGGCGGTGGGTGTCCAGCGGGGAAAGTCCTTGGGGAATGATGGGTGGGGATTTGAGGGGGAGGATCTGTGGCAGAACATCCTGGGTGGGAAGAGCTGTTTGGGGTCGGGATCAGGTGCTTGGATTGGAGCAGCTGATGTCCTCTGTGCCTGCTCTGGGATGAAGGAGCACGAGCTTGAGCTGGGCTCCAAAGAGCCAAGACAGCTGAGCCCAGCTTTGGGAGGAGCTGCTGTCCCGAGCTGGAGCATCTCCTCAGGGCGGTCCAGGGTGGAATTGCTGTGGGAAGGGTTGGTAGGGTTACTCTTCCCTTGCCTGGAGAATAATGGAGTCAACTCCAGAGCCCCAGGCTGCTCTCCCTGCGCAGTCCCTGCCCTCCAAAGCTGTGCAGAGCTCCCGAATCCTCCTGGATTTGGCCGCTGCCAGCGCAGTGTCACCGCATTAAACAGCTTTTACATTTGACCCGCAAATCTTTCTAATTATTACTAATCAGGGATGATGAAATGCAGTTATTGGCTGGGGTTTTAACGAGGTTGTTTCCTCCTCCCTCGCTGTCAGCCACGCTGGGAGCTCTGGAGTTCAGCCTGCTCTACGACCAGGACAACAGCTCCCTGCACTGCACCCTCATCAAGGCCAAGGCAAGAGCTCCTCTTTCCCCTCCTTTTTCCTGATTTAATCCATCTGGCTCCCAGTTTCTCTGGTGCAATGGGAAGGAAGCCGTGTGGCTGCTGGCAGAGGCTGCTCCCTTGGGAGGCTCCAGGCACAGCTGCTCCTGGCTGGGAAGGGCTGGGAAGGGTTGGGGGGCTTTTCATTGTGTGGCTCCAAGAGATCTGTGGCAGTGATGATCCCCTTGAACAGCCCTCCCAGAGAAGCTGTGGCTGCCTCATCCCTGGAAGTGTCCAAGGCCAGGTTGGACAGGGTTTGGAGCAGCCTGGGATAGGGGAAGCTGTCCCTGCCTGTGGCAGGGGTTGGAACTTGGTCCACCCAGGACCATCAGAGGTCTCTTCCAGCCCAAACCATCTACAGTGCTGGTTTTTCCTGGGATGGGTTGGTTCAGCACATCCTGGCCCCCACAGCTGCTCTGGGCAGAGGCTCTTGGGTCACTGAACACATTTTCTCTTTGCATTTTTCACGGGCAGATTTTTCTTTTCCTTGGCTTTGCTGAAGGAGGATTCACATCCTATATTTCCTTTGTCCTTTTTTTAGGGCTTAAAACCAATGGATTCCAATGGCCTGGCTGATCCCTATGTGAAGCTGCACCTCCTGCCTGGAGCCAGCAAGGTGAGGCTTCGCCAGGTTTGGTGCTGAGGATGGAGCAGAGGTTTCTCAAATCCCCCTCAGGTCCCTCCCTCAGATCAGATTTTCCCTGCTGATTTCTCTGCTCGCTGCTGTTTTCCCTGGGGGTGTCTCTGAACAGGGATGATGCTCCCAGATGCTCTCCCAGACCCGAGGAACAGCTCATCCTGCAGGCAGGAATCTGCTCAGGATGGAGGGAAGCTCCAGAGGAGGCATTGCTGTTGATGCATCACAAAACATCTGCCCAAAAATCTAATTATGCCCGGGGTTGGGATTATCCACTTGCTTGGAAGCTGCAGCATGTTCTTGTTGGAGCTGGGGGAGAACCTCTGGCTCCATCATGGAAATTCCTGGAAATCTCCCTCCCCAGCCCACCTGAGCTGATCTGGGTGGGCAAATCTTGAGGAAAGAATGAACACCAGCAGTGCTGGCTCTTTGCTTTGAGGGTGCAGCAGAGTTTTGCTCAGAGGAACCAGGAGTAACAGCAGGGGAAAACCAATATTAAAATCATTGGATTGATTTCAGAGCTTTGCTTTATGTATGGGGTATTGTCCATAGGAAATCCAGGTGTGATGCTGGGAATTGCTTTGATTTCTGCTGCTGTCCTTTGCTGATATTTCTTTTAATTTTTTTTTTTTTAAATTTCGAATTTGTTGTTGTGAAAGACACACAAGCAAGTGACAGCTCCTCAATCCCCTCCTTTAGACCGTGAGAGCTGTGACCTGAGCCCCCACATCCTTCCCTGGGCACCTTTTCCCCTCTCTTTGAGGGAATAAACCCCAGGGAGTGACAAAATCCAGACTCTCCCGGCCACCACACGTCACCAAATCCCCGGTGCTTGTGCAAAATTCCGCCTTGATGCTCCCTGGGAGCTCAACATCACCCAGCTGTGCCAGCTGTGATGGGGCATCCCTGCCAGGAGCTGGGATTTGGGCAGGGAGGAATCCTGGGCTGTTGGTGTTACCAAGAGACACTTTTGGCCATGGGTGTGTGGTGTTTCACCCCAGGGACACTTTTGGCCATGGGTGTGTGGTGTTTCATCCCACAGACACTTTTGCCTGGCTGGGTGCTGCCCTGGGCACGTGGACACAAGTCCAGGCGTGCAGGAGCTCTGGTGGTGCTGGGATGGAGCCTCCCCCCATAACAGGGGCTGCTCCTCGGGTTTCCCTCTGGCAGAGAAGCTTTGAGGCGATGGGGAAGGAGAGGAGTGGGCTCTGATGGAGGGTTTGGATCCAGAGCTTTATTCTGGCCCACAGCCTCTGAACCCACAGCAGCTCCAGCAGAACTCCTGACCCCGTGGGTGCTGGGGAGGGAAGGGGCAGGAATCCCACCAGGGACAGGAGGGGAGGTCTCAAGGGACAGAGGACACCTGGATGGCCCAGTGCCCCCCCGGGGGTGGAGGGCATCCTTTGAACCTGCCAATCACTCCAGCCCTCCTAGAATTCCAGGACTGACAGACACTGCTGGGAGGGGAAAGGAGAGGTGACTGACACAGCTGGGAGGGAATCTCCAGGGTGAAACCCGGGGTTCTGGGGTAAACCCTGAGCTGCAGCACTGGGGGTGATTCCGCTGTGTTTGTGCCACCCCGCAGTCGAACAAGCTGAGGACGAAGACGCTGCGCAACACGAGGAACCCGGTGTGGAACGAGACCCTGGTGTACCACGGCATCACCGACGAGGACATGCAGAGGAAAACCCTCAGGCAAGGCCAGCAGGAGCCCAGGGCTCCCAGGGGCTGGGGGTCTGCGTGTCCTCACTCACAGCAGCACCCCCGGGAGAGCAGGGGGGGTTAGGGCTGTGAGAAATGCAGTTTTGGGTTAAAATCAGCGTGAATTTGGTCATTTGGATGGTTGGTTGAAGAGAGGAGAACTGGCTTTTTGGCCTTGTTGTTTAATGGGAGATTATTGATTGTGCTGGGATTTTTATCATTGTAGAGATGTGCATCTCTGCTGATTTGACAATAGCCCAGGAAAAAAAGTCCATATAAATTTCTCTTTAAATTTATGGCTCTTTCCCCCCTCAGAAAACTTCTACCTCTTGATTTCTTGCCCCATCACAAAGCAAATATTAAAAATGTTGAGGTTTTTTTTTGTTTTTTTTTTTTGGTCAAGATCCAGATCAAGGGTGGGTTTGGGGGGTTTTGTTTTATTTTCAGCAGTGCCCCTGCAGGGATTGGTTTGGCTCTGGAATCAGGCACTGCTCCAGCCTGGTTATGTTCCCTTTTCCCTCTTCCCTCCAGGATCTCCGTGTGTGACGAGGACAAATTTGGCCACAATGAGTTTATTGGAGAAACCAGAGTTGCCTTGAAAAAACTCAAAGCCAACCAGAAAAAGAACTTCAACATCTGCCTGGAGAGAGTAATACCAGTGAGTGTCCATGAACATTCCTTCTGTTCCCTTTGGAAATGGAGGGATGCAGGGATGGGCTGGAGGTGCCTGGCTTCCCTGGCACCTTCAGGAGTTGCATTCCCACCTGTGCCTGGGCTGATGTGACATCCCACAGCCAGGAGATAAGAGCCTGGTGGGAATCCATGGGAAGTGACTCCAGGGGCTGCTCCTGTTGGCACTGCCAGCCCCTGGGGATGGATGTCACCATGCAGGAGGGGACAGGTCGCTCTGTCCCCCGTGGAATCCGCTGGGACGGGGGCTGATGGAGCAGATGGAGATTCCTGAGGCCCTTCCACTTTGGAGAGGGGCTGCATGCATTCCCAGGTGGTTTTGCTGGGGGATGGTGCCTCTCCCAGTCGCTCATGGCAGTCTCCTTGTCCCTTTCCCATCCCAGACGAAGCGCGCCGGAACCACCGGCGCATCCCGCGGGATGGCTCTGTACGAGGAGGAGGTGAGTCCTTGGAGCAGGACGAGCTCCACCCCTGTCCTTTCCACCACCCCTTGTGCACAACCCCATCATCCCCCCGGCCTGGAGATCCCACATTCCCTGCTGTCCATCCCATTCTTCCCCGTCCACGCCGAGTTTCCCCTCCTGATGTAAGACACTTCCCTCCTTGTCACAAGAGATGGCTTTGGAGGGAAGTAACTGAAAGAGACCAGGGAGAAAGAGGAAAATTAGAAAAGTGTAATGTTCAAAGCCAGCTCTGACCTTAACGTTTTGTTTGCTGCACCTTCGTTCTGAATGGAATTATCAAATAGGCAATAATAACCCACAATAAAAATAAATAATAAAGAATTATATATACACACACACATAGGTGACATAAATTATAATTTAAACAGTCTGACATAAATTATAATTAAAACACACACATAGGTGACATGAATGATAATTGACACACAGTCTGCTCTGCTCTATTCTCTCGCAGAACACAAAATTAATTTCAAACAAACAAACAGACTCTCAGAGAGTCCCAGCCAGCTGACTGCGATTGGCCATTAATTAAAAAACAACCAACACGAACCAATCAACCTGTTGCATTCCACAGCAGCAGATAATCATTGCTTACATTTCCTTTCTGAGGCCTCTCGGCTTCTCAGGAGAAAAAGATCCTAAGGGAAAGATTTTTCATAAAACGTGTGCATGATGTTTTGTGGAGAAAAACCAAAACTCCCCAACTTTGTGAAAGTTGTAAAGCCGGTATGTTTATTGCAGCGCATGTGGGAATCGTTCCCCTAAAGTGACACGTGTACCTCTGGGAACTTCAGGTCTCTTTTTATGGCCCTCTCAAATACATATGCATATAATTTCACAATAGGTTCACACATATTAATTCTACTGATTCCATGTGACACTTATCACTAATTCTTCCGAAGAAACTCTTGGGTCAGGTTGCCTTGCCCTGTCTGCCCCCTTCCTCTCCCTTTATCTCTTGTCCTTGGGCTGAGTCTCTCCAAGCCCAGGCCCTTCAGGAGAGCAGGCAGTCAGACTAAACACCCAGCTACACGCTGAACTCAAAGCCGTGCATTTCCCCTAAATCAAAATGGAATTCTGCCCTGGAAAACTTCCTGCCTCGCTGACGCGGCTCCTCGCGCAGGTGGATCGCGGCGGGGACGTGGAGGAGCGGGGGAAGATCCTGGTGTCGCTGATGTACAGCACCCAGCAGGGCGGGCTCATCGTGGGCATCGTGCGCTGCGTGCACCTGGCCGCCATGGACGCCAACGGATACTCGGATCCCTTCGTCAAGCTGTGAGTCAGCCGGGAGCAGCTCCGGGGCTGGAGCCGCCTGCTGTCCTTCCCCAGGCCAAATCCTTGTCACCGGTGTCACCCTGCTCGAGGTTCAGCTTTGGCGGTGTCCCCGGTGTGGGCGGTGTTGGGTCTGTCACTCCCCGGTGCCCAGATCCCTGTGGTTGCCTCGTGGAGAATCCCAGAATTGTTAAAGGCTGGGAAAAACTTCAGGAGTCGAAGCTTTGAGCGATCACCTTGTGGGTTTGGGGCTGGTGCCCAACTTCCCTGGGATCCACAGGAATGGGATTCCCACCCCTGACTCATCCAGGGCGTGGTGGGAGCTGGAGGAAAGGGGATCCTTCTCTCCACCTCTGACCCACCCTGGCTGCAGGACAGAGGTGGCTCCGTGTCCCTCCATGCCCTGCTTGCTGCCCCATAAACCCACATGGCTCCTGGGAATGTGGGGGAATAAGGTTTTTATTCCAACCTCATGAGCTGCACCACAGAGAAATCCCTGCAGCCATTGCTGGTGGGGCTTTTGCTCACATTATTTTTCCTTTGCCTTCAGAAAAAACCCTCTGTTCTCCCTAAAACTCATTCAGTGACTCTCATGTGGAACATATTCTGCTCATCTTTTTGTAGCTCTGTGGAGCTGAGCAGTTTCCCTTCCCAGTCTCTCTCTTTATTTGTTGTTTTCTCCATTTCCACAAACAAGATGGTGGCTTTACACTTTTAAATCAGCTTCTAACAGAGATCTAATTAATCCCAGCCCTAAATTGAGTGCTGCATCTGCAGCCAGGCTGCACAGCCCCAGCCCCACACTTTTCCCACGTCCTCTGGAAGGTGGGAAGAGAGACTGGCCCTAAATAAATCTCTTCCAGCCCAGGAGCTCAATTTAAAGCTTACAAACTCCCACTGTTCTTGCACTTGAATTTTGAGCTGTTTTTCTGTTGCCTGCAGTTGGCTGAAACCTGACATGGGAAAAAAGGCCAAGCACAAGACACAGATTAAGAAGAAAACGTTGAATCCTGAATTTAACGAGGTATGGTTGGATATTTTATGTATCATTAAACCAATTCACTGAATGCTGTGTTGAGTGGAGGAGGTGGAAGACAAACTCCCTGAGGTTTGCCTCTCTGCTCAAGCTCCTTTCCCACTCCTGTGCCCAGGAGTATTTTTGGGAATGACTTTGCCATGGCAGCACCACACGCCCTGAAAGCTCCCTGCATCCCAGCTGGGGATGTGGGTGGGATGAGCATTCCTGGGGGTGGAAACTGGAAATTCTCCACTGGTGCTGCTTTGGTGGGACAGCTGGAAAGGGCTCACGTAGGTGCAAGGGGTGAGCTCAGCTCCTGGAAAAGAAGTGCCGCAGGGAAATGAGCGTTTTTCCTTCATTAATTACATCTTACCCATCCTCTCCTTGGATTTTGAATCCAGGCTGAGCAGAGGTCAGGTCCAACCCTTTAACATGCGGCATTTAGGGTGTGGTTTTTCATTTGGGGTGTGATGTGGGTGTTCCCATTTCTGCAGGAGTTCTTCTACGACATCAAACACAGCGACCTGGCCAAGAAATCCCTGGACATTTCCGTCTGGGATTACGACATCGGGAAATCCAACGACTACATCGGTGAGCCGTCAGCTGGCAGCCCCGGCCCTCTGGGGCAGGGTTTGGTGCCTGGCACGGGGTTTGCTGGATGGGAGGGGTCACCTGCCCAGGTGGGATGATGGGTTCTGGTGGGTGCACCCACCTCCAGCATCCTGGGAGATCTTCTGGGCAGGAAAAGCATCTCCAGGCGTTTCCATTAGGTTTTTCATCCAGGAGGTGGGAAAAGCGTTTCAGGGTGTGAGGTGTGTGCCCATGACAGATTTCCTGAGGAAGCAGCACCACTGTGGTGGTTGTGACTCCATGAAGGGGCAATCAATGCAGCTTACTCGAGGTCACCAAAGGTGGCAATGTTCTTCACTCAGGTTCACTAAATGTTGAGTTTGCAGGCGGCCTTGACGTGGGAAGAGATGAGAATCTTGACCCTGTGTTTCAGAAGGCTAATTTATTATTTTGTGATATGTATTATATTAAAAGAAAATGATATGCTAAAGCTATGCTAAAAGAATAGAAAGAAAGGTTTCATCAGAAGGCTAGAAAAGAAAAAATAATAATAATAACCAGAGTGTCCAAGGCAGCTAGACTGTGATTGGCCATTAATTAAAAACAACCACGTAAGACCAATCAAAAATGCACCTGTTACATTCCATAACAGCAGATAATTATTGTTTACATTTCGTTTCTAAAGCCTCTCATCTTCCCAAGAGAAAAAAATCTCAGGAAAAAGATTTTTCATAAAATATGTCCATGAGACAGCACCACCTCTGGATACAAAGTCTGCTCTTCTCCCCTTTTCCCAGGCGGTTGCCAGCTGGGAATCACGGCCAAGGGCGAGCGCTTGAAACACTGGTACGAGTGTCTGAAGAACAAGGACAAGAAGATCGAGCGCTGGCACACCCTGCAGAACGAGAACCACGTGGCCAGTGATTAAAGGAGCCTCTGCCCAGCCCTCCCTGCCCTCTGCCACACCCCTGTAGCTCCCTGATGTCCCTGGTGTCCCGTCTTCCAGCGCAGCCTTGCTACAGCCTCCGATCCCAGGGTCCTCCTCCTCCAAGCTCCATCCTCCCCTCCACTGGAAACCCCCTCCAATCTTTTCTATTCTCCTCTATTTATTTGCAGCTGGGGGAGGGAGGCTGTTGAATTCCCCTGGTGTGTAATTTTGGCGAGCAATAGTTCCCTCCTGACTGTTCCCCCCCTCCTCTCTCCGTTCCCGTCGCGTTTCTGACGCTCTGTGTCCCTCCAGCCTCCGGCGTCTCCCCCGGGGGAGATGGCAGCGCTGGGCTTGTTGGGGGCACCAGCCTGTCCTTGCTTGTGTGATCTCAATACCTCAGTTGCAATAAGGAAAAAGCTCCTTGGCTTTGGTGTGGGTGTCACCGTCGCCTGGTGTCCGTGTCGTCGTGGCCAAATCCGGTGTCACCGGCGTCATCCTGCTTGAGCTTCGCCTCTGCTCTGGCCCACCTGAGCAATGTTGTGGCACATCCTTTGCTGAGAAGATCCACCACCAACACCATAACAGCGACAAGGAGGGGTTGGGGAGCTCTGTGCTGGCAGGGCAGCAGGTTTGGGGTTGGGTTTTTGGTCCTTTCCAGCCGCCGCGGGCGGTTCCTGCGCCCGAGGAGTTCGGTTGCTCCGCTGCTGTAGGAGCCCAGCTGTGGTTTAGGGTTGTGACTACCTCCTCTTCACCTCTGAGCTGTGTAGTAGTGACTGGCTGAGCCCTGAAGAGTTCCTAGGTCCCCTCAGACCCTTCCTGCTTCCAAGGATTTACTGTTCCTCAGGAGGAAAGCTGAGGGAGCTGCTGCTCCTCCCCAGCCCCCTGATGTGTGCAAGGATTATTGCTTTAAACCACCACAGCTCCTGGAATTAGCTGGAACAATCTGAGATCTTCCAAACTTGGGTTGTTTTGGTTTGGTTTTCTTTCATTTTTCCCGGTTTTCTCCAGAAAGACCCCTCAGCCTGCACTTTAAGGATGGCCTGGAGCTGTTGGAAGTGGTCTGGACAGCAGGAGAGCACAGACTCTGTAGCTGCTGCTGCTGCTGGGCTCTGGAACCATTCCCTGGCTCTGGAACCATTCCCTGGCTCTGGAACCATTCCCTGGCTCTGGAACACTCCAGGCCCTGTGGATAGGAGCACACTGAGCACTCTGGAATATATGGAATTTTTTGTCACACTGAGCATGGTGTGTGAAACCTCCCCCCGAGCCCCCTCTGCTGCAGCTGCCCTCCCTTTGAGTTGGATGAGTTCTGTTTTCCTGGTATTTTCTTTACCTCCCCCCTGCCCCAGCAGAACTTACTGATGTTCCCTGAGTGTCCCCAGCCCTGGGGGACACAAACCCCTCTGTGCTGAGCTGGCCCAGCCTGGCACAGGCTCCCCCCTCCTTGGATCTCCAGGTGGGAAAAGCCAACCCACCCCACCCCAGAGGGTCCAGCCAGAGCTGGGAATCCTCTTCCATCCCCCCAGGTGAGGTGTTGGTGCTTGTGGCTTGGCTTGGGGTGGGATGGAAGAGGGCACCTGGAGATTTTCCCCTTTTTCATGGGATTCTTGCCTCTGTGCCAGTCTGGCCAGGTCCAGACTGAAGCAATCCTGTTTTTTTTGGACTGTTCCCCTCTGCCCCCCGTGCTGAACCCTCCCTGCTCCAGGCCCAGCTGAGCTGTGGGGTGCTGGGATCCAGGATCAATGGTTGGACTCTCCCTTTTTCAACCTTAATGACTCTGAGCTGCCACCTCAAATCTGGTCCAAACATTCCTGGTCAGACCCAGAGCAGCACCTGGGCACGGAGCTGTGCTGGGGAAATGTGTGGCTGAGGGTAAAAAAAAACCAAAAAACACCTTTAAAAATAATTATTTAAGACATTCCTAATTTCTTCCAGTCCTGCAGCAGCCCAGCCTCCTTTGTATGTGCAGAACAACTCACTTAAGGTTACCCTCATCCCATCCTGTATTCCCATTCCCTGTTCAGCCTGCTTTCTTTGGGAAAAGGATACTCAGATCATCTCTTTGCACCTCCAAAAATCAAGTGCAACTTGCCAATCTCCTCAGTATCGTGCAAAACCACAGCCCTGGTCTCTGCCCCACCCCTTCTCATTTTTTCTGATGGTAATTCCTGCCCTGAATGACTTCTTTTTGTTGTAAATAAAGCATGCACCTATGGATTGGGAATGGTGAAAAACAAACAAAACAAAAAAAAAGGCAAAAAAAAAAAAAAGAAAATGAAAAGCCTCTTCTACTGCTGTTTGCATTCAGACTCGCATGCAGTGATTTTACAGCCAAATATCAGTTTACAACTGTTAAAGAGAAAAAGAAAACCTTACACAGGAATTAGAAATCCTCCAGTCTTCCGCTGCATGCAGCACAACATCCTCTCTTGATGTGGTATCTAATAAAGTGAGACTATTGGAAAAGAACAAAAAAATAAAACAGATTTTGTTTGCTTCTTTCATTCCCTGTGGGAACCTCATGGGGTGGACAAAGGGCCTGGTTCTGGGAATTCCTGGTGGGTTGGAGATGTTGAGAAGTTTGGGGTGGTTGGGAGGGAGATCCTAGCCTGGGAATTCCTGGGTTTGGGAATATCCTGGGTGAAATCATGCAGGTTTAAATTACCCACAGGCTCCCCTAACCTGGTGCCTGGGAGGGAAAGCCCTGAGGAAAAGCAGGAGTGGTGGTGGGAGAATTTTTTCCTTCCCAGTTTGGGGAGCAGGAGCTGCTCCCTTGGGTGGTGGCAGCTCCAACCAAGCAACGATTTCCTTTTATTTCTTTCCTTTTATTTTTCCTTCTTTTACTGGGTCGTTTTTAGGTTCAATTCCCAGGGCAGGGCTGGTGGGTGTCACAGACATTTTTTATGAAAAAATCCTTTTGCCAGGATTTTTCTCTCCTGAGAAGCTGAGAGGCCTCAGAAACGAAATGCAAACAATAATTACCTGCTGCTGTGGAATGCAACAGGAGCATCTTGGGTTTTTAATTAATGACCAATCACAGGTCCAGCTGTCTGGTCAGCCACAAGATTTTATTATCATTCCATTTCTATTCCTTGCCAGCCTTCTGATGAAATCCTTTCTCTTTCTTTAGTACATCATTTCCTTTTAATAGAATATATATCACATATTCTTTTAATAGAATATATATCACATATTCTTTTAATAGAATGTATGTCACATATTCTTTTAATAGAATATATATCATAATAAATCAGCCTTCTGAAACATGAAGATTCTCATCTCTTCCCTCCTCCTGGGACCCCTGCAGACCCCACCACGGGCGGTGGCCGGGCTGGTGGCGATGCCCAGAGACAGCAGCAGATGTCACTGGAGCTCCAGGCATGGAGCGGGGAGGAGGTGCCGGAAGGACGTCCCGATATTTCCAGGAATTTGGGAATTTTTTGGGGGCATTTTTGGGAATTTTCCTGCCGCTCCTGCCTTCAGCGCAGGGGAGAGATGAGGCTTTGCCTTCCCAGCAACATTAAAATTGAGCTTTAACTTGTTTTTTTGATGTTTTTGTTTTCCAGCGTCGTGTTCTTCTCATTGATTTTCCCTCCTCTTTCCCATTTCCTGCCCAGCAGAGAAATCCCGGGGGAGGAATTCCAGTCCCAGCCAAGAAATCCAACCCAGGGGTTCCCAGCAGAGACCATCCAGCTCCAGGTGATCCTGGGATGAGGATTCTCTGGGATGAAGGTGCTGTGCTGTTTGTGGATGAGGCAGCACCAGCCCTGGTTGGTGGTGAATTCCTGCATGGAAAATGATTCCAAAGAGGAATTCTGCTCAAATCCGTGGGAATAAGAGTGGAACATTTATTCCCTCTAATTCCTATTTCTCCTTCCCATTTTCTTCTCAGCCTCTCCAGAAGGAATTGCAAACTGGGCTCCTTCAGGACCATCCTTTGGATCTCCTGCTTCTGCTTCCCAGTTTTAATTCCACCTCAGCCCATCTGAACCATTCTGCTCTCCCAGCCCCTTTCCTCCTGTGCTGATTGGATTTGCACCTTTGGAGCAGCCAAAATTCGGATTCTCATCCTGCTGCTGGCTGGGAAATCAATTCCAGCTCGTTCCTCATGCAGGGGGCTGGGAAATGGGGATGGCAGCAGCACCTTTAGCAGCTGCCAGGACCTGAGGCAGGTCCTTGGCTGATCTGGGAGAGGGGCCAGGGCCATCCCTGGAGAAAAGCCACAGGATGGAGGTGTTGGCAAAGTCTGGGGTTCTTGTTCCACTCCTGTGAAACCCAGTGTGGCCAGGTGGATCCTCTCCAAGGCTGCTGCAGCCCCAGTGACCCAGCTCATGCCCTGCAGGGCTGTTTTCTGACCACCTCCTGTGATATAATTCATTTAAAATTCCATTTTATGGAGCTCTCCTCATCCCCTGCCTGGCCCTGGGGCATCAGGAGCAGGAGAGAAACCTTCCCTGCCTTCCCATCTCAAAAAAAAAATAAACAAACCAAGCTTTTCCTCTTTAACATTTCACTTAAAAAACAGAGGAGCTCAAATAAATAAATCCCTCCTCTATCCGCTTTGGAGCCCAGCTTTTCCAAAAGCCAGCAGGGAGAAATCTCTTTATCTCCCAGGGCAGAGATAACGATGTAATTACGAGCTGGGATCAATGGCTTTCATCTCATCAGTCCCCAGCCTCAGAGAAATGGTTCTGTTCCCAGCCCAGTGCCCAGAGCGTGGCCACCACCTCCTCTGGGCTGCTGGAACCTGGAGAGGCCACAAAGATTTTCCTGGGGGAAAAAAAAATCTAGGTTTGGGGATGTTTATTCCACAGGGGAATGTTGGATCTCGAGTGGGAGAGGCCAGTGGAAACACGGAGCTGTGTTGGAGAGGTTTGAGAATTTCCTGACTTTTTTGGGGAATCCAGAGAGAAAATATCAGCTTTTTTTTTTTATTGCAAGCAGCAGAATGGGAGTGCAACTTACAGCAACTGGAGCTGCCATAAATCCCAGATTCCAGCAGACTCCAGCAGCACGGGATAATGGGAAGGAAATTGGAAAAGGAAAGGGAGTCTGATTAAGCCCAGCTTGAATATTAACTGGGCACAATGGTGACTGGTTTGTACTGGGAGAGAGCCCAGGAGATGGAGCCAGAGTGAGGGATGGGATGTGTGAGGGTGTTGGGGATGGGATGGGATGGGGATGGGATGGGGTGGGATGGGATGGGATGGGATGGGATGGGATGGGATCCCCAGCACATGGGAGCTGCCTCAATGCCAGGCTCAGCTGGGATGGTTTGTGCCCCTGCCCACACTGCCCAGTGTGGAAAGTGGCATTTCATTAGAAACAAGCACACAAATCCAACCTTTTCCACCCTGCTCTCCTCATCCCCTGGCTTTGCCTCCACGGTTTTGCTGTTTTCCAGCCAGCACCACTCCATCCCAGCCTGGCTGTGGGGCTGAGCTCCCCTCAGCTGCTCCTGAGGACTGCATTTCACAGAGCAGCGCTGGCCAGGTCATGGGGAATGGGATTAAACTGGGAAGGGGTGGGTTTACTGGGATGTTATTCCCAGCAGGGGTGGGAAGGGGATCACTCCCTCTCCCAGTCCCTGCCCTGTGCATCCAGCCCTTTCCATCCTGCTGCTGCGCCAAGAGCTGGAAAACTGCATTTCCCTGGGATCCAGGTGGGTTCTGCTCGGCTGGGATGGAAAATGGTCCTGGCAGGAGTGGGGTGGGAGCTGGGGGTCCCCCCCAGAGTGGGGGACACCGACACAGCTCCGTGGGAACATTTTGGGAATGCTGGGCAATGAAAGCAAGCCCCCCACAAAAGGTCACGGGTGGATTGGGAAGATCAGGATACCACCACCTGCCTTCCAGGCTGGATGGAGCAGCTGGAATGAGGCTGGAAAATGCAGTTTTCTGCTTTCAGAGATCTGAGCAGCTCCCTGAATCCATTAGGGCCGCAGAGATAACGGATTTCTCAGGTTTGCTGGGAAAAAAAACCCCACAAACTCCTTTCAAAAGCTGCCTGAACAAAAAGGCTCGCCTTGATCCCGGCAAACCGGGGAATAAAAGCTGTGACAGACAAAAAGGAGCAAAAAAAAAAAAAGAATTTAGCTCAGGTCAAAGGGAATGGCCACTGAGAAGCCTTGGGGGTGTTTGTAAACAGGATGGGCCGAATTTGAGAGGGAAGGAGCCTGAGAAATTCGCGGGTGTCTCTGTCACTCCTCTTTGTCCCCTGATGAGGGTCAGCATCGTTAATGAAGGGCCAGGAGCTGATCGGTATCTCCCTGATAAGAGCCCTGTCATGGAAACCCTGAGTGCCACAGCCAAGATCTCCAGAGCCTCGGCAAATCAGGGCTTTATTCAGCCTCTAACAAAGAGTATTTTCCTTTTAAGATCCGAGTTATTCAGCTCCGTGTGACTCCTGCTCCTTCCTAAAGGCAGGTGGCACTTCCAGAGGGGGGAGTCAGGCTCTGCCTTATCTCCAGAACTCTCCCAAAGGATGAGTTTCCAGGAGCTCTCACCTTGCTGGAGCTCACACCTTTCATCCCCAGCTGCTCTCAGGGTGTTTGAAATGTCTCGGCCTTGCAAATTGGCTGTGATCGAGCAGCTGGAAAGTTTTCAGGGAAACAAGGCTTTGGAGAAAGTGGGAATGGAAACCTGCCCGAGGGAAAGCTGCTCTGCCAGGTGTAACCAAGGTAGGTTATACCCCTGAAAAACGCACTCCCTCCATCCCTGCAAGGGCTCGGGATGAGGTTGGACAGGACTTGGAGCAACCTGGAACAGTGGAAAACAACAGGGCGTGGAATGGGGTGAATTTCAAATTCCCTTCCAACACCAATTTTTTCTGGGACTCGCGGAGGAAGCAGAAGAACGAAGCCAAGCCCGTTAATTAAAAACCCGGGAAAAGGGAACAGCGAAGCCCAGCAGGTCCCCGGGAAGGGCTCCCAGGAGCTGGAAGGCTCCGGCGCACCAGGATAACCCCGGGCCGGAGCTGCTTTCCCGGAGCGGGGATCTTATCGATCGCCTTTGTTTTACAAGCGCCGCTGACGTGATGATATTTGGCAGCAGCGCTAACGCTGAAACATGAGCAGCGCTCGGGCCTCTTTATCTTTAATTGTTTGAAAAATGACCCGGGCACGGCGTGGGTGCCCTGGAAATCATCCCGGGGATGCGGGGGAGGTGCTGGTGCGCAGGTTGGGAACCTGCCCGTGCCACGCAGGGACCCGTGGGGTTCACTCCACCTTTTCCCAATCCGTGGAATCTCGTAGTGCTGCAGCAGTGGTTGAAGGGGCTGGGAAGTCTCCCGTGCTCGTGGAAGCGGCCACTGGCTGCTGTCCCCGGGGCAGGGTGTGACAGAGCCACCCATCCATGGGACAGCTGCTGGCGGTGGCAGCGCTGGTGGTTCATCCATCCCGAGTTGTTTTCCATGTGTTTTTTCCCGAATTGACTTGCAACCCTTGTCAGCATCCCACGCAGGGGCTGGGGAGAAAGGCGGAGGGAGGTGGGGTGCGCTGACATTTAGTTCAGGCGAGGATTTAAGGATTTACGCTGAAATTGAGTTTAAAATTCCTTTCCCGGTGCCAACCAGCTGCAGCCAAGATCTCGGGACAGCCGCGGCTGGGGAGTGCTGGTCTGTCCCTGGGATGGGGAGGATTTACACCCCGGATATTCCGGCTTTTGGAAAGGGGTCTGGCACCTCTTTAGGCTGCCACGGGCACTCGGGGCAGGTCCCTCTCTCCACATTTTGTTCTCCCCGGCTGGGGGATGATGGGGTGGGAATTCATCCCTTTGTTTCAGCTCCTGGAAAATCACTCCTTGCCTGATGGGGAATGTGCTGATCCAAATTTGCACCTCCTCTTGGCTGTGGATCTCCAGGGAGCGTTTCCAGCATTGTGTGGTGCAGGAATAGGTGACAAATCCCTGTGGAGAGCAGGAGGGTTTGTCACTAAACTGGGAAGCAGGAGCCTGGGGACTGCAGCTTTGTGCCCTTCGTGTTTCTGTCCCACGGATGGATGGATGGATGGATGGATGGATGGATGGATGGATGGGATGGAATGGATGGAACAGGATGGATGGAACTGGATGGATGGATGGATGGATGGATGGATGGATGGATGGATGGATGGATGGATGGATGGACGGATGATGGATGGAGGGATGGATGGATGGAATGGAGGGATGGATGGATGGATGGATGGATGGATGGATGGATGGATGGATGGATGGATGGAATGGATGGAGACCAAAACCATCTCTACTCCTTGGTGGATCTGTTCCTGCACCGATGGAGCTGGGACTGGCATCCTGAGCATCACCTGGAAGGTTGCACATTTATTTAAGGGATATCCAGGGGGGATGATGGACTGACTATCCCCTGGTTCTGGTGTCCACCTCTCCTGATGGAGCTGCTGACATTCCTGCTCCATTTTCAAGATGAGCCAGGCTGTGGATAAAATAATTTGCTGAGAATCATTAACCTAATGATGGAGGTTTTGGATAAACAGCTGCTCAGCCTGGCTGGGGGGAAAATGAGCTGAATTGTGGCTCTGGAAAAAGATTGGGAAAAGGGATTGGGATGAGCGCTGGGGGGTTGGGGAATATCAAGGCTGGGTCTCCTCCCAGCCCCCCCAATTCCAGGGGGAGCTTTCAGCCCCACCCCTCTCCATCCTGGAGGTGGAAAGGAGCAGGAACAAGATGGGAGCACCAGAATCCTGCCCAGCCACGGATTTATGGATAAAACCCCAGGACCACATCCCAGCCCTGCTGCAGGGTCAAAGGGGAAACTGCAAAGCAGCTGAGGGACCTGAAGCTTTTCCTGGTTTTGGAAATAATGGAGGTGATGGGAAGTGGCACTGGGCAGGAGGAGGCTCAGAGTGAGTATTCCCATTTATCCCAGGCAAGCAGGTTTTCCAGGAAAGGAAATGTCACCAGCTCCATCTTTAGGTGTCGTTGCAATTCTTCTATTTTTATCAGAATTAACTTTGGAGCTGTGTGACTCTAAATGCCAATAATTAAACCCAAACAGCCCCAGGATCAGGTGCCACCCCCTGTCCCCAGTGGGGCCCTGGCCCTATTATTTGAAATTGATGCAATTATTCTTCTGGCAGAGTAATAAGTTTCTGTTCTGCAGTACCCAGCGGACCCTAAAGCAGAACAAATGCTTTAATAAACCCAGGATGGGCCTTCCTGGAAGCCAGAATTTCAGGTTATTAAGGAGAAGAGCAGGTTTGGGAATGTTTAATAAATGATTGCCTGATATTTCTTGCTCACGACGTACCTCTCTGATTAGTAAATGTTTTCTGCTCACTGATTAACTTTGTTTATTTCTTAATTAGGTTCAGCGCCGGCTGTCTCGTGGTTCCCAAATAATTGTTTGATTAATGGGCCTGGATTTACATTTTCATTAGCCCCCCCCCCAATTAGCAGTGCCAGAACAGGCAGATCTGGGCCCTCAGAATGACAATTTTAGCCCATTAAGTAATAACTGTTCTATTGATCGGGGATAATGGAGCACAGGCAGAAAATCCATGGCTGAGTCACAGAATTCCTGGGGGAAGGTGGGGAATGCACCCCAGCAGCACCTGCTGTGCAGCTCCCTCTGCCTCCACTCGGCAATTCAGGGGTTAATTGGTTCCAGTTTGGGCATTGATGGGTGGGGGAGGGCTCCCAGGTAGGGAGTGGGATCACCAATTCCATGGAGGGGATGGGGATGGGGATTGGGATGGGAATGGGGCTGAGAAATGGGGATGGGATGGGATGGGATGGGATGGGATGGGATGGGATGGGATGGGATGGGATGGGATGGGATGGGATGGGGATAGGAATGGGAATGGGGCTGAAAAATGGGGCTGGGATAGGATTATATAGGGAATGAGGGATGGGATGGGGAATGAGAAATGAGGGATGGGATGGGAATTAGGATGGGGATGAGAAATGGGGCTGGGATGGGATTAAATGGGGAATGAGGGATGGGATGGGATGGGATGGGATGGGATGGGATGGGATGGGGAATGGGAGGGGAGGGGATGGGATGGGGATGGGATGAGAAATCAGGCTGGGATGGGATTAAATAGGGAATGAAGGATGGGATGGGGAATGGGATGGGATGGGATGGGATTAAATGGGATTAAATGGGGAATGAGAAATGAGGGATGGGATGGGATTAAATAGAGAATGAAGAAGGGGAGGGGATGGGATGGGTTGGGATGGGGATTAGGATGGGATGAAATGGGGAATGAGGAATGAAGGACGAGATGGGCATGAGAGTGGGGGTGAGAAATGGGATGGGATTAAATAGGGAACGAGGGATGGGATGGGATGGGATAGGATGGGATGGGATGGGGAATGGGAGGGGGAATGAGGAATGAGGGATGGGGATTAGGATGGGGATGAGAAATTGGGCTGGGATGGGATTAAATAGGGAATGAAGGATGGGATGGGGAATGGGATGGGGATTAGGGTGGGATGAAATGGGGAATGAGAAATGAGGGATGGGATGAGAAATGGGGCTGGGATGGGATTAAATGGGGAATGAGGGATGAGAATGGTGTGAGGATAGGGATGGGGCCACAAATAGGAATAGGGGCAGGAACAGGGATGGGATCCCAAGCACAAAGAGGAGGGCACTGCCGAGGAGCAGCTTGGCTGCTCATCCCCAGGGAAGGGAGAGGAGTCCCCGGCTCGTGTCAGCCTGAAATGTGTCTGGAGATGCTTCCCCAGTGGGGAGGAGGAGACTCTGGGGGACAAACAGCCCCTTTTCCATATTCCCAGGGGACATGCCAGGCTGTGGGGACGTCACTGTGGTGAGGATGTCACCCTGGCAGGGCTTTGTCACTCGTACACTCCAGGGGAGCCCGTTGCTATATTTGCTCTCACCACAACCCTGCCTCTTTCTTTTCTTTTTTTTTTTTTTTTTCTCCTTTTAAATACTGGATTCTGCTCTCCAAAAGTAGGACACAGCCATTCCACGTGTCTGCTCCAAAGCTCCATAATCTCCTGCCTTTGGCCAGGGTTGGGAATCGTTGTGCTGGGAGCTGTCTGGCCAGGAGCAGCTTTCCAGGTGCTCCAGGGATCCGTGGGCTCCAGATCCTGCAAGGAGAGGTTTGGAGGGGATGGACCCCCCCAGGAACCCCTGGAATCTCCTCCTGTTTTGTGGGATTATGTCACCCCTGCCTGGGGCCATCACACAGTGATGTGGCACTTCCTCCTTCCCACTGCCTTCACCCTGGCCTGGGATGCTCCTCATCCTCAGAGCAAATCCCTCTGCCAGGAGGGAGGATGGCAAAATGGGGCAAAAATGGGGATTTTGGAAGGTTTTCCTGAGTTTCCCCATTTCCCATTGGAAGAAATCTGTGTTTGCCTCGCTGTTCTCCAGCTTTTCCCCCTCTGGAGTGCCCCAGGGAGGGTGAGGGGCAGCTCACAGCTCATTTATCAGCCAGAGTTGAAGGAAGAGCCAAAATCCTGTGGCAAAGCCACGGGAAGCAGCTTTGCCTCTGGATTCACAGCTCCATGGAAGCGTGAGGCTGATCCCTGTGCACACAGATGGTTCCTCTGCTCCCCCCCAGCCAAACACCTGCGCTGCCACCAGGGTTTGGGGACCTGCTCCAGCTGGGAAAGTCCTGATCCAGACCCAAAGCACCACCAAGGAGCAGCCACGGCCTCCAAAATTCCAAATGTTCACTGGAAAACCTCCAGCTCTGCCATGTGTCCTGTCCATCCATAAATGAGGATTTACAGAGCTGCCTCTTGCCCAGGTGGGGGCAGATCCCCATCCCTGCCTCTGCTCCAGCCCTTCCCCACATCCATCACCCTTATCCCAGGGATTTCACAATCCATGAGGCTGCCAGGAGCTGCTGCAGGATTTATTTCCCTGCATCCAGGACATGCTGCCCCTTCCAGGGTGGGTGCAGCTGGGGATCCCCTCCCTGATCCAAGCCACTCCAAAAATTCCCTCCTTCAAACATTTTTCCTCCAAAGTTTGCTGGGCAAGAAGAAATTCCAGGAGCTGTTTGGTGCTGCCTCCATGGATTCTCCTGGCAGGACCTGGCACAGTCTCATCCCAGAGCCTGCTGAGCTCCAAGGGCAGCTTGGAACAGCAACACAAACCCAGATCCATGAATTAGTGGGAAGAAATAGAAATTGGATCCCTTTTTGAGGTTTAAAGGGAAGGTGCTGTGCCAGCTGGGGGAATGGGATGTGCCTCCCATACTCCTGGAGCACCAGGAATACTCAGGATACCCCTGACAGGAATCTCCATCACATTTTGGGTTTCACCAGCTCTGGAAAACAAAGCCCTGAGCCCAAAGTCAGCTGGAAGCAGCCACAGAGATTACAAAATACCAATTGCTCGGGAATTCCTGCCTGGCTTAAGGAATGCTTTGTGTTTAGGGAGAGGATTGTGCTGCTGGGGACAAGGGGGGACGGTTTTAAACTAAAAAAGGAGAGATTTAGATTGGATTTCAGGAAGAAATCCTCCCCTGGGAGGGTGGGGAGGCCCTGGCACAGGGTGCCCAGAGAAGCTGTGGCTGCCCCTGGATCCCTGGAAGTGTCCAAGGCCAGGTTGGATGGAGCATCCCCTCCTGCCCTAAATCTTTCTTTCCTGACCCAAAATGCTCCCACCCCACCCTGTGCCAGCAGCACAATCCCAAAGTGTTGGTTTTTATAATTTATTACCAGGACAATCTGATTTAGGCCCTGCTGACAAATGGGATGTTGTATTCCAGGAGTTTATCCCTGGGGAACAAATAAACAAACACAGCGCTGGAAACCTCATGAATTTTTTAAAGAGCTTATCAAAACCTTTTTTTCCCCCCCTTTTCCCACAGGCACGGTGGCTGAAAGGGGAAATATCCCCTCCATCTGCATTCCCAGCACTTCTTTTCCCTCCAATCCCTTAATCCTCTTCTTTCCAGCTTTAATCCACACGGTTGCCTCTTTCTTGCTCGGTTTTTTATTAATTCCCCCCACTCCAAATAATCACAAAACCAACACCGAGACTCCAGAGCTCCGTGTCCCGTCAGCATCCACAAAAGCCTGAGCATTACATCATCCCAATTCCTATTTTTTTTTCCTCTTTTTACCCTAAAATGACCCCGGATCTGCAGCCCCGGGGCGTTTCTTGGGATTGCAGCAGCAGGAATTGGACATCCATCACCGCCTGCCCCCCCTGCAGCGGCATCCTAATGAGTTAATTAAGGAAATTAAGGAAAAGCAGGGCGGGAGAGGCTCGAGCCCTCCGGGAATGCTTCCTGGGAGAGGCTCATGGAATTCCCAGGGAACCGTGGCTGCTTCCCAGGAGAACACCAGGAGTGAGGAAAAGCCTTCAGCAGCTCCAGGGGGATCGCAGGGTGTTGGATTTCCCATTCCCATTCCAAAGGGAGGCTTCCCAAAATTCCCCCGCAGCTGCCAGGGGCCGGGCTGTCCTTTCCTGGGGATGATTGGCATGGATTTCTTGCCTCCAGCCCCTCCAGATCCCAAAATTCGTCCTTAAATCAATTCAAACCCATCGGGAAAACCCTGCTCAGCCCCTTTTTCAGGGATTCCAGCTCATTCCTGCCCAGGCTGTGCTGCTGGAGAATGGATGTGGAAAGGAAGGGCAGGAAAGGCCAGCAGGAGCTCGTTATTCCAAACTTCCCTGGAAGTTATTCCAAACTTCCCTGATTCTTCATTCCCTGTCCTGCTCCCCATGGCTCAGGTGGAGCAGAGGCACCGAGAGTGCAAGATTTGCTAATTATTGACTTTTAATCACTGATAACTCAGCCCAGCTCTCCAATCCAGGAAAACCAGGATTGCAGGGACATTTCCCACCTGCAGAGGAACAGCAGGGATATAAATCCATCAAAAAATGAAATGAGTCCTCTTATCCTGCCCTTCCCTGGATGTCACCTCACCAATAACCCAGCCCTGGAAGCCCAAGCCCAGCCTCATCCTTGGGAAGGAGGCAAAACCTCTGGAAAGGCTCAGGGATGCTGCTCCATGGGAATGACAGGGACCAGCAGGGGATAAACTCTCTTTCAGCTGCACCCTGCACCCCCAGCTGAAAAAAAAAGTTGAATTTCCATTCCCAGAAGGCCTCAAATGTGGCTTCAACCCCGAATTCGTTTTCCCACACCCTGGCTGGTTATGGAGCAGGACACAGCAGCGCCAGGCATCCCATTTAAATTGGAGAGTCTGACCTTTCTGCTGAGGATCTTTCCAGCCATCCTGTTTCCAGCTTTTTTTTTGTGTGTGTGCTGGCACCTCCTAATCCTCCAAACGAGATTGGATGCAGCTTTTTCAATATTTTAATGCACTGCATCCCCTCTTTCCCCAAACCCTCAGGTAATTAGAAGGTTTTTAAATGCCCATCAAGGAGGGGTGCAGGGTGGGGAGGAGGGGACTGTCACTCCAGCGTCCCCACAGGGGTGTTTGCCCTTTTCCAGTGAAATCCACCCCGGTGCTGGGCACTGGGAGCCACTGGCTCTGTTTCCCTGGATAAGGCTGGTGCCAGGAACCTCCACAATCACTCCTGGCTCAAAATCCCTGACGTAGGGATTTATCTGGGGACACTTCAGGCCAATGTCAAAAGTCTCTTGTCAATAACCTCGATGGTTTGGGGATAAAAAACAACCCTGAGAACGCTGTGGGATTATTGGCTCCTTCTGGGGCAGAATCTCTGGGAGCAGGGATTGGGAATCGCATCCATTGCACCGTGGTCCAGAAGGAAAATAGATTTGCTGTCCCAGGAGGGTCCTGGGAAGCCAAACTTTATTCCAACAGATGGTGCTCCCAGGGGAGGGCACCGTGATCCCACCAGGAGAGGGATCTGGAATCGCACCTGGAGTTGCAAACACCCCCCAAAAAAAAATCCACATATGCAAACAAATATACCCACAGATATACACCATGACATATTTATATGTCTATTTATTTTGATATATTTAGCTGTATTTATTTTTAATGCTTATTTAGATAATTTACATGTATTTATATATGTAAGATGCTTATTTAGATGATTTATATGTATTTATATTTATATATGGAAAATGTTTATTTAGATAATTTACAGGTATTTATATTTGTATATGTAGCTATATATGGAATGTACGCGTTTATCTCTATATATATTTGTTTATTTATATTTTAAATGTAGGTTTAATCCTCGCTGGCTCCATTCAATAATCCTCGGGCCGGCCCCGGGGGGATTCCCGAGGGGATCCAGATCCTCAGCATCCCTCTCTTCGGGCGCAGCGGCGCGGCCGGGGCCACCCGAGAGCTGCTTCCCGACACTGCCGCATCCCTGAAAAACAGGGAAAACGAGAAACAAATTTAAAAAAAATAAAGATCCCATGGGGTTGGCGGGAGGGAAGGGGTTAAGGCCGGCAGCCGGCGGAGGGAGCGGAGCCGCTGGATGGAGACGTTAAGAAGCGGCGCCCGGCAGCGGCTGCGGGCAGAGCCGAGCGGCAGCCGCCGGGCCGGGCTGGGCTCTCCTCGGCCGGCACCGGCATCACCGGAACCGCTGCCGGGCGGTACCGGCACCGTCAGAGCCCCCCCGGCAGCGGGGCCGGGCCGCGGGCAGCGCCCGGAGCCCCCCCGGCCCCGCCGCTCCCGGATGGAGGCACCGAGGGATGGATGGAGCGAGGGATGGAGCGGCTGGAGCGGCGGCGGCGGCCGGGAGCAGGGCCCGGGAACGGTGAGGAGGAGGCGGCGGGGGAGGAAAAAGGGCTCGGGGGAGGGGGCAGAGGAGCTGCCGGTGCGGGGAGAGCACTGAAACGGGGGCTAAGGGGAAAAAAAAAGAAAAAAAAACCCAAATTAACAACCAAAAAATAAGAGAAGAAAACAAACAACACCACTCCCCCCTCCCCCTCCCCAGCCCCCTGCGCAAAATAAGATTTTAAAAAGGACCGCGGAGCTCCCCGAGCGGGGGTCGGCAGGAGCCCGGCCCGCCGGGAATTGCGGCTGGGAAGCGGCGGCTGCGTGTGCGGGAACTCGGGGGGCAGCGGGTCCCCCGCGGCTTTGCGGGAGTTGATGATTCCCGCCGCATCCCGGCAGGGATTTTTCCGCCGGTTTCTGCTGGTTTGGGAAGGGTTTTGCCTCGCTGAGGGAGCCAGGCAGGAGAGAGCTCTCCTCATCCTCATCCTCATCCTCCTTCCCAGACTTTGTGCAGGAACATCTCCGCCGGGGAAATAAGGAACATAAGGGAACGTAATCCTGCCAGAAGCCTCTCCCCTGTTTATTTTCCTCTTCCCACATCCATGCTGGCAACTTGGGGGAATAATTTAACATAAAGATGAGCAGGGAGAGCAGAGGCAGTTGCAGAACGGCGTGAAGGTAACCTTGAGCTGAGCCCTATAAACCCCGGCCTCCGTCAAGGCAGGATTAAAGAAACTTTCCTGGCAATCCAGAGCTGGGAATCCCAGCCTGGCCCTGGGAATTACAGCCCCCACCAGCCTGGCCCTGGCCCACTGCACCTTCTCATCTGGTGAGTGCTGTATCCTTCCTTCCTCTTGGAATTTACCTGGGAGTTATCCTTCAAAAGGGGCTGTCCCTTTCCTGGGCTTGGCAAAGAGCTCTCCCTTGGAATATCCAAAGCTGTTGAGCTCCAGGGGCTACTCCAAGACAGGACTTGTTAGGTTTTTTAGTGTATATTATTTTATTATAGATATTATTAGCAATTATTGTGCTTTTGTATAGATTATATTCCATCTATTTAATATACTATTAGCAGACACTGTGGTTTTATATTTATTATTCTATTTTCTATATTATTAGCCCCTACCATGGTTTTTATATACATTATATTATAATATTCCACATATTCTTAGCAGTTCTTAGGCCCCAGGGAGATTTCCCCAGGGGGTTTTGCTCTGGTTTTTGGGATGCCTTTCCCAAATCCTGGTGCTCATGGACTCAAATCCAGCTGCAGCATCAGGGCTGCAGGTGCCTGGGTCCAGTGGGGCTCATCCATGTGAATATCCCTGCTTTGAGAGTCCTTGATGTTTGGGATCCTGGCAGATGGGAACCCCCCCATGGAGCCCTGGCTTCCCAGGGGAATTGGGGATGGATTTTCCCTCCCAGGAAAACACTCCCTTCTTCCTGGGGGATCTTTTCCCCATGGAAAGCTGGGCCAAGCCTCAGCAGCTCCAGGCTCCCATGCAGAGTCACAATTCCCACAGCTGAGGCAGGATCCAGGAGTGTCCAGCACCATCCCCAGCTCAGTCCAGATCCTGGGAAAATCTTCTTCTCCCAGCCCCCTTGGACCAGCAGGAACTCACAGAGCCGAGCAGACAGCTCTGGGAGGGGAATTTGTCCTTCACAATGGCTCTCTCTGGAGCCAGGAGCTCCTCCTGGGGCTGGGGAAGGAGCGTGGGACAGGAGGATGTGCCCGTGCTGAGGGATGAGCCTGCAGCATCCTTGGGAATGGCAGATCCCTCCCTGGATGAGGGGAAAGAAAGGAATCAGCTCTCCTGGGGAAGGAGGTTTTGAGGGAAGTGTTGCACGAAATCCTCCTTCTCACTCCATTAATGTCTGTGGGCTGTGTGAGGCATTGTCTGCTGCTGGAAAAGCTCGTTAGTTAATTGCCCCAGTGCTGCTGTAATCCCAGATTAACGAGGGCTGAGGCAAATCTCCATGGAGCAGACCTGAGTGTGGGATTTATGGGGAGACTGGATTCTGCTCTTCCCTACCTGGAGGCTTCATCCTGGGCTGGATGTGCCCGGTGCTCCCATGGGAAGAGGTTTTTGTGACACCCATGAGGGGTCACACTTCCCAAATCCCCCCTGATGGTCCCCATGGATCCCGTGGGGATGGGATTTGGCAGGTCCAGCCGAGTGCACCTGGATTTCCCTTGGGACAATCTCCTTTGGGTGTTTCTCATCACCTCCCATGAATCCTGGAGCCAGGAGCGGGCTCTGGTGCCCCAAACCTCGGGATGAAACCCTTTGGCTGCTGCGGGGTTTGTTCCTCCTCGTTAAGCACAAGGAGGTAAACAGCAGCATCCTGGCTTTCCCTGGAATAAGGAGCTGTCAGCTCGGGATGTGCCGGCAGCTGCAGCTCAGGAATGCTTTTCCACAGCCACAGGGACGTGCAGGTGTCCGTGGATGGAGTGGCCAGAGGATTTGGGGAGGATGAGCAGAGCAGGGAGGGCCGTGCCAGCCCCGGCACTGGAAAAGTCCATCCCGTGTGTCCTAAAGCTCCTTCTCCTCCGGGATTCAGGCAGCTCCGTCTGGGGGGAGCTTTGCTGAGCCAGCAGCTGGCTGGGATCCAGCTGTGCTTCCCTGGGGAACAGCCCCGGCCTTCCTCCCGCCCCCCTCCTCCTCCTCCTCCTCCTCCCGGCTCCGGGTGGGAGCGCATTCCCTGGGATGCACATCCCGGCTCCCCGAGTCTGACTGAAATCCATCACTGGATTGTGCAGGCTGGGCATGAAACCCCCCGAACGTGAGACGTTAAAACTGCTTAGGTTAAACCCTGTCACAGACACTCAGCGTCCTCCGAAGGAATTACATCACCTTTTCCAAGGGCTCGAGTGTCGGGAGGGTGGGAAGGAACGGGAGAGGGAGTCTGGGAGCATCCCTGGGTGTCACTGAGACCCTGCAATTCGGGGTGGCCTCTCCCTTGCTGCCGGGTGTCACCCAAAAATAGGGAATTAGTGGGGAGATGGAGGTTCCTCAGCCTTGGGTGCAGGGATGCTCAGGGAGGGATGCTGGAAGCGGGCAGGGATGTGGTGGGGGATCTCACTCTGCACCCAAATTGAATGACCCTGATCCCAAAGGAGGGAGCTTCCCGCTCCTTCCACAGCCCCACCCAAAATACCCCGGGCAGATGGGATAGCGCTGCTGGAGAGAACTGGATCACCCAGACCCCTGGGGTTGCTGCAGATTAATTAATTAATGAAAACGCTGACGATGCTGGGAGGGGAACACCGAGTCCCACAGCTGGATCCCTGCTGTGCCACCTCATTTCCATCATCCCACGATTCTCTGGACCCTCTCCCTGCCCCAATCTCTGCAATCCACGGCGATTTCCTCCCCTATTTCCTTCCCTGCCTTCGGCAGCGCCGGGTGCTTTTTAAATGATTCATAACTTAAACCATTTTTCTTTATGAGCTGCTTTTCACACTTGTGAGGGGAATTCAGCCTCCAAGAACCTGGAACGGGCTTTGATGGAATTGTGGGTGGAGGAGCAGAATGTGAAGTAAAAGCTCCCCATTTTCAGCTCCACTTGGGCCATTGTGGAGGAGAATACCCAGGGAAAGGAGCAGAGCCATGGAGATGGGATTACCTGGGAATTAAGTGGCCTGGAGGCCGCACAGATCTTTGCTTCTGGGGGCTGGAGCAGCCTGCTCATCCCAGCAGGGATTGGTTTTGGGAGCCTCTCATCTGTCCTACAGCAAATTCCCACAATCATCATGGTGATCCCACCCTGTGCCAGCCCATGGCTGTGGGGTTTGGGTGGGGATGAGCATCCCCTGAGCAGGAATCAGCATCCCCTGGGCAGGAATCAGCATTCCCTGGGCAGGAATCAGCATCCTCTGGGCAGGAATCCCTCAGGTCGAGCTCTGGGACATCAGTGGCACTTTGTGATGCCAGGCAGCTCAATGTCATAATTAAAAATGGGGCTAAACTTCCTCAAATATCTTGATTTACCAAAATTGCCTTTCTGGGCCAGGCTGCAGGCCCTGGGCTCACGTAGCTCTGTCCAGTGATTGGAATAAGCCAGGGCAGGATCCATCCTGATGTTCCTGGGTTTATTTATAGCTCAGCCCTGGCAGAAACGGGGCTGGTGCCCTGTGGGCTCTGTCCTCTGGAGAGCACAGGGAGCACTGAGAGGAGGTTGTGCAATTAGCACGACCTCATTTCAGAGGAGCCTTTTAGAGACCTTAATCAATCAGTCTGGGGCAGCCCCGAATGGATCCCAGATCCTCCTGGATCTGGATCCCTCTGGATCTCGGTGCCTCGTGCCCTGGGAAGGTGCTGAAGCCATTGATAAATCCCCAGAATATTTCAAAATCAGTTTTCATCCATGAGCATTCCAGTCCAAACTCCTCCATGGACTCCCAGCAAGGAGGAGGATTTGCAACCCCCACAAAACGCTTGGAAACCCCCCCATAAAAATCCACCAGCAGATGGGCAAATCCTGCCCTGGATCCTCAAATTGAGCCAATAATTCCCTAAGGAGAGGTTTTTCCTTTGCCTCCCTGGCTGGTTTGGCCTGTGGAAGGGATTTGGTGTCTCCACAGGGAAGCCCAGGCCTGGGAAGTGCCTCACCCTTGAGGATGAGGATCTGATCCCGCTGCAGCTCCCTGGGATGAGGCTGGAAGCTGCTGAGTCAGCTGCTTTTAAGGCTTTCCCCGGCGGTGAGGAGGCACAAATCCATTTCTCAGCAAAATGAAGGCAGAGAGAAGCTGAATAAATAAACTTGGCTTTGATTTGAGGGTGACTGACAGCTCCCCGTGCTCGGCTGGCCCCTGGGAGAGGCCCTGGAAGGTTCTGGATGCTCCAGGTGTGCCCTGCTGAGATGGAATAATCCTGCTTTATCTCAGCTTCATTCCCAGCCGTAATGAGGTTTAAATTCAGCCCCATGCATCTCGTGTGCTGCTTCCTCACCGAGTGGAAAAGGGTGAAAACCCATTTCCATGGGGCTGGAAAAGAGGATGGGCAACTCCACCTGGGATCTTGGGCTGCCCAAACTCTGCCAGGGCAGCAATTCCAGGCTGGCACTGCAGGACACTCCTGGGCATGGAGGCTGAAGGGTTTGAGGGATGGCAGTGCCCAGGGTCACTGGGGGTTGGACTGGTGTCCCTGTTTGGTGCTGGGGAGCTGCAGGAACTGCTCTGGGATGGAGGGACATGGGGATTTCTGGTGGTCCCTGCACCCAAGGGTGGCTTTTGGTGACAGCAGGTCGAGGGAACCTCCATCCCCTGGGTCCTGTGTCCAATAAGTCCTGCACCCATGGATTTGGGTTTTTTCCCAAATCCCCTGGATCCTTCACTGCGTTTCCAGGCTTGGCAGAGGCATTCCAGCATTCCCAGGGTGCCCAGAACCTGCTGTCCCAGCGTGCTGTGGCGTGGGACCGGGGTCAGTCCCTGCGTCACAGCCCTCCCGTGGGGTCACCCCACTGATGTCACCACCCCCCTCCCTTTGCCAGCCCTATTCTCTCCCCGTCCCTGTGATAAGAAATGTTAATGAGGGGCTGAAATTGGATATTCCCGTGGCCTTCTCCTCCTGATGGAATTCTGGTGCTGGTTAATTTGCCTGGTTTTAATGGGCCCATTGTTCTCCCGGGCTGGGGGAGCCACGTGAGGGTGTTTGGCCCTGCTCAGATGGGAGGTGCTGCCTGAAGACGAGTGAACCTTGGGGCTCAATAATTGCGGAGCAATTTGAAGACAAGCCCCAAATCCATAATTGATGGGCCCTTCATCCATCCCGCTCCCGCCGCTCCCGGACCTGTTCCCGCCTCTCCAGGCACAGAGGGATGGATAAACCTGGGTAAAGCTGGCAAATTATCGAGGATTTCCTCACCCTGGGGACAGCTCGGGGAGGTGGGTTGGGTGTGGAGTGATGCTCAGCCGGGTATCCCGGGGCTGGGATGAGGATTTTGGCTGCTGGTGGGAGTGTGGTGATGGATGTAGGCAGGGAACCATTCCCCGATCCCGGCTGGATCCACATCCTGGGAAACCGCTGAGCTTTGGCTCTGGGGAGACAGGGAGGGATTCCCCAAGCCTGGCACTGCCAGCCGGGGGGATTTTTCCAGCGCTGCAGCTCCCAGGGCTGGATCCCTCCCCTGGGATGCAAGCAGGGCGCTGGATCGCAGCGGGTCGTGCCCGAGCGAGGGCTGACAGGTAATTCCCTGGATAATTCCCTCCGTTCCCTGCTGCCCCAGCAGTTTTCCATCCGAGCAGCCGCCGGAAGGCCAGGCTGAGGCCGCTGCATTGCGCTGGCCGGGGACTGTCCCCGTTTGCTTCATTAGCTGGGATGACAAAGTGTGTCACCGCTGTCCCCCGGCCACGCCGCGAGCTGGGCTGGCACCGAGCGCAGCGGGGTTCAGACAGCGGGGTCGGGGACAGGATGGGACCCTGGGGACACCGTGGCGGGTGACGGACCAGGGGTGGCCGCTGCTTCACCCCAGCGCTGCTGCACGGGGGTGGATCCATCCTTGCAAACCCAGGGAGCGCTGGTGGGATGCAGGGAGCGCCGCTCTCGGATGGTTCCTGCATCCCTCAGCTCCCGATACCCCCGGCTGATACTGGGAACACTGGTGTCCGTACTGGGAGCACTGGTGCGGGCCCTCCCTGCCGGCAGCCGGGAGCTCGGAGCCGAGCCCATTATCTGCTCCAGACAATTAGCAGAAGCATTAATGGAATATATGCAAATGCGCAGTAATTGACCTGTGACTCCGCAGTTCATGATGGAGAAGGATGAGCTCCAGATGGCTTAATGAGAGTAATTTAAGCCCCTTCTTTATATGCCGTGCCAGAGCCTGGCAGCGCCCAGCCGGGGACGGGGAGGAGGAGGGGGTGGCACTGGGGACACTGGGGAGCAGGGACAGCCCTGGGGACGCTCCCTTTGCCCCCCAAACCACCCCGTATCCAGCTCCCATCCCAACCCCGGGAAGGTGGATTTGTTCTGGATAAGGGAGAGCCAGAAAATCCTGGTCAGGGAGTGCAGGAGAGCAGCAAAGCACCCCCGGAACCACCGGGCTGGGGCTGCTCTCCCGGCATGGCCACGCCGAGGTGCCTCATCCTGCACAGGGAAAACCCAAACCGCTGCTACTCCGAGGTTACTCAGCCTTTACTCCGGCTGAGTTGGGGAGGGCTGGTTTGGGGTTGTGCCCCTCCACTGCTCTCTCCTCTCCAGCCCTGAGCTCCACAAAATTCCCGCGGCAGAGCCGGAGGTATCTGAATAACCACTCTGGGAAACCAAATTAAAATATTGATGTATAATTCATGCCATATGTTCCACCAATATTTTTTATTTAATCAACTGAAGACAGATGGCAGGAACATAGAGGCCATTAAACTAATGGCACTTTGTCTTTCCATTTATTTCCGTCTCCTTTCCTAAAATAAGAGGAGACCGTGACAGGCAGCACACCCTGGGCACTCAGATATGTCAGCAGGGGCATTTCCCACGTGGCATTTTCCCAGGAAGGGCTGGAGCAAATCTTCCACAGCTGGGGGGGGTTGGAAGGAGAGAAATCCAGCTGGATTTCTAGGGAAGTCCAGCCTGGTGGGGCTGGAGGGGACTGTCCCATCTCTGCCCTCCCCATGCCAAGAGCCACCAGGGATGGTCCTGGTGTTCCTGGGACAGCACCATCCTGGTGGCAGGGTGGGAATGGGGATGCTCCTGGATGGAGGTAGAGGATGCCATGGCAATCTCCAGTCCTTGGGGACGTGAGGACCTGGAGGGACACCCAGGGATATTGTGCCCCTGATCCTGTGGGATGCTGGAATATCCACTGGCAGCACCCATGCATGGATTTCACTTGGGATCTGCTGCTGCAGAGTGGTTTGGATCTTGGGGTGCAATGTGTCGATGCAGAGTGTGTGTGCACAGCTCACCCTCCTGGGGGTGAAACTGGAAATTTTCCACATCCCAGGGCTGTGCTGGAGCACCTCCTGCACCACGAGGCAGAGACCTGCAGGCTCTGGGATTTGGGCTCACCCCACCAGCATCGCTCCCACCGCACCCAGTTACCCACCTGGGAGAGGTGGAACTGCCCCTGCCCGGGGCTGGAAGCTGATGAAGACCACGGGTGGCCTTCCTCACCCCCTGGAGGGACAGGGCCACCATCCTCCCGTGTCCTGGGACGCTTTCCTGAGTGTGCCTCTCTCTTTGACTTGCAGGTGGAGATTTCTTGCCCTGGGAGCGAGCTGAAAGGGGTTTCCTTACACAAAGCGTCCCAGGCAGCATTCCAGGCTCCAGGCGCGTCCAGGCACCTTCCATTCTTTGTCTGAAAGGGCAGCGGTGCCGTTCCCATTCCAGCGATGCCTGACGGAGCCGGTGCCGCCGGGAGCGAGGAGCTGCGGCAGCTGATCGGCTTTCAAATCACCTTCAAACCTCGATTTCCTTAACATGATCCCTCCATCAGCGCAGTCCCCGGGGCACGGCCGGGGGACTTTGCCGGCAGGAGAATAAACCGGGGCTGGAGGTGACAGCGCTGGAACACCCCGACCGCGACGCGGGGACTCAAAATCCACCTTCCCCAGCACTCCGAGACTTTTTAGGGTCGGGCAACAGCTCTGCACGACCTCGCCCTGCAGCCCTCACCCCGTTTGCTCGCCGGGATTCACCTCCAACCCAGGCGGGATAATCCCCTCCTCGGAGCATCCCCGGAGCCGCAGAGCAGCTTCCCCGCGGCGCCGGCTGCCGGGGAAGGGATGAAGACGCTATGGCCAAGCTTCTGCTAAAACTCCAGCGGTATTTTCGGCGCAAGCCCGTGCGTTTCTTCACTCTGCTGGCTCTCTACCTGGCGGCGGGTAGCTTGGTTTTCCTGCATTCCGGCTTCTCCGGGGAGCCCACGGTGCCGGGGAGCCCGCGCAGCCCCGCGGCCGCCGAGGGGCCGGGGCTGCCCTACCTGGGGGTGATGCAGCTCAGCCGCGGCTTCAAGGCGGCAGCGACGATGCCGGCGGGGGGCCGACGACACGGCCCCTGGTTCAAAAGCACCTCCAAGGAGCCGTCGGACAGGGGAAAATCCCGGGATAACGGCGGCCCCCGGAGCCGGGCGCTGCGGGGCAGGAGCGGCCGCGAGAAGGAGGAGGACAGAGGTGAGAGCTGGGGAGGGGGGTCCCTGCTTTTTGCCTCTCCAGGGGGACATGACGAGGTGGGGAAGTGGTGTCTGAGCTAGTTTTGGGCTGGCCCCACCCCAGGAAATATGTATTTATTTGTTTATTTATTTATAAACCACATGCACCAAGGTTTTCTTCCCACATCCCACGGGGATGCTCTGGGGAGCAGCACCCCACTCTGGACAACATCAGTCCAGGGAATATTTCCAGAAGGATCTTTTCCCTTCATCTTCCCTCTTTCCTCTCCTCCCTCCCCAAGTGCCAATAATATGCTTTTATTGTTCCATCTTCACTGACTTCAGTGCAGCCCCAGCAGATGGTCCCTGAGGCCGGGCTGTCTGTCCCTATAAAGACCCCAAGCAGTGCCCGTGTCCCGGGCCATATGTCCAAGTGCTCCAAGATTAACCTCATCCAGCCCTGCCAGCAGGGATGGGATGCTGGGCTTGGGATTTCTGGGTTTATCTGCTCCCAGGTGCTCTGGGAATATAATTTTCCCCTTGGAGCATCTTGGCAGCTCCTGAGTGGGATGGTGTGGAGAGAAATTCAGCAGCTTGAGAAATCCCACGTGCCCGGTGTTCCTGGGGTGGCTGGCAGAGCTCCCCCTCGCTTCCCTGCTCCTCTGGAGCACCAGGATTTCTGGCAGGAACAGGTGGATTTAATGGTGTTGGTAATTAAGTGGGGACAGCTTAACGAGGTGGTTGTGGAGGCTCTGCCACGTGAAATCATTCCAGAGGGAATACTGCTCCAAAAATCAGCTCTGGTTCAGAGCATCATGTGCAGCTCCCTCTTCCTCCTCTTCCTCCTCCTCCCTCTCCCAGCAGTGTCGAGTGTAGGTGGGGTGGAGAACAGCCCTGTCTGCCAGGGAACAGCCTCATGTCCATGGGAATGCAAATCCCTGTGGGAAGGGGCATCTCCTGCCTCCAGCCAGGGAGGATTTTGGGGCAGTGAAGCCAAGGGAAGCAGGAACAGACCCCAACCCTCAGCCACATCCATCTCTGGTGCCTTCCTGGACAAGCCCAGCCATTCCCACCTGTGATACACAACCAAGCAATTCCACGAGGATGGGGGGACCAGCCACCCCTGGCAGGGAGCTGGAGCCATCCCTGTATTCCCAGCTCTGGGAAAAAATGGGATGCTTGGGCAATTTAATGACAATCACTGGGTGGACGTGGGTGTCTGCTCACATCCGTGTTTCCAACAGACTCCAAAATTTCTCCTGGAGAAGTCCACCTCTCCCTACAAACTCCCAGTCCCACCCTCCCCCTTCTCTGGTGTCCTTGTCTGTCCCTAATTATTCCAGCTGGCTTCCCAATAAGTGGCAGCACGCATATGTCAGGAGCACTGGGTTGAAGGTAATGCACATCAGTCACCGGCTCCGTGCAAGTGTCTGCAGCCATCCCACACCCACTGCAATCCTCTGACCTGCCAGGACCTGCTCATCCCTGTGGGAATGATGTGTGGTGTAACTGGGAGTTATGGCTTTGCTGGTTGGAGTTTTCTGGCACATTTCTCTCCATCTCCCTCCTCTTTGGCCTCCAGGCTGGCTTGGGAAGGAGGCTCCAGCACTGGTGGGGTCTGTGCTGTGCTGGGGTAACTGGGAATGGGGGATCTGTGTTATCCCAGAGTGTGGTTTGGAATTAGAGTGGCACAGTGAAAGATATTCCTTCCTGTGAGGATGGGCAGGCTCTGGCACAGGATGTCCAGAGAAGCTAGAAGTGTCCAAGGCCAGGCTGGACGGGGCTTGGAGCACCCTGGGATAGTGGAAGGCATCCCTGCCTGGTGTGGACCCAGAGTTTCCAAAGCAAACAAACAGGGAATACGGCTGCACATCCCTATTTAGGGAAAAACCAAGAGGGGCAGGGTCAGAGGGTTGTGACCCTGTCCCCTCCGTGTCCCCAGCCCGGTACATCGGCTGCTACGAGGACAACACCCGGCAGAGGACCCTGCGCGGGATGTCCTTCTTCGACTACAAGAAGATGACGGTGTTCCGCTGCCAGGACAACTGTGCCGAGCGGTAGGGACGGGGACAGGGCCTCCATCCATCCATCCATCCATCCATCCATCCATCCATCCATCCATCCATCCATCCATCCATCCATCCATCCATCCCTGCACACTCCCTCAATCCCTGCACACCAGCTCCAGCAGTCCTTTCCCACCCTCTCCATGAATCCCTGTACACTGGCTCCATCAATCTTTGGAATGGAATGGGATAGGATTAGGATAGGATTAGGATAGGATAGGATAGGATAGGATAGGATAGGATAGGATAGGATAGGATAGGATAGGATAGGATAGGATAGGATAGGATAGGATAGGATAGGATAGGATAGGATAGGATAGGATAGGATGAAATGGAATTAAATCATATGATATGATAGGAAAATAGGGTAGAATAGGAGATAGGATGGAATGGAATGGAGTGGAGTAATGGGAAAGAACAGACTAGAAAAGAATAAGGATAGGATAGTAAAGAATTGCAGAATGGGATGGAATAATGAATAGGATATGACTGGGATAAGATAGGATAGAAATGGAATTAAATTATATTGTATTATATAATGGATTAGGATATGATAGGAAAATAGAGTAGAATAGGAGAGATTGGATGGAACGGAATGGAGTGGAGTGGAATGATAGGATAGAACAGACTAGAAAAGAATAAGAAAGAATTGCAGAATGAGATGGAATAATGGAAAGGAAAGGATAGAATAGGATCCAATATTTTCAGTTGGAAGTGCCCTAAAAGGATCATTAACCCAAAAAACGAACCCCTGGGATGCACTGCTGCTCCCAGAGTAGCAGGAATGCTCCTTCCAAACCCCCTGGAGCTGGGGGGGATGTGCTGAGATCCCGTTTTCCCTGGGCAGGGGGTACCTGTACGCGGGGCTGGAATTCGGGGCCGAGTGCTACTGCGGGCACAAGATCCAGGCGTCCAACGCCAGCGAGTCCGAGTGCAACATGGAATGCAAGGGAGAGCGGAGCAACACCTGCGGCGGGATCAACCGGCTCTCCATCTACCGCCTGGAGCTGGCCCAGGAATCCGCACGCAGGTGTAAGTTGGAGGCTGATCCCAGCTCAGCCCCGGAATGATGGGGATTTCTCTTGGTGCTGGAGGGGTGATCCTGGCATTCCTGAGCCAGGTTGTGGTACCATGGAGGTTCTTGGAGAGCAGGGGTAGTTTTGCTCCCGCAAACATCAGGAATCTCCTAGTGGGGAATGCTGCTGGCTGGGGTTGGGTGGAATGAGGAGGCCCAAGGACTCCTGCTGGAATTCGGGGAGTTTTGGGTGACTTTGGGTGGGGATTTCTTTCCCCACGGCCAAACAGGACCATCAGTGTCTCCTGTGTGTGCTGCAGGATGAAGGATGTGTGGGAATTCCAGACAGAGCTAAGGGTGCTCCCTCGTTTGTCTCCCAGTTAGGCAGCTCTATAATTACCCACATTCCCTGCTCACCTTTCCTCATATCCAAGGAATGGGAAAGGAGATGGCAACAACCAGGAATGCACAGGGGCTGAGGGTACCAAGGACCAGGGATGGGATTCCAGAACTGACCAAACCTGGCCCTGCTCCATCCGTGGGATCACAGAGCTGATAAAAACAGCCAGGAAAATAAAATATCCCTGACTTTGCTGCCGGGGCTTTGCTCTGATTGTGGCTGCACTGCTGGAGGGGCCAGGAGCCACTGGAGCAGCTGGGAATGCCGTGTCACCCAGAGTGGCAGCAGTGTCATTTTTGGAGTGTCACTCTGTCTGTCTCTCCCAGATGGAAGCGCGATATTCCGGGGGTGCTTCCGCCGGCCCGAAAACGCCTCCATCGCCCTGCCCGCCAGCCAGCTCATGCTCAACATGTCCGTGGATAAATGTGTGGATTTCTGCACAGAGAAGGTACTGGGATAAACTCCTCTTCTCCTTCTTTGTTTCCATCCAGAAGATCTGAACCCAGTTTAGGAACATCATTTTTGTGCATCCAAAAAAAGGGATAAATGGATTTGTGTCCCTGCCACGAGAGGGAGTGGAGCCAGCAGCAGCCCTGGGAAAATTTGGGAAGGAGCATCCCAGAACTAGAGTTTAGGTTGGAAGGGACATTTAAAGGAGCCTGATGGGGTCCTGCTCTGTCCAGGGGTCTCATGCTAGGGGGTGGTGCCTGCAAAAAGGGAGGGGAAAAGTTGGCAGTGGGAACTGATGGAGGGTGGGTGCTGGGGTGGGCTGTAAGGATGCTGGAAATGGTCTGGAATGATGCTGGGATTGGAAGGATGCTGGAAATGGTCTGGAATGATGCTGGGATTGGAAGGATGCTGGAAATGGTCTGGAATGATGCTTGAAATAGGTTGGAAGGATGCTAGAAATAGGGCAGGAGATGCTGGAATTGGAAGGATCCTGGAAAGGGCTGGAAGGAGGCTGGAATGGAATGGAATGGGCTAGAACAACACTAGAATGATCTGGAAGGATGATGGAATGGTCTGGAAGGATGCTAGAAATAAGGTGTAAAGATGCTGGAGTTGGGAGGATGTAGGAGTGGTCTGGAATGGTGCTGGAAATGGAATGAGACTGGAAATGGCCTGGAATGACGCTGGGATTGGAAGTATGTTGGAAATGTTCCGGGATGATGCTGGAATGTTCTGGAATGATGCTGGAAATGTTCTAGAGTTATGCTGGGATTGGATGGATGCTGGAAATGTTCTAGAATTATGCTGGAATGTTCTGGAATGATGCTGGAGATGGTCTGGAAGGATGCTGGGATTGGAATGATGCTGGAATGGTCTGGAAGGATGTTGGAATTGGAAGGATGCTGGAATGTTCCGGAATGATGCTGGAAATGGTCTGGAATGATGCTGGGATTGGAAGGGTGCTGGAAATGGTCTGGAATGATGCTGTAATGATCTGGAAGGATGTTGGAATTGGAAGGATGCAGGAATGGTCTGGAAGGATGCTGGAAATGTTCTGGAATGAGGCTGGAATGTTCTGGAATGGTCTGGAAGGATGCTGGAATGTTCTGGAATGAGGCTGGAATGTTCTGGAATGGTCTGGAAGGATGCTGGAATGTTCTGGAATGAGGCTGGAATGAGGCTGGAATGTTCTGGAAGGATGTTACAAACCACCCCGCGCTGCCCAGCGACGGCGAGCGCGGGGCGCGAGGGCTCTGCCACGGCTGGGGGGTGGTGCCAGCGCCGTTCCCTCTGCCCATCCTGGCAGGAATTCCCACTGGCAGCGCTGGCGGGCACCACGTGCCGCTGCGGCTTCCCCAGCACGCTGTTCCCGCTGCACGAGCGCGAGGACGAGCAGCTCTGCGCCCACAAATGCGCCGCCGAGGAGTTTGAGAGCTGCGGCTCCGCCGACTTCCTGCTGGTCTACCAGACACAAGTGCAGGGTGAGCTTCTCCCCACCTTCCCCCCCTCCCAAAAAATGAATTTTCGTTCTCCTTCTGAGAATGAAAATTCGTTATCAACGTCAAAAGTTCCCATCGGCTTAAAAATAGATTTCTACTCACTCGCCTCCTTCCCTACCGCGCTGTTGGTATCGTGATCTGTCCTGCAATTTGCAGCGTGATGCTTAGACCCTTACATCACAAAATTCTTCACTTACTATTCTTCCTAATTGCAATACTCATCCTGATCATTGCCACCAACCTAAGCGTGGGGATCCCGTTAGAAGGGAGCGGGTTTTCGTTCCCCTGGGAAATCAGCACTCCCCTGGTGAGCTGTGGTTGCTGCCTGGCTCAGCTGCAGGGCACAGCAGGTTCTGCCTCTGGCAGGATTCCTCCTTCCCAGGGCTTTCCCACCTCTCTGGCATCCCATGGGAGTCTGCTATCCAGACAAGCTCCAGGGAAAAATGTGGGGTGGAACAAGGCTGTGATCAGGCAGAACATTCCTCTCTCACTGAGAGAGCAGTGAGCCAGAGAAGCCAGGGAAGCACTGGGAGAAAGGAAAACTGTTCCTGGGAGAGGAAAGGGCTGAAAGGAGCAAGTGAGGACTCAAATTCGGGTGGTTTTGGGTCAGTCTTGTCACGATCCTTTGGTGTTTGGGGCTGTGCTGGAAATGTTGTTCATTGATTCATCATAAAAGCAGGAACGTTTCTTGGCACAAGAATCCCTGTTAGTCACTCTTCCCTAAGCACACAGCCAGGAATGACAGAGAACTCTTGGGAAAAATCCTCTCAGGACTTTTTGGGCGTTTAGGACTCTTTGAGGTGTCCAGGACCCTTTGGGATGTCCCTCTAAGCCTTAGGCAGGCCACCTTTCCCCACCCAGCCACCTCCTCACCCCTTCCCCAGCCTTTTCCTGGGAGAGGCAGCGTTTCCTCAGACATCCCAGCGGGACAAGCACGTTTCCATGACAATTCCTGATGTGTCTCCCTGCAGACAACCGCTGCATGGACAGGAGGTTCCTGCCCAGCCGTGCCAAGCAGTTGGTGGCCCTGGCCAGTTTTCCTGGAGCTGGGAACACCTGGGCCCGGCACCTGATTGAGCTGGCCACCGGCTTCTACACCGGCAGCTACTACTTTGATGGCTCCCTGTACAACAAAGGTGAGGGCAGGGCACTCCTGGGGTGCCACCCCAGCTGGGGACAGCGCTGGTGACACCCCAGGGGCTGCAGGAAGGGCGGAGCAGGGCTGGGTGTGAGCGCTGCTGCTCCATGGGGTGGTTTGGGCTGGAGTATCCTGGTGAGGGAATTCCTTCCTGGAAGGGTGGGGAGGTCCTGGCACAGGGTGCCCAAAGCAGCTGTGGCTGCTCCATCCCTGGGAGTGTCCAAGGCCAGGCTGGACAGGGCTTGGAGCAGCCTGGGATAGTAGGAGGTGTCTCTTTCCAGGCGGGTTGGAATGAGATGAGCTGTAAGATCCTCTCCAATCCAAAGCACCTTGGGATTCTGGTTTTAATAGCCCACCCCATTCCCGGCTCCCCCAGTTTAGAACCACTCACAACAGTTTTATCTGGAGACCTTGAAGGTTTCTCCTGTTTTATTCCTTCACTTTTTGCGGCTTTGAGAGGAAATTCTCCATTCCTCCTCAGCTGTGGTGGAGTTGGGATCTGTATCTGCGCCACGTGGCTGGTGGGGTCTGTACCCAGGCTATTCCCTAAACCCCCATTTTCCTGACACCACAGGCAGCACACTCCTTCCCAACTCCTGCCAAATCCAGCCTTGCAGAGAGGGAGATGCTCAGTGAGGGAGCACTGTCCCAGCCCCCAGGGTGCAGCAGCATCCCAGGAAAGGCAGCAGCAGTGGGAAAAGCCTTGGCTGGGTTTTGCTGAGCCACACGAGCGTGGGCTCCGCGCTCATTCCCTGTCAGAGGGGCCAGGAGGTATCCAGGCAACCGGCAGATTTATCCACTGCTGAGAGCCAATTACACCTCTCTAATTGATGGAATACAGCTCCTTCCAGCTTATCCCCCACTCCAGGTGCATTCCAGGGGCTGGGATCGATGCTGGCTCAGCCCCATGCTCAGTGCAGGGTCCCCTCTCTGGACCCCCCCATGGCATCACTGCCACCTTGGGCTGATCCACTGCCCCACGGGCACAAGGATTTCCCTTTCTTTATTTATTACTGGGAGAGTTTCAGCTGTGCTCAGGGAGGTTATAGCCATAAAATCTGCCCTTGACCCCTCAGAACAGGCGCAAGAGCTGAGTGTGGCCAGGGAGATGTCACCCTGAGAGGCCCCTGTTCCTGTGAGCCACCCACTCATCAATTTTATGAGACTCATAACATGGGAAAATAAATTATTTCCATCTGGGTGTGGGATGCAAATCCTCCTTCACGCCCCTGCTGCTTTCATCATCCAACTGGATTTTGCAACCTGATATCCCTGTGATGTTCCCTGTCATGGAACCGTGGGATCCTTTCGGTTGGAAAAGCCCTCTGAGACCAAATCTGACTGTTCCCCCAGCTCTGCCAAGGCCAACGGGTCCCCAAGTGCCACATCCACATGGCTTTTAAATCCCTCCAGGGATGGGAACCCCATCACTGCCCTGGGCAGCTGTGCCAGGGATCGATCACCTTTTGGGTGGAGAAATTTTCCCTCTTATCTCATCTAAACCTCACCAGCACAGCTTGAGGCCATTTCCTTTAACCCTGTCTGGGAGCAGAGCCCAACTCCCCCAGGCTGTCCCCTCCTCTCAGGGACTTTTGCAGATCCAGAACATCCCCCCTGACCCTCCTTTTCCCCAGGCTGAGCCCCCTTCCCATCTCCCATTACTCCCATTAATCCCAACTCTTCCCGGGCAGGATTCAAGGGCGAGCGGGACCACTGGAGGAGCGGGAGGACCATCTGCATCAAGACCCACGAGAGTGGGCAGAAGGAGATCGAGTCCTTCGACTCAGCCATCCTCCTGATCCGCAACCCCTACAAGGCCCTGATGGCCGAGTTCAACCGCAAGTACGGGGGGCACATCGGCTTCGCCGCCCACGCCCACTGGAAGGGCAAAGGTAGGGCAGGGAATCCTCTGGGAGAGCTCCAGCCCAGCTGCTGGAGCTGGGAATTGGTTGGGAAAGCCCAGCAGAGCTGGAGTTGGGTGTCCATGGGGAAATTTTGGGCCGTCTCCTGGTGTAACCGTCGTCTCTTGGTCGTGGGTTCCCGTGTTGGGTGGGAGAAGATGGGAAAGGATGGAACAGGACGGCAGGACCGGGCAAGGATGGGCATCTCCTGTCCCCAGTGTGGCCACAGGGCGTGGTGGCAGTCCCCAGCCCATCCCTGTGGTGTCCAGGTGTCGTTTCCATGTGTCCAGCTGCTCCCCAGCCACCCCCGTTCCCACGCACAGGCGTGTGCCAGAGGCTGCTTAATTACAGCAATTTCCAAATTGCTGTTGTGGGATTGACTTCATTGGAAAGAGTTAAAATGTTTAGCTGGATTGAACATCTGCTACCCTTAATTCTGAGTTTATTTAAGGGGAGCTTTGGCTGCTGGGGCTGGGATGTGCCTGGATTTCGTTATCTCCATGTGCTCACGGGGCTGGGCACAGCCCAGCCCTGCTCTCCCCATCCCATAAAACCAGCGGGGTGTGGTGTCCCCCACTTCCTCAGCCTTGTGTCCCTGGGCTGGCACTGTCCCCACTGTGGTGGCACAGAGCTTCTTGGTTGAATTTTTCCCCATCCATCTGTGGATAGAGCCAGCATTGGTATCCCAGCACCACAGGGAGCCTCCTGAGCCTTCCCAATCCTTGTCCAGGGAGCACAGGGAGCCTCCTGAGCATTCCCAATCCTTGTCCAGGGAGCCTCCTGAGCATTCCCAATCCTTGTCCAGCTAACCTCCTGAGCCATCCCAATCCCAGCCCCCATCCCCAGCCTGTCCCAGGCTTCGTGTCTCCGAGGGGAGGGAGATCCAGAGGGGACCATGCCAGCACAGCCTTGTTTGGATGCACTTCAAATACATCACCAAATTCTTTCCAGAGGATGTGTGGAGTAATTAGCTGGTGGGTTAATTGTCAGGTTAATTAACCACTACTGGGAAAGATGGAGATTTTCCATTGCATGGTTGGTGACCCCATTCCCAGCTGGAGAGGCCCCTGAACACGGAGCAGGAGGGTCCCATTTCTGGCCTCCCCTGCAGCCCAGTTCTCCAAATTATTTTCTTCTCCCAGGAACTAATTCTGGGGCAAAATTGGGGAAAAAAAAATCCCAGGGCCCTCTCTCCAGCCTCACCCCCAGTGCTGAGGGGGTGTTTTCCCATTTCTGCCAGCCCTGCAGAGGCCAGACCCCTGTTTGGTTCCGTGGCATTAATTTTACGACATCCCTGGAGCAGCTCCAAAGCAAAGTTTTATGTGCTGTGATTACACAAGGTGAATTGTCCTGGATCTGTTTAATGGAACACATCCTGTGGTTAACGATTCCTCAGGGAATTAAACCCAGTCCAGCTGTTAATCAGGCCTTGGTTTTGCGGGGAGGACTCGAGGAGGATGCCTGGAGCTTTAATGCAGCGCTGCCAGGAGAGAGGTGGCTGATTATCGGTGTCTCATCACCCCTCTCACCACCTGATCTGAATGGCAGGATCAATTAGCCAGAAGGTTAATTGAGATGTTCCAGCAGGGATGGGAGAGGACACAGGGAACATCCACTCATACCTGTTGGAGCCCTGGATGCTGAGAATTTTAAACTTTCTGTGCTGAAAGGCACAGACCCTCAAGAGAGCACTGCGCTTGACCTGAGGCTGTGGAGAGGGCTTCCAAAATTGATTAATAGCACTGGGGTTCCGGGGGTGGAGCTGGTTAGAAGTGTGTGAAAAATCTTAGATTTGGGGTTTTAGTATGTGGTGATATATGGGACCCAAGATGGAGAATTTTGGGCGTGGGTTAAGTGGTTTTTTTGCACCTTCTTCTTCTTCACGAATCTGGGTATTTTTCTTCTCGGAGTCTCTGTGGTCAAGATGACCCCGAGGTGTTGGAAAATCTTTTTCCCAGCCCCGAGATTGAAGCAGGAGTCAGGATTCTTCGGCTGTGGTTTTCAAGGTTGTTTCTTTTCTGTTATCTATAACACAACATTCCTTTTCCTGACCTGCTGAGGTCTGCCTGGCAGGTCAGTCTGTGGCACACTGCCCGCCTTCAGCACGGTGTTATCTTTTTATACTAAAAACTACGTGTACATTATTCACAATAATTTTCCAAATATCACCCATGTTAGACAGTCTGGCTCTAAACCAATCCAAAAGTGCCACCATCCCAGCAGAAGATGGAGGCAAGAAGAAGAAGGAGAAGGACAGGACACACCCAGATTCCTCCATCTTGCCTCCTGAACCCCCATTCTAAAAACCCCAAAATGCTGCATTTTTCACCCTGTGACAAATTCACCAACATTCTACTCAAACTCTGGTGGCTTGTACATCCTCACACAAAGTTGGCAGTTGGGTTAAAATCCAAGGCACGGGTGTCTTTGACCCCTATCAACTTCCCACATCCTCCAGGCCAGCCGGAGGATTGTCCTGAGCTCCGACTGGCTGAAATCCCAACACACATCCCCTGCTCCTTCTTTCCCCCGCAGAATGGCCGGAATTTGTGGCCAACTACGCCCCGTGGTGGGCCACCCACACCCTGGACTGGCTGCGCTACGGCAAGAAGGTGCTGGTGGTGCACTTCGAGGACCTCAAACGCGACCTCTTCGTGCAGCTGCAGAGGATGGTGGCCCTGCTGGGCGTCCCAGCCTGCGAGGACAGGCTGCTGTGCGTGGAGGGACAGAAGGACGGCAACTTCAAGCGCTCTGGGCTGAGGAAGCTGGAGTACGACCCCTACACGGCCGAGATGAGGACGGCCATCAGCGGCTACATCCGCACCGTGGACGCCGCCCTCAAGCTCCGCAACCTCTCGGGGGTGCCTGAGGATTATTACCCCAGATGATGGTGACCCACAGCGGGGGGATGGTGCCCCAGGGGTGGCTCTGTCCTCCCAGATCCTGCCTAATTCCACCCAGTGGGTGGCTCCTCTTTTAACCCTCCGTGCGCTGCTGTAGCTGTCGGTCACTCCCTGCATGAGCCGCCGCAGGTCGCCAGCCACCGCCCAGCTTTGTTTTTGGCCAACCTGGGGGACAAGGGTGCCTTCCCTGCTGCCCTCCAGGCTCCCCTGCTCCTGTTCTGGCTGCCCCAGCCCTCCTGGGAAGGGCAGTGGGACGTTTGTGTCCCCTCAGGCTCTCCTGGGGACATCGAGCGGCTGACGCGCCCGGAGCTGAGCTCCTTGGGGTGGGTGTCCCCAAAATCCCAGCCCTGCAAGGATTCCTCTTGTCCTTGGATGGAATCTTCAGCCTTCCTGAGGGAGGATGGACCAAGGGTGTGGCACTGCATGGACAACGCTCTCCTGGATCCTGCCTGAGGTTATGGGATGGCAAGGCCGTGCCGTGCAATGTCCCCAAACCTGCTGGCTGTGACGCCTTGAGCCATCCTGGGGCTCCCTGGGAATTCCCTGGAATTCCCCAGCCACAGCACCAGGCAAAGTTGCTGCTCCAGCCCCTGGGGGGGCCCATGACCCCCACCAGAGTGGCCACAGGTAGAAGCTGCCCTTCCCTGTGGATGCAGCTCCAGAGGGGGAAGTTTTCCCTGGAGCTGCTGGGACCCACGAGCTCATCCAGGTCTCGTTCCAGAACATCCCCTCAGGAGCATTTTTGGGGAGCCAGGAGCAGTTTGGGGGACCAGAAGCAGGGTCCACACTGCAACCCAGCTGCACCCAACCCCCGTGGGGAGCAAACCCTGGGGCTGAGCTTTGGGGTGTCCCAAAGCCAAACCAAAGGATCCCACACCCCGGGAACGTGCCGATTTCCGGGCTGGCTTTGTGCACAGCTGCATGTGGTCCCTGGCTGTCCCCTCATCCCACGCCACCCTCCCCATCCTGGCTTTGTCCCAAACGAGCTCCCCAAAGCTCCCAACCTGCAAAACCCCTTGGATGTAGGTGCAAAAGCCATATATTGTACGCAGCCTTTTCTAGAGTTAGAGATTCACCAGTTGGCTTTTAACTCTTGATCCTGATAGAAATGTGGGCACAGGTCCAATCCAGAGACCCTGCTCGGTCTCTATTCCAAGAGAGAAGAAAACTCCCTGGAGAAAAAAGGAGAATTTCAATAAAAATCTATTTTTCTAACGTGTGTGTGGAGCAGAGCTGGGCTGCTCCTTGTCTTTTTTGAAAGAGGGGGGGATTGTGTTCAGAGGGAGCAGCTGCCCTGTTTTTAACTCTTTAACTCTTTTTAGCTCTTTTTAAACCCTTTAACTCTTCCCTTGACAGACAGCTGGAGGTTTTTTTGGGGTTCATGGCAGTGGGATTGGAGCTGAGGCCACTCTTCTTTGCTCATGGCAGTCTCGGGGCTGTGGTGTCAGAACAAGCCCTCAGGGTAACCCAGCAATTAAAGGAGAGGTTTTGTTGCTGCTCTGCCCCTCTGTGTATTTTTGGGGTCCACCTGAGCAGCCCCCACCCATCCCAGACAAGGAATGTGGGAGCAAAGGGAGAACAGCTCCTCTCCCCTTCAATCCCATTAATCCATTTCTGTATTTAAGCCCATTAACAGGTATTTAAATCCCATTAATGTCATTTCTGCCTTGACAACACGACACCACCAAAGCTGCTCCTTTTTGGGAGCTTCAGTGTCCTTGCAGAGAGATTTAATGGGATGCTTGCTAGGAAGGGGGGAGATTCACTGCAGGATTTATTCCTGACCTTCCTCGGCACCAGAGCGAGAGCTGGCTGCAATTTATCCCTTATTTCTAACCCGGAGTTGGTGAAATTCCTTTTTTTTTCTGAAAGCAGAGATGACGCCTCACCTCGGCCTTGATTTGTTCTGACAGGTCCCTGCCGCCCAAGGGGCAGCGCTCCCTCCCGCCCCTCGGAAGTAATTAACCCCTCAAAGCCAATTAATCGCCCAGATAAAACAATTAAGGGATGACATCGCGTGCGGCGCTCGGAGCCTGGGCTGCAGCTTGGGAGGAGGGAGGGGAGGGTGGGGAGGGGACCCCACATCTGCACCTCCACAAACCCCACAAAAAAAAAAACCCTTGGGAATCTCTCCAGCCTCCAGCAGCACCAATTACATCTTCTCCTTTATTTTCCCTGCTTTTTTGGCACCACAATTGCTTCTTCTTTTTTTTTTTTTTTTACATATTTAAATTGGAAGATGTTCTGACCATGTCAGGGCGTGCTGCACATCTGGCCGCACCTCTGGATTCTGGGATCCCCCCCCCTTCCCCTCATCCCACTGATGCAGGAGCAGCTTCCCCCTCCCGGAGCTTCATACTCTGATTATTTATTTATTTATTTATTAAACGCTGGGCTGTATTTTAACCACGTGGAACTGGCAAGTAAGGACAAAAATTCCTATTCCCATTGGAAAAAGGAGCCAACCACCCTTCCCGCATCATTTTCCTGGGAAAAAGCTCTTGACATTTAAGAGCCCGCCCGGGGGAGGCAGCACTCAGCCTTTCCGTGAGGATTTGAAAAGCTGGAATCTTTCCTCTTGACTCAGCCTGAGCATCCCTGGCTGGGCACAGCCCGCCCTGCCCTGCTGGAAGGACCGTGACCCCCCCATCCTCCTCCTCCCTGGATTCCTGCAGGAAAAATCATCTATTTCTGGCAATCTCGCCTCCCCGGGAGCGTTTTCCTGCCTCCCGGTGCTGCTGCAGCGTTCCTCCCTCCAGGGCTGCAGGGGATGCTCAGCTGTTGCCGTGGCAACGGCGTCTGCACCAAAAACTCCCGCATTTCCCCCAATTCCGGGTGGGGTTCGTGCTCCCTGGAGGGGATGGCGAGTGCGGCTCGGGTCTGGGATCCCTCCCGGCAAAGGGAGGGGATGCTCCTTTGGGGTGGATTCAGGGGATTCCTGAACCCAGGAATCCCCCAATGCCCCCAGTGATGCAAACAATGCCGGGGGGGGGGGGCTCAGACAGAAGGAGTTCCCCTTCTTCCCAAATTTAAAAAAAAAAAGGGAAATTCCCCCCCCACCACCACCCCCCTTCAGCAGCAGAACTTCCATAAAAAGCCCAGAATAAGGAGATGGGACATAAATCTGAGAGCAGCCACCTCCATCCCTGACAAAACCAACAGGTTTATGTATCAGCTTGGCTATTTCCCCTAAAATTTACAGCTGACAACGTGCCTGAACACAGCAGGGATAATTTAAACCTGGCTCCAACCTGCCTGGCTCTGAGAAAGGGAGAGGGGAACACGTTTAGTCCTTCTTTTTTTTTTTTCTTTAATTTTAAATTTCATTCAAATTCGGAATAAAGGCAGTGATTTATGGGAGAGGGAAAACACAGCTTTATTTTAGGGCCATGACAGCCAAGTGAAAAAGAGCTGTCATTAAGGATGGTAACACATTCCACAGGAGCAGGGTTTGTTGTATTCCAGAGCAATTTCTCCCAGGAAATGAGACCCAGCCTTGGGTTTGGGGTGGGGGGTAAATCCAGGGAAGCAGCAGAGGGAATGGGGCAGGTTTGGGGTGTGCTGGGTGAGGATCAGTCCTGCCACAGCTCCCAGTGGGCTGCAACAACATCCCTGGGGTCTGGGGGTGCTGAACCCCAGAGCACAATGGGGAACTGGGGGAGGGAGAGGGGGGATGGCTGGGAACGGGATTTGGGAGGTGTGGGCTGAGAATCACAGGGATGGGGATGGGGGTGCTGGGCTGAAGTTTGGGGTCCCAGGGTTTGGGATAAAGGGCCTGGACAGGTGTGGGTGCTCCAAGGCTGGGGATGGGGGTTCTGGGATGGGGGGATTGTGCCCCAGCTCCAAAACTTGCTGTTCTTCTTTACCACAAGCCCTGACCTAACCTAAAACCCTAAAATCCCCACAAATTCCAGATTTCATGGGATGATGGTGGCTCTGCATCCTCCTCCCCCCTTGGCTCTGAGGTGCTGAATCCAGCTGCATCCCAATTTCACTGATTTCTGCCCCAAAAGGGGCAGCAGATCCCGGCACCACCAGCCCTGGAGCTGCAGCTCCCGCCCAGCCCTTTCCCTGGATGCTCATTCCAGTTTGTGCACGTTCCCCTGGAGCTGCCCGTGGTCATTAACCTCCTGCTGCCGTTAATCAAGAGGACTTTGTTAATTAACAGCTAAGGATGTCTCCAGCTGAGCAGTGCAGGGGTGGGATTGGGGTCACCTGGATGCATCCAAGGATCCTTGATTTAATATATTGGAGCTTCCCAACGCTCTGGGGGCGTGCAGCCCCCTCCCCTCCACCAACAAAATATCCAGCACTGCAAAAAACCCAAGGAATGCTGACAGGATCCATCCTCAGCAGCCTGGGAGATTCCAGAGCTGCAGCTCCTGCAGTATTTTGGGAATATCAGAGGAACTGGGGCGATACTGAGCTGCATTTCTCTGCCACTCTGCCAAAACGGGAAGAAAAACCTGGCAGAGGAGGCTGAAGTTTTCTGAGGAATGTTATTTTTTTCCCCCCTGCTTCTATTTTACAGCCATATAAAAATGTGCTTTTTTAAATGCTGCCTGGGTGAGCTGTTTGCTGCCTGAGTGACACAGGAACAGAAATCTCTGATATTCTTTGGGGAGGTTAATTCAAAGCTAGCAGGGTCCAGCAGGAAAAAACTCAGTGGATTTTTTCCTTTTCTTCCCAAACCCTGGCAGGATGAGGAGAATCAGGAACAGGGGGGGACAGAGCAGCAGCACTGGTGTCTGGATGGATGTTGGGGTGGAGCACTTGGATCATCCATGGCAGAGCTCCCAAAGCCCACCCAAGAGGCTCAGATCCCACCTCAGTCACTCAATCCCTCTTTCCATGATTCCAAACTGGACACCAGGGCTCAGGAATACACACAGGGAAGTGACTGCTCAGTGAAAAACCCCCCTGGGATCCTTCCCACTCCACACTTGGAGGTGTTTGTCAGGAAAACAGAGGTTTTATTAAATAAGCAAAGAGCTACAAAGATGCACCCAAACATTTGGGAAACTTGGGATTGCCAAGCTGCCATTACAGGGATGATTTAAACCCCCAGGGTAAGTACCAAGGCACTGCTTTTTTTGTTTTTGTTTTTTGTTTTTTTGGGGGTTTATTTGGAAAGCTGTTTGGAGTAATAACAGATGGGCTTGGAAAAAAGAGACACCAGAATTGGGGAGGAGCATCCTGAATCCATTCTGAACATCCCAGCACCAACCTGAGGGGCTGTGGGATGGCATCCAGTCCTTGAGGCTTCATCCCACTGCTCCCACATCCAGGCCTTCTCCAAACCCTGAGCCCAAAAAGCTGCTGGCTCTGGGTCCATCCTGTTCCCACTGCCCCCTAAACAGATCCTCTGCAAGTTCTGTGTGTCTCTGTGTGTCCATCTGTCCTGTGCATCCCATCTGTCTTATCCCACTCCTAATGGGATCCTGGCAACCTTCCAGCAAGATTAATTAAATACTGGGGAAAATGAGCAAGAGGAGCCTCCTCTCACCACCAGGGAGGTCCTGCTGCCTCCTTAGGCAATGCATCTTCCATGGGTATGGATCCAGCATGGATTTGGGGGGAAAAATCTCTGTGGATCAGGGCTGGGAGTAGCCCTGGGCTTGGCCATGGGATGTGCTGTGGTGCAGGGACGTGTGGCAGTGCTCCCTAGGGAAGTGGGGGCATCCCAGCCCCAGGAGACACAGGGACAATCCAGGTGCTGAGTGTCCCATCACATGGAGGAGGTGATGAGGTCGAGGTGGAGCAGGGAGACAGCGCCGGGGCGGGGAGGACGCCGGATAATCCATCTGAAATCCTGAAATGCTGAGATCCTGAAATCTGAAATCCTGGCATCCTGAAATCCTGCCATCCTTCTCCTGCCACAGGATTTCAGGATCTGCTGCCTGGAAATAGCTCCCTGCCTTTTCTTTGGAGGCGTCTCTCCATTTTATTTTCTATTTTCTGATTTCAAGGAAAGTTATAAATAAATATTTCAGCTTTTACAGGCATCTGGGAGCAGATTCTCAACTGCCAAAACCTGCACAAAGCTCCCAGAGGGACCTCCTGAAATGTCCCCAGGGCCACTGGGGGCTGCCCAAAGCCAGCTCCAGGGAGTGACACATAAAGGAGAGTGACACCAGGGCTGGGGTGAAGGAGCCCTAATGGAGAAGGAGCTCCAACATTAACTGGTGTGAAACTGGACTGAGGTGGTGGCTCAGCCCATCCTTTGCTGCAGAGATCAGTGCGTCCCAGGACATTCCCAGAGTGTCCCAAGATGTGCACGAGGGGACAGCAGGTCCTCCCCAGGAGCTCATTCCCAGCTCATGGGCCTGTTCCTGGTCCCAAACACCAATCTTTCCTGCAGGATGTACCGTGTGGAATGTGCCCATCAAAAGGAGGGTTAAAAAGACATTTCAAATTGCCCTTTCCCTCTTTCTTCTCCCAGTTTTCCATGCTGGTGACCCTGTGTGTGAGCCCAATCCCCACACTGGAAGGTGGCCCTGCATCTGGATCACTTAGAAGACATTTGAGACTTCCCAGTTCTTTGAGGTGGGATAATCCAACCCCTCGTAAGGACACTTCCCAAAAAAAGTCGCAAACACCTTGTTCTGGTACCAAAATACCCCAGGAGTTTACCATGAGGAGCCACACAGACATGGGGCAGAGGAGTGTCACCAATTTGGCCATGGCACAGGAGGTGCCTTCCTTATATCCTGCACCCACCATGGTGCCTCTGGAAACACCAGGAAAGCCCTTCCCGGGTCAGGCAATGCACAGTTTGGATGGGAACTCCCAAAAATATTTTCTTAGTTTGGTGCAAGGATTTTTGCAATCCCACACAGGATCAAGGGTGGTTGTGTCTTCCCCACACCTTGGGGGTCTCCATCCCCTGCCAGCCCCCAGGCAGCAACAGCAGTCAAAAATGGGCTGTAGGACAGTGCAGGACAATGCTTGACCACACCAGGGCTGGTCACCATGAGAGTGCCAGCACCAGGGGATTCTGTCCCTCCTGCAGGCTGAGTTTAGACAACTGTTGTCTCCTTCTCAGTCATGGAGGAGACCTTGGAGAAGCTCCTGTGCACGATGCTGGAGTGCCCCGTCTCCTCGCTGAGGGCGTTCACCAGCCTGGAAAGGAGGGTCACCTTGAACTTCTTGAAGTCCTGGCCCATGAAGACGTAGAGCACGGGGTTCATGCAGCTGTTGGAGGCTGCCAGGGCCGTGGTGAGCGGGATGAAGATCTCAAACACAGACCAGGGCACGGCGTCGGGCACCGTCTCCAGCAGGTTCAGCAGGTGGTAGGGACTCCAGCAGAGGAAGAAGGTGACAATGATGGTGACAATGATCTTGAAGGGCTTCTTGGACTTGGCCAGGCGGTTGCGGCGCAGGTTGAAGACGATGGCCACGTAGCAGAAGGTGATGATGGTGATGGGGAGGATGTAGCCGGCCAGGAACCTGGTGATGTTCACGGTGCGGTGCCTCACCAGCGCCAGCCCTTCGTAGGATTTATTCCTGGAGAGGGAGAAGTTGCTGAAACAAATGACGGAGCTCCGGGTCTGCGCCGTGTCCCGGAAGACGAGCGAGGGGCAGCTCATGACGATGCCCAGGGTCCAGATGACCACACAAACGCCGTAGGCCAGGCTGGTGGAGCGGTGGTTCTGCGACCACACCGGGAACACCACGGACACGTAGCGGTCGAAGCTGATGGTGGTGAGCAGCAGGACGCTGGTGTACATGTTGAGGATGAGGAGGAAGGAGTTGAGCTTGCACATGACCGTGCCGAAGATCCAGTGGTAGCTCATGGCCGTGTAGGCGATGTTGATGGGCAGGAAGATGTTGAAGAGGAAGTCGGCCACGGCCAGGTTGAGAAACCAGACCGCGTTCACCGACTTCTTCATCTTGAGGGTGATGATGGCGATAACGAGGCCGTTGCCCAGGATGCCCAGCACGCAGGACACGGTGTAGATGATGACTGACAGGATCCTGGTGATGTCCTTGGGGTCGTGGGCCGGCTCTGCCCACGCGCTGCCCGTGTCCTCGTAGGTGTAGTCGGGGTAGTCGCTGTAGTTGTTGTTGAGGCCGTCCAGGTAATCGGACAGGTTGGGAAGCGCCATCGTCCCTGGGAATGGCGGCTGGTCCGTGTGGTTTCCGGGGAGCTGGGATGCTGGGGACTGCAGCCAGGGATCTCCCCCTGCTGAGCAAACACTTGGTGTTAATTGCAGAGAGGAGAGTGGGAGGGACAAGGGCCCCCAACACTTGTGGGAATTGGGGACAGGGAGAGAAGGGACAAACGCAGGAATGGGGGATCCCATGAGAACCCCACCGGACCCGAACAAGATGCTCCCGCAGCTCCTCCCTGATTTCCACCCCCATCCGTGAGACATCAGGACGTGATTCAGTCCCTCAGCTCCACCAGGATGTGGCTGCAGCCTCATCCTGCAGAAATCATTGAATACCCGCCTACTTCCAGGGGGAAAACCGGGATAATGCTCATTAGCAGCTCATCAACAGCTCTTTTCAATCTGCAATATATTGTGACGCCTCTTTTTTTTTTTTTTTTTTGTACTGAAGTGGACTGAAAGCCCAAAGGGAGGCTCCCCACACACCCCACCGACCCCAGGCACCCTCTCACCTCTCTCCTCTCTGTCGGGAGGGGGGACAGGTGACACTTCAGTGTCCCAGGGCACAGCGGCAGCTCCTTCCACACCGGCCTAAGGCATGAGCTGTAACATCAAATCCAGGATCAAAGAAAGGCCGGTCGCCCCCGGATGTGGGGTGAAGGGAGGAAACCCAATCAGGGTGTGGCAACAATTAACCCTGTGCAGCCTCCCTCGGGGGACTGTGCTGGCCTGGGGACCCTCCTCGCCTCCAGTCTAGGGAAGGTGGGGTCCTGCCATGATCCCAGCAGCTTTTGGGATAATCCAGGACAGAAATCCCATCCTGCACTGTCTGACCAAGTGCCCAACACGAGCAGCATCCTCAGGTGCACACAAAGAACCAATCGACCACAGGTTACTAATAATTTAATAATAATTAATTCAAGGTATAAATGAGATGCACATCATCTGCATGATCTATTTTATATCCTGCATTCTCACAGGGTTGTTTTCCTCATTCAGTTGATGCCCTGCATGTTTAAATATGTTCATTGTGGCAAACCAGCAGCATCACCTGCCAGTGTCAGACTCCAGGCTCCAGAGCCTGGACTGAGGGTGTTCAACCTCTCCCCTGTGAGAATCCAGGATACAAAACCCCTACCTGGGTCAGGGGGGTTGAAACCAAACTCCCCAAAGCCTGACAGAGAAGCACAGAGCATCCCACCCAGACGTGTCCTCGCAGGAGGGACGTGGGGACGCCCAAGGACCCTCCCTGTTCCCAAGGAATTTCACCCCAAAGGTCCCTGAGCATCACCCTCCCACCAGCCCTGCTTTGAAATTCCCATGGTGTTTGTGTTGGAAGCTATTGTTTCTCCCAGGGCTTTTCCTGCTGTTCCTTCCTGCCATTGCTGCTGCAGAGTCCCCAGCCAGGGGTGAAATCCCACCCTGTCACCTCCCCCTGGCCACGATAAGCAGCCAGAACAAATGAGGGTTGAATGCAAAGTTTGGGAACGAGCTGGAGCTGGGGAGAGGCCTTGTCCCAGGAAAACCTTGATGGCCACAGAGATGAATTAAAGCCAATGATCCGGTGGAAGGAACAGAATCAGCAGAACTGACTCTCCCAGAGATGTTAATGTTGATTAATGAGGCCTTGCTTTATGGAACAAGGATTTCAGGTCATCCCCTTCCCCAAAGACAGAGCTCCAGAAAGGTGGGGGAGCCCAGAACCCCATGTCCATCCCACCCCACCCCATTGCCTCATATCCCATCCCACTTGATTGCCTCCCGTTGCACCACACCCCATTGCATCATACCCCATCCCATCCCATCCCATCCCATCCCATCCCATCCCATCCCCACCTCCCCTCACCCAGAGAACCCCAAAGCTCCCTGGACTTGTTCCACAGCCCCCTTTTCCACTGTGGTGTCATCCATGGGGCAAGAGAGACACTCCCACCCCTCACTCTTACCCCACATTCAGCCCCTGATCCAGAGGGACAGGAGAAATTCCCCCTCCTCTTCCCACCCTGTCCACTTCCATGCTTTTAATGTAAAACCTCCCTTTATTATAATTTTTCATTGCTGTGCCTGATGACTTTCAGCTCGTTCCAAAGCTCATTTTATTGGATGTTTTTATCTGAATTCTCTGTTAATTTTGCTCTGCTGGGTTTGGTCTCTGTTCCCAGATGGGGTGAGGATGGCAGAGAGCAATGGGAACACCAGGACTCTGCTTCCCTGTGGGATTTGGCAGAGGATGGGTTTGTTTCCAGGGCCCATGAGGAGCAATCCCAAACTCCACAGGAGCAGCAGGCAGCTGCCAATCCCCCCATGAACATTCCAGAAGGGCAGGATGGGCACCAGGAGCCCAGACCTGCTGAAAAATCATCCAGCCAACTCCCACCTGCCTCTCCAAAATTCTCCCAAAAATGGAGAATATCAGCTGCATGAAACCTCCTCATTTTTCACAGCATAAAAAAACCTCCAAAGTCTGGGAGGAAAGAAAAAAAAAAAAACCCACATAATACTAAGAGTGTTTCATTGCTTCTCTCTGGGCTGAAAGTTCCCTGCTCAAGCCAAAACCACTGTTCTCCCTTCAATCTATTCATCTTTGTCCTCCTACCTCAACAAAAAGGAGCAGAGGATTTACCCAAAATAGCCTTTTCTCCGTCATTCCCGCAGCTGTGTTTGTCTTGGTACCCAGGGAAGGCCGGGTGGGATTCCCGACGGGCGGCTCGAGCACCGGCAGCATCCCGGCGCATACCGGGGGAGGATGAGGTCAGGGATGTTGTTCTTGGGACGGCAACAGGAAACCGAGAGAACAGCAGAAAATGTTCAAATCCAGCTTTTCTGGGCGAAAAAACTCTGCCCCGGCCAAGGCAGACGGGCGGGGGACGGATGTGAGCGGGGAAAGGCGGCGGGATCGGCGTCCCGGGGACACGGCGAGGGCAGGGGATGCTCGGGCAGCGGATCCCAGCGGGCAGGGCGGTGCCAGAGCCCCGCTTCCAGGAGTTTATAGGGATGGGCAGGCTGCCAGCACCGCCTCCTGCCCGCCGGCCAGGCTTTTAGCGGGGCAGGTTGAGGAGAACTGATAGAACCTAATCAAATCAAATCAAATTAAATTAAATCAAACCAGCAGAGCAGCTTTTGACTACATCAGATCCTGCCTGAGCTGTCAAAGTGCATCAAGCTTTGATCCACATCATGAAATGAATCCGGGCTGGGACCTGCCAGGGCTGGCTCTGCAGCTCTGGGGGAACTGGGGGAGCCCTGGGGTCGGTGTTTGTCCCCCCTAGAAAATGCTTCTCCCCGGCACGGGACAGACGAATCCCCCGGAGCAGCCGGGTCCGTGCCCGCCCGGCTGCCGCCTCCTCCCCGGCAGCTGCTCTGCCTTTCCTTCCTTGGAGCGCTTCCCTCTCCTCTTCCCACTGAGGTTTCCGAGCTCCCAGCGCACCCCAAACCCCAAACCCGCTTCCTGCGGGCGTGGGAGGCGCGGGCAGCTCCGGCGCAGCTTCCCGGGAGAGGGGAATTGCCGGCAGATGTTTGGAGCTCGGCTGTGGGAAGGGCTGGGGACAAAACGGGACCTCCACGTTCCTCTGGAGCTACTGGCACCAGCCCCCACCGAGCCCTGCCACAGTCCTGGATGTCCCTGGAGGGCAGGGGTGTCCCTGGAGGGCAGGGGTGTCCCTGGGGACACGTGGCAAGGTGCTGGTCCCAATTCCGTGGGGATTCACAACTCTGGCTGAGTCCCACCCTTCAGGCTGGATCCCAGCTTCCCTGAGAATTCCATGGCACCCCATGCCCCAGGGAAGGCAGATGCAAACCCCATCCCAAGCTGGCACCCGAGGCCACCCCATCAATCCCCAGCCTAGGGTTACACAGGAGGGACATTCCTGCAGGGATCCAGCTCCCAGGAATCTCAGGGAGCAAGGCACCAAAAGGCAAAGCAGCTCTGGGTACCCAGCTCCCATTCCCATTTATTTTAGCAGGTGATTGCCATGGCAACAGATGCCACAGGGATGAGGCTGCCCAGCATCCCACTCCCCAACGGGATACCCGGGATGAAGCCCCCATTCCTCAGTGTAAATCGACCACCAGCCCACCAAGAGGGAGTTCAGACCTCCAAACCCCGAGCTCCAGCCTGCCCAAAAGCTGCTCCTGGCTGATTCCAGCCCTGCCACCCACCCTGACCCCTCTGTCCCGCTCCAGCAGGCTGGGAAGGGCACAGGGATGTGGGATGCCGTGGGAGCAGCAGCAGCAGGCTGAGAATGAGCTCCTGCCAGCGAGGATCCGGGCTGGAAATTCTCCCAAACCTCCCCCAGCACCTGGAGACCCTTCAGGGCAAAGGGAGGAGGCACAGCTATGGGGGAAACTGAGGCACAGAGGGCAGTGGGAAGCTTAATCCCTACCTGCATCCACTCAGGCACATCCCAGTTCTCCAGCCTGGATCTGGGACCCCCCCAGGCAGCCTCCAGCATCCCCCGCCTGTCCCTGCATCCCTGAGGCTGCACCACACCCGTGTGAATGGCACAGGAAAAAGGGAATAGCTGGAAAAGGCAGCCTTAAAAAAGCTGCTGTGCCCAGGGTGGGACAGAAAAACATGAGTCAGTGTTTATCTGGGCAGAGCCAGCCAGGCTGAGCAGGACGGGTCGGGATGGGGTGGGATGGATCCCACAGATCCTCCTGGCCACAGTGTGGGGTCACCTGCATGGGGAAAGCGCCCCAATCCTGCCAGAAAAAGGGGTTTAACCTCAAAATTTGGGTCGTGAAAGGCCCCTCCCAGGGTGAAACGCTGGCAGAGGAACCCGGCCTTCCCTGGCACCAAGTGTTGAAAGAGCCACCCCGATCGTAAAATCCCAGCCTTTTGCTCCATCTGTTCTGTTCTTGGGAAGGTTTGAGGATTAAAGGGGAAAATTTTGGGCGTTTGCACCTACACAGGCAAAGATTTCCTTGAAAAAGGGCAGTTTGTACTTCTGAGCTGCTCAAAATGACTTGGCTTCAAAGATAATGAAAGTTCTTTCATCTCCTCTACTCTCTTCTAATAACCCAAGGTTTTCTCCTGGCACTTCTCAGGCAATAAAAAGACAATAAAACCTCCCTTTTTCAAAGCATCTTCCCTGCTACATCCCAGCAGTGCAGCGATGCTGTCCCTAACCATGGCTTGGGCTAGGTCAGGGGACAAAACCTTGGGGACATCACCCTGGATTCGGGGCATACAAAGGGAAAGAAACCCAAGAAAACAGAAATAGGGCTGCAGGAGGGACGTGACCCCTCAGGGGATGTGGCATGGCTGGGGACAGCAGGTTCACCCCCCTTCCCGAGTGAGGAAGTCACCCTGGATCCATGGGAGCATCCTCCCAGCTGTGCTCTGTGTCCCCAGCTGAATGCTGATCAGCACAGCAAAGAAAAGCCACCCTGTTCTCCCTGTGCCCAGCCAGGGGACACTGCCACACTGTCAGGGCATCAACCCCCCCAAATGCACTGCCAGCTCCTCTCCCTTCTGTGCTGCTTTCCCACCCTGCAGGCTGCAAAGCCCAGCTTCCAAAAGAGGTTGGGATATTAGGGAAAATTAGGGGGGTTGGGGTGAAGGGCAGAGGGATCCCAGAGATTCCAAACCCGCTGTACAACAACAGGGCAGCAAAAAACCTCAACTGGCTGCAAATCTCCAGCAAACCCTTCCTCCCAAATCCCTATAAAAAATACAAATCAACAAATACATATAAACCCAGAGGTGTTTACCTGAGCTGGATAAATCCCCAAGGAATTTTCAGCATTTAGGGGCTGCATTAAGACATCTCTGCTTCTCCTACAGCCCCGTTAGGGCTGGCAGGGGAACCACCCTGGGCTCGTGGCTTTGGCATCCAGCTGGAGCTGACACGGATATTGCCGAGCTTTCTCATCCCGAGGAGAAGCACATGGGATGGGAGGATGAGGAAAATAAATGCAGCCCGTGGAATAAACCAGCTGCTGGCCTCAGCAGAGCTGCAAGGGGGAAGGGGGAAGCTCTGGGGGAGGATGTTGAGTTTGCAGAGTTTAGCTGGACACAGAAGGGGATGTGGCAGCAGTGACATGTCCCGTCCACCACGGCTCCTCTGCTGCCCACAGTGGCTTGGGAATCTCCTGGGAGCCTTTGGGAAGGGTTTGGGTGTCCCTCATTGTGAGCACAGCCAGAGGGTCCCCTTGGGCTCCTCCAGCCCAGCTGCCCCTCATCCCTGCTCCCAAGCACCCCAAATCCATGCCCTGCTCCTGGGAGGCTCCTGGCCTCACACACACAGGAGAGGGGGAACCCAAAGCCATTCCTGGGGTGCAGGGAAAAAGAGGAGCTGCTCATCAGGTCCTGCCCATCCCACAGTGCACTACCAGTGAGGAAATCAGCCTGGCCTGGTTTGTACCCCCAAAGAGAGGGGGTCACCAGCCAAGAGCTGTCCCCAACCATCCTGACCTCAACCCTGTGCCTGCCAGGAGCTGGAAATTGCCAGTGGCATTCACAGTGCAGCTCTGCATGAGCTGAGCCTGGAAGGACAGAAATCCCTGGACACAAATCCCTGCCCTGAGCCAGGACAGCTCATCCAGAGGGAGATGCAAAACACCTGCAGCAAAAGCTGCACCGTGCTGTGAAAGAGCTTCACCTTCCTCCAGAGCCCCCAGCTGCTCTCTGACACCAAGATCCACGAGTTTTCCAGGGGACAAACCCCAGATCCCTCAGAGCTGGGAGAGCACCACCAGGGGCCAGGGGGCGATGCCAGCAAGGAATGGTGGCAGGTGGGAGGGAGCTCGAGGCCGCCGTGTCCCCTGAGGTGGGGACATCGACCCCGTCCCACGCGGAGCAGCTCCCGTGAGAGCCGAAAAAGGGGAATCGGAGGCACTGCCAGCTTTGCACAACTCGGTGTCGCAACATCCCCGAGCTGAATCAGGGCCGAAAAAATGCTGATGTGCCGGTTCGTGGGGCTGCTACGGGGAAAGGAGAAGCCCCAGAAGTGTGAACCGGGCAGGGATGTGCCAATCCCCCTGTGGAACCAGGCTGGGGACTCGTGACCGGCTCCCCGGTGTCCCTCTCTCCCAGGATCCCCGGGATGGGGTGGCAGCTCCGGGATATTCCACACTTGTGGCACCTGTGGCAGGTCCCAGAGGAGCTGCCCCAGGACAGTGGGAAATGCAGCCCAAAATGATAAAAACCATGAGAAACACGGCCCTGGCTGGGGAGCGGCACAGGCTGGATCTGCCCCATCGCTCTGCCACCCCATCCTGTCCTTTCTGCTCCCCCAGTGTCCCCCTCCAAGTGACCTTTCCCGATACCTCGTGCGGTGCCAACGCTGTCCCGCTGCTCCAGGCTGGGCAGGACGAGCTCGGCGTGCCCCGGCTGCCAGCGGGATCCCATTCCCAGGCGGATCCCGGCGTGCCGGGACAGACACAGGCACGGTGCCGCTCCCCGCCGGTTTTAAGGGAGCGGGGAGGGAGTTGCATCCATCACCAAGGTTTTCTTGGCAGCGCCGATGCTCGGCGAGCAACAGCTGGGAGAGGGTGTGACGCCGGGAGCTGGGAACGCTGGCCTGGATCACAACCCAGCGTGAGGAAGCAACAAGCTGCTTCCCGAGGGGCCTCCTTTCCTGTGCCGCCCCCCGGGCCGCAGCGCACCGTCCCACGGAGGGATAACGGAGCCCTGAGCGCTCCGCGGGGATGCTGCTCCAGCCGGGAGCACAACGGGAGGCAGGTGGCTGCCAGCCCCCCTGGCTGTGCTGTCCCCACCCTGGGTCAAGCGCTGTCCTCTGCTCCCCCCCACCGCCCCCAACTCCTTCCAAGACGTTGAGTCACTTCCCTTCAGGCAAAATCTGGCTCCCAAACGCCGCTCCTGCTGCTCAGGGGCTGCTTTTCCCGATGGATTTCATTACCACCAGGATGCTGCAGCTGCTTCCAGGCAGCCCCCCCAGCCCGCAGAGGCTCTGTGGTGGCAGCTCTGTCACCCCAGCCCCTTTGACACCTGCAAGAAAAGTTCTTTGGGGGCCAGGGAGGGGCTGGGAGAGGCTCCGGGGCCCCCTGGGTAGGAGGGATGGGAAAGGCTGGATGCAGGGATGGGGTTCAGGGTGACAGACAAGAGATTTTTGGGGCAGCCCCCCAGATTGGGAGCACTGAGCAGCACAGCCCCCACCCACACAGAGCAGGAGGTTTGGATAACCCCGGGCTTGATGTGGCACTGGGAAAATTCCTTCCCTCCCCACGCAGATCCCGCGCTCCCAAGCCTCAGGCATCCCAGCCCCAGCATCCATCCCAGTCCCAGCATCCATCCCAGCAGGATAAGAGCCAGTGCAGGGGTTGGGAGCAAAGGCAGCACAAGGAAACAGATGAAAATTTGGCAGGGATGCCCCCTCACCCTCCTCCAGCCTGGAAAAGAAACAGGATTTGCCCCACTGGGACGCCCCAGCTCAAGCAACACTGCCCTGAGTTTGTCACCAGCCATTCCCCATCAGAAAGGAAGTTCATCTACCACAGGATACTAATTAAGGCTAATTAATTACTCTCAGCTGTAAAGACAGAGCAAAAAACATCCTGAATCCAGCCAGCAAGGGACAAAACCAACCACAAAGCGATGAGATTTCCTTTTGTATGTCCGGAGTCCAACAGTGCCACCGAGAGATGCTCAGCCCAGGCAGCTCCGGGTGGCACCAGCTGGGACCTGGTGGGGATCTTTGGGCTTCCCAAAACCACCCCAGGGCCTGCTGGGGCTGGGAATGCTCGGCCATGGATGCTCCTGCACGTGGCCTTGCCAAGGGCTGACCTCAGGACGTCGAGCAATGACCAAAATCCCGGCGGCTCCGAGGGGTCCAGAGCCAAGAGCCGGCACAATCCCAGTGCTCCCAGCAAGGCCGAGCTCTGCAGCCCCACAGAACCGACCCACCCCTTGGCACTGCCTCCTTCCCCAGGCACCTGCCACTTCCCATCATCCAGGCAGGGTGCAGGATCCTGGTCTCACGCTGATCCCTGTGTTTAGCAAGATGAAAGGAAAACACGCTGACTTGGGATGCGATTTCTCATCCCGAGGGTTTGTGGGTTGGGGTTTCCCTCCGGGGCACTGGCAGCGCCTGCTCAGCAAAGCCCTGTGCCGGCAGCAGCGCCTGCGGAAGGACAAATCCCCGTTCCCAGGGCCGGTGATGGAGCAGGATCCGCGCAGGAGCGGCCGTCGGGAGCGGCGATTCCAGGCGCCACAGCCTTTGGCAGTTGTCATGTCCTTGGCAAGCGCCGAGTGCCACCCACACCGAGCAAAGCAATTAAAGCTCTAAATTGATTTGGGCTGATTAAACTCCCTGGAGCAGCTCCCTGCCGAGCCGGGATGCGCGGCCGGAGCCCGACAGGTCCGACCTCTCCGCTTCTCGCCCTTCTTCCCTCCCACACAGGCGCTGGGAACCCGCCTGACTCATCCCGAAACAGATGTGGCACTCAATGGGGAAGAAATTGGAGGAAGTTTGGAAGTTTTCCCTCTCCGGGGGAGCTTTCTCAGGCATCCAGCAGCACTTTCCCTCGCCCCGGGCAGAGCCGTGGGGATAAATGGGAATGGCAGGAAAAGGAGCTGAGCTCAGCTACGAGGACAAGACAGGAGGCTCCCACTGCATATCCCAGCAAATCCCGGGTTTTAGAGCTGGGTTTATGCCCAGGGCTAACTCTGCCCTGCCTTTCCCCCAGGGAGCTCATCCCTGGCTCCACAGCCGCTGCGGTGCCGAGCTCCGGATCCCGTCACCGCCTCCCGATCCGAGCGCAAACTCGCTGCGCAAATAAAGAAGCCACAGACAGGATGTTCAGGAGACGGCTCCCGTTCCCTTTTTTCGCTGATTTGATACAACCACGGAAAAAAAAAAAAAAAAAACTCTCCAGCCCCAACCTTGTGCAACTCGAGTTTATAAATAGCCCCAGAAACACAGCAGGGCTGGGACAGGGAGGCCAAACCCGCTGTGCTCCTGAGGCTGGCACCTTATCCCACCTCTGGGATGGCCAGGTCAGGGATCTCCGCCTGGCTCAGCCCCCAAACGCTCTCACAGAGCCTCTCTTTACCTCCAATCTTGCATCATTCCCCCCATTTTCCCACGTGCTTCCCTCAGAGCTGTGCCAGGAGCTGGATCTGAGCAATGCACACCCACGAGAATTCCGAATTCTCGGCTCCCAAACCCCACCCTTGGCAGAGGAGGATGGATGGGAACATTCCCAGGGCACAGCTGGGCCCTGTTCCATGGATTCCCCCGCCTGTGGCATCACCCACCTGCTCCCATCCCCATCCTGCTCCCCAGGAGTGATGGAAGTGCCACATCAGGAGATTTATCCATGATTTTCCAGAGGCCACTGACAGCTCCTGGAGCAGGGATGAGGAATTGCCAGGCATGGACACTTTGTGGTTGCCTTGGAGCCCCTCAGCAGGTGACAGACAGGATGTCACCTGCCCAGGCATTTATGAGCAGAGGTGGCATCAAATCCTGGAGTGGTTGGGTTTGGAAAAACCTTAAACCCATCCCATTCCATCACCTGCCATGGACAGGGACACTTCCCACAGACCAGGTTGCTCCGAGCCCCATCCAGCCTGGCCTTGGAACAAGAAATTCCATTAAATATAAGAAATTCAATTTTTTAAAAAAAGAAATTCCATTAAAAGGCCTACAGGGCTCCAGGTTTGGATGCTGCACATCCCACTGGAAAATGGGAGATGCTGATGGGTTTCAGTTCCTTGTGCTGGGAACTGCTGGAGCTGAATTCAGGCTCATCTTTCACCATGAACTCCTTCAGCATCATCCTAAAATCCTCTGGATGTGCTTTTCCTGCTGCTGGTATCCTGAGTGAAGACACCAAACATGGATAGAGGGGAGTATTCCTGAATTCTCCCAACAAAAGGATCAGTGGGATCTGGCTGATAAAACCTCTCAGGGAACTCCCAATCCTTTAAGGCACCAGCTGGATTTGTCTAATAACAATGACTTAATAACAGTAGATTCCTTCAAATTCCCAAACATCCATAAGGAAACCTGCTTCATTTTTTTTTTTTTTAAATTAATAAAGCCAGTTTTCCTTGCAATCAACATCTGGGAAGTCACCATTCCATGGAGCAGAGCTTTGCAGGGACAAGTATTTTTGAAGCTGGCTTTGCCAATGGCCCCATCCTGCTCCCCATCACTGGGATGGGCACAGGGACTGCCCAGCTCTGGGCAGGGAAGCAGCTCCTTGTGGGAAGGCTCAGCATTCCTGCCAGCTCTGAGCAATCCATGCCTTTTTCGGGGATTTTTTGGCTGGGGGTGGCCTTGGGGCAGGTTCCCTGGGCTCCAATTGCCCTGGAATTTGTAAAAATAACAGCAAAATATGTTTTATTCCTGAGCCTTTGCCAGGCTGGGATTATTTCTGATATGAGGGAGCACTCAGCAGTGCCAGGGAGATGTGGGGGTACCTGTGCCCTCACTGGGGTTCCCCACAGCATCTCTCTTGGATGGATCTGGATCACTGATCCCAACATCCAGAGCTCAGCCCCTGTCCCACACAGGAGCCCAGTCCCAAAATCCAGCTGTTATCTCAGAATTATTTAAATAGATCCAGAAATGTAGGGATCTGACCAGAGGGTGCTGCTGATGGAAGCCAGATCCACTAACTCCAATGAATTCCTGATTTTTATTCCCTGTTATCCATGGCCTGGAGTGGGTGCAGAAAGTCCCCAGCACAGTTCCTGGCTGATGGAGAATGGAGTTCACATCCAGCTGCTCCCAGAAGGATTCACACCTTGGGAATACCTTATAAATAAATGGGGATAAACTGAAAATTCAGGCAGGACTTCACATAATTCACCCACTCTCCCTTAAGAATTTGGGGGAAAAAACAGGTTGGGAAAAGGGAATTGGGGATGCCCTGGCTGGATGTGGCTTCCCTGGCACATCTGGCTGGGGAGAAGATGTCCAAGGAATTAATTCTGTGTGGAGATCACTGGAATGTCAGGGGACCTGTGATTTATCCCTCGCTATCAAGTGCAGGAATTCATTCTGGCCATGGAATTCTGGTCGCTTCCAACATCAGCAGGAGCTGCCTTCAAGGAGCCATCATCCCCAAGGGAATTAAAACTAAAAACTAATTAAAACGAAAGCATTTCCCTGGGTATCCCACCTGGAATGTGGGGTATCCCTCACCCTCACCCTGGCATCTTCCCAGCCCAGCAAATCCCCAGCACTGCTGGCGAGGAGCTCCTGGAAAACAATTCCCCTGTGGAAAACAGGGAGCTAATGGGATTTAGGGCAAGAGGAAGGAGAGGCTGGATGTAAGCAGACCCAATTAGTGGATGGGTCAATTAACAGAGAGGTGATGGGATATTGGAGATCCCAAATCCCTCTTTGCTCTGAGGATCCCACCTGCTCGTCTCCCATCGTTGCTCCTGGAAAATTCCACCGTGAAGGATTGAAACGAGTCATTTATCAATTAAATGTGTGCCCTGGCAAATTAAATTCTGTCCTCTTGTTTAATTAATAGGGCAGCTTTATATTCGACAAATTAGGGAGCCTCTTGATGAGCTAATTTGTTAATTAATGGCAGCCTGGAGGCTCTTCCTTCATTAGACGTTGGCACATCCAAAGTGCAGCTCCTCCTCCAGGAGCCCTGGGCTCAGACTGGGAACAGCCCTGCCAGTGGATTTGCCATGGGAGAGCTCTTGGCATGGCTCCTGGCATTCCTGGGGTTTATGGCAGCAGTGCATCCCCCTTCCCTTCCCCTTCCTTTGGGAAAATTTCCATCCCTTGCCCAGGAAAAGCACAGGATCCTGCGGCTCCAGGATGGAAAGAGGGAAAGAAATCAATAAAAAAAGGGAAAAAAGCTTCTGGCCCTGCCCAGAGATCTGTGTTGGGTGGCAATCAGCGCTGTGGGTGGAGGATCCAGAGCTCATCCTGGCAGATCCAAGGATTCCTGGATCACTCCCACAGGGAACACGAATCCCCCAGGTACATCCAGTTCGTGGACCAGCCCCTACCCCATCCCAGATGGCCACAGCCTCCCCCTCCCAGTGCTTCCAGTACAAACCAGTGCCAGGATGGTGCTGAGGCTGGCTGGGCTCCATGAGCTGCTCCAAAGGATGCCAGGGAAAGAGGAATCACAGCAATCCCAGGACAGGGATCCCAAAAGGAGTGCTGGACCAGTAACACCAGCAAGAGCAGCGTGGTGGGGCACACCCACACTGACCTGGGATAAGATCCTGTTGCAAATCCACACTAAAAACCAGGAATGTGGATTCCTGAGCTGGCAGCAAGGAGCATTCCCCTCCAATCCAGCCTGCCCCAGATCCCATGGAGCAGCTCCTTGTTTATTTTTATCCACCAGTGCCTGCTGCATTCACCAGTTATCAAATCAATATGGGAAAGCAGGAGAGGCACCCAGAGACTCCCTTATCTCAGTTTTCCATGGTCTGGCAGTTCCTGTGGTGTGTTTACTCTCAGCCTTTAAAAAGCAGCACCAGGTTCACTTTCTGCCACTGGAGTTTGCCAAGTTTCCAGCTTTCCCTGGATCTTATCCCACCCAGGCAGGTCCTGGAGAGAGGGCACAGCTCGCTCAGACCCCAAAGGTGCAATAAAAAATCACAGTGAAAGGCAAATTCCTGATGGATTTTCCACAAACACTTGGCCAAAAAAAAAAATGTTGTTGTCAAAGCTGCCCTTATTTGGGTGCCTTTTCCAGAAGTTGGGCTCTAGCTCTGGATCCTGATCCATTCTCCAGGAATGCCAGGCACAGGGAACTCAGCTGATGCTGGGACACCTCCCTGATTCCTGCTGGAATGTGACCCTCAGACACTTTTCCCAAAGCTGATGCACCCACAGCCTCCCTGCTGCCACGAGGGATCCATTCCCACTCTCTGCCTCTGATTCCCAACACACCTAAAAAGAAGGGAGGAAAAAACTCCCTTGGAATAATATTTACAAGCTAATTAGGCAGAGAATCGATTTGAACATCACTGGGATACCAGAAAAATGCCAGCTGTGCCGGGAAGGCTTGGGCTGGTTTTCCATGGAAATTCAAATTGCCACAAGCTGCTGGAGGCAGGAGCTGGAGCCATTCCCTGGGAGGTCTGAGCCCCTTCCCACCCCCAGCAGCCTCCTGGAATCACTTGGTTTGTGAAATGACTGTGAGAGGTGAAGGAAAGGGAATTTTCCTTCCTAACAGGAGAACATTTGGAATTCCTGTGTGCCATGGGAATAGGGAGAAATCCAAGATATGCTGGAAAGAAGCACCAGTTCCTTTTGATTCCTCTTTCAGCAGCACTGCCTTGCCCAAATCCCAGCCAAAATTCCAGTTCCTATATCCCAACAGGTTTCACACCAAGGCAGCACAACATGGAATTGCTTCTCCTTCCCTTCCCAGCTTTGCTCCTTCCTGCCTTGCCAGACCTCAGCCCTGCTCTCCCAGGGCTCCCAGAGCAGGGCTGGAGGCACCCCTGGAGGCCCTGCAGGTCTCTCCTGATTTATCTGGGCCATTATCCCAAATTATCTGGGCTATTTTCCAGGTTTTCCACCAGCCAGCAGTGGTGTTTGGAGCACTGCTCCCCTGTCTCTCAGGAATTATGGATCTGCCCAGCAAAGGCACAGGGAAATCATTGTCTGTTTGCTGCTCAGATCCCTGAAATTCCAGAAGAAAAGGAGATTTCTCTTGCTTGCTTTAGATCCTGGGGTTCCCCCCCAATTTGCTGGGTTTATTTCCAAATTCAGGTGCCAAACAGCAGCAGGGAGGTGCCAGTGGCATTCCTGTTGGGAAGGGACAGGGAGCCTGGCACTGCCCCCTCCCAGCTCCTGCTCCAGCTCAGCCTCTTCCTGTGGGAAGCAAAGCCCAGCTGGGGGAATTTAACATTCCAGCTCTGAAGGAATTAAAGCCAGCCTGAAAAAGGGAAATATTTCCCAACTCTCGAGTTTTTTTGCAGAGTCCTGATGACCACAGAGTTCCCCAAACAGGGGCTGCTCCCTGCTGACAGGGGGAGAGGGGAGCTTTTCACTTCCAGGGATTTCACAGGATCCATTTTATCCAGCAGCATGCAGGACAATGAACAGAGCACCCTGGAAAGCTGGGAATGACACAGGCTCTGGTCTCCTTATTTCCAAGGGGGCTCTCTGAGCTCTGCTGAACGGCACAGGTTTGCAAACTCATTTCTGCCATTTGCAAAACCATTTCTTCCATTTGCAAACCCATTTCTGCCATTTGCAAACCCATTTTTTCCCAACTCCTGCCCTGTTCCCAAGTGAACATGCTGAGGAAAGAGTGGTGCAGCATTCCAAAGGCCAGATCTCCTCAAGGGCACCAACCACAGAGGGGATTTATGATTCCTAAAGGATCACCCACCTCCTTTGGTTCCCATTTATCACAACCAGCACGTATCAAGAGTCATTTGCACATCCCAGGCTCTGGGAGCCTTTGGAAACTTGGATCCATGGAGGAGCAAACTGTGAATAGCAGGTGGCTCCTGGGGCCTCCTCTGCTCCAGAGCTCCTGTTTCTCTTCCTGAGATTTAAAAACTTAAATAGCTCTTGAATCTCAGGAATTTTATTATTATGTTATATATAAATTATACTATATACATATTTTAAAAATATAAATAGATTAAATATAATATGTATCATATAATATATAGAGTATATGTATGTATATAAATATATAATATATCATATATAACATATATAATATAGTGTGTATATATTATACTTGTGCATGTGTATATATTATACATATGTATATAGATAAAAATATATATAATATATAATATATTATATATATTATATATGCATATTTAAATATATATTTTTTTTTTAATATATAAATATATATATGATTATTCCTGTTTGCAAATCCTGCCTGGAGCATCCTGGTTGAGCAGAGCCCCTCCCAGGTAGCCGATACTGACTGAAATGTTGGAATTCAGCCCAGGATCAGGACAGGAGAGCTCCAGCAGCTCCCCAGCCCCTCTGCCAGGACACAGCTGTGTCCCCAGCATCCCCGCACTGCCGTTGCCATGGTGACCAAGCATTGTCCCCTTTCCTGCCACCTTTCAGGACAAATGTCCCCCCAGAGCACTCCCAGGTGTCCTCAGCTCCATCCTGCACCCAGGACACCCCCGGACAGGCCCTGCAGCCCATGAGGAATTCCCTGCCGGCTCCAAGGAAAACAAATCCAGGAGGATCCCCACCTAAAAGGCTGCTCCTCTGGCACCGCGGGATGGATTGGATGGGAAGGAACTTTCCAGATCATCCTTCCCCAGCCCAGGGTGCTCCAACCCGGCCGGAAAGAAGCAGCACTGATGTGATCACAGCCTCCACAGGGAGGCCAGGGCAGATTATCCCAGGGATCAGCCTCCCGAGGATGCGCAAGCTCCGAGCTGCTGGTACACCCGGGAATTTCTGGCACACACGAGGGAATTTCATCCCAGCACACAGAGTTCCAGGAGGCAGCCAGGGCCTTACTCAGCCTCCAGATGTGTTTTCCAGGAGCGCTGCCGGGCAGGTGGTGGCGGGGGAATGCGGCAGGCTGGGATGGGAGCAGAGAGAGGAGTCAGTGCCATCTGCCGGCTGCTGCCACCCCGCCGCTCCCAAACCCACCGGACGGGCAGGAACAGCGGGATCCTGCTCAGTGCAGAGGTTAGCAAGGTCACAGCTGGAGGAGTGGGAATGATTTTCAAGTATCCCTTTTGTAAATCAATATATAATATAATATAATATAATATAATATAATATAATATAATATAATATAATATAATATAATATAATATAATATAATATAATAGCAATTAAATTATATATTATTAATTAAATAGTATATATATTATATATATATATATATATATATATATATATATATATATATAATATATATGCTTAAGGCCGAAAATAAAGAGTGAAATAGCCAGAAGAGATACTCCCGGAGAGGCTGCGGGAACCCTGTATCGACAGAACGAGGTGATTTTCCATGGAAATGGCCAGAAATCGAAGGCGATGGAATTTAACCCTTTGCGAGCCTGGCCGCGCTCCCGTCGCCTAGCAACAGAACGCCATGCCCTAATATGGCAACCGCGCCCGCCCAGTCCCCGTTCGCCATTTTCATTGGTTACGCTCCGCATGATTGACGTGCGCGCTCGCCAGTCCTCACTCTCCACGAGCCTCTCCCGCGCCCGGGGCGCGGCCCTACCCGGAAGCCGGTGCAGGAAGCGGAGGGGAGGAGCGCGAGGGACCCGTCCGCTGCGGCAGCCAATGGGAGAGGAGCTTGGGGGCGGATCAGCCAATGGCAGCGCGCGGGGGCGGGTCCGGGGGCGGGGCTGCGGGAGCCGGCAGCGGGCGGCTCCGGGAGGCGGCAAAGGTGAGCGGGGACCCGGGGGGACACGGGGGGACCGGGCAGGGGGCCAGGACAGCACCGGAGGCCTTGGGCAGAGGAGGATCGGGGGGAAAGCCCAGGGCGCACCGGGCAGAGAGGAGCCGGGGGGAACCGGGGTGCTGGGGGGGATCCGGCCGGGTTCGGGCTCGAGGAAGGAGCGGTGGCTGGAGGAGAAGCGGAGAATGGGGAGGGGTTCCAGGAACCTCTCGCTTGGCGGGGGGCACAAGGCTGGAGGAGGGTGGCGAGGGCACGGGAAGCTCCGTGATGCCCGCGGAACCGGCTGGCAGAGCCCCGTGCCCACGCTGCTCCCGGGCATCCATGGGAGTGAATGCAACAGCGGATCCCATGCGGTGCTGGGGGGTGGCAGGGAAGGGGGTGGCAGGGACAGCTGTGACAAACCCAGAGCGCATCACGACTCTTACCCGGCGCGGAGCTGTGGCTAAAGCTGTGCGTTCCCAGGTGGGAGCAGTGACGGGGGAGATGCTCCAGGTGTCGGTGCTGGACGCAGGATGAATCTCGTGGCGATGGCGACCGATCCCGAGCTGCAGTGGGTGTCCCTGTGGCTCCGTGTGCGCTGGGCGGCCGTGCTGGTGCTGCTGCTGAGCTCCCTGGTGATGCTGCTGCTGCCGCTGGACAACCAGTGCCAGGCTGTGCTCAAGGGCCTGTCCTTGCTGAGGAACAAGCTGGGCTCCTCCTCGGGAATCAGCCGGCTCACGGGACAGAGCACCGAGCTGAGCGTCACCTCCCAGGGGCTGGAGCTGCTGGTGCTGAAGGGAAAAGCATCCCCAGGTGAGAGGTGCTGGGTGGGCATGGCTGAGTGCCTCGGGTCAGGGAGGTGCTGGAGAGGGTCTGGCAGAGGCCACAGAGGTGGTTTGGGGTCTGGAGCATCTTTGTGATGAGGGCAGACTGCGGGAGCTTCCTGGAGAAGGGAATCCCAGCAATCCATACAAACATCTCCAGGGGGTGGCAGAGGAGGGTGCCAGGCTCTGTTCAGTGGTGACAAGGAGCAGTAAACTAAAACACAAGTTCCACCTCAACACGAGGAGCAGCCTCTTTCCATGAGGGACAGCTGCCCATGGAGTGGTGGAATCTCCCTCCATGGAGACATTCCAAACCCACCTGCACACCTTCCTGCTCCAGGGGCTTGGAGTGGGTGACTTCCAGAGGGACCTCCCAACCCTGACCTTCCAGCCCAGAGATCTTCACCCCCTTCCTGACCATGTCCTGTGCCCCTGATGGCAGTGACACTGTACCCTGATGGGAACAAACTGTAATTAACTGCAATTAACACTGGCTGTAAATGCCCCTGAGGTCAGGCAGGCCCTCACCAGCTCCTTGACTGCATTCCAGGGCCCTGTGCTGGCATTGCTCCGTCTCTCCAGAGTTTTTCCTCGTGTTTTCAGTACAAGTAACTTCTGTGGAGGCAACTGGAACACAGAGAGTTGGTTTAATGCACAGAAATCTGGGCTACACAGCATTAATCCCAAAATCCTGGCACAGAACAGCCTTTCAGGCAATAGCCATGGCCAGTATCAGCCAGGACATTCATTTGGAAAACGCTTAAAGGAATTATTACAATTCCAGCACTGTATCTTTGTTTGCATTAAAGCTCTTACTGCTGGGAAAACGTTGGGTAGTTCAGTGGAAAAACACAAGTGCTGTTGGCAGCCAACATAATGATGTTAACATTAATTTCACCTAAAAGAATGCCAAGGGAACACTGTTAAAACACTGTTTCCTCCCACATTAAGCAGTTTGGTGGCCACCTGTGACCACCTTGAGCCTGCTGCCCGCAGGTCCTGCCTCCCCACACTTGCTGCCAGGAATTCAGTCTGGAAACGTGGCATAAACCCCTGGAACACAAATTCTGGTCCAGTTCTTCAATTTTTATATCAGTGAACAGTCATAGAATGTCTTGAGTGGGAAGGGAGGCACAAGGATCATGGAATCTGGATTTCCAGAGGTTTCCAGTAGAACTCACCGTCCTTTATCTGTTACCTTTCATTCCAGAGGTGAAGTTGGAAGCCAGAGCAGCTCTGAATCAAGCCCTGGAGATGAAGCGCCAAGGGAAGCGGGAGAAGGCCCACAAACTCTTCCTGTACGCCCTCAAAATGGACCCGGATTACGTGGATGCCCTGAACGAGTTTGGGATCTTTTCAGAGGAGGAGAAGGACATCCTGCAGGCCGACTACCTGTACTCCAAAGCTCTGACCATCTCCCCCCACAACGAGAAGGCTCTGAGCAACCGCGGCCGGACGCTGCCCTTGGTGGAGGAGATCGACCAGAGGTATTTCAGCATCATCGACAGCAAGGTCAAGAAGGTGATGGCCATTCCCAAAGGGAATTCCGCCCTGCGCCGGGTGATGGAGGAATCCTACTACCACCACATCTACCACACGGTGGCCATCGAGGGCAACACGCTGACGCTGTCCGAGATCCGGCACATCATCGAGACCAGGTACGTGGTGGTGTTGGCAGGGGTCCCAGGACGAGGGGAGAGATGGGAATCTTCACTCCGTGTTTCGGAAGGCTGATCTATTATTTTGTGATATATATTATATTAAAAGGAAATTATACATTAAAACTATACTAGAAGAATAGAGGAAAAGATTTCTTCAGAAGGCTAGCAAGGAAAGAAAATAATAGAATGATAACAAAAGCTCGTCACTCTCAAGAGAGTCCAAGCCAGCTGTGATTGGCCATTAATTAAAAACAACCAACATGAACCAATGAACCTGTTGCATTCCACAGCAGCTTACATTTCCTTTCTGAGGCCTCTTGTAGCCATGATATTTTCTGAAAAATCCCTTTTCTGAAAAATCCTTCTCAGGATTTTTTCCTGAGAAGCTGAGAAGCCTCAGAGGAAAAAAAAAATATTTACCTGCTGCTGTGGAATGCAACAGGTGCATCTGTGATTGGCCTCATGTGGTTGCTTTTAATTAGTGGCCAATCATAGTCTGGCTGTCTTGGACTCTTGGAGAGTCACGAGCTTTTGTTATCATTCTATTCTTTTCTTTCCTTGCTAGCCTTCTGATGAAATCCTTTCTTCCATTCTTTTAGTATAGTTTTAATATACTATATATCATAAAATAATAAATCAGCCTTCTGAAACGGAGTCAAGATTCAGGTCTCTTCCCATGTCGGGGCTGCCTGCAAATTCCCACAGCCTCTCAGGAGAAAAAAAAATATCTCAAGGAGAGGATTTTTCATAAAACACATCTGTGACACAGGTACGCTGTTCCCGGGAAGAGCCTGGCGGAGCAGAACGAGGTGCTGGGCATGCACGCCGCCCTCAAGTTCGTCAACACCACGCTGGTGTCACGCATCGGCTCCGTCACCAGCAGGGACATCCTGGACATCCACCGGCGCGTGCTGGGCTACGCCGACCCCGTGGAGGCCGGGCGGTTCCGCGCCACGCAGGTCTTCGTGGGCCACCACATCCCGCCGCACCCGCAGGACGTGGAGAAGCAGATGGAGGAGTTCGTGCAGTGGATGAACTCGGAGGACGCCACCAGCCTGCACCCCGTGGAGTTCGCGGCGCTGGCGCACTACAAGCTGGTTTACATCCACCCCTTCGTGGACGGCAACGGCCGCACCTCGCGGCTGCTGATGAACCTGATCCTGATGCAGGCGGGGTATCCGCCCATCACCATCCGCAAGGAGCAGCGGGCCGAGTATTACCACGTGCTGGAGGTGGCCAACGAGGGCGACGTGCGGCCCTTCATCCGCTTCATCGCCAAGTGCGCCGAGACCACGCTGGACATGCTGCTCATCGCCACCACCGAGTACTCCGTGGGCCTGCCCGAGGCGGGCTGCAAACAAACCATCCCCGTCAAGACTTGAGGGTTTGGGGTGAACTCAGGAAGATGTGGGAGAGCAGAAGTCCAAGGTGTTACTGCTGGGAGATGACTGGATGGGAGGTGTCACTTGAGCGTTTTATTTAAATTTGATTAAATTAATGTAATTTATTTATATACATGATGCCAAACGGAACTGAGGATGGTGGCTGTGCACTGGAAGGAGGTGGGGAGAGATGTCAGAGGGCTCAAAAAGATGAACTGAAATTGAATTTCTCCTTAAAATTAAGCTTTGAGGAGCTGTTTCAATCACAACCCTTGACCCAGGCAGTCACCTCTACTGTCTGACCTCAGCCAAGCCTAAACTGAGTTGGTTCTGGTTCTGTGTGGCCTCTTCCCTGTAGCTCCAAAACACATCCCTGAAGGAACAGCACTCTCCCAGCTGTGTCCACCAGACACTCTGGTGTCAGTCACACAGGTACTGGGGCAGGAAGGAGGCTGAACTCCAGCCCAAAGGCATCTCTCCCCTCCCATTTCTGTTTCTGTGGCACTTTGCATGTTTACTTTCAGCTGCCTTTCCTGGGGTGAGTTCTGTGTAAGTGGGAAGAGTTTGGTTTGGGATTACAGGTGATAGGAGAGGAACAAGAGGAAAAAAGCTCTGACTTACTTGAGGGAAGACTCAGAAAATCTCAGCCAGGAGGAGCCCTGGGAAAGCACAACTGTCCTTAGACATTTCAGTGGAGGGGTGGGAAGGAGCTTGTCTGCAGAACTGCAGGCAGAAAAGGTCATCAGGCAGAGCCAGGAGACACCAGTTGTGCCAATTTGGGAAGAATGTGTACAGGAAGTTTGCCAAAAACTTCCACTTCTTTAGCCTAGGTAAGGGAACTTCCACAATTAATCACTGGCTATGTCATTACTCTGATAAATGTGTCAAGAATCACTCGATGCCTCTGTGTGCTGCAGGGGCAGTGCAGTGCCTGGAGCTGCTGAGCAGCTCAAAGAATCACTTTTTCCCTGGTTTTTAAGGTAAAACTACCCACAGATCTCCCTACCCCAAACCTGCCAGGTCTGTAACAGCATCACTGACCCCACCACCCCCAAGCTCACAGAACTTCCATTTAAAATCCCAGTTTAGAGCATTTAACCCCTTGACAAAAGCTGCCAGGTTGTCCTAGGCTTGGTTTTCTTCCCTTTTAACTCTCTCTTACCTGACAGGGAGCTTAGGACATGTTTTAGAGAAGCAGAAATCAGGATGAGACTGGGAGTTCTCTGAGCGCTGCTGCCAGGGAAGCAGACAATACAGGAGGAAAGGTGTCCTGTCCTTACAAAGCATGTTATTTTTGTAGTGCAACCTGAGTATAAATAATGCACTTTAGAGCTCTGTGGGGGAGGGGGGGAAATGTTATTTTAGTAACAGATTAATAAACTATTTTAATATGAAAGTCTTGGTTTGGAAGAGGCTGTTCTCAGAGCACACTTGGCTGCAGTGAACTAAGTGGAGGAAGAGAGGCCATGGGAGAGATCCTGGTTCCCTCAGCCACGTGACAACATGAGCAGTCATCATTTCAAAGTAAAGCCAAGTGAAATCAGCACAGAAAATAGTGTTTATTTGCAGCAGTGTTGATGTGGTCCAAGTGAACTCAGCACTGGGGTCCCCCCTCACATCCACCCCTCTGGGGGGTGACTTCCAGGGTAGTTGACAAGCAGGGATGTTTTTATCCAAGGTCACACCACTGTTGGAAAGTCTGAGGTGATGACTGAAGTGATTTCAGGATATTCAGAGCAGATGGAATGAGCTGCTTCAAGGCCTGAGGGACACTGAGCACACCTGAGAGGTGAGGTACATCACTATCACCCAGCTGCCAGAGGAGAAGTGCAGTTCCAACACCCACATTTAAACAAAAGCAACAGTATTTATAAAAAACCTTTGAGAACTTGCGTTTAATAAACCGAGAAACGTCAGCTTGCACTTCACAGTTGTACAAAACCATACAGAAACCACCTGCAAAAAGACATGAGCTAGCTAGGAAAAACAACCAAAATAACAACCAAAAAACCTGGTCCTCAGCAACAGCACGTCCAGCTTCATGGGAAACAAAAACTACCACCTAAGGATCAGTTCCTGACACTTCAAAAGAATCATCTCAATGTCCTTTACAAATACACCATATAAAAAACAGGTCAACTGGAGCAGAACAGGAACTGGATACATATATATGTATATCTGTGTATCTACATATACACACATATGTATAGAAACTCTCCCAATACTAAAAGAGGCCATTGTGGTGAAGTTGGAGCATCTGCTGTTGGATTCTGCATGGAAGGAGATGACGGTCCCTGCGTGCGTGGGTTTGGGTGAAGAATGGGGCTGTTGGCAGAGAGAATGTCTGCAATCCCAATCTGAGCTGACCAGTGGAGCTTGCTGAGGTCCTCCCATGGCATCTCATTCGTTAATGAAAGAGAAAATTGTTGGAAAGTACTCCAAAAAACTCCATGTGGCATCCGAGCTGCGCAGGAAATATTTCCTCCCTCGTAACCCTCAATATGAGGGATCACATTAACGCCATTTCACCAGAACAAAAGTGTAACTCTTTGCTCTTAGAGGAAAAAAAAAAAAAAAAAAACAAAAAAAACCACCACCTGGATTTGTGCCATCCTCCACTGATCCCGAGGAATGCAGCAGTCCAGTATTTACACGGGACTGGGACGGGCGTTCTCTCCTTGCAAAGCTTAAGGACACAACATGGCTTCCAGAAAGGCATTTCACATTGGACCAGACCCGCTGAGTGCACACCCCTCGCTCACTTTTTCAGGAGCATCTTGGCAAAATCAGCATTGGACATCTTTTTAGGCTCTGCAGGGGGCTCAGAGGATGCTGCTGGTGAGTTCTGGACCATCCCATTCTCAGCCTTGGCCACGGGGTTGCTCTGACGCTGCAGCGCCCGGGGCATCATGGAGAGCTGTGTCCTTCCCTTCCCTCGCCTGGAAGGGAAAAAATTCCCATTAAAAACACTCTTTTACAGCTTGGGGGAACAACAAGGACTTGTTTGCTGTGAGGAATGCACATTTCAGTATCATTCCTGTCATTTGTTTCAGGGATAAAGCTTTTCATGGGTGTCTTTGAAGCACCCCTGGGTTCTGGCAGACAACAACTGCCCCACAGTCGCCAGGGTTGAAGCTCTGTTTCTCCACAGGCACCCATCCAATACAGGAACACAAAAAGATGAAGGAGCAGCTTTAATGTTCACTAGGAACAATGGCTGCTTCTCCAGAGGGAGAGGATCTGGAGGTTATTAGGGATCAGTGCCAACATCAGATCCAAGGGGATGGCCAGTGCCTCATCCTCTTGTTGCTACAGAGCTGCTTCTGTGGGCGAAGAGGAAAAATCTGCTTTTCCTCATCAATCCAACAACCCATTTTTTTTTTTATGGTGCAGTACCTTTTAAATGTTCCTTCAGATTCACAGAGTGCTGCACTGATTTGGGTTGGAAAAGGCCTTGAAGATCACCCAGTTACACCCCCTGCCATGGGCAGGATACCTTCCACTATCCAAGCTGCTCCAGTCCAATCCAACTCAGCCTTGGACACTTCTAGGGATCCAGGGCCAGCCACAGCTTTTCTGGGCAACCTATGCCAGGACCTCCCCAGCCTCACAGGGATTCCTTCCCAATATATCCCATCTAACCCTGCCCTTCCCCAGTGCCCATATAAAACAATCCCTCTCCCTCCTTTTTCCAAACCCCCATATTCCAGCTAAGATTCCTCAACTTCAGCATATAAACAAACAAAGTATTTCCTTTCCAGGCAGTGCCAGGCACCCCTCCCTCAGGCCCTGGCTGACTCACGCTCCGTAGATGGGCCGTGGTGTCAGGGGCAGGGAGGCTTTGCTGGGGTCCGGCCGCACGGGAAGCTTCCGCGCCGGGGGGTTGCTGATCATCACCTTGATGACGTGGTCCTTCACTGTCAGCCCATCCATCTTCAGCACAGCCTGAGAGGCCTGGGCTTCATTCTCATATTCCACATAAGCCAGGCCCTAAATTAAGGAAAGAAAGAACCTACATGAGGTTTTAGTGCTTCTGTAACAGCTGATGAGGAATTTGTAAATTAAAGAAACTCAACGTGGCTCAGTCCCAATGTTCATCACTCCCAATCATCGTTCTCCTTATAACCTGTATTCCTTGCCTCTCACTCCTGATGCCCTCATGTATAAAAAAAGTAATAAAAAAGGAAAGAACCACTCTAAAAATGCTATAAAGTAAATATAATGAAGTACCACGGCAGGCTCACACAGAGAAGGGCATCACCTCTCCCTGCTGTTACTCTTTTCCATGACATTCAAAGCCTTAAGCTGCATTTTTTGGATTATCCAGTTTCACAGGAGAGGCATCAGGTTTTACATAACTTTCCCAAAATACATTTATTTGTGGTTTACACACAATCCCAGCTCAAGCTGAGCTCAGAACAAGGGTTGGGGTTCCCAAGAGCAACCATTACAAGGTGTGCACACAACAGGAACTTCACCCGAGGGCAAGAAAATTCAATTTAAATCCATGAACACCATTCCCAGGATGTCCCTGTGGACAGGACCTACCACACAGACACAGCCCAGGTGTCAGATAGAATTCTGGCAGAGCAGCAGCTAGTTCAGAATCCCTTATTTAACAAGGAGTCATTTATTCAGGGATGGAAATAATGAGCCCTGTCAGAGAGGGGGTTCGTTTCTCACTGGCAATTCCCTTCCTGCAGCAGATGTTAGGAACAAAAGCTTCAGAAAATTGAGGAAAGGAGGATGGGAACTGGCTGCACCAGGTAAACCCCATTTAGCCAATTATTTAAAAACCAATCCTTTACAGAGTTGCCTGTTTTTACTATATTGAAAGTGCTGTAAACATTCCCCCCTCCATCCCACTTTTCTCATGCAATTTAAGAAGTATTTTGGAAAAATTCCTTTTGGTTTTCTGCACAAAGGTACACTTGGCTGTAGAAATCCAAGCTCTTCCACAAGTATTAGTACAACACCACACTAGCAATTTAACAAACCCAACTTTTTTGTCTCCAGACTACATGACAAGCTTCTTTTTGAAGGATTCCTTAAACCCAGGAGTGTTTTAAGGATGTCTACCTTGGGTTTTCCAGCTCTGTTGGTGACCAGTCGAATGTCCTTCACATTCCCATGGGCTTTACACACCTCCTCCAGCTCCTCCTTAGTGCAGGAAAATGGCAAACCAGATATAAAGAGTTTATGTTTCTCCAGGGTGGTGCTGTACCTGAACACCTGCAGGAACAAAAAGGATGTTGGTTCACAAACCAGCCAGAAATTCCGAGAATTTAGATTCCACACCCCAAAAAGTAATTCCTGTTTGTGGGATCCAAAACTGCCTCAAAGCCATAAGTAGTGCTTTGGAAGATATTTGCATATAAACACCAAGGATTTGCAACTAAATGCCACTAAACCCCTTCCCAATGAGGACAGACACTGAGAATCATAAAATACCCTGAGCTGGAAGGGATCCAGAAGGATCAGAGCTCAATTCCAATAATAATGTATTTATAATATTGCCTTCTTACTCAGCTATCACTATGGAAACATTGAATTTTTCTGTGCAGGAACTCCAGAATGCAGAAATCCCCTGATTACACAACTGAGTTCTGGTACAGAACATCCCCAGCCAGGGGATTGGGTAACAAATGCTGACCAAGAAAGCTCTTCAGAGGTTGAACCTGGGTAGGTCCCACCACTAAATTGCTCAGATCAGATTTCTGCAAATCTTGAGTAAGTTCTGTCAATCCTGGTGTCTGGCAATGTAACAGAAGATGCAAAAAGTACCAAAAAAGAGTTTAAAGAAGCACAACACGAACTGATTGGACACAATGAATTCCACCAACTCCCTTCCCCACATCCACTGTCCAACAGGAACCACCAAAACTTTACCTTAAAGTCAGGATTCTTGTTCTTGTCAACACAAGGAGACACAAACATGGGCCTGCCCTCCACAGCCGTGCGATCCAAGGCCAGGGCCTGCCGAGCAGCCTCCTCCTCCCTGAACTGCACGTAGCAGTAGCCCCGGAAGGTGCCCTTGTTGTTGAACACTGCTCGCACCTCCACGACCCCCCCACAGCTCTCAAAGAGCTCCCTCAGCTTGGCTTCAGGCTCTGCCATGGTGTAGGAAAGGTTGCTGACAAACACAGTGACTTTATCCTTGCTGCTGTCGTGGAACACCTTGGGGACGTCCTTGCGGCTGGTGGACGCCTTTTCCTTTGGGGCTGCGGGGCCATCGGGCTTCTCACTCTTCTCACTCCTCCCAAAGAGCCCAGTCTCCACTTCCATGTCCTCTTCAGGGAGCACTCCATCACCCTCTCCCCTGTGCCTCTTGCTGGGCAGCTCTGATTGATGGAATTGAAAGCCTTGTTAGAAAAAAATTATCCCATTCCTTTCCCCATTGAAACTCCTCTGCCCTCCATTCCCACCGTGGAGCTTGGAAATGGCACATGGAAGCACAAATACAATGACAGGTCTTAAAGACACCACACAAAAAGCTCCCTCAGGTTTTAAAGAACAAATAACAACAGATTATTCCACCAAGACAGCTTTAGATGAAAGCAACTGGAATATTTGTTCCTTTTTTCAGCCAGTCATAACTGACAGTTGCTGATTCATGTTCTTTTCTTTGTCTAATGGCTCTTTATTTAAAAAAAGAAGAAATCTAAAAGATCACAAAAATCCCAGGGGCAACAACCTATTAAAGTCTTCTGTTCCCACCTCCAAGAAGCTGCTACAATTCTGAATAACCCAATTTAGACACATGGCTCAGTATCATAGGATGAGTCAGAAAAAATGACTTTAAAGGAAAATTAAAGAAGAAAAAACCAAAATCACAATATCCAAAATAAGAAACCCCAAGAAAATTCTGGAAATTCTTATAAACCTGTTTTTCTCTTGGTATAAAACCATTTAGCCTTGTTTGCATTTCACTCCCACACTGAACACTTCCAAGGAGAATGCAGCCCTGGAAAGACATCAGTGCTGGCAATTCCTCAGCTCCCTCTACCACAAGACAACCAATAACCCTGTTGCCAGGGCTCTGAAGTTTCAATTTCATTTTATTTTTACCTTCTTCTTGTCCCCATTCACCCTCGTCATCCTCGTCTGCTTTGCGCTTGTCCCCAGTCCTGGCTTTTTTGGCTTTTTTGGAAGCTTTCTTCTCTGCCCTTGCTTGCTTTCTCTGCTCAGCTCTCTCCTCCTCCTGCTTTGCCAGAGCAGCTTCTTTCTCAGCAGCCTGAAGCACAGAAGATTTATTTCTTTTTTTTTTCCACACTGGCTGCAGATTGCAGAGCATTTTCCAGAGCACTGAGCCCAGAGGGTTTTCTCCTAACCCCAGAACTAACGGGGACATCATTTAAAGCTCATCCCAATTCTTTGCTCTCACAGCTTTCCTGGAGGGCACATCACTCTTGTGGCCATCCAAGAGGCAAAAGGAGAAAGATAAAAAGCAGCAAGAGGTTGTTAATCATAGTTTTAAAGTAAAAATCCATAGTTCTAGGGCTTGAAGGCATGTCAGGCTTATCTGGGGGGAAGCCACATTAAAAATGTGACATTCAGAGAAGCATGGACTTAATTTAGGTGTATAAAATGCTTTGGTAGCTCACAGAAAGTTCTGACCTTTGCTCTTTGTTCATTCACTCGAGCCAATCTGTTCTCAGTTTTCTGAACAGCTGCATCCCAGTCTTCCAGCGTTCCTAAAGGATAAAATTAAAAATAAATTTTAAAAGCCTTTTATTTAGCTTCCTCATAATTCAAAGATACAATTCTGGAAAAATAAGAGTCACTGAGTTCATGGCACTTGCTGTTCATATTTAACATTACACATGAAAATTCTATTTATAACAACTAGCCTGCAAGGTAAAAAAAAAAACCCCAAGAGCCAAGCAGAGCAGAAACCTCTCATTAATGATGCAAGACTCCAAAAATGCATGGAAAAATCCAGCGATTTCAGAAAAGCAAGGAAGAAAAGAGCTGTCTGCGGATTTGACAGCAGTGAAAAGTGAGACTTCAGCAGAGCACAAAACATGGGATCAAAAGCTTGTGTGCCACCTCTGCCTAACCAGGCTAAGAGATGCAGTAATTAATTACCTTCTGCCAGTCACTGAGTTACCTTCTGTTAATTAATTACCTCCTGCCTGTCACTCAGTGACCTGCTGTCACTTAGTCACCCCCTGGCAGTGCCCAGGTACCTTCTATCCTCTCCAGGGTGAGCAGCACCTCGCAGACGTGCTCGGGGTAGTCGCTGGTGCACTGCACTGCCCGGTGCAGGGCCTTCCTGCAGTGCTGGGTGTCCCCATGGGCCCTGCAGGAGGGGAGAGGTCACTGAGGGGACCAACCACACACAATTCCAGCCATGCAAACATTTCCTCTCCTTCCCCAGCTGCTGTGACACTCCTCGAAGCTACAGCAGAGCCGCCCCAAGAAGCCTGAAGGTGTTTTGTAAACCCAAACAAAACACATTTGTTCTAAACTGTTTTCTCCCACAGACGAGGTAACTAAAAAGTGAATTAATCAAGCTCCTACCTTTCCAGGTTGTAATATTCCAGCCACATGTTGGCATATTTGGCATTTCCTTTAGTCATGATATTGTCCCAGAGCTCCCTGGCTTTCTGCATGTTGTTACACAAGCGGGCCTGCAACAGTGCATCCAAAATATCCTTCAGGATAATTTGTTCAACATCATTAACTCCAAACCAACAACACCCCACAGATGCTGCAGACAGACCCAGCAAGATACATCTCAGCCTTATAGTGGTAAAAATAAACACCTGACACAATCCTACTGCTGAATAATCCTTCCCTGTCCACCTCCCCCATTAGTCTTGGTTCTGGCTCCCACATCCATTTGATTTTGGTCCTTATAAAAGAAATTACAGAGCTGTTTCTGAATTTTTCCTTCTGTTTTTGATGAATGTACCTAATAACATTTCAGAATGAAAATTGGGTTTGTGTTTAGGAAGAGGAGCAGGGGAAGAGGGGAAATGGATTGGGAAAGGACTGCATTCCACGGTTGGAATGTTAAAACATTTCATTTTAAATCCGTTTTATCAGGTTCAGCAATTTAAATACAGCAGAGAGAAACTCACCTCAACTCTTGCCCAGTTCTGCATGATGGTGCAGGATGGATCTCCACTTTCACTGAACCCTAGAAGAAAAACAAGGGCTGTTTGTTGCACTTGGCTCTCAGAAAGCAAAGTGTTTATTAAACAGGTCCCACACGGAGATGAAATCTTTATCTGCAGCTTTCTGAAATGCTCAAGATCCTTGAAGACAAATACTGTGTGGAGAACTGGTCTTATAAAAATGATTTTGAAGAGGAGAAAACACTACTTGAGATGATTTCACTTACGTTCTTCTACTTCTTGTTTCAAGTACTCCACAGCTCGTGCAAACGCAGAGCGCAGCTCCTCGAGCTCCTTACTGGAGTCTGCAGGGAAAAAAAAAGAAAGAACAGCCTTAAAATAATTCAGTTTTCATTTCCCACCCAATAAAATTATCTCCTTAACACCCACAATGAACTTATTGGGTAGCAGAGGGAGATTTAGTTTATTATTCCTCGTTGTTATTATTGCTTAAATTTATGATTTTACAATGAGTAAAACTCACTACATGAATAATTTTAAAAATTATAAAAAATATAAGGCAGGGCATTTTTGCAATAGCAAACCAACCAAATTCCTATTTTTAACAGACATTAACTGGCCAGAAAATAATTTCTGTGAAAGATGAAAATGTTGGTAATTTTCTTGAAAATTCCAAGAAGTACAAAGAAAAACAGTATATTTATTCTGTATTCATCATACAGACCTTGTGTAAAATCCACCCTTCTCCTCAGGTAATCCAGGTAGGCCTGCCAGATCTCTACATAGTCTGTTGCTTGAATAAAACCTGCATTCAGAGCTTTTTCAAACATTTCTGAAAGAAAAATGGGGAAAAAAACCAGTTACTCCCCATGTACTGTCAAAATTAGCGAGCTGCAATGATAGCACAAAGAAATACCTACACAAACACCACTGGTTTCTAGGAAGACAGGAAAAGAAATCCTACACAATAAATAGGTTTGGGAAGTGATTTTAAAGGCAGCTGAACTCAGGAATGTTCATTCCAAGCTGCTCATTGCTTGCTCAGGGTGAAGCTGCTCAACCAAAGCAGTTTTGCCCTTGCAGGACCTGCTGCCCGCAGCAGCAGCAGGATGAGAAGAGATCCTGCAAGTCCCCTTTGTCCCAGGCTGTTTGGAGTGCAGAGAGCAGCTCTGAACTGCAATTGCTGGTTCTTTCCTCACCAGAAATGATGCTGTGCTCAACCCTGTGCCTCTCCATGGCCAGCAGGTACCTAATCCACAGCCCAACAGTCCAGGGGCAGTTCCTGACAGCGCGGTCGTGAGCAGATAAAACCAATTCCTTCACCTTCAGCTGCCTGTCCTGAAAGAATCACACAAGAAAAGTGAAGATACTGTCAGCCACAGAGACCAGCTGAGACAAACCTCAAACACCTAAATCCCAGCACTTTCATTTTATATTTAAAAAGCTCAGATGTGTATTTTAAATTCTGTATTCCTAAAAACCCAGTGAACACCTTCCAGTGAGGAAGAATATGCTCAGGAAAGAACTACCAGGCCAGTGAGGTGTTTTCTGCCAAAGAAATAAATATAATAAAGGCATTGAGTGAATTCCCAACTGTTCCTAGAATGTCAAGGATACAAAGAAGGAGCACACCCAGCCTATTTGTGGAGGTGTTGTTCCACCTGCAACCTGCTGTGTCCAGCTGGGAAGAGAAAGAGATGATGGAAAAACTGAGCCTGGATAAGCTCCTGCAGGGAGTCAACCCTGATCCCTTAATCCAGCCACCTTCTGTCCTGCCTCTGGAGCTCAGCATCAGCTTCAAACTGCACTAACAAACCCCCCTGGAAACAGGGGCTGAACATCTGGGTTTGCTTGAGTGCCCACTCCCTGTTATTCTGCAGAGAAAACACAGCTAGAGCAAAGAAAAATGAGAAATGCTCACAAGAGAAATAAACAACATCCCTGAAAACAGGAAGAAACCAAGGTGAGGTGAAAATCAGTTTCTGGAAGATTTACAGATTAAAGGACAGGACTGAGGTAGAACTTAATGGCCGTTTATCAGCAACTGAGATTAAAAAGAAACAAACAAAAGCAAAGACAAGAAAACAAATCTGCAGACATTGCTGGGTTTGTTTCCTTACCAAATACTGGTTGTAGCGTGCCCAGAGGTCTGGGACAAGGCAGTTCTCAGCCAAAGCTCTCTCATAGATCAACTGAATCCGAGCTGGGTCACCTGCTTTCATTTCAAAATCAATGTAAGCTTGGTATTCTGCCAGCTTTGGGGTTTCAGCACCCAGCTGGAAAACAACCAGGGAGACACAAAATCAAACTCTTCAATAAAGCAAGACTGCAACAGTTCAGCTGCTCCTCAGGGCAGCTCTTGTGCAAGATTTCACACAAGAGATTTGTCTCTGTATCAGCAGCTGTTGATTTTCAAACATCTCTAAATGAGCCTGAAATCAGTCAGATCCTGGGTTTATTCCCCTTAACCCAGTCTTGGAAAACACACCCAGAGTCCTCATGTGCACCTCAGGGGAGTGTGGCACACTCAATGCATCCCATAATTTCCAGCATATAATTGTCAGTCTTACCATTGCTGACAAAGTCCCCCAGCTGGGCACTAGAAAAACACTAAATTTGGAAAAAAAATAAATCACCCCTAAGCAATTCCCTCTTAGTTTTGAAGGAAGGTGTAAGTGCCAGCATTACCAGTGCCTCCTCGTAGGGTTTACACTTCTCCAGCTGCTGCAGAGCTTTTTTGTAGTTCTTTATTGTTGTTTCTGGAATGGGCTCTTCTGACCACTCCTCATATTCAGCATATGAAGCCTCCATGTCTATTAAAACATGAAATCCCATCAATAATGCACTTACGAAACTAAAAATTCAGATTTCAACCTATGTTTGGTTCTAAGACAAATTCCTCTTTTTATTTATATAGTATTTATAATTTATTTGGAACAAATATTTAAATTTTTATTCTCTTTTGGTCCTTGCTGTCACACTGCTGCATTCTTAAAGGATTCAGACATTTCATCTCACACAGTGTCCTATAACAAACTCAGGCAAGTTGTATTAAAGCTGCTCAACAGGAATTAGAAAACCAAAGTGGCAAAACTTTCCCCAAGGCTTTAGAGAAACGAGAAGCCAAATTCTTTCCAGATGGAAATGAAGTCAAAAGAACTGTGCTTAACTTTCTCCCATGAGCAAAAAAAGGGACTCGAGCTTAAAGCAGGAACTAGAGAAGGGAGAATTCCAACAATCCAGAAGCCAGATACTCCCCCCTACCAAGGGCTTTAAGCAGCAATCACAGCTGAGCTCCTCATTTTTAAGTGAAATTTTGTGCTTCTTGCTTGCACTTCGAACATCCTCAAACTCCCAACCTGGTGAGCCAAGTTCCAACAACTCAGAACATTCCTGATCCAGAGGGATCTGTGCCTCATCCAAGAGAGCACAAGACCTGCAGCTGCACTTAGTGTGGCTGTGCCAGGAGAATCCTGATGCCTGGAGCATCCCCAGCTGCTCCATGCCCTGTCCCAGCACTGCAGCCCTTACCCAGCAGTGGGATCCCCAGCTGGCGCCGGAAAAGCGTGTGGATCTTCTCAAGCTGGCTGCACAGCACCTGCTGCTGCTCCGGGGACGGAATGCTGCCAGGAGCTGGCTGCAAGCAAAAAAAAAAATAAACCAGGGAAATTCAATCCATCCTCTCCAGTCCATCCAGCTGATGGACATGAGAGGGAATTGTTTATGAGCTGAGGGAACTGAGATCCAAGAGAATACATGATCCTTGAAGGTCGCTGGTGGGAAAGCTGAAACTTGGGAATTGCTGCCCTTGGAAGGTGGATGAATGGGAAAAGCATTCCTGGCTGAAAGCTGACACAAGCACAGGGAAATGATCACCTGAGAACAAGGAAGCAGCAGGTGACTGTGCCATTTCACAACCCCACCTTGCTGCCAAAGAGGGTTTCAGTAAATCCCTGGGGTGTGGGGAGAGGATCTAAAACTTCCAGCCTTTATTGTGTTTGGGAATGAAAGGACATCCTCCTGTTACTCCTTTGTTTGGGGTTGAAAAGGACCTTTCAAGACCAAATAGTTCCCACTGCCACCATGAGCAGGGATATCTTTAAATTTCCATCTCTTATGTAGCAAATTATCAAAAATAAGGAAATATTCCCATTCTGGCCATCCTGGAAAAGTGACTTTTGCAGATATCAAATTGTACTTTCTAGGGATAAAATACCCTCAGCCAAAAGTCTGTGGATAAAATACCCTCCTCCACAAATTGTGGAATAATGAATGAATTAAAAGCTGAACAATCTAGGAATTTAAACTCGGTGGACTCTGTGCAAAAACCAAATGTTCCATTATTAAACAAAACATTGTTTAATAATGGAACAGTTCAATTTTAAAGCTGTTCTTGGCACCTCAGTCAGCAGTAGAGCCAAACTTTGCTCCTGGATTCAAGATGATGTTAGGATTTTACAGAAACACAAATCCATTACTTTATCAGCCAAACCCACAGAATGGTTTTCCTGGAGCACAGGGCTGGTTTCTACAGCTGGGAAGAAACAACTGAGACGTGACAGAGAGGAGACAGCTCCAGGTGACTCCTGGAGCTGCACCACAGCTTTTTTGGGGATGGGAGCAGAGGGGAATGGGCTCACCTGTGCTGTTTCCAGGATGGCATTCTCAAACTCCCTGTAGGCTTCCCACAGGGCCGTGCCCTTGGTGACGTGCAGCCCCACGGCCGTCAGAGCCCGCTCGAAGATGGACCGGACCCTCTCGATGCCTCCTTCCTGCCCAATGCCCCCAATGGAATACTGGGCATATTCCAGCCAAATTTCAGGACCTAAACAAGGTTAGGAGAACCAGGTGATTTGATTTTTTTCAAAAATAATAACGAGGAAATGCAGCTCTGCTTCCCCAAATGCCTCATGTGCTGCATATAAATAGAAAAACAGGTGGCAATGTTTTTTTTATCCTAAAAAGTTAGAATATTTGGGAATTGTATTTATGCTGTTGGTTCAGCAGCAGCAGCCCCAGTTTCCTTCTGAATGGTGTCACTCCTGGGGTTCTGCTGACAGGGACTGGCCCTGCCTATCACCTCTGCCACACAAACCCCACCAAGATGCCTGAACAGCAGATTCCTCTTTCCTCAGCTGGGACCACAGAGCTGTCACACTCTGGAATAATTCAGATTAAAGCAGCTCCTCCTCCTCCTCTTTCCAAACTCCTGAACTTCCCTGATCAGCAACTCCTGAAGCAGCTGAATCCTGCAGGTGAGGCAGAGGTGGAAGAACAGCACTGGCTGCCTGGCACCATTCCCACCAACACCAAATTCCATTTAGGGACCCCTAGCTTGGGACAGCCCTGGGTTCCAGAAGTGCCTCCAAACCCCAAATACAATCCAGCAGATCCAGAGGATAATTCCTTCTTCTCCATTCCTTCTTCCTGAGGGATCACCAACACCAGGTAATGTCACTGATGTCACCTTCTGCACACAGTTTTTGAGGGGGATTTACCTCCATATTCCCTCCACTTCCTCAGGCTTTGTTTTTCCAGCTCTTTACCCTAATTCCCAAAGAACTCAGGGATTTATCCCCAAAATTTTAAGCTACAGCTGCAGCATCTCCTGAGGAATAGAGAAACCAGACACCACATCCTTGCCTTGCAGCACTTCACACTCAGATTTTAGAAATTAATTTGAAATTTTGACCCAATTTCTTCATTATAACAGAAACAAGAGAGTTCCCTAGAAAGCAAATCTGGATGCAACAAAACCCATTTTAGAACATTTTTGGATGACTTACAGATGTAATCTTTGACAGCTCTTTCAAACAGCTCATAAACCTTCTCTCTCTCAGAGACCTCTGAAGCCATTTTTATCTCATCCTTCAACCAGTCCAGCCAGATTTCTGAAAGGAAAACATTTAGAACACATTATTAATATTCAGAAATAAAAAGGTATGTCCACTTGGTGAGTTTTTAACAACAGACTTAAAACAAAGGAGGGGGAGCAAGGCAAAAGAGGAATTTTAACCTCCACAATTCCTAATTAATTTCAAATAAAAGTTGGGCAGAGACCTCTTAAGTTGGTGCTAAACAAGCACCTTTTTACTTCAGGGAGAAGTTGGAATTTCTCAGGACTTTGAAAATCATCCCATTCCACCTCCTGCCATGGGCAGTGACACCTCCCACTATCCCAGGGTGCTCCAAGCCCTTCCAGCCTGGCCTTGGGCACTTCCAGAGATCCAGGGTCAGCCACAGCTTCTCTGGGCACTCTTTCCAAGAATAAAATCCCACAGCCTCTGCAATATTTCCATCACCTCTGAGTTATCAGCAAACAGAGAAATCCCCACTTCAAGCACCCACAATTTCCACCGACAGGGAATTTCCTTTGCTGCCTGCCTATGAAATTTTTAGCAGGAATTTGCTGAGCTCCGGATCACATTCCCCGATTGAGGGTGCTGAAAATGGGCCTAAATATTTTATTTCACCGCTGAAACACCTTGCACAGGCGGAGAGGATGCTCAGTACCTTCAGTGAGAGGGAAGAGCTCGCTCATCTTCTGCCGAGCTCTGCGCAGCTTCACCAGCTCTCCCTCCTGCCGGAGCAGCTTGATCAGATCCAAGTGACAGTTGTAATCAAAAGCATTGATGGAGAGCTTAAAAAAAAAAATTAAGATTCATTTTAAAAGCCGTGTTGAGCGACGGACGTGAAGAAGTCAGAAAACAAATCGTACAATTCTCGTGGTGCGATCGCACAGCCAGACAAGGCGGAGTTTTCTCAGATTTAACCTAACCCCGGCCGCTCCCTCGGGTCCCGACACAGAATTATGATTAATTTTTTTTAAAGGCAATAAAAACCCGCGGGCAGCCGGCTCAGATTTCTCAATGAACACGAACTGCTTACTAGGACTTCCCTCCTCTCAAAAAATCCCAAGCTGGTCAATTTCCATCTCATGCTACAAACATTCACGGGATAAAATCAATGAATATCCCGAGTTGGAGGAAATTCACAAGGAGCAGGGAAATTCGCCCCCTGACAGTTCCCAGCCCCGAGCTGCCGGGGCAGACACGGATTATGCCCGTTCCCGCCACGCCCGCTGCCCCGCCGGGCCCACCTGCTCCTCCAGCCGCTGGATCTCGGCCTCGTTCTCCTTCTCCTCATCCTCGCCGTCCCCAGACGAGTCTGAGTCGCCCTCATCGTCCGAGTCCCCGCCCGATTCAGGGTCTCCCTCCGGCAGCCGCTTCTCCTCCTCGGCCGCCGCCTCAGCTCCCGCCGCCGCCATCTTATGCAGCTCCGCTCGCCGCCCGCCGCGCTCCTCCGGCCGCCGGGGCTGCCCCCGCGCCGCCCGTCCCGCTGCTCCGCCCCACCACCGGCCCAACCGGGCGGGAAGAACCGGGATCCCCAGCCCGCCCCGCCCCGCTCTCGCCCGCGCACCGGGGCCGCGCTGCGCCGAGTGCGGCCGCGGCGCGACCCTTTGTCTTCAGGTCCGTGGCGCAGGCAGCGCCGCGGGCACCCCGCTGAGTGGCCATCAGGGGGCCTCCGAGAGGGTCCGTGGCGTGTGCGGCGCCGCTCGCCCGCCATGTTGAGTGTGGCGCCGCGTGCCACACACGCGCCGTCTGTCGCGATGAAAACCCTGTCGAGACTGAAAAGCCGTTTCCATCGTTTATTTATTTACTGATCGTTTCAGCCGCAGCGCAGCCTCCAAGGTTCGCGTCGTCTGCGAGGCCAACGTATGACCGGGATGAGACGCGGACTCCGGCTACCAGGGGGCGTGGTCGGGGCGTGCCGGGGGGCGTGGCCAACACCGAGGTTATAAAAGTAAGGCGGACGGTGCTCCTCCCCTCAGTCAAGATGGCGGCGCTGAGGTCGGCGGGGGCGGCGCTGCTGCGGTCCCGGGCCGCACCGGCCCCGGCCGTGCTGGGCTACCACAAGAAGGTGAGAAACGAACGTGACACGGGGAGGGACGGGGGAGCGCGGGGTGACCCTCGCTGACGCTGTGTCTTGGCAGGTGGTGGATCACTACGAGAACCCGCGCAACGTCGGCTCCCTCGACCGCAATGCCAAGAACGTGGGCACCGGCCTGGTGGGCGCCCCGGCCTGCGGCGACGTCATGAAGCTGCAGGTGACCTTGGGGACGCGTTGGGCACCTGGGAGGGGTGACACGGGGCTGTTGCCAGGGTTAAAGCTTCCCCTGTCCCCTCAGGGGACAGCACGGGCTTCCTTCATGCCCTGCCCGTGCCCTGTGCTCGGGGCAGGGCCAGGCCTGCTCCCCGTGGGCCCGGCTGGGGGGACCTGGCTGAGCTGAACCGGGCACTGAAGTGTCCCCAAAATACTCCTGCAGGTGGAAGTGGATGAGAACGGCAAGATCGTGGACGCTCGCTTCAAAACGTTCGGCTGCGGCTCAGCCATCGCCTCCAGCTCGCTGGCCACGGAGTGGGTGAAAGGGAAAACGGTGAGGGAGCACCGTGAGGCTGCAGGGCTTCCCACGTGCCTGTGTTCTCTGTTGGGATCATGTAGGAAGTGCTCTCCAGGGAGTCCCTGCACTGTTCTGTGCTATAGAAGTGACTGCCAGTGCTGTCACGGTTTCAGTTTTAGGGCAATAATTGTCTTTTTCAACAACTATCAAAGAATCATTAAGGTTGGAAAAACCCTCTTAAGAATATCAAGTCCAACCATTCCCCCAGCACTGTCAGCTCCATGACTCACCATGTCCCCAACTGCCACATCCACATGGAACAATTCCACCAGGAAGTCACTTTGTGTCTTATGGAATGAGCAAAACCAGGCTGATGGCAGAAATTTTAATTATAGACAACCTTTAGGTCATTTCTGCCAGCAGCAAATGCACCTCAGTGTTGTGATAGGGGATGAGCAGACTTGAAACAGGCCAAGTGGGGACAGCGTGTGACACTGATATGTCAGTCAGACATTGCTTAATTCCCACATCCCTCACTGCCCTGGGCAGCTGAGAGGATCTCCCCTGTGGATTTTGCTTGCTCTGGAGCATTAAACCTTCTTAGCAAACACAAACAGCCGGGCCCTTGACCACCTCTGCCTGTGTTTCAGGTTGATGAAGCGCTGAAAATCAAGAACACAGATATTGCCAAGGAACTCTGCCTTCCCCCTGTCAAACTGCACTGTTCCAGTAAGTAAAAACCCTGCATCTCACATACTCTGGAAGTAGCACAGATGCTTCTGGATGCTGTTTTCTAAAGAGTTTCTGTATGACATTGTTCTTACAAGAAAACCTGTTCAGATTTCAGGATTAATTCAAGAATTTTCAGATCACTTAAATATTTAGAGCCTGTAGCTCAGCAGACTGATAATATTCTGAATTCTGTTATTATCTGAGGTTATATTACATGAAATCAGCATTGTAGGAATTCAGTATTTTAGGAATTCCGTTCAGATTCTACTCCTAAGGCCAGTCTACGCTGCTGCTCTTGTTGCTCACCGCTGCCTGCTTTTGTTTTTACTTCATCTTTTGCCCTAAAAACCCTCAAATTGTCCTTAAAATGCTTTTTTTTTGCTTTGCAGTGCTGGCTGAAGACGCCATCAAAGCTGCCTTGGCCGATTACAAACTGAAGCAGGATCCAAACAGAGAACCGGACAAAAAAGCCGACAATGCCTGAACCGCCTGCGCAGCTTCCCCTCCTCACTCCCTCCTCACTCTGCAGCGCAATTCCCGAGCTGTTGTAGGACCCTGTGCACTACTCAAGCTGTAAGATACGCACAACTTACGCACAACGTGTCCCTGTGGTGTCCAGCCACCCCGTAGTGCTCACGTGGATGGGGGCTGCTGTTCCCTCGGGAATGCCGCGGGAAGACTCCGCTCCGGAGACCAAACCCCGCTGTCCGGTACTGGAAGGGCTGCACTTTTCATTTTTATTTTGGGAAGATGTCTAGTTTTGCCTAAAATCTTACGGAATTTAGTGGGAAGTGTTGCCCTGGTTTGGATGTGTGTGTGTGTGAGAGCCGTGGGGCCGTCCCTGGCTCTGGCTGTGTCAGGGTTGGTTTCGCAATCCGGGGGCAAATTCCTGCTCTTGGAATTCTGGGAACCTTTTGCAGATGCCAAAGGGAAAAGTGACCAGGAAACGCTGGTGGTTTCTGCTCCCATCCTGTCACCACTTCATTTTTGAAGCTCTTGTTTGAGGAACAGCCTGAATTTTGGGGTGTTTTCTCTAAGGATTTTACTTCTTCACTCACCAGGTGCTCTCTTAGAGCTGTAAATTCTGGGCTAGAGGAAGGTGTCCCTGCCCAAGGAGGGGGTTTGCAACTGGATGACCTTTAAGATCCCTCCACACCCAAACCACTCCAAGATTCTCTAAAGTACACCCTCAGAGTGGAACTCCAGTGGGGAATAGCAGAGCTGGCATGCAGCGCTGAGGGGGAGCTCCCAGAGTTCCTCTTTTCTGGAGGAGTATTTCCAAACCAAGCAGACAACACATGGGCAGACTTCACTTTTTAACCTTCTCCCCCGCCACAAGACACATCACTTCCCATTTTTCATACTGAGGGTGTTGTTAAACATTTAAAACCACATTCAAAAAAAAGTAATTGTCTCATTCTGCTCCATCCAGGCACAATATTTGTAATTTTTAACACAGAGGTCACACGTTGTTGCAAGTTTGTCACTCACATGGTCCCTCTTGTGGTTCCTCAGCTCCTGGCACCCTCCAGCAGTGAGGAATGTGCCTCTACCTCATGGAACAATCCTGCTCTTTCCCAGTTTAAAAAAAAAAACAGGGAAACTTCACACACTCACATTTGCTTTGGGGCAAAACCAGCTCTTTGTGGGGCACACGCTTCCCAAGGGAAGGTTGTCCTGAGGCAAGGACATAATGGGATAAAACACAGGGATACAGGAGGTTCAGGGATACAGGGATGTGCTGCTTTTGAGGCAGAACAGCCTCACTCACCTTCCAGGTTTCCCTGCTGTCCCCACTGCAGCAGCTGCACCCCAGGGCCGTGCCTGAGTCCCCACAGCCCCTCCTCAGCCCCACAGCTGTGGGTACAAGATAAAGGTTTCCTGGAAGGGCACGTGATGTGCTGATGTGGGGGCTGATAACACCCTGCCCAGGGTTGCATTGGCCCTGGAATCCAATCCAGCTGTGCCCCTGGAGGAGCACAGGGACACGGGGACTGTCCCCTGGCCACCCCACGGCTGCAGACACACACGGGAGAGGAGCTGTGCAGGGGGGGAAATGTTTATTTTTAGCCGAAGGGGTTCAGGAAGTGAGGCAAAAATCCAGCTGGGCTCTGGGGTGGAAGAAGGAAAGGAGGATCCTTGTCCCTAAATCCTCATCTCTCTTTCCCTTGGGTGGCCATGGGCAAAGCTGACCCATGTCCTACAGACCTCCAGCCCTGGTCCCATCCCTTCTCCCAGAGGGACACAGCTCCCAGCCAGGAGCCCGGCACGGACCAGGCTGCTGCTGCTGATTAAAATAACGTTTGGGAGGAAGCTGGTGGCACAGGGGGGCAGAGCTGGAGTTAGGGGGAAGCACCCACCCAGTGCCTGGGGTGGGAGAAGCCCCTTAAGGCAGCAGGAGCTGCTGGGGCTGACAGCGTTCCAGTGCTGGGGAAAACCACCAGCTAGCAAATCCCCCATGAGCATCCCATCAGCCCCAGGGTCGGGGGAGCTGGGAGGGAATGGGATCTTCATCGGGGCTTCCTTGAGCCACCACGTACGTACGGAGCCTGATCCACCATGTCCTCCGTGTGTCCCAAGCCAGCAGCTCCTCAGGCTTGCCCGGGACCGTGTCCCTGCCTCAGATTCCAGAGGGAGCCTGGGAGCCATCCTGGCACACATCAGGGCTCTCCTTGCTTCCTGCGCTCGCCGCTTCCTCCGCGCACGGATTTTGGGCGGGGGGCTTGGGTTGCTCATCCCCCAGCTTCTTTCCTTCCTCCTCTTCCTCCTTCTCCTCCTCCTGAGGGGAATTCTGCTCGCCCTGGGCCCCGTTGGCCAGCGGTGCCTTGTGGGGGGATTTGAGGTTCTGGGCAGCAGCCAGGATGTCCGCCTGGAGCTGCCGGCTGCCATCCAGTGGCTCCTCCGCGCCCGCCTCGGGGGCTTTCTCGGGCACCTCGCTGAAGGCCCGCGCTCCCCCCGACTTGTCTCGCTCATCCACGTATTTCTTCTTGGGAAAGGAGGAGGGATAGTAGGCAGAGGCCTTGTGCTTCTGCCGGACGATGACGGCGGCGCAGATGATGAAGAGGAGGACGAAGGACAGCGAGCCCACCACCACCACCAGCAGCAGGTACTCCTTGAAGAAGTCCACCAGCCCGTCCAGCACACCTGGCGCCGAGCTGTTGGTCACCGTGGTCCCCGGTGCTTCCCCCACGGTGGGGCTGATCCGGGGGGTGACGGGCTGGGCGGGCAGCGTGGCTGACGCCTCGTCCCCGTCCCCGCTGCCCGCCGTGTCCGGCAGCACCGGGCGGTGCCGGGGCGCCGCCGCCTGAGCCGGGGCTGCCGCCAGCAGCACCAAGAGCAGCAACCACGTGCCCATGGCTGAGCCCATTCCCGGGATTCCTGCAGGAGACCTGTGGGATGCAGAGAGGTGGGGGACACGTTAATACCCCAACAGAGTGAGCCCTCTGAGCCAGCCCTCAGCCGCCTGAATTTCCTTATGGAAGTGGAAAGGCAGCACCGGTTTTCTTGCCCTGACAGAGCAGGGGGCTCCGTTTGTTTTCCAAGGGCGCAGCTGGAAGCCAGCTGGGTGGGATTGCTCAAGGCCGGGGACCGGGGCTGCTGCCAGCGCCCGGCTCCAGCAACGGTCATTTGGCTGATTAGAGAATTCCTGAAAAATGGAGGTTTGCAGTGGAAACTTTGACACAGGCGACGCTACGAAGGGGCTGGGCCCGGTGCAAGAGGCATTTCCCAACCGCCGTCCCAGACCGTTAATTCCCAGCTGGAACACGGCTAAAAATAGTTTGGGGCAGGATTTCACCCCAGTGCCACCATGTGCTTGAGTGGAGCCGGGATGGGGTGTGGGACAAAGGGGCAGCTCCAGAGCTGGAGTGCAGGGAACGGGGTCCCAGCTGCCTGAGTGTCCCTGTGAAGGGGGGAAGGCTGGCTCTGTCCCTGTGCCGCGCTCCTCACCCGGATGGGGCTGGAGCTGCCCCATTGCACAGCCCACAGTGTGCTGTAGGACACGGGCCACGCGCTTCCCAGCCCAGAGCCATGACCGGGGTGAGCCCCTGGCCGGGCTCTGCACCCCACGGGATCAGGGAGAGGGACGTGACCGTCTCCACCGCATCGCGAGACATTCCCGAGGGACGCCAGCGCGTGCCACGCCACGTAACGCCATCGAGCCATTCCCAGGGCTCTTCCCCTCCGCACGGCTCCACGGGGAGGTCTCAGGAAACAGCTCCCCAGGTACATCAGCAGGGACCCCCATGACATTCCCCAGTCTCAGGCTCCCCAAATCCCAGCCCACATCCTATTTTCCCCCCAAACAAACCCAAGCCAGCAGCTCTACAGACCGAGAGGGACTCCAGCAGCAGGATTTGGCTTCCTGGCTCTCTCCTGGCTGCACAATCTGTTTTCCATTAATCCAGTGCAAAAAACCGGCAGCAGAGGTGGGAGGTGCCCCGACCCCCAACCCTCCCGGCTCCCCATGGGCACTGCGGCAGCTGTGGGGTCACAGCACTGACCAGCACTGGGAGAAGGAAGGGTTTGAGGGGCTGAGATGAGCCCCTTCATCCTCCTCTCCACCCCAGACAGGGGCCCCTCAGCGGGAAAGGGGTCCCGGGATGGGGACGGCACCAATTCCCCGGCAGCCATCAGAGCTGAGGAGCAGCCGTGGCCATGGCGGGGCTGAGCAAAGCCCAAAGCAGTGCCAAGAGCAGGGCCTGGCACCACGGGCATTGCCAGCCCTCCACCCCATCCCAATATCATTCCAGCCCCTTCCTTGCCCACCCCCAGACCCACAGCTCCTTCCCAGTTCCACTTCCCAACCGCTCTAGAAATTCAGGATTTTGGTGTTGTCCAGAGGCAGCACGCTCTGATTCCTGCCTGGGAATGCAGCCATGTGGCCGACTCCATCCCGTGTCCCGCCGTGGGGACCATGCCCAGCCCTCACTGCAGCACCCCTGGCTGTGGGACAGCCTGTGCCCTGCTCCAGAGCCCCCCGAAAATTGGGGAGCAGCTTGGCATGTCCAGTGGGATCCTCACCTCGCCCGCAGCCGGCGGGAGGCAGCCGGGAAGACGGGATCTGTCCCACACACCTCGAGCCCCTTTCTGCAGCCTGCTGGGATGGAGCCTCCTCCTTCTCCCTCCTCTCCTCCTCCTTCTCCTCCTCCTTCTGCGTCGCAGCCCGGGACCAGCTTGTTCTCATTACGACCGGGATGGGGAGGGGGTGTGGGAGGCCAGGGAAAGGCAGGCAGCCCCCAGCCCCCTCCCAGATGAAATCCAGCTGGGGCTGGGGGTGTTTCCTGGCTTATCCCGTCAGCAAAGGAGCCACGGTGCCCCCCATCATCAACCCTGGAAGGGGCCACATTTTGGGGTGCAAGTGGGGATGATGGGGTTGCTTTTAATGTTGTTTTTTATCCACAAAGGTGAGGGTAAATCCCATCTGAGGGTCCAAGGGGGACAGTGAGAGATGTGGGCTCAGTGCCCTGGCATTACTGAGGCAGTGGGGCAAACATGGCTTAGGACCATCCCCTTAATTTCAGAACATTTCCTAAAATCCCAGCCTGGAAATGCTCTGGCCTGGGCACCTCTGCCTTGGGGTGCAGGCAGGGACACAGGCAGGGGTCCCGTGGTTCCCCAGACAAACACAGCAGTTGTTCAGCTCCCCGGGTCCTGGTCTCCAGTCTTGGGGTCTGGGGGCATCTCTTGAGCCCCCCCCAAGCTCTCTCTCCCCCTGCCCTAGTCCCCTCGGCCTGGCCTGAGGTTGCTCAAGAGGCTGCAGCCGCTCTGTGACCTCATCCTGTTGCTATTTTCCTCTGCTCCTCTCTGGGGACCTGCCAGACCCCCCAAAAAGCCACGGCCAGCGCCTGGGGACCGTGACCCCCGCTGCTGGGGTGGGGTGCAGGGATTCTGTCCCCTCGGCCGGAGCGGGGCTGGCGCCGCTGGGGTTTCTCCGGCGTCACCGCCAGCGTCGCGGCTCCCCGAAATAAAGGCTCTGTCCGTCTGGCTGCCCCGGCGGCTCCCTGCAGCTGCTGGCCGGGCTTTTCCCGGCCTTAAGTGCTCAGTGATGAAATCTTAGAGGGGAAGGGGGAAAGGCGAGGGGAGGCCGGGGGCGAGGAGTTCCAGCAGCATCGGCCCCTGCTCCTGCAGGTGGGAATGGGGCTGAATTCCCCCCATGCACCCAGTAATGCCGGTGTTGGGCTCAATTTCCTTGCCCAGGGTCTCCATCCCACCCTGCCCAGAGTCCCCATTGCCACTCATCCAAGAGCCCCATCCCACCCTAGCCAGGATCCCCATCCTGCTTCTCCCAGAGTCTCCGTCCCTCCTTGTCCAGGATCTGCATCCCACCCTGCCCTCGCTTCCACCCTTCCTTGCTCAGAGTCCTCATCCCTCCCTGCCCAGTGTCCCCACCCTCGCAGCCGGGATCCTCGGCCCAGTTCCCGGTGCCAGCTCCCACTATCCCATTACGATGCCGTTTTTGCCTGCAGCGGGCGCGGGCCCGGCCCCTCCGAGCTGGGCAGGGCCGGGACCGCCCGGCCCCGCCGTGTAATTTGGGGCAGCAGGAACGCGCGGCCGCGCTGGGCTGGGCTGGGCGGCACAGCCCGCCCGGGGAACCGGCAATTTGAGGCATTTCAGCCTTGCTCTGCTTCTAATTTGCTTCCCGGGGCTGCGCTTTGCTGTGCCAGCAAAATACCCGGAGGGTGCCCGTCCTGCAGAGCTGCGCGGGGCGTGTGGAGCTCCATGTGCAGCGTCGTGCCTGGGATTGTGCCACCCCCGGCCCGCTGTCACCCACCACGGCCCGGTGCCACCCCCGGTCCCCTGTCACCCACCACACCCTGCCCTGAGGATCCTGCTGTGACACCGCGCAGGCTTCCCGTGAATTCCTGTGCCGTGAGGCGGGCGATGGCAGCACGACAGGACCTGCTGACTGCGCCAAATAGGGCGATTCCCGGCTCCCGCTCCCGCGGTGGAGGAAAGTTTCTCCTCACTGGGCTCCTGCTGGAGAGCGCAGGCACAGGGCTGGGAGAGCGGGAGCAATCCCTCGGATCTGCACCCGTCCTATTCCTCGGGACTCACCGGCCTCATCCTCACCGGGGGCAGAGGCTGGATGAGCTGCTGTGGGGTGAATCCAGAGGATGGGAGCATCCCTCTTCCCCCATGGCTGCTTTGGCTGGCAGGGCACTTGTGGGGGACACAGTGGGACAGGAGCCCACGGTCAGGGTGTCCTGCCAGGGGACCGGCTACGGCCACCGGCTGCGGGTCCCCTGGCCCGGCTGACTCACCCATAAACATTTACATTCACAGCCGGAGCGGGGCCCTGCAGCTGCCAAGATCCAGATGGAAAATATCCCAAGCTCAGGGTGAATGTAAACAGGCAGCAGGGCCGGGATGCAGGTGAATGACCACGCTGGCAATTCCCCCTGGACAGCCAGCCCAGAGTGGCCTTTGAGGAGGCTGCAAGCTTGGGGACGTGGGGAAGGGGATATGGGGATGTGGGGAAGGGGATATGGGGATGTGGGAATGGGAATGCTGAATCTGGCAGGGCAGGGGGAGGATGGAGAGACGGGGACATTGAAGCCGGTCACAGCAGGGATGGGGATGTGGGGATGGGGAGCCTGGGTGGAGCAAAATGGAAAAATTGGGACATTGAGTCTGGCAGGACAGGGCCAGTCCTGGCCTATTTCCACTCCCCCAAGGAAGGGATCAGTTGATGGCTTGAGGGGTGACTGACACCTGCCTGAGCGGGTGAAACGCTGGCCTCTCATGGATTTGCTCTCCCCATCCCTCCCAGTCCCAGCTGGATGATGCCGAGACCCTGCGGCCACCGTTCCCCCCGGGGCAGAGCACCTGACAGGCAGCGGCGGCCCCGGAGGCGTCCCCGCCTCGCTGCAGCGACCGCAGGCAGGAACACGTTGTGCCGCGAGCGCACCCGTCCCGTCCCTGTCCCCGTCCCCCCCGTTTCCGCCCCGTCCCCCCCGCCCTTCCCGCTCCCACGAGGCCGAGCCTACAGGGGCAGGAGGTCCCGGGGGCTGCGGTCCCATCCCCAAGGTGCCGGGCTCTGCTCCCTGCCCAGCGAGAGGTGGCCGCGGGTTTCGTTTCTGCTCCCCCAGGGGCTTGAGGGGGAGGATGGAGAAGCGAAATTTTGGCAGCAGGATGTGGGCAGGCGGCGGGGCCGGGAGGGGGCTGGCGGGTCCCTGCCAGGAAGAGACCACCATGTCCTCACCACAACTCTTTAATGGGATGGGCCTCGAGGGCTGAGCTGGCCTGGGGAGAGCAGCTCCGTCCCACTGTCCGAGCGAAAACACCGGGGGACAGGGGCACCCTGCCCGCGGCTCCCTCGGGGATCGGGCACGCGGCCCCGCAGCGCTGCGGGATGCAGGAGCCATCCCCGGGGCTCAGGAGTGCTCCGGCAGGAAGCTGCTGAGAGTCAGGTTGTCTCCATCGGGCTCGGAGCTGCCGTCGGGCAGCAGCAGCTTGTGCCGCCGGGCCGGGACAGGACGGGGGCCGGCGGCCGCCTCGGCGTCGGGCAGCAGCGAGGAGATACAAACCATCTCGGTGCGGCTGAACCGGCGCTCCCCCGTCCGCGTCCGCCGCCACAGCAGCGTCCCCAGCACGCCCGTGCACACCAGGAAGGTGGCGGCCACCAGCCCCAGCAGCAGGATGGCCAGCAGGCACTTGCTCATCACCCCGCTGGGCTCCCAGGGCACCGCGGTGCCCACCGGCGTCGTGTCCCAAGTGGCTGGGAGGGTGGATGCAGGCAAAGTTCCGGATTTCTTCTCTTTCCTGTAGCCCGTGCTGGTGAGGACAAGGGCTGGGGGGGCTGTTGAGCGTGGCCCCGTGGAGGAGCTGCTGTCCAGGCCATCAGTCACTGTGTCCTCCTCGATGGGTTTCATGAGCCAGCTGGGGGTGGTGGTGGAGATGCTCTTTTGGGCTGCTGACGGTGCGCCAAGCTCTGAGGCTGGCAGCAGATCGGGAGCAGGGGAATCAGTCTCATCCGTGGGATCAGCTGCGATTGGCACCACGAGCGCCCGGCGGGGCTCGGTGCTGGGTGCTGGTGGTGGGGCAGAGCTTGGGAGCAGGTCGAGATCAGGGGGATCTGTCTCATCCGTGGAATCAGTTATGGTGGGCACCTGGAGCAGTCTGGTGCTGGCACTGGTCACTGCTGGTGTCACAGAGTCCTCCAGTAGGTCGGGATTAGGAGAATCTGTCTCATTCATAGGCTTGGTTGTGGCGGACACTGCAGGCACCCGGAGCAGGCTGTTGTTGGTGCTGGGCACTGGTGCTGCAGAGGTCAGGAGCAGCTCAGGCTTGGGGGAATCATCCATGGCTGTGGATGGCACCCGGAGCAGGCTGGCCTTGGTGCCGGGTGCTGGTGGTGGCACAGAGACACCATCGCTCTTGTCACTGTGGATCATCGTGGTGGCACCGGGCTCCTGCCTACTGTCATCCCTCTTCCCACGGGAGAGGGGCAGGGGCTTGGCCTCCCCCCAGACCCACTGCCTTCCCCAGGGCAGCCCCGGCTCCAGCAGCTCAGCCCCACACGCCCACTGGGGGCTCAGCACCAGCAGCACCAGCAGGGCTTGGCCCAGCGCCATGGGACCTGCAGGGGACAGAAAGGGCAGGTGACATCAGGGTCCTGCTCCCGGCAGGAGAATGCTGAACCCCAATGTGGGATCACACTCCAACCGAGGATCCTCCTTTCCCCCTCGGGTTTGGGGGAATGGAGGAGGCACCCAGCGACCTCTTCCTGCCACAGCCCCACCTGCAGGAGCTCAGCCCGGCTCTGCTCCAGGAGCAAGTTTTGATAAGGAAGTTGAGTGTCTGGAAATGGGAAATCAGCTGCGATGGAGGCGGCTGCTGCAGGACAGGGCAGTTGCGGGATGAGTCTCCGTGTGGAAATGAAACCACAGGGATGTCACCCACGTTCTGACAGACACCCCTTGCCAGGGTGCCCGTCCCCCCCTCCACCTGCCGAGCTGGCACAGGGCTCCAGGGCTGAGGCCACCATGAGCCTGTGTCTCTGTGCTGAAGCAGGAAAGACAAATCCACCCCAAATCCCCTTGTTCCATCACCAATCCCCCACACTCGGCAGTCCCGGTGGGTGGCGGCCACCGCGGTCCCCGAGGATCCGCTCTCAACAGCATCCAGGCACGGCTGAATGCTCCGAGCATCCCCAGAGGGCTCCCACATCCCCAAAGCACCCACCCGCCTCCCCAGACCCCCAGGGACCAGCACGGAGCGTGGCACCCTCAGGGACCCAGAGCATCCCCTTTGCACCCAGAGCATCCCCGGCGCCGAGCCCCGATCCAGCCCCTTCCCGCCAGGGCTCACCTGTGCCGATGGAGGCGGTGGGATCCCAGCCGCAGGACTCACCGGCGAGGGCAGCCCTAGCACCGGCACCCGCGGGGCGTCGTGGGCCACCCTCCGCCTGCACCTCCGCCGGGCGGGGAAGGGAGGGAGCACGGAAAAGCGGCTGCGGTTTCGAGAGCCCGGGCGGGAAGGACGTCACGCCGAGAGCGGGGCCAGCGAGGGCTGGGGACTGCGGGCACCCCCGGGGAGGGTGGCAGGGTGTGGGCTGCACCCCTAAAAGGGGCTTCCTTGGAGGGCTCGGCTCCACCGGAGCAGCTGCGCGCCGGGGCTGGCGTCGCTCCGAAAGCAGAAGTGACGGCAAACCTGGTGCCAGGGCTGCCACCCCCGCGGGCACGGTGTGGGCATGGCCAGGGAGGGGGCCAGGGGGCCCTGAGATACCTCAGCACCAGGAAACGCTTTAGCACACGAGGTGGAGGAGGGTGAGGGCCTGACTTGATGTTTTGCACAGCCCTTGTGCCGGGCTCCTCCCTGCACCATCCGCAGGATGCTCGGAGAGGCTCTCGGGGGAGGCTGCCTGGTATTGTCCTGGGTGTTGTCCCGGCCTCGTGGCATGGGCACGACAGGAAACCCCCCGCCCCAACCGCAGGCTCTCGGGCGGGAGGCGCAGCCGCAGCCGCAGGAAGGTGCTGCAAGAGGCACATCCGCAGGAACGGGCTCGGGGTGTCAACAACCCCCCGCGCTCGGAAACCCCGGCCCGTCCCTGCTCTGAAACACCTGGCCAGAAGGCTGGAGAGGGAAGAAAAGGGGCTCAAGTCTGTGGGATGAGCATCCCTGGGATGGATCCATGGTGCCCAGGGAGCACTGATTCTCTGGGAGCATCCCTGCCCAGCTTTGGGGTGGCGCTGGGGTCAGGGCGTTCTGGCGGTGGTTGTGAAACATCCCCTGAAATGCCTCAGCCCTGAGAAAGCTCAAACCTGGGTGGAGTAAGAGATGCTGTTTCCAGCCCGGGCTCTGTCACTTCAGACTTCCTGGAAACAAAATTTCACCTGGGGAAGAGCAGAGTGAGCCCCCCCCAGATTCAGGGTAGCTCCCAAGCAGGGCTGTTCCTTCCTGGGAACACATCACCCCTATCCACCTCGAGCTCCCCCAGCCCATCTGTGCCATCACATCCCACATCCAGCCAAGCTCTTGGGTTCATCACTGGGAATCACCAGGGAGGATTCCACGTGTGACCCCAGGAACGGGCCCTGGCTCTCCTGGGACAAGAGCAGAAGGTCCCCAAGGACCCCCTCAGCCACAGCCCCCCACTGAAGCGTCCATCATTCCATATCCCAGTTACCAATCAGACCTGGAATGCCGAGAGCCAAAGGAAAAGCCAAGCAGAGGCAGTTTATAATCAATGACTTTTATCTTTTGAAAATGGAAGCAAATATTTGGACAGATACTCTGGCCGCTCTATAAGAGCGCATCTTTCCGGACTGGGCTGGTTCTCTCCCGGGATATCACGGCTACAAAAAGCTTCAGGCACTGACTCCGGTTGAGCCTGGCGAGGCATCAGTTCATTTAAATAAAATACAGGCTAGGAACTAAAATCTCCCACACCCCCACCCCCGGGCACCTCAATCCAGCGGCTCCCAAAACTGATTTCCCTCCAATGTTAGGAACAAACCCGAGGTCCCCGAGCACACAACCCTGAAGTCACACGTACAAATCAACACAGAAATCACCACTGTGGGGAGAACAACCTTCGGGTTTGGGATCCAAAAGAAAAAAAAAAATCCATAAAAATACACATCTCAGGCATTTACTGCAATACAGAAACGTCACCAAACAGCCAAAGAACCTGGAGCAGCCGGATTGTGGATCCACGGGCACAGGGCAGGGGATGCCACTTGTCCCTAAAACACAGAAATCCCACTTTTCTGAAGCTTTCCTGCTCTGCAATCCCACCACATCCTCTGTCTCCTCCATCCCGTCCTCGTGCCTCTCCAGCTACGTCCCCCGGCCGATTCTGCCTCCACACACACATCCCTCCGCAACAGGGAATCCTCAACCTGGAATTCTGAACATGCAAACACTGGGAAAAATGGAAAATCAGAGAATTCCTAGCTAAACTAATGGAAAATAAAAAAAAAATCAATCACTTCAGCCTGGATGAGGGACTCGTGTCCACTGGGATGCTCCGGGTGGGAGCACACGGAGCTGCCACAGGGACAGAGTCCAGCTGGGAAAAGGATCCAGAGCTCTCAGACACCTGATGGTCTCTGCCCACCTTTGGATTCAGGATGGGTTATCAGCACTCCCTGGCACAGCAGGGATGAGCTGTGCCAGGAATGGCAGCACCAGTCCTGCTTGGCACAGCTTTGTGGGGTGTCCTGGATCCCATTCCCAGCACAGGGACACAGCCTGGGAGCAGGGAGCCAGCCCGCCCCATCCCTGACAGCTCCTCCACAGGGCAGACCCTGCCTGAGCAGAGCTTTGCTGAGCTGAGCTTCCGTGGAATTCCAGGAGGAGCTCGCCAGCCTAGAGCACTCACAGGGCCTCTCCCTGCAGGATCCCAAAGGAGCTGGGTGAGAAACCAGTTCTCCAAACTGGGATCCAACCCACCCTCCCAGTCCCTTCTGCTCTGAAGGGCTGGGAGTGCAGGGTGGGGGGCTTGGGGTTGGAGGTCGCTCATCCTTTCCTGCATGGAAGGGTGGGAGGCAGGAATGGGAATGATAGGAGAAAACAAATGATAGAAAAGTAACAACAGAGGCATTTTGTTTGTGGAGAATTATCATGGAAAAATCACCTTTCTGCTGCTAATGCTGCTTTGGAAGCACAGAAAATTCCTATTATCAGCACTGGTGTGAAGGGCTGATGGATTCCAAAAGCTCCTTAAAATCCATGAGCTCAGGAGTGTTGTGGGGCGGGAACTAGGATTTACAGCAATGACTGCTGGCATCCCACAGCTCACCTGGAACTCCATGCTCCATGGATAAAAACATTCCTGCATGGAAGTCACTTCTGCCTTGAAATGGAAAAAAAATGAGCAAGTAAAACAAGTCAGTTTGGTTATGGAACCAAACCTTGGAATTGTAGGAAAATGGGAACATGGTGCTGGCTTGAAACTTCAGTAGGAAATAAATCCCCTCATTCAGAATGATATATTTGTTTTTTTCTATCAGCCAACAGGGCTGGGGACACGTTGTGGAGCAGGAAAGGCAGCTGATCCCATCTCCAAGGGGATTCCACAGGGAAGAGAAAGGAAGGGAACCCACCTGATTGCTCTAAATGGAGGATTTATACAAAATAGCTTCAGCTTTGTTCTCTGCACAGTGTAAACACCCCCCACACCCCCTGTCCCTTGGAATGGAAACACAAATACTGCAAAAGTGGCAAATAAGAAAAATAAAAGCGATTTTTTTTTTCTATTTTTTGGCAACTCTAAAAAAAAAAAAATGTTTAAGAACAATGTGGTGTTGGTCCCTAAATCTAGAAAAAGATATTTGGGCATGACATTGGAAGTCAAGAATGGATTAGTTTCTCAAGGATTCATAATAACATCTGGGAAAAAAAAAAAAAAACCAAAAAAACTGTAAAAGTAGCACTTCTTGTTTTTGACACAGTCACAGAAATTCATCGGAACATCGGGAAACGAAAAAGATCTTTCACTAAAAAGCTTGGCTTGAAATCATCGGCTCTCTTGACGTGGATTTAGGAGAACAGGAAAGCTCGTACTGGAATGCTGCAGGCTGCTGCTGGCTGAACTGGGAGCTGGGATGTGCCTGGGCTGGCGGCCCCGTCAGTCCGCGATCTTGGCCATCTGCTGCTCCAGCTTGGAGATGCGCTCGTCCTGGCTGGAGATCGTGTCCTTGATGGATTTCAGCTCCTTCAAAATCTCCTCCAATTTGGCGTCGTTTTGCTGGAAGATGAGAAAGGATGAGTGAGGAGAGCTCCGGGGTTCTCCAAGGAAAGGGCCTCCTCCCAGTGGGATTATTGGAGGGAGGAGGGTGTGACAGACTCTGAAGCAGCTGGGATGCTCAGGGCATGGAGCAGCATCTCCAGCAGCACCAGGGCACTCATCCAGGACCACGACCTGCTCTTTAAGCCATCCTTTCCCCTCTGTCCCAAAGGACAGAGATTAGAGGTGAATAAGGTGCTGGTGCTGGGTTAGGGTTGGATTTGGGGATCCTGAGTTAGGGTTGGACTTGGGGATCTTGAAAGTCTTTTCCAACCTTAATGGTTCTGTGGTTTAGAAAAAGGAATTCCAAGTAATCTTCCAATCTACAGAAGCATTAGAATCACTGAATCATGAAGGGACCCACTTCCAACTCCTGACCAGGACACCTCAACAATCCCACCTTGTGCCTGAGAGCGTTGTCCAAATGCTCCTGGAGCTCTGGCAGCCTTGGGGCTGTGACATCTCATGGGGAGCCTGGTCAGTGCCTCAGAACCCTCTGGGGGAAGAACTTTTTCCTGATATCCAACCCAACCTTCCCCTGACAGAGCTCCAGCCATTCCTTCAGGTCCTGTCACTGGTCCCACCCTGGCATTCCCACCTGAGGCCATCACCCCCAAAATTCCTGGAGTTTACTCACGGCGTTTGAGGCATCCGCTGCTTTCTTTGGAGCGTTTATGAGATCACTCTTCTTGTTCCCAGCAGGTTTGTTGTCCAGTATGTTCTTCTTGACCACCTTGAGATCCCTGTTTTTGCCTGGAATGTACCCGTGCTTCAAGGAGATGAGGAGAGGATCAGCGTTCTTCCCCTCAAACCACTCCTCTGCTTCCAGAGCTGCTTCTGGGCCGGCTGTGTCCGGGTACAGGTCATCCTGGAAGAGGTCAGACTGCAAGGCAGGAGACATGGATCAGTCAGGAGCTCTGGGAGGCAGGAGCTGGCTCCAAAGCCTGGCCCCAGGGCAGTGCTCACCTTGCGGGGAACCGTCATGATGATGGGCTCACACTTCCTCTCGTGGAGCTTGAAGAACCTGCCATGGAAAAGGAGAGGTGGGACAGGGAGTGAGGATCAGGGAGATGGGAAAGGTGCAACCCCACAGAAATCCCTGAGACCATCAAGTCTAACTATTCTCCCAGCACTGCCCAGGCCACCATAAGCCATGTCCCCAAGTGCCACATCCATGGGGCTGTTAAATCCCTCCTGGATGGGGACTCCACCCGTGCCCTGAGCAGCCCCTTCCAATACCTGACCCCCCCTTTCCATGAAGAAATTGTTCCTAATATCTGAGGACATTTCCCCTTGTCCTATCACTTGTTTCCTGGGAGGAGAGATGGCTCATGTTCCCAGCCAGAGGTGATGCTCCCTCCTGGAGTCACTGCAGCGACATCCCAAGATATTTCCTGCCCTTCCCAGGTTTTCTGAACCACAGCTGCCCTGTGCTCACTGCTCTGCTGCTTTAACCACTCCTGAAATCCCCAGCCCCAGCTCCCAGCCCTGGGATGAGCTCTCTCACCTGGCAATCTCACACTTGTTGACGTCGAGGCCCCTCTTTGGCATGAACCCCATGCCCCTCTGCGGCTCTTTGCTGCTGAAGGTGTTGAGGTAGTGAACGTACGGGGACTCATCCGTGATCTCGAAGTAGCGGATGCTGCTGTCACCCTGCAAGGAACCCCAGGAGAAGCTGCAGGACCTGTGCTCCCTGTGCCCACACTGCTGCTCCCATTTCCTTCCAGGAATGCTGCCATGGACAGCTCACAGCTGTTTTTGAAGCAAGGCTGATCCCCTCCACCATCTGAGTCCATCAACTGAACAATTCCTCCAAGTCCTGTTGCAAACACTGTGGGACAGGGACTGAGCTCTGCTTCCAGGCTGAGAGTGGCCCATTCCTCACCTCTTGTGGAAAAACCTCCTGCCACAATCAGGCAGAAAGGCTATAAACCAGTTTATCCTTAATTTCAAGCGATTCCACCACACTGCTGTCTCTGAAACTGCAGGAGGGGTGGCAGATGGAAAACAAATATTCCTCATCAGCTGCTACAAAGATGGCACTTATGAACATACTTGTATGGATCCTCCTTTGTGTTTCCTTGCTCATTTTGGCTTGGGCTCCTATTTGTAGGAGTCTATCACATGTGGGCACCAAATTCCTACAAATTGCTTTTAGAAAGGAGCACCTAATTCCAGTTTTCTGTTATTTAGCATCATAAAATTACAGAGAGTCGCCACATGCTCCAGCATCTCCGAGGACAAAGAGGACAACACCCAAAATGTACCTTCCTCCCATACCAGTGTAGAATCATTCAGGTCAACACCAGCAAGAAATGTTTTGGCAACGTGGGGCTTGTTGCATTAGGAGCAGCTTTACTTAATCCATCTCCAAGAAACATGCAGGTCCTTCCCAGGTTCTGCAGAGTGAGGATCAAACCCATTCCAGAGCAGCTTTGTCTTTCTGCAGCCCCACGTTCACTGCAGCACTGATATTTTGGGGAACATTTCACAGGCCCCACTCCCTCCAGGTGCCTCCAAAGCCTCTCCTTACCTTCCCACACAGGTAAATGATGTTGGTGTCTGGGTCGTAGAAGGGCAGCAGGACCCCGTTGCTGGTGTCCATCTCGTGAAGGGCTATTGGCTCCTCCATGTTTTTCTGGAAATAAAAATGCCAGGGATGTTAATAAAGACTGGAAAAGCTTCTGTTCATAGAGGGAGGGTCTAAATTATTAACACTCTGTAGGCAGCGAGCTCCCAGTGGTGTCTGCACCACACAGGAGGATCCGTGTGTTACAATAAATGCTGGGAATGTTCATGAACTGATTCATTCCCCAAGGGCATTTTAATCACTAAATTAAATAAAAACAGGAGCCAGGAAAATTCACCAAGTCAAGGGAAATATGTGACACAGTGAGTTAGTGTCAGTAGGATGGGAGATGGGACAGAGCCTCCTTCCCTGGAGACACTCAAAAGCCACCTGGACACAATCCAGGTGATCCCTTCCACCCTGAACCCTCCTGGGATTGCTGCTGGCCTGCTCTCCACAATGCAAAGAGAGAAGTGACCTTCCCACAGCCCCTCTGCTCCCTGTGCATCTTCCCAGGCACTTCCAACCTGCAGCTCCCAGCTGATCGCTGCTCCTGCTCAGTTCCTTCACTGAGCGACCACACAGCCAAAATCATGGAAGAAGCAGGCAGCAGATGGAATGGGAATAACCTCAAGTATATAAACTATGAATTTAGGAAGAAATTCTTCCCTTTGAGGGTGGTGAGGCCCTGAAGAAGAAAGCCCCAGAGAAGCTGTGGCTGCTCCATCCCAAGGCCAGTTTGGACGGGGCTTGGAGCAACCTGGGCTAGTGGAAGGTGTCCCTGCTCACAGATTGGAATGGGATTGGCTTCAATGTCCCATCCAACCCAACCCAACCCATCCCACGATTCCATGGCTGCAGGGCTGGGTTGTTAGGAGCAGGGCATGGATGTGAGGATGTGAGGAGCCCAGGGATGCAGGCTGGGGTTGTACCGGGTTCCACAGGGCCAGCTGCCGCTCGCTCATGCGGCTGAAGCCGGTGGTGAAGATGTTCCCGTCTGCCAGGAAAATGGCTCGCATGGGCCGGGCTCCCTCGTGGGTTTTCTCCTTCTCCTGGAAGAGAGGAGCAGGTCAGGATCAGCAGTGAACAGAAAAACCCTTGGAGTGGTGGCTCCTCTCTGGACACACTGCTCCTCTGGGCAGGAAGAGATCCGAGGAGCAACATCCAGCTCTGCCTCCCTGCTGCCTGAGGGAAGAGCCCAAACACTGAACCACGGGAGAAGGGGACATTCCTGGCTCATTCCAGCTCTGCCAATCAGCCTCTTGCAAGGCTGAAGGAAAACCTCTTTGTAAGCTACAAGTAAAGCTCTGCTTTGCATGCACAACTCTGGAACTGTAATTATACAAAAGGATTAGATGTGGAATTACACTCCTGCAGGTTTAAAACTGAGCCCTAAAATCCCAGTTCAAACACTAATCCCAATAAACCCAGACAAATCCTCCAACTCCTACTATTCCTCCTGTAATTTCTGAAGAAAGTGACTGAACGTGGTGTGTAAAATCCACATATTTCTTCCATATTTTCTTCACTCCCTGCTGGAGTGAGTCCAGTTCTTTCTTTAATGATTAATCAAACTTACAGCAACAATTTCTTGTTTCCTGGGGTCGATAACTCGGACTTTTTTGTCTTTGGAAGCTGTGCAGATGAGGCTGCCGTTGCGATTCCAGCTCACGTTGTAGATCATGTCCACGTGCATATCATCCAAGTTGATGAGGGCTTCTCCTGTTCCCACATTCCAGATGATGATGGCATTATCACAGCCTAAAATGGGAAATAACAGCTCCAATCACAGCACTGGGGTACACAGGGGCAAAGCCAGAGGTGGGGAATAAGGGATAAATCCCCTGCAGCTCCAAAGGTTTTTTTGGGGAAATCAAAACCCAGATTGGGAGCTCAGCAGGGATTTTTATCAATGGAAAACATCCAGCTCATCCAACAACTCAGCTGAAAGGTCTCACTTCTTTCCTTGGCACCCAACCCATGGAAGTCTCAGATGGCACTAATGGATAATGAATTATCCAATTTATTTCCATAATGATGTGACTGATTTTCAGTGGTCAAAAGAATCTCATTCCATGGACTGTACCGGCCAAGGAGACAATTTGAAAAAGGCTGACCATGAGAGCTTGTGGGAGGAACAGCTGGACTCTGGGATACTTTGCAGGGACCAAGGGAAAGGAGAAACACTTGGGCCTGTTCTAAAAGTATATAAGAACAGGGATTGTGGAATGCAGATGTAAATTGTTCTTGCAGATCAAATAAAGTCTGGAACAAGTTTCATACTCCAATTCCAGACAATTCCTTGGTGCTTATCCCTGTAAACTGAAGATAAAAAGGCTGATACAGAGGGGGCTGTGAGCCACGTGTCCCAGTGTTCCCAGCTTCTGCCACAGGTCTTGTGATTCACAGGGATCAGAGCAGCTGGGAGAGGGAAGAAGGAAAAGCTGGAGAGGAAGGAAGGCAGGGAGAGGAGCTGTTGCCCATTCCTGTGCTCCTACCTGCGCTGAGCAGCACGTTCCGCGCCGTCGGATGCCAGGCCACGATGCCAACTCTCTTGGAATGGCCTTCTAGCACTACCACAGGCTCTGTCAGGGACAGGGTGAGCCCGTTCTCAGGAATCTGCCACACCTGGGAGGGACAGGAAAGGAAAGGAAAGCTGCTCAGGGAAGGGCAGCCCCTTTGGAGAGCGCGTGGCTCAGCTGCTTCCCGCGTCCCGCAGCCGCCGAAGCTGTCACTTCTCGTGTAAACAGGAAGGGAATCAGGGAGGGAATCAGAGAGGGAATCACTCCCAGCTGTCAAGAAACCCTTGGCTGATCCATGAGGAATATCCTTCCTCACTCAGGTGCCAGCACAAACCCACAGCTCCTCATGGTGCAACCCCTGTATATCCATGTCCACAGACCCACTCTGCTCCTGCTCCCCAAGGAGTCTGGAAAATCTCCCCTGCAGCTCCAATTCCATGGGAACAAGCTGCTGTCTTTCCAAACTGTGCCTGTTCCTCACAGGGATGATGCTGTGGCTACCACTGCCTACTTTTGATTACTGTAGGAACACCAGCAATTTGTTTTCTTGTTAGATTCAGGATCCTTCCAGATCCCATTTAATCAGGGAAGAGTGGTTTAGTCCTGGAAGAAGCCAGAGCAGCCCAAATCAGCACTGCCTGTTCACTTCTTGCCTGGTTACACAACCCTTCTGTTGCAAACTTCCTTAGGGAAGGGCCACCAGGAGGAGGAGGAACAGCCCCCCAAGGATGCCAGAGCACTGGAATTCCAGCAGGAGGGAGGTGGCTTTTGCAGCTGGCAGCAGCCAGGGATGGGACAGACAAACCCATCACCCCAAAGCCCCAGGGCAGGATCAGCCCCACCAAAACTATTCCTGCAATTCAGCACTGGACAAGCATCTTGGAATTGAATTTGACCTACATAGAGTGTATTAAAAAATGACATGGAATTCCAGGGAGAGCTCCTCGGGGAGCAGTTGGAGTTGCTGTAGGTAGGTGGCAGCATTAGAGCACGTTTGCTTTGCTTCCCATTGTTTGCTTTTCCTGGAGTTGGGAGAATGGGGCTTGCCAGCCCCTGCCCACGATGTCCAACAAGCTGTGGGATGTGAGGGAGTGGATTTAGGAAGTGAGGCAGACTGAAATGGACACGTGGATTTCTGTGCTAATCCCAGTTTTTCCCCTTCTCAAAGGAATAACTGGTACTGGAAAAAAAGCCCAGCAAGATACAGAGATTCTCAGTGGGTACCAGCTCACCTGTAAATAACCCAAAACTGATTTAGTTTTTTATGGACACAGCTCCCAGTGCCATCCTTCCCAGCACCCTCAGTGTCCCAGGAGAAATGACCACAATGGGAACACTTCCCCAGGAGAGGATTCCTCTGCAAGGGATGAAAATGGTCACAACCCCAAGGCTGCCAGAGCTCCAGGAGCCTTTGGACAAGGCACAGGGTGGGATTGTTGGGATGTCTGTGCAGGGCCAGGATCAAACCAGGGAAATTACAGAATTTTGGATGCAGGACTTACCCTGCCAAAGGGGAGGACTCAGTTCTGTTCTGCACCATCTCAGCCAGGAAGGATCCTGAGATCCCTCTGAGCAAGTGCAAAGGAGACAGAAAACTCCAGAACCAAATTTAAACATAAAACAGCAAGTGCAGGGGGTGGGAAAAGCAGGCAAAATCCCAGTGAAAAAAGGGGTTTTTAAAAAAGCCTCTGGAGGACAGATGGAATTTTCTGTCAGGTAAAGAAAGCCCTGGTAGCTGGGAGCAGCTGCAGAGCAGTGCAATCCTGGACAAATTTCAGACTACTGACCCAATAATCCTGCCTGTTATTCCCAAAAATAATAAAGAAACAAATGTGAAAGGTCAGGCCATGGTCCCAGCTGGCCCAGCCCCTCGTTCCTGTACAGGGTGGGGGTCTGGCCTCAGCCTGGGATCAAATCAGGTTCACAGGGAAATTAAAGAATTTTGGATGCAGGACTTACCCTGCCGAGGGGGAGGACTCAGGATGACTCCAAGGAAACCTTAAATTGCTGCAGGATTGCCTGAGCTTTAGGAAGGGTTTGTCAGCTCTCCCTCCCGTGGGTGTCTGGCTGTTTTTTGGGGGGTTTGATGTTATCAAGGCTGTTTATTTGTGCAAGGGGAAGTGGAGTGGTGGCACAGCTGAGGGAGGGGTTTGGGGCTGCAGGAAGGGCAGGAGGGGAAGGTTTTACACAAAAAGCATGTGAGAAAGACAACAAAACAAACTTTTCTTTCACCCCCTTTAAAGAGAAGCAAAACCAGCCTCCTCTGGCTCTGCACAAGTTGAAAAGAAGATTAAATCCATGTCTATAAAAAACATTACTTCCTACATCATACATATCAATTTTTATCACTTGAAGTAAGGAAGCAACTGAATTTGAGGCCTGGATTTATTCATGGCCCTACTCCCATATCCCTGCAGGAAGAGGCTCTTGGTGCAACATTTTTGCAGGGTCAGACCTTCTCATTCTCCCTGTCCTGGTTGGTAACTCAGGTCACTGCAAGGGCTCTCTTTGATTTTTGAAGGAATTTGCTCCATCACATGAGCTCTGCTCTGGCCTTTCCACACAAATTCCTTAAAATCCACCTTCTGATGAAGAAAATTTTCCATATCTGAGGAAGGGCCTCGATACCATCTACAAATCTTTATCCACTAAAACATTTTCCAGCTGAACAAAAAGCCTGCAGTACGTCAGAGCCATTCAGCACAACATCAAGCAGGAATATTTAAGTAATTCCTCATTTGCTGGCACAAGGAAACAATTCCTCCAAGGGAAGAGGCCACAGAAGGTATTTGCAAGGAAATCTTTGGAGAGGGATGTCAGGTCCTCTCCTCTTTCCAAGTCCCCTCTCCAATGCTGTCTGGAATTCCCAACACCAAACCTTTTGAAGGTTTATGGGCAGGTTTTGTAAAAATCTGGGAATTTCTTTGGAGGAAAAGGTTTCTGGCTTTGGATAGGGCCAAGTGAAGCTTCCTTGTGCCACAGGGGGGCTGCAGAGTTGTGGCTGCAGGGAATCAGCCCTGTCCACCTGGAGACAGTGGTTTGCACCTCAAATCCATGTTCTCTCCCTCAATACCAACTCAAATGCATATTCTATCCCTCAATACCACCCCACATCCATGTTCTCCCCTGAATACAATCTCAAATCCCCATTTTCTCCCTCACACCATCCCAAACCCACACTCTCCCCCTCAATACACGTCTGGCTGACGTAGCTGAGATTTCTTGTGGCAGAGGGTGAGATCCTAAATCCCTGAGTGCCAGGGCACAGATGGTCTTTAAGAACAAGGTCATTTCTCCAGCAGCTGGAATTGCACAGAATCCCCCACGTCCCTTTTCCGTGTCTCCCCCCGGCAGAGCTCAGAGCCCACGAGCAGCCACGTGTCCTGTAAAGCTCCCTGGCTTTATTCTGCTCAGGCTGCTCAGGAAGCAGGACCCAAACCCTTTGTCCAGGAAAACAGGACACTGAACTGTCCATGCCAGGCCAGAAAAGCAATTAAAATTGGGAAAGCTCATTAGCTCACTCCCTAAAGTCCAAGCCAGGGGTGTTCTTTACACACCAGTGCAGTTCCCAGCTGTCCCAAATGACTTGGGATCCACCATCTCCCATTCCAAACCTCCAGCTAACACACCCCCAGCATCTTCCAAACTCTGCACATCCCTGATCCTGGAAGTGCAGCAAGGACTCACCTATTTCCCCTTCCACTCCAGACAGGTCACACCAAACAGGACCATGAGGGTGCAAAACCCCCAGAGAGCTCCACCCTGCTCCACCCCACCCAGGTCCACCCTCCTTCCCACACAGTTGCTGCCTCCAGGGATGGATGGGAAGCTCATCCCCACCTTGGGATGTGCGGAGAACCCCCAGAGTCCAGCAGGAGGTGCAGATTTTTACAGTTTGTGTCCCCATCAGGATGGTGTGAGGGAGAGAGCGGATTTGGGATGGTGTGAGGGAGAGAGCTTGTCCACTTGGACAACTTGTAACTGAACTCTGTTGGTTTTTCTCCACAATTCAGTCCCTCTGGAGCCTCCCAACATATTTCTCATTGCACTTGGATTACAGACTTATTTTGCCTCCAAGGAGGCAGCTCTGGGCTTTCACTGATGCTCACATTTCAGAAACATTCCCAATGTGCAGCCCTTCTACATTCTGGTTGGAGAAACATTCCTGCATCCCTCCAAAGCTCAGTTCCAGCCCAGTAGTGAGAGTTGCTAACACAGAAGTTGTTGTTTTGTTTAATATTAAATATAGCCCATTTTGTTAACATGTTTCAGCTTCCAAGACTGAGAGATCACAGGCAAGAGCTGTCCCAGGAAAAGCCTCTTGGGATGAATCCCCTCCCAAACATTTTAACGATGAACAGAAGCAAAGGAATTTATCTGACATGATCTATATTAAGATTTCAATATAACATTCAGCCTACAGCATTTCTAAATATGGCCAAAGATCCCTGGAGTTATTTGGCATTATTTCATCTTCCAAGGATTTTCTTTCACTTATTCTGCTGTGTTTGCATACATGGGATTCCACATCCGTCATGGAGCGAGCCTGGCTGGGCTATCACTGACTTAAAACAGGTCTCAATCCAAGGTTGGCAGGTGCAGAATTTGTGAGATTGTTTTTATTTATTTATTTTAAAAAAAGACCTTTTGACACCTGCTCAAAACTTGGAAATCCAGGGAAAATTTCAAGTGATTTCCTTAAATCAAGGGTTGAAGGAATCCTGGAACCTGCTGGGCTCATTCACTTCCAATCCCTACCTCTTCCCAACACACACCTCTGCATCCATTGGGATATCTGAGGTAAGGAACCAACACACACCTCTGCATCCATTGGGATATCTGAGGTAAGGAACCAACACACACCTCTGCATCCATTGGGATTTCTGAGGTAAGGAACCAATACACACCTTTGCATCCATTGGGAGGGATATCTGAGGTAAGGAACCACCTGTCTTCTCAAAGCTCAGCAAATCAGAACACCTCACCACAGACTGGCACTTTCATTCCTCTTCCCAAACATCAAACAAATGCCCAGGGGAAGGAAAAATGGAAAAAATTCTTCCCTGTGAGAGTGGTGAGGTCCTGGCACAGGTTGGCCATCCCTGGAAGTGTCCAAGGCCAGGTTGGACAGGGCTTGGAGCAACCTGGTCTATGGAAGGTGTTGGAATGGGATGAGCTCTAAGTCCCTTCCAACCCAAACCCTTCCAGGACAACTCTGCCCTCGCCTCACCTCGGAACAGACCTGGAGACACCTCCAGGAATTCCAGTGTCCTTTGGAGCAGGAGCTGTAGCAGGGAGCAAAGGCCAGCCCAGAAGGGACACTCACCATGACAGTGCAGTCCTCGGAGCCGCTGGCGATGACCTGGTCATTGTGGGGACACCAGTCGATGTCCAGCACCGGCCCCGTGTGGCCGCACACTGTGGGGTAGGACTTGTCAATCCTGCCTGTCTGGAGGGAAGAAGAAGAAAGAGAGCTGTGATATCCTGAAGGAAGGTGCTTCCCAAGCCTCCCTCTGCTCTTTCATATCCAGAATTCAATGAGATTTGAAATCATGGATTAGCAGAGGAACAGAGCAGCAGCTCTTCTTCAGCATCAACAACCTGGAAATTCCCCATGGAGCAAAGGAAAGGGTTCAGAGATCCAGCACAGCAGGGTTGTGATCCCACATCTCAGCACCTGCTGCCACACCATCCCTTTTTCCAGCCCAACCTTTTGGGAAGAGCAAAGTTCTGGTTTCATCTGTGCTTCTCAACAGAGACAGCTGAAGACAACCAAGCTAAAAATGTCATTGGAGAGCATTGCTGGTCACTGAATTTACCAGGTCTCCCTGGTTTCTTAAAACAGGATTTTGCTTGGATGGGAAGATTCTAGGATGCAGTTGAGCAGAGGAAAATTTTGTTTTGAGGAACAAATGTTGCCAACATGGACTGTGACAGCCACACCTGCTCCACACTTGCCTCTCCACAGCCAGAGGACCGAGGCCACCAATGCCAAGCTCCCTTCAGGGATAACATTTCCTAGAAAATGAGCTACTGAGCCACTTAAACCTCAACTGGCACAAATGCAGTGATACCAACCCAGCTGATGCTGAGACACCAACTCTGCCACTGGGCCTACATTTTGCTGAGGAGCCCCTGCAGGTCCTGAAGCACCTGATCCCACAAAGAAGGAAAAGGAGAATCACTCTCATCATCCTTCTCTCTCTCGGCCAAGCCTTGCACACAAGAGAAGCAATATTTACAATACTGAAGATGCACAGCAATAACAGCAGGGTGAGGAGGAGACTCCTCCACTTCCACAGCCACACCCCTGGTCCTGCTCCATGGGGTTTTGTTTCCAGGGAATGACCTTTTCATGATGAGTGATGAGAGAAGAGACACAGCAGGGAAAGGTCTGGGATGGGGTCGTCTTCTTTTGTGTTTAAACATGCAGAAGAAATGGTTGGAATTTCACTTGTGCCATTGGATGGGAACATTCCCCAACCTTGGAGGTGACATTCCTTAATTTATGCCTCCCACTCTGCTTCATGTGGGAGGCTGCTCCTATTCAAGGCTGATAACCAGAATAATGCTGGACATTGGCTTTAGAGGATGACTGACCTGGACCCCTCCACAAACAGCAAAACAAGATATTGATCCCAAAAGATCCCACTAGCTCCTAAAAGGCCAAATTTAGGCTTCCAAAGAAAAAGACTCAGTGATTCAGCTGCGTTTGGAATTATTAAAAGGGAAAGAGTTGTAGATGAAAAGCCATAAATCTGTCATTCAAAAATTAAAGCCTGTGTAATCCCTCTTGGATGCCATAATGTGAAATAGGATTTAAAAAATTAATACACCCAACTGCCACGTAGAATTCATCCATTTTAATTTACCCAATTAAAAGGAGAACCATGCAGAGCACACGAACTGCAGAAGGCACATGACAGGCCACAGACAAATACATGCCTGAACCAAAAAGGAAAAATAGGAATAATAATGCAAAATGTCAGGGACTGCCTGTTCTGGCTCCCTGGCAGGAATCAGTGGGATCCTCCAGGAGGAGCTCCTGGTAACTATTTCCAGGCTGCACAAGCACTTGTCAGTTCAGTTTTGGGTTTTTACAATTATTTATTACTGTGGGGAGGACAAAAATATTTCATCTGGGCAAATTAAACCCCAAACTTCACCTTTCAGTTTTGATCACAATGAACCTGCAGAGCCTGAGCAGGAGCAGCCAAGAGCCTGTGACAGCAGTGACACCCAGGAGCTGCTTCCCACCACCCGTGATGGAGCCTGGCTCTTAAACCAGGACCCTGCACTTCATAAGGAGCAGAGCTTCCAAAATCATGGAATGGGTTGGATTGGAAGGACCTTAAAGATCATCCAGTCCCATCCCCTGTCATGGTCAGGGACACCTTCCACTATCCCAGGTTGCTCCAAACCCCATCCAGCCCGGCCTTGGGCACTTCCAGGGATCCAGGGGCAGCCACAGCTCCTCTGGGAAACCTGAGCCAGGGCCTCACCACCTTCACAGTCAGGAATTTCTTCCCAGAATCCCATCTAAATCTACCCTCTTTTATCTTAAAGCCATTCCCCCTTGTCCTGTCACTCCATCCTTTATCCCAAGTCCCTCTCCAGCTCTCCTGGAGCCCCTTTAGGTGCTGGAAAGGGCTTTGAGCTCTCCCTGGAGCCCTCTCTTCTCCAGGTGAACACTCCCAGCTCCCCCAGCCTGGCTCCTCAGGGCACCTCCGTGGCCTCCTCTGGACTCTTTCCAACAGTTCCACATCCTTCCTATGCTGGGACTCCAGAGCTGCTGCAGGTGGGGTCTCACCTGAGCAGGGCAGAGGGACAGAATTCCCTGTGCATCACCTACAGACATCCCCTGTCCCCAACTGCACCAGGAGAGTGACACCAAACCCCATTTCCAACAGGGAACGGAGATGTTATTTAGCAGCAATGTGGGAGAGGCAGCAACCTCAAGCTTGTTTACCCACAAAGAATTATCAAACCAAGGAAGAGAGGACAAAGCAGAGCAGGAGGTGTCCCACACAGCAGCTCCCTGGGATCTGGCAGAGGAAGACAATCCCAGGGAGATGAAGAGCCCAGGGGCATCAACATCTTCACTTGGGCACGAAAGGAGAGACTCTGCTGCTCACCAGCAATAACCCCAGAATCATTCAACTTGGAAATAATTCCAGAATCATTTGGAAATAATCCCAGAATCATTCAGCTTGGAAAGACCCCCAAGATCATCCCACCTGTGACCAATCCCCACCTTGTCACCCAGCCCAGCACCCCGAGTGCCACGTCCGGTCCTTCCCTGGCCGCCTCCGGGGATGTACAAAAATGAGCAGCAAACATCAAAATGAGACTAAATAAGGACATAAAAGTGCTGCAGGAGGCCCCAGCAGGGCGAGCACAAGCCCCAGCCCTTGGAGAGAAGCTCCTGCCTTGTGGTCAGAGGCACCAAAGAGTCTCTGCAGAGCAGAGGAAACCACAGTGTCTTCCTGAGCACGTTCTGAGAGCTCGGTGCCGCATCCGCCCCTCGTCACCAACACCTCCAGCAGAGACCCTGTCCCCCCCCCAGGGGACAGCACAGGACAGCCACCCCCAGCAGCAGCCCAGGGCTGACCCCTCAGAGTGAGCAATCAGCAGCTCTGAACTCAGGGCTGTGTTTTACCACCTCTCAGCATCGCTTCTGCAGATTCCATCCACCGGATTCCTCCTCCCGGCGGCACTCAGCCCCCCTGGAGCAGGGAACCCCAATTCCCAGCACTGCACTGTGCTCAGAAAAGCTGGAAAAATCAGGGGTTTAGGGGATTTGCCAAAAGGGAAAGCTGCAGTAGGGTTATAAAAACCCACCAGGCTGCAAAATCACGGATCCCACGGTTTTCAACACAATTCCTTTGCAAACCAGAACACCACGAGGTTTGGCAGCTGGGTGTGTTTCCACGCTGCTCTAATGCTCCCAGGTTTGGGGATTTATTTATTTATTTGGAAAATGTAATCTTATAATTAGGAGAAGATTTAAAATAAATCTCAAGTGCTGATACACAGCTTAAAATTAACTTCAAGAAATTCAATCCTTCTCATAATCCACTGGGGCTGTGGTTTGACACACCCCTGATAACTTTTGAAATCTGGAGTTGTATTTTATAAAATGTTGGTCAACAAGTTGAAATTGAGGATTTTTAATAAAGTTGGTGTTGTCTGAATACACACTCAATATTCAGGTGTTTCAGCAAGGGGTGAATTTGCCTTATTAAATTAATTGCAATTATTAAAATTAAATTCTAATGTATTTCATGTATTTCAGATTAAAAAAAAAAAAGTTAAATAATCAGAAACATTAAACCCAGACCAGGAAAAAAGTGACAGATGAGAAGAAAAGATATAATTAAATCTAAAAGGGATGGATAAGCAACACAAGAAAACTGTTCCTAAAAGTGGGAGTTTTATGAATTAATTTGAGTGTCTTGTGATCATTTCTCTGCCAGAAAAGGGCATTTGGTGGCAGGAAACAGCTCATGGATTATGGTAAAAATATCAGGGAGAACAGCTGCTTCCCCAGCCCATGGCTGTGCTCCTTGAAATCTCCATTTAAATTAGGGAAGTGGCATCGAGTTGCACAAGCCAAAGCAGCTCCCCCCCTCCACTCTGCACAAGTTTGAGGAAGGAAATCAGGTCACAACTGCAAAGTTTGAAACCCCAACCGACTGCACCTTTTCTCTGCTAGAGAAAATACTCCTCTTTTCTTTAAATTGTGGATTTTCCTCAAAAAAACTCCTAAGTTTCATCCAGGGAACTTCTGAGCACTGAGCCTCCATCTCTGGCTGCAGCAGCTGGGCCTGGAGGAGGCAACTGGGAGAAAACTGGGCTGAAATGGAAACTCCTGCCCATGCCCAGCAGCCATCAGTCACCCCACAGCCCAGTCCAGGCATCCTGAACTAATCTGGAAGATTAGGAAGTGTTATTCCCTAAAGATCCACTGGAAAGTCAGGCATTAAGAGGCCACTGTGCTCTCCAAGAATCTCCCAGCAGTGCTCCTGTTGTTGCTTTGGCAGCTGAAGGGCTGTGACATTGGATATTGGGGAACATTTCCAGAGTCACCATCCCTGGAAGGGTTAAAACACAGGCAGCTGGGGCATTTTGTGATGTGGTTCACTTGGTCAAAGGTTGGACTTGATGAGCTTGGAGGTCTTTCCCCAACCTTAAGGATTCCATGATTCTGTGATTCCATCCCAGGCTGCCACAGAATGCACCCATGCTAGCTTAAAAAAGTTTAAAAAAACCCAAAAAACAACACAAACAGCCCTCACAGCAAACCCAACCTGCAAAATCCCATCACTGGGAGCAGGGAGTGCAGCACAGCTCCAGCATTTCCATGGATATCTGTCCCAGAAATGACATTATAACTAAAAGGGACAGAGGCAGCGCTTTTTTCCCCCCTCTCCAAAATATGATTTCCAAAGCAGGTCATCCCCCTGCTCCTTCCCAACTGCAGGAAAGCCAATGGGTATCCCAGAAGCTGAGGGCTCTGGATAAAGTGGAAAAACTCTGCTGTTGTTCAGAGGATGAGCATCCACCCAGACAGAGCAGAGCAAGGACACAGGGATCCACAAGGATCCACAGGGATGCACAGGGATCATCCCCACGAGCTGGGAACAGGTGATCTAGGGCTCCACCAAGTAAAACTTCCATTTTTACTATTGGACAAAACCTTAAAATTGTAGAGGTATTTGTACAAACCTCTGACTGTAAGACAGGGGATGGAATTTGCTGCTTTTTTCCCTGGAGGAACGAGATCCAACAGCCCCTCTGCTGCCCTCCCTTCCCTACTGCATTAGAACCTGATGATCCATTGGAATCAAGATGACAGTGATAAATATAAACTTCTTTATATAGAGGAAAATCCAAGGTGAAATAAAAGGACAAAATCCATCACACTCCCCCTAAAATGGCAGGAAAGGCTCAATAAAACCATCACAGCAAAAACCTCCTGATTTTATTCTACACATAGTTCAGAAAAAGATGATTTTCTTTCCCCCAAATCCTTCCTGGTGGAATAGGAATTGGGAAGAGCTGCTTAACAGCTCTCATATGCCATGGATGAACACCAAGGCCTGTCACTTGCAGAACAACATATTCCTTGGAGAAGATCATTCCCGAGGTGTGCACGCCCCCACCCACATGCTAATTGCCTCTGAGGGCACCATCTGATCCCAGATCCTGCAGGAATGCTGCTGCTGTGAAGGGGGTGCAGGAAGGGATCAGGAAAATGGAAAATCTAATAAAAGCTATATCCAAAAGGGACTGAATAAACCTCTGGTAAAGAAAGGCCTTATGTAACACAACTCGTGGCTGAATGGATCTTTCTGCATGAATTCAGACAAAAAGGAACATTTGCAGCAGGTTTTTCTGTGCAGATAAAAACTGCAAAGAGTTTTTGAGGAGGGGAAAAAAGAAATTTTTCTCCAGTTCTGCTGGAGCACAGATCCAGCACCAGAACCACCTCCTGAATCCAGGTGTTTCCAAGTCATCCTGCCCAACACATCAGAAACCCAGAGAATTTTTATCTGGTACCTTCCCCGTGTACCCAGAGCTTTCCCTGGGATAAGCCTCAGAGAAAACCAACTCTACAACCACAGCCCAGAACAAGCAAGGAAGTTTCCAGCTCCTTCCCTGGTGAGCAGAGCTAATGCTGATTACCCTGGCTCTTATCACCTACACAGCTCTGACCGAGAGGAATTACAACTTTTCCAAACTATGCGGCTCATTCCAACAGAGGCCAAACCCCCAGACCGAGCAACCTGTGGGAATTAGATTGTCTGATGCTCAGCAGCTCCTGCCGGAGCATGGGAATGGCGAGTTCCTGGCAAAGCCCCTGCACATGTGCGTGCAAGAAAACAGGAAGTTCAGACAAAGCATTTCCACAGGCAGCAAAGCCGGCTCGGCCGCGCCGGCTGCGGCTGCTCCGGGAGCTGCGGGGATGGAAAGAGAATGCAGGGAGGAAAGAGGATGCAGCTTTTTCACCTCCCATTGGCGCGGGGGACCGCAGTGACCCTTCGCAGCACGGGGGAGCCGGGGACGCGGCGGGGACATGGGTGCACAGGGGTTATATCCCGGACACGGGTTAATGAAATCCCGCGCACACACAAGGGTGAATTCCCCCGCACACACACACGGGTTAATGAGTTCCCGCGCTCACGGGTTAATTCCCGCGCACACACACACGGGTTAATGAGTTCCCGCGCTCACGGGTTAATTCCCGCGCACACACGCACGGGTTAATGAGTTCCCGCGCTCACGGGTTAATTCCCGCGCACACACACACGGGTTAATGAGTTCCCGCGCTCACGGGTTAATTCCCGCGCACTTGCCGCGCCGCGCCTCCGCCCCCGCCAATCAGCGCGGCGGCCGCGAGCGCTGCCATGACCATATAAGGTAAAAAGCCGCGGCCGCCGCAGTGCCGCTGCGGCGAGCGCGGGTGCGCGCGCGCGGAGGGGCGGGGCTTGCGGGAGGGGCGGGGCCTCCCCTCCCGCCGGTGTCCGCCACCCCCCCCCCGCCCCACCGAGCACATGGGTGCGGGGAGCGGGGTCCCGGGGGGCTCATCCCGCCCCAAAAACACCCCCTGACCTCCCGTTCAGCGCCGGCGGGGGGAGCTGGGAGCCACCAGTCCGGCAGCGACAAACCGCACCATAACAAAACCCTGTAATGTCACTGAGAATTGGGAAGAAAAGCTCATTAAAAGGAGTAAAATCGCCCCTTTACTGCGCTCCGGCACCAAGGGTCAGCCACATCCCAGGTAATTCCCAGTGAGCCGCAAAGCGCTGGGATTGAGCAGCCAACGATGTCGTTATGGGACATTTCCCCTGCAGAAATGCAGCAAGTGTATTTTTATGGCTCAGTTTTAAAATCAGCCCAATCCCATGGCTGAAAATTGCCTTTTTTTTCTTTTTTTTTTCCCCTTGACTATAACAACAAAGATTTTGCTGCGGGGAGCTTAATAAGTATCTGTACTAAACAAGCTCAAAAAGAAATCCAAATGTTATTTAGGGTGTTGAAGGAACTAAAGGAACAATTTCATCAGCCCGGGCTATAAAAATAAATGCGGAACACAGGAACTGGTTAGAGCAGAGCCAGCAAAGCACTGCATTGCAAAAGAACGTGTCAGGCTGGGGGTGAGGGCCACAGCTCCTCCAGCTTCCCACGGAACCTCCTCAGATGTGGATATTAAATGCCTGTGGAAGGCAGGGATGGAGCTGAGGGCACCAAGGCAGTGATAAATAAGAGGGTGGGAGGAAGAACAGAATGGATGTGAACATAACGCCAAAGATGGTACTTAAAAATGCAAAAGGGCGCTCAGAAATAACAGGAATTTCTGCCAGGGACTGAGAAAACACAGAATCATGGAATCATTAATATTGGAAAAGCCCGCTGAGACCACTGAGTCCAACTGTTCCCCCAGCACTGCCAAGGCCATCGTGTCCCCAAGTGCCACATCCACAAGGCTTTTAAATCTCTCCAGGGATGGGGACTCCATCACTGCTCAGGGCAGCCTGTTTCAATGCCTGACAACCCTTTCCATGAAGAAATTTTCCACAATATCCAATCTAAACCTCCCTTGGCACAACTTGAGGCCATTCCCTCTGGGTCTGTCCCTTGTTCCCTGGGATCAGAGCCTGACTCCCCCCAAGCTGCCCCCTCCTGTCAGCGAGTTGTGGAGAACCAGAGGGTCCTTTCCTCCAGGCTGAGCTCCCAGTCTCCCTCATCAGATTTGTGCTCCAAACACTGGGATTTAAGAGAAGAAAAGAAGGATGCACATCTCCAGCTGTCGGCATCTGTGCCGTGATGCAGCTGAATGAGGAATTCCTAAATCCAGGGCAGTGCCACCAAGTGCCACCACGCGTGGTCCAGGCAGGAGGAGGACACGTGGCCTGAGGATGAGCCCTAAGCAGGGAAGGGCTGCTGATCAGAGCAGCAAACTGAGCTATTTTGGGAGGTTGGGGTTTGGCTTTGCTTGACACGATGGAGACGTCGCTGCCTTCACTCTGCCCTGGCTGGATGGGAAGTTGTGCTGAATCCTGGGCACTAATTCTGTATTCCACAGGGCAGATCTGGAAGTGGAGCTGGGAACTGATGACAGACTGAGGACAGCTTAACCACAGGCTTAAGAGAGGAGTTTGAGGGTCACAGAGAAAAGAATGTTGCAAAAAAAGTCTTTTGATCACAAGAATTTGCTGGTTAAGCATTATAAAAAGAGATGAGAAGTATCTCCTCCAGAAGATGGATATGACTTTTCCATGCAGGACCAGGGGCAACAGGAATGCCCTTCTTGGAACCAGCTCATTCCTTTGCATCCCTCCAATGTGGGGCTGCAAGGAGCAATTTGGCTCAGGTGTATTCCTGAATTAAATCTATAAGGAGCAGTTGGGCTCAGATGCTTTCCTGAATGAATTCTGCAAGGAGCAGCTGGATTCAGATAGTTTCTGGTTTAAGTCTCAAGGAGCATTTGGGCTCAAGTGGTTCCTGGTTTAATTCAGCAAGAAGCAGTTGGATTCAGGTGGTTAAAAAAAAAAACTGAATCCCTGGCAGTAGAAAAAAACACACTTGATCATAAAAAGGCTTCTAAAATACAATTCTACGTGGAAAGTTCTGCCAGAATCAGCTCAGATGAGTCAAGCAAACAGCTTGTTTGTTTTGTTTAATGTACAGAAGGCATCAGACTGATTACAGACATTAAACACATTCATACACGGCACCGCTGAGCAGCCGCTGTCACCACAGCCTTCATTATCCCTAAAGAAATAGGGATGACAGCACAGCCGAGCAGGGAACTCCAGAAACATTCCAGCAGCACTTACCTTGTGCAGAGGCAGCACCAGGAAGGCTCCCCCACCGCTGGCATCCACGATGATGGCCACAAAGCGAGGGTTGACGGCGCAGAAGGAGCTGTCCCAGGTGACGCGGGACACGCGGATGTCGTCGTAGCACTGGTCGTTCTTCACCGCCTGGCCGAAGACGTGCCGGAATTTGCTCTGTCGTACCACCCGCCTCATCGTGTCTGCAAAAGGAGAGGGTCAGTTCCAGGGAAAGGGATGTCCTGCTTGTCCAGGAGATTCCTGGACAAGGATCAACGCTGGATGTTCTCATCAGCTCCACGGCCGCGCTTTCGGAAAGCGCGAATCTGTGGAAACACAGATTCGCTCGTTGTTCGTAGGATCGTGGAATGGTTTGGGTTGGAAGAATCCCAGAATGGTTGGGGTGGGCAGGGATCTCTGGAGATCCCCTCTGCCACAGCAGGGTCACCTAGAGCAGGTGATACAGGAATGCATCCAGGTGGGTTTGGGACTCCACACCCTCCCTGAGCAGTTCCAGTGCTCGGCCACCCTCCATGGGAAGAGGTTCTTCCTCATGTTGAGGGGAATTCCACATGGTTTCGTTTATGGCCATTGCTCCTCATCCTGTTGTTGGGCACTGCTGGAAAGAGTCTGGCACTGTTTTCTTGGCACCAAAGACTTTAAAATTTATCCCATTCCATCCCCTGCCATGGGCAGGAACACTCTCCACTATCCCAGGTTGTTCAAGCCCCATCCAACCTGGCCTTGGACACCTCCCCCTTAAGACCTGCCAAATTCTCAGCCAGCTTTGCCTTTTCCTTCTTTTATTAACTAAAATTTAAGGTTATTTTGCACCCAACCCAATCTGACTACATTTCCAGGGGGCTTTTACAGAATTTGCCAGTTAAACATTAATTTCCCCACTGTAAATGTGTTCCCTGACTGCAGTAAAGGAAGTTCCTAATCCCAAAAGCAGTTTTTAGACAAGTCTCCACATATTTTCAGGGATAAATCTAGTCTTGGATTGAACTTGTTTACTTTCAAGTCAGACAGGGTCCAGAAGATGTAAATAAAAATGCAAGCTCTCAAAATCCGGTGTTCCTGTGAAGTGGTTCCACATGTTCCCTAGCTTCCAGTTCTTTCTTCTAACTCCAAAATCACCCTAAAAAAATTTGTTTCCTAGGCAGAAAGGAGTAATGGAAACAAGTTAATGACTCCAATTAACTTGGTGTGTCTGTAGCATTTCTTGAGAAAAATTATTTTCAAGAATGCTGGAGGTTAGAATAGAGGGAAAGGGAATTGGTGTGGAAAATTCCAGCACCTGGGAGAAGACACAGGCACAACACAATCCCTTGGACTAGGGATACAACCTATGGAGCCCTCACACCTGGGAAGGGCTTTTCCCATCATCCCAGACTTTCTCCCTCAGAGAAGATGGAACAGAAGAGGAGCCTCCATACAGCATCTTGCTTTTACATATGGGAAAAATATTTCTGTCCCAGTCTCGAGAGATAGCCCAAAAAAAAAAAAGGGAAAAAATAAAAATAAGCAGAGTCCACCTCCTATGTCTCCTCCCAGAAGGTCCCAAAGCACATGGAGAGACTGGGAAAAACTGCCCAGTCCCTGGAGCTCCTCACTCCAGTGCAATGTTCCAGAGTGAGAGACTGGGAATGTGGTTCTATCCCAAATCCCTGCTCCCAGGCTGTCTGCTGCAAACGTGATGAAAGCTCCCAGGGCTGTCTGTGACTGCAAAGGCTTCGCAGGGAAGCGCCGAGCGAGCGCTGATGGCTGTTTTGTAGTCTGGGAGGTGAAATAAAAAATTAACCACGACAAAAAGCAGGATAACTGCAGGGAAGCGCTCATCAGAGCCGGGAAATGCCACGGAATGTGTTTGAAGAGGAGGGGAAATGTTCCAATTAACCAAACAGACAGCTCTGCAGAGAAACTCTCCAGTTCTGCAGAGGTAAGGGAGAAGGAGCAGAGGATTTGTTTTGCACCAGAGCCCATTTGGGAACTGGCACTGGTCACTTCCACGGTGGCTCAGCTGCTGGGACAGGGATGTACCAGTGCCACTGGAGCCACCAATGTGCCCAGTTCATATGGATTTAGGATCAGTTTTGGGGTGGGGACACCTGTCCCAGGTGTGGGGTGGAGGCCACCGAACACCTTCACGCACCATGGGCTCCACGGGCATACCCAGCCATGGAGAGCAGGTAGGGGTTCCCAACAGTACCTTTGCCATACTGATATTTTAAAGAGAATTAAGACTGTTTAAGAAAAAAATAGGTTTTAAATGCAAAATTTTGGGAAGAACTGAGGTGTTTAAGATGTCCACAGAAAAGAGCTATATGGAAATTGTTAATGATTTCTGTCCTATTGAAGCTAAACTTAGGCTCCCTCCCTACTTCCATTAGTTACTGCAATTGTGTAATGAACTTTCTGCCAGCTGTTTCCCTCAGAGCACAAATCAAAGGCCTGCTCCGTGCTGGACACACCCCGGAACACCAGGGTGTGATGGGAAGTCATAAAGCAGGAGCTCCAGCCAGCAGGTGAGAGCACTAAACAAAATCATGGAATGGTTTGGGTTGGAAGAGACCTTAAAACTCATCCAGTTCCACCCCCTGCCATGGGCAGGGACACCCTGCACTACTCCTGTCCAACCTGGCCTTGGACACTTCCAGCACGATCCCAGCCTCACCAAATCATGCACGAAGAAAAAGTGAATTTCAACTCCAAGATGCCCAAATGACAAGAAATGCTGAAGTCTCAAGGTTCAGTCAAGACACATCATAAAAAATGCAGTTCCACACCCAGTTATTGATTTGTATCGACTCCTTCCAAGCCCTGTCACACAATTCCATCCCCAGGGCCCCTCCCAGAGCTGGGAAGGCTCAGCTGAACCTCTGAGGCCATGGCCAGGTCTGGCAGTGAGCACCATGCAGGAGCAGCATCACCCCCACCTTCCCACCATTCCAGGTGACCCCAGGCCACCCCCAGGATATTGGGAATGTTCTCCCAAGCCCAGTGTGACACCTCAGTCCTTTGCCACCCCTTGCAGCAAACTCTTTTCATCATCTGACTGCACAACTCATCCAGGAGCAGGGAAAAGGCTCCTGCTTTGTGCACGGTGGATTTCCAGGAGTGTTCACCCCCTGGCAACATTCCCACCCTGCTGTGAATCCAGATTAAAATCAGATTGCTGGGAAGAAGGTAAAGAGAAGGTTTGAACTTGTCGTGCTGAGCCAGCACAGCAAATTGCCTGGAATCACATCCCACAGAGCCAGGGGGCTGGGAATGGGGCTGCTCCAGTGCTGGCAATTCAGGTGTGATGGTTACAAAGGATTATTTGTATCACTTGGATAATTGTATCACTTCTTCACTTGATCAATACCAGAACAGCCGGAAAAAAACCACCTAAATTTCAAATATCAGATGCTGGGGATCTGTCGCCCCTTCCACTTTCACAGAAGAGAAACTCTTTACCCCATGGTGAAATCCTACTACTTGATTTCCCTCATTTTCACCCTTTGATGCAAAGGATAATCATTTGGTTTTCTATAAATGACTTTTTAAAAATGCAGAGAGTTCAGATGCCTCCAAAAATATCCTTATTTGTTCCAAAGGGATCTGTTAGAACACACCTTCCCTGCCCTCTTCCCCACCTACAGCTCGTCATCCTTAGCAGGAACTCTCTGATCAACACATGGTGAGCAGCCTCCAAGTGCTCATTTCCATAGCAAAGGGAGTGATTCTTGGCGTTGGATCAGAGCCATTTTGATCTGGCAGCTCTCCAAGGAGAAGGAGGGGGGAATGTGCTGGTTGTGGTTGGAGGGAGCAGCGACTGTGGCTCTTTCAGCTCACCAGGGAGAGCAGGTGAAAAACCCAAGGTGGGGGGACAGGGAGCCTGAGCACCCCAAAGAGTCCCTGCCACAGACTGTCCCTAAATGGGAAGAGTGTTAAGTTTCCTCTTTGCTTCTCAATTCTGCTGTTCAAAGGATGCCCTCCCTTCTCCTCTTCCTCCTCATCCATCTCCAAAAAAATCCACAGCTCAGTTTGGTTGCTGCAAGTTCTCTCAGCAGAGTCACAGGCATGAGCTCCAGGCTTAGCCAATTCATGGAATGGTTTGGAAGGAACCTGAGAGGCCATCCCATTCCACCCCCTGCCATGGAGAGGGACACGTCCAACCTGGCCTTGGGCACTTCCAGGGATCCAGGGGCATCACAGCTTCTCTGGGAAACCTGTGCAAGGGCCTCCCCACCCTCAGAGACAGGAATTTCTTCCCAGTATCCCATCTAAATCTACCCTCTTTTGTATTAAACCATTCCCCCTTGTCCTGTCACTCCATCCTTTATCCAAAGTCCCCCTCCAGCTCTCCTGGAGTCTTTTCTTCTCGAGGTGAAGACCCCCAGGTCCCCCAGCCTGGCTCCAGAGCAGAGGGGCTCCAGCCCTCAGAGCAGCTCCGTGGTCTCCTCTGGACCTGCTCTAACAGGTCCATGTCTTTTTTGTGCCACTTTTAGGATTATCAGGTGAGACACCGACACCTGAGATGATTCACCCTAAGGAAAGGCTGACTCAGCCTCTATCACACTTGCAAAAGGATGACCTGGGTGGTTCAGGGAGCCTCGGTGACTTTGGAAATACCCAGGTGGCTAAGGAAGTGTATCCATGGCTAACGGGGCTGTGCTGGGGATTTTCTCTTAGGAAGTGGACTTGGAACATGAGCATTAAAAAAAGAAGTGAATTAGATCATTATCTATGCTGTTAAACCTTGGCTAAGGAACTCCCTACCCACTTGCTAGACAGAATACATTTCTGGGGGGTAAAGTGCAAAATTAGAGGATTTAAAACCTCCTGACTGGGAGCTGAAAGGCCTTTAAATTTTGCCAGAGTTACAACCCTCAGCAAAATTAAAACAGAAGCTTTGGACACCCTGCAAAGGCCTCCACAATAGAAGTGCTGACAGATCTACGGCTGCTGAGCTCCTGGATCCCGCTCGGCCACACACGGCATCTTGGTGGGGACAGAGGAACGAGCCTTCAAACCTCTTCTTTATTCCCTCCCTGAGTGACTTCCAGCTGAATTTTACCAAAACTTGGGGTTCATCTGCCAGTGTGTGCCCTCTGAAGAGCCCAGCCCTTGTGGCAGCTTCTGAAAGGACCCTGGGAAGGCTGGATGCCGCCGGCCGCGCTCGCACAGGGACACTTTTCATTCCGCTCCTTTCTGATCTCCCATCACGATGTGTCACAAGAGCTACCATGAGTTTGCCCATTTTCCTGTTTATAAAGGATTTATCTGTCTCAAGAATCCAACAGATGGATTTCTGTGGCTTCGGAGGGTTTGCAGCCTGCTTATGCAAGAGGAAATGCATCCTGCTAGGGAACACTTACAGGAAAACCCCCCACTAATGGCAAAATCCTGCTCAGCCCATGTGATTGTGATCCCTTCTGGAAAGGGAGGCATTGGAATAAAAGGCCAGTTGAAGTCAGACAGCCAGAGGCTACTGTTAAGGGGGGTGAGGAGATACAAATCCAGTGGATAGGGAGAACAGCATTTATAAAAGGTTGGTATTTGGGACTGGAAAAGCTCTTCCTTAAGTGGAAAAAGTCAAGTTGCAGCTGTTGATGGTGAATCCCCAAACTCCCAGTCTGAGCCTTGCTGAGGAGCTTTGGAATAAAGGTCCAGTCTTAATTGTTAAAAAATGAGAAGCAGATTAAGAAAAATAAAAATTAAGAGGTCAACAGTTGGACTTGATGATCTTAAAGGTCTTTTCCAACCTCAATAATTCCACGGTTCTATAGGCAGTGAACCAGCAGCAATTATGAATGGTGTTATGGGATGGATGGGGTGCTGGGGTCAGCAGGGACAGGGTATGGTCCCACTGGTGAAATTGCAAAGTGGGAAAGGATTCTCAAGTACCAACTGTGAGGCCTCAGTGGCCTCATCAGCAAAACCTCATCAGCAAATCATCTCTGTGCTCAGAGCTGGTTTTACAAAAAAATCTAGGAAGTGTGTTATAATCCTAAACCCAAACCAGGCCATGGATGTTCCAAGCTGCCCCAGAAAAGCCCACAAGGATCTGCTAATTCCTTCCTCGGAGCACTTTGAACATCCTATGGAAGATGGGGTAGAGAGCCACACTGGAAGGGAGGGCAGAGGCATTCAGGGGGTTTGAGGCCATTGAAACACCTCCATCCCCTCGTGCTCCTCACAGCAAGGAAGGCTCCAGCACTGTGGGCCCAAGGGAGCAGGGACTGAGCCAAGAGCTGCACCCACTGAGAAAAGGCACAGAGACCTCCAGGTTATTTCCTAATCGCTCCCTTCTGGCATTTTTTTTCACTTCAGAGCCTTGGTTGTGCAAGCTCTGGGGTTCTCAGTGACCCAGGGCCATGCCCAGCCACAGGGACACACGCTGCCCTGGGCTCAGTCCAGCTGCACACCTATTCCAGGGAAATCCTACCACCAGTGTCACCAGCATGGCACCAGCAAGGCTGGAGGAGGAATCAGCATAATAAAATCCCAGAATGGTTTGGGTTGGAAGGGGCATTAAAGCTCACCCAGTTTCACCCCCTGCCATGGGCAGGGACACCTTCCACTAGCCCAGGTTGCTCCAAGTCCTGTCAAATGTGGCCTTGGACATTTCCAGGGATGGAGCAGCCACAGCTTCTCTGGGCAACCTGGGTCTTACCACCCTCACAGGGAACAATTTCTCCTAATATCTCCTCTAAACCTACCCTTGTTCAGTTTGAACCTATTCCCTGTTGTCCTGTCACTCCATGCTCTTGGAAAATTTCATCTCCCTCTCCAAGAATCTATGGAACCAAAGAACTCAGTCTCGTGATTCGAAGTCTTGCAAGACTTGGGTAAAGAAGGAAGTGGGGGGAAGAAATGTCACGTGGCCACAAAAAGTTCAGCTCACCCCACAACGTCACATGAAAGCTCAGCAGAAAAAGGGAACAGCCACGAATGCCTTGATGCAGTTTCTGTGCTTTTAAACACAATTCTTTTCCCTCTGTGTGTCCCTTTTCCAATCAATCCATATCCAGTCCATTGCTGACAGAACTGTTGTTTTCAGCTGTTCAGAGTTATTTAAAACAAAGGTGAACACTACTACAGATGGTCACAATTCCAAAACACATCATATTTGTGTGCAGATTATTTTCAGTCTTTGGTTACTTGAGCCTAGGTTGAGCAAGACCCTGCCATCTGATTTCACTTCATTTTAAAGACAAAAAGCTGGAATATGAACATAATACTGAAATTTCCAGCTGTTCTACCACTGGCAAGATTCTATTTTGGGATGGGAACCTAAACCACAAACTACCAGGGAATTTGATTATATCTCAACTGGGGAGCCCAGCACATTCAAAAATGTAACACAACCCAAACTTTGAATAAGCTGAAATTTCTGTTCTGGAAGAAGTGCAAGGTGTTGGCTGCAACCTGTGAAACACTTGATACAACTCTGGATTTCAGAGCTGTAACCTGAAATGATCATATGAAAACCTTCAGAATATGAAGAACTCTTGAGTCAGAAGTGCCTGTAGAGCTCAAATCTCCCAGGATCACCAAGGACTCGTTATTTCCTGAGGGTTTACCTGTGTGTGCTCGTCTCACATCTCCCCCCTGGGGCTATTTTCACTTCAAGATTTCCAGGGATACAATTCATCTTCTGGGGAATCACCTGGTTGTGGAAGGTGTCCCTGCCTGTGGCAGGGAGGTGGAATGAGATGAGCTTGAAGCTCCCTTCCAAGCCAAACCCTTCTGGGATGATCTTACCACTCCCACACTCTGTCACTGTATCTCCACATCCAGCATTACATCACTGACCATAATTTGCAGTGACAAAAGGACGCCGCAGTTAAAGTCATTACCCTGAACTGAGAGCGTTGTCTGGCTTCATTTAATCTGTGTCATCTACCAGAAAGGCAGAGCAATGAATGCACACAAAAATCATTACACAAAATAATTCAGCAGGAGCCATAGAGTGATGGAGAAGCAGCAAAGGGAGACACCAGCAGGAATGGGAGTTCTGCTGCCCTGGAGCAGCAGCCTCCAGACAATCTCTTCTTTTGGGTTTATATCTTTTAGAGCATCCTCTGTCAGCTGGCACCAAAGCTGCCCCACCACAGAGCTGGTGGGGGATGTTACCACAGGCTGGACAAAAAGGGTATTAAAATGAAAAGAGGAGAGCAAAGTGGAGATAAAAATAAAGGATTAAAACTAAGGACAAAACCTCATAAAGTAGCATACAAAATATAGGGCTAAGAGAGCAGGGATTGAACATTCCAGGTGCCTCAGTGCATTCAAATCCAGGCTGGAGCATGGAAGGTGTCCCTGCCCATGGCAGGGGGAGAAGGAGATGAGCTTTAAGGTCCCTTCCAACCCAAACCATTCTGAGATTCTGTGATCCCTGCATTTCAGCTTCTGCTTTTGCTGCCAGCAGAGACAGTTGCACGGTGGCTGGACACCACAGAAGCTTTTTACTGGACAAGGAAAGGGAAGCCTCCCACACACTCCCACCTCCGACACCGCTGTTCCAGCAGCCGACCACAGAAGGCCGTGACCTTTCACATCATCCCCTGCAAAAATCCTTCCTTTTCTTTTCCACTGGAATAAACACCAGAGAAGCTTCTTTGCACACTGTATCCCATCCACTGCCAAGAGACAGAGCAATATCCTGAACAACAGCCCTGGGAGCTGCAGCCAGAGACACCACAGCAGCCCCAGGGACGTTCCTGACACCCATGGGGAGGAGGGAAGAACGGGGCTCCAGACCACACCGTGATCCCAAGGGAAACACGAGCAGGAGTGCATGGCTCTCCCAGGATTCCAGCAAAGGGAATCCAGTGATAAAATGCTTCTCCCCAGCACTGACCTAGTTCTCTTATCAGAGCTAACAGGGAAGTAGCAATCTGGTCAGAGCTGCTGCCCCAGCCTGCTGGATTCCTCTCTCACTCAAAGGTTACATGCCAACGTTTTCCAGACCTATTCCTGAGACACACTGGAGGCTTTTCTTTTTTTTGGGGAAAGGTTGGTGGTTATGAACAGAAAAAGAGCTGTTCCCCAGCACAGCTTCATGAAATTCTCAAATCACCATCAGATCCCAGCATTCCCAACCGACCAAGCAAGCACCTTTTTCTAACAGAAAAGGTGTTGCTCCTTGGCCAAAGTCCCTCTCCAGCTCTCCTGGGACCCCTTTAGGCAGTGGAAGGGCTCTAAGGTTTCCCTGGAGCCTTTTCTTCTCCAGATGAACACCCCCAGCTCTTCCAGCCTGGCTCCATGGCAGAGGGCCTCCAGCCCAATCCCCAAAGAAATAGATAAGCTGTTTTTTATTCTTCAATTGCAACATCCCTTGGTATCTATAGGAAAAAATTCTAAACATTAAAGGTGTTTTAAGAGATAAACAGTCTCACAGATAAAAGGTTGCAGGTCCTAATTCTCCTAGAGCACTGCACCATCAGGGAACCAGGGCTTGCAGAACCCTCTGCTCCAAACACCAAATTAACAAAATTCCTCCCAAATCTGGAATAAGGCAGAAACAACAGATCAGCACAACCAAGGCTCCCAAAGAGCCTGGCCAAGAGTGAGTCAGACTGACCAAGTGAGGAGCAGTGTTCTCCACATGACCCGGCCTGACCACAGTGGCTCCGAGCTCTGCTGGACCGAGCACAGCTCCAGCCCTGGCGGGAGCCTGCGGAAAAGCCAGAGCTGCCTTGGGGAATGTGACCTGGGAGCAGCAGCATGACCAAGTGCCATGGCAGCACCTCATGGATAACACCACATCTCCTGCTCTAACAGCTAACAGGATGGGCTGGAGTCCTGGAGGATGGCTCAGGTAGATTGGAGGTACAGCACACTGGAATTTCGAGTGGACACACTCTGCTCCAAAAAGTGACAGTGAGCTTGGCTGGCACATCCTGAGTAACACCTTCTTCCACTTCTCAACAACACCCACCCAACAGGTGAGGCCCCCACACTGAACTACTTTTAATGTTCTCAGAATAACCCAAAGAGCAGTGAATTGTCAAAGAGTCAAAACAACATCCTCACCCCAGGACGTGGGACGTTTGGGCTGGACAATGCCAACATCTCGGATTTTAATGCAGTACAAACAAGCTGCAAAATGAATCTCAGTGCTCCCAGTTGGAACTGGCGTGTGTTTCTCCACATTTCCATTTGCTGTCCTGCCAGCTCTTCTGGCCAAGCAGCCTATAATTCCAAGAGCACCATTGTCATTCTGTCCTGTTTCCGTAACGTGCAATTTGAAATCAGGGCTGGGGGAGGGAGGACAGGGCTGGAGGAGGCTGAAACTCAAATCCAGATAGTTCAATCTGCTCACTTGATTTTAAATCCCTGTCTCATGGTGCCAGTTACAGCATCTGTTTTAGCAGAGGCTTCCAAGTTCAAACACATTTCCTCTGTCCTACAGATGTTCTTTCTCACTAACCTGTCATGGGGTGACAATGAGGGGGCACAACCTGGTGTCAAACCATAAGGGTGACACAAAGCACCTTTCTCACTTCTCTGGGCAGGCAAGAAACCAAAAATTAACTTAGGGAAGTGGATTTAGTCTATTAAGGAGCTTTAACAAACATCCTAGGCTGTCAAGACAGATTTCAGATTCCTACCTGTGTCCTTGACACCTCCATGGCCCCACAACCACCTCTGAGCTTCCCTGACAGGGAGAATCACCCACCCCAACACTGGGCAAAGGCTGATTCCTTGGGAAATTCTTGGACCTTCAGCTGGCTGCTCTCAGCTGGAGAACTGGTTTCCAGTGAAGAATTACAGCCTGTGCCTTGATGACCTTTAAGCTTTACTTACCTGTTGGTTTGACAGTCACGTTGCTGCACGTGCAGCCCACACTTCCAGTCCTTTGGGAATCCCTGTGGCATTTCCAGCAGCTCCAGAAGAGCCCAGCCAAAACAACAGAATTACACCCAGATAAGCCCAGCTGGTTTTTATGGGAGCTTGCAGAGCACTTAAGAATACCCTGAGTAGAGCAGAAGATGGATGTGGCAAAGCAGGGATACAAAGAACAAAAAGATAACCTTTACCCCCAAAGAAACATCAGGGAGCCAAGGGAAGAACAGAGAGATAACCCCAGGGTAGCCTGACCCTAACCAGGGGCACCCACCTTAAACAGCAGCACCTTAAAACACCACACAGAAGAAATTGTTCCAGAAAGGAGCAATTTTCCTGGCAGTGGCCAAGAAAAAGATGCTGGAAGCACAGCAACACTGAGCTAGAAGAGTTTTGTGCCCACCCTTCAGGCTGTGCTAAAGCAGAATATATTGCAGAGGAATGTCTGGCAACTTGTGTTTGCCTAAGTTGGCTCAGGATTCTCTCCTGCCTTGCAAATTGATCTCAGCAGATCCAAAAATTCAAATAAACTTTAAAAAGTATCACTGAAAACTTTTAAAAAATGCAGTACACCTCCTGTTGTGAATGAGACAGCTTTGGGCCTCCAGCCTCCAAGATATGGTATAATTAAATAAGTACTGCAGAAGGGAATTAAGTAAGAAATTAAAAGCGTGACAATGGTCATTTATCCCATGTACACATCCCACCTGGGAAAATACCTGAAGCCTGTGTAAAACAACAACTCCACCTAGTAGTACATGCTAAAAGTATTCCCAGCTTAGGACCTGCCAGACCCTGAGTAAAATGTGTCACCTCACATTCCCAGCTTGGAAGGAAGGATACCAATCTGTTTCACTCAGGTATGATGAAAAATGCCAAGGAAATGCCAAGCAGACACCCTGAGTCAGCTGGGGGATCCAGATCCCAGCAGGAAGCAACAAACCATGAGGGCTTTTAAAGTATTTAAAGTGAAAAGGGGAGAAAAAAAAGCTACTCCAGGAGGTAATTCCAGCCCTGAGCAGGTGCCTGAGCACTGAGGCTTTGCTGATGACAATCTTCCCTATCAAGCCATCATCTGCCCAGCATGGCCAGTTTGCCCAGTTCCCAAGGGACACACTGCTTCCTAGGGATTGAATTTGTTACCGCCTGCTAATCCCTGGAGCTGCTAATTACACCCATTATCAGTTTGTCCAGCATCCAGGTCTGGCACACTGTAAAATGTCAAGTCCCCATCAGGTTTACAGACTGCTTTGGGTTAGCTTAGGGACCTTAAAGCCCAACCCATTCCACCTCCTGCCATGCAGGGACACCTTCCACTCTCCCAGGTTGCTCCAAACTCCATTCAACCTGGCCCTGGACACTTCCAGGGATGGGGCAGCCACAGCTGCTCTGGACACTCTGTGTCAGGGGCTTGCCACCCTCACAGGGAAGAATTTCTTAAATCTAAGTCGAATTTCCCCTTTTTCAGTTTGAGTCCATTGCTACTTGTTCTGTCACAACAGTTCCTGATGAAGGAATGCTTAGGGATGGGATGATGCAAAATGTGCTGCTTCAATACTGCAGATTTTGATGTTTATTTGGGAGAAACAATGGATTTTCAAGGACTCCGGAACATGGTCTCCATGGCAACTATATGCAGAACCAGGGGGGAGGGAGGGGAAGTTCCCATATTTCCAAATACTCAGAACTGAGTAATTTGAACTCCATTTTCCAGGGATTACTTAAACCAGCAACTGCAGGTGCAATGCACTGCCCAGGTTCATACAGGGATGCAAACAAGGAATAGTTTCAGGCACACCATTCCCATGGAGTTTTATGAAATCCTGCTGAGACACATCTGCTAAAAATGCAGAAATGTGCCTTAACGTTCAGCTCAGAAGAATTATTACCTATGTGCTTGTTCCTACATAGATGGCAGCCAAAATCTGGAAAACCACAGGGAAACCCTGGTCCTTCCTAAGAGGAACATTTGGCTTCAAGCACAGCTCAGCAACACTCCAAAGAGAGCTGTGAGCTCATCTCAGCATCAGGCTGAGCCTTAATCATTTTAAGTCAGATCCCACCACTGGTTTATTTCCATTGCTCTTTCAAATTCAATTATTAAAAGAGGAAAACAAGACAAACCTAATTATGCTGGGCTGAGAGGCCCAGCTCAATGTCAGAGTCACTGCAACTTCTCCCACCAAGAGCCAGACCTCAAACATCACCACAGGCTCAGCAAAAAGCAGATTAGAGATCATTATTGTTATCACCAACAAAGCCAGTGTTGTTGAAGAAGCAAAGTGGTCATGCTGAAGAAATTGCCCTTTCCCCAGTGCAGGTGATTCTGCCTTGATTCTCCCTCTAAGTCATCAGCACAGAGGAGAAATTGTCCAAAAGGCCACATTTTGTCACTTTCAGACCAAGGAGATCTATCCACCATGGGCTTATCAGAAGCCTTCAAAACCCACAGGTTTTTCCCTTTGAAGGTAGCAGCAGATGCCATTTTCAATATTTCTCTGTCAATTTCCTGACCTACAGAGCAGGATCTTAAAGTTTTCAGGATGTTCAATCACAAAATCCTCTTCCATTTGAGTTGTCTGCTCCAAGGGATCCCCTCTGTCTTATTGGCATCAGGAATTTCATGGGACAGGGAATAAAGTAAAATTATCCACTTGCCACACCAACAGCCACCTTCTACTTTCCAGCTACATCATTATCTCCAGCCATTAATCCTGATTGGATTTATATTCCCTACACAACCCTGTGAACACAACTAATGGCTGGTGATACAACTAATGGCTGGTATATTCCATTAGGATCCTCTCCAGACAATTTGTTCCTCCAAGGACAAGCCCTGCAAAGCTGCCAGTGAAACCTGGGAGCAGCTGAGCAGTTCTGTGTCACGCTGGTATTTCACATGCCTGTGTGTGGTTTGAGATGAGAAAAGCCACAAAAAGTCATGTACTGAACAATTATAACCTCAAAAAGAAACAAATAATCCATTTTTTTTGCACAGTTACTCACAGGAGGAAAAGCAGAACAAAGCAATCCCATTACCAGATAAAAAGAAAGGGCCCAGTAAACAATTTCCAACCATACTGGTGGAGCCAACACATCCAGAAAAATGAACTTTCACTGCTGCTTTCCTGAGTCACTCAGCTAAGCCCAAAACCTTTTTCTGCTTCATTTTAACTTGGTGTTCACCCTCACCAGCAACTGTGCACAATGTGACAAAAACTCAGCAGTTCCCATCTTGTCAGCCACAAGCTAGCAGCAGCCTGACTCTTCACACATGGCTCCAGGAGCTGCCTAAACTGAAGCTCTGAGTGGTTTCTAATAATACCAGTTTCAGAGTTACCCACCAGAATATGCCAGCCCAAAAATACTAAGTGGGGGAGATTACAGGGAGCAAGCTAGAGGAGAACACAGACATTTCATTCTTGTTCCTATGCCCTGCAAAGGCTTAAACTGGGGCACTTCAAATCCTCAGTGAGTTTCTGTTCCAACACATCCTCCGAGAAGGGCTGAGATTATCACAAAACCCTCAGTAAAACAAAATCAAAACAAACAAACGCAGACTTTAAAAGTCAAGTGAAAATGTGCCTGTGAGCTTGCCCAAGAGGACATTCCTGGCCCTGGGAGTGGTGCACTGATGACCTCACCGAGCTGCAAACTCAGGCCAGGAAGTGTTTTGCTCGTGTCTTCAGAAGGGGAAGCTGGCATCCCAGGGATATTCCTTGGAATTGATCACCAAATGAAACCCAGGAGCATAAATCCCCTCCCCATCACAACACAACGTTTTGTTTAATGAGTCATTTATGGCAAATGTTGGACGTGGCCACCACGATGTCACTGAGGGCAGAGCTCGGCACCCTGTGCTGCATCACCCAGGGAAAAGCTGATATTTCCCCCTTCTGCACATTCCTCCTCACTGCCATTAAACTGAATCCCTGCCTTTCGCTTGGAGTGAATCCCAGAAGTGACAGATGCAATAAGCATGAAGATTTCACTTGAAAAAATCCAATGATGTTTGAAAAGACAGCTCAGGAGAAGACAGTGCAATGCCAACAGAGAACACAAATGCTGATTAAAGCAATCTGGATGAAAGGCTACAAGTGACCATTGAAAAAATTACCATTATGAAGTGCTGTACTGAAACAAACACCAAGCAAATGCTGCCTGACGTGTCCCCGTGTGTGTCAGGTCTTACTGGGGCTACCAAAAACACAGCAAAACACATATACCCAAAATAAACACGCATTGCCACAAAAGTATTTGATCTTCTACCTTTGTGTAAACAGTCCTTAGCAAACACCACTATTAGCTGCAATAAAACCTTCCTGCAAGCACACAGCCATCTGGATTTTTCCCCCCCTCCTTGAGCAGAAGGGATGATTCAATGCTCGTTATTCAAATGAAAATGGAATAAACCCTCTCCTGCCTCCCGCACACGACACCCGCTGCTTTCCCCACATCCAAACACGCTGCTCCCAGGACATGCTGTGCCAGTTCACACCATTTTCCCACACTCCAGAGCTCCCCTCGTGCGTGCCATGGAGGCACACAGAGGGAGAGGATGGCACCAGGTAATTTGGGAACAGCCTGGCCTAAAATTAAAACAAAATCGGGAAATTCAGCAGCGAACTGAAAAATCAGCGGCAGCCTGGTGTGTTCAGAACATCCCTCTCTGATTTTGCCACCGTCCTTGGTCTTGCTCCAGTAATCCCCACGCACATCTGCACAAACAGACGTGCTCAGACCAACTCCAGCTGCTAAAAAAACCCCAACCCTAACGCATCTCACTTATCTTCAACAATAAAAATGCTTCCATCGGGTTCACTTTTGTTTCCTGGCACCTTTCCCTGCCTTTTTTTATTTTCTGCTTTTTTCAGACCTGTATCCTGTGTAATCAGTCAGTTAAGGCATCACAATGTCCTACAGCTGAACCTCTGTGTGGTGGTGTCAGACACCTGCCCATGTGTCCAAGATGTTCCCTCGTGCTGTTAACAGAATCGGTGGGAATTTCATAAAGCACAGGTATGGACCAGCATTTTAATTCCAGCCTTTGGCATATTAAACAACGTGGCTTCCTGCATAGGAAAACAAAGCCCAGGGACATCTGCCCGCAGCAAAGGGATAGGATGAGATGCTCCTTAAGGTCCTTTCCAACCCAAACCATTCTGGGATCCCCTGGTGATTCAATGACATGTCACACAGCCCCGGAGTCCACACATCTGCACAGCCTGCAAAGAGCCCCTAATAACGGCGTGACAAGGCTCTATAGGAGCCTCCGAAAAATAAACCCAAACTAAACCCCCATCAGGGCGCTCATCTTTTGTCCTCTGCCATGGTGCACAGCGGGGACGGGCGCTCCGGGGGCGGCACACGCCGGTGGCACCGAGCGGCTGCTGCATCGCCGGGCGGAAAAGAAGGGGGGGAAAAAAAATGAAAACCAAAAACGGGAAAACGTGCCGAACAAAAGCCCCCCAGCGCTGTCCCCGCCGCGGCATCAGGTGCGCGGCGGGAGCGCCCGGCGCCGCCGCCCCGCCCCGGGCTTGCCCTGCCCGGCGGCCCCGGCCGGATGCGGATGCGGCGGCGACCCCGCGCCGCTGCCTAATAAGGAGGGAGCGGGGAGCGGCCGGGGCCGAGGCGGTGCGGGGAGGGCGCTGCCGCCGCGGGCCCCGCGCTGACAGCGGCCGCCGCCTCACGGAGGGCTCGGCGGCCCCGCGCGGGAAGGGCCCGCCCGGCCGGACCCCCGCCCTGCCCGGCTCCCTCCCGCGGGCACCGCGCCGCCCGCTCTGCCGCAGCCCCGCTGGTCGGTACTCCCCAGTTCTCCCCGCTCGCCCTCACCGCCCCCGAGCCGCACCGCGATCCCGAGCCGCCTCCCGCGTCCGCTCCTCAGCCCGGCGGAGCCGCCGCCTCCGCCTCCTCCTCCGCCCGCCGCCGCCGCCCGACTGAGCGCCGCGGGGCGGGGCGGGGCAGAGCGGCCGCGGGTGCCGCCCCCGTTGGCCACGCCCATAGATGTCCACGCCCATTCAGTCTGGCCCGCCCTCTCCATGGGGGCGGGTCGAATCGGTGAGTGACGGCTCGGCCAGCCAATGGCCGTGCGGCTCTCCCCACCACGCGCGGTCGCGCGCTCTCGGGCCCCGCCCGGCCGCCCCTCAGCGGCGAGTGGGGGCGGGAGGTCATGAGGGACCTGAGGGGTCGATCGTGTCCGCCCTGGGGACCGGCCACGTCCTCCCTGGGGACCAGTCCTGTTCGCTCCGTAGGACCGGTCATGTCATCCCTGGGGATCAGTCATGTCATCCCTGAGGGATCGATCATGTCATCCCCGAGGGACCGATTGTGTCCTCCCTGAGGGATCGGTCATGACATCCCTGAGGGACCGATCGTGCCCTCCCTGAGGGATCGGCCGTGTCTGCCCTGAGGGGTGAGATGAGCTTGCTGTCCTCAGAGGTAAGGCTGAGGAGAACCAGTAGCTTCACAAGAAAACAACCGCATCACCTCAGGCTGTCACACCAAATCACAGTGGCTGTGGTGAAAAAAGGACAGTGACAAAAACCCCTGCTAAAGACTGCAGAGCTTGACCCCAGCTCAGAACCACACTCCAGCAAGACACCCATGGCAGAGGCTCGACACCAGAGGTTCTCCCCATTGCGCTGTGGTAAAGGCAATTTGGGGATGCTGTAAGGTTTGTATCTGTGTATCTGTGTATCTGCTGTGACAGGTCGGGCGAGCACTTTGCACACACACCTGGCGGCACACAGGTGACACCGCCACACTCGGGGCCACCGCGGCCTCAGGGAGCCCGAGGGGCGGGTGAGCAACACCCGAGCCCACAGCCCTCAGTGTTACCATACATGGCCAAAACCAAAACTCCTCGAGCTTCCTCATCCGTTTGGGCCGACGTTTGCACGTTCATTTGCATGTGGTTTGATGCTGAAGGGAGCATCACCCCGCTGATTTCTCTTCTAATCCTTCAGAATTTTGAAAACTATATGTCGTGATGAGCTGAGCTAAAAGCCCTGCTCTTCCCCCACGGAGCTGTGACAGGACCATGAATTACCCCCTGTGAGGGATAGCTGGTGTTAAAACCCACAGAAAACCTCAGGGAGATACATTTGTCCTGGTCTGACTGTCGCAGCTGATGGAAACATCAGTAGCTACAGATTAAACAAATGTTATCCTGCATTTATTAACCTTTGACACTAAATGTAACTGCTGATCCAACAGGCGGGAAAGCCTCTCTCACCTACTGAGCAACACCTTGATAAAAAAATTACACAAACAGAGATTGGAGTGGCAAGGCTGCACCCTTGCCCATGCCAACAATTGCCCTGAAATTAATCAATAGCTTCTTTCTGAAAACCAGCCCAGCACAATTACACCACCCTGCTCCCTCAAACAATCCCTTTAAAGCTAAAAGAGAAGAAAACGAAAGCAGCTTTGGAGCAGAGCTGCAGGTAACCCAGAGTTTAGGGAGTTTAGGTTGTGATTCACATTTTCCACGTGCGTACATGATGTGTTGAAGGTCAAAGAATGAGTCAGTGATGGAGCTGAGAGTCCTGCTTGCCCATCCTTAATTTATTCGAAGTCTCAAAACTGTGTGGAGGAATTAAATTTTATAAAACTGATATTTTAATCATGTACCAAGAGATGCTTTAGCCTGGGCTGGAAAACAGGAATGAAGGCAGCAGCACCCAGCACTGCCCACCAGCTCAGAAGGGGAACCAAAGAAGATTTTTGACCTCCAACTGATAAGAAAGTGACACACAGAGGACACAAAAGTGAAATTTGTCCTGAGAAATCTGCTTGAAGCCTAATCCTCCCAAGAGCTGCCTTGGGAAGGGTGGATCCTGCAGACATGAAAATTCCTTGCTCAACTCAGTGCTGGAAGAATTGCTAAAGATGGACTCAGGTGGAAATAATACCTGTGGAATTTTTACCAGAGCTTCCTAAAACAGCTGGATGGAAACACTCCGAAGAACACCCAGATCCTGTCTGGGATTAATGGGCTGTTTAGATCACAAAGTGATGAAGAAATTACAGGAATTTTAGGCTGAATTCTCCAACAAACAGAAGAAACAGCTCAGGTTTTACATGTGCTCTTTGGTTCTGCTGTAACCACTAATTTTCATCACTTCAGATGAGTAAAACCACCCTAACAAACAATTTAAATGTTATCCACAGTGCTGCAAGTGAAACGACTTGTCAAAATATGCCACAAATCCTAATTTTTCTACAGAAAAAACACCAAACCCTTACAGCTACAAGGAGAGACACACCAGAATTTGCCCCATTTCACCAGCACCTGGTTAGCACATATTGCAGAAATTCAGGATTTATTTAAAAATCCACTTTTAGCCATCCCACATATTTTCCCCTCAGCTACATCGCTGCAGGATTGCTGCAAACTATCTCACAGCCTTTATAGGGAAACAGCACCGTGGCTACAGACTCCACCTCTGAAACTTATGTCAGCTGCTAAATTTAGCCTCCTGCAAATATGCATCAATTCCATCCCTGCAATAAATCCCCCTGCTTTGCCCCTGGGATGAGCCTGATGTGCTTCACAAGGCCCACATCAGGTGTGTCCCACAGCCTTCCCCACCAAGGCCATGTTTGTAGTTGGAAGAGGAAAAAAACACCTGAGGCACCTTTTTCAAAGGAAAAATTTTGATTAATTTCTTCTGTTAGGTGTCTCTGAGCCATCCCAAAGGGGTGACAAACCCCATTTTTGGAACCAGTGAGGTCACTGGAGGGATGAATTTGTCTCAAACATTTCGTTTTGCTGAAATCCTCATTGCTAAATATATTCTGAATGGAGGGAAGTGGCTTAGAGAGGGCTTAGAGAGATCAGCAATTCAAAGTCCTGTTATTTTGCAGCTTAACTTCTAAATCAAGCAAAATATAACAGACAGGACCATCCTGAACCCTGGTTTTGCATATATCCAAATTGTACAGCTTTCCAAAGACTTTTATGTCCCTATTTATCTATTTGTTTCCTGAAGCCTTTTGATGATGATGATGATATTATTATTATTATTATTATATTTACTTTATAATAATATTCCTTTACCAGGAGTATTAGGTTCTCCCACATGAAATTTGAGTATTTTTATATTTCTCTTCTATGGCTTCCATAATTTAGGGACCCCATCAATGCCAGGCCCAGCAGCATTGGGAAGAGCTGCTCCTGCTGAAAGCAGGAATGTGATCTTAGCTTTCACTGAGCATTATTGGGATTTAGGGATTTTTTAGTGCAGGGAAATGTTCTCTGCCCATGGCAGGGGGATGGAATAAGATGGTCTTTAAAGTCCCTACCAACCCAAACCATTCTGGGAATCTCTGAACCGATTGTAGTGACAAATCCTCCCCACTCCACTTTCCCTGTGTGGAATTAGATTTACTCTCAGCATTAATTTCCTTTCTCTGCCTTGATTCCTCCATGTCTGTGGGCACAGAGAAAGTGCCAGGGGCAGCTTTATGAAAGAACTCCCAATCCTGGTTTTTAGGAGACATTTCCATGATCATCAACTGTTGAGCAACTGCCAAGATGAAATTGTCCTCAGAGCCACCACGAAAAGGCTCTGGATAATGGAAAATCGATTCTGTGTCTAGCTGGGAGGATGTGCTGCGCCCAGGGAAGTGCTCCCCAGCTCCTGTGAAGGGTTTGCCTGGAGAGACAGGGAGAGCAGAATCCCTTTGGACTGGCCTTATTCAATCCTTGGCCAGAAAGGGGAGCTGTAGAATTAGGGAATGAAGATAAGGAGAGCAAAATGTTCCATCAGAAGCTTTGAAACAACAGCCAGGAAGGGAGAAGTGTCTGTGTGGCAACAAGGAAAGAGGAAAACATGGATTAAAGGACAGGGTCGGGAGCCACCACCCCTGAGCTTTATTGCCAGCTCTGTGTGACATGGAACCATCACTGTGCTACTTCCAGACCCCAGAACGGGGGTCACTCACAACCCCCCTCCCCAAAGGGCAATAAAATCCCCTGTGGTGAATGGGCCCGTGCTGACATCGCTCCTGAGCCACTTGGAAAGGCTGGAGGATGCTGGAGATGGAGAAGGAATGAGGGAACATTAGGCCAGGATGTGCATTAATAATTGATGCTATTGTTATTAATGATTTACAATAGATTTCATCCAGCACATCTATTACTGCATCTCCCCACTCTCACACCTTTTGTGCAGCAATATTGGTGGCAGACACATCTACCCCCCCAACTCAGCTGGAAGAAAGGCATCAAAAATGAGCTTTTACAGCAAAAAGAAACCTCTAATTTCAAGCTAATCTATTTCCTCATGTATTTTTCTCCATCATTAGACAGGATTGTGAAATATATTTTAATTTCTTTTCTATTTCTGCAGTGAAAAGGAGGTAGGTCCCAATACCTAATTAAAATGTTGGACCACCAAATAAACTCAAAGCAATTGCTTGCAACAGATGGGATTTCCTTTGTTGCTGTCTCCGGATGATTAACGAGGAGGAGAGAGACAAGAAAGCAGAACTGGAGAAAAAAAAAAAAAAAAAGAAAAAGAAAAAGAAAAAAGCAATCTGTATTTTATTTACAACATGAATATGCTGGGATTGACAATTCCTATCATCCTGAACAGCAGGAAAAAATCAGGGAAGAAGCCAGGGCTGGGTGTTGGGTTCCTGGGCACTGATCACAGAGCCTCACTATTCAAGCACTTTGGAATTCTTTTGCCATCTCCTTCTGTTTCTCTCCCTGCTGTCTAGGATCAGGTTGGACCAAAGGTGCTGGAAAAATCAGAGATATAAGAAAGGAAACACATAAGGGTAAATCCAGGTGAGGTATCTGTGTTTGAGATTTGGGAAGATCAATGTTTAACCCAGTTTTTAAAACCCCAACAGACTGTCATGGATAGAGCAAAATGGGAAGCCCTTCCTACTCTTCTTCCTGCTCCAGTGGAAGGTGTCCCTGCCCATGCAGGGGGTGGAACGAGATGAGCTTTGAGGTCCCTCCCAACCAGAGCAATTCCGTGAGTCTGTGGTTTTTTTATTGCAACATTTCCACCCTTCAGCACTGAAATATTGTCTCAACCCTCCCCCCCTGTTTCTTCTGGAGAACAAGGAGGTAAAAATGTGTCAGGAGGGATTGGGCTGCAGCTGGTATTGCCTTGGGAAGGGAACTGATTCCTTGTATCCCTTCTCACCCCCTTCTTCTGCCAGACCTAATCCATCCACCTGTTCCTTCATCCCGGGAAGGATGAGCTGATCAAACATCCCAGTGCCCCGTGTGGCTGAGGGGAACGCTCCAGCTCAGCTATGCCAGCGACACCAGAGAGCCTCCCTTTAGAGGGGTGTGGAGATCCACACACACACCACCACCCTGCTCCATCCTCTGAGCCTGGCAGCGCTTGCAGTGACAAATATCTCCCACCTCTACTTCCTTACATCGTGCAATGTGTCCTCAGCTGCTTCCTGAGAGCACAGGAGCTGTTTGTCATCCCTGCAGGGGTTTTGTCATCCCTGACACGCACAAACTGTGCCACGTTCACGCTCCGACTCTGTCGCGACTGTAACCCATCACACCTATTTTTTTAAGCAAACTCAGTTCAAAGCCACCACAGATTTCCTGTGCCTTAAAACACTTATTTTCCCTTATAAGGAAATGCACAATTGCAGATTGTCACTGAACAGAAGATGAGAGTTAGGCAGCGTGGGTCGGGTGGCTCCTTGCTCTCACACAAACACTCATTTCTATCCTTCCTATTTCTGCAGTACTGCTGTTTTACCAGGAAAATTTCAACAGAGTTCACGTCTCCATATTTTTTTCAGTGAAAGGGTTTCCAAGTTGATGTCATTCTCCTGAATGGCTTATTCAGTGAAGTCACAGTGCAGGAGAAAAAGAACTTAGAGAAAATAATGCGGCTTTTTTAAAGCTAAAATAAAATTACATTGGCTCACCCAGTGCCTGGAGAGATAGAGGCAAATAATCCCACATGGCAGTGGGAGGATGCATCCTATGGACACTGCTGCATTGTAGCTGCTGTGAGAAGCAGTAAATTCTATTTATTCTTACACAGGAGTCTGACAAAGCAAATCTTTCCCCAGAACAGTTTCACCACACGAAGGGCTTTGAACCAACACCTGATTCCCATCCTACCTCCTTAGGAGACTCCGTGTGCTCTGAGCACATCCCGTCCGTCACCCAGTTATTCCCGGCAGCTATTTCCCATCCACAGCAATGTTCCCACCTGGAACTGCGACCTCCAGGACCCCCCAGCCCCACGGCAGAGCCGGGACCCCTCACTCCTCACCTTTTTTGGGTGCTGGTGCTGCCGCCGTCCCCTCCGACGCCTTGGGCTTTTCGAAGGTTTTCTTGGCATCGGCAACTTTAAGCACATTCTCATCCTCCTGACTCTGCCTCCCCTTCCGCTCCGGGTCCTCCGAGCCCCCTCCTCCCGCAGTCCTGCCTCCAGGGAGCAGCTCCGTGCCCGCCACTGCCCACTGCTCCCTGCCAGCCTTGGCCTCATCGCCGAGGGGCTCCAGCAGTGCCTCAGTCAGCGCCACAGCCTTGCTCATACTCAGAGCCAGGCACTCCTTGCTGTGGGTCCTGACAGGGGGGGCCGGGGGGGTTCTTTTCGGGATGTAGGAATCGAGTTCATCAGCTTCACCTCCGAGCTGCTCCCGGCTGTCCGGGAGCTGGCTGCTGCTCTGCCTTGAAAGCTTCCCGGTGTCTCTGGCCACCGAGGGATAATTTGTGACCGCAGGGACCGTTCTCTCGAGGCTCTTCGCTACCTGCTGGTCTGGCTCGAGCTTCCTGGCTGGATCCTCCTCGCTGACCTGGCCGTTCTGGCACAGGTCAAGTGTTCCATCAGACTGGGGGGCAAAGCTCCGTGCCTGCCTCAGGCTGTCCCTGCTGCTGTCCCTGGGGATGTAAGAGACAGGTGTGCCTGCCTCCTGCTTGCTTTGCAGGATGTAATCCATGAGGATGGCGTTGCGTTCGAAGCTGTCGGACCTGATGGGCACGGTCGGTTTGTTCCCCTCCGAGGGGCCCTTGGGGCTCGGTTTGGTCACTTGCCTGCCCTCCACACTGCTTTCCGAGTCCGAGCGGCTCATCTGCCTCCTCAGGACTCTTTCCAAGGAGTTGAGCCTACTGAGGCTCGGGCTTGCCAGCTTCCCATCCCCTGCGTAGCTCTCCTGAATCAAGGGGAGCGTGTCATCTGCCTCTTCCCACTCCTCCTCAGGTTCTGTTTCTGCCTCCTGGATGAGGCGCCGGTACTCGCTCTCCTCCAGCCTGTAGACCACCGGTCTCACTGTCCTGCCCGTGCCCACCCGCCTGGGCACCACCTCCAGCTCATACACCTTTGGAGGGGCTTCTCCCTCCCGCCCTCTCCTGCACCCTTTGGACACGGGATGCTCTTCCAGGCACAGTTCCCCTGCCGGCCCCCACTGCCCTCTCTGCCCACTGCTGCTCATCTCTGACCTCTTGGCAGGGCCTGCGGTGTCGCTGCGGAGGTCGGGGCGGTCCCCCCGCTCCCGGCTGTGTCCCAGGCCCTCCTGGCTGAGCTGCAGCAGTGGATAATCCTCACAGGTGCCTGCAGAGTCTCCCCGGGAAGCTGGGCAGTCTCTCCCCCTCGCCTTACTTGTGTCATCCCGTAAATATCCACGGTACTGCCAGGTGGAGGCTTCCATGGTCGGGAGATCTGTCACTATAATTCCTGGTTCCAAATGCTTTGGGACTGGCCGGCCAAGATTTTTCCCACCTTGGGTCTCGGCGGGCTTTCAGCACCGCCTCCTCCTCGCTCTGCTCTGGGAGACGGCGGCACTTGGAAGCGTCGGAGCCTGGGTCATGTGAACCGGCGTTCCTTGGCCTCATGGCCAGCGGAGAGGAACATCCCATTGGCACGATGGAGCCCGTGCTCTGCCACTCCTGACACCACACCCAGCACAGCTGATGCCACGCTGGTCCCTACCCAAACACATCCCACCTGGATAACTGGAAAAAACCCCTCCAGCTGCTAATTTGCTGGTCCATGGCACTTCACAGTCAGGACTTGCTTCCCATCTGCATCCTTCTCCAGGGATTCTCCTCTTTCCCCAACCTACTCCAGCAACAGCTCCCCACAGCCCTGTGCAGCAATCCCGGCTTGCCTCCAATTTTGCAGCTTCCAGAGGGATTTCCTGCCAGGCTGTCTGGGCAGAATCACCTCTGCCAGCTCCTTGTGGGTTCCACGGAGAGAAGGGAACCCGCATCCGTGCCCCTGGCACTGTTCCCTCCCTGCCCTGCGTCTGTGGGACGCGGAGCGGCTCCCCCAGTGCTCCTTCCTTGGAAGCAGCACTCAGCCTTGGGCTGCGTCCCAGAGTTTGAGGGAGAGATGCTGCCTGCACAGAGAGCGCGGGGCAGAGCCGGAGAGCTGGAATGATCTGCGGGAATACGTTATGGAAAAGGGAATTGCTGTGACAGAGACCGGCTGCCCGAGATAAACATGGGAGCCCGACAGCAGCCTGAGACACAACTTTCCCTGTAGAAACTCCAAAACACAACTTATCAAAAATCCCTTTTAATGCATTGGGCACTTCTCTAAATAACCCTCTGAGCAGAACGTTGCTCCCTTTGGATATCCCTCTGGATGGCAGTGGAGCCGGAGAGCTGGAGGGCTCTAATCCGTTTGTACACAGCTGGGATGCCTGGCATTGCAGTGAGCCGCAGCTTCCAGCTCAGCTCCCAGCCCAGCCGCTGCCCTGTGCTTTGCCTTTTATGGTTCCCTGAGCCGGGAAGCATCCCGAGGCAGGATGCAGGAAAACACCTAGATCATCCTAAAAGAGGTGCCTGCACAGGCACCTCTGTGGTGTTGGGGCTGAGGTGTCGCCTGAAGAGTTGGCAAACAGAGCTTGGCCCCAGCCCAAAGGCAACCCCTGATATTCCATAAAGCTGAAAAATGCCACAGGGCCTCATCCAGAGACTTCACGGACCCAGACAACCTCTGAGCACCACAGACACACAGCGGCTGCATGGGTGACACCTGCACCATGGTCACTATGCCACTACCTCATCCTGTGTCCCATGTCAGGAGTGAATCCCAGCCACTGCCGAGGGGATGGAGCGAGGGATGAGGGTTATCCCAGCCCTGATCAGCCAGGAGCCAGCCAGGCCCCTCACTGGGACTGCTCTTTATCAGCACACGCTGCAGAGCTGCTCTGCACAGACAAAACCCTGTTTGTTTCCACTGGAAGTCTTAAATCCCTGCCGAAGCTGCCCAGAGCAAACACAACCAACTCCCAGTGGGATCAGGGCTGGTGGCCGGGCTCCTGCTGCTCCTGCCAACAGCAACAGGAGCACCTGGCAGCAGCAATCCTGACAGGTAGAGAAATGCTGAGCAAAGTGTGCTGGCAGGTGCAGGAGTGAGGAATTTCACAGCCAATTCACCTCTCCCAAGGGATGAACTCACTCAACATTTGCACTGTGACCCGATCAATAATTCTGGGGGTTCCCCTCAAGCCCTCGTGACAAAACCAAATTCCTTCTATGCTTCTCACAAACCCTCACAATTTGGGAATATTGTAGTGGTTTGGGCTTGTCCTGTGTGGGGACTGCAGAGCCCAGGGTTGGTGTGGAAGGGACACAACCGTGTCTGGGGACCTGCCCTGGGTGTTGTGTCCCACGTTCCAGGGTGCTGCTCAGAACTCTGACACGGCACCACGCGGTTCTGCTCCTGAACCCTCTGCATAAAAGGAAAAGGCAGCTGCTGCAGCATTGCTGGTGTCCTGTCCTTCAAACAGAGGGAGGAAGAGACTTTTAGGGAACACACACCGAGGCGGGAGCAAACCTGACTGGCAGCACAGCTCAGCCTGTGCCCGCTGCAGGAACTGGCTCCTCTGGCCTTGGCAGCACTGACTCGCAGCTTCTGCTTAGAAAAATATTTACATTTCCACCTTCCCAGAGGCCAGAGCGGCTGTTCAGCCACAGCCCAGCAGGAATGGATGCAGAGGCATCATCCTGGGGCTGCAGGCAGCTGGAGAACCACTGCCAGAGAGCAACTTCTCCTCTGCCGGTGTGGAAATGCAGCCACAGCCCCTGGAGTCCTTCCTGCAGCCTCTGGGTGTGCTACAATCAGCCTCATCCTCCTCCTAAACCTCATCGTTTCACCCAAAACCACCATTAGAGTACCTGCTCACCACCCCAAATCCACATGGAACTGGGAAATGCTGCCAGGGAACCATTCTCCCATCAGAGGGTCCTTGAGGAGATCAGCTTTGGAGCACCTGCAGCTCCTCCATGGGGGAGAGACGAGAGGCACAGCTGGACCTTGCACCTTCCCACCCCCCCAGTTAGTTCCCAGGAGGGCAGCCAGTGCCAGGCTGCCCCTGCCCACGGCAGCTCCAGGCTCAGGCATCTCCTCTGGTCAGCGAGGCTATAAATAAACCCTCCCTGGTCGCTGGAGAGAATTTGTGTTGCTCCAGATGTTGCCTGGTTTTGCCATAGCAACATCACAACAGGATGTAACATTCAGCCGTGAGGAACCGCTCTGAAAAGGACCAATTTCCAATCCTAACAAGAACAAAAAAACAGCCAGGGACTCACCAGCAGCCTGGGCATGCTCCAGCCATTCCACAGTCCCATCTTGTGGTTCCCCATATCCAACTCACACTCACCTCTGGAGCCAGAAACTGCTCCATGGGGAGGCTCCATCTTTGGGGAGCTGAGCTGAGCAGGGAGCGATGCCTCTGCCGACCCAGCCAAGGGGGATGTGTGAGTTAAATGAGCCAACAGCAAACACTGCCCCCAAAACGGTGCTGGCTGAGTGAGGGGCAGGCTGTGCTCCAGGATCTCAAACAGCAGCAGGAAGCTGCAGATCCATCCCACTCCTGGGGATATCCTCAGGTGAAGGAGACACAAATGCTCCAAACCCACCCCCAGCAGCCCAGGGCAGTGCCCTCGATGGTTGCAGATGATTTCCCCAGGCAGGGAGCTGCTGTCCATGCTGAGGAGAGCAGCACAGGCCTGTGGAATCCCACAGCCCACGTTGCTGTGGCAGCATCAAGGTCCTCTCCCAGGTGGGATTTTCCAGGCTCAGCAAGGTGCAGGTGTCACTTTTCCATGAGCTACTGCTCCACTGCTGGAATCTTTTCTGGAAGGTGAGAGGCTTCTCCTGAACCCAGGCTAGGGGCTCTGAAGAAACCAGGTGAGAATGACTGATTTCCATCCTGCTCCTCTGAATCCACCCTTCAGGAGCATCAGAAAACAGCCAGGACCCAAAAATGAGGGAAGCAGAGCCAGGATAGATGGGCAATGATAACACAGGGCAGGCAGTGGCTCCTGGGATACATCCTATTCCCTCCTTTTCTGTCCACCCCTTCAGCATCTGTTCCTTCCCCACCTCCAAACAAAGCTACAAAACTCATTTGTAAGAGGAAAAAAAAAAAGTTTATTTGTTTTTCCTCACAAGATAAACATAAAATATCCAGGACATTTTTACAAACAAAAGTAAAAAAAAAAAGTGCATGATGCATCCCTCCCGCGGGCATACAGTACAAAAATCCTGCAGATTTCCATATAAAATTGGGATAAGAAATGCCATGGAATAAAGGAACGTTGTTATGGAGTACAGCAATGCACAGAACAGCTACACGTCACTCACCCCCTCCTCAGGGACTGACCGGGACTGTCCCCACCGCTCCGCGGGGAGTCGGTGACACGGCCGGGACAAACCTCCCGGGAGGTCGGGCACTGCTGCCACACGGAGCGACACCGCCTGGACCGGGAATAAGGTGCCGGTTTGTGCATTTCATGATTTCCGGCAGGACGGGACAGGGTTTGGGTCTGCCGAGCAAAGCGTGGTCGGTGATGGGATGTGTCCCTGCACACCCCGCCCGCGTTCCGGCAGCGATGCATAGATAAATGGGATAAACGGGATCAACGGGGACACCGGGAGCAGCCACAGGCACCGCGGCTGTCACGGAGCCCTTTGGTTCTGCCATGCCCAGAGCAGAGGGAAGCGGTAGCAGGTGAGCAGCGCCGAGCTCGGCGGGGACAGGAGGGCAGGACAGGAGGAGGGACGGCCTCACTGCCATCGGAAACACCAAAAGCACCAAAAACTCCCTAGAGAACAGCAAACAGCAGAGTCCAACAGCTCAGCAGATACACAGTGTTTGTAAACTATGAGTAAGGCACTCCATCGTAAGGACACGTACGACACGTGGGGAGGACAAGCACATCAACCTTGTCATGCAACAAACCCGACGGGACGGGGGAGTTTGGCTACAACCCCCCGGGAATGGCACAGAGGAGCTCCCGGAGCAGCTCTCACCAAGCCGTGTCTGCATCCCGAGCACGCAGGGAGGGAGCCCCGAGCCCGGAGCGAAGCCTGGGGCTGATCCAGCCAGAGCCAGGCGGGAGCAGCAGCAGGGGAAGGCGGAAGGTGCCGAGCTGAGCCCCGGAACGCGGCGGGTTGGACGCGGCAGAACTCGGCAGGCACTCGAGAAACAGGAAGGAAATCAGATGTTCGCTTGTATCAGTTCACGGAATTTTGCAAACTCATTCAAAACCGTTCCCAGCACCTCTTCCCTCAGCCAGGCAGCGATGGGAAGGGTCGGCAGCACACAGAGAACAATAACCTGTGGGCGGCCCTGGCGAGCCGAGGGTGACGGTGGAATTGTCCCGGGGAGGGGACACGGAGGTTCCCCAGGTGCTGCTCCGACCCTCCGGCACCCAACAGCCCGGGGGCCTCCCATTTGCCCCTTCCCAAACCTGAATCTGGGTGCAAAGGAGGATAAAGATGATCCAAACACAGGGAATGGATCCGGCCCTGGCTTGTGGGGTTTCATCCTGCCCTGAGCACGACCCAGCGCTGCCTCAGCCCAAACAAGCCCAAACAACAGGTACTTCCTGCAAACTTCCCTCCCAAAGCACCTTTTGCTCCACACCAGCTCTCCCGGGTGGAGCAAATGCAAATCAAATTCAGACTCTTTCAGGAGGGACAATTATTCACTGATTGCCTGTCCCTACAATTCCTCACACAAATTAAACATGCAGGATCTTAGGTTTAAGGGGAAAAAGGGAACTCCTCCATTCAAGGCAGGAAAATGCACAGCTCCCTTCCTCAAGACACTGGATTTTCAATCAATACAGTTCAGAGCAGCTGCTGCAGCCTGGCTCTGCCCCACCTCAGAGGGGAGTTGCAAGAAAGCCTTTCCATGGATTTTAAAATGTGGGAATACTCACACTCAGAGCCAGGGTGAGCAAATCCACCTCTTAGAGCCCCCCAAATCTACTTCAAAACATCACCCAAAGGCACAAGGCCTCGGATGGGACCAGGGGCACTGAGGTTTGGAGCACATCCCCTGCTCACTTCCCAAGCTCTTCCCTCTGGACTCAGCGAGGGCTCGCATGGAGCAGCTCTTGACCAGACTGGCTGTCAAAAATACTCACAGAAAATGTGAATTCCTTAGGGAATCCAAGCAGCAGCCCTGGCAGGACAGGAGGGGGTAACACTGGACTGAGAGCACAGACAGCCCCTGGCTGCCCACCCTTCTTCCAACATCCCTCTCTAAGAGCGTGTCCGTGTTTCTGTCCGACTGTCCCCCCAGCAGGGCTCTCGCACACAGCTCTGCGAGCTCTGGGACAGGCCCAGCCTGGCTGTGGCACCCAAACTCCGGATGCCCACCATAAACAACACCCAGGACTCCTCCAGCAGCTCCCTGGGCACAGGGACCATCCTACAAAACTGACAGCACAACCACAAAAGACGCTCTGTCACCTACCGGGGTCCAGGAGAGCCACCCCTCCTTGGCCACCTCATGTCACCCACAGCCCAGTGACAGAAGGTCCCCAGAGCACCCACGACACTGACACAGCTTCACATCACGAGGGTCCACAGGCAACCACTGGCCAGGCTCTGTCAGCACTGGGACAACACCAACCACAATGACAGCAAAACACCCCAAGAACACAACACCTGTGACAGCAACAGCCGGGGTGACATCGGGTCACAGCATCCCCAGACACGGCTCAGCACTCTGTCACCCGCCAGCCACGGCCCGGGGAAGCTTCTGCGTCCACACTCCTCCAGGCCTTTACAGCTAAAGGAATTCCTTCAAACAACAGCAAGAATTCTGGGAAAAGCCTTTTGGATAAAAGCCCCAAACAATAAACCAGGACAAAAAGCCAGCGAGAACAGAGGTAGTGTGCGTGTCACCATTTTAAGGATTTTCCACAAGTGCCCTGTTTAAACAGAGACCTGTGTTTGTTCTGTAAAAAAAAGTCATGAATAATTACAGAGTATTTCAGCATTTTAGGTAGAGATACAAATATCTATCCATAACCACACACAAATCCACATTATTACACTTGGCAAACAGTACTAGGAAGAGTATCCTGCAGGACAACAGGCAAGTCACACACCAAGTCCTTCTCTAAGCCATGCAACACATTTTAGTTCCCTTGTGCCCTTCATTGTGACCCATCATGGTTGTTTCCTCCTCTCTCGGAGCACAAAGAGGGGACGAGGAGGTGGCACCAGATGAGCTACTGCAAGTCAGATGATAAAACAGCACTGGTGTAATGAATAAATGCTGCAAACCCCCAAAATGCTCCAGCCCCCTCCTCCCCCTGCAAGACATCAACTTTTGCCCATCCAAAGCGTGTTCTTCAAGTTCCCAGCCAGAGGCTTCACCGCTGGTTTGGAGGTGCCGTCCGCGCTCCTCAGCGGGGGCTCACAGAACACGGAGCACTCGCTGGACACGGCCTCCTTGGAGTCCGTGATGGTGGCCACGTCCACGTCACTCGACAAGTCCTCGGAGGACAGGTTCAGACATCCCAGCTTGGCCAGGGAGTTGGACCTTTTCAGGGGGGAGGACACGGTGAGGCCGGCCAGGCGCAGCCTGGTCTCGATCTCCTGCGTGCGCTGCTTCACCAGCCCGGGCTTGCCCCGCACGCTGTGGATGCTGTCGCTGCTGGAGCTCCGTGTCAGGTTGGAGCTGCGGGAGGAGGAGGGGGTGTAGCAGATGGTCTTCAGGAAGTCCTTGGTGAAGCTGCTCGTGTGCTCCAGGCGGCACCCGGCCGGCGTGGAGGTTTTCTGGGAGATCCCTTCCAGGACACGCTTCACCCCCAGCTTCTCCAGGTCGTTCTCGGCATCTCCGGCCACCAGTGAGGCCGGTGCCAGGAGAGGCACCAGGCTGGGATGGGCCATCAAATCCTCGCTTTCCTCCACGATGCTGGAGTCGACCCTGCCCAGGGGGCTGTCCCTGAGCAGCACCGAGGCATCCGAGGGCAGGCTCTTGAGGCGCTCCAGCTCTTTGGTGTGCTTCCTGACCAACCCCGCTTTCTGCAGCTGGAGCAGCGACTCCTGGTGCTGCATCAAGTAACTGTTGGCGCTCGGCTTTTCCAAGTCTTTGCTGAACAACAGGTACTTCAGGTCCTTGGTAGGTCTGGGGTCCTTTCTGGCCAGAGACTCTTCCCTCACCACCTCTGCGTGAAGGAGGCTCCTGTCACAGTGGGAGTTTCTCCTTGGCAGCAGAGTTTTTTCGGGGGTTTTTGGTGCATCTTTCCCTCTCTCCAGAAGGCCGCAGTGCTGATCCAGTGACCTGCACATGCCAACCTCCACAGCCCCGGCTCCTGGTGCCAGAGGGAGCGGAGCCTCATTATGTTTAGTTCTGCCTGGCTCCTCGGGGGGTGCCCTGCTGGGCAGGTGTTCCATCAGGTGGGAGTGCAGGTGGGACAGGACGGGGGGCTGGGTGCAGATGGTGCTGCTGCGCCGTGCGGCGCCTGCGCCGAGCCTCTCGCACTGCTCCCCGAAGGGGTCGGGGGCCAACCCCGCTGAGGAATACATGCAGTCAGTGCAGGACTGGTAGGATGGCTTCACCTTGCTGAGGATCCCGAACACGGCATCGTGCTGCAGGAGAGAAAACAGGGACAGATCAACGAGCACGGAACAGACACCAGCACAGCCCACAAGGTGTGGGACAGCCAAAGAGATCTGGAACAAAGCCTATTTCCACCTCAGGCCCTGCAGCAGGAACTAAAGCCATGTGCTTTCGCAGCAGACAGTGTCTCCAAGGAATACCTACCGTGCCAAGCGAGGGTCATGCAAGCGAGCTGCCCACAGCACTTTACAGGGCACTCACTGGGCACTTTCTGGCATCTACATCCACAGCTCGGGCAAGCAAAGCCCTGGTGAGAAGCGCCTCGAAAGGGGAGAAGCTCATCATGGAATGAAAGGCTTTATCCAAGTCAAATGAAACTGGGCTATGAGGATGAGAAGAGCAGTTTCACTTGCAGCAGAGTCAGCCATGCCAATCACCTCCATCTCACCTCCATACGCACCTCAAAATCCTCTGGGCAACTCCTTTTGCTGTTGTTGTTATTCAAGTTCTCCCTATTGAGCCTGCTCTCCTCCTTGTGCATGGACAAACGCCGCTTCCACTTTTCCATGGGATTTTCCTCCCTGACACCGTCCTCCCCTGGCTCCCCAAGGACCATTCTTCCCTTCCTGGGGCTGAAGTCCAGTTTCTTCTTTGCCTCTTTCTCACAGAAGCCGCCCAGCTCTGCCAGTGGCTCCGCTCTCTCCGGGGCCTTTTCCATCTCCAGCAGCCTCCCCTGGGACGGTGCAGATGGAGGCTGTCCCACCAGGGCATCCCGCTCCAGCTGCTCCATGTGGAAGAAGCCCTCCCTGTCCCCGGGAATCTTGTTCTCCAGCAGCGTGTCCGAGAGGCGGCGGAAGCAGTACCCGAAGCCCTCGGAGCCGGCCCGGTTGTCCAGGTAGGCAGACTGGGAAGGCATGTCCAGGTCAGCCAGGCGATTTTCCAGGTCGATGTCCAAGCTCTCCAGTAAGAAGTCTCCCGAGCCCGTGGTGCCGTCGGTGTTCTGGGGCAGGTTGCTCTCTGCCTGCTGCTTCCACAGTTTATTGTGGCGCTGCTTGCTGGGGAGAGGACAAGGACACGAGTGACTGCCCTGCAGGACGCCCAGTGCCAGGAGCTTCCTTCCATCTCCACAGTCCAGAATTCAAGGGCTGGGCCCAGACCTGAGATCCCACTTGGACAAACCACTTCAGCACTGGGATTTTTCCCCCCACTTGGCCATTCCAGAACAGTGCCCTGAGTACAGCTGTGGTGGGATCAGACCTTAGGAGACCCCTCAGAGCACAGAAGCTTCCTCAGAGCACAACACCCCAAACTGACTCCTCTGCACGTCCCGTGGCACAGCTCCTGTCCTTAGAAGATAAATACTACAGCCCTTGCAGTGACAGAGCCCTGGGGTTGGCACAGAACCACGAACACTTTGCCTCCAGAATGGCCTGAGCTCAGTTCTGCCTCATAAAACAAGAACAATGCTGTGCTGAGCAGCACTGGCTGCTGAGAAATCCAAACGTGCTTCCCAAGCACGGAGAAGCCCTCCCTGAATTACACCAGAGCAGCTCTCCCAGCTAATTTCCATGCAGGGAGCCTGGCACAGGGAAGGTTTAAGAAAAGCACAACTGGCCCAGGATTCTGCCTGTGCCCTTCTCAAGGGACCCTTCAGGCTACACCCCTCACACATCTGTGAGCATGACACCAACAGAGCCCCACGGAGATCAGCAATCCTTTGAGATGTTATCCACAATCAGCTCCTCTCCTCCCCGCTCATCCCGAGCCTTACCTGGCATCCAAAATGCCCTCGTACTCCAGCAGCTGCCGCATGAAGCCGGCGTTGGGCCGCGTGATGCTGCGCTTCTGCTTCACGTAGTTGTAGGCCTTCTCCAGGGACCAGCCGAACTCCTTCATGGCGTAGGCGATGACGGTGGATGCAGAGCGGCTCACGCCCATCTTGCAGTGCACCAGGCACTTGGAGTGGTTCTTCCTGCAGCAGGACAAACGGCAGAATAAATGCCATGTCACTGGTTATGGATTTGTTATGGATTCACCGGAGGAGGGACAGTGCTCCCCACTCTATCTGCATCACGGCTCTGGAGGTGAGAATGTTTGGGATGATGAGGGCCAGGGGAAGAATCCCTCTCCAGAAGAGCTGGGAGTTAGAGATGGGCAGCCTCCTTCATTTCAGAGACCACCATGAAGCCTCCTGCCTCCGTCTAAGTCTTTGGAAACTGGGATCACTGGGAAAAGGCTGAGTGTAGAGGCTCAACAGGGTTTGACAGGCTCTGTCTGCAGAGACAGCTGGGGCAGGTCCAACACAGACACGGCTGGAGCAGCTCCAGAATGTCTCCAGAAGAGGAAACATCCTCATTTCCTTTCGGAAGCAAAACAAAGTAGTAACAAAAATGGGCTAGAAACAGGTTAATGCCAGTCCAGGAAGGGACAGGGCACGGAGGAGCTCCAGGAACACGGAATGATGATGCCAAGGCCCTGCAGTTCCTGTGAGGCCCTGCAGCTTTGTGAGAGCCCAGGATGAGACAGAGAGAGCTGGGATGTGCCCTCCCCGGGGCCAGGGGTCCCAGCACTCACTTGGCCTTGTTGATGAAGTGATAAGCCTCGTTCCAGTGTGCCAGCAGGTCCGTGGTCTCCTCGTCGTACACGCGGATGTTGTGGTACGCGAACAGGCCTGGGAAGAAGTTGTCAATTTCCCGGGTGACATTCAAGATGTAGTCAATGCTGTGGGACCAGGAGAGACACCCTGAGCTGCCATGGTCACCACACAGGCCCTCAGGGACACTGTGAATCCATGCAATCAAACCCAACATGAGCTGTCAGGTTTTGCCTACAGCCCTAATCCTAAACTCCTGGTACACAGGGCACACAGGGGCTGTTCTGCCACCTCTCACTGCCAGCACATCCCGAGTGCACCCTGGGCACAGGAGGGAGAAATTTATTTTATCCCACTTATTGTCTTTGAGTCTGTAACCTAACCAGGAACTCCTTGCTGTGCCACACAGCTCTGGGGATGCAGAAAGAAGTGAATTATCAGGGAACACAGCCCAGGAATCACCATCTCCAGCTGCAGGTTTTAGCTGCAATCCCATCCCCTTCCCTTCTTTCTGATCAAAACCACGAGAGTCACATGTTATCTCTTGATTCCTGCCAAATATCACAGCAGGGATAACAATGTACCTGAGAATGAATGTCCAGATTGATTTATCACCTCCTATCACTGAGAAAAATCAAGGACACAGGATATTTGTCTCAGAATTTGTCCAGCTTTGCCTTTGGACACGCATATCCCAATGCAAGACATAATCATTAACACCCTGCTTGAGTTCCTTGTCCCAAGATGTGCAGACATCTGTTCCCAAGGACTCCAAATGTAACATTTTCAGCTGTGCTGAAATTGTAAAGAATTTCAGTTCCTTACAGCAAGGTTGGTGCAGGCCTTGAGTGAGCAGCAAATATTTATGGGCAGAATTCTCCCTGATCTAAAAAGTGTGGCAGGGAAGGGAGCCAAGCAGCACCATGGGGATGGGAGAGACACCTGGAGCTGCCTGTCCAGGCAGGTGAGGAGGAGTTTGCTCATCCACAGGCAGCTCTGCTCCATCTGAGATTTTTTTTCCTTAGTGCTGCAACCTTTGCTCCTCTGCAGCCTGCAGGAATTCACACCCGGCACAGCACTGGGAACATTGGGGGATGGAGATCCTGATGGACCTCACCAGCAACAAGTTTTGTTATTTTCACTCTCTGAGGTTGGAGAGATTTCTCCACAGAGCTGCTGGTGGGAAGTTACCACATGGCTGAGGGGTAAAATCATCTCTAAAGCCTGCAAATGTCCTCTCCAGGCTCCTGGGGGAACTGCAGGCACACAGTGGAGGGTTTGGAGCTGGGAGGAGCAGTACTCACCCCGAGCCCTGCAGCTCCTCCAGGTTGGAAGCGTTCCACTCGGAGCCCTGCAACAGCCACAAACACACATTTCCAAGGGGCCCCAAAACACCCAGTTTCCCTAAAGTTCTGTAATCCCCCAGCCCCAGCCATCCTCCTGAGCTGACTGGAATGTTGGGAACAGCCTCTGAGCCAGGAATAGGGCATTGGTGTCCTGTCCTGAGCAGGCAGGGACCTGCTGAAGGAGGGACCAGGGCACAACTCACCCACAGAGTTAGTTCTATGCCAGGGTGAGACTGAGCTCATCCCAAATCACTGCCCCTGGCCACTCCACAGTTTTAAACACAGGGAGAAATAGTACAGGGAAATGAAGTGAATGCACCTGTGATCCCAGACATGCCACACATGAGAAGTGAGGCAAATCCTGAAACTCTGGGGTAGTTACATCTTGGATTCTCCCCAGACCTTCACAAAAGAAAGCTTTAAACTGTTAAAAAGCAGATTTTGCCCTGAAACACGAGCAATTCCTCTGAGTCTATCCAGAACAACAACAAAAAGACCCAATGGGCACCAAGTGTTCATCTCTGGGAAGTCTTTGTTCCAGAGGCAGAGCCTGGTTTTGCCTGGAGTACCATCTAGTGGCAAAGGATTGGACACAGCACAGCAGAGCTCTCCCGGAGCTCCTGACACTCACCAGGTACAGATGATCAAAAATCAGGGATGGTTTGTCCATCTGACCCAGGATCAGCAGCATTTCATTGTCTATAAATTCTTTGAATTCCTTCAAGTTGCAGTTCATGTGTTTCTCCAGCTCGTTTCGGATCTGCAGAGCAAGCACAAAGGATGGCATTGGAATCTTGGTGTCCAACAGAAACATTTGTGGGCACTTCCCTGCAGAACACTTTTCACTTTTTCATTAAAAACAGCAACAGGGACTCAGCCTTCTGGAGACCAGGAATTTCAGTGTGTGGTATCTCTCCAATTGTCCCAGAATGGTTTGTGTGGGAAGGGAACTTAAAGCTCATCTCATTCCACATCCTCCACTATCCCAAGTTGCTCCAAGCCCTGTCCAACGTGGCCTTGGACACTTCCAGGGATTCCAGCTTCTCTGGGAATTCCATCCCAGCCCCTCACCAGGAAGGATTCCATCCCAATATCCCACCTATCCCTCCCCTCTGACAGTTTAAAACCACTGTCCCTTGCCATGGCATCCTGGCATCCTAAATCCCCAAACTAAGAAGCTAAAAAATAAATAAAGCTTTAGATAACATCTGAAGGAAAAAAAGTATTTTGGGGTACCTGCTCCTTAAAAATAGAAATTTGAGAAATAAAAGACAAGAGCTTGTCTGCAGGAGGAGTGAGGAACACATCCACAGACAGACACGTTCTCAGCTTCCTCCTACCACTTGCATGTTAATAACCTCACTTAAAAACCAAAAACCCACCCCAGAAAGAACCATTCCCACTCTGATCACGTCTGCACTGTGGGTGGATGCATTACACCAGCCTGGGGGATGGATCCAAACGAGCTCTAGCCTTGATTTGTGATTTTCCATCCATAAACTCACCAGCAAAATGCTGTCTGCAAGGTCCTCTGACATTTGTCCAGGAAAAAAAAGGAAATAAAACCTTCAAATCTAATTTGAAAGTCACACAGCTGTTACTGAGGTCCTGACAGACAGTTGTGATGCTGGGATTATCCTGATTTCTCAGGAGGGAAGAGCAGCAAAGCCAGAGCAGAGCCCATACAGGACGGCTGAAATGCACATTCCAAAGCCAGGGACACCCAGGCATATGGTGCCTGCTCACCACTCTCTAGAGAGGGAGTCTGGCAGGAAGAAGAAGAGTGAGAATTTTTTCTGTTTACCTCCTTGGAAGTCACATTTTCCAGGTCCTTGCTGGTCATGATGCTCCGGAGCTTGGCTTTAATGAGCCGCTCCGTTCGCTCCCGTTCCGTCGGCCTGGGGAGGAACAGGAAGAGGAGAGGATGATTCCAGGCTGGCAGCACCTGCACAGCACTGAGAAGTGAGGGGAAAGGGGAAGTTTTTATGGGAATAATGAAAATTAAAAAAAAAGAAAAACAAGCAGTTTGTTGGTGCTTATACACTATATAAGCTAAAGTTTCAGGTCTGACTATTTCACACAAATTCTCTTTTGTTGCTTTTGCAACCCCAGAAATGAACCAGGCCAGGAAGAACAGGGAGAAGGGGAGATTTCCTTCCTGAACCAAGCAAACTTTTCCAAATAAAATGCTGCACTGACTTGTCAACAAAGAGGGCTGGGGAGTCGGGGCGGGTGGACTCCAGGTCCTGCATGGCGTTCCACTCATTGATGCAGCTCTGGTCAGAGCTGATGCAGCTCTCGTAGTAGGTGGCCCACACCAAGGCCACCCCCCCTGGGAAGTAGTTGTACCTCCTGGCAACTTCACAGGCTTTGTGGAGGATCTGTAAAGCAGACCTGCAGGGTGGGAGAAGAGATTTGGGCAGCTGTGAGCAGACAAAGCAGGAGCTGAGAGAGTTTCACAGAGGAAAAGGATTTTCAGCATTAGTTGTTGCAGTTTGCTCTTTGAAAGCAGGAAATTTATGGAGTCAGAGCTCAAAGAGGCACAAACTGCACCTTGGGGGCTTCTCACAGCAGGGCTGAGGCAGGGGCTGAAATCTTCTCCTAATTAACAGGGAAGGAGGGGGCACAAGTTGCTCTGGGATCTAGTCATTAACCAACTTGTACAGCCAAAGGAAGATAAAGAACAGGGATAATTTTCCAACACCTCCAGCAAGGAGCCTGATGCATATTTACCAGCATTCCAGGCCCCTGACAGGCTCCAGGGACAAGGCCCAGATTGGGTAATTTGTTTTTGCAAATCCTAACATTACTTTTTCCTTCCTTCCCTCCTCAATTTTTCCTTTCTTTAAGGCTCTACTCCAAAGCTGTTGCACTGAACACATCAACCACATCCAAGGCTGGCAACAGGAGGGGCCAAATTCAAAAGTGACAGGAACAGGAGTTTTGTTTCTGTACCAAACCATCCCCAGCACAACATCCTGCTCCACAGCTGTATCTCCTCCCTAGGAGATGCTGCAGGGACAGGGATCTCTCCAGGCTCCAAGGGGAGCACTGCCCAGACAGAGGGAGATGTAGTTCCATGTGGAGCAGCCTATTCAGGGAGGAATTTGCTGGCTCAGGGGTTTGGAATCCCTGCACAGGGGAGGGGTGGCAGGAGCTGGAAGGAGAATGGGGACCTGGGGCTGCAGGAACCCCAGGAATGGGGCAGGACACAGGGAATGGCACAGGCTGGCAATGGGCCCTGAACTTCCTCTGTCAGCCAGTGAGAGAAACATGCAGAGGGAGGAAATTCTTGGTTTGCAGCTCCAGGAATTCGAGCTCATCTTTCATATTTATTCATCTCCCTGGTGCCACTTTCCCCATACTCAAGGACACAGAGCTGCTCTGAACTGAAGCAGCAGGTCCTGCTTTGGGATCAGGATTCCCACAGCCCCTCTGCTGACAAAGGGAAGCAGATCTCTGCTGCAGCCCCCTAAATACTCATTGTGGAGAAGGCTAAAATGCAGCTGATTTTTTCAGATTTACAGACAGAAAGAAGAGTGTCTCCCTGAGCCCAGCCCCTCACATACCACATGGCTTGCACCGACACAGGTTTGAAGATGTGCATCCTCCCTGCAGTGCTCACACTGAAGCCACTGATGGAGAGAGGGAAAATTGAGTCAAAAACTGCTTTTCTCTGCACCCCAACCTGCTCCCTACAAACAGACACTGCACTGGGGCACCCATAGGCCAAAAAGAATCAGGATGAGAATTTCTCTCACTGATTTTCCAACCTCCCAAGTATGAATGGCAAGAGGCTGCCAGGAATGGGAGCTCCAGTCCTCAGTGGGGTTTCAGAGCATTCCCTGGAACCACAGGAGCAGTGTAAGGGCAGCAAGACAAGAACTCACTGTCTCAATAAGAGGACTCTGCAGCCATGAATCCAATTTGGGCACTTCAATTGCAAGGTGATGGAGAATCTCTCCTAGAGCAGCCCCCAGCTAGGGAAGGACATTCACATTTATCCTTTCAATGTGGTTTCTTACCCATCCCCATCCAGATGGATTTTAGTATCACTCCACAGGCGAAGAACCATTCCTATAGTGCAGCTTTTACTGGAAGAGAGATGGCGAGACAGGAAGTTAAATATAGGCCACAATGTGGTCATGCCAATAGCCTAAATTATTAATACTCTTTAATTTTTAAAATCCTCAAGCCTTGCTCTAGTAATCTCTCGTAATATTTCAGGCCATTAAATAAAACTGGAAGCTGGAGTCTGAAGGTCTGACAAGGTGATAACTCGTGGTGATTCCTCCATGGGATCACTCTAACAGGTGGAACAGATGAAAATGGGTTTTAGGGGTTTATCTGACCCAAAAGAACACTTTCAGTTCAGACAGGCAATCTGGCAAGAAAACCCTGCTATAATGAAGGCCAGGAACTTCCAGCCATAAATAATTAAGCTACTGAGATATTCAGGTTTTAAAGGAAATTGGGATGCAGACAGCATCAGAAATCCATCCTTCCTCTTGCCTCACTTCAATAATCACCAGGAGCAAATTAATGCAAGGCTGTTTCAGAGTGGAGGTGACATGGCAACCTCCCCTGCTGTGGCACACCAAGGGAATGCCACATGGGAATTCCAGAGCAGAACAGAGGCAGCATCAAAGCCAATGACAAGAATCTGACAAGGAAGGCATGGCTGGGAGCTTCCCTACAGATCCTTCTGCTGTGCAAAGCTTCCCCTTCCCACCTTCCAGGGAAAACCACCACTAAGGTTTTCCAGAATGAAACGAAACTCACAGAGGCTGCACCACAAGGACAGGGCAGCTTGTTAAATCCTGGGAGAACACACACAACAGCCTGGCAGCTCCAGCCTCTTACTCCAGCTCTGCCAAACCAGCCCCTTCTCCCTGAGCCAAGAGCCTTTCTGCCTTGGTTTACTCACCAGAACTGGAATAATCTGAGAGAGGCTGCAATAACAAAATATTTCACTTGCTTTTCCAAATACTGTGTGCTCTTATCAGTCAGACAAAAGGAACAGCTCGTTGCTGACACAGTTGTTTGTTGGTTTTGGAGCCACTTCTGCAGTATTGTTTTTTGACGTTATTTGGCAACAAAGCTACTACAAAAGCAGCTCCATTGCATCATTCCATCAACACACTGGAGTCTGGGGGAGAGAATGAGTTCCAGTTTTGCAAATGTGTCTGCAAGAGCATTTTGCAGGGAGCAGGCAGCAAACTCCCACTGGTGAGGTGGATGCCACAGCCTTTGATTCCACAGAGACTGAAAGAGACTCATCCCCGTGTCCTTTCTCTTGCAGAATCTGCAGATGCAGGTAACCCAACTGCCTGGGGCCACTTTGGTGGTGCCAGAGAGCCCATCCTGTCTGGCTGCCAGCTCAGACCTACCTCTCCTTGCTGGAGAAGTCCACTCCCAGCAGGATGTTCTCCTCGGTGTCCTGCCGCCCGCTGCTGTACACCACCACCATGTAGCGCACGCGGTCGGTCCACACGCTCTCCAAGCGCACGGCCTGCAAACCACCTCTGCCTCATTAGTGCTGCCACTGCTGCACAAGGCTTTGCAAGTTCTGACTACCCCCAAAAGCTTTTTTTAGTGCAGTATGGAAGATACAGCAAGGCTTGTTGCTGTTTTGGTGAGGGGAAGATGAGCCAAGATTACAGGTTGGGGAAACGCTACAAAATGTAACCCAAAGGTTTGCTCTGAAGTTTCAAGCAGGAAGTGTAAAAACATTGATCATGCACTGAACTGAAGACAGGCAGGCTCAGAGGATTCTCCCACTCCCAAATCTTCACTGAAATAGCTCAGTCCTGCAGGAGGCAAAACTGGCATCAACTTCTCTGCAGAGAAGTGACTTCTACAGCAGATTTTTATCTGCAGATTTCTTCAAAAGAAAGCCCAGCCCAGCTGATGCAATTTCAAGGCTGACTTAAAAGTATCCAAGAGAACCAGCAAGGTCCTGTCTCTCCTCCTGTATTACTGTTTGTCAGCTGGAGGGAAAATGAAATATAACAAAACAACTCATTTTAGGCAGAGCAGCTCCCTGACCCAACTCACAGCTGGACACAAGGATCAGGGCAAAAGGAGTGGTCAGGAAAGTGGGGTAGGGCTGGAAACCAGCACAGAGTTAAGGCAGCTCTGAAATCCAGGATTTGCCAATGCTTTTCCTGCTCCTCTACAGGTCTGTTGCAAACACTTCCAAGAGAAATGAGAGCAGGAAAATGCACCTGTCCTTACCAGTTTGATCCTGTCCTCGCAGCGCAGGAGGTTGATCATCACCTGGAGGTGCTGGGGCAAGTCACCTGCACAGAAAGCACAGCAATCATCACAAAGGGGCTCCTGCTGCACTAGGAATCAGCAGACTCTTCACCTTTAAAGAAATTGGATGCTTTTAAGTTAAAAAAAAACTAATTTAGGGAGGTCAATTAACTTTGCTGTCCCAAAGAGCACTAAGAGCAATGAGATTCTTGGATGGGCATTCCCTGGATGGGTGAGAACACAACCTTACAGTATTTGGAAGCCATCAAATCAACTGAAACCACCTGTGCCTGGCACAAGAGAGGATTCTCTTCCTGTCACAGCACCCTAGAGAGGACAGAAAAGTTTGGCCATGAGAACAGGTGAGGAAGAAGAAGAGGAAAAACTCTGATTAAAAAAACAGGAACAAAGGAGAAGAGAACAACTTTGAGCTGTGAATCACCCCCAGCATGGTGGGATCAGCCCCACCAGCCCTACAGAGGGTGTGACTGAGCATGAGTGACCTCCAGAGGGAAGGGCTGCAGCAATGGCCTGGTTTGGGTGATGGAGCCCTTCTGTCTCCAAGTTCTGCTCATGCACTAAGTGCCCTCAGCTCTAGGTCTGTGGGGACATTTCTGTTTGGGGAAAGCAGACGAAAGGAACAAGGAATCTACAGGAAAACAAACCAAGTTCCCATCTAATAACTCAGTAATGCACTCATAACTTTCCATGTGAGATAAAATTCCTTCCGTAGGCTGCTTGCTGGGTATGTGGAATTGCTGACAGTTCAAGAAACCCAAAGCCAAGCTTGGCACTCAAACACCCCCTTTGTGCTGGAGTGTTTGCTAAGCAGCACCACACAGTACCACACTGTGCCTTTCCCACAGGCTCCTGCTCTCAAAATGCCCCAAAATCCCAGTTCTTCTTACCCACCTATTCCCAAAGTGCCAAAGGCAGAGGGGATAAACACTGGGGAAGCAGAATCAACTTCCCTGGATGCCCTTATCTGCATCCAAATCTGTGTGTACACTCACCACACCACTCCCTGACATTTCTTCCCACCAGCTGGCAACTGGAAGGGACTGGGGGAAGCAGGACAGTCTGTTCTTAAACCATGATAAACTCCAACAGATTGTGGTGAGCTGACAGGAAAGGGGGTTTTCCTGAAACCAGGATGTGAGGAGCTAACAAATGTACATCTGTCCAGATACCCAAATCCTGATCAAACATCCCTCACTCTGACCAGCAACATCCAAAACCAGCAACAGGAAGTTCCAAAGCAAAAAGTCCCAAGCTCCAGATGCCTGGAGGCTGGGAGAGCCCCTGGAGAAATGTCCAGGACATCCACAAGTGCCCAAGGGGTGCTGAGCTCTGTGACTCAGCCCTGCCACAAGCCAAAGGGGAGGCAAAGATTAACTCACTGAAGCACAAGTGACATTTCCTCCTGTGTGACTGGGGAAAACAGGGAGAGATATTCCACACAGCCCTTCTGGCTGCACAGGCTTCCCTGCCTAAAGAAAGCCATGCAAAATGCCATGATTTTCACAGAGAATAAGTTTCTATTCCAGTCACAGTTCCAAGAGAATGATTAAAGTTTAAACCAAGACTCAATGATCCCAATAAAAAAAACTCAGTACTTTGAATGTGGGCTGAAACCCTGGGTTTGTTCAGCAGCTTGTACAAGGCTCACCAGGACAACCTGGGGTGTCACCCACCTGTGCCATCAGCCTGTCCCTTTGGATGGGAGGGAAAAAGGATCTCCAGAGAGGATTGAATCATTACCTGCATGTTTGTGGGGATGCTGGAGGCTTCTCTGGCCCTGGGAGCTGTTTCCTTGCTGTAAGAAAAGAGCTGCACCTTTCACCATGAAAAAGCTCTCGCTGAGGCTGGAAAATAATAAAAAAAAAACACACAGGAGTCAGCTGAAAGGAAAGAGCAGCAAAATGTGCACATCTGGGAAAGGAAGTGCTTTCCTCACTAAAATAGTAGGATTTTGCCACAGCCACTTGCACAGCATGACTCTGGGATTATTCATGGATTATTCATCTGTCATTTTCCAGCACTGTTTTATTACTTGGCCCCTGCAGGAGGTACTTGCCTGAGCTGTCATGGGTTGGAAATGACTTTATCACTTGATTCTAGAATTCTGCAACTCAAAAGAAGCAAAGGGTTGGACTTTTTACAGGCTGAGACCTGCAATGGACTGGAGAGCAGGTTCTGAGCCCATCACTTCCTGCTGATTGCAGTTCTTGACATTTCTCTGGAATGCAAAAACAAGAACCTGCAACTGTGCAGATTTAAAGGGGAAGGGAGATGGAACCTGCACATCCCAAGGGAAAGGACACAGCTCTGGACCCTCAGGCAAAAACAACCAGCACAAGAGCAGAGGTTTGGCTCTGCTGTGGCTGGATCAGCAGATCAGCATCCTGGGATAGAGTCTGGGCAAACACAGTGATATTTCCAGAGGGAAATGACACCCAGGGCTGGAGCATAAGGGAGGAGAAGGCAGAACAGCACCGGCACAGTCGGATTTCACATGAGAGCCTTGGAAATCCTTCAGAAGCAGCTCTGGCCAGAAGCAGTGAAGATGCATTTCCCACATGGCTGGAAATCCCTGTCTCCTGAGGCACCTTTCAGCTGCACAGGAATTGCTTGGGATGTGTTTGCTCTGCTCCCCAAACAGCACAAGAGCCATCTGTTGCTCCAAAGCCCAACTTTCCACCGCCCCACGCTCGCAGCCATAGATCACCATTAATTACTGTCTGCACCCACTAAACAGAAATGCTCCATTATGAGACTGTGCTGCACAGGAGCTCCTTATGCTCCAGCAAATGATCCCACTGGATTCACTACTCCCAGCACTCATCTATTCCATATTTTATCCATGGTCTTTGCCTTGAGACAAGAGTAAGTGGTAATGCTCCCAATGCTCTGCTCTACCTCAGCATTTTTGTGAGGACAGACATGAAATTCACATAATTTCAGATTTTCTAATCTCTTAAGAACACAGCCCAAGTTCCCAGGAAAAGCTTCCTCCTGCTTCAACTGAATTTCAAGAATTCCAGAAAAAAATCTAGATCAGGTTTAAATTAAGAGATTTCTCAAATTTTGAGTTCACTTTTTAAAAAGCGAACTAAATTTTTTGCCTGAATTTCAGGTTCCACAAGATCAATAAAACACAGCAGGAGAAGCACACTCTAATTCCAACAATTCTCCACTTCCATTCCCACAGGATTCCAGCACTCCCCCCTCACCTCACTGGCTGGGTCTGAGCAGGATCCAAGCTCAGCCTGGCTTGGGATAACGGCACCCACGGCAGCAAATGGGAACAAATGGGAATGTGGCTCCTTCCAGGAGGCAGCCAGGAAGAGCCTTGTTTCCTTCTCACCCCAGACCTCACAGGAAAGCGTTAAAAAAGGCCAGAAGTGACACAAAGGCAGCGACCCCCACACAATGTATGGGATATTCAGCACTCACAAGAGGCAGAGAATGTTTAGATCATGCACCAGGAGATAATTCACAGCATTCCCACCCTGAGAATCTGGGGAAAAGTTTCTTTGGGAAAGCAAAAAGATATCCCGAAATAGGATATTTTACTCCAAAGGATCTTTGATCTCAAAGTACTGACTAGGATTTCTACAGCAGGAAAAACCTTGGAAAAAACAGAGCTCCTTCCCAAAGTTATCAGGATCTCCTGCTCTGATGATATATCTTGACAGATGTTCTCTCCTGCAGTCTGGGAATCTGTGACAATAAAGCAGAATATTCCCAGTTGCAGGCAGAAGGGAGAGCTGTGCTGCTGGAGCAGTGAGTGGTCCAGGAAAAGGACAACTCACAGAGCAAAATTTTTGTTCCTGTGAATCCATGTGCACGGAAATGAACCGGAAAGCAAAGCCAGGAGCCTGCTGAGAGCAAGGTTTCCATTTCCACTGAAATGCCCGTTCTTCCTGTGCACAAACCCTCCCGTACCCCCAGCATTCCCCATCTCCACACCAGCTCCGGTTTCCATGTGCCCAGCACGGTGCCAGACACGGGGAACACACCCAAACGCCTCTCTGCTCACAGTTTACACCACATTGTAACAACAACGTTACCCAAGCCCAGCCCTTATCTCCGCTCTGGGAACTGTCTGCGCTCTGCCACTTCACACAACTGCTCTGGACACAGCTCAGTGAGAAAGGCAAGGCACAACTCCCTTTTAAATCCTACAATCCCAGTAAACAACTAAAACTCCGAGCTTTTAATTCTGTTTTAAAAATACTCCTCCTAAAGAACACCCAAGTCCTGGCATTAAAGAACATCCCCACCCTGTGCCCCTCGGCAGGGGTGACAGATGCCCCCAAGCACAACCCCGTGGCTCATACATACTAATTCGGGCTGGTTTTCTTTGCACAGCGGCAGCATCGTGGTGGCCCCAGCGTCAGACAGAAGTCAGAGAAATCGAAAAGATTCATAACCAGCTGGAAAACTCACATCCTTTTGCTTCTAAACCCATAAAAAACACCAGAAGGCAAAGAAAAGGTCAAGTGTATTTTCTGTGCGGAGCAGAGGAATCGCGGCTGCTGATGCTCCTCGGGAACTGGATGGCTTTTAGGGAACACTGTGTCTTCCACTGATATCCTGGCTTGAAAAAGCACTTGTCCCAACACATCCTGATGAAAGAGAGCCATTCAAGAGGGGAAACAACCAGCTGAGGCTCGGCTAATCGTTTCCCTCCTCCAGACTTGTTTGTTTGTTTGCTTCCCCCCTCGTGCTCCAGAGGCTCCTATCAGCACCCACACAGCCCCTGGCTGCGGGAAGTCCATATTCCCTGGGAGGGACAGCACTAGAGGAAAAGCATCCTATGGACTGATGCCTGTTCATTCCTTTACAGTTAAAGCAATGCTTTAATACAGATACAGGAAATTTAAATGGTCCTTCCCTCAGTGTACAGCTCCCCCGATGGATTTTCAGAGCCATTCCTGAGCTCCTGCTGGACAAGGAGTCTCTCAGGTGCTCGGTGTTTGTGTGTTAGGAGCACTGCATTCCCTGAATATTCGTTTCTTACAAACCCAAATTCTTTCTTCAGGCACACACCATAAGGCCACTCTGGTCCCACCAGCCTGACCAGGGGAATGAGGAGCTCTCTGTGCATTCTCAGCCAGTTTTCACCCAGTTTGACTGGCACACACCACAGAAACCACCCAATCCCTGGATGCCCTTCCAGGAATCCTGACCAGCACAACTTCACTACAAGGAGTCACTTCAGGCTCTTGAATAAACAGAGCCCACTCACAGCCCCAGGACCCTGATGCTCGGATACAGCTGCAGACCAGCTCTCCTCCCACTCCTTGACCTCAGCTCACCAAACACAGGAAATTATTACCCTAAAAGAGGGAAAAACCAACACTTCCAACACCTGGGAAATGCCAGGAGCGTCAGGAGGAGGGTACAGACAGTGACAGTCCCTCCTGCCCCCAGAGGCTGGCAAGGACAGGGTGCTCATGGCCACAGCCCTGCTGAGAGCCGGCTCCAGAGGCTGTTGCTCCATCCGTTGGCTCCGTGCTGCTCAACTTGAAAAGGAAATATTTCTTCCCCTTTGGGAAAGCTCCAGAGGAGTGTGGCTGCAACACACATCAACCCCATTTCGAGTCGCTGAAGAACACAATAGGCAAGCGCCTTCTCGGCGGTACAAACTGCCACCCCCCGGGGCCAGGAATGCCAGTAAGCAATCCCTTAAAAACACTGGATTTTGGGAAAAGAGACAGAGCTGCTCATGCTCCTGGGCAGCCAGATGCCAGTCCCACAACAGTTTTCCCCAGGCAGTTAGCTTTGTCATCCTGGCTCCAGCTGTGAGGTGTCCCAGGAGGAATTCTTGCATGCCTCATGCGCTTGAGTTCCATGTTTTAATGGGGAATCTCACATAAGCCATAATGATCTTGCAGGACACAAGCAAACACTCTATTAACACATCTTATAGCTACAGAACTCATCTCAAAATAAAGATCCACAGACAGAGTCAGAAAAGAGAAAACCACTTTTCCTGGGAAGACCCAGGCAAGCCTGAGGTGAGTGAGCAGCCTCCTGCAACCAGGTCTGTTTTTAAGGAAGAAAAAACACCCAAACCCCCACAAGAAAAGGAATATTCACTTCTCTCAAAATTGGTCATGATTTTACAAAGGCAAACAAGGTAATGCCTCCCAGTTCTCTGAGTTTCATGGCATCTTCTACTCAAAACATTTCCAAACTGATAAGGTGAGGGAAAAACAGGCCTCCCGAGCACCACAGAATGGAACACACTTCCCTTTTCTATAGCACTGTTGATAAGGAGGAAGAGAACTGATTTTTTTTTTCCCCCTTTTTCTTCCCCCTTTGCTGCTTGGTCTGGAACAAGTTTGGCCACCTCAAGGCAACTGAGAAAGAACACAAACCAGCCCTGGAGAGGGGGTGAGTCTGCTGGATGCTCCCACAGCCCAGCCAGACCCTCCATATTCCAGAGGGTGGATTTTAGGCAGGACACTGCAGCGAGCAGAGGAGACTGGCATTGTCCCACAGCCACACCACAACAGCAGCACAACCCAAGCTGGGAAGGAGCACATCAAAGAGAAAGGAGAGAAACAGGAAGAGTTGAGAGCAGCCGTGTGGCTCCTGCTCCCCAAAAAAAGCCAACGGTTAAGGCGGAGGCACTGCTTGCTCTGGCCTGATAGAGGCACATCTGATAACACTTCCTGACCAGCAGAGGGGCCTTTGGAAGGGGCCTGAGCAACACAAAACAGCAGAGGGGAAAAAGGGACTTCAAAGCTGCTCCTTCCCATGGCACTGCACAGCCCCAGGAACAGCCCCAGGGATTCCAGCAGCAGCAAGTCCCTTCTCCTTCTCTTAATGAAGTGTGTCCAAGGGGCCTTTGCTCCATGCCACACAAAAATTAAAGGGAATCACCTGGACAAACACAGGTGGGAATATCAGCACAGGCACCCCAGCTCAGCCCCACATGGAGCAGGGCTGCCACAGGAGCAGCACCTGGAAAAGCCCAGTTCCAACCAACACGTGCAAAGATGGTTTAGAGCAAAGAGAACAAAGTGCTAGTGCACATGTGTAGGATTTGGGATATGCTGACAAACTGATCTGTGGTCAGGACTGCAGGAGCCCAAAACACCTGGCACGGTCAGAGATCTGCTCAGGACCACTTGGACTGAGGTGTTTTTACTACCAGAATTGCAAGGCAGGAAAGTTCTTTCCATACCTATGACTTCCACACCCAAAGTCATCATTCCCAGACCTCCTGAGCTGAAGACAAGTCTCACCAAGAAGAAAAGCAAAATGTGGGCTGCAGGTTCTCAAGGAGAACATCTCTTCCTCAGACACAGCCAGGGCATCTTTGTGCCAGGAAGGGGCCAGGCAGCAGCTCCAGCTGGGGGGGTTTTGGTTGTAAAGCCTCTCTGCAGGAGCAAACATCTCTCCCATCTGTTTTGAAGGAAGTGAGATGTTGGGGAGACCAAAAACTCAACAGGCTTTGCTGTTCTCAGCAGAGCAGGGACCAAGGGGAGTGTGAGTGTGCATTGTTGGGCTTGGAGGCGTGGGGATCGTGGGCCACAGCCCAGCAGGAATGCTGACAGGGCTGCAGACACTGAAGGCCATTCACACACAAATGCTCCTCTGGCACAAAGGGCAAAAAGACAAAAATGAAATCAATCATGAAGCCCACAAAAGCCAATTTCCCAACAGAAATAGACTGCTGATGATGTCCTTCCAGCCACTCCTGGGATGCACTGGGCTGGAGCAGCAATCAGCACAGATCCAGATCTGCACAGAGCAGAACCAGCTCAGCTCTGAGTATCCCATCCTGGGGGCAACTCCAGGATCCAGGCTGTGCCTGCAGACAAGCCAGGAGCAGCTGGGATAAACCCTCCCAGAGAAAGGGCAGGAAGAGGGAAACAAACAAATTAGCAGGATCATTCCCCATTCCAGCAGACTTGCGCAAAGTAAATTGACAGAACTGCTCCCAAATAGCCAGGAATGAGAAAATTCTAGGAATCCCTAGTACTTGGATGGTGAAAAGCCAAATAAAATAAGAGATTGTTTCACAAGGAAAAAGAAATCCTTTCTGCTCATCCCATTAATTGCAGAGTTCAAAAAGGCACGAGGCTGATCCCAGCATCACCCAGCTACGCCATGGGCTTGGAACTCAGTCTGAATCCCAAGGAGCATTTCTGAGATTCCCACTGAAACACGTTGTCATTTTGGTGACAGTCACTGTCTCAGGAGGCCAGGCCAGATCCTCTCCAAACCTCAGCCTGCACGAGCTGCTAGAAAAAGGAGTATTAACCCTACAGGGCCCCCAGCACTGGTGTCCCCAGTGCATGCCCTGGACTGTCCCCAGCCCGCTGTGCCAACCCCAGGGCCACCCACCCTGCCTGGTGGGGGCTGGGCAGAGCTGCTCCACACAGCAGCTCACGCTCACCTGGAGTCATGGACTTGGAGGACAAGGCTTGGGAAAGCAGCAGCTGGCACAGAGGAACACACAGAGATCCCAGCATCAGCAACAACATGGATTTCCCTGGTGGTATGAGGGAAGCTGGCTATTCCCAAAACACTGACTCCCTCTATTTTCCTACAAGTCACTGTTCTGGGCACTGCCATGCTCCTGCCATTGATGTTCCATGACCACAGGTAAGGGGGGAGCCAGGCCACAAGCCGTGGAGCTGTCCCAGAGCAGTGCCTGAGCTGAAGGAGAGGTGGGATGATGCCCACCACGGAGGGCACACCAGAGGCAGAGCCTCCACCCGCGCTCCTGGCAGGAGCTGATCCTGCTCCTGTCCTCCTCCCCAGCTCAGCTGTCAACACATGGGCCCATCCTCCTGCATTCCTCCTGTCAGCCCATTGTTTTAATCCTTGGAACTATTTTATTAAGTCACCCCACTTCACCCACTCAGCAGTGTCTCCCAGAGAAACAAGTGGAAACTCTCCAAGGGCGCCGCTGGAAAAGAAGAGGAAGGTGAATAACAGCTTGAAGGATTAAGGGAGCAGCTCCCAAGCGGTGTGAGTGAAGGTCGGGCAGGACACAGACAATGGCATCGGAAGCACGGCTGGGAATCTTGGTGGCACAGCAACCCAAAAACCAGCTGAGCTGCCAGGTTTCAGAACGGCTCCAAAAAAGGCAGCAGAGACCAGGGAGTACTTGACACATTGGTAATGTGGAAAAACAAAACAAAATAAATCCAGGCGGATCATGTGCGGTGAGAGCAGAGTGACACAGCCCTGACACCTCGAGTGTTTGACTGGACTGCAGCCTGCCTTCCCAGCCCCCTGCTGGTACACAGCCAGCATTCCCAAAATCAGGACTGTGCCAGGCAGGGCCAAAGCTCACTCACAATGGAAAAGTGGTGGGAAAAACCCCAAGACCATCCTTCTTTTCCCCCTCCACTCCAAAGCCATCTTTTCCAAGCAGGATGGTGTTGCAGAGGGAAGCAGACAGCTGGAGATCATGATGTTTTGCAGGGCTGGGAAGGAGATGCCAAACCATGGGCAGCAGTCTCCACTGGGATGCAAGTGTTGGACACGGTTGGATGTGACCATTTGGATGGCAGACAGAACAAACAAGGAACCTGGCAGCTTTTTGGGAAATCTGAACAGGACGTCTTGTCCCATTCCCCGCATTTCTGGCTGACTTGGTCCCTGATAAAAGGTTTCCTTCACCAGCAGTTCTTGCAGCAAGGATTTCTTCAAGAAACTAAAATTTTCAGAAGGGGAAGACAAGGCCTGCAGAGGAGAGTCCTGATCCCAGATAAACCTAAACAACTGATGGATGTGGTGTGCACCCTAATCTGCTTGAATCTGGGCTTATTTTTGTGCAGTGGTAAAGTGATTCTGCATCAGGAATTTTAATGCTGCAAAGGGATGCGTAAATGTTTGGGAGAAAGATCAGTGCTCTCAGGAAATAATCTCAACACTCTTCATTAGAATTAAAACCAGGCCGGGGAAGGTGTTATGCCCATTCCCCATTCCAAAAACATCTTAGGAGCATTTGCCAGGCAGAGCACAGCTCTGATTTGTATGAGAAATGCCTGACTCACAGATCTTGGCAGACAATTATCAAAGATTAAGATATTTAAAATCTAGAGGCATTTGAAACCAAAATATTGTTCTGACCCAGCTCTAACACCTAAATAAACAGTGACCACACTGGCCTTTTACAGGAACAAGTGCTCAGTGCACAGCCAGCACTTCTGATAATAGGGCCTCATGGTTTGGGTTCTGCCAAACTGCTGAGGTTTCATGGAAGAAAAAAAACCCAAAAATATTTAGATACAATTCCAAAAGAGTCTGATCATCACATCTTTAAATTGGCAGCTCTCCTGCTGCTGCTCTACCTACATCCAAGTAAACTCCTCATATTGCTCAATTTCAAGTCAGCAACAGTTTCCTGGAAAGGCCAGCTCTTAAATAAGTGTCAAATAAGTGAACGTTTCCCTAGCTCTGTGGCCTTTGAACATCCACACACAGCCCACCACAAAATGTAAAGGTCTAATTACACCTTCCTGAGCTTCTAGGGCCACACCTCCGGACTGAGAGCTCCCGAGGGCCGGGGGCTGGGCCGGTGCCTCCCCATTGTACGGAGCACGCTAAGGCAGGATGCCGCCGCCGGCCAGGATGTGATTCAGCGTCCTGTTTTGAACACTTCATGAAGTCAGCATCTTCTGCCCCGAGATCTCCCACCAGCTCCCCAGGACACAATCAATCTGCAGCCAGCAGGACTTGTCAAGGCTGTAATGAGCTGCTGTCCCCACAAATAAATCCTCAAGGCAGCTGCCCCTGTGTTCCCCCTGCCCTGAGCGCCTGCCTGGCACCGTGGACACAACTGTGGGTACAAGTTGTTCACTCAGTGCTGCTCCAGCAAAACACGCTCCTAAATCCCTAAAGAAATTAAGGAGCAAGGTGTTAAAAGATCATTTTGGTGCACTAAAATATAATAAATATGAAATATACATCAAGTGTGTAAAATATGTACATATATGATATAAGATACAGTGGTGTCCTGTGGTGTGTGCCAGAGGGACGATCATGGAATTATTTAGGTTGGAAAAGACTTCCAAGATCAAGTCCTGCTGTTCCTGCAGCTCTGCCAAGGCCACCACTAAACCATGGTCCCAAGTGCCACATCCATGTAGCTTTTCAATTCCTCCAGGGATCAGGAGACCACCACACTGCCCTGGGAATTCTGTTCCAATGCTTGACAACTCTTTCCATGAAGGAATTTTCTCTGATATCCAATCTAAACCGGCAGTTGCTCTGTTAAGAGTTTGTCTGCACCAATGACTCCTCCCGTTGATCACTGATCTGCAAATGTACATAAGCCCAGCCCTGTAAACCTCTACCTCACACAGCTGCTCTTGCCAGCTCTTAAAATTTGGTTTAGAGGAGCCAAACAAGAACAATTCTTTCCATAACCATCTTCAGGCTTGATCAGAGCCTGGAGAAAAACTTCCAGGCCTTCTGCAGTGGTTCAACCTCTATCTCTGCAGAAGGTGCCTGAAAACATTCACCCGGCCCTGCATTCAGGCTGTGACTGAAAAGCCAATAAAGGCAAAGATTACAGAATGACTGGCTAAACAAACCTATTTATATTTGTAATTAAAACCAGTGATTATCTTGCTGTGTTTGCCAACCACATCTGAGAATCAGCCAACACTCACAGAGCGATTTGGGTTGTACAACATCTCCTCTGCCTCGCTGTGACAGAGCCAGCACACGGCCAGGAGTGAGAATCAACTGGGTCACATCAAAAAGGAAAAACTGCACATCCAGCCCTGTGCCAGAGCAGGCAGCTGGGAAAGAGCTGGGCTCTGCTCTGCCTCCTCCTTGATAGCATCTCCTCAGAGTTTGCTTGGAGCTGGAGCAGCAGGATCTGGGGCTGAGATAAGGCCACAGGCACTGCACGCACGAGGCTCAAACGGAACTCGATCTCAGAGAACTTAAGGCTGTGCCTAAGCCTAGGCTAACACACCCTCCCATGAACTTGGCCTAGCCCTGACAGCAGTTTTACAAAGATTTGGGTGAGCTGTGGGTGCACTGCACCAGTAGGGGAAAAAAGGGATCAAGCCACAGCATCTCCCTGATGGTTATCCAGGAGGGAAGGTTTGAGCAGACACTGATAACACAGCTCAGACGTGCAGCTTCTGGCTCCACTGAGCCCAACAGGGCTCTCAGTTCTCTTATTTTTCCTTCTGCTCTGAGCCTTTACCCTCATGGAGCAATACAAACTCCTGGCTGCCTGCTGGGAGCAGTATGGATGTTATATTGTCGAAACTTCCACAAAATTTTTGGTAACAGAGAACAAAATGACTTAAAGCAGATTAATGTCTAAGAAAACGCAGATAGCAGCAATATCTTTGAACCTGGAGCGTGTCCCCTTGGTCTGTTCTGGGGTAGAAGCTGTTCCAGGGAGAAAGAAAAGCATTTTGGAATGACAGAAACCATAAGGAAGGATGACCAGGGAGCAGCAAGACATGGCTGGATGCAAAACCATGATAGAGACCTGTTCCTCCAAGAAAACAATCAGATGGCTCATGGAAGCAGATCCAACTATGCAACCTCAAATGAAAATCCCAGCATGTTTTGGAATGAACAAAAATAATTGCTCACCACGCAGATGAATACATTATGTCATAAATGTGTACTAGCACAGCCATCCTGTATTGATGAAACACAGCTTGAGCTGGCAGAATGCTGGGGACATGTTTCCAACAATCCTTCCTTTCCCTTCACCCTTAGATCTCCAAAGTCTGCAGGGCCAGAACTGCTGACCCCTGTGCTCAGGGCACATGTGACAAAACCCAGCTGTCACCAAGGCTAGACCAGGATTGAAGGAGGCACAAACACCAGCACAGGCCATCCTGCAGGGATTTTTCAGAGGAGAAGCAGCACAATGAAGTTGAACAATTCTGCCACCCCCTGGGCACCGGGCAGAGTCTCAGCGGATTGAACCAGAGCAGGGAAGGGGACAGCAGCCAGTGGGAAGGGGACAGGATCGACCCACCAAACCAACAGGAGCTCCATTCATCATCTGAGTTATGTCTGCATATTTCCTGCAGCTCTTGGCAGTGTTTCCCCCTGAGGACAGCAGAGGCTGTGCGTGAGAGCCATCTGATTCTCCAGCTCTGTCTGGCTATTTAATTACCAGATTCTTATCCTGACAATCGTATACGGAAGAGCAGCCCCAGGAGACTGAAGGACAGAGGGAGCTCATGGGATCTCAGTGTCCAACGTCAGTGCTGCAGCATGTTTCAACAGCCAGGAGAAAAGCATCAGCCTTTGAGCCTGGTCTAAGTGCATCTACACTCCTGGTGGCTCTGGTCAGTGGTGGATGCATATGCCCAGCCTACAAAGAGGCCAGACAGACCTAAGGTGCCTCACCAGGATTTGTCTGTACAGTGACAACATTTGCAATGAAGAGAACAAAGCTGTATTTTCTCTTTTAGCACAGAACTGTGTATCCAAAAGAGGAGGCTGCCATCCTGCTTGGTTACATGTTGCTGTTTAATACCACATGGGGAAAAGCACAAGAACTAGGGTTCTGTGGCTGTTCATGGCTTCAGCAGGTTCCTGCTGGGGACTTGCATTGTACAAGGAGCAGAACAAGGAACCCTGAATATTGATTTCATTAATACAAAATCCATTTCCCACAGGGTCAGCTCTCAAATGGCATTACAGACAGCCATGAAATGCCCATACACACAGGAGAGCACACAGAGCAGACACACAGCACTTCTGTCTGCAACCCATGTGTGTGCAAACAGGACAGCCACTGAATTCCAGGCCTCCCAGGCAGGCTGCAGCCAGGAGACACCATCCCAGAACTCAGAAACAAAAAAGTCCAACAATTTCCTTCTCTGTCCATGAGCAGCCCTGCTTTCTGGTCTCTGATTTCACTTGCAGGGCAAACACAGTCCAAGCAGCAGCACGAGCAGCTTTGCTTTTCCTGAAGCCAGGATAAGGAAAGCAGGAAGGAGGGACGAGGAGAAGAGACTGAGTGCTGAACCACTGCTGTGCCTTTACACTGCCCCCCTGGGCTGTGGTTTACAGGTTAGAGGGTAAGAGCTGCCTGCAAGAGCCAGGCTTAGAGTGAGCCATCCACAGCATTACTCAGAGCCCATTAGCCAGGGCCCCGGCACATGAGCTTGTGTCACCACTGCACAGTGTCAGCAAGAGGAGCCTCTCTCTTCTCTGGCAGGACAGCTCAGCCCTTTCTTACCCTCACATGAACACAGTGGCTCTGCACAACCCCAAAGAGGCAAATTCCTGGTAGACAATAGCCAGCAATGAGCAGAGTTCTCCTCTCCCCACCCTGGGAGCAGAGCCCTTTCCTGAGTAGAGCCCCAGCCTCAGGGAGCAGCAGCAGAACCAGAGATGTTGTGATAACACTAAAGTGCTGTGACCAGAGCTAACCAATAATTTTCCAGTGTCTTCTCAGGAGAAAAAAAAGGATCACAAACTCTCTTTTATTCTTTCATCTCGTTCAATGCTCGTCTTAGAACTGATGAGGAAGAGAGCACCCCCAGGTTCAGCTCTCTGCAGACAACGCCATCCCCTCCAGGCAAGGGGATCTCTGTGGGATCAGGACTCGGATGCTTGGCAGACAATTAACAACAGTGCAAACTTAGAGCCCCAAAGTTCAGCTTACCTCACATTCAGTCTACGCTCTTCATCACTGCCGACCTCCGCCTGAGGGGAGAAAAGGATACAAGAGAGTTACATGTTGGTTGTTTGCACATGACACCCTTAAATAAAATCCCTGCACCAACAGGCTGTGAGGGGCTGTTTTCCGCAGGGCTTTTCCTCCAGGGTCCAGGGATAAATGACACTCCCTAGTCCTGTATGGCACCAGCGCCCGGCGCCGGGTGACAAAGGGGCTCACGGGGATTTTAAAGCTATTAGGTCCTAATCCTGCAAGCTGGTCCTGGAGCGCAGAGCGCTTTGAAGAGCGCCAGCCCCGACGTCACCGGGCGCACACCTCGCTGCCACCGCGCACACACGTGAGGGCAGCAGCTGGCTGCCACAAGTAACTGGCATTTGGGGTGTCCCAAGCACAAGGACACAGCCAAAAGTGCTCCCTGGGACTGTCCCTGATGTGCTGCTCCAGGGATCACAGTAGCAGGACAAGGAGGCCACCTCCACCTGGTGCTGGCACACATGTCCCCACATGTCCCCAGGCTGGGACAATGCACGTCCTCTGCCTGCTGCCTTCCAGGGGAGCACACTGCTTTGGTGGCAGGAGTGGATTAAAATGGGCACTTTTGCACCAGGCACTTGTGGAAAGCCTCTCTGGAAGCAAATCTGGCTGCTCAGGTGACACTACACTTTATTGAGTCTCCTCAAAAGAGAAGTGTGACCTCATCCAAACCCAAGCATTTTCACAGAATCATGCTTTCCAGTCATCCCCTTCAACTTCCCTAGTAGCTTCTAGACAAAATTCCTTATCAGAGAAAAGCAGAGTTGGGGCTAATTGCATACAGAGCCGACAAAAAAAAGAAACCAAAATAACAGGCTCTGGGTTCTGCTTTGGTCCTGTGGGAGTGCAAAGGAGAAAGTGCTGGGAGCATCCCCTGGAGAGCAGGGCCATGCTGGGAGAAGATTTGGGCCCAAAAAGCAAAGCAGGGACTTTACATGAAATCCTTCACACTCACAACACACTTGATCCTGACAAAGCTGGAGGGACACAAGCCTTGCAGGAATCAGGCTCCATCAGTGCTGACACTTGGAGAACATCCTGGTGTTTCCTACAGCATTGCTCAGAACCCACAAATAAAGGGTTCAAATAAAGGTCCCTGTAAGAGTTACTTATTTCCAGGTGGTTTTGTACAAGTTAAAAATAAGCAAATTGCATAATTTCAGATGTTCAAGAGCTTTGGAGGGATGAGGGGACCTGGATTGCTCCCCATCCTCTCAAGTTAGGATTTGGGAGGCTGGAGGGCACAGAAACTGCTCTGCTGACAATCTGTGAGAACCAAGTAAAGACGGGGAAAAAATCCTGCAAATGCAACAGTGGAGGCCGGATATTGGAACTGCGGCCATTTGGAGGAAGGGAGATGCACAAGGCTGTCCCGACTGATCCAGCAGAGGGTGAGGAGCATACCATGGCTATTTTTAGTCTGTTTACAGTGCAGAGCTGGGCTGCAGGGAGGGCCCCAGAGCACCCCAAGTTCCAGTGCCCCCACTGGCAGATCCCCAGCTCTGAGAAGGTTTGGAGGTCTGGCAGGTTTGGGACCTTTGCAGGGTCACTCTCCTGTTTGTTTGGAGCTGTCACATAGCAACAAAGGGGAGAAAAACTATTTTTCCTTTTTAAACAAATGTGACTGTGAGGATGATGACTCTTGGATGTCGTCAGCTGGGGCTCAGCAGCAGGGCTGGGCCTGGAGCTGCTGTGGGCTCCTCTCCTGCAGGAGCTGAGCTGTTCCCAAAGCTGACTTTCCCTGTATTTTCTACTAAAAACTGCAGGAAAACCAAAGGAAGGCAGCAGCAAGGCTGCTATGCTGAGCCCTCCTGGCCTGTTCTGTCCTGCTCACAGCACCCCTGGGAGCTGGCAGGGTTTGGGGTGCACCACACACTGTGTGATGCTCTGGAGCTGCAACTGCTCGTCCCACCATGGCCAGACCCCACCAGACACTGCCTGTCCCTCCCTGGGGACTGTGCTGAGCGTGGCCACTCTGAAGGACCATGGGGAGTGGGAGGTGTGTGGAAGGGAGATGCACAAGCAATGCAAGTTTGCAAGTGTGTGTGAACCACTCTCACCTAAGAATTTACGGCTCACTATGTCAAGGCAGCAGCATCCATTTTATAAATTCCTTTGGGCTCCTGAGTGAGGAGAGGCCACAGTGGCATAGTCACAATTAGCAAGGACGTGTGGTCATCAGTTCCCACTAAAATATCTTCTAGTAATTATTCACCTAAAAGCCCCAATGAACCCTGATCTTCCTTGTAAGAAAGATCCTAAAAGAACAGGACCAGGCTGGCAGTTTTTGATAGGATCTATCTTTCCATTAACTTTGCAAAAAACAACATGCTGAACCTGGAAAAAGAATCTGGAAATCATAATTTTATGGTATTTCATGCCAGAAGAGACCATTCTAACAGGACTCAACGTCTTCCTTTGGGAGCCACCCCAACACAGCTGAGCTGTGGATGCTGCAGAAGTGCCCTGCCATGGACAACACCTAGTGGCAAAATTGGGGCAGCATTTTTGGGAGGAAAAAGGAGAATTGTATGGTCACCCCACAGAAAATACAACCACTAGCAGCAGCTCTGCCACAAAGCAATGCCTAAGACAGATGTACATGGCAAGGCCTGCTTGACTCCTCTCCCACCTGCACCAGTTAAATCCAGTCTAATTCCACTGCCTGCTCTGGGGTTACAGCTCATTTTCATCTCTCTAGATTGGGTGGCCACTAGGTCTTGTTTAAGACTCTGTCTAAACCAGATCCCACAAAGTTCCTTCTGAAAACTCCTTCAAAAAGAGCAACTCACATCTCAGTGCTCCTCAGTGTGCACAGCATGGCCCAAACTGGGTCCCTGCAGCCAGAGACCCCCCTGCAGCCCCTGGGGCCAGGGAGAACCTGGGAGCTTTGTGGCTCCCCCCTCCTGCTCCCCCCTCAGCCCAGCTAATCGGGGGAGTCACAGGGACCTGACAGGTGACAAATAGGATTGTTTACCTGGCAGGAGTGGGGACAGAGCGAAGCCAAGGGCAGTGAACATCAAAGGAAAGAAGCGTGGGGGGAGAGGGATGCACGGGGAGGATGTGCAGGGAAACAGCAGGCCTGTCTTTGAGGGTCACAAAGGAGATGGGTTAGGAGGGAAAAAGGTGAGAAAAAAGAGAAACTGGAGGTGCAGCTGTGTTTGGATGGCACATGGGAGCCGTGTGGGGGAAGCAAAAGCCCAAGGCCGGGCAGAGGTAGGAGAGGGCATTTCTGGGGCACAGGAGTGGAGGAGGTGTGCAGCAGAGCTGGTACAGGCAGAGTGCCAGGCCAGCAGGACACGGATGGCACCATGGGGCAGGTGAAGTGGCAGGTCCAGGTCCTGGAGCAGCAGAGCTGGGGGAAGGAGAGGGCAGCAGCATGGTGGAGGTGTGAGGAGTGGCACAGGTATGGGGTGGAGCAGGATGGGAGCTGCTCCTGGAGAACCGACAATGGTCATCTTGGAGAAGGGCTGGTGTGAGCTCCCTGAGGGGCAGGAGCTGCAGCAGATGTGGGAAAAGGCGGTGCCATGGACAGAGGGATAACACAGGGAAAAGCAGAGCATCCCTGGGGCAGGAGGTGGTGGCAGCTCTGGGATGCCAATCAGGAACAAGGGCCAGCACAGCTGCTCCATGAAGACAGGCCCAGCACTCTGCCCAGAGATTTACCTGGCAAGAGAGAGGTGAAGCAGGCTGCCCCAGGGTTTAGGGAGCTCAGGCTCCCTGCCAGCTGAGGGCTGGAATGGGGGACAGCCACAGGGGAATGGGGCTGTGTGTTGAGGGAATGGCAGGACAGAGCCAGGCCTGGCTCAGCTTGGCAGCATCACAAGGCTGGGGCTGGGCAGCATGGGGGGCTATGAGAGGGGACTGGGATGGTGGGGGCTGTGAGGGGCTGAGCTGGGCCGGGGACTGGTGGGGGGTGTGAAGGGAGGAAGAGGAGCCATGGGAGCTGTAAGGGGAGGAAGGCTGGGGGGAAGTGCTATGGGGGAGCAGGGCTGGGAGCCATGAGGGACCAGCGTCTGTGAAGGGCATGAAACCAGGGCCTGGGGAGACAGTGAGGGCTGAGCTTGTGCCAGGGGGCTGTTGCAAATCAGGCCATGGGGACTGTGGGGGGATGAAGACAGGGAACAAGTGGCTGTGGAGGGCCAAGGGGGCGCGAAGGGGGTGGAACCAGGGGCTGGAGGGGGAAAGCTGTGAAGGGCCAGAGCCGTGAGGCCGGGACCATGAGGAACCTTGGGCTGTGAGGGTGATGGAGCCAGAAGCTCTGGGTTACGGGATGCTGGGGGGGCTGCAGGGGCCTGTCCCCGAGCGGGGCCTCACCCCGCCCCTCCCCGCTCCCCATCCGCCGCCGCCGCCCCCGGGGCTCATCCTCCCCTTCCCTCCCCGTCCCTGTCCAGCCCGTCCCCGCTCACCTCGCTCGTGCTGGCCGAGGAGGCGGCGCTGGGGGTCGGCGAGCGCTGCAGGGTGACCAGCGCCATGGCTGCAGCTGCGGGGCTGCGGCCGCCTCCCCCTCACGCCGGGAAGGGGCGGGGCTGGGGCGGGGCCTGCGAGGGAAAGGGCGGGATCAGAGAGGGGAGGGGCTCCGCTGTGTGGGCGCGGTTCGCTCGCGGTGTAGGCGGGGTTTGCTCTGGTGGGCGGGGCGTCCCGGCCCATCCCACCCCCAAATCCCGCCCCGTCCCAGCCCAACATCCCATGGCAGGGCCACCTTCCAAACCCCGTCTGACCCGGCCTGGGACACTTCCAGGGATGGGGCAGCCCCAGCTTCTCTGGGCAGCCTGTGCCAGGGCCTGCCCAGCCTCACAGGGAGGAATTTCTTCCCAATACCCCATCTAACTCTGCCTTCTGGCAGTGGGAAGCTATTCCTCCTTGTCCTGTTATTCCAGGCCCTTGAAAATAGTCACTCTCCATTTTTCCATCAGGCTGCCTTCAGGTACTGGAAGGCCACACTTAGGTCCTTCTGATGCCTTCTCTTTTCCAGGCTGAACAATCCTGATGCCCTCAGCCTCTCTTCCTACTTGAAAACTGAGCCAGAAGCATTCAATTCTTCCAGATCCCACAGGAATCTTGTGTTCAAGAAGCAACTGGATGTGACATTAGTTGACAAGATGGTGATCAGTCAAAGGCCAACCTCAGTCATCTTTCCCAGTCTAAGGGATTCTGCAAATCCAGACCCTGGGAAGTCACAGAATCACTGCTGCTGGAAAAGACCTCCAGGACCATGCCCATAAACACATCCCTGCGTCCTGGTCTGCCAGTGGTCACCATGGAGACAAGAGGCAGGGGTGGCACTTTGCCACCAATGGTGGTGACCCCGTTTTCCATGACTCTGGGGCCTCCTGCCAGTGGCATCACGTGGGAACTCCACCTCCCCAAGCGAGAGCAGACTTTGGCCCTGCTGCCCTGGACACTCAGACCTTGCCCTGCTGAGCTGCAACAACTCTGACTCTGAAGCCTCTGGACACGGCAGTGACTGCTCCAGGGACCCCACACTCCACAGGTAAACTGTTGGGAAATGTGTATTCCCATCATTTTTTGGCAGATCCTCCTCAGCTGGTGCTGCAGGGGCAGCTGGGGCGAGTCCCTGTCCCTGGTGGAGGAGGTGACCCTGGTTCCTGAGGGTTATAAAACCGTGGCAGATGGGAAGCAGCTCCCACTGTGCTGTTCCAATGACTCATCCCTCCATCCTGGCAAATGTCATCCCCCTGTTGTCACAGCAGAGATGCTGGACTTCACCTTGTCCAAAAAAACCTGTAGGCTGGAATTTATTCCTGCTCCCAGACCCAGCCAAGGATCTGCACCCCCAGCCCTTCCCCAAACTGGATTTTGCCCACTCCCTGCACGGGCAGTGCCCACAGGGCCTTCCCAAGGCAGGAAAGCACTGTCAGCAGGGAACCAGAGGATGGAGAGGGGCTGCAGCTGTGTCCAGTTCTGGCCCCCCAGTTTGGGAAGGACATTGAGGCTCAGGAGAGTGTCCAGAGGAGGGCAACAGGGCTGGTGAGGGGCCTGGAACACAAACCCTGAGGAGAAAAGGAGGCTCAGGGCTGACCTTATCACTCTGTGCAACCCCCTGAAAGGTGGCTTTGGTATGGTGGGGCTGGTCCCTTTCTCCAGGAACTGACAGAACCAGAGCACACAGCCTCAAGCTGCACCAAGGGAAATACAAGCTGGATGTTAGGAAAAAGTTTTTTATGGAAAGAGTGATAAAGTTCTGGAATGGCCTGGTGGGAGGTGGTGGAGTCCCCATCCCTGGGTGTGTTTAACAAAGCCTGGATTTGGGTGCCAGGGTTCAGTTGAGGTGCTGGGGCCGGGAGCTGATGTTCCCCCGTGGTGTCCCCAGCTTGTCCAGCCCTGCCCTCGGAGCCCTGATCCCCCGCAGGAGCTGGAGCCATGCGTGTAGCCATCATCGGGGCCGGGGTGATCGGGCTCTCCAGCGCCCTGTGCATCCAGGAGCAGTTCCAGAGCCTGCTGCCTTCCCTGGAGCTGGAGGTCTACGCCGACCGCTTCACCCCCAACACCACCAGCGACGGGGCGGCCGGGCTGTGGCAGCCCTACGTGAGTGACCGCGGCAACCTGCAGGAGACGTAAGGCAGCAGCAGCAGGAGGAGGAGGATGGTGCCTGTCCCTCTCCCCGTGTGCCATGAGCTGCCCTGGCACAGCTCCATGGGGTTGGCAGAGCCACCACTGTCCCATTCTCATCCCAGGCTCTGGAATAAAGAGACGTTCGATTACCTCCTCGGGCATCTGCACTCCCCAGCAGCCAAGGAAATGGGGCTTTTCCTCATTTCTGGCTACAACCTGTTCACGGAGCCGGCACCGGTAAGGAGCAGGTCCCAGCCGGGGCTCGAAGGGTTTCGGCTCAGCAGCTGCCGGCCGTGGGCAGGACTGTGCTTCTTCCAGCCAGTGCTTCCCAATATTTCCAAATTTGCCTCGGGACATGGTGTTTTCTGTGCTCCCGAGGCAATATTGGTGTGAGGGTAGGAGGGACAAAGCCTGTCCAGCTGTGCTGGCAGCTGCACATCCAGCTGTGTCCCTCTGGGATGGGCTGTGTCCCATGATCCCCCCACGGCTCCTGTCCCACGGTGATCCTGGCTCATGAATGATCTCAACTCTTTCTCTTCAGGACCCATCCTGGAAGAACATTGTCCTGGGATTCAGGAACTTGACACCAAAAGAACTCGAACTCTTCCCTGGTTACAGGTATTTTTCAGTTTGTTTTTTGGAGACTCAGGTAGGACAGTCCTGGATACCTCCTGAACACAGCCCTGGCACGAGGCAGTGGGACAAGGAACTGCAGGCGTAGAAATGTCCTCACTTCTTTAAAATTGCTTCCCTTCAAATAAAGAGGGAAACACCTCAAATGGCCAAAAAAGCAGCAACCCAGAATGGAAACCATTCCAGCTCCTCGCTTACCTCAATGTCAAAATAGGGAAGGAAAACCAGATGGTGTTTTATGCTGTAAAAAGGGAGGAAAAATCATGCACTCATGTGAGGAGGTCCCAAGGGGAATTGGGGTGTCCCACATCCTCAGTGGCTGTCAGGAATGCTGGGGCAGGAGGCTCCTGCAGGTCCTCACAGCCTCCTCTCCTCCTGTTTCAGCCATGGCTGGTTCAACACGGCGCTGATGCTGGAGGGCAGGAGTTACCTGCCCTGGCTCACCAACAGGTGAGTGCAGCTGCTCCTGTTTCCTTTGGCTGCAGGTGTGGATTTTCATCCTGCACATCAGGGTAGCATGGGCAGAGATGCATCCCTGGGAAGAGGCTTTGGAATTCCTGTCCATTGCCCCAGTGGGGTAACACATTAACACTGAGCCCAGGAGTGTATTTTTTGCATGACAAAAATTAAAGTATTAGGATAGTTGGAGCTGCATCCAAGTGCTTGTGGCTTTGGAAGAATTTGGGGCTTGATTTTATTCCTGTAATTTCTAATGCTGACCAGGTGTCCTGGTATTGAACATTTGATTTTAATTTGCCAGTAACAAATGAACTTGTGCTTCCCAGGCTGACGCAGAGGGGAGTGAAGTTTTTCCATAAGAAAGTTGAGTCTTTCCAGGAGGTGAGTGGGGATGTGGAGCCAGGGCAGAGGGCACACACAGCCCCATCCCAGAGTGCAGAAGCAGCATCCAGCAGGCAGGTGCTGCTCTGGGATATTCCTTGGCATGAGTGATGGGACAGGGAGCAGCAACAAGACTATGCCAAAATCCAGGGAATAAATTCTGCCAGGAAAGATGAAGGGTCTTGGGTATTGAGGGAGGGCTGACAGAGGATGGGGTAGAGCATTTATCCAGCCTGGATTGGCAGCTTTCTCTGGAATGGTTTGGTGGCACACATGGCATGTCAGCAGGAGCTGGCTGGGGAAGAAGCTGTGCCCTGGATCCGGCCCTTATGGTTTATCCACTTCCTGACTGTTAGAAAGAGCCCTTGGCTGGTTTGGAAGCAGGAATGTTGTGCCTCTGTGGCAACATCCCTGTGTGCTGCTCCCTCTCTCCTCAGCTGTTTTCCCAGGGTGTGGATGTGGTGCTCAACTGCAGTGGGATGCGCTCAGGGGACCTGCAGCCCGACCCAGAGCTGCAGCCTGGCCGGGGCCAGATCATCAAGGTGAGCTGGGGCAGGCCTGGGGGCTTCCCAAAAAACCAATTAAACCAAGAGGAGGGGCTGTGCCTTCTGGGGAAAACCATGGGCTTGTGGCTGGATCCACACTGGGATCAGGTCCTGATTCCCAGCAAACACTGCTCATGTGGAACCAACCAGATCCCATTCCTGCTTCAGCTGTGGGAATTCCCTCAACTCCAGCCTGTTCCTCCATAGGGTGAGGGCTGGGGGAGGTCAGATGTGGTCTTTTTATTACCAGCACAATGCTGGTAATAAAAAGACAAAATCTTTGGGGGAAGGTGGGGATTATTTGGAGAAACACAGGTGAGTAGGAAGCTCCTTCCTACCTGCACTCCTGTTTTCCCATCTTCCCAGGGAAGCCAGCACAGGGAACACCGAGCTAAGGGAGGGTGCCATATCACTCCCACTGTCCCCTGAGCCTGGCACCCACTCTCCAGCTCTGACTCTCCCCTTCATGTCCCAGGTGCTGGCCCCATGGGTGAAGCATTTCATCATCACTCACGACCTGAAATCCGGGATCTACAACTCGCCCTACGTCATCCCGGGGTAGGTGATGATGGCTGAGGCAGAGCTGGCTGGCACCAGTGACATTCCTCTGACAGAGTCCCCAAAGCCTGGTCTGGGACATGGCTCCTGCTGTGTCTGCCAGGCCTGGCTTCATCCCTGGTGCTTTTCTTGGCTGTGTGGGAGGAGAGCAGAAGGACGTGGGCAGCAAAGCGAGGGAGCTCCCAGTCAGCACAAAGAGCATCCTGCACCACGGTGCTTCCATGTCCTGTCCTTTCCCAAGGACCAGATCCCACCAAACTCCATCCTGGCCAAGTCCCCAAACAGCCAAACACTGACAGTGGAGTGGATATTTTGGGGGAGATCTTTTGTTTTCACATCTGTAGCATCTTTATCATCAACGGTGCGGACCAAACTGTGGTGCAGCAGCTCAGGGTGGGGAAAGGCACTGCTGATCCATGCTCCCATAAAAATAAGGCAGGAATTCTTTTACTTCAACAAAAATTCCCTGGGAAAGCTCAGCCTGGGGGCACTGTCCCCTGAGCTGCTGGTGAGCCTGGGGCATCTCATTGGGTTTATCATGGAATATCCTGAGCTGGAAGGGATCACAAGGATAGAGTCCAGCTCCTGGCTCTGCCCAGGGAGCTACACCATGGGATAAATAAATCCATCTGCTGTTCATCCCAGCTCTGCTTCCTCCCAAGGGCCTGCAGCAAGCCTGCTCTGGCAGTGGAGAGGGGTCTTTAAGCTGGAATTTGAATGCTGCATCTCTGGCACTTCCTATTGTCCTAATATTTCAGGCTTAGGCAGTAAGCCAGGATGCAAACAGGAGCTTTGCAGGCTCACAGCCCCCATGCAGCATATTCTGAGTGATTCCTGATCACAGTCCCAGATGAATTCCTCTGCCTGTGCTTGTTTTAGCTCGAGCTGTCAGGGCTGGGCACCAGGCTGATCCCAAAGGAAGAGCTGGATCCAGTTCTCATGTGGAGGGCACCCCTTCCCTGCTGGAGAGCTCAGCCCTGGAGGGTCCCTCCTTTTGCTTTTGTGCTTCCCAATGATCAGGCAAGGTTTTGGAAGGGTCCAGCCACTACAGACCCCTCCAGGCCCCTCTCAGCCTTAACCTGCTGTTAACCTGCTGTCCTCTGTTAATCCACAGGAGTTTGGGGCAGCAGCACCACCAATCTCTGTGCTCCAGAGCCATCCTGTTCCTTCCAGCTCTTCCTGAGCCAGGCAGGGGCAGACCTGTTTGATAAGGATGGAATTATCTGTCTGCTTTGCCCAGACAAGGAAGGGCTGACAGGATTTAATGAGTGACTTGCTCACCAGCAGACGTGCAGGCTCCTCTCTCTGCCTGCTCCATGTGGGAGTTTCTCCCACAGGAATATTTTGCAGGCTCAGGGTGTAGCAGGATCCAACATCAGACTCACAGAGTGTCCCTCCATGTGGTGGTCCCACAGGGGACAGCTGGGGACAAGCCACCACCGTGTGTCTCCTTTGGCTCCTGGTGCAGGAGCGAGTTCACAGTCCTGGGAGGGATTTGCCAGCACGGAAACTGGAGTGAGGAGAACAGTGCCAAGGACCACAAATCCATCTGGGACAGCTGCTGCCAGCTGCTCCCATCTCTCCAGGTGGGTGACCTGACTGCCAGCATGGGTGGGGCACAGGGAGCTGGGGGGGCTCAGCATGCAGGAATGAGTGCTGGGACAAACCACAGGAGCTGTTTCCATCAGTCAGGGTTTCTGTGTGTCCAGCATGGACACCCAGGGCTCTTCCACCTGGCTGAGGGACAGGCAGGGCTGGGGCTGGCACTGAGACAAGGTGTGTAGGGATAGCAATTATTCATGCAGCTGGTAAAAAATAGAACCAGAGGCTTGGGAGGTTCCAGCCCTTTACCCCCACACCTTTAGAGAAGGGTTGTGTGGGGTGAGGCTGGGTTGTGTCCACTCCCAGTGCTGCTGTTATTCCCTGGATTAGCAGGAAAGATGCCATGGGGCTTTGGCACAGGGATTTGCCTCAGCTCCAGGCTGGCACTGCCGCCCCAAACTGTTCTGCTGCAGGATGGGGAAGCCCCCTGTCCCTGCTCATCTCAGGGCTCACCTGGTGCTGGGAGGTTTGGCTGGTGGGATTCCAAGGAATGCTGTGCAGTGCTGATGTACTTTTGCTTCCAGAAGGCGAAGATCGTCGGGGAGTGGAGCGGCCTGAGACCAGCCCGGCCCTCGGTCCGCCTGGAGCGGGAGAGCATCCGCCTGGGGAACCTCCAGGGAGAGGTACCCGCCCAGCCCCGGGGGCTGAGTGTAATTAATCACCGTGTTAATTGTGCCTGGGGCAGTGATAAACAAGCCCTGTTCCTGTGATCATCCCTCTCTCCATCTCCCCACCAACAGCGAGAGAATCTTTGAGCCCAGGGATAAATGTCAGAGATACTAAAACAAATGATTGATGTGGCTGCCCCATCCCTGGAAGTGCTCCGAGATCTGCTGGGCAGGGCTTGGAGCAACCTGGGCTAGTAGGAGATGTCCCTGCCCACAGCAGGGCATGGGACAAGAAGGGCTTTGAGATTCCCCCAGCCCACGCTGGGATTCTGTGCTTCTCCCCCAGGTGATTCACAACTACGGCCACGGCGGCTTTGGGATCACCATCCACTGGGGCTGTGCCATGGCAGCAGCTCGGCTCTTTGGGACCATCCTGCAGGAGAAGAAGCAGCTGGCCACCCCCCCAGGGCCCCGCTTGTGAGTTCTGCTCCCCTGCAATTTGTGACAACAGTGGCTTAGGAATCACAGCAGAAGGATGGGAACAGCACAGGGATCCACACACGGGCTGCTCGACCCAGCTCTGGCTCTCAGCGTCTCATTTCCAGGTTGCTGCCATTTTCCAGCTGGCTCCACTCCCTCCACAACCTGCCTGCAGGAAGGGCTTTCAAATATGGACTAATCATCCGTGGCAAAGTGCACTGAGTGCTGTCTGGGCTCAGGCTGCAAAGGGCAGGCTGGGTTCAGCTGAACCCTGGACAGTCCTGCAGTTCATCTGCACCAGGGGCCAGGATCTGAAACGGAGCTGGGGACACCTGAGGTCTCTGCTGGCTGCTCCAACACCCAGTGTGTAATTAGATTTACAGGCTCCCCCCCAGGAGGCAAAAGCTCCTTAGTAGGAAGAAGCTCTGAGGCTCCCAGGGAAGTAACAGCAGCTCTGGGAACACGTGCCTGGCTTACTCCAGTTTTCCTCACATTCCTGCCAGGACAAAGCTCGGGCCACAGCACCTGCTTAGTGTAGCTGGCACCAGACAGCAGCACTTGCCTAAAATGGCCTTTCCAAACGATGTTTTAGCAACAAAAGCAACTTGTTCCAGCCCTGTGGGCCTGCCAGACTCTATATATAGCAGAGAGCATCAGAAAATAGCTCTTCTTGTCCCTAAAACTCCCATGGGCCCCTCAGCTTCCCATTCCTCCCAGCTGTGGGACACAGCTCAGAGAGAGGGCCTGGCTTGGGGAAGGTTGTGCTTCCCAGAGGAGGAGCAGGACTTTTTGGGGTGATCAGGCATGCTGTTGGGCTGGCTGATCTTCCCATGCCATGTGTCTTTCCTGCTTTCCAAACCCTCCCAGCCAGGGCACTGGATGGTGAGGGAGCCTCAGATCCAAAGGCTGTTGTGAGCTCACTCTCCTGTGTGGATAAGCCAAGTGTTCCTTACTCATCCGTGGTGCAGCTCCTCTCTCCTGCTGACTCTGTGTGCCAGGAATAGCTCAGCAGCGTGGGCATCTCCCTGCTGGGCTTAGCAAACACAGCTGGGCAGGGGAAACTGGGAGCCACTGCCATGCCCAGACTGCCCAAAGAATTTCCAGCTTCCCTGGAAATGTTGCAGTCACCAGGTAAAGTCAGGAAAAGGAAAACAAAGGCTGGAGAAAATTCCCTGCTGATTAATGCTGAACTCAAGGGTCTGTGATCCCACCTCAGGAAAAGCCACTCAGGGGAACTGGAGCCCCTTGGTTTCACTTATTCCAAATATGAGACATTCAGGAGCTCATTCTCTGCTGTAAATCCAGCCCCACTTTGGTGATTTTGGGAAAATTCCACTGGACAAAGAGGGGTGCAGAAAATCATTGTACACCTAACAAGAAGCAGCTGATTCTTTGATCTCAGAGCCTGCAGGAACCCTGTGATCTCACGTGGCCTCTGGGCAAACAGGAATGAGCTGATCTGTGATTTTATTTGCAGGTTAACTCTGTTTTCTGAAGGCCTCAGTTTAATCTGTGTGACCAATAAAGGGAATGTTCAAATCTCTTGAGCATGGTGGTTCTTCCTCTTAGTGATGGCACGGGAAGGGCCTCAAATGCTGATTCCACAGAAATGTCCCAGGAGATCATCATTCCACGTCTCCACACACATTCTTCCTAAACATTTCATCCTGGAGGAGCAGGAGCCATCACTCCAGATTCCAAGCAGACCAGGAAACCTGGAATATCACCCTGTGAAGATCTGTGCTTGCTGACAGTCCCCAGGGCATTAAGACCTCACAGAATTGTGGATTTGGATGGGAAGGGACCTTGAAGATCATCCAGTCCAGGGCAGGGACACCTCCCACTACCCCAGGTTTCTCCAAGCCTCCTCCAACCTGGCCTTGGACACTTCCAGGGATGGGGCAGCCACAGCTTCCCTGGGCAAATCCCCACTGAGAGACTGAAATTCATTTTGAGGCCAGGGGAGGTCAGGGAGTCAGGGAATGGGGTCTGGACAATTCCTGCATGTCCTCTGACACACACAAAGCACCACCTCCCATGCCCAGTGTCAGAACATTTTAGAAACTCCCAGTTCTCCACAAGGATCTCCTGTGACCCAGAACAAAGCTGGAAGCACATCAAGTATCAGGGAAGTCAGCAAACAGCAGCTCTGGCATTTGGGAAAACTCCTGCCAGAGCTCAAAGAGTGTTTGGACACCAGGGATGCACAGGGTGGGATTGTTGGGGAGCCTGTGCAGGGCCAGGAGTTGAACTGGATGATGATCCCTGTGGTCCCTTCCAGCTCAGCACATTCCATGATCCTGAGGATGCCAAAAAATAACCACAGATGAAAGAATATTCCCCCTTCAGCCACACAAACCTCTCTAGTTCCCAAGTAATTCCATTTCCAGGAAGGAAGCTCTGCACCCCAGGCAGAAGGAAGATGGAAGCACTCTGGGATGAGAACAGCCTGCATTAGCATGAGAAGGATTTGCAGCTCCTTAGCCATTTTGACTCATCCTTCAACCACCTCCTGCCTGTCCAAACTGAATTAAATATGAAAATCAATTAAAGATTTAAGAGAATTTTAAAAATTATAGAATCCCAGAATGGTTTGGGTGGGAAGGGATCTTGAAGCTCATCCAGTCCCACCCCTGCCATGGGCAGGGAAAACTTCCCCTATCCCAGGTTGCTCCAACCTTGCCTGGAACACTTCCAGGGATGCAGCATCCACAGTGTTTTGCTGTAGTGAGGTTACTTAAAATGGGAATCCTGTGACTTTTCTTTACATCTAAATACACAAAACAGACAGAAAATGAGACCTGCAGAGTGTTGAGCACTGTAGCTCAAACCTCTGAACACCAAGACACCAAAAAAAAAAAAAAAAAACCCCACCAAAAAAAAAACCCCAAAAAAACAAAGTTATGACTCCTCCTAAACATCCCCCAGAAGAGCCAAAAACTTATTTCCTGAAAAAACTATTTATTTGTTTGACATAAAATATCTAGTGTGGACTTCAACTCTCCAATGCCATGTCAGGAACAGGAACCAGAGGAGTATTTTACAACAAGCTTGAGATACACCAAGTTTTTCAACATTAAAATGTAAATCCAGCTTAGAAACTGTACATTCAGACATGGAGACATTCATTGCTCTTTCAGCAAATATTTGGGAATAGCAAATTATCCCATCCAAGGACATTTGGGGAACTACATTCCCACACCAGCTTGGCAAAACCAAATCCCACAATTCTGTTTAAATTCCAAAGGATCTCACTTTCCTGTTTGAAACAAAGCAGTTGCAGTAATTCCTTTACCAGTGAGAAATACCCAGTGTGGAAAAGGATTCTTTGGAAATTTATTTTGTACCTAAATGGTGCTGGCCTACTGATAAAATCTATAGTGGTGATTTAGAACTGGTGTGTGTCAACCCCAGTGTTCTCAGTGAACAAGCTAAAATGGCCTTCTCTTATTAATTATATGCAAATTCCTGCAAATCCTCAATTCCAGCTCTGTTTCTGCAGTGCTCAATGGGCTCCTGCTGAATTCAGCCAGGTGGGATCAGCTGTGGTGGGCTCCTACCTCTCCCTTTCATTAAGCTGACCCAAAGCCCATGGATATCCACAGATTTTCCTAGATTTCAGTGAGCTTTGGATCAAGCTTTAACAAAATCAAAGATCCAGCAACACCAATCTTGGTATACCTATCATTAAACAGATTTTTTTTTTTTTAGTGCAGAATTCATAAAAAGTGAAAAGCAAAAATGCCTTCCATTTTTTGGTTAACACTGTAAATGTCACAGGTTAAAACTGATCTATTCCACATCATGGAAAATGTTGCATTCCCTATAAATCTTTACCTGGGAAGTGGCTTATCTGTAGGATCCAGGTGTGCATGAACAGAGAAACTTCACCTAAAACTCTCTAAAGGCCGTTGGATGCAATTCTTTACAACTGCTGAATATTCACCTAAAAGAAATGGAGTGAGATGTGAACATTACCCCAGGAAAGCAGAATTTTAACTCAAGGCAATGAGTAACAAACTGGGCCATGGCCTGTCCTGCACTTTGGATTCTCTATCACCTCTACCCAGGCTCAATTCCAGAGTTTTGGGATGCAAACACAGCTCATGGCAAGCCCAAGGAAGGAAGCATGGAAACACCTGGGGGACTGGAATGGCCTCGAGGGCCTCCAGCAGCAGGATGAGGATGAGGATGGAATGTCAGAGCTGTCACTGAGAGGTGAACAGCCTGATGGTGCACAGGCAAACCCAGCTCCAGCAGATCCCAGCTCTGTGGCCACACATGTGGGGTAATATCTGGTTAAACCCATCCAGGATCTGCTTCCTCACTGCTGTGTCCCATATCCAGCACATCAGCAGCCACTCCAAGTGAAAGCAGAGAGGTTCCCCGTCCCTGGAAGTGTTCAAGGGCAGGTGAGGATGGGGATTGGAGCAGCCTGGTCTAGTGGAAAGTGTCCCTGCCTGGATGAGCTTAAAGGTCCCTCCCAAGCCAAATCACTTGGGAATTCTGGTATTCCATGGAACAAGTCCCTCTGGCTCTGCTCCAGGCTGCCCTAGGCACACAGGGAGAAGGACTCAACTGCAGCCTGGTAGAAGGAGATGAACAAATGAGCTGTGGTTGGTGTCAGTGCCATGAGAGCCCTGTCTGTTTACTGGGATCAACTGGAGCTTGATTTTGGTGGAGCATGAGGATACAGGGACAGGGGACACAAAGGGAACCAACCCAGCTGGAAGGGACAGAGGGTTCTGTGCCACCACCCACAGCTGAGCCCAGGGATCCCAGGGATCCCCTGGGAGCTGAATTTGTTTTCATCTGGCTGGGAAAAGCCAAGTTTGCCTGTTTCCACCAACCATTCCTGGAATCCTTCACTGAGTCACCATCCTCCAGTGGGACTGGATGGACACTTGGTGCCTTGGCAAACTCTGCTCTCAGCAGAACATCCCCCCTCACACAATTTCAACCTCTTTGGCCTTCTCCATCAGCCTGAGTTTCCTGGCTTTTTTTAAGGAATTTTCCACTTCTATTTTCCCCTCAGTCTCCAAACAAGCAGCCTGGCATGTGGTGGAGCATTGCAGTGACCTCAGAGCTGCGACCCTCAGTGACAGGTGTGCCCCACAGTGCTCACTTGTACTGCATCAAACATGGACTTGGAGACCTATTCCTGACCCCAGGAATGGGACCTGCTTCCCAGGATACTTAAAATGTTCAAGTGTAAAAATGTGTTGCACATTTACCTGTGTTCAGGTGAGTCACTTGCTCAGACAGACCACAAACCCCCACTGCTCCCACAGCCTCACCAAGTCCATCTCACCCACATTTGGTTGTGTGTCCCAAGGTCTGGAATCCTGAACATCCACTGAGGTACATCTCAGATCTCTACACATTCCCACAGACTCTGCCACCTGACTTGTGCCCAGGGACAGGTCTGTGACAAACCAGATGAGCCTGTCCTCACCTGAGCTCTGTTACATTCCCTGACAAGAGCAGGATCATCCCTTCAGGAGCCACACCTGAAGGAGGGATGTTCCTCATCCAAGGGCACTGCAAATGGGCTCTTCCCATGGTTTTGCTCATTTATTCCAGCTACATTCCTTTGTCACCAGTCCAGGTACAATCAGCAGGAAAGGTCCTGCCCAGCTGTCAGGGAGTGATCCCAACAGCAGCTCCTGACTCCAGCTGGGGCTACCCCACCATGAGGATGTGCCCAGGTAATGGAGCAGGGACACACCTGGATCCCCAGAGAGAACCCCAGGAGTGAGAACCTCCTCACTCCAAGCAACAGACAGAGAGCTCAAGGTCCCTGGCAATGCCAGAGAAGTCCAATTCTGCTCCAAAACGTATTGGACTCGATGAGCTTGGAGGTCTTTTCCAACCTTAATGATTCTGTGATTTACATTTCTGCTACAAGGTCCCAGCTCTGCAGCAAACACCACCCTCCCTGCTCCAGCTACCCACCTGGGATGGGAGAAACAGTCAGGAATCAGATTCCAAGCAATCCACTCTCCAGAAACAAAATCCAACTGGAGAGCTTGGGTTGGTTTGACAGAATCACATTTTGGTGATGGTTTTGATGGCTAAAAGTGCAAGGCAGGCATTTAATCCATAGTGGTAGGGATGGAATCCACCCTGTGCCAGGCCAGGGCCACACTAAAGATGAACCTCTTGGTTTTAGGCATCAAGAGCTCAGTTTTTTAATGACAGCTTATGCTGGGCTGCAGTCACTTGGCATTTGCTTGGCACAGGACATTTTAAGCTGAAAAGCTGACCATGCAAGCACGACAGACTGAAGAGAAACCCATCCTGCTAAACTTCCAAGGATATCTGGATCAAAGGCCTCTCCATCCAAAAAAGTTTTTATGAGTGTGAGCAAAGAGCAGCAGAAACACAATTTGCTGAGGTTCAACCCCAAACTCCTGCAGTTTGACACGTGAGGGTGGCAGTGATGGTGGTCAGCTTTCCGTGCTTCAGGCTTGGAAGTTTTGTGAGACATCTTGCTCCTATCCTTCATTCTTCCAGCAGGTTTCCATGTCCCATCACTCCTGTGATTCCCCTGGGGAATGAGATCCTCTGCCCACCATCTCCTGGCCCCATTCCTTGTGGCTGGACTCCTGCAGGCCACGGCCCTTGGTCTCGATGGGCAGGAAGCAGGAGGCCAGGGCAGCCAGCAGGCAGCAGCCACTGTAAACCAGCAGAGTCAGATAGACTGAAGATTCCAACATCACCTGCAGGAGAAAGGCAAGGAATGCAAAACAGCACCTCAGCAGGGAAATACACTGGTGGAGCAACAGAAGACACTGGTACAGCAACAGAAATTTTAATTCTAGTATTGGCAATAAAGTTTAAATTGAAGTTTCTGGAAAGGAGGGAGATTTTATAGATCGTGCCAGGACAAGGGACAGTGGTTTTAAACTCTCAGAGAGCAGGATTAGATTGGATTTTAGGAAGGAATTCTTCCCTGTGAAGGTGGGAGGTCCTGGCACAGGCTGCCCAGAGAAGCTGTGGCTGCTCCATCCCTGGAAATGTCCAAGGACAGAGCTTGGAGCAACCTGGGATAGTGGAAGAAAAACATTTTCTACATCACCTTCATAGAATCATGGAATTGCTAAAGCTGGAAAAGACCTCCAGGATCATCAATCCAAGCTTCCTGTGTGTGCACTCTCAGAGGAGAAGGGATTTACCTGTGCAATGAATGGGGTTATGAGGGCTCCCACTCTGGCCATTCCACTGCACGTTCCCAGGCCCAAAGCACGTGTGGCTGTGGGATAAACCTGTGGAAAACAAATCATCCCATCAATCCCAGTGAGAAGTTTTCCTCCTTCCACTCCTAAATCAATGGGAATTAATAAATGGTGCCACAGGCCATTCTGTCAGACAATGACAATGGGATCTACAGCTCCAGTCTGGGGTGAGAGGTCCATTTGGAACAGGTCATCAAAATGACTTTCCCACCCTGTTCTCACTCCCCTTGAATATTCCCATCACCACAACAACCCCCTTACCTCAGGAGTGTAAACATAGGCAGCCTGAAATCCTCCTGAAATAAAAGCTCTTGCAATGAAGAGCAGCACAGTAAGAACATTTCTGTGAGGAGAAAGAGGAGAGCAGAGTTTGGGAATGTTAAGTACAATCTGCTGGGTTCACTTGGACTTCACTTTTACTTCCCTCCCAAACTCTGGTGAGAAAACCCAACCCCAGCCTTAAATCCTTCTCCAGCTGAGCCACGACCATCCCACAGCTTTTCCAACGACCACTCCCAGTTCTCCCACCACAACCAAGAGAGGACACAGAGAAATCCTTTACTCCACTTGTTCCCTGTGCTGGACTCACCTTCCAACACAGAGAAACAGCAGGAGGCTGCAGAAGGAGAAGACAAGGAAGGACAGGGCCATGGTTTTCTTGCGGCCGATGCGGTCGATGATCCACAGGGTCACCAACACACCTGTGGGAAGAGACCAGGAGACTCTTGGGAATCAAGCAAAGAGGGGTTGCAGCAGATTTAACACAGCCTGGGTGGTTTAAGTGGAAATTTTGGCCTCTCTTTCCAAGCCTTTGCTGGCCCCAGGCAGGGCTGTGGGATGGATTGCTGCTGGTGCCATGTGAAACAGGAATTCTGTGTCCTAGCTGCTGAGCCCTGCTCCATGCTCCACAAATCCATAAATCCACACTCCCACCCAGGGATTACTGATGGGAATGCCTAAAACACCTGCTCATGGCTTACTGGAAGAACTTCTGCTCAACTTCTGGCCATTGTTCCCTGCTGGATTTAAGGGCTCTTTAGAATGTGGTGTTTTCTTTCTGTTCTGCTATTTAGATGTTCCACCAAATTATTTCTCCCCTGATTTTTAACAGGAAATAGATCAAGCTCAGTAAATCTCCCTATTAAGTCTTCCCTCCAATGCAATTTTCCCAGATCCTTTTGAAAGCTGATGCACAGCAGGAGTGGGGATTATTCCAGCATCAGTGTCACATCCAGAGGCACCCTGTCAATATTTCTCACTCCCACTTCAGTCTGTGTGAGGATCAAACCAGACCTTGCAGCCACAGCACCACTCCAGGCACCCACTCTTTTTTCCTGGCTATCTTTCCCAAAATTCCTGTTTGGCAGCACACTCCTCTTAGCAATGACTGTGCATATTTCTCAGTCATATTTGCAAATTATCATTCATTAAATGACTTCTCCTTGAACTGAAGGATGAAATGATGATCCAGGAGAGTGAAAATACCCTGAACTCTGTCTCTGGTGTTGTTTCAATCAGATGAACACTGGGAGATCCCCTCCATCTGAAGGATCAATGGCTGTTTCACACTATTTTGTTTGTCCTGTGCCAGACTGTCCATTGAAATTTGCTGGAATTGCCTGAAATTTGCTGGAATTGCCAGGGATTTAGGGAGCAAGTCCTCCATGGATCCACTGTCCCCATTATCCTTTGAAAACACTTCTGCAAAGTCACTTATGGATAGAAATTCCAGTGTTTCTGCCCCTTTGATTGAGGTTTTCCTCCTCCTGAAGTGCTGCTGGGTTGCAGCACACAGAGGGGCCATTCCAGAGCAATGACTGATCCCAGGGCAGGGAGAATCCACAGCTACAGCAAGGAGCTCTGAGAAGCATCAGACCAGACATCCCAGTGCCACTGCTGCTGCCAGAGATCACTGCCACACCCTGAGCCATTCCAAGGAAAAACTGGAGCTTCCCATTGCTCCTTACCAGGGAATTCTGACAGGGTTGTCCAGAGCAGGTCAGTGTAATCTTCCTCTGTCAGGTACTCACAGGTCAGGCTGCACTTGGCTTTTACTTCCTGCCTTCTGCTGGATACTGCAGGGAAAAAAGCATAAATATTCAATATATTTTAAACAAACTCTTCCCTATTTACCCTTCCTGCTGGGTCTCTCATTTTTACTGCTGAAATTTAGGAAGGGATGGACTGGAAGGACTGGTATGGATTCACTGCACCCACCATCCTTTAAAATACTTCTGGAAAGTTGTTTAGGGATAGAAATTCAAGTGATTCTGCCCCTTGGATTTAATTGTTATTCCTCTTCTGAATGCCTGCAGTGCTGCTGGGATGGAATTCAGAGTCAGAGGGGCATTGAAGAGCAATGCTTGGTGATTTTGCCTGAAAACACTGAACATTTATAATATTTTCTGTGACAGGATGTCTCAGCTCAGTGAAAATTCCACCTCCTTATCAGCTGTACAGCCAGAATTATTTTCCAGTCCAGGGCTCAGGACAGAATTAACTCAAATAATTCAGTTTCTCCCAACACAAATTGGAATCCCAACACTTCCCACACCCTGAGAATACTGAAAAACCCCATGTCCTTATAAAAACAAGGGGTTTTAAGGGCTACATCCTTCTCTGGGGAGGCAAACCTGAGTCAGAGCTCTCAGAGCTCATCACTGCTGCTCAGCCCTGAAGGCTGGGGCTGCTCCAACACTCCCCATCCACCTTTTATCATTTCCCAAGTTCCAGGCAGTTTTCCCTAATTACAAATGTTCTGAATGCAATCATTCCTCCCCTGGGGAATCAAACTGTTCAAGCCTCTTCTTAACTCAGTCAAAGCACCTTCTTTTTCCCCAAAAAAATTCCGCCACACAAAGAATGTTGATTTCCCACCATTATCTTTTTTCTCAGCAGGTTTATCCCATCTTGAGAACCCAGGAGCTCCCAGCAGCAGTTTCTCTCTCTCAGAACTAATTAGACCTGTCAAATCTGCAAACTTGTATTTATTCAATCACTTTTTTAAATCAAGAGGAACAGATAACAGGTCTGCCTTGAAGGTTGTCTTCCTGTTTGACATTTTGGGCTCAAAACCACTTCAGGACTTCTCTGCAATGGGCAGAGATGATGAAAAATCTAAAGTAAACTTAAAACTCAGCCATGTTCATTTTCCAAACCACCAGCAGAAGGTGATCTAATAAAAGATATTCCAGCAGTTTTAAGAGGACATATTTAAAAAGAAAAGATGGAGCAATACTCACTGCTGCAAACATCTCCTGCTTGGAAGAGCTCTGTAGTTAATAAAACTAACCCATAATATGAAAAAGCATTGGAAAACCTGCAAGGAAGCAAATGAGAGAGGAAGTTTCAGCTGGTCCAACTTAAAAGAAACACCACCAATCAAAAGTTCTACCTCAAAATTATTTCAGCATTCAGAACATTAAAGGGTAATTTGATTTGGAACACTTGTGTGGTTTAATAAATTACAAATCAATACAGGTTGGGGGTTTTTTTTGTTTGGTTGGTTTTTTTTCTGAGGAGGAAGTTGCTGTATTTGAGTAAAATCCCTTCAGTAAAACCCCTTTAGAGTTGTGCTGGCACTGAACCTTTAGGTTTTTTCTTACCAAATAAACCAGAGCAACAACGTGGTCCAGCGGAAATGGGGGGTGAAAAGATCCCTCATTTTGCCTCGGTCCTCCTGTTGGGAACAAGCAGAAGTTGGGTGATGAGGGACAGCTGAAGTGTCAAATTTCATCCTGTCTCATGCATTCAGATCCAGGAATTCTGACCTGAGCTCTTCAACAACCTCAATGTTTGGTTTTCTCAAATAACAGTGAGGTTAAATAACATCAAATGCCCTTATTAAAGCTGCTTTTCGCTTCCAAATGAGAAGTTAACTCTTCCTCAGTGGAAAAGAGCACTAAATGATCAAACCTCACTTTCTTCTGCCTAGCTGAGACATTAAAACTGAACAGCACATTGATGATTTGCTCACAAACCCCCTCAGTTTCACTGTTCTGTGACCTGTACATACCTGCCTGGAAACCACCAGTTTTCCCAAGGGCATTGGAGCTCCATTTTCTGTGGCAATCCTCTTCAAAGTGGCCAGAGCCTTCTCCTGGTTCCCAGATAACACATCATACCTGGCACTTTCTGGCAGCCACTGAGGGAGCAGAGCAGGTCACACATACAGGAGGATGTCACAACCAGAAATAAACTCTGGGATTTTCCTTGGGGGAATCTCAGTGACTCCAGCAGATTCTCACATAACAAAGGATTACAGAACTAAGCTGGAAGAATTCCAAGGATCATCTCATCAGACTTTAAAAACTGTAACCCCCCACTCTTTACATCACTCAGAATTCCTTCCCTTCCATTCCTTTGGGTTTATCCCTGAGAGCTGTTGGGGATTTTTGCAGGTTTTTTACATTATCCCCTCTGTGCAGGAATGGCAAAGCATCCAGGGCAGATCACAAGATGTTCCTGGCATTCCAAAATTTATGGAATTTTTGGAATAAAATGGAATAAAATTTATGGGTTTAGGCTCCTTTTAATTTAGAACAAGCTTGTGATCACCTGGATAACTGCAAGTATTCCTGAAAAACTAAGGAATAAAAAAGGCTGCTAAACCACCTGACAAGGACATTTATCTATGAGGAGACTGAGTGATTGGCAAAGATATCACCCAATAAATAATAAAATAAATCACTGAATATCAGGGTTAACTTATTTTGGAATCTGACCTGCACTCTGCAGATCCTATCCCTGATTTGGGAGGATTCTTAAGTGGAAAATGATCCCAGAAGTGACAAAATCTAAAGAGGATTTAGGGAAATAGCAACAATTTTTGATAAAATGTTGATTTCACTGAGCTTAGTTGGAACAAAGTAATTAAACTGGAGAGGGTTCCAGGTCTGATTTCACCAACTTCCAGCCCTGCATTGTCCTCAGCAATTACAGTCACATCAACACAACTCTCCCTGGAACGTTTTCCCCAGCACCCTGTTGACACTGCATTTTTTGGTCATTATTTCAGTCATTTCACAGAAGACACCACCAGAGAGCTGAAAACTGCCCTGATTTCCTTCAGCTGGGTCACAGAATGGGGTAGAGGAATGGGAATTGCAGGAATTCACATGAATCCATGAGGAATACCTACAAAACACAGGCCAGCAAAGAGCAGGAGTGGGAGGGCAGAGAGGATGAGGAGCCAGCGCCAGCCGAGCGTGGGCATCACCACCACTGCCAGGAGCACTTCAAACACAGTCCCAAGGGCCCAGAACACCTGGAAGAGGGAAAAACAACAGAAAAAAAATGAGGAATGCAGTGCTCCCAAGGCCTCTTCTTTGGAACATTCCAGGCTGTGCTCACCAGGGATGGCTGGAGAGAGAAATTCCAGGGGTGCGAATTCTGCCTTAAAATATTGCAAGGCCAAAATTCTGCCCTGAGTTACTGTGACAGGTTTGGATGAAGATGTGGAGCTGAATTTAGCACTGAATTTGTGGAGCTGTCAGCTCTCCAAATCCATCACTGAGATGCATTTCAACACAAAATCATGGACACCCAATGCCCCTCTTGTGCTCACTCTGCAGCCCTGGGTGCAAAATAATTTGGAAAAAAAGAAAATTCAAGAGTGAAGTGTGACAGGAAAAGTTCCTTCTGCTTTTGGAGCTGGGCTGGTAGCAGAGCTCAGGAGTGACTCAGCTCCACCAAGATGGACAGGCCAGGCCTGGCTGCAGCTCTGAGGGGATTTCCAGGCAGGAGGATGGAAGGGATGTGACCACCAGAGGATTTGTCCCTCGAGGATCAGAACGCTCCCACTCACCTCTATTAATAAAATGCATTTTGCTCTGGCTTTCATTGGAAGGAACTCAGCATATAAAGTTACCCTAAAAAAGGGAACAGAGAGGAAAATGTCAGCACAAAGAGGGAAATGCCACAAGTTCAAACATCCCTTTTACCTTTTAATAAAGCTGCCAAACTCAGAGCAGTGACTCAAAGCTCTCCCTCTCCCCAGCCAGGCTGTGACACTGGGTCACACCCCCCTTCCACCCCAGAACAAACCCTTCAACATTGCAAGAGAGGACACAGTTTGTTCTTTTTGTGTGGTTTTGTGACCCCATGGTCATCAGTTAAATGCAGATCTTGATGTTCATCTTTTCATAGCTCTGCTCTGAGCCAGAGCACCATTGGAAATACCATTTTATCTGTGTTTTCAGTGTGGTCCATCAGAATTCAACACAAACTCTTGCTGGATAAAGAATTTCTTCAGGGCTTTACAACTGGCTCAGAGAATTCCCATCCATCTCCTGTGCCAGGGTTCAGTTCTCCAAGAGGAGAATACTTTCATGTCACTGATATAAAATAATTTGCATTCTTTTATTGTGGGATTCAAAGAGCAACCACTGAGGCTTTGTTTCATGCCTGTGCCAAAGAGTGATGGCAAAGCTTCTCCAGGAGGAATTCTTGAGGAGGAATTCAGGCAGCAGCCAGTCCAGGCTCTGTCATCTCTTTCAAACTGGAAAGGTTTGGCTTTGCTCTGTTTGCATTCATTGACTCAGTCTGTTTGTGCTTCCTTTGAGATTTGGGACAAAATTCCTACTAACCTAAAGAGTGGATTGATCTCTGAGGAGCTGCCCAGTTTGTGGAAAGCAGGAAATTTCACACAATATTTAATTCAAGCAGAGATTTAGAGAACTCAAATCACATCTTAAAAGTGGAGCTCAGGTCCCTCTGCAGTGCAGAGAAAACAGGAGCTGGTGAATGACCCCAGCAAAAGAAGGACATGGAATTGTTGGAGCCAATCCAGAGGAGGAAATGACTCTCACTCCATGGAGATCCAGGCACTCACCTCCAAAATCACACAGCTTAAGGATATTAGAAAGGAGCTAATTTTCCTGCTTCATCCATGTTTTGTCAAATAAACCCCTGTTATAGTCAGAACAGGAAACAGACTCAGGGAGGATGGGATCCACTCTGAGATCTGTAACTGGCTCTGGTTTTTCTCTTATGAAGCCACAGAACCTCAGTGAGCCAAGTCCAGTGGCCCTGGCTGGGTTGCACCTGCAGCTCTGGGTTTTTATCTGGGAGTGGCCATGGAAAAGCCACTGGGAAGGAATCTGTGAGCCATCAATCCAAGCCAGGCTCTGCCTGCTCCAAAATAGCACCTCCAGAAGGCAAAAAAAAATCAATTATTGGGAAGGATAAAAGACTACAGACAGGGAAAATGGCTGTACCTTTCCCTTTACATCTATAATTAAAAGCCTAGAGCAGGGTTATTTATTGCAGGTGGAAAATTTATGGATCCCTCTCTTCAGTGAAAGGAACCACACAATGATAAGAGAAATATCCTGACACTTCTTCCTTCTGAGCCATCCCAGCACCTCCACAGCTCCAGGTCTGGGCTGTGTGGGTTTGAAATCCCAGCTCAGGGTGAGATGGAGAAGTTCAGGCTCTGACTGAACAATAATCTGGGCTTTTACAATCAGACTCAGGGCTCAGCTCTGCCTCTAAATCCTGCTGTTCAAGGCATGACCTGCCTTGCAACAAGACCAAGGTTTGGGGTGCCTGAACAGAAACAAGACTTCAGTCCTACAGGAGAATCTCATGAGAAAGAAAGAGAAAGGAGGAAGTTTGGAGTGGTGAATATTTACTTACGACTGAGGCACTCCTCCAATCCCAAAGCCCACCAGGCCCCTCAGCACCAGGATCCAGCTGTAAATGGGAGCAAATCCACTGAGGATCCCATAGTAGAGCGTCCACAGCACGCTGATCTTCAGGCCCTGTGTTCAGCAAGAGTTAAAAATCACTGTAAAGTGTAAATGAAAGTGTAAAACAGAGCTCCAGATGCCTCCTATTTCATAGGAGCTCAGTTCTGGATGTGCTCAGTGCTGCTTTGTACACGTGGACATTTGGGAATGTGCAATCCTGGAAGGGTTTGGGTTGGAAGGGACCTTAAAGCTCATCCCATTCCAGGTGTAGGAACACCTGCCACTATCCCAATGTGCTCCAACCTGGCCTCAAACACTTCCAGGGATGAAGCAGCCACAGCTTCCCTGGGCACCCTGTGCCAGTTGCACTGAAATGTTCATGCTGCAGAAATATTGGGATGGATCCCAGCAGGAGCTGCAGACTTACTGTTTTCCTCCCATACTGGTCTGAAATGTTTCCCCAGAGCGTGGAGCTGGACATCATTCCCACAAACACCACCTGTGGAACAACAGGAAAAAAAACCTTTTCCCTTAACAAGTGAGAATTGCAGTGTGACAAACACAGAACACAAACTTCCAGTGAAACCAGAACATTTCAGCCCAAAACAGAGAGAGATGTGCAGGAGGTCAGAGAATGGTTTGGGTTGGAAAGGACCTTAAAGATCATCCAGTTCTCTCTGGGTTGGAGCAGGGAAGTAACAAGGTCCCTCCTCAAGTCAGCTTTGCATCAAAAAATCCATCAGTGACAACCCAGACAACCCCAGTCTGGCTTGGACTGGGAACACTGGTATTGTCCCATTGTCAGTCCAGCCCTGGAAGACACAGAGCTCTCCAGCTCCAAGGAAAATATTCCTGAATAAAAGCTGAGGAACTGTTGGTTGAGATCTGCAGGACACAGCTCTCCTCCAGCCTCCTACCACCATCCTCAGCAGCTCCCAGGTTTGAATGAAGATAAAATTACACCTTAAAAGTTTACAAAAGTGTGAAAGAAAATACCCCTGAAGCCTTTTCAGAGGTGACACTCTTGTGCTGAGCTGCATTCAGGGATGGGACATTCATGGGATTCAAGGACACCATTTCAATCTGCTGAGCATTTGAATAATTTTACACAATCAAACAAAGGGCATTAACAACTAAAGGAGAGAGAAATTCAGGGAAAAGAGTCCCTGCATTCAGCAGTGGCCTATGCTGAGAAAAGGGTTCCCAAATTTGTTTTCTTATCTCTAAAGGCACTGCAGGATTCCAACATCACAGCACCATCCTTGGAGGTGGTGCTGTAAGATCTCTGCTACCAAAGATCACTGGGTAATCCCAGAATTATTTAGGCTGGAAAAGATCTCTGATATCATTGAGTCCAACCTCAAAAATCAACTGTTTGTTCTCTCTCAGAGCTCTCAGCATGTCAGAGAGCTTAGAAGTGGGGAGAGATAAAGATTTGCAAGCAAGATAATAAAAATTAATTATTTTTTAAAAAATTAATCAAATTGTTTGAATTTTAGGATGAATCTGAGTGAATTCACCGGTTTTCTTGGAAATTACATGAAACTTTAAGCCTGAAACCTGCAAAATGCCCTCAGTTCTCACTGAATTTCATTACTTCAATCTTTAAAATCTCATATAAATCTTTTTTTAAAACCTCCTATAAACTTCCAAGCTAAAGGCAACCTGCAAAGGCCACAAGGAGATTTAATTTTAGGGATACAAAGCAAAATGTCTGGATAATAACAATGATGGCAAGACCTCAAGGAAGACAGGAGCTGTCAGGTATTTTTCCTACCGAGGTGAGCAATGCAACCTGCCAGCTGGGTAAGCGCCACTCACAGTGCAGCTGAGGAGCAAGGATACTTAAAATCATCATTTCCATGGCATCTGCCATCTGCATGGGGAAGAGAAAGCAAAAATCAACAAGTGTCTGCAAATCAGGTGGATTTAGGAGTCAATAATAGGCCTTGGTGACATTTCCGTGATGTTCCCACCTTGTGGTTTGAGAAAATGTTTAATATTTAACATTTAAACTCATTTCTGATTGTCAGCACTTTTAGGAACTCTGGCAGAGAGGATTCAAAGAGCTGAATCCAAAGGTTTTGAGGAGGTTTGGCTGGGCAGTGACACAGGTTCAGTTACTTCCATAGTGCAAATTCCAGCTTTCAGCCCCTTCACACATGGATTCAGTCAGGAGTGTTTAATACCTTGTAACTTATTCCCTTAAACATTCCTGGATTTGCACTGATCACCTGGAAACCAAATTCCACAGCTGGTTTAGGATCTAAATCATGACACATTCCAGCTTTTTACATGGATAAAAGCCAGTAAATACAGCTCCAGGTATCAGGATCCTGAAATACACCACAGAAGGTGGAACACAGAGCTTCAGAAAAGCAGAAAAATGGAAACCAAGCCTTTTTTGATGTTGATATCAAAGTTAAAAGTGGAAGTGCTGGGTTGCTCTTCCTCTGAAACTGAGATTACAGCAATCCTGACTGATACAGACAACTGAGGTGGCAGCTGATGGGAGGAATGTGGCAAAATGAGTGCAGGAGCAGCCTGGAACCTCTTTCATTTGAATCCAAACTGAAGTGGAGAATTGAAATGGTTTTCCAAAGCCTGATAACTTTCTAAAAACTTCTGAGACAAAGAAATCCATCATTACCCCTCACAACAGGGCTGAGTGCTGCTGGTGGTTTAGAATTCCCAGTGAAATTCCTGCTTTATTGTGCATTTATCTGCTTGGAGCCTCTCTGCCCCCATTATCTGAAATCCCTGAGATTCTCCAAGTGATGATCATGAATTGATCCTGATCCCAATTACTTGCCCATGCCAATCCAGTAATGACAGAGAGCTTCCACTGGAACTTCCCAAATCCAATGGCTTCCACTGCATCCTCCACCATGAAAGTATCTGCAAAGAAAACAATTCCAGTGGATTCCTTGCTGAGAAAAGCCAGCCCTTGAGAGAGAATTTTCTGGTTTAATTACTAATTAATTGGCTAATCTGTTGAGATCTCAAATCTATAACAGAGCTACTTAGTTGTAATTATACAATTCCTACTCAGGAAAATCTCTCTTCTTCCAAAGCCAAAATAATTTGAATGATTCCTTGAAAATTTTAATCACAGGGAGGTAAAATAGTGTGACACCCACAAATCCAGCCCACGTTCAGCCTCTTCCTCCTGGGAGTGACTCCTGCAGCCACTGGAGTGGAGCTTTCTGTGGGGAGAAACAGCTCTGCCCCAGCCCAGGGAATATTTCAGTGCAACCTCTCATTATTTAAATCTAGAATTTCTCCAAAACACACAAATTTTAAACCCAGCTTCTGTTCAAAATGCTGCTGGTTGTGTCCCACCCACTGCCATGACCTCTTTAGTTTGTCCCAGCTGAAGGTGCTGTGATGTCTCAAATTCCTTTGCTCAAATGCAAAATGAAATGACTGAGAAAAGCACATTTTGATATTTGAGTTGTTTAAATCAATTTCAGTCTCACAGTTCTAACACTTGCATCAGCTTGGGAAGGACATTCCTCTGGAAGAGCTTTGGCTCAGAGCTGTGAGATCCCCACAACAACACAAACCAGGAAGAAATCAAACAAAATCCAAGGGATAAAGCACAAAAACAAGATTAACACCAAATTTTCACACTGTGCTAAGACAAACTCAAAATTTCTCCTCCCTCCTAAAGCAGTGATGCCTCCAGGCAGGAAGCAGAGGCTGAGATGGACATTCCTGATGTCCTCTAGGAAAAGAGGAGCCAGGAACTCTGCAGATTCATCTCAGCCTTGAAGGAGAGCCAGGTGTATCTGCCCCAGAGGGAACTCAGAATTCTAATTCCAGTGTGGCAGCTGGATCCACAACTCCCTGACAGGAGTATCCAGCACTGGGGACACAAAAAGGAGCACAGAGAGCACCCCACAGGGAATGGGCTGATCAAACCACCACTTTCAGCTCTACCACAATTTCCTGGAGTTATTATTTATATCTGGGCATCCTTAACTTCTCCAAACCTCCTGTACCCAGCCTGACTGAGATGAAGAGATCCCACAAGGCTCTCCCAGCAGGAAAACGAGTCCTGCTCACCATGGGTGGGGTTGGCAAATTCCAAAACCCCTGTACCCAGCCTGACTGAGATGAAGAGATCCCACAAGGCAGGAAAACAAGAGCCCTTCTCACCATCCGTGGGGTTGGCGAATTCCTTGGGCACTGCAGCTCCATCCCCCAGCTCCACGGGCTCCAGCTCCGTCCTCACCCCCTCGATCTGCACCTCGTGCTCTCCCGAAATTCCATCCTCCTCCGACCTCGAGCTCTCCCCCGTGCGGCGGAACTTCACCACCCTGAAAGCACAAAAAAACCCGGGATGGATCCTTCCAGGAGGATTTTCCAGCTGGGGAGGTTTGAAACCCCTTTTGCATCAAGGTTTCTCCTCATTCCCTGTCTCCACTCTCCACTGGGAACGCTGGGATTTGGGTTTGGGTCTGGTTTGAGGTGTCCTGCCCTGGGATGGGATCTCACCCTTGGGTTTGGACACAGAGGTTGTTGTTGTGCTATCCACAAAGTTATAAAACCACTGAGGTCATAAAAATATGATGGAATGATGCATATTTAATGAGATCCATGTTTGGTGGGCCTGGGTTTAATTGGAATTAGGCATTGCTCTGTCATTGAATTTCAGGGGTTTTGTCCAGGCAGGAAGAGCCCAAATTCCATTTCCTGAGTTGTTTTTGTGATTAGAAACTCCAGAAATGCACCAGAAATTGAAATATTATTTAGGGAAATACAATTACTGAGCTCATTCCTTGGATGAGCTGAATGGATGGGGTTTTTTTTCCAGCAGGATGATGATTGTGTGACTCTGCTTTCATCTGAAACAGAATTATTTAATATCATGTCATTAATGAAATATCTGTATTTTAAGACCAAAATTTGCTAAATTGACACAGCTTTGATGTTTTGGTCAGAGGGATTTGCTCCCTACCCACAGAGAAGGGTCTTTTCCCATTTATAAATTCTTCTGTGGCCAAAGATCAGGGAACAGATCCTTAAAGTTCCTTCACTTTATCTGCAACACAGCAGGACTCTTCCCCCTTGGAAAGTGAAAATCCCTTGGATTTAACTGAAATAGTTTTGGAAATAAATTAAATTATCCCAGAATCACAGGGAGGGACCTGTGATCATCCCAGATTTGGAGGTGACGGATCCTGCAAAATCTGAGGATCACAAATCCAGGCAGGGATTGCCACATTCCTCAAAAGAGAAAATAAAAATACAGGTGCATAATTTAGGGATAGATGAAACAAATTGATACAAACTAGGGAAAAAACTCCACAGGGAGTTCCATACTTGGAAAATTTTTCACATCTGGGACATCTCAGGGAGCTGCTGCATTTATTTGCAAAATCTCACAGGACCAAAACAGCTGCACTGGAGGGTACTTTGGAATGTATTCCCAAAAAAATATAATAACCTCTGATAAAATAATAACCTCTGATAAAATTACCTCAGATTCTTTTCCCTGACAAGCTCAATCCTAACCAAGGACTGGAAAAGAGCTGGAGTTCCTGTCCAACTTAGCAGGAATGTTTTGGGACGGGGTGCTCTGTCATTGACACGAGCTCATGAATATTTAACACCAACTTGAAACATTCCTTCCCTGCCTGGCAGAGCCCATGATTTATAAATAGGAAATATGCTGCAAAACACCTGAGAACGGAGCATTAGGAAAAAGCGGGTTGGTTTTACAGGAAGCATTTGGAATTGAGGGGAAAGGAAGGAATTCCCGGGGTTAAAGGCACCAAAGATTTAATCACGTTTGGGGCTGGGTTTTTGCCTTTTTTTTTTTTTTAATTTTTTTTTTTTTCCCCACAGATCCAGCAACCACATCCCAAAAATCAGCATTTTCCTTGCGCAGATTTCCAGAAACGCTGCCAATCCCAACGGGGTTTTTGGGGTCCCCCCCACCCCACCTTGGCAGGGCAGGTTCTGCTCTGCGATTCCTCCCTGGCGAGGAGGAGGAGGAGGAGGATGGCGAGGAAGCACAACGTTATTTACAGCCAAACCCCCCTGCAGAGGCGATCCCAACGTCTCCTCTCCCAAAATCCCCACGATTTTATCCCAAGCCCTGCTGATTTTTTACCGCCATCAAAAAAAAATGGTGGTTAGAAACCACGCCGAGAAAAAAAAAAAAAAAAATAGAAAACAACCAACCAAACAAACAGAAAACGCAAAAACCCCAAACGAGATGAGTGAATTTATGTAACAAACATCTCCTGCATCCCTCGGGATGCTCCACCCGGGCAGCTCCGGCGGGAAAATGGCCTTGCCCGGCGGGCTGTGAGCGGCTCCCCGGCAGAACCGGCCGCTCCCCGGCGGGATCCCCGCGGCCGGAGGGGCAGGATCCCCCCGGAGCTACTCACGGCAGCTGCTTCAGCTGGAACAAATCCTCCTCCATGGCCGGGCGGCGGCTGCGCTCATCGCTCCCGCACGGCGGGCTCGGGATGCGGGCTGGAGCGCCGGGAAGGGCTGGAGAGGCTGGAGAGGCTGGACAGCTCCGCAGGAACCGCCGCGCCTGGGCTCGGCTTAGCTGGGCTCAGCCTGGCACGGCACGGCTCAGCGCGGCTCGGCTGCTTTGGCACAGCTCAGCTCAGCTCGGCATGGTTTGGCTCAGCCTGGCTCGGCTCGGCTTGGTTTGGCACGGCTCAGCTCAGCTCGGCTCGGTTTAATTCTGCGTGGCTTGGCTCGGTTTAGCTCAGCTGGGTTCGGCTGGGTTCACCCGGACTGGCCATGGCTGGGCCTGGCTTAGCTCAGCTCAGCGGGGTTTGGCACGGCCGGGCTCAGCTGGGCTCGGCTCAGCACAGCTCGGCCCGGCCCGCGGCGTTTGGCTGAGCTCGGTTTGGCTGAGCTCGGCTCAGCAGGGCCCGGCTCGGCCGCGGTTCCCCCATGGCCCCGAGCGGGGCGGGATGGGCCGTGCCGGGCAAAGCCCCGAGCCCGGGCGCTGCCAGCGCTGCCGAGGCCGCCCCGGGCCGTGTCCCCGGGGTCACATCCAGCGGCACCGGGAATCCCCGGGCACCGCACCCGGCCCTGCCCGGGCTGCACAACCTTTCCGGGAGGGTTTGCCCTCAATATCCTAACCGGAGCGCCACGGGAGCGGCGGGACTGCGGCGTCCCGCTGTTCTCCCGGAGCTCTGAGCCCCGGCCCCGGGACACCCCGGGCGGGCCGTGAGGGCCGGGCAGCGCGGGGATTCAGCCCGTCACACCGGGACCGGCCTGAGACCCGCGGGGCCCCCCAGCACAGCCGCTGTCACACCGGGAACCGGCCCGTTACCCCCGCTCCGGGCCGCCCACTCCGCTCCGGGCCCGCCCCCGGTGCCGCCCCCGGTACCGCCCGCCGCCATGGCCGGTCCCCGCCATCACCGGCCCCCCCCGCGCCACTTCCGGCACCGCCGCCCGGCCGGTCCGCGCGCTCCTGCCGTCCCCCGGCTCCTCCCGGCCGCGCGCCCGCGTTCCGGCGCGGCCATGCTGGCGGACGGGCCGGTGCGGCGGCTGCTGCGGGCGGGGGAGGGGGCCAGGTCCGAGGGGAGGGGGCGGCGGCCACCGGAGCGGGTCGGGACGGAGCGGGAAGGGGCTCGGAATGAGCCGGGAGGGGGCCGGCTCTGAGGGGAGGGCGGGCGGGGGCAGCTCGGGCTGGTCGGGGCGAAGCCTCGGCCGAGCGCCTCCTTTCTTCCCTCACCTCCTTCATTTCCCTTTCCCCCTTCCTTTCTCCCTTTCCCTTTCTTTCTTCCCTTCTCCCCTGCCCTTTTCCTGCTGCATTTCCCCTTTCCCATATCCCCGTTCCCTTTGCGCTCCGGTTCCGGGGGCAGGCCGGGGGGCTGAGGGCTCTCGGGGTTCCCGCAGCTCCTGCCCCTACTCCCGTTATTCCCGCAGCTCCTGCTTCTATTCCCGTTTTCCCCGCAGCTCCTGCCCCTATTCCCGTTTTCCCCGCAGCTCCTGCCCCTATTCCCGTTTTCCCCGCAGCTCCTGCCCCTATTCCCGTTATTCCCGCAGCCCCTGCCCCTATTCCCGTTATTCCCGCAGCCCCTGACCCTGTTCCCGTTTTTCCCGTGGCAGGCACCGAGCCATGCGGAGCTGGGGGGTGCTGGGGGGCGCGGCGGCGGCGCTGGCAGCCGGGATTTACGTCCTGTGGGGCCCCATCAGCGGCAGGAAACGGCGGCGGAGAGGTACCGGGGGCTGGGGGTACCGGTACCGGCACCGGGAACCACCCCGGCACGGCCTTGATCCCGTTTTTCCTGGGATCTGGGTGGGATTTTGGGAAGGAATTCCATCGGGTGCAGGGCGACCCCCTAGGAAGGGAATGATTGGCGTCTCTGAGTCCATTGATCAATTGCTTCATTAGACTAAATTATATTACATTAATTGATTAATTATATAATAATATATTAGTGTCTATTAATGATATCTATTATATATTAATTATATATATGCCACGTATTAATTATATATATACCATATTAATTATACGCATATTACACATACACACCATATTAATTATATATACACATTTTATGTATTAATTATAATAATATATAATACCACCATATATGAATTCTATATATACCATATATGAATTCTATATACACCATATATTAATTGCATATACACCATATTAAATATACACATATTACACATATACGCCATATTATACCCATAAACACAATATTAATTATATATACACCATATATTAATGATACTTATTATATTTATTAATTATATTTATTAATTAATATCTAATACCACCATATATTAATTATAGGTACATCATATATGAATTATATATACACCATATATTAATTATACATATTATATATATTAATTAATATCTAATACCACCCTAATAATTATAGATACACCATGTATGAATTATATATACACCATATTAACTATACACACATTACACATATACACCATATTATACACATATACACCAGAATAATTATATATACACCATATATTAATGATACTTATTATTATATTTACTAATTATATATATTAATTAATATATAAAACAACCATATATTAATTATATTTACGCCATATACTAATTATATATACACCATATATTAATTGCATATGCACCATATAGTAATGATACTTATTCTTATATTTATTAATTATATATATATTAATTAATATATAATACCACCATATCTTAATTTTAGGTACATCATATCTTAATTATATATACATCATATTAATTACACACATATTACACATACACACCATATTATGCACATATACCCCATATTAATTATGTATACCCCATATATTAATTATATGGATACTGAAAAAAATTGTGAAATTTTTCAAAGACCAAAAAATCAACTGAAACAGCACGAACTGAACACTGAACTGCCTGAAATCCATTTTTCTGTACTTGCACAGCATGCCTACTGAAAGCCAGGATGTTTGCCCTGGATTTCACGGTGGAAACTCTTGCCATTCTCTCTGCAGGGCTTGTGCCAGGCCTCCTGAACCTGGGCAACACGTGTTTCATGAACTCCCTGCTGCAGGGCTTGTCCTCCTGCCCCTCCTTCATCAGGTGGCTGGAGGAGTTCACAGCCCAGTACAGGACAGAGCAGGAGCAGCCCCAGCAGCAGCCCCAGCACCTCTCAGTGACTCTGCTGCAGCTCCTCAGAGGTACTGGCACATTTCCTCTTGTGGCAAACCAAGGGTTAACTGTTGAAGGAGAGATGTTGTCATTTTTAGGCTCTTTTCTCAAAGAAAGAAGCTTGTGGGGGTTTGTATTCCCTGTTTTATTTCCCTCTCTAATTTTCAGATTAATTGAAATGCCTTGGGCAAAGCTCAGCCACCTTTCACAGAAGGGTTGAATTCTATAGAACTCAAGAAATTTAGAATTCTAATAAGAAATTATTAGCAAATAATTTAATTTTTTTTGTTTTCCCCAGCTTACTATTTTCACAAAAACCTGGGACTATTCAACCACATTTTGCAGGATTTTGGATATTAAAAATTAAATTTAAATATTATTATAAAGTATCACATAAATGTAAAATATTAGTATAAAATAACTAATATACTTTTATATAATAGATTTAGATAATAAATAAATTATATAGATACATAAATTAATAAATAAACTATATAAATAAATCTCTCTATATAATTATTATTTATATGATATTGATACCTGTTTATATAACAGGTGTTATATAACATACAAAATATTCTTATAAAAGATAAAAGAGAAAATATTTTTATTATATATATTATATCATAATAAAAGAATATATTATACCTATTATATATAAGAATATATAGTCTTATATATTATATAAAATATATAATGTATAATGTATATTATATAATATATAATATATAATATATAATATATAATATATAATATATAATATATAATATATAATATATAATATATAATATATAATATATAATATATAATATATAATATACATGATAATAATCATATACAATATATTATAATAAAAGAAATAATAAAATTATATATAATAAATTTATGTAATAAATAAGTTATATAAATAAATTAACTATAAGAATAAATTTATGTAATAGATATGATATAATATACAAAATACTATTATAAAAGGTAAACTATAAAATATTATATGAATATAAACTATTCTTATAAAATAAATAAGGTAATTTTATATAGAGAAATAAATAAAAATATAAATAAATTTCTATAATAAATATTAGGTAGAATACAAAATATTATTATAAAATATTTAATATTTTAAGCTCAAGGGGATTAATTTTTGGGCTAAATTAATCTCTGACACCCTCAAGTGACCCCCTGGCTTCCCTCTCAAGTTGTTTTTAAAGGAAATTTCTGTCTTGGGACGTTCCTGTGGAAGTGCTGTGAGGCTGGTGGTGCTCTAGCCCCACAAACCACTGATTTTTCCCCATTTTTGGCTCCTCCTGATGCTCCTGCCTTCCCTCCCCAGCTCTGTCCTGCCAGGAGGTGCCAGAGGACGATGTGCTGGATGCCAGCTGCCTGCTGGAGGTGCTCAGGATGAACAGGTGGCAGATCTCCTCCTTTGAGGAGCAGGTGAGTGCAGCAGGAACACACCCAGGGCTGGGGCTCTCACACCTGGATCCTGCTCCAGAAAGGGATGGAAACTCCACAGCTTGGGAATGGGAATGGGGCTCTCAGTGGGATGGGAATTCCCCAGGGAATTCCAAACCTTGTCCTTACCAACAGGCCCAGGAATATTAAAGCAGAGGAGATCCCTGATTTCCCTCTGGATAATGGATCTGTTCCCATCTTTTCAGTAATCCTAATTATTTGCATTTTTTGTCAGTATTTCCAATGCACTCCATCAATTATCCCACTCCTAATATATATTCCTGATTTCCAAGGATGGATTTCAATGATGCTTCCCACAAAATCCAGGAAAACAGGGATTTTGGGAATTCATTTGAGGGTATTTTTTTCCTCCCAAGTGTTTTAGGTTTTTGTGAGTTTATATGGCCCAGAATGCCTTGAGTACCTTGTGCTGTTAGGAAGCTTTTGGGGACAACAAAATGTATTAAATATAAACACAAATATAATAATAATAATAATAATAATAATAATAATAATAATAATAATAATAATAATAATAATAATAATAATAATAATAATAATAATAATAATAATAATAATATTGTGATATATTATGGTAATTGTATATAATAACATATATAATTACACTATATAATAATTATATATATTATATATAATAACTACAACATAATAATATATATCTATAGAAAAGTGATATATGATAGTAATTGTATATAATAATATATAAAATTATATTATATAATAATTTTAAATAATATATAATAATTACAATGTATTATAATAATACTTATAATATGTCTATATAAAAGTGATATATGATAGTAATTGTATATAATATCTATATATAATTCATTAAAAATATATATTTTATATATATAATTGAACAAATATATTTAATCTATTTATTTAGAAACTTTATTTTTCATTATTATTTATGTTTAGTTTGTACTTACATATTTAATATTTATATATGTTATATGTGATATTATTTATATTATATATTTCAGACGTGCTTAAATATAAAATATAAATATAATATAAAAACTTAAATATTAAATTATAAATACAAATACAAATATAAATCCAGGCTCTGAGCTGTATATTTTCCTGAATTTCCTGTGGAATTGCAGCCCTCCTGGGATGTTTTGTTGATGTCTTTTTTCCCTGATTCCACTTCCAGGATGCCCACGAGCTGTTCCATGTCCTGACCTCTTCCCTGGAGGACGAGCGGGATCGGCAGCCCCGTGTGACCCATCTGTTCGATGTGCATTCCCTGGAGGTGATCCCACTTCTTTCCTGATCACAAACTCCTGCCATCTGCCCACATTCCCAAGTAGAAAGTGTAGATTTAGGATATTTTGATTCTCTTCCTAAAGGTGTTCTTTAATCATTTGATAGGGACTCATCAATAAGTCAAATTTAAAGAATTATGAAGAAAATATCTTTGAATTTCCACTGTTCCTGCTTTCCTGAGGGTTTTTTCATCCCTAAGTCCATGGGATGTAGGGATTTAAATCAGTCTCTCCAACAGTTACTGTGATCCCACCTGAAAAAGGGTTGAAAACTGCAAAAAAGGCATTTCTGGAAGAGTTTTATGGAGGTAAAATCGATCTTATCCTCCAGCTTGCTGATAAACTTGATGCAGATGGAAAATATCTAGTTTTGCCTAAAATATAGACCAAAAAAAAAAGACAAAATCTCCTATTTTAGTGTTCTGAGGCAGAGAGTCCTACAGGTTAATTATTCTTTTGCAAGCAATTATCAATTATAAATTTGTTTTGTAGCAGGTTTCTTGTTCTTACAAATATAAAGAGCCACAATTTTTCTAATGCCAGAAAAGCCAATTAGGGATGAAATAGGAGCACATTTAATACTTCATGTATTAAATTTGTAAGTATTTTCTATGTTGCTGAGGTAGGGTTAATGAAATGTTTTTATCTCCCTCTGTAGCAACCAGAAATAATCCAAAAGCAAATAAGCTGCAGAACAAGAGGTAGGATTTTATCCCTTCTGGATATTCTGAATATTCATAGGATAGTTTTGTTTAATAAAGGGATAATATTAATTGATCTTTTTACTGAACTGAAATAGAAATCAAAAATATAAATAAACCTCAATGAATTATTAATCACTGAGACAAAAGTGTGCTGTGGAGGCATTAATTTTATAACTGAAGGGCAAAAGTGTGTGATAGGAATGATGAAAATGGATGAATGGAAAATCCAAGGACGATTTTTGTGTTGCAGGATGTCTTCCCCCTATGTCCAACCACTGGAAATCTCAGCACCCTTTCCATGGAAGGCTGACCAGCAACATGGTCTGCAAACACTGTGAACACCAGGTAAAATAGATAATATTTTATATTATTAATATCTGTGTCATGTGAGGAGTGATTTCCTGGAACCATCATCCCTTGGTCATGATCAAGGATTTATCCCTAAATAGACTAAAAAAAAAAAAATCCATGTGTTGCACCTTGTGGAGGGTAACAGCTGCCTCATCAAGCATAATGGTTGTTTTATTCTATTAATGAATTAACAATTAATTGATTAATATTACCTGAAAACCCACTCACCTGGCTGAGTTTAGGACTCGCTGCTCATTCTGCAAAGCACATTTTGCAAAGTCCGGTTATCCCAAATAAGGAGATGCAGACAACCTGAACAATGGAAAAAAACCCAGAAAATAAACCTCATTTATAACCCAAACCAAGAAAACATTTGTATTTTAGTTCTCAAAACTTTGCAAACAGATTGGAATGAGGAGGAGGAATAGGCTGAGCAGAACGTTCCTGATGTTCCCTGGCCCAGCTGGGAAACTGAGGGGTTTGGATCCTGTTCCACCAGGGAATTATGGACAGCACAGGGCACAGGCTCACCTTGGGAGAGCTGGGTTGGAATTTTTGGGGACTGATGATGCCTTGGAGGCTACTTTGAACAGAGGCTACACATTGTTAAAGAATAAAGTAGATATTTATTAAAAAGGCTTCCCAAGATGCACCTTGGGCAGTAAAAGAGCCTGGCCAGGGCTGCACCCAAGATGGTCATGAGTTTTCACACTTTTTTATAAGTTTTGGTCCATTTCCATATTAGGGTTAATTGTCCAGTTACAGCCTCAGGTTATGAAGTCCCATCCTCCCAGTTTGCTCTCCTCAATTTACACTTTTTGAGCCTTTTGGGCCTTTTTGCTGTTGACACTTTGGAGAAGCTGCAGTGGTGTCCTTGGTTCTGGGGCTGGAGAAGGATTGTTTTGTCTGAGTGAACTGTGAGGAGAACTTGCTAACATTTTATATGAATTTCAGAGTTATATACTAATGCAGTGCAGAATGTGAAAAATATGAAAGCTACAACTGAAGGCATCACTGACATAAATGCTGGCTCTGGAATGTTCTCTTGCAGAGCCCTGTGAGGTTCGACACCTTCGACAGCCTCTCCCTGAGCATTCCAGCAGCTGTGTGGGTGCGTATCCCCCTGCTCCTGATCCACCCTGCCCTTCCCAGGGCCTTCCTCAGGTGCAGAAGACACTCAGAGTTCCTTTAGGACTTGATTTTCCTGCTCTGTTACAATCCTGTGCTGCTGCAGGACCTTCTCCCTAACGGGTGGTGTGAGGTTGAGATGAGCCCAGCAACAGAACTTGGTGATGCCACCAGAGCTTTTTGTTTCTCCTGGTGGAGGGTTTGGTCTTTTCTGTAGAATGTGAAGAGCCCAGATCATATCCCAAGGGTTTCTTCCCATCCTGGGAAGGTGTCCTTCAGCTGGCAGTTCACACCTTACCCCATCCAGGCTTTTCCAGTGGGTGAATTCAACTGGGAATTGTTTCCATTTCTTTCTGACTCTGAAAAAATTCAAAATGACAAAACATTGTGGATTTTTAGGGCAACATCTGCAGGATATTTTTGGACTTTAAGAATTTGTTAACTTCATGTCTGGTAGTGATCTTTCCACAACTCATGGAAATAGTGATTCCTTTTTGCAGAGTGCCCTTCTAGACAGCCAGGATTGAAATCTGGACACATCTTCTGCTCTTTGTGTTGTGTTTTATCCAGTCCTTGGCAGGGCAGGATGTAAGGAAGGGCAGCAAGGAGGCCTAGATCCCATTAAAAGCTGTATTTCTGCTATGGAGAGGGCCAGAGAGCATGAAATGATCCCTGAAGTACTGGAATGAGAGATAAATAGGAACAGAACAGAAATCTGTGGTTTAAAACCCCACTGAAAGCTCACACAGGGAATCACTGCTGCTGTTTTCAAAAGGCTGCAGAGTTTTCCATGTTTAATCCAGGCTAAAGGAGAATCCCCACAGTTCCATGATCACCCACAGCCATTTCCTCAGTTCTTTCATGAAATAAATCTGCAGTTCTGTAGTTTTTCTATGGAAGGAATTATTAAAAATCCCTTCCCAGAATCCAGTGGAATGCACCCTAAAATTCCTGCAAATAATTCTGGCTTTTCTTGGCACTCAGGGTCGTCCCATGACACTGGACCATTGCCTCCATCACTTCATCTCCTCAGAGTCTGTCAAGGATGTTGTGTGTGACAACTGCACCAAAGTAGGTCCCTTTGATTCCTGTCACTTGAATTCCTGGCTTCACTTTCCACCTCCTTTTTCTTCAGGACTTGGGAAAAGCCTCTGGGGTTACAGATATTCAACAAGCAGTTTTTGCAGAATATCTGAGGCTTTACTTACTACTGCTGTTACAAAAATCTACAAATATTTTATTCTGTAGTTGCCAGGTATCACCAGGGATAATTTTTTTGCTCTGGTATTGTTTAAAAATCAACAGAAGAGGCAAATGAGTGGTTCTGAGTGAATGGAGTTCTCTAAATGCTCATTTCTGTTTGATTTTGGTTTAGAATTTTGACCCTTTAGGAATTCTGAAGAGCATTCCTAGGTGTGATTAATGCACTGAGCATAAACCAGACAATTAATTGCTCCTGTCTGCAGGTGCCTTCATTTTTTTTTTCCTTTTCATTCCAGATCCAGGCACAAGGAATTCTGAATGGACAGAACATAGAAAACCAGAGAACAACATTTGTTAAGCAATTAAAGTTAGGAAAGGTGAGGCAAAAAACCCCCTTCAAATCTCCTAAATCCTGTCATAGTAACTTCTCCCTTGGAGCTGGTTGTGTCCATTTCTTGCTGTTAGACCACAAATGTTTTGTTTTTCAAAGTAAACTCACCTCACAAATAATTGTGGGCATTGAGGCTTCAACTCAGCAAAACATCAAACATTAAACACTTACAGGATGTGAATATTCTCCTGTTATTTAGCAAAACACTTAAGTGTGAATTTGGCTCAGTGTCATGTCTTAGATTTTACATTAATTTTACATTTGCTCTTCAGTGAGCAAATTGATTTATATTTACAGGGTTTGTAGCATCTTTAGCAATTCCTCGTTTCAGAGAAATTAAAATATTCTGAGTACAGCTGGTGAGTAAACATCAGCTGTGATTTCTAAGAGAAAACTAATTTTTTGTTGTTCTGTAATCCTGTCATGCAGAGGCCAGCAGGGCACTGGTGTGTAATTAGGAGCCTCAGGTGCCAATAATAATAATAATAATAATAATAATAATAATAATAATAATAATAATAATAATAATAATAATAATAATAATAATAATAATGATGATGATGATGTACTTCTTGCTACAGCAATGATTTTGAATTTCAGCTCTTTATAACACTTAAGGTTTTTGGTTTTCCCCTGTGCAAAGCCATTAATTTTTGGGGAGTAGGAGATACCAGGAATCTCACAAGAATTATTGTCACATTTTAAGGACACTGTTGCCACTGAGTTTACACAGAGATAAGGGAAATGCATTTCCTTAATTCCTGGACTTACCAGCTGTTTCTTTTCCATGAAAAATGTGGATTTTTCCTTTCCTGAAGCTGCCCCAGTGTTTGTGCATCCACCTGCAAAGGCTGAGCTGGTCAAACCAAGGCACTCCCCTGAAGAGACACGAACACGTCCAGTTCAATGAATTCCTGGTGATGGACATCTACAAATATCGAGTTCCTGGTCCCAAACCCTGCCAGGAGCAGCTCAGCCAGAAAAACCCTGAGGAGACAACCCCTGGAATAAAGGATGGGAGAGCAGGGAAACCTTCAGGTACCTCTTTTGCCAATTTAGATTAGTTTAGATCTTTCCGCATGTCAGGGATCAAAAGTTCTCTGCAGGATCAAGCCATGAGCAGCATCTTGATGTGGGGCTCTGCAAAGAGGACAGAAATTCCTTTGCCATTCCTAAATTTACAGTTCAGTTTGGAAAATTTTATTTTGATCCTACTAAATATATATATACACATACATACACATAAAAATTAGTTTTTATGTCCAAAGGTGTGTTGCACTTGGGATGTCCCAGGGTTTTTCTTGTTACAGATCTCGCTTCAGGACAAGCAGAGAGGGAATGCTGGGAATGATGGATTCTTCAAAAACAATTGGAAAATCCAGCTATAGAAGTCTGTCCTTAGGCAGCTCAATATTCCTTTAGAGTTGGGATTTTGGACACGTGGCAATTTCCATATTTGTCATGTAAAATGAATTTGAATAAAATATCCATTGCTTTTGGATATGAAAATCAATAAAAAACCTTCATATCCCATGATGAGGAGCAGGGATGCAGTTCTTAGCAACAGCATTCCAGTTAAATCCCTGAATTTCTCCTTCCTCTGGCAGATGCAGAACAACCAGCTGGTACCAAACCTCTCTTCATGAATGGTGCCTCCTCTTCTTCCTCCTCTCCCTCATTTTTAATGTCCCCAGGAACTTTCCCACTTGCTGCATTCCCTGAGTGCAGGTAAGTTAGAGATTTTGTACCCTGTCTCTTCAATTCTGTCCTTCAAATTGTTTTCCTTTCTTCTTCCTTGTCCTGAGGCTGCCCAGTCACAGAATGTGACTTTGTCTCAGCTCCTGTGCTTGTCTCTTGGGTGATTTTTAGTCTTGGGAAAGGGAGTAGGGCAAGTTACAAGCAAAATTCAAAATCTCCTTCCTCTGGTTCATGGTGCTTCTGAACAGCCATAATCTCATTGCTGCTGGTTTCCTCTTGCCCTTCTTTTCCTTCATTTTCAAATGGCTGTAAGAGATCCATAGAGTTTTTTGTTTCTCAGACATTTTTGATTTCAGTTGCACCTGCCATGATTTCGCTGGGTAAATCACCCTTGGGGTCTTCTGCTGATAATCCTTTTCCATAGAATTCCAGAATGGGTCAGGTTGGTAGGGAACTTAGGGACCATCCAGTGCAGTCCCCTTCCCATGGGCAGGGACACCTTCCACTATCCCAGGTTGCTCCAAACCCCATCCATCCTGGCCTTAGACACTTCCAGGGATGGAGCAGCAGGAAAAAGCAGTTTGGATTACAGAATGATTTGGGTTGGAAGGGAACTTGGAGATCATCCCATCCCACCACTTACCATGGGCAGGGACACCTTCCACTAGACCAGGGATGGAGCAGCCACACAGGGAGCCACACCTTGCTCCAGGCAGGAATTGTGGCTGCTCTGGTGTGTGTGTGTGTGTGTGTGGCCAGGCTGACCCGTGTCCCCGCAGGGCCCCGCTGTACCTGTACCGCCTGATGGCCGTGGTGGTGCACCATGGGGACATGCACTCGGGACACTTCGTCACCTTCCGGCGCGCGCCGGGCGCCCGCGGCAGCCAGTGGCTCTGGATCTCGGACGAGTCTGTGCGCAGGGCCAGCCTGCACGAGGTGCTGGCAGCCAGCGCCTACCTGCTGTTCTACGAGCGCGTGCACGGCCGGGCCCAGCCCCAGAGCCCGGCCCAGAGCTGAGCCAGCGCCCCTGGGATGGTCCCAGCCCTTGGGATGGTCTCAGCCCTTGGGACCATCCCAGCCTCAGGACCATCCCAGCCCTCGGGGTCATCCCAACCCCGGGATGGTCCCAGCCCCTGGGGCAGTCCCAGCCCCTGGGATGCTGGGATGGTCCCAGCCGCCGGGATGGTTCCAGCCCCGGGACCAACTCAGCTCTTGGGACCATCCCAGCCCCTGAGATGGTCCCAGCCCCTGGGATGGTCTCAGGCCTCGGGACCGTCCCAGCCCTTGGGATCATCCCAGTCCTTGGGATCATCCCAGCCTCAGGATCATCCCAGCCCTCGAGGTCATCCCGACCCCGGGATGGTCCCAGCCCCTGGGGCAGTCCCAGCCCCTGGGATGGTCTCAGCCCTTGGGATGGTCTCAACCCTCGGGACCGTCCCAGCCCCTGGGATCATCCCAGCCTCAGGACCATCCCAGCCCTCGGGGTCATCCCAACCCCTGGGATAGTCCCAGCTGCCAGGATGGTCCCAGCCGCTGGGATGGTTCCAGCCCCGGGACCAACCCAGCCCTTGGGACCATCCCAGCCCTTGAGATTATCCAAGCCCCTGAGATGGTCCCAGCCCTTGGGATGGTTCCAGCCCTTGGGACCATCCCAGCTCCTGGGAAGGTCCCAGCTCTCAGATGGAGCCTCTCCATTATGCAAACCTCCCCCTCTCCAGGCTCCCTTCCCCGTGGGAGCAGCTGGGAGTTGTGGTTTGTACCCAGATCCTGCTGTTGCAGCAGTGTGCAGCCCCAGGTGTGTGTTTGAGAAGTGTTTTCTGCCTGTCCCAAGGCTCTGTTCCATCGCCTGACACCGCACTTTTCCCAGGGAGATGCTTCATCCCACACATTTCACTTCCCAAGGGGGAGCCCTGGAAAGGGTTGATGTCAAGCTGCTGTTGAGGAGCCCCTGCCCATCCCAGTCCCTCCCCTGGCACCTCTCCATGATACACCAGCCCCTCCAGGTTCCCTTCCCTGTGGCAATGGCTGGGAATTGTGTTTTGTACCAAAATTCCCAGAGCTGTTCCAGCCCCAAGCGTGTGTTGAGCAGCCTTTGTCTGTCAGGCAGGGATTTTATCCCAAGGCTCTATTCCCAATGTTTCCCAGTGGGGAGCCCTGGGAGGGGGCAGTGGGAAGCTGCTGTTGGCAATGATTTAAGACACAAAGTGCCTTGAGCTTCCCTGAGCAGCTGCATTGCCACTGGCCCAGCCCTCTGCATGCCCACTGTGTCCTGGGAATGCCTCATACCCATGGAATGAACACATGGAATCCCATTTCTCCTGACCCATCAAGTCAAGGCATCTCCACAAACTGCCCCCACTCAAAAGATTTCCCTGTTCACACAATTCTCCTCCTACTTCTTTATAATATAAAGTCCTTCTCCTGATTTAAACTGCTTTATCCAGGAGATAATTTTGTATCTATTAAGAGCTGAAACCTTAATTTATTGCTCCATACCTTTGGAATCTAGCTGGAATCAGCACATGGAAGTGTTTGCTAGTGCTCAGTGTTGTCATTTCCTTCAGCACTGTCGAATCCAGTTGTTTTGTAGCATCAACTACAACTTTTAATGCTGTGATTTCCAAGCTGCTGTAACTGTTCTAGACTTGCCCTTCCCATTTTATTGCTGGAATCTGCTATTCCCAGCACTGGGATCCATGCTCCTGGCTTGCAGCTGAGCTGTAGAGCAGGCCCTGGCCTTGTTAAATGGAATATAAACAAGAGGGCACTTACTGGTCTCATGAAGAAATCTAGGAATCCTACATCAGCTCCAGGCTGCCCTGTAAATAGAAATAAGGGGAATTCTGCTGCTCTGGATTGTTTGATGTGCAAAAGAAAAAAAAAAAAAAAAACAAACCCAAAGCACAGAGGGAGAGAAGCAGCAAAAATCCTCCTTTAGAAACCTGCTTTTAAATGACCAGGAATAAAATCTGTAGGTTGTTTTTAGCTCTTTTCTGTCCTTGTAAGCTTGGAGGAGAAAAATCCCTCACCAGACAAGCTTTTTTTCAGTGTGAAGTTTTCAAATAACAACTGTCTTAAATAGTTTTTTAGGGCAACTTTGTACCTCATGAATTCATAGTGCTGCCCAAAGCTCGGGGGTGTCCACACTTCCTCAGGAGAGGCTCCAAACCAGCCAAAGCAGGAGTGGTAGAATAGGTGGATATGCAAAATTATTTACACAACTCATCATTCCAGAGTCTGGAGCACAATTCCTGGCCCAGGTAAAGCTCATAGTACATAAATATTGATAAATCCACTGCTGGACTGGGACCTGGTTCCTGGCTGTGCTGCACGAGCAGTCGCTTGGTTTTAACTTGTTTTAATTTACAGAAAACCAAGAAAGCAAACAAAAACCAAACCAAACCCTTGAAGGATGCAAAATGCCAAAAATTTGCTCTGGCCACTGAAGGGAGAGCTGAGAGAGCTGGAGAAGGAGCCAGCCCTCCCTACTGGGAGCCATCTAAAACCATCACCCCAACGTCTCCCTCCAGCAGATCTGCCCCTGCACCTCAGAACTGAAACCATTTCCAGTGCCAGCAGTGGCTGTCCTGCATTCTCCAGGCTCAGTGCTCTGCTTGGGGGTTTTTCTTGCATTTGGGGTTTTTTTCCATGGATTTGGGGGTTCAGCTGAGCAGCCCCTTGGCTTAGTTGTGCTGGAGGAGGGGCAGACGACACGCACACTATGGACTGAAATCTGGCAGCTGGGACCAGCAGGTTTTCTTTGCCAAGAGCTGTTTCCCTGGGCTGTGGATTGACTCTGGATCTCCCTCAAGGGCTATCAGGGGGAGGGTGGAGCCTTTTTTCTGGCTTTGCCTGGTGGGGAGGAGTAAATAGGCTTGGCTTAACCCTCAGGTGAGGAAGGGAGCAAAGCCCAGCCTCAGTCCTGGCCCTGAGCTGTGCCAGATCCTCCCAGCCCCGTGTGAGCTGGGGATCTGTGCAGGGCTTTGGGAGCTCATCCTCCCCTCTGGAGGTCACTGGGGTCTGTTTTCCAGCCAGCCACACCTGTGGAGATCAGTGGAATTTGTGCAGGTGTTTGGGAACCAGCCCTCCCCTTTGCAGGTCCCAGGGCTCTGTGTTTGCCAGCCCAGCCTCCCTCTGGAGATCACTGGGATCTGTCTTTCCAGAGGTCACAGAACTCTGTGTTTTTCAGCTAAACTTCCCCTCTGGAGGTCACTGGGATCTGTTTTCCAGCCAAACCTCCCCTCTGGGAGGGCTCTGTGCAACCACAAGGCTCAAACTCTGGTACTCGTCCCTCCCAAGCTGCCATGGTGGAGAAGATGTTAATAAATTGTAAAGAATTAAGAGCTCCAAGATGACATTTCTGTGTTTGAATTATTCTTGTCTTATTTTATGTGTTAATTTAAAAATGTCTGTTCCAGTCTAAGCACTGCACTGCTGTTTGAAGTTGCTTTTTTTCCACTTCAGGGTATTTTTGTAACTGTACAGTAGCAATAAAAGAAGAAACTTGGTAGAAAAATCAGTGTGGGGATGTCTTGAAACAAACACCAAGCTGGGAGCTTGAGAGGTTGAAACAACACTTCACAAGCCTTGGATAAGAAAGATTTTCAAGCTCCACAGAGCATCTCAGAGTGGCAGAGGGTGGGAAGTACCAATTCCCAATTCTCTGCACAGGAATAATGGACCCACCACTGAAGGTCAGAGCCCAGCAGTAATTCCAGTGGCTGTAGCCAGGTTACAGAGGATTTGGTTCCCATTCTCACCCAGAACTTACCATTCCTTGATGGTTCAAGATCTCTAGGAGACTGGACAGAATTCCTTCATTTCCAGCAGGATTCCCTGGGAGTGTGGGAGGTGATGGCTTTCAGGCAGTCAGGAGGGGATCCCTAGGGATAATTATTTAGGAAAATACACTCTCAGATAGAAATGGGACAACCCAGTTCTTCCCCACAAGGGCATTTTTTGCTGCCTGGTTTTTGTACAAAGGACCTTGTGCTTCTCCTGCAAGAGGAGTCTCCTTCAGGAGCAGAGGAATTCAAGCAGACAGGAGTGAAACACTCATCCAGCCACAGCCTGTCCTCACACCTCAGCACTCCCCTTCTCCATGTCAAGCTCATTTTGCTTTATTTTAATTTAAAAAAACCCCAAGCAAACCAGAGCTCATTGACAGAAAGTACCACCTGTAGAATATCAGCTTTACACGACCACAGCTTGTGGCTCACAGTGTTTATAAACTGCTGCCTGTAGGCGATGGAGCATTTTCATCTTCTTGGAACACTGCTAAGATAAAGATCAGCTGAGAACAAACTTCTCCCCGAGCAAAACAAGGGGAGCAATCAGCAAAACCAGGGATCAGCAGGACCAGAGCAACATTCCCCAGAGGGAAGAACCTTGCCATTGAGATCAGCAGTCACAGGCTTCAGCAGCAAATAATTAAATTTTGTCCATTAGGGGATGGACCAGGAGGTGAATCCAGAATTCACCTGCTGAACAGGTGAGTCCACAGTTCCAGCAGGAACTGAAACTTCAGAGCAGGTGACTCCACAGTTCCAGCAGGAACTACATTCACTTTTCAGAGCCCAAAGGCTGAACATTTCCCCTCTGGGAGACGGGCAGGACATTCCTGAAGGTGAGGTTGACTCTGGGGGCCAGCACCCTCCTGCGTGGGGGCAGGCTGTGGTACCAGTGCACGTTGGTGGGGTGCTTCATGAGCAGCAGGCTGCCGTGGGCCAGCTGCAGGCTGATCCTGGCCGGGCCCCGAGCCCCGGCCCGGCCCCGCCGCCGGAACACGAAATCCCGGCAGGCTCCGAAGGACACCGAGGCGATGGGGCTGAGGGGAACCAGCTCCTTCTCGTCGTCCCGGTGCTCCCCGATGTGGTCCAGGCCATCTTTGTACCTGGGAAGTAACTCTGGGTTCGTTATTCATTTAATTTAAAATAATAAATTAATTATTATTAATAATTGTAATTAAATCAATATTAAATTAAATTTCTGTATTACATGTATTATTTTTGTAATTAATATTTATTTATAGTTTATAAATTTATATTTATATTTTTATATTCTTATTTTAATATTTATATATTTAATATATTTATCCATTATACATCTATATTAATTTTATATTTAATTTTATACTTAATTTAATTTTATCTATTTTATTTTTAATATATTTTTATTTTCTATTTATATTGATAGATTTTATATTTATATGTTTAATATAGTGTAACTACATATTAATTTTACATTTTATATTTAATTTTATACTTAATTTAATTATATCTATTTTATTCTTGATATATTTTTATTTTCTATTTATATTGATAGATTTTATATTTATATGTTTAATATAGTGTAACTACATGTTAATTTTACATTTTATATTAAATTTTATACTTAATTATATAATATATAAATAGATACAATATATAATTAATTTAATAATAGATAATTAAATTACTTTAATAATTTAATAATTTCACTATTAATTAACAAATTATTAAATTAATTACTTTAATAATAATAAACATATAGTGCTGCGTTCTAAACTTCTTGTTTATCTTTCTAACTACTTTTATATTTCTATATTTTAAACTATAAAAGTCTAAACTTTCTTTTCCTTAGTTTAAACTTAGTTTTATTAGTGTCTCTGCTTTAAACCACAAATCCACATTCTTACTTCTAGCACTTAAGTTTGGAAGCCTTTTCTAAGGTCATAAATCCTGTGTTTAATTCTAAGCTTTAGCTTACAGGCCTAAAGCCCTGCAAGTTGCCTGCATTTCAGATCCAACATATAAATTTGTTTTTTTGTTCTATTTGAAGACAAAGCTGCTGGGTGCAGCAGGGCAGGGGCTGTACCTGTTGATGAGGACAAAGTTGAAGGTGTGTCCCGTCTCCGAGGTGACGCGCTCCCGGATCCGGGTCAGCACCGGGATCCAGGGCTTGGGGTGGAACGTGACCCCTGAGTAGGTGTAGGACAGGCCAGGGTCCCCATAGGTCACCTTCTTCCTGGGAATCTTGTGCCACGTGCCAAACACCTGCAGCTTGGTCATCTCATCTGTGGGAAGGATCAAACCTGGGTTTGTATTGTGTCTGCACGCTCCAGTATTCTCCCGGATCTGCAGCTTCTGGGAATCTCCAAGCAGGAATGAGGAGGCTCGTGACAACCCAGAAGCTGTCATCCCTGTTCCCAGGGCTTGTGTCACAGCCAAGCTGGACTCTGTCTTGTCCTGCCCCCTCACATCCCTCACACACTGCATGGCCAACAAATTCCAGTCACCACTCCAGGACTATCCCTTGACTAACACTTTCATACCAGCAAAACCAACCCTGGAGGGTCAGACCTGTGTCCCTGGCTTCTCAGGGCCAGGCTGTGCCACCACCAGGTGGCTGCAGGAACCTCCCAGTGCCCGCCAGCTGTGCCTGGCCCCTGGGAACTGCCCTGGGGCCCACCTGGGTGGGCTGGCCAGGGAAATGCTTCCCTGGGAAGGGGGATATGGAGGGGAATACAGCTGGACACAGAAAAGGTGGAGGCTGGGAGAGACCGGGGGGGTCATCCAGGCCACCCTCCTGCCCAAGCAGGGTGTCCAAGAGCACTGTCCAGGCCCTTCGGGAGGCCTCCGGAGCCTCCCTGGACTGCAGCACGCTCACAGGGCAGGAATGTACCTTCGAAATACTCCACCTCCTTCTCCAGCTCCTGGAAGATCTCGTCCGCCTCAGCCTTGCCGAAGAGGATGCGGTAATCACAGCTGAGCCCTTCAGCGCGGATCTCCCGCGGCGGCGGCCGCTCCGGGCCAGGCTTCTCCAGCCGCGGCCTCTTCTCGCCGCTGCCGCCGCCATCCCCCGCCGGCCCGCGGGGCAGTTTAACCACGAACCTGTCCATGGGCAGACCCGGGACCGGGCGCGATGCCCGGGAGGGAAGGAACGGGAACGGCGATCCCGCGGGAAACGGGAGCACGCGAAACCCCGCCCCGTCCCCGGCTGACCACGCCTCCCAGCGCACGCGCGCGGTTTTGGCGCCAAACCCGAGTCCCGCCCCTGCCCCGCCGGTTCCGCGCCGCTGCCGCCCCTCACTCAGCCCCGGCCGCCCTCGCTCGCCGCCTGCCCCGCTCCGCCGCAGCCATGATCGGGCAGAGGACGCTGCACTCCTTCTTCAGCCCCGCGCCGCCCAAGAAGCGCGGGCGCTCCCCGGAGCCGGGCGGCGATTCTGAGGTAGCGATCGGGGGGCTGAGGGGGCCCGCGGCTCCGGAGGAGGGGAGAGGGGAGGGAGGAGAGGGGTCTGGTGGCGGCACGGGGTGCCTGGCTCTGTGTGGCACTCCGAGGGGGCCTGGCGGCACTGACGGCCTTTCCTGAGGGGAGTTGGGGTGGGGGGGGGCACAATTTCCAAACTCCCGCGCGGCTCCACGCGTGGCTGAGCTGCCAATCAAGCGGCCACGCTCCGCTGCTGCCCAATGGGCGTTGAGCCCTTCCGTGACGTCACAGTTGCTAGGTGAAAACCTCCCCTCCAGCCGCGACGAGCCAATGGGGAGAAGCGAGCGTTTTTCCCGCTGACCAATAGCGAGAGGGCGTTTGTGCTCTCTGTTGTGGGCGGCCAATGGGGGCGCGTTTTGTGTTTTGCCGCGGAACCTCCGCGTGCGGCGGGGCCGCCCCTGGGCGGGGCCTGTCCCGCCATGGCCGCGCGTTGTGCCGCCGTGGCCGGTGCCGCCGTGACCGCGCGTTGTGCCGCCGTGGCCGGTGCCGCCGTGACCGCGCGTTGTGCCGCCGTGGCCGGTACCGCCGTGACCGCGCGTTGTGCCGCCGTGGCCGCGCTGCCCTCCCGCCGCGGGCCGCTCCCCCACTCCGGGCTGCTCTCCCGCCCCGGGCTGCGCCCGCTGCCCTCCCGCACCCTCCGCAGCCACCCCCCTGCCCGCTGCTTCCAGGTGAGCGCCGCCAAGAAGGCGAAGGGAGCCGGCGATACCGCGAGCCCAGCGCTGAGCGCGGAGCAGCAGGAGCGCATCCGCAAGAACAAGGAGGCGGCGCGGCAGCTGCTGGCGGAGCGGAACGTGCCCCCGGGCTTCGGCGACAGCTGGCGGCGGCAGCTGGCCGCGGAGTTCTCCAAGCCCTACTTCGTGGAGGTGAGCAGCATTCCCCGATCCCCCCGTTCCCCCCGAGCGGCCGCTGAGGCCCCGCTGAGCCCCCGCTGTCCCCGTAGCTGATGGCGTTCGTGGCCGAGGAGAGGAAGCGCTACACGGTGTATCCGCCCCCCGAGCAGGTCTTCACCTGGACGCAGATGTGCGACATCTGGGATGTGAGTAGAGCCGCGGTGGGGGGCTCTGAGCTGCTCCGGGCAGTTTAAAACCCTGAAGGTGTGGGGTGGGTGCACAGACACTTTCCTTTAGTATTTGGTCCCTTAATCTTGGATCCCGTGGGATGTGGGTGCTGTTGTTTTGCTCACCTCACTCATAAATCCAGCCTTCCCTTTCATGTCTGATAACAAACTGTGATTTTATTCTTTTATTACCCTCACAAGCCACAGAACTTCCTCTGATCCTTTTGATCTTTTTTCTGGTGTTAACAGCTTAACCTAGCTCATAGTTTTTTTATCTTGTACATCTCTTGTTCTTTTAATTGATTGGTAAAGGACTATAAAAGAAAATAAGACAACACAAGGTAACGTTATTACCAATAAAACCTGTCAAAAATATCACAACAAGTGTGGCATAAAGCTGAAATGGGATGAAACTTACTTGGAAAATAACAAGGTGATTTTTTGTGACTGTGGAAATGTTGGTCTTCTGCTCTCAAATTATATTAATTATATTCATTATTTTGGCAACAAAGCCATAAGAATATTAGTCCCCAGTGTTAGGTGGGCTCTGTGCTCTTTAGCAATGAGATATCTGGGATTTAACTTCAGTTTTTTGGAGGGGTTGGTTTGTGGCATTTTTTGTCTCTGTTTTAGGATAAAGCTCATTTATAAGCCTTTTTTCCCTCACTCTTTAGGGAATAATACTGACTACAACTCAGTGCTAACCAAGGTCTGCTTTCAGGTAAAGGTTGTTATTTTGGGACAAGATCCATACCATGGACCTAAGCAAGCTCATGGGCTCTGTTTCAGTGTTCAGAAACCTGTTCCACCTCCCCCCAGGTACGAAAATGTACAAAATCCCTCTTGTTATTTAATTATTTGCAGTTCTGTGGTGCTCAGGGCTGGGAAAATTGATGTGGTTTGCAACTACTTAAATTTGAGTTGTGCATCACCTGGAAGGATAATTCTGTGTAATTTTGGTGATATTCTGGATGCAAATTTTCATTTCCAGTCTCATTAAAGCTTCCAGGCAGACACACATAGTCCCTGCTGCCCTGCCTCTGCAAATGGCTTTATTATCTTAAATAATAAGATTAATATCAATGCTTTTCTTTCCTGCTTAGAGCAATAAATGATGGTGCTTGCTCTTGTAATATTAAAAATCTTCTGCTGCTTTGGTTTGCAGCTTGGAGAATATTTACAAGGAGCTCTCTGAGGACATTGAGGGCTTCACCCACCCTGGCCACGGGGACCTGACGGGCTGGGCCAAGCAAGGTGAGCTCAGAGACACTCAGTGATGTGCTCCCTGTGAAGCAGGAAAGAATCTTATCTAAAAACCAGCCCTGTGGTTGGAGATAATCCACCTCTAGGAGAGAAAATCATTTCTGAGCGCCTTAAAATGAAAATTTGCTTCAACAGGGAAAAAAAAAAGTCTGAATCCCAGAATGGTTTGGGTTGGAAAGGAGCTTAAAGCTTATCCAAGGGACACCTTCCACTATCCCAGGTTGCTCAGAGCTCCCTCCAGCCCGGCCCTGGGCGGTGCAGGGATGGATTAACCCTTGTTTCACCCTCTGGGTGTGCTTTGTTTGCCAGGGGTGCTCCTGCTCAACGCGGTGCTGACGGTCCGGGCTCACCAGGCCACGTCCCACAAGGAGAGGGGCTGGGAGCAGTTCACTGATGCTGTGGTGTCCTGGCTCAACAAGAACCTGCACGGCCTTGTCTTCATGCTCTGGGGAGCCTATGCCCAGAGGAAAGGCAGCTCCATCGACAGGGTACGCCTCCTTCTCCTCAGCCCTTCCCTCTCCCTGGTTTTTCCCTCGGTTTGGTGGACACTAGAGGGCACTTCCCTTACAGAATTGGGAATTTTCCCTGCCTGAACTCTGTCAGATTGAGCCCTGCTTCTGCTCCAGCTTAGCCTTTGCCAGAATTAAGCAAGAAAAGTGGAGCAAATATAAGCTCCTGTTGTCAGCAGTGTCTCGCAAGGACAGAGCTGTTTTTCCCTAGCTGAGGGCTCATGAATCAATGTGAAATCTGCTGGTGGCATGACAGCAGTTGGGAAATGCCAGGGCATTTATGGCTTTGCTTAGTGGGACAGAAGTCTTGATCTTTGTGGCTGGTTCTTTGGGTCTCAGGGTGGTGGAGGAGGGGGTGTAAGGGGAGATCACACCTGCCTTGGAGCAGGAAAAGGAGGAATGGGGGTAAATCACCTGCCCTGGAGCAGGAGGAGGAATGGGGGTAAACCACGTGTCCTGGAGCAGGAGGAGGAGGAATGGGAGTAAATCACACCTGTCCTGGAGCAGGAAAAGGAGGAATGGGGGTAAATTACACCTACCCTGGAGGAGAAGGAATGGGGGTAAATCACACCTGCCCTGGAGCAGGAGGAGAAGGAATGGGGGTAAATCACACCTGCCCTCGAGCAGAAGGAGGAGGAATGGGGGTAAATCACCTGCCCTGGAGCAGGAAAAGGAGGAATGGGGGTAAATCACCTGCCCTGGAGCAGGAACAGCCCAAACCCTGCAAATCTAACAAGTGGTTTCCTCTGCTGTCCCCAGAAGCGTCACCACGTCCTGCAGACGGTTCATCCCTCACCCCTCTCTGTCAACAGAGGGTTCTTTGGCTGCCGGCACTTCTCCAAGACCAATGAATTCCTCAGGAAATCTGGGAAGAAGCCCATTGACTGGAAAGCACTCTGAGCTGGGGCTGAGGCTTGGGAGCAGCCCCTGGGCCAGGGCTTGGGGCATTTCTGAGAAACTCTCAAATGCTGATCAATTTCCAAACTTCTAGAGATTGTTATATTTTTGTTTTAAATGTTTATTTTTTTGAGAGCATGTTGGAGCGTTTGATGGACAGCTCTGCTGCTGGAACAGATCTTAGCCTGGTTTGAAGCAAAAAAAAAAAAAAGACCCCAAACACCAGAGTTCTGTATTAATTTGTGGTCGTTGTGGCAATGGGAATTTATTTTCAGGCTCTGGTGACGGGGTGTCAGTTCTTACTGAGCTGCTCAGCTTTTGTGAATGCTCTGCTGCCTCCTTCCCACACAAATCTAGTTTGCCTATTTAGGGGGAATGGAGCTGTCTCCATGGGAAGAAAAGGCTTTTGGTTTTAGCTTTTTGCTACGGATTTATTACAAAAATGGCTTCTCAAGGCTGTAAAGAAAGCACGGGGTCAGGGGTGTTGCTTGGTGCATCCATGATCTCAAGATTTTGGGATAAATCCTCCCTTCGCCACAGGGAGGCTGTGACCAAGACCCTTGGTAATGCTTTTGAATTTTTTGTTGGCATTTAGACAGGAAAATCAAAAGGTTTTATGTTCTTCCTGGGTGTGGAACCACCTGGATGACAGGTGAGCTGTGCTGACCAAGGACCTGGGGGTACTTGCTGATGGCAGCAGTGAAGGTTTGTTCATTGACATCTCCCAATTCAGGGACTGATAGTTGGAAATTACTTCAGATCTTTTTAAGATCTTAAAAGAGGGAACTTTGTGCTTTGCCACCTTGGGAGCAAATTAAAGTTTCCACCTACTGTTGGCAATAACTTGGGATTTCCAGGAGGAAGAGGTGTTGACTTCATCCTCCTGGGTTTCCAGCCCGTCTTTGACTTTGTAATTCCTTTACTGGAAGTGAAGAGCCCTTTTTTTTTGTTTGTTTTTGGAAATTACACCCGTTTTTATAGAATATCCTTGTAACCTTTCCTCTGGTGTTCTCTCTGAGCTAACACTATCACCAGTGAATTTACACTGTCTGTGGCCTTGCTGTATATGTTGTTTGCTTGTTTTTTTTTTTTTCCCAGTGTGTTTTTTTTAAATAAAAATTACTTTGTTTACATGATCTTGCATCGGTATTTTAACACAGGGAGGGAGAAGGGGGGTGGAATGGGGAGTCCCTGTTCCCCCCAGGGAGCCAAACCCATGAGCATGTCCTTGTCCTCGTCCCCATGACCAGGCACAGGGCCAGGGCACCTTTGTCCCCCAAGGATCGGGTGTCCCCCTCCCTCCTTCCACCCTCATCTCCCGCAGAAGTTTTCCAGACACGTTAGCAGGGAAATATTTGCGCTTGACGTGACCGTCACGTGTGAGACCAAACTGGAACAACCGGGGAGGGGGGCGGCCCTGGCACCGCGTGGGCTCCGGCCCGGGGCGCGGGGAGGGACAGATGGACACACGGACTGACCGGTGACACCGCAGTGACCCGGGGCCCGGAGTGACCCGGCGCGGAGGGGGCACGGGGCTGGTAGCCATGGTGAGGGGGCGAGGGCTGAGGGGAGGCCGGGAGGGCGAGGGGCTGAGGGGAAGGTGAGGGGCTGCGGAGGCTGTGGCGCTTTTCCCTCACCCCCATGCCCAGCTCTGACGGGGATAATCGACCGCACTTACCGCGCCTCGGGGTCCCGTTCAACGCCCCCGGTGCGAGGGCCGGGCTGGGAGCCGCTATCCCGAGGGTGCTGTGAGGGCCGGGCAGGCCAGGCCGCGTCACCCCCCGGCTCCTCACGGAGCAGGGGAAACAGCTCCGGCTGAGTGCGGCCGGCACCGGGCGCTGCGGGACGGGGCCGTGTGTTCAGCGGCACAGCCGTGACCGGCGTGCTCCGTTTCCCCCAGGGCCCGTGAATGCTGGCGGCTGCGCTGCTCCTGCTCGCTGTGCTGCTGCTCCTTTGGGCCAAAATGTCCAACCCTCGGTGCGAGCGGGAGAAGGAGCCGGAGAAGAGCCCCGGGGAGCCGCCCCCCGCAGCCGGGCCCCCGGCGCGGCCGAGCCCCTCGGGCCGGCAGAGCCCCCCGGGCCGGCAGCCGCCGCCGCGGGCCGGGCGGGCGGGCTCGGAGCAGGAGCAGCTCGCCGTGTACAACCCCGCGGCGCTGCGCCGCCCGACCCTCGCCAAGTTCGTGCTGGGCTCCTTCGACGACAACTCCTCCGATGATGAACTGATGACCACGGCCTTCAGGGTGGGCCGGCGGCGCAGCAGCCTGGCCGGGGTGGCGGGTACCGTCCCCGAGCTCCCCACCGTGAGCGCCCGTCTGGAGACCAGCGCTGGCCTCAGGTACGGATGGCAACCCCGATGGTCGGAGCGTGGTCGGGTAAGGATGTCCCGGTTAGGGAGGGCGGGTGCTTGTGGTTGGTACATTGCTGTTGGTAAAATTGGGGTGCACACGTGCTGGTGCTCCTCGGAACCACAGGGTGATGCCCCCAGTCCTGCTCCCTTTGAAGGGGGAGAGCCAGTGTCCTCGGCTGTGTGACAGCAGTGCCACCTGCAAGAACCAGGGCAGGGGGTGCCCTCCAAAATCTCTATTTTGGATGTGGGGCAGCTCACTCCCTGCTGGCTGTGCCAGGCAGCTCTCATGGGAGCACAGTTGATATATCCAGAAGAAACAACTTGGAAGCCAAATGCTGTTGCCTGCCTCCTCCAGCTGCTCTGCTCTGGCTAAAAATAACAAACCTTTGGCTCCAGGGACGTGTTGTGACACTCCACAGCCCGACAGTGGCTCTTGCCACGCTGGGTTTGAGGTGGTGCTGCCAGCAGTATCCGTGCTGCTCTTCCATCTTTCCACAAATAAGGAATTTCCTTATGTCCTGCCTGCGTCACACTGTTGGTGACCTTTGCAGGACAGGGTTTGAAGGGCTTTGGGGCTGGGGGAGGGCTCATTGGAGTGGCCCTGGGCTCAGTGACAGCCACCATATCCTGCCACAGGCCCAGCATGTCAGGGCCAAACCTGGCGAAGAGGAGCCAAAGGAAGATGGACCTGCAGCGGGATTTTTCCGTGGCCTCCCCAGCCGAGTTCGTCACCCGCTTTGGGGGCAACCGTGTCATCGAGAAGGTTTGTCCCCACACATCCCTGCTTGTGCCTGGCTAGGGGGTCACTGCTTTTTGCAGGGACATCTTTGAGCACTGCCCAAATGTTGTGTGTCTGCCAGGCTTAGAGCAATGGCAGCCTAGAGCTGTTCATTCCATGGTTTCACTCGCTCTCATGGGCTGGGAGGGGGAATCCCACACAGCAGCTTGGCACAAATGATGGCCAAAATCCCATCCTTGGTTATCCCCAGCGCCAGACATCAGCAATGTTGTTGAGGAGTTGGAAATCTCATGATTAACACATCCCCCCTGCTTTGCTCCATCCCTTGCCCTTGCACTGCTGTCCCTTGGGGTAGCAAGGACAGGGTTCACCCTGCCACCCCCTGTCCCTGTGCCCCCAGGTCCTCATTGCCAACAATGGCATCGCTGCTGTGAAGTGCATGCGCTCCATCCGCCGCTGGGCCTACGAGATGTTCCGCAACGAGCGTGCCATTCGCTTCGTGGTCATGGTCACCCCCGAGGACCTCAAGGCTAACGCAGGTAGTTCCTGAAAATGTCCCCAAAAAGGAAGTTCCCTACCTGGGGCTGAGCTGGGGCAGCCCTTTCCTACCTGGCACGTGAGGGCTCTGCACAGCTTGGCGTCACACACTTCACTCCTGCACAGCCAAATCCAGGAGTAAATAATTTTTCCCTGCTCCAGCCTCCCCAGGATGGTGGATTTGGGAAGGGGATCTGTTCAGGGATCTGGTTCAGGGATCTGGTTCAGGGATCTGGCTCCCACCACTCCCTGTGCTGTCTTGCAGAGTACATCAAGATGGCAGATCACTACGTGCCTGTCCCTGGAGGGACGAACAACAACAACTATGCCAACGTGGAGCTGATCGTGGACATTTCCAAACGGATCCCAGTCCAGGTCTTGGCCATTTGTGTGTCTCCCACCCTCCTTGCCAAGGGCAGTTCCTGGGCAGAGGGGACACCCCAGAAGGGGGTGATGTCCGTGTGCTGAGGAGCTGGGCACACTGGGAGGTGCCAGCACGGGGGTAACGCTCCCACTGCTGCTTCTCCTTGTGCCAGGCGGTGTGGGCTGGCTGGGGACACGCCTCAGAGAACCACAAGCTGCCAGAGCTGCTGCAGAAAAATGGGATAGCTTTCCTAGGTAAGGTCTCACTGCTTCTCCATGCTGGCTGTTGGGTTGGTGTGTGCACTCACAGTCACTGCCAGGGACACTGCACTGGGAATGCCCCTTTGGTGCCTCTGGCATGCCCAACCAATGGAGTGGCAGTCCTCAGGCTGGTTTCATGGGGCATTCCCAGGAATCCTGCTGTTTTCTGGGTTTTCCCTGTAATGTTCAGGCTGATGCAGTGTTGACAGAGGAACATTGGGTGGGAACAGACCTTGTGGGATTCCCAGCCTGAGCTCCCCTTGGAGAAGGGTTGAGCTTTGTCCTGAGCTGGGCAGTGGGTCTGGGGGGGTTTCTGCATCCTCAGTCCTTGCAGAAGGCTGGTGGGGCCAACTCAGTGATGTGGGGATGAGCTGGTGCATTGGCCACCCCCTCAGCCCTTCTGTCCCTCTCCAAAGGTCCCCCCAGTGATGCCATGTGGGCGCTGGGGGACAAAGTTGCCTCCACCATCGTGGCTCAGACCCTGGAGATCCCCACACTGCCGTGGAGTGGGAGTGGTGAGTGCCTCCTCACAGCCCCCACACCCTCTCTGCTCCCCTCTTCCCTCCTTCCTGCCTTTCCTTCCCCCCAAAACAAGCACCTGGATTGGGGTCCTTGGTCCATCTGGCCACACATATTTCTGACCTCTTTGTAGCAGCTAATTTGGGCAGGGGGATTTTGGAGATGGAGTGCATGGAAACAGGAGAAATGATGGAACCCTCAGCTCCCTGGGCACACCCAGCATGCCACCCCAGCTGTGCCAGCTGGTGGTGACCACAGCCCTGGCCATATCTACAGGTCTGGTGGCTCAGTGGTCTGAGGAGGACCAGAATGATCAGCAGGCCATCAGCATCCCCCTGGAGACGTATGCGCAGGGCTGCGTGAAGGATGTGGAGGAAGGCATGGAGGTAAAGCTGAGCCTGTAGGCAGCTGCTTATCTCTTGCCCACCATGATTCCTCCTCAGAGCCTGCCTGCCCTGGCCATTCTGACCTCCCAGCACACACCACAGTGACACAAGGCTGTGCCAGCAGCAGTTTGTCCCACTGAATGAATGTCACTTGGGATAATCCTGCTCAGGGATGCCTGGAGTTGTGTGGGCTGTCAGGGTGGTGTGCTGGGGACCAAAACACTACAGTCATCCCAGCCGTGACCCTCTCAGGTGGCCATGAGGATCGGCTACCCCCTGATGATCAAGGCAGCAGAAGGTGGCGGGGGCAAAGGCATCCGAAAAGTGGAGGCAGCAGAGGAATTTAGTGCCAGTTTCCGGCAGGTGAGAGGTGCCTGGGACCCCCATCCCTCTTCCGTCCCGTCCCGGCAGGGTCCTGCTCCCACCCGGGGCGCCTCCCACTTCCTGCTGCAGCTCTGCCTCCATCCTGGGATGAGCTTCGGGGCGTGATGCCGGAGCACGACCCTCTCCCCCGCCGCAGGTGCAGGCAGAGGCGCCCGGATCCCCCATTTTCCTGATGCAGCTGGCGCAGCACGCCCGGCACCTGGAGGTGCAGGTCCTGGCAGATGAGTATGGCAACGCCATCTCCCTCTTCAGCCGGGACTGCTCCATCCAGCGCCGCCACCAGAAGATCATTGAGGAGGCACCTGCCACCATCGCCGCCCCCGCTGTCACCGAGATGATGGAGAAGGTAGGTGGCCTGAGCTAGGGACAGCACAAGTTTTAGTGGGAAACTGGCCTGGGTTTATTGGGGTTTTAAAGAAGGGAGGGATCCCGCAGCTGAGCAGGGCTCCTTGTCCAGGGTGGTCGAGCACAGGAACAGCCTCCCCAGGGAAGCGATCACAGTCCTAGCTGTGCCAGAATCCAGGGAACGTTTGGGCTTTCAGGAACACGGTGGGGTTTTGGGGGTGTCCTCTGCACAAGCAGGAGCTGGATGCCGATCCTGCAGTCCCTTCCAAGCCAAGATTCCATGATCCAGGGGTTTCCCTCTCCTGCAGTGTGCTGTCCGCCTGGCACAGATGGTTGGGTACGTCAGTGCAGGCACCGTGGAGTATCTGTACGGGGAGGACGGGAGCTTCCACTTCCTGGAGCTGAACCCCCGGCTGCAGGTGGAGCACCCATGCACGGAGATGGTGGCGGACGTGAACCTCCCGGCTGCTCAGCTGCAGGTACCTGCACACACAGCTCACTCCAGGGGTGTTGAAGGAGGCAGTTTGGGAATTTAGGGAGGAGCATTGGACTGGAGCCTGGCAGAGGGAAGCTGCCCCATATCCCAGCATGGAGGGTGCAGGTGAAAGAGGTGTGGCAGCTTTCCTTCTACTCTGGCTTCCCACTGGGAACTCTCCATTCAGACTCTGTCGGTGTCTCCCTGGCAGCTCAGGCCTTTGTCTCTCCTGCAGATTGCAATGGGCATCCCCTTGCACAGGATAAAAGACATCCGGGTGCTGTATGGGGAGAGCCCCTGGGGGGACACCCCCATCTGCTTCCACAGCCCCTCCAACCCCCCTGTGCCAAGGGGCCACGTCATTGCTGCCCGGATCACCAGCGAGAACCCAGAGGAGGTGAGCTGGGGTGGGGGTGGGGACAAGGGGACTCTGCCACCTGTGGGGTTGAACTGGGCATGGTCCTCCCCAGCCAGACAGTGTTCATGGGATCAGTGCAGTCCATGGAGGTTCCCCTTGCCTGTCTTGCTGCAGGAGTCTCAATCCTGGTTCCTCCATCTCTGCTCTGTTTTGGCTCAGGGTTTCAAGCCCAGCTCGGGGACAGTGCAGGAGCTGAACTTCCGCAGCAGCAAGAATGTCTGGGGGTACTTCAGCGTGGCAGCAGCCGGGGGGCTGCACGAGTTTGCTGATTCCCAGTTTGGACACTGCTTCTCATGGGGAGAGAACCGGGAGGAGGCCACCTCGTGAGTGTGGCGGGATGAGTTGGAGGGCGTGTGTCCTTGGGAGGAGTCACAATTGGTGTGTGAGCTGGGAAAAGTGGTTTTATCTGACAGGACCAGAATGGTGCTGCTATGCTAAGCACCTGGCTGTCTGGCCAAAGCCAGACTTTTTGGGACTGTGGTGGTGCTACGGCCCCAGTTCATCCACCTGATCTTCATGTTGAAGTCATCTGCTGAGCATTGCTTAGTGCCCATGAGCAGCAGTGTCCATCAGGAACTGAGCAGCAGTTTCATGGACAGGCTAATGGGGCTTGGAGTAACTTGATCTAGTGGAAGGTGTCCCTGTCCATGGCAGGGGGTGGAACAAGAGAATTTTTAAGGTCACTTCCAACCCAAAACATGCAGTGGTTAAAAACGTGCTGGGGGCTCAGGAGCTCATTGCCCTAGGTCCTGAAGCTCCCCAGTTCCCTCTACTGGGAGCCAAATGCCACCTTCTCGGTCATTAATGAAGGGCTTTTCTCCCTTAAAGGAACATGGTGGTGGCCCTGAAGGAGCTGTCTATCCGTGGGGATTTCCGGACCACGGTGGAGTACCTGATCAAGCTGCTGGAGACAGAGAGCTTCCAGAACAACGAGATACACACAGGCTGGCTGGACCACCTGATTGCTGAGAAAGTGCAGGTGGGGGTGATGCCCAGGGGTCACCACTCCCCTTCCTTGGGGTAAGACCCAAACCCTGTTGTTTTTGCCCCCACAGGCAGAGAAGCCAGACACGATGCTGGGGGTTGTCTGTGGTGCCCTGAACGTGGCTGATGCTGCTTTCAGAACGTGCATGAGTGACTTCCTGCACACGCTGGAGAGGTGCGGAGTGGGGGCTGCCCAGGGGGGGCTCAGTCATGTGGGAGGCACCTTCCACCAGATCAGGTTGCTCCAAGCCCCATCCAACCTGGCCTTGAGGAATTCCAGGATTGGGGCAGCCACAGTGGAGACCTAAGTGTTGTTCTTCTGGGGCATCTTCCTTCCAGTTTTGCTTTACAAATTTAGTGACAGTAGCGCTGTGACAGGCAGGGACAGGGGTATCTGGATCCTCAGCTATCACTTTGTCTGGACAGTAGGAAAGGCTTCCCATGGCTGGGAAAACAGCTTTCAAGGGGAAGTGGCTTGGCTGTGCAGTTTGCTTTTGTTGTTGAATATCAAGGTTATTCCTCCAGCCTTGGAGGACTCCCAGGGCTCTCCCACGTGCCTTATCTGAGTGTTTTCCCAGTGCCTGGCCTCCCTCCAGGTCTGGCTGTGCATGGTGCTCATGTGGGTCACTTAAAGCTGACACTTGTCCCCTCTGGTCACCATCGTGCCCTCCCACCAGGACTGGGAGCACTGCTGACTTGGAGAGGCTGGGAATGCTCTGGGGCCTGATCCCTCCATTGTGTTTCAGGGGCCAGGTGCTGCCAGCAGCCTCTCTGCTGAACATCGTGGATGTGGAGCTCCTCTGCGAGGGTGTGAAGTACGTTCTGCAGGTGAGGGCAGGGCTGTGCTCCCCCCAAACCAGCCACAGTGCTTCTCAAGGGGTCAGGGACATGCTTCTGTCCCAAGGGAGAAAACTGAAATAAATACAAAGCTGTCCTTTAAAAATGGGCAACATAAAAATGAGCTTAATACCCTCATAACCTTAATAACCTCATTTTAACCTGACAGACATTTTAATTTACCCTGTTGCTCTGAATTTATTAAGGGACTTCATTTTCTTGCTTTTAAACCAAATTAGTTGGAGTTCATGCAAAACTCCTTACTCACAATGAAAGTGGCAGGTGAGCCATGTGTTGCACCAGCTCTAGGCTGTGGGTTAAACCAGTTCTGGGCTGTGAGTTGAGTTTAACCAGTTCTGGGCAGAGTTGAACAGCTCCTCGGTGCAGCCTGATGTTGTGCCTCCTGCCTTCCCAGCACAGCCCCATCCCATGGCACTGGGCATGGGGAGGTGCCCCCCCAGCCCCCAGCCTCGCTGTTCAGTGTGTTTTGGGGTTGCACTGAGGGTGTCCCCTGCCCGCAGGTGGCCCGCCAGTCGCTGACCACCTACGTGGTCATCATGAACCACACGCACATCGAGATCGACGTGCACCGGCTCAACGACGGGGGGCTGCTGCTCTCCTACGACGGCTGCAGCTACACCACCTACATGAAAGAGGAGATCGACAGGTACCCCTTGCCAGGACCCCCATCCCTCCTTCCCGATGGCCACCAGCCGGCTGGTGACATCTTTCCCTGTCCCTTAGGTACCGGATCACCATCGGCAACAAAACGTGCACCTTCGAGAAGGAGAAGGACCCAACGGTGTTGCGCTCGCCCTGCGCGGGGAAGCTGCTGCAGTACGTGGTGGAGGACGGCGGCCACGTGGATGAGGGCAAGGTTTATGCAGAGATCGAGGTGAGCTTTGCAGAAGAGCTGGAGGAGCAACATTTTTGGTGTTGCTGGCTTGGTTACTGCATCCCTTTCTCCCCAGGTGATGAAGATCATCATGACGCTGGCGGTGGAGGAGGCGGGGCAGCTGCACTACGTCAAGCGGCCGGGAGCGCTGCTGGAGGCCGGCTGTATCATCGCTCGCCTCCAGCTTGATGATCCCTCCAAAGTGAAGCCTGTGAGTCTCCTAGGGGCTGCTGTCCCCCTCCTGCCAGCTCCCGCTTGGCATCCTGGGAATGCTCCCTAGGGGGCAAAATGGAGGAGCTGCTCTAGTGGGACATCACAGTGAAGGTCATGCCATGTCCTTGGGCTGTCTTTGGGTTCAAGGGCTGCTCCATATGGATTGCTCTGCTTCCTCGATGTGCAGGAGCTCACATGCACTAAAAAGTGCATTTATAGCACTAAAATCTCCAGTTTTTCCATGTTATTTTTGTCATGAGACACTGGCACATCCACTATGCTCAATGTCAGGTGCTTCCTCACACCTGACTCAAAGCTTTGGGTTGTGCTGGGTTCCTATGGCAGCTGCAGCTCTCAGGAGGTCTGTTTCTGCCAACAACAACAGTTCAGCTCACCTCCCTCTGCCCTCTCCAGGCACAGCCATTCACAGGGGGGCTCCCAGCGCAGCAGACCCTCCCCATCACTGGCGAGAAGCAGCACCAGGTTCTCCGCAATGTTCTGGACAACCTGACCAACGTCATGAACGGCTACTGCCTGCCCGAGCCCTACTTCAAGACCAAGGTGGATGCCAGGCACCAGGTGTCCCACCCATTTGCCATGAGGGCAAGACCAGCAGCACCAACTTCTGCTCCCACAGGTGAAGGAGTGGGTGGCACAGCTGATGAAGACCCTGCGGGACCCTGCCCTGCCCCTGCTGGAGCTGCAGGAGATCATGACGAGCATTTCGGGACGAATCCCGCTGGCTGTGGAGAAGTCCATCCGGAAGGTGATGGCGCAGTACGCCAGCAACATCACCTCCGTGCTCTGCCGCTTCCCCAGCCAGCAGGTCAGTGGCAAAGGGGGCTCACATCCTCTTCACTGGAGCCAGCTGGGAGCTCCTGCCTCAAGTTGTGGTGCCGAGATTTTATAACAAATTAAATAAGAGAGGGAAATTTGTTGAGGTTGATCTTTTATATGTGTATTTGCTTCTATGTGTGCCTTTCTTTTTTATATTCATTTGTCACTTCGTATTTTTCACTTTGGGAAAAAAAAACAACAACAAGGGAAAGGCTCTGGGTGGAGTAAACAAAGGGGGAGATGGCAGCCTCGTGCCCCTGAGCCACCATGGACCTTGTCCCCTCTCCTCACAGATCGCCAACGTGCTGGACACCCATGCAGCCACGCTGCAGAGGAAGGCTGAGCGGGAGGTCTTCTTCATGAACACACAGAGCCTGGTGCAGCTGGTGCAGAGGTGAGCCCCATACTGTCTGTGACCCCCCCTGTCCCCCTACAGCCACCTCCTCACAGCTTGATGGGCTTTTTGCTCCCCAGGTACCGCAGCGGCATCCGAGGCTACATGAAGGCGGTGGTGCTGGACCTGCTCAGGCGCTACCTGCAAGTGGAGACACAGTTCCAGCATGGTGAGGGCTCAGGGCTCTCTGGGGGAGCTGCAGGGCTCTCTAGAGGAGCTGCAGAGCTCACCAGACCCTGCCCCACAGCTCACTATGACAAGTGTGTCATCAGCCTGCGTGAGCAATGCAAACCCAACATGACCCCCGTGCTGGAGAGCATCTTCTCCCATGCCCAGGTGGCCAAGAAGAACCAGCTGGTGATCATGTTAATTGTGAGTACAACTCGTGCCTGAGACTCCAGGAGCAAAGGCTGGTGGTAGGGAAGAGTCAAAGCAGCTCTGCATTGCTTAAGTGTTCATTCCTGCCTCGTTTATCGCTTTATTTTAATTATCTTCCCTCTGTGGTGTTGTGTGACTATGCCTGGGTCAAAGAGAGCCCATTTTAGTGCCTTGGGTCTTGTTCCCTTTTGCTGTGTGGGGCTGGGATGCAGGATGAAGCCATCCCACACAGCAAGGAGCCGGAGCTGAGCCATGGTGGTTGTGGCATTGCAGGACCAGCTGTGTGGCCGTGACCCCACGCTGACTGATGAGCTGACGACCATCCTCCATGAGCTGACACAACTCAGCAAGACTGAGCACTCCAAAGTGGCTCTGAGAGCCCGGCAGGTCAGCCAGCACCATGCAGTGCCATCCCATTCCTGTCCCCATCCCTGTCCCCCAAGCTCCCAGCTCCTCTCTCCCCTGGCAGGTGCTCATTGCCTCTCACATGCCCTCCTATGAGCTGCGGCACAACCAGGTTGAGTCCATCTTCATCTCTGCTATTGACATGTATGGACATGAGTACTGCCCTGAAAACCTGAAGGTTGGGAATTATGTGTTTTTCCAGAGGGAATTTGGGTGGCTTTGGGGAGAGAATCTGGCTGCAAGTGGTTTAGTCTTAAAAACAGCCAAAAATCACTCAAAGCCCTTCTCTTGTGGCTGTGTGGAGCAGAGGAGGGGGTGCACCCCAGTGCTGCCAGTCCCTATTCATTGCTTCATGTTCCATTTGGGAAGGAACAGATGTGTGGATCCATGTCTGGCTCTTGTGGTTTCCCTGTGGTGGGCTGGGTGTTCCATGCCACCTTGGTGACCAGTCCTGCCCAGCTCCACATTGAGGCACCCCTTAAATGGAGCAGGGAGGTCCCACTTCATCCTTGCCCTAAATTTTGCTTTCTTCCCGCAGAAACTGATCCTGTCAGAAACCTCCATCTTTGATGTGCTTCCCGTGTTCTTCTACCACACCAACAAGGTGGTGCGCATGGCAGCACTGGAGGTGAGGCCTGGGGGGCACAGAGGGGGCCCAAGGGTGGCATGGGGGGGCCCAGGAGTGGAGGGGCACGGTGGTACCTCCTGTGTCCCCTCACAGGTGTACGTGCGGCGGGGCTACATCGCCTACGAGCTGCACAGCCTGCAGCACCGGCAGCTCTCTGATGGCACCTGCCTCGTGGAGTTCCAGTTCATGCTGCCCTCCTCCCATCCCAACAGGTACAGGGGTCCCTCCCACACACCTGTCCTGCTCCCCTGGACACAAAGCTTTTCTTTTCACAAAGCTTTGGGGTTTGTATCATCCCCTCTGTGCAAAGTGGGTGCTGCTACCACACTGTCCTGTTGCCAGTGGAGCAGGATGAGTCCTCTCCGGGTCAAGGTTCCCTGTGGGAGCTGTGTGGTCTCACAGGGTGCCTTCCCCAAAGCTGACACTTGCTCCCCACGGCAGGATATCCGTCCCTATCAGCATCTCCAACCCTGACCTGGCCCGGCACAGCACTGAGCTCTTCATGGACAGTGGCTTCTGCCCCACGAGCCAGAGGATGGGAGTCATGGTGGCCTTCCGCAGATTTGAGGACTTCACAAGGTGGGGGTGCAGTGACACACTTGGCCAGTGTTTGTCCATTGGAGAGCAAAATGGAGTGGAATAGCCACAGCTGGGGGCAGCTGGGTGGTGCTAGAGGCAGCTCTATTTCCCACCATAGCTGCAGACTGGGTATTCTCAGTACAATACCTTGTGGGGACATGAGGTGGCTTTTGAGGACACGTGGAATGTGGGAAAAGCTTGCATGGCACAGGTTAAACCCCTCTGCACATTAATGTAGCTGAGCTCAGAGCTGTATCTCATAAGCTGTGGGTTTGCTGTGGGATGGTGGGGCCATTGTGCTGGTACCTGTGTCCCTGTCTCAGTGGGTCCCTGGTGCTGTCCCTTCAGGCAGGGGGTGGGCACAATGTGCTGTCTTTTGACCCCACCTCTGCTGTTTGGGCAGGAACTTTGATGAAGTGATCTCATGCTTCTCCAACTCCTCGTCGGACAGCGGGCTCCTCAGTGATGCACAGGCCACTACCTACGATGAGGAGGACACCAAGGTAATCATGAAGCTGCTGCTGGTACCCCCAGGTGGTGTTGGGACAGCACTGATGCTGCTGGCCAGGCTTGACTGTAGGGTTTTGTTGCCAGAACATTCGTGCTGCTGGCCAGACTTGACTGTAGGGTTTTGTTGCCAGAACATTCGTGAGGAGCCAATCCACATCCTCAACATTGCGCTCTGCTCAGCTGACCACATGGAAGATGAGAAGCTGGTGCCCATCTTCAAAGCCTTTGCCCAGTCCAAGGTCTGTTGCTGGGCTGGACCCTCTTTTTGTAAATCCTGCAAGCCAGAACACCATACCCCAAGACCCTGCCTCCTCTCCATGTAGTGCACCCCAAAATGCTGCCGTTTAGGATTTGTTTGCCCCCTTAGTGGAGATTTTAAGCTCTCTTAACTGGTGGCATCTTCTGTTTCTGTATAGAAAAATATCCTCGTTGAACATGGGCTCCGGAGAATCACATTCCTCATTGCCCAGCAGGTTAGTGCAACTGAGACTCTGACATCTATAAATACCTTACAGACACAGCACTGAGTGATGGATGGACCCACTGTGCTTCAGGAGCTGGGAATTAGTTAATCAGTTCAATGAGTGATTCATCTCCTGTATCATCCTTTATCCTGCTCATGTTTCCAGTATCGTGGTTCCTGCAGAGCCACTCCATAGCTTTAAGGTGCCTTTAGAAGCCATCACAGAGTAGAAGCCCAGAGTGGTTTGGGTGGGATGGGACCTTAGAATTCCCCCTCTTCCACTCCTTGCCATGTGGTGGAACTCTCCACTGTCCCAGGTTTCTCCAAGCCCTTTCCAACCTGGCCTGGGACACTTCAAGGGATGGGCCAGCCACAGCTTCTCTGAGCAGCCTGTGCCAAGAGCTCACCTCCCTCACAGGGAACAATTTCTTCCTGAAATCCAATCTAATCAATCCCTCCCAGCCCTTTTCCCTTTTGGGGGAGAACAACGCCTGCAAAGTTTTTTTCTTTTTCATGAAGAATCAGAACAATCCTCTGCAGGCTAGCCCTATTCACACTGTCTTCTCTCTCCCTTTTGCTGCAGAGAGAATTCCCAAAGTTCTTCACGTTCAGAGCCAGGGACGAGGTAAGCTCCCGTGGGAGCGGTGCCGGCGCGGCGCTGGCGTGGCCCTGGCTCACGGCTGTGCCCGGCAGTTCGCAGAGGATCGGATCTACCGGCACCTGGAGCCGGCGCTCGCCTTCCAGCTGGAGCTGAGCCGCATGCGCAACTTCGACCTGACGGCCATCCCCTGTGCCAACCACAAGATGCACCTGTACCTGGGGGCCGCCAAGGTTCAGGCGGGCACCGAGGCCACCGACTATCGCTTCTTCATCCGCGCCATCGTGCGCCACTCCGACCTCATCACCAAGGCAGGGCTGGCGCCGGGGCGCCCGGGGGCACGGTGAGGGTGCGGGGGTGGCCTGGCCCCTGCTGAGCCACCTGCTCCATCACAGGAGGCTTCCTTCGAGTACCTGCAGAACGAGGGCGAGCGGCTGCTCCTGGAGGCCATGGATGAGCTGGAGGTGGCCTTCAACAACACCATCGTGCGCACTGACTGCAACCACATCTTCCTCAACTTCGTGCCCACTGTCATCATGGATCCATCCAAGGTGTGTTTCTTGGGGTCCTGCTTCCTCTGTCCTGGAAAAGCTTCTCTGTCATCTCCTGTGCTCAGGACCACTGCACAGATGGGCAGCCACCTCCCACCATCTCTCCCTGTCCCCGGTGGAGAGGGTGGATATCAGCACCAGGCCCAGCCAGGAGGCATGGAGAGACAGAAGGGAGTCACCCAAAGCAAATCCTAAGTGGCTGTTTGGGGTGGACATGCAACAGGGCTGCTCCAGCCGTGGCATTGTGTGCTCAGTGTTGTCCCTGGGGTCACCAACCCCCCCGTGTGCCATCCCCGTGCAGATCGAGGAGTCGGTGCGCTCCATGGTGATGCGCTACGGCAGCCGCCTCTGGAAGCTGCGGGTGCTGCAGGCTGAGGTGAAGATCAACATCCGCCTGACGCCCACTGCCACTGCCATCCCCATCCGCCTCTTCCTCACCAATGAGTCTGGATATTACCTGGACATCAGCCTCTATGAGGAAGTGAGGGACCCTGGCACTGGCAGCGTGAGTAACCCCAGCAGTGACTGCAGAAACTCAACCGTGGCTGCCTAAGTGCTGCCAGCTGCAGCAGAGCTTTGGGGGGGCTTCTGCAAAACTCTTTGTGCACCCACAGTGCTGGTCTGCCCAGAGCCCCCAGACTTTAAACAGCATTCCCACAGCTGGATTGGTTTCATCCATCGGCATCCAGTTGGCGTGGTGTTGTATTCAAAATGTGCTGAGCTTCATCCTGTTGGGTTCCTTGAGTTGATGCTGGTGTGGAGCTGGGCAGTTTTGAATGCTGGAGGTGATGGTCAGTGTTAGGGTGTCACTAGTACTGACAGAATATCAGTGTGACAGTCCCCTCAACAGCAAAAAAAAGTGTGGAAAATCACCTTGACCAAGCAGGGCTCAGCAGTGCTCCAGAAAAAGTCACCATGACATCCAGGAAAGGCAGTCAACCCTCTGCTCTCCTTTCCAGATCATGTTCCAGTCGTATGGGGACAAGCACGGGCCGCAGCATGGGATGCTCATCAACACCCCCTATGTCACCAAGGACCTGCTTCAGGCCAAGCGCTTCCAGGCACAGTCCTTGGGCACCACCTACGTGTATGACTTCCCAGAGATGATCAGGCAGGTGAGTCTGGCTGAGCAGAAAGAGACTCTAAATTACTGCTCTTTATCCCCACCCTCCCCAAATATTCCCACCTGAGGAAAAGGTCCCTCTCCTCAGGCTGTCGAATGAGAAAACAAAAAGAGCCCAAGCTCCAACATTTTTGGTTGTATTAAACATTTCTAAACCAATTCCTAGCTCTTGAAATTCCTGAAACTAGATGGTCTTTAAGGTCTCTTCCAAGCCAAACCATCCCAAGCAATGTGCTGTGTCTCCACAGGCTCTCTTCAAGCTGTGGGGCTCCTCGGACCTGTATCCCAAGGACATCATGACCTACACTGAGCTGGTCCTGGACTCTCAGGGGCACCTCGTGCAGATGAACAGGGTCCCTGGAGGGAACGAGGTAGCAGGGAATGATTTGGAATTGGGCAGAGGAAGCAAGTGGGAATGGCTGGTGGCTTAGTCTGGCTGTGTTTAAAGCTTGGGAGATGCTCCTCAACCATTTTGGCTGTTGGTTAGTGCCACCTGCAGCTCAGCCCCTGTGTCTCTTGGATGTGGCACTCAGTACTCTGGTCTAGTTGACAAAGTGGTGATCAGTCAAGCATTGGCCTCAATGATCTTGGAGGTCTTTTCCAACCTGGTTAATTCTGTGACTCTCTGACTCTCTGGAGATTCTTCCCTGTAACCTTGTGCTGTTTCGAGGCAGGTGGGGATGGTTGCTTTCAAAATGAAGCTGAAGACCCCCGAGTACCCCAAAGGCCGGGACATTGTGCTCATCTGCAATGACATCACACACAAGATTGGCTCCTTTGGGCCTGAGGAGGACCTGGTGTTCCTGAGGGCCTCGGAGCTGGCACGGGCCGAGGGCATCCCCCGCATCTACATCGCCGCCAACAGCGGCGCCCGCATCGGCTTCGCTGACGAGATCAAACACATGTTCCAGGTGGCCTGGTTGGACCCAGCTGAGCCCCACAAGGTGTGTGGGCACCTCCCCTCCTGCAGCACAGGAGACAACTGAGGCTCTAGCTGGGGAAGGGATGAGCAGAGTTAAACTGGGATGTCAAGTTGTGGGATTAGAGCGGGGATTGAAGCCATACCTGCACCCAGCACCATGGGGATGGTTCCTTTGGCCTCTCCCAGGTGGTGGAGGTGCAGGTGACAGTGCTGGCATGGCTGCTCTGTCCTGCTCTGGTCCCTGAGCTGCTGCACGGCATGGTTTGGGATAGCTTTGGGAAAGGGCCACCACATGAACATGTGTGTGGGAGGCTCCACAAGTCATCCTTCTCCTCTTTCCTTGCAGGGGTTCAGGTACCTGTACCTGACTCCCCAGGACTACACGAGGATCAGCAGCATGAACTCGGTGCGCTGTGAGCACGTGGAAGAAGGCGGAGAGTCCAGGTGAGTCCCATATCCTGTGAGACACACAGAGCCACCCCAGGCTCGGCCCTAACCCCACCAGGATGCAGCTCCCACCTCAGCATCCTGCCAGGCACATCAGTGCAAGTGAGTGCTTCCCACACCACAGCTCTACTTTCTCTGCAGGTATGTCCTGCTGGACATCATTGGGAAGGACAATGGATTTGGGGTGGAAAACCTGAGAGCTGCTGGTACCATTGCTGGGGAGTCCTCCCGTGCCTATGACGAAATAGTGACCATCAGCATGGTACAGTGGGGCCCTTCCCCCTCTGCTCCTCCCCTCTTCCCTGCTGGCTCTTAAAGTCACCATGGGAAGGGTAACAGGATGCAGCAAGGAGGCTGAGCCCTTCACAGCATCCTTCTGCAGGGGCTCATGGTCTGTGCTGCAGCCCCAGTGACCCCACATGTCCCTTTGTGTGTGCCCAGGTGAGTTGTCGTGCCATTGGGATCGGTGCCTACCTGGTGAGGCTGGGCCAGCGTGTGATCCAGGTGGAGAACTCCCACATCATCCTCACGGGTGTCACAGCTCTCAACAAGGTACCAAGCTCTGGCTGCATGTCCTCCATGGCGCTGTCCTCCTCACCACTACCTGTGTGGGCTCCTTCCCTGTCCCATGGAACATCAGCCTGGACAGAGATGGAGATTCAGACTCAGCCCAGAGGGAATTTGCCTGTGCAGAGGTTTGGGCTGACAAACAGGGCAAGGGAGCAGCTCTTGTGTCAGCAAAGCCCCATGTGTTTCCCTAGGTGCTGGGACGGGAGGTTTACACATCCAACAACCAGCTGGGAGGAGTGCAGATCATGCACAACAACGGTGTTTCCCATGTCACTGTCCCAGATGACTTCGCGGGGGTCTACACCATCCTGCAGTGGCTCTCATACATACCCAAGGTAGGAGGGTGCTGCAGGGGCGAGGTGGGGGTGTCACCAATACCTGGCTGGTGACCTGCCCTCGGGGTCTCCCTTACAGGATAACCAGAGCCCAGTGCCTGTCACTGCCATAGTTGACCCTGTTGAAAGAGAAATTGGTTTTGTCCCTTCCAAAGTCCCCTATGACCCCAGGTGGATGCTGGCAGGGAGACCCCATCCAAGTAAGTGAGAACAACCCAGGGCTAGTGCTGCACTGCTCCCAAATGCATCCTGTAGGTGCAGAAGATGCTCTTGGCTGTGGGTTGGTGCTCAGGAACCTTTCAGTGCTTGTCCTTTCCCCTCTCCACGTTTTCCTGTGCTCTGCAGATCTCAAAGGAACCTGGCAGAGCGGCTTCTTCGACCAGGGCAGCTTCATGGAGATCATGAAGCCATGGGCTCCAACCGTGGTGGTTGGCAGAGCAAGGTACTGCCAGGAGCAGGGATCCTGCCTGTGTGGCCCCTCACCTTCAAGCCCTGGCTGCGGCACTGCTTTTGGGATGGTGGAGAGGGAGCAGCTCTCTGGTGGGGTTGGGGTGGAGGGGAACTGGCCTTGCTGAGCCCACCCTGCCCTGCCATAGGTTGGGAGGTCTCCCCGTGGGTGTCATCGCTGTTGAGACCCGCACCGTGGAGGTGACAATACCCGCTGACCCTGCCAACCTGGACTCAGAGGCAAAGGTGAGTGGGGTACAGCTGGGGCCAGGTGGCATCTGAGAGGAACTGGAGGGAAGGGAGGAGTAATAGCTCAGCATGATCCTTGGGCATAATTGTCCTTAACTGAGGTGAAATCAAGGGTGCTGGGGCAGTTTGTTTTCTTCCAGCTGTTTCATGCGGCATGCCAGGGAGAACTGGCACAGTCTCAGCTGCTCACTGTCTTTTCCAGATAATTCAGCAGGCTGGACAGGTCTGGTTCCCAGACTCTGCTTTTAAAACAGCCCAGGCCATTCGAGACTTCAACCGGGAGCACCTCCCGCTGATGATCTTTGCCAACTGGAGAGGCTTCTCCAGCGGCATGAAAGGTACCTGTGCTTGGGATGCACACACCATGGGAACATGGTGGGACAAACCTCTGTCACCCCTGCCACCCCACAGGGTCCTGAGATGGCCCAGCCTACCAGGGTATGCACCACTCTGGGATGTGGGGTTGAGTTGGGCTGGGGAGGTCGTGGGGGATCGCAGGGCAGAGGTCTCAGGGATTGGTGGCTTCCTGCTGGCTGGTTTTGCAGGATGCTTTGTCTCTCCAATAGACAAGGTGTTTTTGGTCATCTGGGAGGAGGCTGGGACAGTGACAATTGGGACACCCAGCCTCTGAGTCTCTTTGGCTTTCAGACATGTACGACCAGATGCTGAAGTTCGGTGCCTTCATCGTGGACAGCCTGCGGGACTTCAAGCAGCCGGTGCTGGTGTACATCCCCCCTCACGCCGAGCTGCGCGGCGGCTCCTGGGTGGTCATCGACTCCACCATCAACCCCCTGCACGTGGAGCTCTATGCTGACAAGGAGAGCAGGTCAGCATCCTGAACACCTGTGTGTGTCATCCAAAATACCTGCGTGTGTCAGCTGCCTAGGATTTATTCTCCCATGCGCACCAGTCCTTGCTTTACCAAACTTCCCTTCCAGGGGAGGCATTTTGGAGCCTGGAGGAACAGTGGAGATCAAGTTCAGAAAGAAGGATTTGGTGAAGACCATGAGAAGGATTGATGCAGTTTATGCCGAGCTTGTTAAACAGCTGGGTAAGGAAAGGGAGTTTGGGGTTGTGGACATTGGTGGTGGTAAGTTAAACATGAGGCTCAAGCACTTTGGTGGCAACCACCAGGAGTCCTTTAGTGTCCTGTGAAAACTCTTTATGTCTTTTCTGTTGGTGGAGCTGAGGGGATGTGGTGGTACTTTAGAACACCTGTCTTGGGGGCTCTGTCAATGGGTTAAATGGGGCTGGGGTGTTCTCCCATGCTTTGAGATGAAGGATGGCCATGGCCACGTTAAACTGGTTCCTGCTGCATTGGGAGTTCCTTTCCCTCATGTCCCTCTGGCCTGCTACAACATGGCCCCACAAAGTCCTTGCAAATGCCATCTCTCCTCTCATGTAGCAGGCACTGAGTGTACCTCTTTGTGGCTTGTATGGCTCTGGTGTCAGTGTGCCAAGGAAAGAGCCGTGGCACTGGGCGTGGTGGCTGATGTGGGAGCACAGAGGGGACGCCCTGGTGGCATCCCCGGGGTAGCTGCTCAGCCCGCTGTGTCCCGCAGGGTCCCCCGAGCTGTCGGAGGCGCAGCGCAAGCAGCTGGAGAAGCAGCTGAAGGCGCGGGAGGAGCTGCTGCTGCCCGTGTACCACCAGGTGGCCGTGCGCTTCGCAGACCTGCACGACACCCCGGGCCGCATGCAGGAGAAAGGGGTCATCACGGTGAGCCGGGCGCAGGGGAGGGGCTCTGAGGTGACAGGCAAAGGTGGGGGGAAAGTCCCTTCCCGGTGACATCCCTGCCCTCTGCCCTTCATCCCGCCGGAGCTGGAGCTGCCGCCGGCAAACCCGGGCTGCGCTCCGGTTTCTGCAGGACATCCTGGAGTGGAAGAGCGCCCGCTCCTTCCTCTACTGGCGGCTGCGGCGGCTGCTGCTGGAGGAGATGGTGAAGGGGGAGGTGCTGAAGGCCAACAGCGAGCTCAGCCACATCCACATCCAGTCCATGCTGCGGCGCTGGTTCATGGAGACGGAAGGAGCTGACAAGGTACCCCCAGCCCCGGCTTCCTGAGGCAGCTCCACAGGCAGGGCATCCCGAGAGATCTCACCTCGGTCTGCCACCATTCAGAGGTTTCAGTGGTGTTTCAATGTGTGAGGATGGGCAGTGAAGCAGCCCTGAGCTGGGGCTGGCTCTTCAAATCAGGTGACTCCAGTTGGGTGCTTGTGCTCAGCAATGGCAAAGTGGTCTCCAGGTAAATATTTTTTTACCATGGCAGGGCTTCCTAGGGCAAAAGTGGGGTTTTTAGCATTTGAGCTGCTCTCAAATGAAGCACATGTTGCTGTGCCTGCCTCAGGAAGTAGGACCTGCAAAGGAGCCATGTTTTACCTTTTTGCTTTTTAAATGGCTTGCAAATGGATGCACGACAGGGAAGAAAAATCCCATGGCCTGGATTTGAGGCTCCAGGAGGAAGGGGGGCTTGGGCTGTGCAGGCAGCAGAACCCCCTTCCCACAGTGCTGCTTTCTCCAGGGCTACCTCTGGGACAACAACCAGGTGGTGGTGGAGTGGCTGGAGAAGCACATGCAGGAGGAGGATGGCACCCAGTCAGCCATCAGGGAGAACATCAAGTACCTGAAGCGGGACTACATCCTCAAACACATCCGGAGGTGAGTGCCTGTGGGAGCTGCCATGAGAAGGGGTCCCTGGGATGGGAACAGCAGCTGGTGGAGCCCAGGCAGTTCTCACTGCAGTCACTCAGGAAACCTCTCTCTCTCTCTGCCCTGTGCCCTGCAGCTTGCTCCAGGCCAACCCCGAGCTGACCGTGGACTGCATCGTGCAGATGGCTCAGCACATCTCCGGCCCACAGAAGGCCCAGGTTGCCCATCTCCTGTCCAGGGTGGACACTGATGACCCCTCCTGAGCTGGGCAATCACCACAGGGTAGGAGAAGCACCAGGACAACAGCCAGACCTCACCTGCCCCCTGGTTCCTCAGCCCTTGAACTGAAGCCTTGGACTCTTGCTCATGTGCCTAAATAAAGGACACCAGTGCTTTTAAGTATTTTAAGCCATGGAGATGGTCTTGCCATCCATGCAGAGTCCCCTCTGGCACTGGGGGTGCTGCCAGAGGGGCAGCTTGGCAGAAGATGAACTTGTCCCAAGCCAAGCCTGGAATCTGGACCTGGTGCAGAACTTGGTTTTAAAAAGAATCCAAAATATTTTCCTGTTTTAGTTGCCAGCCCTTGGTCTTTCAAACAAGCACCAGGTCAGACACGTCTCATGAGATTGGACAGAGCTGGAGGCACAGACCCCTGGCCAGGGCCAGTGTCCAGCTGGCTGGGTTCAAGCTGACCAGGTAACAAGACCAGGAAATGAGAAGCAGCCTCCAAGTGATGTTTTATAAACTGTGAAGAGGAATTTCTGTCATCCTTCCCCTCGCTGGGGGGGCAAAGAGTAGATGTGGCTATGAGTAGCTGATGGCCCAGGAAAGACCTCAGTGAGCTAATCTGGGAACTGCTCCCGTGGGAATGTCCAAGGATCCAGCAGGCTGTGGCTGACCTGGCTGTGCCTGTCACCCATCTCGTGTCCTTTCTGGTTCCTGCAGAGCATGGAGAGGAGGGAGGATGGCCTCAGGTGCTCCTGCCCCAGTGACCTGGTTCCTCCTTGGAAGCAGCAGAGCCAAGGGGAGGTGTCACCTGCTGGGACCTGTACCCTGCTGCTCAGGTAGCCTTTGATCATCTTGATTGTGGAGGAGAAATTTGAAGTTTTCCAGTGCCTCTGGCTGTGTCATTTCCCCAGCACACATTTTTACCTTGGGCTCAAAAGGAGGAGGTGGGATGGCAATGGAAGGTGGGACAGCTGGCTCAAGTGCAGTGCTGGCATTGCCCTGGGGTGAAGGTGTTGGACACTTCCTGGGGCTGGAGCATCCCACAGAGTCTGTAGGAGGTCTCCCTGTCCTGGGGTGGGGATGGGAAGGGTCTTGTGAGTCACTTCCTGGCTGGAAGGTGTCACTGCTGACAGGCAATAAAGTGAGCTCAGCTCCCGGGGAATTCCCTGACCTCTGTGTCTTCTGTCATTGTCCTGAGCAGAGCCTGGTGTCTGTGGCACTGGGCAGCCCCTTTTCTGTGGCACAGGACCTGTTTGGGGTGGGGCAGCTCTGAGCATCCCTCCTGCCAGCCCCTGTCCCCACTCCAGAGCTTTTCCAGGCATTTCAGAGGGTTTCAGGAACAGGGTGACACCACAGAGGAAGAACTCTTAGAGTGAATACCTGTAAACTCTTAGAGTGAATACCTGTAAACTCTGACAGTAAATACCTGTAAACTCAGAGTAAATACCTGAATACCTGTAAACTCTTACTCTCCTGGTGGATTTGAGCCAAGGATCCACCTTCAATTTGGCAAAAGGGTCTCTGAAGCTCGGGGAAACCCAGCATGACACCAGAGCAGGCACCACACAGCACATCCAGAATGCCCCAGGCATAGTGCTAAGAAATGTTTATTTAAAAAAGCAAAGACATTGTAGGTGACACCAGTCACAGCAAAGGATCATTCATCACATTTGTCCTTGGACAATAAATTATCACGTGGAGCATCATGGTGCCCTTTGGAAGAGGTTGCCATGGAGGGATGCACTGGGAGGATACAGGCACAGATGTTTCCAAGCCCCTGATCTTCATATTTTCAAGCAAGAAAGTGCCCTTTGGGGCCACTCCAGCATCCTGCACCCTCCAGCTTTAATCCATGGATGGGTGTGGGAGAGAAAAGCCTGGGAGCACCTGGATACAGCACTGGGAAATTCTCTGAATGCACAGGAACAGACAAAACCCAAGATATAAATATCAATTTTTGCTCACAGAGGTATAAGTAGACTAAATGCTAAGCTCCAACATATTTCAGATGTTTCATCACATTATTTGCAATGTATGTTAACAAGTACAAAGCAGGGTTTGAATTTTTTTTTTAAAAGCTACATTAGAATCAGGTTTTTTAGTTAATTAGCAAAGACTATTATGAAAGGTACAGTGACAATATTTGGTCTCTGAATTTTTTAAAAAGCATGAGTTTCACAGTATCAAAAGTGCTTATTAAAGAAATGTAGTGTAAAAACTGATAAGATGGTTGTGGTTCTGATGATGAATAATTTAGTGGCTGAAAAACAGGTTACTGCAGCATTATACAAATTGAACAGTGCTCAGTTCACATAATTTCTTTTCATAACAATAAATATAAATAAATTTACAAATAGTAATACTGCCTAGCACAAGAATAGACAGAAGCACAATACACAAGACTATAAATCTATTTTTTTTAAAATCCTAAAAATTGGCATAATTCCTAAAAAAAATCCTCTAGCCAGTGATCAGTTTAATAGTTCAGTAGTACCACTTCCTTCAGGGGTGAGGACTTTTACAAATCTAGATATAACAGTGGTTTGCTAGGGAGGTGAGTTTTCCTTTTTTAGTGGTTTTGCTCCATTTTCCTACCTCCTAACAATAAATTAACAACAGTTACATCAGAAAAGTGTTAGTGGTGCAAACGTCTCCAGGAACTGGGGGAGGTCTTTGTCCAATTTGGCAAATTAATTAAAAAATTACACACCAGGGGCACAATCAACCACCTTGGGGCTGGCCAGCCCCTTGGCTTGTGGTGGCTTCTGTGACAGTGGTGTCACAGCAGCCCCACCACGGTGTGGAATAAATTTAATTCCCTTTACTGGGTGATTTTTAGCTCAGTTACATTCCAGTGAAAGTTCCTGCTGCCTTCCAGCTCCTTCTGGAGAGCTCCCCAGTCCCACAACACAAGTGTCCATGCCCTTGCCATGGGGGAAAGTGGTTTTACAAGTCCCAGCTTGATTTATTTTGGCCTCACACGCTGGAAGCAGCCAACGCATCCCAAAGCAGGACGAGCCCTTTGGAGCTTCCCGGTCGGATTTTAACCACGGGGAAGAACCGTCCCTGGGGATCCGTGGAACGGTGCCTAGCTCAGAGCAGAGGGATGGGTTTGTTGCCTTGGGGGTTCATGTACTGAGCAGCTGCCACATTGTCCAGGGTGGTGTAGGTGGTGTAAAGGCCAGTGACCTGCAGGTCGGAGAAGGAGCGGTCGCTGCCGCTGGACACGGGCGTGAGGCCGGGCGTGCCCAGCTCGCAGTCGGAGAGATGCAGGGGGGAGTTGCTGAAGGCACCCAGGGTGTCCAGGCTGAAGCTGTCGTCTTTCATCTCCTCCCAAATGTTCCCTGGAAAAGATGGAATCCTGCTCACAGCAGCACATCCCCAGGTCCCCCGGGGCCAGGACTAAATGGCTTCATTTGATGCTCGAGGGTGGGACCATGGTGGTGCAAGGGGCAGCAAGTCTGATCCCCCAAATCCTGTGATTCCAGACCTTTCTGGGCAGCAAGCCTGATCCCCCAAATCCTGTGATTCCAGACCTTTCTGGGCAGCAAGCCTGATCCCCCAAATCCTGTGATTCCAGACCTTTCTGGGCAGCAAGCCTGATCCCCCAAATCCTGTGATTCCAGACCTTTTTGGGCAGCAAGCCTGATCCCCCAAATCCTGTGATTCCAGACCTTTTTGGGCAGCAAGCCTGATCCCCCAAATCCTGTGATTCCAGACCTTTCTGGGCAGCAAGCCTGATCCCCCAAATCTGTCATTTCAGACCTTTCTCCAGCAAGTGTGTCAGATCTCCCAAATCCTGTGATTCCAGATTTTTCTGGGCAGCAAGTGTGTCTATCTCCCAGATCCTCTGCTTCCAGACCTTTCCAGACAGCACCTCTCTACCTGTGCTCTATCCAGGACCATGTCAGGCATTGCCACAAACCAGAGAAGTTCTACTTGCACAGAAGGAGGACCCCAAAGCATGAGCAGAGCTCTGTTTTCCCAGGGGCAGAGAGATGTCGTGTCCCAGATCCAGCTGGTTGGACACCCCTGCTTCCCCCCACTGGAGCCAGGAAGTTGCTTTGCTCTCCCACCTGGCACAGGGACAAAATCCACCGAAGGCAACCCGGGAAGTCACCCTGCAGATGCCAACACCCAGAGCATCCCACTGAGGATCCTGGTTGTTTATTCAGCGTTAACACAGCCACAAACCCCAGCTCTGCCCTCCCCCAGTGCCTTGCCCCGTACCTTGCAGTGCGAAATCCATGATGCTGGGATCCAGAGCATCCACCTCCGTGCTCATGTCCACCGCCACGTTCGGGAAGTCCGAGGCGCGCCCCATGGGGTGGTGGGGCAGGGGGCTGTGGCTCATGTCGGGCAGGGTGTGCAGAGGAGGAGTTTGTGCGGGTGCTGGCGAGTTGGGGGCGAGGCGAGCCTGGGTCTGGAGCTGGTGGTGCAGCGGGAGGGACTGCAGGGACAGCGTCATGATGGGCTGGGGCTGGAGCTGGGACACGGAGATCCGGCCCAGGGGGGGCCCCTCGGGCTCTGCCTGCTTGTGGGGCCGCCTGCAGCTCTCGGGTCTGTCAGTGATCAGCTTGTCCAGCTCCTCTGCCCATTCCAAGGAGGAAAAGAGATGCTTTAACCCGTTTGTTCAAGCAGGGACTGCCCAAAGCACAACTGCATTTATGGCATGGACTGATTGTGAGACCCATGGCTGTGACCGTTCAGGGAGCAAAGAAACGTCACCTAATTCCTTCCCCAAATCCACTTCCATGGTTGTCCCTGATTGAGCTAAAGGAATGATCATGGAACTGCAGAGCAGCCCAGCCACCCCTGATGGCAGCTCACCCCCAGCTGCAGAACTCTGCGGTCAGAGGAACACTCAGAATTTTGTGTACCTATAAGTACAAAAAAATTCTGCTTGTCTCCCAAATAACTACAAAAAACTCCTGACTATTGCAATGGCCCTTTTGCTTTTAAACAAATAACGTGTAATTTATCACTGACTGCACATTACTGATTTTGTAGCAAAAAACTCCCGTAGACTTTGTCAATACCGAGCTCATCAAAGCTCAGAAAATGTGCTTCTTTATAAATAAGAAATGTTATAAATAAGGGGGGGAATTACGAATAAATAAGATATGAATAATACATATATTATAGATAATGTTAGATCTAATACAAATCCATAGATATAGATATAGATAATATTATAGATTATATCATCATAATATGATATGATATGATATGATATGATATGATATGATATGATATAATATAATATAATATAATATAATATAATATAATATAATATAATATAATATAATATAATATAATATAATATAATATAATGATATTATATATCTATATAGATAGATATATATTAGATTATATAGATAATAGATATAACTACATAATGTTTATAATATTATTGTATAAATGATATAAAATTCTCTTTTATAAATAAGAAAACGTCTTAGGAAAGGGATACTTCTGCACAAGAACAGGCAAGAAACAGCATTAAAATGCTTCTCTATGAAAAGTGCATTAAATATGACTCAATATTAAAATATTCCCCCAGACAGTAACCCTGGAGGCCGTGCAGGGAATGCCATGGATGTGCAGCCTGGGGAATGAGGGCCCTACCTGGGTTAGCCATGCTCCTGTGAATAGCAGCCAAATCCTTCCTCTTCCACTTCTGCATCTCCTCCTCCATCTTGTCGATCTTGGCGGGGTTGAGGGCCCACAGGCAGCCCTTGCGGGAGGTCCCGCTCAGTTTGTTCTCCACCTTCTCAAAGCACTTGTTCAGGGACAGGTTGTGGCGCACGGAATTCTTCCACCCATCGGGGGCAGTCTGCGAGGGGCAGGAAGGGGTTAATGGGAGCAGCCACAGGTGTCACCGTGATACTTTCTAAAAAATCACTTTTGCCAGGATTTTTTCTCCTGAGAAGCTGAGAAGCCTCAGAAGAGAAATGTAAACAATATTATCTGATGGCTTCTCCCTGCGTCTTGCTGCTTTGGAATGTGGCAGGCGCGTCTTTGATCGGTTCCGTGGGAATTGTTTTTACTTAATGACCAATTCCAGTCCAGCTGTGTCAGACTCTCTGGTGTGTCATGGGTTTTTATTGTCATCCTTGTCTAACCTTCTCATGTATCCTTTCTCTTTCTTTAGTATAGTTTTAGTATATCCCTACATATAATGTAATGTAGGGTAGTGTAATTATGATATATGATATGATGATATGAGCCTTCTAAGAACTTGGAGTCAAATTCTCATCTCTCACCTCGTCCTGGGGACCCAACAACACCACACCATGGGGGAAAGGGGGCTGGGATGTGGCACTTCCAAGCTGCCCAGGTACCTTGAAGTAGGGGAAGTGCTCCTTCATGAAGCTGTAGATCTCGCTCACGGGCAGGCTCCCAGTCTTGCTGTTCTTCAGTGCCATGGCGATCAAACAGCTGCGGGCAGGAAACCCAGGAATGGCTTGGAATCATGGAATGGCTTGGGTGGGAAGGGACCTTAAAGCTCACCCTAAATTCCACCCCCTGCCACCTTCTACTAGCCCAGGTTGCTCCAAGTCATGTCCAACCTGGCCTTGGATGCTTCCACAGCTTCTCTGGGCAGCCAGTGCTGGGGCCTCACCACCCTCGCAGGGAGGAATTCCTTCCCAATATCCCATCTAACCCTGCCTCTGGCAGTGGGAACTCACTCCTCTTGTCCTGTCACTCCATGCCTCCTTCTGGCCTAGCACCCTTGCACCCACCTCTTCAGACACAGACAGCTGGATCCTGGGATTCCTGTTCCCAAGGGCTCAGAAGTCACAGAATCACAGGATAAGCTGATTTAGAAAGGACCCACCGAGATCACTGAGTCCAACTCCTGGCCCTTCACAGCACCATCCCCAGGAGTCACACCACATTCCCAAAAGGATTACCCAAACCCTTCTTCTGGGGCTCTGCCAGGCTGGGTGCTGTGACCACTTCCCTGCAATCCTCAGATTTTACTCCTCTGTGCTGTTACTCCCCCACTGTGCTGCTCTCCAGGAATTACTTTGCTTGTTCACTCCTGCCACCCCTCAGAGGCGGCTTGCACACAACTCCTGCATGGATGAGGGGATTTTTGTTCCCTCCCAAAGGACTCAGACACCCCTGCAGTGTCACAGCCATCCCAGGACAGGCTGTAGGCAATGTGCTCCCTGCTCCCCACTCACCTGTAGGAGTAGATGGGCTTGGGATAATGCTTTGGGTGCAATTCCTGGGCAGAGTGGGGAGCCAGGCGTGGCTGGGAATAGTGTGGCTGTGTCCCATAGGATGTGTTGTAGATTGCTGCTGGGTTACACTGTGTGCACAGGGAAAAGAAGGGAAATGACAGATGCAAAATGTCCAGTGGGTGTGTGGGTTCAGGGACATTTTGGTTTTCTTTTAAAAGACATCTAGGTTTAATCTTGGCAGGTACTTCAAGACAGACAACAAGCACATACCAGTACCTGCTGGGGGTTCTGGGCCAGGGCAAACACCTGCTGGGAGTGAGGAGGAGGAGGATGAGGAGGAGGAGGAGGAGGGAAGAGCTGTTGCTGTGTTTGCAAACCGGGGGACAGCTGCCCACCCACGGCGTAGGGGCTCATCTGCTGAGAGAAACACAACAGTCAAGGAATTACCACCACCTTGTCCCAGGAGCTGGGGCAATAATGAGCCTCCAAGGGCTGCTCTTACATTGGCTCCATGTGTTGAAATGGAATTGAGGCCCAGGATTCCCTGGGGGAGGCTGGCCTGGACATGGATCATCGCTCCGGGTGCCGAGTGCATCGCGTTCCCCACGGCACCTGGCGTGGAGAGAGGAAGGCAAGGGATGCTCCCATGGAGGCACAGCTCAGGGAAGGGGCTTAATAGATGCAGCTGAGCACAGGGAAGCTCTGGAGTGGAGAATCCAACCTCTCTGGCTTTTCACAGCTTGCCCAGATGACATCAGCTGCTCCCAAAACTCGTTAGGCAGGGAATGAGAGGCGGCAGCTGTTTAAGAGCCCACAGTGGTGACAGTGTCTTACAAAAGAGAAACAACACACTCAGCATTAGCTGGATTTGTGCTCTCAGGCAGGCAGGGTGACACTCTGAGCTCTGTGAGGTGTGTTTACCTAAAGGATGTTCACAAGGGAAAGAAAGGAGTTCGACCAACACACACTGCAAGGCTGCAAGAAGCAAAGAGCTGTGAGGTAAATGAAGTGCCCTTTGTTTTATCAGTGTTGGAACAAAGCAAAAAGATTAATTGTCTAATTTCAGAGCTGTTGAAAACCTCTGAAACCCAGCACTTAAAATACCTCAGCCCAACAAGTCACCAGCAGCTGCACTGAACAGAAATTCCCATGGGATCTGAGTGTTGCCAGTGCTGGAGCTCTCTCCCTCTTGGAATGGGAGGAAGGCACCAGCAGAGCCCTCCTGAGAAGCCAACAGGCTCTAGGTCTGGGCAGGAAGCAAAATGTAAAAGGATAGGAAAAGGCAGCCTGAGGGGGAGTGGCAGGGGCAGGTTGTGCTGTGTAAGGAGCAGTTATTCCCAATTCCCAGTTCCCATCCCACAGTACCTGTCTGCTGGAGCATGGCACTCTGGGCCCCCAGGCTGAAATCCATTCTCCCACTGGCCATCTGCTGGAGCCGAGGCACATCCACGGATGTCAGCCAGGACAGGGACTGCAAATCCCCTGGGAGCTCATCCTCACTCAGCTGGGATGGGTCTGAGGCCAGGAGCCTGCAAAGCAGCAGGGGAGGTTAACAGGGAGCAGGAATTGCTGCATTGTCCCTGGAGAGAGAGTGATGGGTGCCAAAGCTCCTGCAGGTCAGGGGGAAGAACCACCAGGCTGGAATTCTGTATCCAAATCCAGATGTGCCCTGTGGTTTTACAGCTGGTTGCTGACACCCTTTACCTGGTCTGGTGTTCCTTTGTCCAGTCTGGAACATTTTGGTTAAGAAAACCTCTTGTGGAGCATTTGTAGAGGAAGAAGGCCCAGCAACCCAGCAGAGAAAACTGCCTGGAAGCAAACCCAGACTGATTCCTTATTTTCACATCTGTCAGAAATTTGCACTTATTTGGCTTTGATGGGGGAGAAACCAGGACTTAGAGCCTGGTCATTCTGTATTAACCCTGCAATCCAGAGCCTTGGAAGGAGCTCTGTGCCCAGCTCCTGGGGAATACATGTGCTGCTGCTGGAACACCTGGGAAAACTTTTCCAGCCCCTGGATCCTGTCAGCGGTGACAGATCAGCAGCTGCATAAAAAGAACTTCACAGTCTGAACTGCTGATATCTTCCATTCAGACACATTAAGTTATTGATACTTAAAAAACCAATTTTTAGGCAGTTTTTGACAGAGTAAAGGACCAGAATGAAAGGATTTGAGACTGGAGGCACCATATCTGCCAGGCACCAGCAACAACAGCAGGCACAGCTGTGACAGGCTGCTTTTGGTTTAAAGCTCTGCTTTTGACACCTTTTACATGCTCCAGATCACCTGTTTTGCTTTGCTTCTGATAGAGCATGTGGTACAAAACAGGAATATTGGAATATATTTACAGTACTCAAAAATTCCTGTGCGGTCCAAACTCCCCATTTTTTAAAGTCGATAAAAGAACTCTTGCAAATGAAAGGCTAAATTAATTAATTTATGTGGAACAGTATTACAGGAGTCTCTGGTACCTTGAGGAGTAAAGCAGTAATTAGGACATGTCAGGAAGTTGTCACTCGACACCCAGGGTAAACCTAAAGGGATTCATATCCAGGAAAACATCTTTATCTCTCAGAAGAACATAATTTAGTTGGATGCAGCTGATTTTGCTTTCAAACCCTTTTGCTTTCAAGAGCTCTCAGAGATGTGTTAAAGTCGTGTCTGCTGCTGATGTGTGTTTGCTGCCAAGTGATGCTGCAGGAACCTTAAATAAATCTGGTCTCTTGCTGAAGCATCTTTTATGTTTTACACGACTCTAAATCAGCTTAAAAGAGCAAGGCAGAACTCCCGTGCCTGCCTGGCGTGGAGCTTTCAGCTCCTCTATTCAGGAATTCCAGAAACACCTATCAAGGCTCCCTGAACCACTGTCGGGGAGATCTTTAGAGCAAAATACCACTTGTTTACAAAAAGATTTTGTATAGGAGAAAAGAGGGAAAAAATCAACACGGGACCAAGAGCCAAAGAAAAAAAAAAACCCTCTTCAAATCTCCCTCGCAGCCTACCCCTCGTTCTCTCTCCTACTGTAGTTATAGGGCAATAATTAGCATTGCCATGGTTACGCCGTTATTTCGCGAGGCTTGGGGACTTCCATCCATTAAAAAAAAAAAAAAGGCCAAAAAAAAAAAAAAAAAAAAAAAAGCAGCAAACCCCATCAGGTGACGGCTCTCCCGGCTCGGAGATTGGCTGGATTGGAAGAAAACAGGGGCATGAAATGATTTGAAAACCGGGCAGGCTCGGGGTCGTTCGCAACAGTTGGTTCCGTGCAGGGGGAGCCGCGGGCCCTTTGTGCGCCCAACGCCCGCGCCCGCGGCACGTGTCCCCATTGTCTTTGGGGACCCCGCTTAATTGTCCCACCCCCCCACCCGCTCCCTCTTTACAAACCTCCCATTAATCTGCCCCGAGTGACAGGCGACACACAACACACGTCCCCTCGCCATCTGGCACCCCGCGCCCCGCCAGCGCTGCCGGCCCAGGCGGCACTAACGGGGTCAGCGCCCGCTCGGTGCGAACCGCAACCAGCAAATTCTGCGGGATCCGCCCTGCCCCGGGCCAAATCAGCCCTGCCCCGGGCCAGATCAGCCCTGCCCCGGGCCAGATCAGCCTTCCCGGGTCAGATCAGCCCTCCCGGGCCGCATTCCCGGCCAGCCCGGCTCCTGCCCAGCCCTCACCCGGGATGCTCCCAGCCCCGGGAAGGTGGGACTGCGCGTCCCGCTCAGCATCCGCTCCAGGGACACGGATAGGGGCGAGGAAAGGCTCTGGTGTCGGCTGGGAAATTGGTGTTACTGTTTGAGGCTCTGTTTTAAATGGATATGAAGATGTAATAGTGTTTAATAACTAGAGAAGCTGCAAAATGGCTCTTTCTCCGAGTCAATGGTCCTTCCCTTCCCTTCCCTTCCCTTCCCTTCCCTTCCCTTCCCTTCCCTTCCCTTCCCTTCCCTTCCCTTCCCTTCCCTTCCCTTCCCTTCCCTTCCCTTCCCTTCCCTTCCCTTCCCTTCCCTTCCCTTCCCTTCCCTTCCCTTCCCTTCCCTTCCCTTCCCTTCCCTTCCCTTCCCTTCCCTTCCCTTCCCTTCCCTTCCCTTCCCTTCCCTTCCCTTCCCTTCCCTTCCCTTCCCTTCCCTTCCCTTCCCTATTTGAGTTTACAGTTCTTTTAAAACCACCTCAGCCTGTTCACTACGCTTTTTGTTTTAAATGGATTTGCTAGTTATCAAATTAACAATCTATTAAAAATGAGGGGAAAAGCAAATTCAATCAGAATTACATCCCTGCCCATGGCAGAAACAAGATACTTAAGGTCCCTTCCAACCCAAACCATTCTGTGATTCTGTGATTCCCATTCTGGGATTCTGTGATTCCATGATTTGATGATTCTGTGATTCCATGATTTGATAATTCTATGATTCCATGGTTTCAAGTTTAAGGGTTATTCTTCAAGCTGCCTTCAAAACCAGTGTTGAGATCTCTCATGTCTTAAAGAAGGTGAAATTTTAAAGAATCCCCATTGCTGCCTGGCTGAGGAGTTTTAAAATATTCTGTAGCATAAACCCAGCACATCTCCCAGGCCACGGGCTCAATGTGTGCCCTCCTTCCAGTGAAGAAATTCTAATTTAACTGCAAAAAAAGAGAGAGCCAGGCACAGGAAAAACCAACACTGTCATCTCCTGGGATTCAGTCTTCCTGACCTGAAAACTGCCAGTGCCAAGACAGCTAAAGATCCATAAACTGGAATACCAGGTGGGATTTGGTTCAGTTCCCCACCACCACCACCACCCTGCTCATCTCACTTTGGAGGATAAAGTCCAGGAGGGTAAATTCCAGGAGGACAAACTCCAGGAGTCAGAGCTCCTGCCTTTGGCTGGGTGTTCACAGCCCCTGGCACAATGGGGCACTGTGGTAAAAGCAGCCTTTCAGTGCATGTAAATGAGATAAATAGTGATAGGCTGTAATTAATGCACTGCTGAGCCTCCCCTGCTCATTCCCAGGGCTCCTGGAACAGCCCCTGAGCCCCTGAACCCCAGCAAGGAGAGGCTGCAGCCCCACCAGAGGTGTTGCAAACGTGGTGTTGGTTATTTTTGGGGTGTGGTGAAATGATGCAACTCCACTTCTACCCCTCTGCAGTAAAACATCCCATGCTTCTGTTTCTCTCCTGGGAAGGCACCTGCAAGGATGAGAATCCAGAGGGTGCTGAGGGTTTCAAGCCTAGTTCTCCTGTGTATCCCAGGATGCTGATCCTGGGAAAAGTGCCTGGAAAACTGGGTGTGATAGAGAAGTGCTCCTTGGCACTGTTAGTCTTTACAGTCTGCTCTGGGGTTATCTGCCCAAAATATTTATGCCCTCAGGGTAATTGGATCAGGAGCACCTTGGAATGAGACCCCTTTCCAGATCTGATCCTGGCAGAGTTCACCAGAGCCTGCCAGCAGCACAAAATCCCCACTCACAGCTCCCTAAAGGTACCTTCACCTTTTTCTCCTCACCATCAAGAGCATCCTGCTGTGGCACAAGGTGGAATTGGAGTCATTCCTGGCCTGGCCTTGCAGGAGTTTAACACCAGAGCTGGATCTGAGTCTGAACTCACCAGTGGGGCTTTGCCACCTTCCCTCAGGCTGAGCTCAAGGTGATTCCTCACCTCAGGAACCACTGCCAGGGGAATTATCCATGAATTATCCACCTCCACGTTGCATGGGATGGTGAACTCATGCCTGGAGACTGTCAGGATCTCCTCAATAACTCATCACCTCCACCTGAAACAAAACCCCACAGCTGCATTTGGGATGCTCCAGGGTTTTAAGTCTCACTCAATGGACAGGGTTTTTCCCCATTTTCAGCACTGCCACCTGAGTTTTTAGCCCAGGTTTAGGTGACACAGCTGCTCAACAGGCTGGAGGAATTGGGTGATGGGTTCTTGATTAACTGTTTGCAATGGTTTATCCAGTCAGAGACAACTGGACAGGAAGAGTCCAAAGGAAGCCTCTCCTAGAAGTGGTGTTTTCCTTTGTCTGGGCTTACACAAAATCCTCAGGGCAGCACAGAGAGTTCTTATGTGCAGGACAAGGAAAATATTTATATTGTGACTCTCCAGCTGTGTCCATAGTGAGAAGTGCCCTCTGTTTTCCTGAAGGATTCAACTTCCCCATCTCCTTCAGCTCCTCCTTCCAGCTGCTCTGCTCCTTCCCTTTATCCCCTCCCTTTTTCTGCCTCTCAGATGCTTTTTCCCCCCACTATTTTCTGGTTTCCACACTCACAATCAGCTGCCCTTTCCAACTTGTTTTTGCCCCAGCTCCTCTCCTGCTTTATCCAGCAGCTCCCAGAGTTTTTGGTCTGTGATTCCTCCCTGAAGGCACAACACACCCCCAGTCCCAGACCATCATCCCACCCCTCCCTCTGTCTTCAAGATCTCTGAGTTGTTTCTGGCCTTGCTGGAAATCAGAACAAAAATTAAGCAGCTTTCCAGGGATAAAGAGGGTCCCTCCTTATCTATAACTCAAGGAACATTTCATTATCAGAACAAAAACTAGTGAGGAAAAATTCAATATCATCATTAAGCTGGCAGGTGGTGATGGTCTCCTTCCCTTGCACCGTGCTGGACTCTCTGAAAATCACCTGCAAAGGTGCTTGGCTCTAAGAACAGGCTACAGCTGCACTCTTGGAGCCTTTTACCCATCCCAGCTCCCTATTTCACAACCCCCATGACCCAAATTTGCTGTGGGATCAGGGGAACCTGGATTACAGTGAAATGTGCAATGCTTAAACCCAAGAGGAAACGAGAGGTGATGGCAGCACTGCACCCCCAGCCACTCATTCCCTGCTCTGCCCTCACCATCCCTAGGCTGGGATTTGCCAAATACAGCTGGGATCTGACTCTGGAACCTGTTTGGGGAAAAAATCCCGAACCAAACAACTCAAAAATCAGTTTTTGGACCGATGTCAGAACAAGCCAAACATGCTGGAGCACCGGGCTTGTTTTAATATAAAACAGGAATATTTTATGTTAAAACCAGGACCATGGTCAGACTGGGAAGCTGCTTTTTCCTTGGGAATTGCTGTTCATTGGCACTGGAGCCTTGTGTAGGTGTCAGGGCAGTGTGGAGGGGGTGTCAGCCCCAGAACCTGTCCCTGGGCAGGGCTCTCAGAACCCCTTCAGTGGCTGAGCCTGCAGCAGCTCCAGGGGGTGCAATGAGCCTCTGGGATCCCCCAGGAATGCTGGAAAAATCCCAGCTCCCTTTCTCTTTCCCTCTTTTGGCCTTTCTGAGGTAAGGGATGAGCCCCTTCTGCTCTCACAGGACCCCGAGGTGCTGCCCCAAACCAGCTCCGGGAGAAGCAAAAGGCCACAAATTTTAACTCCTCCAGATCAGCACATCTCAGGAGTGCTGAGGAAACAGTTGTGCTAATCCACTTAAATCAATCCAGTTTGACTGATTCCTTGGAGGTTTCTCACTTTTTTTTTTTTTTTTTTGGGGAAGAATGAAGCCACTCCCGTGCTGGAATTCCTGGGGCACTCGGGGAGTCATTATCTCACTGCCTGGGGAATGTCACAGGAATGGACACTGGCATTTTCTCCAGGAACAATTAGGGTGTTGTTAGTGATGCATTTGTAACCTTTTGTGTGCACACTCCCATCCATCCATCCATCCATCCATCCATCCATCCATCCATCCATCCATCCATCCATCCATCCATCCATCCCAGGTGTCACTTCCTCTCCAGAAACCCCAGTGCAAAAAAAAACCCAAAAAACCTCCCAGATATGAGAACACAACAAATGTGCTCAAATTAGAGATTTGTCATCTTTTCCCACTGTGGAATGTTGTCATGCCTGGAATTTATGGAGTTCTGTGCCTCTTAATCTGATTTTACACTGTACTATGACAACATAAAGCAATTATGGAAAAAATTGATCAGACTAATGAGGTAATGAATATAGACAATTTTTTAAGAATCAAAGAGGTCATGAAAATGGGGTAAAGGACAATATAATCATCTAATATATTGAATTATTAATGATTAACACCTTTGGATCAAAAGTAGGTAATTTAAAGCCTAATTCCTGTTTAACATATAGAAAATGCATTGCAAGGCCTTCAAAACTCTCCACAACTGGAAATACATAACAAAACAAAAAAAAAAATAGAAATGTGGCTCTTACACCACATATTGTTAAATCAGATCTTAAAATCAAAATGACAGAGTCCATATTTCAATTCAAAATATTGCTTGAAGGCCACAGCACTCAGGAGCTGAAGAACCTGGATTCCCAGGAATCAGCTCATAAATTCCATGGGAAAAGCCTGGAGCTGGCTCCTGTAATTTGCACAGCTTTGTGTGCTGGAGCTACCATGAGCCACCACTGTGTAGAAAACGTGTGGTCTGCCTGTGCTGTGATTTAAAATCAAAATACTGGCACTAAAACACGTTAAATTGTTAATGATGATTAACAAGGAGGAAGTGTTAAGGGTTAAAAATTCTTGTGTGTGTTAAAATTCTCTACTTTCATTCCCTTAAATGCAATATGGAATTATTAGAAATATTTGTCAGCCCTAAAGGGCAAATATATTGAAAATGGTGGTATTTTCTGTAGGAAACTAAGAGAGGCAGCTGCTAAAATAAAGAATTACTTTGCATTGCAGCCAGGCAGTGACAGCACCATAAAAACAGGCAGAGGAGGAGATCTGATGGCCCTTAATCATCCCTGTGCTGTTTTATGTCCCACAGAGAGATATTTGCCTAAAATCATTTTAGTGGGGTGCAAAAAGTCCTGGGATTTCCACACAGCAGCCAAAACCTCGTCACCACCCCGAGCCGCAGCAAATTCGCTGCAGCTGCTTTGGAGCTGCAACAAGATTTGTTAAAATCAGATTTTTTCCCACATTCCTTTTATTAAAAAAAAAAAAATTATAAAAAATTTTTTTTAAAAGTTCCAAAAAGCCAAGTTTTCCAGCTGTAAGCACAATCTGCCTGCAAGCTGATGGGTGTCTGGGGGTTTGATCCCCTCCCTTCCCAGCGGAGCCGGGGCTCCTCCAAGTCCAACTGTCCCATTGAAAGATTCCAAATGAGACAGAAGAGTATTCTCAGCACAGCCCCAGCCTCCCACTCGCTAATTGGAGGCCATTCCCCATTTTGTGGAGCCTTGATGCTCCCCCATGGAGAACTCAGGACTGTGGGTTCCAGTCTTGGACTGTGGTGACAGCAGGAGAGTAAACAGAGCTGATAGAATTTGACAGGTCTATTCTTTTCTTAAAATCATTCAGTCTAAAAGATTTTCTTTTACATAATCCAAAGTGTTTTCTCATGAAGTAGGACAAATACTGCTCTGCATTTATGGTGCAGTTCAGATTTTATGCATTTTTATCAGAATTTGCCGCTATTAAACGAGGTCAAATAATTCGTTTTAAAGCCGTGGTAAAAAAAAAAAAATCACAAGTGGGTGAAAAACTTTAGAGAACTGAGTTTAAAATGTTTCACAGAGAACCCAAAGCTGGTTTTTAAAAAGAGGAAAAGAAGAAAGTTATGATTTTTTTTACTTCAGTAAGAGAAATCCTATCTTTTTCCCCCAAAAAGCAATTTTTATTTCCTGCAGCTCTGAGTTAAAGAACAGTCCTCTCCCTAAAAAGGGGGCTTTGTTAAGGTGCTGAATTCTGCAGGGCACTGAAGATCCAGCCTTAAACCCACGTCCCCAGAAGTCCCTCTCACCCACACCCTTCCTTAAATCCCCAATAATTTCTTCACCAATATTTACGTAGTCAAGAAAAATGCCCCGAGCAAACAGTGCCTCGGCAAAGAGCAAAAGCAGAGGCACAAACCTTTTCCCCAGAGGCTGCAGGGGCTAAAACAAATCCCTTGTTGAGCTGCAAGAGGCTGAGCTGCAGCCTTTGCATTTTGAATAGAGAGAGGCCAGGGGAAGAATACCTGCAGCAGCCCCAGGAAAGGTTGCAAACCCCTCAGGCTGGGAGGAAGGAGCCTCTCAATGCTCATTTTATATTAAAAAAAAAAGGAATTAATTTTCTTTCTGTTTTGCTGTGAGAACTGGGACGTGCTGCGTGTGTTCTGTATTTCTTGGAGCTTTGCATCATGTGACAAAATGTAACCTAACATAACCCAGGGCTCTGTAACTCATGCAGAACCCTCCTGTAACCTCTAACAATGCTTTGAAATGATAAATGGAAGCACGGTGGTGCAGGTAAATTAAATTATGAAAGGCTCTTGGCAAAGCCAGGTTTGTTCCCACCCATATTAAAAGCTCTTTGACAGGTTGTCAGTGCTACACAAGTGCTTGTTTTAATTAAAAACTCCTCCAGTGTCTCTTGTTTAGTCTCTCCATGACTGCTCCATAACAATGCAAAAGGGAACTTTTAAATTATTGTATTTTAATGAGAATCTCCTTCTGTGGCAACACTCACACAGGACAGAGGATTTAGAGAGAGGTCAGCCCAAGGTTTTGGAGGTGTGTTTATCAAATATGGGTTAGTATCAAAATCAGAGAATCACAGAATTACAGAATGATTATGGATGTAAAAGACCTCCAAGATTATCAAGTCCAGCCTTCATCCCAATGCCACCATTGTGAATACTTTAAACAGGAATGTTTCTGAATAAGGAATGCATTGTAACTGGTCATCAGCCTTAGAAATCTTATTTAGAGAGGAGGAATAATTCAGATAGCTTAAAAAAAATTAAAGAAGAAGAAGAAAAGTGGATTTCTACATGCTAGAAGGATTTTTTAGGAAACCAGGAGGAGGCAGCAGGAGTTGGCAGCTGTGCCAGCGCAGTGCACGTTTTTGAGACGGATAAAACCTCACCTGTACTCCTGCGAGGGGTGGTGGTTTTGCCCTGAATTCCTAATGATTCCTGACATTATGGACGGGATATCGCTCTCTATCATCTCCTGGGGAAGCAGCAGAAGGCAGCGGTCAGCAGCAGTAGCTATCCAGCACTTCAGCAGCGGCGGGAGCCACCGACCCCGCCCGAGCCCCGGCACCGGGCACGGCACAGCCCGGCCCGGGCACCGGCACCGCCAGGTGCGCTGCTGGCGCTGGGAAAGGCAGGAAAACTTCCCGGGGGATGATCCCATCCCAGAGAGGGACCCCTGAGGGAGGGACAGCTACCGACAGGGTCAGGGGACTGGGAGCCCCGAGCCGGCCCGGAGCGCTCCCGCCTTGGGCTGCTCTCATCCCCCGAGCAGCATCCGTCGCATTTTGGGTGAAAAAGCTGCGGGAGCTGCAGCGATCCGAGCGCGGGGATGAGGGGAACAGGGAGACCCCAGCCCTGGACTCCCAGTCATGGAAGGGGAGCCCGGGAGAATCCCAGCACCGCTGCGCCGCGGGCGGAGGGAGCCTGGTGGTTCCCAGCCCGCGGATGGAAAGGGAATCCCAAATCCGGGAGAATCCCCGAACCGCTGCCCCAGGGATGGAGGGAGCCGAGGAGAACCCCAGCCCCGCACCCGCGGGGATGGAGCGAGCCCGGAAAAACCCGAGACCCGCAGCCTCGGGGGGTCAGGGGGACACCGGCTCCCCAAACGCGCTGCCCCGGGGATGAACGAGCCCGGGGATCCCCAGCCCTGGCGCCTCAGGATGGAGCGAGCCCTGGCATTCCCAGCCCCGCTGCCCCGGGGATGGATGGACGGACGGATGGATGGATGGATGGATGGATGGATGGATGGATGGATGGATGGATGCGGGGAGCCGGGGGGTCCCCATCCCCGCTGCCCCGGCATGGAGGGAGCCCGGGGGTCCCCATCCCCGACCCCCCGCCCGGCGCTGCCGCCGCTCCGTGCACCAACCTGTCGGGCGGGGCCCCGGGGCCGCCCGGAGCTCGGCGGGCGCTCGGTGCGCGGGGCCGGCGGCGGGGCCGCGCTCCGGCCCCGGTTTAAATTTCCCTCTCCGGAGCTGTCCAGCCCCGAGCATGCGCGGCCCGGCCCGGGGTCAGCGCCGGGGCAGGGCCGGGCAGGGCCGCCCCCGCCCCCGGTGCCCCCGCCCCGCGGCACCGGCCCGGGCAGGGCGGGCGGGCAGCGCGTCCCAGCGGAGCGCGGCGAATAGAAAGGGGGAAAAGCCCGGATTGACCCAACTTTGTGCAACTTTCCGGAGGGAGGAGGGGGAGGGATCCGCCCGCTCAAACGGGCACCGGCGGGAGGAGAGCGGAGCGGGGAGGGGGCGGCTCGGGGGAGCCGGTGCCCAACGCCCGGTGCCCGGTACCGGTGCTCAGTGCCCGGTACCGGTGCTCAGTGCCCGATGCTCAGCGGTCGGGGCAGGATGCTCGGTACCCGGTGCCCCGCTCGGCGCTGCGGGAAGCGGAGCGGAGGCAGCGGTCGGAGCCGCCTGTCCCCGGTGTCCCCGGCTGTCCCCGGTGTCCCCGGCTGTCCCTGCCGCCGGTGCCGGGATGGCCGCGGGAACGGAGCCGGGACAGCCCCGGGCAGGCAGCGCCCGGCCCGAGCCTCAGCGCTGCGGGAGGTGAGGGATGAGGATGGGAGGGATGAGGATGGGAGGGTGCTGAGACCCTGGCGCAGGGTGCCCAGAGAAGGTTGCCCCATCCCTGGAAGTGTCCAAGGCCAGGTTGGACTGGGTTTGGATCAATCTGGAAAGAGAATCATTCATTCTGAGCACCATAATTCTGCCTCCTCTTTCACCAGCGGCTTTTAAAGCGTGGTTCAGCGTGCAGAGAGTGAGGTCTGATGATAATTACATTAATTTGGGACAGTGTTACCTCCAAGTACCAGAAAGACATGGATCAAACATCTGAGCCGAGGTCAAATCCCACACCAGCAGAGATCCAGCCCCAGGAAATACTGACTTGGACTGTCCAGGTCTTTTCTTGAGACCACACTGTATTTCCTACAAACCCATCATCAAAACAGGGACCAACCTTCTCTGTCAGCAGAGTGGCCTCTAAGTAGAGGAGTTTGAAGTCTGTGGTGATACTGGGTCCTTTGCACAGCAAAGCTGAAATGTGGAAATACTCCCAATATACTTGCACAAGGAAAACCCACAAGATCCATGATAAATGTATTTCCTTGTGCTTGCCAGTTTACCACAGAGCATGGAGGGGATGAAACGTGAAGACAGATGTTTTTTTTCTGCTCTCAATGAGAATCTGTTCACTTTGATGAGCATCAAGTCTCTCTCTGTTAATTGCTGTCAATAGAAGTAGAGATTGGTCAATACTTCTATGAATCAATGCCTTTATCAGGCAGTGAAATAAGAGGAAAAGTCAGTACTGGCAGAGCAGAGCCTCGGGCGTGGAGTTTGCACAGTTGCGAGGGTTCCCTTAATTACAGGCTGCGTTAATTAATGTTGGGCTGTAACTTCTTAAAAGGTCATCTCAGATCCTTACATCCTTACCTGGTCACTCACAAAACACTTTCAAGGATGTGGCTGAGTATTTGCAGGAGGGGTGAGGATAAAACACAAGGTTCCCTCCAGGTCTCCTTGGAGCCTGTTCAAGACATTGTGCTGAGCTTTCCTGCAGGAGCACATTCCATGCCCGAGCTGCTTTCCCCTCTCAGGGCACTTGCAAGCCTTGGGAGGGCAGGACTGCAGCAGGTGAGGAGCAAAGGGTGGCTCCTGCCCCGTTTGCTCACCTGCCATGGGGAGGGATCAAGGGCTTAGCTCTCCAAAACCTGCAGGAGCAAGTTCCAACAAGGAAAATTCCAGTTAATCGCTGCAAGGAGCTTTTTCACAATGGGGGAAGTCCAGCACTGCACGGGGGAGGTTTTTGTGTCCCTGCCCTTGGGGGGGCTGGGACTGGCCAGGGCAGAGCTCTGAGGAGTTCAGGGAGTCACAAAATGCTTTGGGTTGGGAGGGACCTTAAAGCTCATCTTGTTTCAGTCCCTTCCACAGCCCAGGGAGCCCCAGCTGGCCCAAGTTCCATCGGGTCAGCTCCAAGCTGGAGCTGCAGAGCTGCAGGCTGATGGTTGGGCTTAAAAAAAACCAGTTTTTCCCCCTTGTTTTTGGTGTTTTCTCACCAGTTCCCGTTAGGCTGGAGAAGTGATGCTGTCCATGGGAATGGCATGGAAAGGAATATTGGGGTGTATTTTCTCCTGGCATCCATCAGCTCTGTTTCTTTCTGTGGTTTAAAATGCAAGAAACATGAGATAAAAACAATTTCTGGTTGAATTTGTATTTATCCTTATCTCAGTTAAGAAAGGGCTCAAATTCACCCGTCCCAACTGAAGTTATTTTTACAGTGAATATTAGCAATGTGCATTAGGTTTTTCTATTGATCCAATTTCTGTCTGATTTATTTGGTGGCATGAAAAATCACATAAAGCCTTTAAATTAACATTGTTCAGCAATTAACTTCCTTTCTTTGGACCAACAGCTTTGTAGTAAACAAATAATGCAATACAACAACAGAAGTAAAATAGGGATTTGTTTTTCAAAGGCGTGCACTTTTCTTTTGTATGAGTTTCCCCTGAAATATCTTTAATTTCTATAGATTTTCTTTTAAACTGTAGGAATTTCTTTTGGATGACAAGCTGAATTCATTTTGCTACCAGCTGAGGTCATCATAAAACAAGTTTGGTTTGTTTTCCACACTCTCTACTGCTTTAGAAGAAAAGTAGGGGGAAAAAAAAAAAGAGAAGCAAGAGAGAGCTGAGAAACCTTCAAAAGCAGAGATTGATGAGAAGATTTTGGTGGCTGGAAAATCAAAATATTTCCCCCACCTCAGGCAGTTTGGAGTGGGACCTGTGGTTTTTGTGGTGCACCCAGAATGGCTTCATTCAAAGCAGCTTCATGTTTATTCATTGTTGTTTTTTGTGGAAGGGCATTGGGGTGTCCCAACCCTGGATCTTCCTGCTCCTCACTTGGCTTTGTTTTTATTTTCTGATTATGGTTTTCATCTCTCTCCTCCAGAATACCTAAAACATGTGGGGGAAATACTGATGTGAATTCAGCTCTGAAAGCATTTCGTGCTTCTTAGAGAGGAATAATTTCTTTGCACACATCAAGCCAGCTTTGTTTTATGGGAAAGGTTGGATTTTTGAGCTCCTCCTTTATTTGCCAAATTTAATTTATCCCTCCAGAAGTAAAATATCCTATTCATATTTTAAACTGCAACTGTGCACTTGGATGAGCATCAAATCTCTCTCTGTTAATTGCTGTCAATAGAAGTGGAGATTAATCAATACCTCCATGAATCAATGCCTTTATCAGGCACCTCTGGAGAACTGAAATAAGACTCAGATCTTATATATTCAGATAAGGCTCAGATCCTCAGTCCCTGATGGAAATGGGAATTTGGGAATTTACACTTCATCCCCTTTCCAGTGCCCAGATTCGGGGTTCTGTCCTCACCCCCAGAAATGAAAAGCAGCTCTTCCCATTACCCACAGGCTCTTTTCCCAGGATTTGTGCATTCATATGGGAATAAAAATGTGCAAATGGATTCTGTCCAAGCCACTGGAAACAGGAAACTCCACAAGCTCCCTCCTTTCATCCCCCTGCGAAAGCAGCGACCGTTTGTTTTATTCCGGGATACTGTATCCTAACAAATTATCCCTAAAAATCATTTGGTGTGAAATTGCAGATTAATCCCACCGGGCTGGGGGTTTAGCCCTCGTCTGGCCACTTGGGAGCTCACAGATGGTGCCTGGGAGTGGGACAAAAGGCACAATCCCTGATGAGATGCATGGATGTAACGGACAGAAAGCTTTTCCTCATGGCCAAGGTGAGGAAAACACCGGAGGTGCTGGAGCCTGCCTCCTGCTGGGAGAGCTGTCCTGGAAAATCTGCCCTGGAAAAGTTCTGCACTGTCCCCCAGACAAAGGGAAACCTGCTCTGACTCCCTTTAAAATCCCATTTTTACTTCCTAATGCTGCTGCCGCTTTTCTTATTCCTTTTTTTTTTTCCCCTTTTTATTTTGCTTTATTGCTTTATCTTTAGTTGGCAAACACCAACAAATGGGGATTCCTTTCAGAGCCTGGCAGCTTCTTGTTCCCAAAATTAATTCTGTCCATCCCACAGGGAAAATGGTGTCCTGCTTGTGAGGTGCTGGAAGTCTGGCCTGGAAGAAATTATTCTTTATCCTTGTGAAACGACATTGCTGCCCTGCACAGCCCTGAAACTCCAACTGCCAGCTGAGCTCCTGCCTGATTTTAGTGTGAAATTGTTCTTGCTCAGGATCAGAATCCATCGTGCTGCTTGTTCCTGGTGGGGATTCAGGGCTGTGAGTGCAATTCCCCACCCCTGGAATTCCCAAGGCCAGGCTGGATGGGGCTCTGAGCACCCTGGGATAGTGGAAGGTGTCCCTGCCCATGGCAGGGATGGAACAAGAGGAGGTTTAAGTCTTTTCCAACCCAAACCTCTCTGGGATTCCATGATTTGCCTGGAAAAATGGGCCTGGGGCTTCTGAATGCCCCTGCAAGAGAAATGCTGCAGAGGCAGGGTTGTTTGTGCTTTTAGGGCTGGCAGAACCCCAAATCCAACCCACAAAGACACACAAAGCCCGACAATATATTTATTATTTAACCAGTTAAACCTAAGCTTAGCACAATTTTTACCCCTGTGAGTGCACTGCAAGAACATTTTGCTCTGATTTTTTGTCTAGTCTGGGGCAAAATGAGTTTATAGGTGCTGTAATTGTGCAGTGGTTATCCTGTACAATATTATGAAGCAATGAAATTAGAACAAATCTGTGTATTATGTCAGCATAGAATTCATGCTTTTATTTTGCATTTAGGGGATGAAATAAATGCTTCTGAATTTATATTTTTTTTCCCAAAAACAGAGGGCTGTCAATATGCTGCTGGCTGATGGATGTAATTTCTAATTTAGTTTGTCATTGGAAGAGACAACTTCAGCCCCAGAGCGCACAAAATTGTCACTTTTGATCTCTTTATTGCTCTTTTGTAGCCTGTGGTTTATTTACAGCAGAGGAACTGAGAATCCTGTGTAGGTCTCACCTATTCCTTCATCCTAGTAATTAACTTTTCCTTAATTAATATCCCTCATTGTTTCAGCAAATCCCCATGGATTGTGTCACGCAGATAATGGCAATCAGGGCTTTTTCTGTCTGGTTTGGAACTGGAAATGTTGCAGAGCTCAAAATTCCTGATGGCATCAGGGTTATCAGCCATGACTGGAGGTGCTCAAGTAGAACATCCTTCAAGGTTTGGGGAGAAGTGTTAATAACAAGCACACAGGGTTGGTTTTTTTTCCTTGGTTTTTATTTCTGCAATATTTTCAGCGTACCACAGACACATTTTATTTACCTCAAATAAAAAATAGCACCCACAGGATGTCAGAGTAGCACCCGAGTGTGTACAGCCCAAATCCTTTCAGAAGGGACAGAAGGTTTAATTTCCATTTCCTTCCTGGTTTCTGTAACTCTTTGGTGAATATTGGTTCTACCCATGCTTCATCCCTCAGAAAAGAGGGATATCACCCCTACTTGTGTTCCAGAGTGTTGGGTATTTTCAGGGATCCTGCTTCTGAGGATTTGTGAAACTGTTCCTGGGTGGAAGCATCCATCAGGATCCAGCAGTGACCATTCCTTTGGAGCCAGTGAGCAAAGAGAAGCCTGTGAGTTTTTTTTCCTGAGGTTTTTAAGAGTGAAAAGTTAAGATCCCTTCTCTTCATAAGGCCATCACCAAATTAACACACCCAAGAAATCATCAGCTCCATTATGGGCAGCTCCTCCTGCTCCCCCAGCAGCTCTGCCCTGACCAGCCCCACGATTTAGGGAATATTGTTTCCTGCTTCCATGACACACAAGTCTAATTAAACCATTTCTGCACCTTCCCTGGCCATAACTCTTCATTCCAGTAATTAGAAGACACCCCAGTACAGAACACGCTGCTTCATCAGCTTTTAGGCTACGAGACTTAAAACTAACATTTTCAAAAGCATTTCATGGTTTGAAAGAATGGTCAATTAACCTTCAGTTTCCTGGGGGGAACCCTGCAAAGAACTGTCAACAGTTCAGTTTAGAGAGATTTGTCCAGTGACCTACAAGGCCACGAAGTTCACCAATGCATGGAAGGGTGTCATCATGGATTTGTTCCCTGGGTTACTGTCACAAGAGAATAAACTGATTTTTCTGCTACAGTAACAAGTGACCAAGGGGGCGACTGAACGACCTTGGTGCTTCCCTGGGCTCCTGGGCAAAACCAGAGCCACTCAGCAGGAAAAACCCCCTGGTATCTTGGGGATGAATGATGTGTCTCTTTCTCTTCCTCCCCATAAGGTTCTTTTTTAATCAGAGGAGCGCCAGGGGTGGGGATTCCTTGGCTGCCTGCTGGGTTTCTTTGTATTTGGAATTCTCTGTAAGATAAACGTCTGGTTATTGTGGTGGTGAGAGTCTTCAGATTTAAGTGATAGCAACATCTCAGTCTTGATAGGAAATGTAGGAGGGTTTTCTGTGGGGCAGTGGGATGCACCTGCTGGAGGAGCCTTCTGGAGAGGTCTCACCCTGAAGTTGATTTTATTGTGAGATTCCAAAGGAAACAGGAGTCTGCTCCTGGCTATTGAAGGTTAAACAGTATCTGGCTTCATTAGGGAGGCAGAATTAGCCATAAATAACATTCTCTTCTATGTAGAATTTGAGATTTTAAATTTGAATCTTTGGCTTTGCTTTTACTTCAATAAAAACAGTAAGACCACTTTATTTGCTCTGTAAACACAGGGGTTTGCTACCATTTCAGAAGCTGCATGGAAAAATTGATTTTATTTTCTTCCACTCATCATCAAAACCTGGCCAACCTTACAAATCCCTACATTAAATCTGATTTTTCTGGCTTTTCTCCTTCTGCCACACACATGACACATAAAGTCAGGGTCATTGCTCCATGACTGGAACTGTCCCTAGTACAGTTTAAAACATTTCAGCTGATTTTATGTAGTGCTCCAAACTTAAGATGTTAAGATATGAAGTAATCAGGAGGGTTTTCTTAAGGACACGCATCCTTGTGCTTAGAGAATCCCAGAATGGTTTGGGGTGGAAAGGATCTTAAATCTCACCCAGTTCCACTCCCTGCCATGGGCAGGGACACCTTCCACTATCCCAGGTTGATCCAGCCTGGCCTTGGACACTTCCAGGGGTGGGACATTGTACTCACACACCTGAATTCCCACCAGGAGCTCAGCCCTGAATCCCAGGAGCAGTTTTTGTGCCGAGCTCCAACATCAGAATTCTCCAAATCCCAAGTGCTGCCTGACAGGAGCTGGATATCCTTCAGAGGAAGTGGAGACATCTCCAAAGGGGTTTTTAAAACTAGATCACATCTAAGGGTGGTGACTGAAGCTGACTCCCTGTTTTTCTGAGTTTTACACAGCTGCAGAGTCGTGGCTCAGGCTCCCAAGCTCTTCCTGCCCACGGTGATTCCCATCGGGAAGGTTTTCACCCAGACTTGGGGTGAGGGTCTGTCAGAGCCTTCAAACCTGATGAAACCCTGCAGGAAGGGAATAACATCGATGCTGTGACCCTTTGCTGTATTTCAGCAGTGACACATTTGTCATTCTGTGTCCCCTCCTGAGGTTCTTGCTGAGCGAGAGGGGAAGGACGGGGAGAGACAACGGCTGTAATTAGAAATTTTCCCATTTCTTTCAGAACAGCTGGGGAGAAGCTCAGACCCTGATCCATTCTTTCTCTCCTCAGAAGCCCCAGAGCAGAGATTTAAATTCAAAGCATGACTTTGCAGGCTGGGCTGCACAGGGGGGAGGGGAGCAGGGACGAGGAGCCGCGGGCACGGTGCGTGCGCGGCGCTGGACATGGGGAGAGATATCATTAGATTAAAAAAGTGTCTTCCCACACAAACAAAAGGAGAGGCTGGGTGGGAGCGTCAGGATTATCCAACACGAGCTCCAGAGGCACTGCTGGGACGAGGACAAGGACAGGGTTCTGTTCCTGCAGCGCCTGGAGTGTGGACACGCACGGAATGTCCCACACGGGCCCTGGGCTTGCGGCTCCCTCCCCGCTCAGGATCAATTACTCATCCAAAATGACAGCCACTGTCTGGTGACCAAGAGTTGTCACCCATTTGAGCTTCCTCAAGGGTGAATGGTTTTGCTTCTGAGCTGCTCTGGCTGCTCTGCTGTGCTTTTGGAAGGAAAGGTTGGCAAAATATTCCAGTTTTTGTTGCCCGAAGCAATCAATTTATCACACAGAATGCCGTGGGAAATGGATTTGTTGAGAGTTTTTAGGGTTTTCTATCAAAACCTAAGCTGGATTTGTAGAGAGTTTTTAGGGTTTTTTATCAAACCCTAAACTGGATTTGTAGAGAGTTTTTAGGGTTTTTTATCAAACCCTAAACTGGATTTGTAGAGAGTTTTTAGGGTTTTCTCTCAAATCCTAAACTGGATTTGTAGAGAGTTTTTAGGGTTTTCTGTCTACAGATCCACTTCCCACAAAATGCCTTGCTTGATTTATTACATTCTTACTTTAACATCTGGTTTCTTTCTACATCCAAATCATCATTGCTGATGGTTGTTTTCTATAGATAAAAGCTCCATGGTTTTGCTACAGGTTTTTTTTGCCTCAGGATAATATTGATCCTGCTGAACTCCTCAGGATATGAAGTTGGGCCCTTCTTTTTTGAGTTCCCTTCAGCCCTGCCAAACAGCTCTAACATTTATTTGTTCCATATTTGGTTTCAGAATGAGCACTTCAATGCTCAGATGAATTTCGATATATGGGGATGTAACAGGAAAAACAACAACAACAATAAAAATTAAAAAAAAAAAGAATCTGTTGGGGTTATTCATGTGCTTTTGGATTTGATTTACTTCCTACTTCCTTATTTAATAACCAGGTTCCTTAAGACTCCTTAAGCTTGACTGACCCGTGTTTTGTTGGCAGGTCTATTCCACTGACCCCTGCCAAGACCCCTGCCCCAGTTCGTCTATCAGACAAAAATGAATCTATTCCAGGAACTATCACTTCCCATTATCTCTAATTAAGCCTGACAGTTGGAGACAGGCCTCATTATTTTTAATTGGGCCCTATAGTTCTAGAGTTAAATTAAACACAATTTAATGCAGATAGCTCATCTACATGGCTATGACAGAGTCAAATTGTATTTTAAGTTTCATGGAACAACGGGGTTTGTTTGCAGGCTTTGCTTTTTTTGCAGAGTGCTGCTGCTTTGAGCTCTGTGTTATGTAAAACCTGCCTGGGGTGTGAGGACACTCCTGTTAATTAGAACCTGACCTGGCCCTGCACCTGTTGGACCTTTTCTCTACACTTTTATACCAAAAATCCAAACGTGGGCCCAGGGTGGTGATGAAAATCTCTTTAATCAGCCCAGGCTGCCTGGGAGAGCTTCACATGGTTCAGGTAGTTTTAAAGAGATTTGCAGGGGTGTCATGCAGATAGAGAAACTGCTGAAAGTTTTCCCCAAATTCCTGTGGGAAGATTTATTCAGAATTTAAAGGGAAGATTCCTCTCAATACCTCAACGTGGGCATTTTTACTGTTCCGTTCACAGCTTTTTTTCTGCCACAAAGCAACATTTTTATCACTGTCAGGTGGGGCTTTTCTGTGAAGACTCCTCTGGATAAAGATGGAATTGAACCATCCTGTTGCTGTAAATATTATAAATGTTCATGTCTTGGGTTTTCTCATGGAAGGAACATTCCAGTCCGTGCTTGGAGGAAGGAGTTGTCTCACCCTTCTGGTGGTTTTCAGCCGCACAAGGGATGGAAAATCAGTTTGGTAAATCATTCCCTGTGCTCTTTCTTTAAGTCAGCTGCAAGACCAAGTCATTTGTTATTGAAACTTTAACTGTGCCAGAGTTCTCAAAGCAGTTAATCCCTCACAAAACTCTTTGGATGACTCATGGCACCAAGGCTTTGATTAAACACTGGATTTTCCTTTGCACAGGTGAGGTTAAACACTTGTTTCAGATGACATTTCCTTTAATATATTTATATTTTCTGTACTTTCCTCTTCAGCTTTGCCTGAAGGTCAAATAAACAAACTACAGCACTTCTCCCATGAGAAGGAACCCATCCAAAGTGTCTTGAGGAATCCAAGACAAGGATCCTTCAGTTTGGAGCAGTGGGATCTCTACTCTTCTTAGGGGTTTGGGCACTTTGCATTAGTAATTATATATTGCATTAGTAATTATATGCTGTGTGTTTAATTAACAGACACTTAATCATGGAAACTCTGTGAGGCTGGGATTGTCCTGGAGAAAATGAGCCAGGATTACCCAAGGTTTGTGCAGTCCCTGCTCCTTCCCTGGTGTCAGCCACCCTTCCCAGCCCAAGCTCGGTCGTGCCTCCCTTCTCCTGCTGCCTCTGGCATCTTTTCTGGAGCAGGGAATTCCTGCAGCCTGGAGAAGGTCCTGGATGAGCCTTTTGCTGCCTGTCCATGCTGGATCTCCAGCTTTCCTCCTGGCATTGCTTTTGCTGCACACAGAGGCTCTCATCACTTCTGCTGGGAGAGCAAAAAGAGCTCCAAAACCACAAAACCAACACCAAAACTGGGCTTTTTTTTTTTTTCAGCCCAACCACTCACTTGAGAGTTGATGTGATGGCACCTCTGGGGATGATTTTCCATGCCCACAGCCAGCCTGGAAATGCTGTGGAAATTCCAGCCAGACAGCACCAACTGCATGAACTTCCCAGCTTTTCCTCTCATTAGGTGGTTTTATTTTTTGCTTTATCCTGGCTAAGAAGCCCCCTCCTTCCCTGGCCCTGCAGGAGGTCCCTGCTGTGACCCTAAAATCCCAGGAGATCCAAGGGCTCTGTCATGGGCTGTTGTCCTTTTGAGTGAACTTGCAGAGAAAAGGCCTTTGTCCAGCCTGTGGCCAGTGAGCAGCACACTGCCAAAAATAAACCCAGATTTAGTGACCTGTGTGAGGAGTGAGCCTGAAAGGGATTTACTGCAGCTCTCCACACCTCTGTCTATCAGTATTTGGGATTTATCACAGCTTTCCATCATCCCATGGGTCTAAATTTGGGATTTTGATGCCTCTTGCACATCAGCATTCAGGCTTTGCTGGGAATATTCCCTGCAGCCACACCAGGGAGAGGAAGGATTGGCATCCTTCAATGGTCATCCATGTTGTGGGTGTGGAGCTGAAGTTTTGGGGGTGTGATTTTGTGGGAAGATTGTGATGAGAGAGATTGGAGTGGTTTGAATGCTGGGTTTTATGCCTGTGCTTGTTCTGCACAGCATTTTTTGGGAAAGGTCACACCTGAGCTAAAGGCTTTCAGTGTCCCTCCCTTCTGTTGCTGAGTTAACAAAATTTAAAAATGAAATATTAATATTTTAATTATTAAAATATTAAATATGGGATTGATTAAAATATTACTCCCATATTTGTTGTAGTAATTAACTTCTGTAAGTTGCAGCTACCCAGCCAGAGCACAGCATTGCTGTTAGGAAGGAACTTCAAATCCTCATCCTGAGAAATCCACCCCAATTTCAAGGGCAGAGAAGGATTTGTTCATTTGAAGAGAAGTTCACATTTTCCCTGATTCCTTGTTTGCCTTGTGAATATGAACTTTTAATGGGATAAATTCATGATTTGATGGCCTGTGCAGCACCACCCTGGTGCTACATGAAGCTCATGGATTATGGCTGTGCTGGATTGATCCCAGAATCACTGAGGGTGGAAAAGACCTCCCAGACCATCCAGTCCAACCTGTGATTGCTCCCACCTTGTCTGGGCTTTAAATGCAATGTAAAAATCTCAAATTCCAACCTTACAATGGCAGAATTCCCTCGTGTGTGGCTGCTCTGCTCCAGAGGTGCAGCAGGGTTTGGAGAGGCTCATGGAGAGCAGGTTGTGGTTTTCATGGATTTTACCAGGATCAAATTATCTCCTCTTCCCTCTGTGTTGTTTTGGGGTGCTTTTTTGTTTTTTTAGGGTTTTTTTTGTCTGCTTTGTTTTTGTTTCCTCTCAACCAGCTTGAGAAAGAATGTGGGTTAGAAACAAAAGATGTGGAGGATTTAATTTAGCCAGACAAAAAATACTCTTTTCAAATGTTAAAACAGGCTGAAAGAGAGGTCTGAGGGCTGCTTTGAAAGGACAGGACTTTGTTCCCAGTGCTGTTCCCAGCAGTGATGGGAGACACTCAGATCCTGAGCTGATGGATCTGCCTCCTGACACTCCTGGTCTGCTAACCTGCTTTATTCTTTAATTAATATATACACTTATACTCTATAATTCACTGGCCAGCTTGCTGGAGAAGAGCTTAAAAAATGAAAACCAAAATATTTGGGAATTTTTACCAGCAGTAGAGGAGTGCTATTTATTACTTGGGATGTTTGGGATTGCTGAGATGGAGGGGTGAATAATTGATAATCATTTTGACCCAAGAATTCCATTAAATATGAACAAGAGGAGGCTGGACACGTGGTAAAGGATTTCTCTCTCCCTTTTGACTGCAACCAATCCCTTTGGATCTGGTCACTGAAGACACCTGGCAATGAAATGGGTGTGTGAAAGAGGAGGAAACCAGATATTATGTTACTTAAAAGTCATTCATCATGTCGCAGGAAGGCAGGAATCTGAACTCCTGCAATAAATAATCGCTGAAGGTGATCTCTGCACACAAAGGAGCTGTGACAGGGAGCCACTGCCAGCTGCTGAAATGTCCCTCTGACAGCAGGGCAGGAGCTGGGGCTGTGCTGGAGTGAAGGCCAGGGAGAACAGGACACAGGGAAATGATTTCCTGGGAGCCATCCCGTGAGCTGTCCATAGAAATGAGCAGGTTGTGGTTTTCATGGATTTTACCAGGATCAAATTATCTCCCGTTCCCTCTGTGCTGTTTTGGGGTGGTGTTTTTTGTTGGGTTTTTTTTTTTTTTTTGAGGTTTTTGGCTGCTTTGTTTTTGTTTCCTCTCAACCAGCTGGAGAAAGAATGTGGGTTAGAAACAAAAGGTTTTGCTGGAGGAAAGCAGGATGCTGGGTTCAAGTCTCAAGCCTGAGGTGCAAGGAGTGTTTGAAGAGCTCCATGTGTCCATCACAACACCCTGGCTCCAGCTACAAAGTTGTCATTTTGCTTTTGTCAGCAAAGAACAACATTTCTGTCTCTCTTTAAATTCCTTTTAGTTTGGTTTTCCTGTGCTTTCACCATGGACAGGGTGGGCAGGGACTGGAAGGAGCTTTGGGAGGGAGGTTTGGAGTCCCCATCCCTGGAGGTGTCCAAGGGAGGACTGGATGTGGCACCCGGTGCTCTGGGCTGGGGACAAGGTCAGGATCAGGTTGGACTCAGTCCTGGATGTCTTTCCCAACCCAGATGATTCTGCAGTTCCCACTCTGTGCAAAGCAATTCCCTGAGTAATCAATCCCCTTTCCACTGATGACATGGAAAGATCTCTTCGGGATTTTATTTTAGCTGGTGGCAACTTCCAGTTGTAATTTGTGAGAAATAATGTGGGAGAGAGAGCAGAGCTGTTCTGGTGGACAGGGTAACACCTTTTTGGCATGTCCAAGAGTCCAGGTGGAAAAGGGATGCCCATGGCACATCCAAGAGTCCAGGCCAGCTCACTGAAAAGATCCTGTAAGCAGACAGGGAATTAATGAGTTTTCCTCAGTGTTTCTGCCCCAGAGTCAATAACACACATTTAGATGCTTTCCCTCTCTGTGTTACACCATCTCATATTATCTTAATTTCTCTATTTTCCTCTCCCTTTTTCTGGAAGGTGCCCAGGATCTAAACTGAGTTGCTTGGCAGTGTTAACATGCATTTCCCAGATCATCCCTGGGATTTTTACCCCAAAGCTTTGCTGCTGCTGAGTCCTGTGAGTGCTCCCTGCCCTCTGTTCTGAGTTCAAACAACCACAGCAATGTGTCCCCACGCCTCAGAGGCACCAGGGAATGAATGGGATAAATCCTGAGTGAATTTAATGACTATTTCCCCTGTGGAAGCAGCTGTAGGAATGGCTCAGAGCTCGGGGTGTAGTTTTTCAGCAGCTGATGCTGAGTGAGGCTGGCGAGGTGCAGGAGGAGCAGCCTCTCCCCAGCTCTGGTTACACCACGTCAGGACCCCGGCGAGGAAAAAGGCAGGATTCAATATCTGCATGTGAGAGTGGGGCCCTCACCCTCCACAAAAGTTTTATTCCAATTCCTTCAGGGCAATCCCTACCCATCCTGGGCCCTGTCCCAGTGAGGTGGGGAGATCCCAAAGGCTGCAGCAATGCAGGGAAGCTGCTGAAATTGCCTCTGTGAGTTGGAATCACATGAAAGATTCATGTGGAGTCTTAGCACCTGCTCCTCCTTTGTGGGATATCTGCACTGTTAATTTTTAAGCACGTCTTAGCCTGGGGAAGGGAGATCCTATAACCAAGGGAATATACATTATTAACCTTAAAGCTCCCAGCTCCAGGCAGCTCCTGCAGCCTCAGCCACTGTGGGTTCTGAAGGAGCAGCTGAGCACCCACCACCTGCTCCGTGCTGGCATCAAACTGGGATGGCTCCAGCTCAACACACCCAAGGGATGCCCTCCCTAATTTGGGGAGTTTGTAATTAGCACAGAACGCCCACCCTGACTCCTCAAGGATCCCAGGTGCAACCTAATCTGGAGGAAGATACAGTTTCTAGTTCTTATCTTGGAAAAGTGGCCACTAAGTGGATGCAAGTGCCATAGGCCCAAGGCTCTGGTCCCAGTAAATTATTAAAGGTGCTCAATTGGGGTGAGGACGTTGTCCCTGCCCAGCTGCCCAGAGCTCTGAGGGACCTTACCCAGGTTCAAAGCCCCTGGTGAATGGTTTCCCTGGAATAATTGGTAACAGCAGCCAGGATGGACACCCAGGTAACTTAAATTATCGTGGCTCTAGGGGGAGATGCATTGACAGAGGGATTTATTCCATGGGGTTGGAGCTAGGGGGTTTTTAAGGTCCCTTCCAAACCAATCCCTCTGGGATTTTAAGATTTCTATATTTTGTATTATTGTGTATTTGAGTGGTGCATTTCTATAGGTTAAATGATGGGATAATGATCTAAAAATTGTATTTTTATAAAGCACACAACTGATGCAATTCAGTCATGAATATCAGGACTCATTTCCCAAACTTCCTGGTGCAGAAATATAATTGAATTTATCCTGGAGAATGCAGGGTAAGAGTGACTTTTCTCCTTGATTCCTGTGTGCTCCTAAAGGCTCCCTTTCCTTCTCTGCTGGCTAATGGCATTTTTTGGACTTCAGCACAGAAATATCTTGGAAGCTGGGACTGGGATGACACCTCACTTGCATGGTAATGAAGTCTTGACAGAGGAGATGACAGATGGATCTCCAGGATCAATCCAGCAGCTTTTTTTTTTTTTTCCAAGAAGATACTAAAATGGGAAGGTTCATAACAAATTATAATTAAGGTGCAGGTTTCTTGGTGTCTGCTGATGAGTTTCTCTCATCATAGACTTTAGGAAAACTTCCAGGGAAAATTCTGCAGTACTGCACCACTAACATGGGTGCTGGTTTCCTAAACAATCCAATTTTCCTAAATGCTCCCAAGGTTCTGGAGTTGGGCTCCTTGGACAGGGGTCACCGTTTTGACGTGGTGCTCTGCAATCTGCATCAAATCCCATCACAAAACCTGGGCAAGGCTTTTGCAGGACAAACATCCATAACCTTGACATTCTCTGTCCAGAGCTGCCTCCCAAAGACCTGGATGAGGCCGAAATTCCTGTGGTCTCCTCGGCAAACATTCCACCTGCTGCAAATAACCTGCTTAATCCTTGCTTTATTTATTGGGCATGGGTGAGGTGAGACCTGCTGAGAGGCAAGAGGCTCCCTGGGCATCTCCTGTCCCTGTGGAAAACTGGTGGGACACAGAGCCCAGGCTCAGCCCAGGAAGGTCAGTCCTGCAGCAGCGCTGGGAGCTCCAAGTGTGCTGGAAAAGCTTCCCAGGGAGCTGCTCCCTGGGCTGGAAAGAGGCAGGAGGAGGGGAGGCCCTGCAGCTGGGGGGGCTGGAGGGAAGGAAGGAAGGAAGGAGTGACTCTGAGGCGCTGGCAGAGGAGCTGCAGCCAAGGTGGTCAGCTGGGAGCAGAGCAGGAGCCAGGCTCCTCGGGGCAGATGGCAGAGCTGGATGCAGAGGCCAAGGAGAAGGGAGGAAATTATTCCCAGAGAGAAGGTGGCAGAGGCAGAGCGTGACAGGCTGAGGCAGAGAGAGAAATACAGTGACCGAAGGCAAGGGAGGATTTAATTTTTAATCAGCCACCATGAATTCCTTCCACATCTGAAGGCTGGTGAGAACACGGAGTGAGAGGTGGGTTTGCTTTGGTGGGTCCCAGCAGAGAGGGAGGCAAAGGGGTCTCTCAGGGAGCTGAAGTCCTGAACTGGGAGCTGCTGGGGGTGTCTGGCTGCGGGACAATCCTGGGAAATCCCTGGAGTTTTCCTTGTGGCAGCATGTATGGGATTTTTACTCTGCATGTTGTGCTGCTCTGTGCGTGGTCTGGCTGAGTCAGGGCTGGTGGATCCCCCTGCTCAATGACACAAAATTCAGCAGCAGAAGGGTCCATCCCTTGGGATAAGGACTGAGGCTTGGAGCTGGTAGAGGAACGAGGGAATTTCTTTTCACTCATGGTTGCAGGAGGCTCAAGAATAATCCCTCCTCAGGAAGGCTTGGGTTTGGAGGGGCCTTTTTCCCCCTCAGATGGGAATCCCTGCCTGGCTATTTACTGTATTAGTGACACGAGGCAGAATTCCAGCAAACAGGACGAGCACATTCATTGCTGGGATAATTTGGGATAATTACTGGGATAATTGCTCTGCTGCAGAGCCGGGACGTGGGCAGAGCACTGGCTGCAGGATCTGCCTTCTCCTTTTTCCCTGCTTTCCTCCCACATCCTCTCTTTGCTCCTCATCCAGCAGCAGGGAAATTTGCAGCCTGACTGCCAGGATAATTTCTATTCCCCGTAAATAGTCCTCAGTGAGGAATTCTTCCATCCCTTTCCTCCAAAGAGCTTCTGTGTTATTTTTAATAGGCAAAACATTTCCATCTAAATCACTGCAGTTATTTCTACTTCCTCAAATAATATTTGGCTATAAACATTAAAAAAATAAATAATGAATGAAGAATGATGAGACTCTTTAAAAGAAACTTGGAAATTTAGGTACATTTAAATTTCAAGATGAGGAATAGTAACACTTTCTGATTCAAACATGCACCAAAAATCCAATAAAATGTGGCTATTCTGACCCATTGAACATGTTTTCCCTGTTTCAGAGGATGACCTTTCCCTCTGACAGCCATCCAGAAGCCATTTAGGAATCAGCTGAGTCCCCTGTGCCTGCACCTGCTCTGCCCTGCCCTCGATCCCACATGAAATGAGTAATTTTGTGGAGGGGATGAATTTTTTCCTCTTTCATTTTAGGACTGTCTTAAGCTGCCCTTTTGTAGCAATGTGGAAAAGTGGGGTGAGTTCAGAGCTCTTCTTTAGGTTTTATAGGAATTTCTGGGTAATGGCAAACTGGGACCTGACTGGGAGCAGTGGTGGTTGTCCTTGTCCAAGGAACAGAGGGAGAAGTTTTGGTGTATTTTGGAGGGAATGGTGGGACCAAAGGAGGAGGAAAGGAGATGACTTTCACCTATATGGAAAAAAAGGGAATTTTTCCTGATCAGTGGGGAAAGGGGCTGGCAACACCAGAGCCTGGGAGCCTGTGACTGCCTGAGGAATCTTGATGCTTGCTTAAACCCAAACCCAGAGGGGCTGCCCTTAGGTGACCCTGATGGGGGGGTCCTGCTAGACTTGGGATGCTGGAGTTGGTTATTTTTCTAGAACCAACTTGGATGTGGCTCTTCATTTCCCTCCTCTGTCCCTGTGGCTGTAACCAGCCAAGAGCAGAGTGTTCCCTCTCCCTTGCCTTGATGATCCATCCTTGATGGATGGTGATCCATCCTTGATGGATGATCACAGAGCCAACAAGCAGGCTCTTCCCACCCTCAAAAATAGTTCTGGTGCACTGCAAGCTCCCTTGTGGGGTAGGAAAGGGATGCTTTTGAAGAGAAGATAAATTATTTCCTTCACAGACACTCCTGTATTGAGTCTCTTTGCTGGTTGGAGCTGCAGGTCTGGTGCCCTTCTCCCAGGTGGGGACCAGGGGTCCTTGTGTGGCTTCAGGTGGCAGTTCCCAGAGTGAAACACTGCTGTGGCCTCTGATAATGTCTCTGTGCCTGACTTCTGAATTTAAAACTTGCTACTGAAGTGCTTTGTGTGCCAGGGGTCCAGGGAAAGGCAGATGAAGGTGTATCTGGAGGAGTTTGCAGGAGTTTTTTTGCTCTTTATTCCCTTTGTGGCTGCATCTCCAGGCTCAGCTGAAATCCTGCCCTGCCAGTCAATCCTCAGCCCGACCCTGAGCCCTTCCAGCCTCTCTGCTGCCCCTCCAGCTCCTCCCACCCAAAACTGCAGCCCTGGCACTGCTGTCCCCTCAACCCTGACAGAGCAGAGCCCCAGCAAGGCCTGTCCTAAATCACAGAGAGCTGTGGCTGACCTTGGCTGCAGTTCCTGAATCAGACCTTGTGCTGCAGCCTCTGCAAGCCTCTGCTGTGCAGATGTTATGGAAGCAGCCCCTGACTTTTGGGGGGGCTCTTATGGAGTGATAAAAACCGAATTTTGCTGCGGGAACTGGAGTTGAAATCTTGGTTTGGGCTGGGATTTGTTGTCCCAGGTGTCATTTGTCCCGCTGCTCTCAGTTCTGGCGCTGGCTCACACAGGCAGCTCCTTCCTGGTGCCCACAGGGTTTGGTCTTTGGGGGGTGTTGGAACACTCCCATGGGAGATGGGATCCCAATCCCTGCTTTATCTGTGGCCTTCTTGCTGTGTCCATAAATGTGATTTTGGGGCCATTTTCCTCTGTTTCTCTGTTCTGTCTTGAAGGCTTGTAAACACCCCTGGAGGTGTGTTGAACTTGGAATACATGAATTTGCTATGGTTAAATACTGCTCTCCCTGTACCTCAGGGACTGTCAGATACTCCAGGACCACCCTTCTTTTTCCTAGAAATTGAATCAGTCTGCCTTGCTGCATTCCCAGGATTTTTAACTCCGAATTTTAGTTTCTCAGCTGGAATTCCTGTGCTCTGTCAGCTGGGGAATGCTCTGGAGCATAAAGAGGCTAGCTATGGAGTTTATCAATAATTGATGTTTTCTAATAAACCATCCTGTTCTGCAATTAATAAGGATTCAGGATTCATTAAGGAGGTGTCTCTGGTAAATCCAAGCATGAAGAAAACTCCGAAATTCAGATCTAAAAGCAGACAGCTGAGAGAACGAGCACTTGAGTGTCTGTTGTATTTTGGAGGGAATGGTGGGACCAAAGGAGGAGGGAAGGAGATGACTTTCACCTATATGGAAAAAAAGGGAATTTCTCCTGATCAGTGGAGTGTTCTGCCCTGACAGGGTTCCAGCTGGGTTTTACCTGTTTTTCCCTAATTTTCCCAAGGGAGGTGGGATTGCTGCTGCTCTCCAGCGTGTCTGGGGTGCAGGGATGAACACGGGCAGCATCTCTGCGTGTGTGAAACAAACTGAGACAGCAAAAAGGACCTTCCTGGCAGGGAAAAAAAAAAAACCAACTCTAAAGAAAAGTTTAATGCTCTAAGTCCGGGGTGCAGAGATGAGCACAAGCGGCATCTCTGCGCGTGTGAAACAAGCCGAGACAGCAAAAAGGCCCTTCCTGGGAGGGAAAAAAAACCTCTAAAGAAAAGTTTAATGCTCTAAGGTGCCTGAACGCTTGGCTGCCCGCTGTAACCTGGGAGCACAGACACAAACCGGGAATTCTGAAGCGTTTGCCTAACCTGGGCCGGGCTGGCTGGCACCCACCCAAACTCCGAGCCGCCGGCACGAACCCGACAGGCCGTTGTTTTATTGAATCTGACGCCCTGAATGGGGCTCTTTGGGTTTGTTTTTTGCTGATATTCTTTACCTGTCTGGTTTTTATTGAAGCTGACGTGCCGAATGGGGCTCTTTTGGGTTTATTTTGCTGATATTCTTTACCTGTCTGGTTGCGTTCCAGTGGGGAGCTCTGAGGGCAGGTGGGCCCGGGCCTAGGCCCCGCTCGCAGGCCTCGCAGCGCCCGGCGCGGCCGCCGGGGACCCCGTGGCACAAGAAAGAGTTGCTAAGAACAAATCTCTATTGTTCCCCGTCATCTTTAAATGAGTGTCAAAGTAGGCAGGGGGGCTTTGACCGTTAACCGCACAATTTAGCCGGCCCCTTGTGTCCGGCAGCCCCCTCCGCCTTGGAGCTGCCGGGATGAGAAAAGGCGGCCTCAGCCCCTTCTAAATGGGCCAACTCTTCTCCTTTGTGCGCAGACTGCCCAGTGTGAAATCCGCAGTGACGTTAAATGTTTTCTAATGAATAATTACTGAAAGGAAATGGAGGAATATATGTGTCATGGATTGTAGCGCGTTAAAAATGTTTTCTTTTGGGCACAAAAATGTTGTCCTTCAGCAGCGCCGCGATTGTTTCAGGGAGCCTTTTGTGGGGGTTTGGATTCTCAATGGATTATCTGTGAGCGCTCGCTTTTCCAATAGGAATCAAAAGGGTCCTTTGGCAAACTAATGTTTTTCAAAATGGCAGCCATGAAGCCCATTTAGTATTTAAAGTTTGGGGTTTAAAGAAATGTTTGAACTCCGGAGATTTTCTCACTTTTTTTCTTTCTTTTGATTTATGAAAGTGAAGTGGTTCACCTCGACCTCTCCTCTATTGAGAAAGACAGACAGTCACCCTTTAACAAGTCTATAGCAGACCATGCCCTGGAGACAGACAAGAGGCCTTAAGAACTCTTGGCGTTTCCCTGGGCTGTTGATTAACCTTAAAACCCTCTTATTCTGTATTCTTTTGAAAAGAAATTAGGTTACAATGTGTAAATTTTTCCACAGTATAATTGTATTTATGAATTCTCCTGCCTAGAGGAGCGTGTACAGTAGTGCCAGACAGTCCAAGTGCCTCCCTGCACACACAAAACATCCCTTTTCCGTGGCTGCTGCATTCCCAAGCATGGTCCAGGTCCAGCATTCCCCTTCTGTTAGAAATCTGAACCAGGCTTCCAGAGATCTGTGAAAAGTCTTGGTGAAATATCCAAAAATCATCTTGTTTTGTTGGCTTTGCTGCCACGGGATGAGTGTAACTTGGTCCTGTGGTGGAATCTGCTCTGCTTTAATCCCTTTTTTATGGGCTTCTCATTTATCTGAAAACTAAGCCGAGCAGATGGATTCTCAGGAGCCACACCAAGGTTTCCTCAGGAGAGGGAAAATATTCCCATTGCCCTGGGCTGGCTGTTCTTCCTGGGTGGGGATGTGTCACCCCAAGTCCTGCTGCCAAGATCTGACACTCCGAATTTCCTTTGGGGACAACTGGATGAGCCCTGACTGCTCCTGGAGCAGACACAGGGCATCCCTGTGGAGTGCTGGAGCCCTGACCCCGGGGTCACGGCCGGAGGAAGATCCAGGATTGCCGGGACGTGGCCGTGCTCCCCCGCTGACCCTGCCAAGCGCCTCTGGCAGAACATCTTCCTTTTCCATTCTCCCTGGGCCAATTCCTCCAGAGAGCCGAGGGTGGAGCAGAGCTGGGGGGTTCCTTGTTGTGATCCCTGCAGCCCAGGACTCCTAACGAGCAAATTCCTGGAGCACACGAGGGGAGCGGGATGGGTCAGGGAGCTGCTGCCTCTCTCAGTAGAGGAGTATTTCCAAAACAGAGGGAATGTGTGTTAGCAGAGCTGCTCCCAGCTCAGCTCAGCTGGGCCAGCCTGACACTCTCTACTAGATCTTGTGTCCATTTTGAATCTCATGTCTACTTTTTATCTCATATCTATTTTTTATCTTGTGTCTCTTTTGAACCAGATGACTCCGGGGATGCTCACTTGCTGCACTTTCCCGTGGCATCACTTTTATATGCTTTTATCCCAGGGCTGTAACTGCAGAGAGCAGGCAAAAATGAAAAGTTTGGTGTCACAGAACTTTCCAGGATGCTGGAGCTGTGTCAGTGGGGTTTAGGTTGGATATCAGGGAAAGGTTCTTCCCCCAGAGGGTGCTGGGTGCTGACCGGGTTCCCCAAGGAATGGGCACAGCCCTGAGGCTGCCAGAGCTCCAGAATTTGGGCACCGCTCCCAGAGATGCACAGGGTGGGATTGTTGGGGTGTCTGTGCAGGGCCAGAGTTGGATGATGATCCCTGTGGTCCCTTCCAGCTCAGGATATTCCATGATTCTGTGGTGCCAGGTGGAGACAGAGCTGAACAAACAGGCCAAAGTGAGCTTTAGGATTTCTGTGCCCAGCCTCAGATAAGGTTTGAAGTGTTGAAGGGGATGGGAAGGAGAAGTTCTTTGCAGAGATCAGAACAGAAATGTCCTCTGGGTGGGAAAAATTAACTTTCTGTTACCAAACCCTGTTTCTGATACCAAACCCTGATTCTGTTGGGAAACAGAGGGGTCTAAACAACCTGGCTGATAAACAGGTGCTTTTCCCACTTCTCTGTGAAAATGTGCCTTATTGAGGGCTTTCTCATTTCAAGTTTTCAAAGGTTTTGTTCCTCCCCAGTATTTATTAGCTGAGTATAAGTCAGGAATGCCTTTGCCTGGCTCATGCCCCGAGTGCTGCTGTGAGACCAAGGTGTACTGTGGCACAGGAAGGGCTCTCCCATTTCTGGAGAACCTGATCCTGCCACCAGGAGCCCTTTAGGAGCTCCTCATCCAGCCAGGTGGGGCTTGGGTGGGAAACTCCTTAAACACAGCGTTCATCATCAATGGAAGGATCATCTGGAGAACGGAGAGGTCGCTTGGAGCTGCTCATCTCCCAAATGGACGGGCTTTATCCTGTTGGAAATTGGGGAAATCTCTGTTGTTGCCGTCTTTGACAGCTGGGCAGAGGCAGGAAGAGCTGGCCCCAAGTGGGAGTTGGTGTCCAGCAGGAAAATAATTTTTGAGTGGAGAAAACTGCCTGTTGCATATGGAAAAAAAAGAAAGAAGGAAAATCGCTGGAAACTGCGGCTTAAATTGGGTTTTGCAGTGACCTCTAGTGGGAGCCGAGCCGGGAGCTGTGGGAAGGGGCTGAGGGATGTTTCGTGCCCGGATTTGCCCAAATTGCCCATCAGGAAGGTCAGAGCCCATCGGTTCATCCCCAGAGTCCGCCCCGGGGGTTCTGGGGGGAGGCAGAAGCTCCCGGAGCCGCTGCCCGCAGCTCCCGGGGCTCGGCGCTGACAGCTCTTGGATAATTCATTAAAGAGGGAGGATGGCGCATCCCTGCCCAAGGAGGGAGCAGCAGAGAGCCCGACACACGATCCTGGCTCTCCGTGGGACTCAATTCCAGCCCCGGGAACTCTGTGGAAGCAGCACGGGCTGGAGAAGGAGGCGAGGGCAGGGTGGAGGTAAAGCAGGACTCAGGTGTGGCATTAAACCACCCCGGGGTTCGCAGGGGGGTGGAAGGGAAATCCAGCAGCTCCGGGATGGTTTGGGGTGTGGAGGATGCTTGAGGAGATTTTTCTGCTGTTGGGGGCCCCAGTAAAGCTGGGTTGGACCTTTTGGTGCAGTTCCCTGCATGGGTGGGAGCTATGAAGCTTTCAAAGGTCCGTGGGATGAGCTGGTGCCCACCTGAAGCTCTCACCCGCATGGTTTGGGCTTTCCCAGTGATTCCAAAATAGCTGTGGCCTCATCAATGATCCTCCTCCCCCCTGCACCCTCATCTCTTCTGTTCTGTGGCATTAAACCAAAGAAACATCAACGGAGCATCAGTTGGAAAATGAGGTTTTGATCCTCATAATAATTTTGCAAAGTTTCTTTCTGCTTTTTAAAGTTGTTTCCTTGACAGATGGTGCTTCAAAGTGGCACAAACTTTGTCAAAGGAACTGGCCTGTTCTGTCTGACTCTCAGGAGCTGCAGAGCTCAGGAATTTGTGCTGTGATCCCATAGAGCTCCTTGCAGTTTCCCTGTTGACAGACAAATCCCTGTGGGAAAAGCAAAACCCTTCATTGTAGCCAGGGAGAGGTTTTCTGATCAAGCTCGTGTCTCTAGGAGAGAAAGAGAAAAAGAAATCTCCTGGCTCCTGAGGGATGAGGGAAGGGAAATAATCCTTTAAAAGAGCAGTGTCTTGCTGGGCTCACGTGCACTGATGAGTCCTGGGACATCTCTTATTCAGGGAAACACAAAACCTGCAGGGAACTTCCAGAAATGCCTGGGGACAGGGCACTAAAATGTGCTGGGATCATGAAATTATCAGCACCAGCAAAATACTGAGAAAATCTGGGCACAAGACAGCCCAGAAAAGAGTTCAGGAGTTTTGTCTGGTGGGGAGCAGGGTCATTTACTCATTAACATACACGTGAGAGAAGTGGGTTAAGGAAACCTGAGCAGGGCAGATGCTGAGGGGGAGTCAGGCTGATCCTTTCCTGCTTCCCAGCAGGGAGAGAAAGGAAAAATGGCTTTTCCTGAGAGCTCTGTCAGAAACAAAATAATAAAAAAATTTACAATAAATTATTATTTTTATTATTATTCTCTTTTCTCTCTCCCCCTTTCCACGTTCCTCCCTGAACTAGCAGTGGGGTCTGTCCAGGTGTTGATTTGAGAAGCAAAAATCATCCTTTATTTTGTCTTCCAGACCAATGGAGCCTGAGCTAAGGACAGGAACAACGAGGGGATGAGAGTGGTCACGTGCAGGGGAGGGGGAAGAAACGATATTAATATTAAAAGGAAAAAATAGGGAACTTTCTGACAGAAAAGTCATCACAATCAGGTCATGCCCTGGCTAAGGAAAAATGAGGAATTCTGTATCCTGGGGCTTGGAACAGTCAGCAAAGCAAAAAATAGCATTTCTTGTGTATGAAGTGAGTGCAGGTGTGATTTCTTTATTTTTTTTATTTCAATAACCTGCTTTCAAGGGGTGTTTTTCTCTGGAGCGTTGTGGTCTTGTTGCTGCTGAGCATAAATCTCCAAACTCAGCTCACTCTCAAAGAGACAAATTCAAAGAACAGGGTGGACTAAAATGAGAATAACCTTAAAATTCCTGTTTAAGAGCTGATTTTTCTGAGTTTGCCACAGTCACAAAGGAAATTGTGTGGTTGGGTCTTTAGCTCTTCATTTTGTGCCACCCTGCTCCCAAATCCACCGATCCCCAATATCCACCAGTGCCTGCAGGCTCATCCCAAAATCCTCCCTCCAGGGTCAGGGCTTGCCAGAGCCCAGCAGGAACGTTCAATTTGCCTGTTTCCAATTTGAAAAGCTTCTGCTTTGGAAAAATCCAAATTAAATTTAAAAAAAGGGGGCAGAACCTGACGTGGCCCTGCACAAACAGAGCATCCCCATCCTTTTAGTGCTTGGTGAAAACCTCACACACAACCACAAGGTGCCCATGAGCAGTGGAGCAGCAAAAAGGGACCAGCCAATGTCCCCAAGGGCAGGAGGAGAACAGCAAAGGTGCTGGGCTGGTGAGCACAGCCTGGAGCTGCTCTGGCTGCTCAGCCACCTTCCTCCTCTAATTTTCCAAGCCTGGAACCCTCCAAGGGAGCTCACTCCGAGGCAGTTTGCTCCAAGGTAAGCTGTTCCAACTGTACTGAATTCATTTCTGTCCATTTATGCCTTAGGATAGGAATTTATCTGTGAACTGGGTGATCCTGGGTGTCTGTAAAATCAAAAGGAAACCCTGAAAACCCAACTTTGGCACAATATTACCATAATATGTGTGATGTAGACATAATTTGTCATACCATAATTTGTCATACCATAATGTGTATGAAATATGCAGACAAAAAAGGTTTTTTTATTTGCTAGCATGAGATTAGCAGCTTGGTTTAAGCAAATAAAAAGCACAGTTTATTTTTATAGCCTGGGAACCGAGCTTGACCCTCAGCAGTGAGAATTTCCCAGATAAACTCAATTCCTACCCTGAAGAATCAGAAATGGAGGGTGCAAGAGGATTTGGCTGTGTCAGGGACAGCCTTTTTTGCACCTCTCAGCCTTTGGAGAAGGATGGGGATGCTGGGCAGGGTTTAAGCATCCCCAGGTCCCTCTCTGATCAGTTTTGTCAGCAGTGGCCGCGCCTCTCGCTGGCGTGTGGGGACATCTGCTGCCAGCACTGAAAGCTGACTTTGGAGCTGCTGCTGGGAATCACTGGGAATCACATTCTGGGGCAGGGTGGTGCTGTGGGATTCACCTTCTTTGCCTACAAGTCAAACCCCTCGCAGCCTTTTCCAGGGATTCTCCATTTTCATGCCTAGACCTGCACAGAGGAGAAAAACTAAGGGTTTTTCTGGTGCCTTCCACAGTTTATTCCAAATTTATACCTGGAAAATTCTGTCTAGACTGAGTTGTTGAGTGTTCAGATCCTGACTGCATCTCCAGGGCTGGGAATTTTTATAAAAACTGGGATCTTCCTTCCTGCTCACAGCAGCGAGTCTGGCATATCAGGACTGGGAAGAGCCTGGATGGAATTGCCATCCTTGGACAAGCTGGAATCATGATCTCTCGGAATTACCTGTGCAAAGCTGATTTTTGTCCCTGGGAAAGGCCCTCTCTCCCCTCTCCAGACCCTGCACCCCACAACCTTTGTGTTGCAGAAGGAGGAGGTGGACGAGAACGGCGAGGCCAACATGGAAGGGGCTCTGATCGCCCGGGACAAGGTCGGGGTGCAGGATTTTGTCCTTCTGGATTCCCACACCAGCGAGGCTGCTTTCCTCAACAACCTCCGCAAGCGCTACCAGGAGAACCTCATCTATGTAAGTGTCCCTGAGGTGGCCTTGGGGCTGCTGAGATGTCCCTGAGGTGGTGGCCTCGCTGGTCAGGTCCAGGAGGAAGAGCTGAGTATCCTCTGTGTAGCTAACAGGGTGTTGGTAGTGTCCAGCAGAGAGATCACCCAGGAGTAATTTATCTACTTGAACTTGTGAAAATAAATCTCAGCTTGCTCTTGAGTTGCTTTGCAAAGCTTGAAAGGATGTGCAGTAAATAAGAAGGGAATGGAAATGGGAACGCTGCGACTGAAGGAAGGCGGGACAAGGTTTGTCTGGGAAGGGCTGAGGATTTTATTTTGTGTTGTGGTAACTTTAGTAGGAAAAGGGCCCTGGAAGCACCACGGGATCCCAAATTCTTGCATTTAAATTGTCAGGCTCTGAGCTTGCTCTCATGGTTCAGCTTTACTCGTAACCAAGGGGATTTTGGTATCAGTTTGGGAAGAGCTCTTCTTGGTTGGTTTGGTTCTCCCATAACAAGCTCTGTACCAGTTTTGGCATTTGTTTGTGGATAATGTCCTCAGGTACTTGGCTCCTCCTTTGGGATTTTGGGGTGGAGCAGGTGTCCCTTGGCTCCTCCTTTTGGATTTTGGGGGTGGAGCAGGTGTCCCTTGGCTCCTCCTTTGGGATTTTGGGGTGGAGCAGGTGCCCTTTGGCTCCTCCTTTGGGATTTTGGGGTGGAGCAGGTGTCCCTTGGCTCCTCCTTTTGGATTTTGGGGTGGAGCAGGTGTCCCTTGGCTCCTCCTTTAGGATTTTGGGGTGGAGCAGGTGTCCCTTTGGCTCCTCCTTTGGGATTTTGGGGTGGAGCAGGTGTCCCTTAGCTCCTCCTTTGGGATTTTGGGGTGGAGCAGGTGTCCCTTTGGCTCCTCCTTTAGGATTTTGGGGTGGAGCAGGTATCCCTTGGCTCCTCCTTTGGGATTTTGGGGTGGAGCAGGTGTCCCTTGGCTCCTCCTTTGGGATTTTGGGGGTGGAGCAGGTGTCCTGTGGCTCCTCCTCTGGGGTTTTGGGGTGGAGCAGGTGTCCCTTGGCTCCTCCTTTGGGATTTTGGGGTGGAGCAGGTGTCCCTTGGCTCCTCCTTTAGGATTTTGGGGTGGAGCAGATGTCCCTTGGCTCCTCCTTTGGGATTTTGGGGTGGAGCAGGTGTCCCAGCAGGCTCTCTCTCCCTGCAGACCTACATTGGTTCTCTGCTCGTGTCTGTGAACCCCTACCAGGAGCTGGACATTTACACAGTGTCTCAGATGCAGCTTTATCGGGGCGTGAACTTCTTTGAGCTGCCCCCACACCTGTGAGTGTTCCCCTGGCATCTCCCTGGGTATTCCTAATTTGGGATTTCCCTGTTATGCTCTCCTGCCACCACGGGGGGTGTCCACAGTCACTAGGCTTGGTTTTACAGTCAGGCCTTGAGTCAGGCTCAGTTTTTGCATCCCTGCCCAGAATGGGATGATCCCTTCCAACCCATTTTGGGATTCTACGACCCTGTCCAATACTTGTAAAAATTAAACCAGGAGTAAAAACTCTTGGAAAGCTTTGCTCTTCCTCCTCCTGTGCCATTCCCAATGGATGTTTCCCCTCCTGTGCCTGTCCCAGCTATGCCATAGCCGACAACGCCTACAGGGTGATGTGCAGTGAGTACAACAACCACTTCATCCTCATCTCTGGGGAGAGTGGGGCTGGCAAGACAGAGGCATCCAAGAAGATCCTGCAGTACTATGCAGTCACCTGTCCCACCACGGAGCAGCTCCAGACTGTCCGGGACCGGCTCCTGCTCTCCAACCCCGTCCTCGAGGTGAGAAACCAAAGGAAAGCCCAAAAATGCAGAGGGGTTGGGGTTGGTGGCCTCCCTGCTCGAGGATTCCCTGTGAATCTGCAGCTCTGAGCAAGAATGGCCAATATTGGCACGGCCTCTGAAAGAATATTTGGGGTTTAGTATTGTTTAATGTTAAAAAATTTAAATTTGGGGGTTTGATTTGAGGACAGTTGGAGGAAATATAAGAAAATAAAAGAGAACTGCACTGTGCAGCGGTTCCTTGGGGTCTCAGTTGTAGGTTAGATAAGAAAAATCAGTAATTGGTTTAGCTGAATTCCACTTTAAAGCTATGGAAATGCATTAGTTTGTATTTCTTTAATCCCACTAAACTCAATGGGACTTGGCTGAAGCAGCAAGTCTTGGTGACTTGGTCCCAGTGAGGTGAGGAGTGACTTTCCCTCTCTGCTTGCCCCAGGCTTTTGGGAATGCAAAAACCCTTCGCAATGACAACTCCAGCAGATTTGGGAAGTACATGGACATCCAGTTTGATTTTAAGGTGAGAACAAACTCAGTGGAGCGCTGGGAAAAGGAGCTGTGTCTGAGAAACCTCCTGGATGCTGAGCAGGCAGCCCAGGATTTATTAATTCTTACCCTGCACATTTCTGACCCTGTTTTTGCAGACCTTGCATTTTGCAGGTGAGGTCACTGGTTATCCATCCTGAAAAACTTCCAGCCTTGCTGGCAATCCTGGCAGGGCTCCATGGAAAGCTGATAGAGAGTTTTAAAGCTCAGGTTACTTTTACAGGGCAGCAAATCCTTGTACTGTTGCTGGACACTCTTAAACAAAAGGTGGCAGATAAATGACAGCAGAATTTGGCTTTTCCTGAGCCTGTCCCTCATTCCTGGTAGTAAAGAAACAGCAGCCACGGGGATTATTGGTATTTTTGGTGTTGATCTGCCTGCTCTGCTCTGCCAGGGAGCTCCAGTGGGAGGGCACATCCTCAGCTACCTGATTGAGAAATCCCGAGTTGTCCACCAAAACCATGGAGAGAGGAATTTCCATATTTTCTACCAGCTGCTGGAGGGGGGAGACAAGGATCTGCTCTGCTGGCTCGGGCTGGAGCGTAACCCCCAGAAGTACACGTACCTCATCCAGGTCAGTGGGAGCTGCAGCTCATCAGGAATTGTAAGGATGGAAAATGCAGCTTGGGCAGAAGGTATTCTTACCCTGAAAATAAGAAATGGGTGGAAGATCAAGTTCTGCACAGCTTTGGCCAATTTATGGTGAATGCTCTCCACACTCAGGGGTTTGATTTATTTGGGGTTTCCACTACAAATTGAAAGATTTGATCAAAGGAGCCATGCTCAGGATTAATAACAGTGAAAAACCTCACTGAGGGAGCTGGCAATGAAAGCAGTGTGCCCAGAAGTGTCTGTTTGCTGATGATAGCAGTCCTTTACCAATTAATTGTATTAATTCATCTTTTGCTGCCCAGGGTCGATGTGCCAAAGTGTTTTCTATCAATGACAAGAATGACTGGAAAATAGTCCGGAAAGCTTTTTCCATCATTGACTTCACTGAGAAAGATCTCGAGGTACTGCTGCTTAAAAGGGCCTGAGCAAAGGGATTTCAGAGAGGAGGGCACTGCTCTTTTCCTGAAGTGATGGGAGCAGCTGTGGAGAAGGGTGAAAGGTGGAACAGGACACACTTTGGGTGGTCAGGACTGAAGGGGCTGACAAGAAACGTGGAGAGGGACTTTGGACAAGGGTCTGGGGTGACAGGACAAAGGGGAATGGCTTCCCACTGCCACACAGTAGGTTTGGATTAGATATTGGGAAGAAACTGGGTCCTTGGCACAGGTTGTCCAGAGAAGCTGTGGCTGCCCCATCCCTGGAAGTGTCCAAGGATGGATGGGGTTTGGAGCAACCTGGGATAGTGGAAAGTGTCTCTGCCCTGGCAGGGGTGGAACTAAATGATATCTAAGTTTCTTTCCATCCCAAACCACTCTGGGATTCCATGATTCTGCGGGATTGAGGGAGTGGGTGGTGAAGAGCACGGTGCCAGTGGAGATACTGCATCCTCTGGTTCACCTCCTCCAGCCTGGGCAAAATTCTGTTTATTAATGGTAGGAAATGTCAGCACCACCCCACAGGGCTGTGAGAAGCCATGTTCTAATGGAATATCTCCCATTATCAGCATCTCTTTGGAATCGTTGCCAGTGTCCTGCACCTTGGGAACATCCAGTTTGAGGAGGACAGCAATGGCCACGCCATCATCCGCGACGGCTCCCAGATCAAGTGGATTTCCAAGGTGCCTCTGCCCAGATGGGCTCAGAATTCCCAGTGCTGGGAGGAAAACCTGAACCTTGCTGGGATTTTCTTATTGGTACAAAATATTTATTCCCAAAAGCACAAGGATAAGTCTGAAAGTACCCAGCTTTTGTTGTAAAGCACCTCGAGTTTTCTCCCTGGAATTTCCTTGTTTCCTGTGGCTCCAGGATGGGGGTGGCTGGGGACAGGGTGGGGGCTGTGCCCTGCTGATCACACGGTGCTGCTTATTTGAGCAGGGACCTGTGGCTGCGCTCTGAGTGCAGATATTTCTCTCCCTGCAGCTCCTGGGTGCTCATCTGTCCATCCTGCAGGAAGCTCTCACCCACAGGAAGATCGAAGCCAGATCCGAGGAGGTACCAGGGAGTTCTGTGTAGTCCCAGATTAATCTGGGGGACCCCCAGCTGGGGGGTGGGTGAGGAGCCAGTTCTGAGTGTGAACCAGATCCCTCTGACTGTCCCTCTCCTCCTCCACAACCCCTTCTTCCAGTCTGAGACATTAAACTAAAATATATTGGAGTTTTATTGCTGAACAAGGGAGGAGCTGTTAAAAAACTGGAACAGGTTATTGTATTTGAGCCAAACAATTTCCTCCTGCCCAGGCCACAGGCTTCCTGGGAAACTGGGCTGCACAGAGAAAAATACTGGTAAAAACCACTCTTTGAACATTTTGTATTTTTATTTTAATAATATCGAAGTAAAACGAGGTCAGAATATTTTCCTGCTTCGTCCAAATGAATACTCACCAAAATGTAGTGCCCCAAACCTGCTGGCAGGTGGGGATACACCAAACTAAAGGAACACTGGTGGAAAATAAAGCTGTAGGGAGGATCAGGGAATTCCAGAGTGGTTTGGGTTGGAAAGGACCTGAAATGATCCCATTCTAACCCCCTGCAGGAATAGCTGCAGTCCAGGGGTGGCTGTGCTGTAGGACAATGTGGCTGCTTCTCCAAGCCACAGATGTGACCTGGCTGTGCAGAATTTTGCTCTGATCCCCCATGGTGTTCATGCTCTCTGGGATATCTTTATTTCCAGGTGCTCAGCCCACTGAACGTGGATCTGGCATTCTACGCCCGGGACGCCGTAGCAAAAGCGATTTATGGAAGGACTTTCACATGGCTGGTCAACAAAATCAATGGCTCTCTTGCCAACAAGGTTGGTTTCTTGTCTGGGGTCCTGAATGCTCCTAAAATGCTGAGCAGTTTCTCCAGGGAGGCCCCACAACCCTCATCACCAAATATCTGGGATGCTGGATAATTGCTGCTGGGACATGATGCCCCAGCCCTGAGCTGGAAAATCCTTCAGTTGCTCCCTGATAAAGAGTTTTAGCAGTTCATTACCTGCCTTAAAGTGGCTTCTCCACTGAGATTTCCCTGAAAGTTTGAAGTTGAGGTGAGAGCAGCCACCTGCAGGGAAGGAGCAATGGCAGAGCAGGGGTGTTTTTGACAGGACTCCACTCAGAAAACAGTTATTGGCCTGCTGGATATTTATGGCTTTGAAGTGCTGGACACAAACAGGTAAGGGCTGTTCCTGGGGTTTGGGGTGACCTGGGGGTACAGGACATTCCTGCATGAATTTTTCAGTCTGCCCTCAGCCCAGTACAGGGCACTAAAACCTGGGTGCAGGGTTTGCTGAACCCCAGGAAAAGCTTTGCCTTGGGCTGTGGTGAAACAGTGTGGGAGCAAGGGGTGGGTTTGTTTGTGTGGGAATGGGGGGTTTGGTCCCTGTAAAAATGGGGAATTCCCCCTGTGGAAATGGGGGCTTGGTCTCTCTATGGGAATGGGTGGAGGAAGAAACAAAACTGCCCCTGGATCACATCAAACCTGCTGCTCATTTAACCTCCCTGAAGTTTTGAGCAGTTCTGCATTAATTACTGCAATGAGAAGCTGCAGCAGCTGCTGATTGAGATGACCCTGAAGGCAGAGCAGGAGGAATATGAAGTGGAAGGCATTGAGGTAAATTGTATTTCCCCCTCCCTTTTCTCTTTGAACTGCCATTGCACTGAATGCTTTTGATCACCAGTGTGAAAGTCATCCTGCTTTTTTTAGATTGTAATTGTTCCCATGGGAAGTGTAGGATTTTCAGGGGTCTCTTTCTGTAGCCCTTTTGAAGTGCAGTTTAGCCCAGATTTAATTGACATCATTTAAGGAAGAAGTAGGACCTTCCCCAAAACTCAGGTGCTCAGCAGTGAAAACATCCCTGGAGAATGAGGGATTCCAGCAGTGTAAAACATGGGAGGCTGGAGAGGATTTATGCAGGGAACAAGAGGATGGTGTGTGCTGCTGGAAGCAGGAGAACTCTGCAGTGGGATCATGGATCTTTAAAAATTGCAAAGAAAAAGTCTCAATCTAAAACTGTTCTTCCTTTTTTCCCTTTTCCAGTGGGAACCAATCCCGTATTTTAACAACAAAATAATCTGTGACTTGGTTGAGCAGAAGCACAAAGGAATAATCTCCATCCTGGTAAGAATAGACTTTGTACTAAATTAAAATGCAGGCCTGGGCCTTGCTCTAATGCTTCTTAATCACATTTTCCCTCTAATGATGGGATGGGTCTGTGTTATCCAGAACATAAACACAGATTCCTGTAACAAACACCCAGAGGATGAGGCAGAGGATCTGATTTTAGGGGGAGTTAAAGGTGGGGGATGTTCTGCTTCCCCTGAAGCTTTGGGTTTGTGGGGCAAAGCTGTCCTAAATGTTGTTGTTGAGGAGGGGATATGAGCTCAGAGCAGCTCTGATCCAGTGCCTGCTGTTCCAGGATGAGGAGTGCTTACGGCCTGGGGAAGCAACTGATTTGAGCTTCTTGGAAAAGCTGGAAGAGAAAGTAGGAGACCATGCCCACTTCGTGACGTATGCATTTACCCTCTGTATCCTATCCCAGACCCTTCCCATCCCAAATCCATGCCAGGGCTGGGGAGGGAACAATCTCTGCCTTGTCCCAGAGGGAATCAAAGAGCCCATCCGGTGTCTGATGTTGGAAATCTCCGCTGGTGGATCTGGGGTGCTGGGAGGTGTGAGCAGGGCTCTGTCTCTTCGCTGATGCTGAGCTTTGAGTCTGTCATTCCACACCAAAATTAGGGGCTCCTAATCTGGGATTTGCCCCAAGATTTTATCCCAGGAAGGTTAAGTGGCTTTGGCCATAGATGGCTTTGGTCCCCAGGCACGCCAGGAAAAGCTGGAGATGTTGTGACAAGGAGCCAAATGCCTGAGGCTGAGGGGGGATATGTAAATATTTACACCCATCTTGTTCTGTGTGAGCTTGGAGCACGAAGAGGAGGGAAAATGCTCGTGCTCCTCTCCCCCAGATGAGTGACATTTTGGTTCATACTCCATTTGGAGGGGGTTTGGATCCCATTTTGGTGGCAGCTGAGCGCGTTGGCGCCGGGCTGTGCTGGCACTTCCCTGCAGGAGCTGCTGAAGGGCTGTGACAAGCCATCAACTGAGAGTCACAGTGCTGAGCTGTCACTGTTCCTGCCGCTCTGAACTCCGCCACAGCCAAGTGGAAAATTTGTAGCCAACTTCCCTGTCACCACAATGTGCCTTAATGCTGTTCTGCCTGATTAAAAGCTTTAAATAGAAGTGCTGGAGCTACTTCCACGGGATCTGCTCTTGGAAGGAGCTTTGATACACGAACGTGCTGTTGTGACACTCAGCTCTGCAGTTTGTGACTGCTTACAAAGCTGAAACTTCAGCTGTGAAGTTGCTCTTTTTTTTTTCTTTCTTGTTTGTTTCTTTTTTTTTCCCCCAGCAATTCTTGCTTTCTGAAATATTCCTGCTATTCTTGAACATTTGGGATTCCTCTGTTTGGGTTCTTGCTTTAGGGCAAAATCCTTTAGGGCAAAATCTGAAATCCTTTCCCCCCTGGGTTTGCTTTGGGGTTGAGGATGCTGGTGGTTTTTTCCCCCACATAAGCAATAAAAATGTATTTAAATGGATGTTATGGGAAGAACTCTTAATATTTCTGGAATGGGTGATCACTGCCAAATGGGCATGAGTAGATCCCAGGTATCCTAAGGAGCTTATGGGAGCTGCCAGCAGGGAGAGATGATGCTCCAAGGCCATAACTCCACGGTCAGAGCCCCATCAATAGGCTCAAACACCACATTTCCAGCTGTCCCCCAGCTGTGGCTGTCCCCAAGCTGAGGGAATCTCTCTGCTGCTCTTTCTCCTGCTGTTCTGTTGGGTTTTCCCCCGGCAGGCGCAAGCTGGCGGATCAGAAGACGCGGAAATCCATCGACTGGGTGGATTTCCGCCTCCTCCACTACGCAGGAGAGGTCACCTACTGTGCTGTGGGTGAGTGGCAATGGCCAGGCTGGAGCTCCTGAGCTCCTGAACTGCTGTGAGTGAGAGGGAATGGTCAGGCTGGAGCTCCTGAGCTGCTGTGGGTGATGGTGACTTGATGGGCAGGGGAATTACAAAATACCTGCCCTCTGCAGGCACTGACTTGGAAGTCTTCAATGTGGCTGCAGTGAGAATTTTGAGGATGTGAATGTTCCTGTTTTCTTTTTTTATTTTCTTTTAATTCAGGTTTGGTTTTTTTTTCAGGATTTCTGGAGAAGAATAATGATCTGCTGTACAGGAACCTGAAGGAGGTAAGCACAAAAAAGGGATGCTGCTCTTTTACATCACCTGCTCGGTGCAGAAGATTTATTTACTCTCTGTAGCAAACAAAAACATCCTTTTCTCTTTAGCACTGATCTTTAGGTAACTGTGCATGTTCTCAGGGCTGTGCTGCTCTCAGGAGGAGTAGAAGGGCTGCTCAGTAGGACGACTTTTATCTCCTCCTGCTTTAGGTGCTATGCAACTCCAAGAACAGCATCATCAGGGATTGTTTCCTCCTGTCAGAGCTGGACAACAGGAGGAGACCAGAGACTGTGAGTTCTTTAGTCTTAATTCTGAATATCAGCTCAGCTCCCCAGGCCTTGGTTTAATCCCTGATCACTTCCTCAGTCCTGATGGCCATTAACTAAAACACAACATAAACAAAAACACAACAAGTTCTGCCTCAAGCTGAGGACGAGCTTTCCATGGAGCTGCCCAGGGAGGGCCTGGAGTCATTCCAAACCCACCTGGACACATTCCTGTGTGTCACCTGCTTTGGGTGACCCTGCCTTGGTAGGAGGCTGGACTGGGTGATCTCCAGAGGGCCCTTCCCACCCTCTAAATTGTGGGATTCTGGGATTCCTGCGCTTGGTGGATGTTTTTGCTGCCATCCACCCCCGAGAGCTCCCTGGCAGAGGAACAGTGGTGCTGCTGAGACAGCAGCCAGCAAAGTGACATCCCATAACTCATCCCCCCATGGAGCAGGGGGCTCTGAAGGGCTGCCTGCTGTGTCCAGCTGCATGGCCAGGGCTCAGATGCTCCAGCTCAGCACTGACACAACTGACCCCACTCCAGAAACTCCATCAGCTTTTGCTTCCAGGTTTAAGCTGGATGCAGGGAGTCGATTTCCCTTCCTGCAGGGAGGAGTTCCAGAGCTCAGGAGGTCCTTTTGATGCTGTCCTAGGTTGCAACCCAGTTCAAGAACAGCCTGACCAGTCTGATCGAGATCCTGATGTCCAAGGAGCCCTCATACATCCGCTGCATCAAACCCAACGAGAACAAGGAGCCTGGTAAGGCTGGGCCTGAAGGCTCTGCTGAGTCCTAGGGATGGACAGAGGGATTTCTTTGGAGCAGGGTGCAGTGTGTGTATGTTGTGGAGATGTGTTTGTGTTTGAACACCTTGGTTAAGCTGGCAGGAAATTTGAGTCATTGGGGGTAATTGGGGATTTGGCTCCTTCCTGATATTTCCCCAATGCATAGGGATGTGAGTGAGCTTCCCCAGGCAGGACTGACCAGTGGAGGTGTGCTCTTGCTGCAGGGAAGTTTGATGATTTCCTGATCCGACACCAGGTGAAGTACCTGGGGCTGATGGAGCACCTGCGGGTCAGACGCGCCGGCTTCGCCTACCGCCGCAAGTACGAGCTCTTCCTGCAAAGGTGAGGCAGCTGCTTCCCCTCTGGCCAGGTAATCCTGCCCTCCTGAGGGCTGCAGAGAAAGCAGAACTCCGATCCCAGCAGTGACAGCTGTCAGCAGAACCCCTCCTGCTTCTAAAATACCTTTGCCTGCTCTTGTCTGCGCCGTTTTGATCTGCGCTGGCATCTCCTGCCTTGAGTAAAGCAGAAAGCAGAGGGAGTTTCAGGGGTAATTTCAGGAAGGGATTCCTCAAACTTCAGGTTGTTTGCATTAATGTCCTGCTGAACTTTCAGGTACAAATGTCTCTGCCCAGCTACCTGGCCACACTGGCACGGGCCAGCAGCAGAGGGTGTGGAGAGACTCATCAAACACATTGGTTACAAGCCTGAGGAGTACAAATTAGGAAGGTAAATTCCTTGCTCTGCCTGCTCAGTGTTTGCTGTCCTGGATCCTTTGTCCTGTCTGTGACAGGAGCAAGGAGAGAGATAAAACCCCCAGATGCACAAATTTCCTCATTGTTTTTACCCATTTCCGTGGGAGCTTGAATCCAACCTCATTTCTTCTATTTCTGTGTTAGGGCTCCAGCTTCTGCTTCCCTGGGCAGCCCAAGGCAGCTCAGGCTTGGGTGGCATTGCAGCTGTTTGGGGGGCTCTGAGCCTGCTCAGGAAGGGTGGCTCACCATGGATAACCTGCTCCTGATCTCTTTTCCAGAACCAAAATATTCATCCGTTTCCCAAAGACCCTGTTTGCCACGGAAGATGCCTTTGAGTACAGAAAGCACCTGCTGAGTAAGGTTCCAGTTCCCTTGGTCTGGGACCTTCTTCCTGCCTCTGCCTTGGGTGGGGCTTGGAGCAACCTGGGATGGTGGAAGGTGTCCCAGCCCATGGCAGGGAGGGGAATGGAATGGGCTTTAAGGTCTCTCCCAGCCCTGGTCTGCATAGCTCTCAGAATTCAGGGAAAGCTCAGTAAAGTTGCTCCAGGCTGGGGGGAAATCCCTTGAGTTGTGGATATGTGGCTCCTTTGGAGCTCCTCAGTCCCATGAATACTCCCTGTCCGTGCCCAGATGCACCAAGTGCCTTTCCCTCGGGATTGGGATCTCTTCTGTCCCATCCTAGGGGTACCTGTTCCTTGAGAAGCACAACTGAAGGGCCTGGTACCTACAGGGGCTGCTTCTGGTCCCCTCTGTCCCCTGTGCCACGGAGGGCAGGAGCTCAGCTCCTCACCACCCTGAGCCTGCAGGTGCCAGTGATGTCTCTGCCTTCTTTCCAGTTTCAAGACTCCAGGCCAAATACAAAGGATTCCTCGGGAAAAGAGCCTACCAGAAGAAGAGGAAAGCAGGTACGGGGTCTGCAGTGGGGGATTCTCTTAGGGCTGGGGGCTTTTGGGAGGTCCCAAATCTGTGGTGTTTGGGGCTGTTGGGGTGACAGGAGGTGGCAGCTGCACCCAGAGCATTCCCAGAGCTTTCCCAGAGGTTCCTTTAATTCTGTTTGGATCCTCACACCACAAGCTGCTCTTGGCCTCAGCTCTGAGCAGCAGCAGCACCTTCTGTCATGCACTGGGGGCATTTTGGGGTCCCTGGGGGTTGATCCACAGCAGCCTGATGTGAGGTGCAGGCTCAGAGCAGCTTTTTGGGCTGTGGGCAGGGGCAGCAGGAGGCAGAGCAGGGACAAGGGCTGGCCTGGATGCTGAGCCCCACGGCACAGGTGGAACTCGATCCACCGCGGAGAAGAAAAGGTTCCAGCCTTGCTGTTCCCACCAGCTGGTTTTCAGAGCTGCAAAGTGACCAGTTTTAGCTTCTGCTGGGGGGATGTGAAGGCCAAAGCCCAGGAGTGATTCCCTCTTGCAGCAATCAAGCTGGAGGCCTGTTGGAGAGGAGCCCTGGCACGGAGGGCGGCCAAGAAGAGGACGTGGGCAGTGCAGACCATCAGGAAGTAACTGCCCCATCCATATTGCCCAGCCTCAGAATCCCACAATGGTTTGGGTTGGAAGGGACCTCAAAGCCCATCCAGTCCCCCCTCACTGCCCAGGGGACACCTCCCACTATCCCAGGCTGCTCCAAGCCCTGTCCAACCTGGCCTTGGACACTGCCAGGGATCCAGGGGCAGCCAAAGCTTCTCTGGGAACCTGTGCCAGGGCCTCCCCACCCTCACAGGGGAAAATTTAATCCTGATTTTTCTCATGCCACTCCATCCTCTTCATCCTCCCTCTCCACTCCCCTAAGCCCTGAAGCAGAGCTGATTCCTCCTGAACTCCAAAGCACTGTGGTTTGGCCAACAGAAATTGGTAAAAACCTGTTAATATTTACAATATTCTAAAGCTTGAGATTTCCATGGCTGACCCTCAGTGTTAACCAACACCAGTGATCCTTAGCCTGTCCCTCCCCTCCTTTCCATGGATCTCTGGAGGTCATGGGGTATTTTCTGTAGGTTCATAAACGGCTTCATCAATCGGAAGAAGCCCCTCTGTGAAGAGAACAGGGACTTTGTGAGGCTTTCACAGTACCACTACCTGATGAAGCTCCGAGACCACCTCCCAAAAAATGTCTTGGACAAGAGCTGGCTCCGGCCTCCCTCCATCCTGGAAGAGGTGAGGGGTTCTGGAGGCTTTGGGAGAGGTGGAGGTGGGCCCTGTTTGGTGGCCATGTGTGTGCACCTTCTGGGTAGGAGAAAATGATCTGCTGCTGGCTCATCCTCTGCTCAGAGCCTTTGGAAAACCCCAAGATCTGCTGTGTTTGGGTGGGAATGGGTGGAATAGCACAGTGGTTAGTCTTTCCAAGAGAAATGAGGAAGCTCCCTGTTGGTTTAAGCAATAAAAAGGGAAAATGCACTGATAGAAGAGTGAACTCATGAGCCCTAATAAAGATAAAATTAATCCCACGGGGTTCTAGGCTCATGGCACAGGCAGAGCTGTTTGTACAACTCCCCTCCTTTCTTTTTTCCTGGGTTTTTTAATGCAGACATCTGAGATGCTCCAGAAAATCTGCATGAGGAACCTGGTGAGGAAATACTGCCGAGGGCTGACTGCTGAGAGGAAAGTGCAGGTAACAACCCCTGGAATGCAAAGATGGCAGTTCAACCAGGTGTGACCCCTGAGGATCACCTGGCACACAGGCAGCACCCTCTGATCCTGCTGCTCCAATCAGCCCCTCAGGGATAAGAGCAAACTTCTCATCATAGGAGAGCAAACTCCTGGAGCCAGGGGTTTCCTCCAGTGTCCCTCATAAAGGACAGAGCAGACAGGTGGAGCTTAATTTAATGGCATGAAATCTGCTCTCCATATAATTGGAAAAGATCCATAAATATCAAAAATCTGTAGGAATTTCCCAGAATAACCCAAAGCTGCCAAGAGAAATGCAGCCCAATTCCAAGATTCCACGAGCCAGGTGGGCAGTGTGTGAGCAGAAGGATGCCGTGGAGTGGCAGTGTTTGCATGGTCCCTGCTGGTGTTCCCAGTGGGGGAATTCTGGGGGTGAAGGCTGTTCCTTCTCCCATCAGCTGCAGCAGAAGGTGGTGACCAGCGCTGTTTTCAGTGGGAAGAAGGAGGGATACGTGGAGAGCCTCAGCCAGCCCTTCCTGGAGACCCGCCTGAGTGAGTGCAGCAAACCCCTGGAGGCCTCAGCCACGTCCTCCTGGCTCTGTAAATTCCTGCTTGACCAAAGAGACTCTTTTTCCAAGAGAAATTCCCTCCTGGCAGAGGCAGCATCTCCTCCCTGTCACATCGAGTGACATGACATCACTGCTGGATTGTTCTCAAACTGGGGATACTGGGAATGGCAGAATAAACCTGAGCAGAATTCCCTGGGGGCTGGGATGGACGGGCCAGGGTCTGAACCAACAGCCAGACCCAAAACCAGGCAGAAACTCCTGGTGTGGATTTACTTGTCAGGCAGGAAAAGCCACCAAAATTGGGTTTGGGAGCAGCTGGAGGTGACCACCCTGAGTCTGGAAGGGAGCATTCCAAGGGGGAAAAGCCAGTTGGGATGAAGACAGCTGAACCAGCTCTCTGGAGTTTGCTGGGGGGTGGGGAGTGTCTGTCTGGCACCCACACCCAGTTTCTCTTTCTGGTTTGCTCCTCAGAAGAGAATGACCTAAACCCAAAAGTGCTGCAGCTCATCCGTGGGGAGAACATCAAGGTAAGGGAAGGACAGAACTCTTGGAATTGCATTCACTGGAGTCCTGGAGCTAATTGCTCACACAGGGAGTGGTGAAGAGCAGCAGAGCCACCGTTTCCTTGCTTTTAAATTTGAGAAAGGTCACAAAATAATTGAGAAAAATAATTGAAATCATTGAAAAGCTAATTAAAAGTTATTTAAGATTCCTTTTAATGAAAGCTTAAAGAACATTCCTAGCCCTGTCCAGGGCAGGAGCAGAGCTGGAGTGTCCCTGCACTTCCCATGGTTGTGGCATAGAGGAGGATTCTGCCTCCTGAATCCAGATCCCTGTGAGCTGGCATCTGCAGCTCCATGGGCAGAGCTGCTCCTCTCTGAGCTGCTTCCAGTCAGGAAAATCCAAACCCCTGGAGCAGGAGCTTGCAGGAGTGGGGATGCTGATTGCACCTCGTGGTTTTCAGTACGTGACCCCCGTGGTGAAGTACGACAGGAACGGGTTCAAGGCGCGGGAGCGGCTCCTGGTGCTGACCCAGAGCTCAGCCTACGTGGTGGAGATGGCCAAGATCAAACAGAAAATCGAGTATTCCACCCTGAAAGGTACCTCTGGGAGTCACTGTCCAAGGCTGGGTGGGATTGGGAGCAACCTGGGCTAGTGGGACTGGTGGAATGGGATGATCCTAAATGTTCCTTCCAACCCAAACCGTTCCACGATGGTTCTGTGAGTTGTTGTGGGGATTCCTGTCCTGCCAGGCATCCTTTAGGAAGGATGATGTTCTGAAACTTTGTCTTGCAAAGATATTTGAATGATCTGTCCCTCTTTTTCTGGGGGCTGGACAAAGCCTTGAAGGATGATTTTATGAGTAAGAGTTCCTTGAAATGTTTAAATGTAGGAGGACATCACTTTCTGCTGACATTGAGGGGAGAAAAAAATACCCCAAACCTTTCCTACTCTGGTTTGTGGGTATTTTTTAACCCTGGCACTGTTGGAACTACAGTTCAGGGGTAGAATGAATCATTCCCCCTCTTCTGTTACCAAAAACAAGGCACCAGGGAAAGATTTGGGGCAACCAGCTCATGCAGGGGTTTAAATCACCACTATTGGAGTTGTGCTGTGGACAATGGGTGACATAAAGGGACCTTCAGAAGATGTTTTGGAAATACAGATTAATTAATTAATCAAAGTAGGAGCTTTGTGTGTTTTGCTCTAATGGGAATATTCACTCTAAGGAGGGACAGAGCCCTCCTTCAGGGATGTGATTTCCCCTGGGACCATGTGGGGCTGGAGTTGCTCCTCCTGGGGGAAGGAGCTGAGGGTGGTGTGGAGCTGGGTTTGGTAGGTTTTCCTCTAATTTTGGGCTTCTTTTGAAGGGATCTCCACCAGTAACCTGAGCGATGGGATCATGGTCATTCATGTTCCTGAGGACAAGCAGCAGAAGGTAGGAAACTGGGGTGGTGGTTCCTGGGGCTGATGCCTCCAATAGCATCCCATAAACTCCTGGAATGACACAATTCCTGGTGTTCATTCAGTGTGTAATCAGCCAGGCCTTTACATCCCTGCTGTCTCAACATGAAAACTTTCAGTTGGAACCCAACCTGCCAGGGACTGCTGGGGAATGAGAAAATTCCCCCTGGGCCTCCTTTTCTCCAGGCTGAGCTCCCCACAATTCCCTCAGCCCCTCCTGGTGGGGCTGATTCTCCATCCCCTTCTCTGGACACACTCCTTTCTTTTTTTAGACCAAATAAATCCTAAATAATCCCTGGAGAGGGTGTTTAAATTGGTCAATTCTGCCTGGTAGTCATTCCAAAGGAGTTTCTCTGCACCATCAGGTGCTGGGGTGATGCCAGGTGATTTATCCCTCTTTTCTTTGTTTCCAGGGAGATGTGATACTGCAGTGTGAGCACATCTTTGAGACAGTGACCAAGCTCTGCATATTGGCCAACAAGCAAAGCGTCGTTAAAGTGGTGAAGGGAAGGTAAAGAAGGCAGGAAGGTGGATGGGTAGCACTGGGCAGGCTCCATTTTATGGGAAAACCTTTTGGGCCTGGACTAGGTCAGGATTGTTGACATCACCCCAGCAGACAGTGCCCAGAGCTGGACAGGTCTGGTGCAGCAGCATCTCTGTTTTTGTGACTTCCAGAGGCTGCACTCAGAGAAAATGTATTAAAAACCATTCCAATGAGTCCTTTCACCTTGCTAGGGGTGCTGCTCTGCTCTGACAGCTGCTCCTGCCCCACCTGCCTAAACCAAACTTATTTCTAGGTGATTGTATTTTAAACACACTTTTAAAAATTTATTTTCTGATGTGACCTGGGCATGAGGTCGTGGCTTTAGTGGTTCCACAGGGGATCCCATTAGCCTCAGGAAAGCCAGCTGGGAAGCTGTGGGTCACATCAGGACAAATGCTCCTCTCCCAGAAGGATTGAGGAGGCCCAAAATGTGATTCCTCCTCCCAGTGCCAGCCCCGAGCTCCCGGCAGGTGGATGCAGTCCATGTCTCCAACCTCTCTGGGAATTGGAGCTGGCAGGTGAAACCTGCACTGCTGCTCCAGCTTTTCAGCCTGGCCTTTGCATTTCAGCTCTAATTAGATTTGGTGTGCTCAGTGCTTTTCTCCAGGTCAGATCTGCTTAGCTTCCAGTGCTTAATTGCACCAGGAACACTCAAAAGCCTGGGCTGGGCAGCCTTGTTCCATTCATCAACCCCTTGGGCTCGCTGGGATAATGCAATTGTTTAGGAAATTCACCTAAGCTGGAGGCTCTGATCTGCTCCTCTAACGAGATTTGCCCAGGGAACAGAAATAAAGGGGGTTTGGAGTAAAGCCTCTGGTGGGGAGAGCTCTCCAGGGCCATCCTGTGCTTCCAGCCTCCGGTTCCGCGTGGGCTCCGGGAAGGAGGGGACCATGGTGTTCACCGTGGGGCCAGAGCCTCAGGTCTTCAAGGACAAAACTGGACAGCTGACAGTGGTAAGGCCTCAGCTGAGCCCAGGGAGGCACCTGGGGCTTCCTCCTTTGGATCTCCACCTGCAGAGAGCACAGCCCCCCCTTTCCTGGGAGTCCCCTCCCGAAGCAGGAGGTGACAGCCCGTCAGTGTCACCTGCATGAGGTGATCCACGACAGTACTGGGAGCTGCAGTTCCAGGATTGTGCAGGAATTGGCCCAGGGATGGGGGAGCAAGACTCAGAGAATTTAATCTGACCCAAAGTCAATGTGCACCAGCAAAATGAGGCCTCAGAGGATGTTTTCCACCTCCCTCAACCAATTTATGTCTGAAATGGGCTGGGGGATGGAGGGAAGGCACTTCTTGTCACCCCAGCAGGTGCTCTGAGGAGCTGACAACTTCAATGAAGAATTCCAAGTGGAGTTCTCCATCCTGCAGATGAGATGGGGGAAACTGTCTCTATGTACCAATGAGCAGATAGAAACTCCACCACCACCTCTCTCCCCAGGCACCTTGAGGATTCCTGATTTAATGGCTCCTTCCTCTTCTCCTCCCAGGTGTCAACCCCGAGAAAGTCTTGATGAGAACCAGTCCCTGTTCCCTTGGCTGGGAACAGAAAGGAGCCTGCAGGATGAGACCAGCCCTCACATCTCCCCTGGAATCTCTGATGCCACAGGGCTGCTGTGATTTGAGAGTTTGTTTGCATCTTTTAGGCTCTTTTTTTTATAGCTTAAAACTATTCAACTATAGATAAATAAAATCCCTGATGTTGTTGTAACGTTCCCAGAAGGAGCCGCTCGTTACATGGTCACAGGGACATTTATCCCCAAAGTTCCAAGGTAAAATCTCCATCTCTGAGAGGTCAGGAAGGATTAGGACAGAAGCCAAAAGGCTTCTCTAGCTGTACTTTGACTCACTACTCAGGAGCACTGCAAGAAGTGCAGAGCACTGTTAACCCTGGTGTAAAACCAACTTTTCTCAAGGCAGACTGACCAGAGAGAATCCCAACAGCTGGGGCCTCTCCCACAGGAAGGGCTGGGAGGTCAAACTGACATTAATGAGGATGCAGATCTGATGTTTCATCCCAAGAGTTCCTCCAGCCACATAGCCCATGAGGATACTGAGCTCCAAGCAAGTAATAAAGTGACACGCATGTAAATATGAAATATCTTCTAATTTATTGTGTTATATTAAAAAAAAAAAAAACAACAAAAGTACATATTGCAAACATCAACCATAGACTGAAATCCAGCTGAAGCTTGTTCTGTGCAGAAGTCTGGACAGGTGGGAATGATTGTACAGAACAGGAATTTGCTGTTGTCCATGAAACAATTCCATTAAGACTGAAAGGTTCTACCTATGCTTTGCTCTAAGGTGGGATGGGAGCTTGGAGCCTTGCCCAGGTGCTGCTCAGGGGATCCAGACCTGCCCTGGGGAAGTGCAGGAGCTTTGGTGCTACAGGGAGAGAGGTGGGAAGGGGACACCAGGGCTGGTCCCTGGCCCCTCCTTGTGCAGCCCCACCCGTGTCAGGAGCTGGGAGGGGACAAAATCCCTTCCCCAATGGGACTTTCCTCAGCTCCCCAGGCTGTGCTGGCACTGCTGGTGCTGGAGGATGGAAGCAGCCAGCTCTGCTCTCCCTGGCACTGGGAGGCAGGGCAGGATGATCTGAAGAGCTGCTTGTGCCCAGGACACCTGCCCTGAGCCCCAGCTGCACCTGAGAGCTCAGAGTAAAACCACTTAGAGTAACGAGGCTCAGGGCTGAGAGCATTTGTGCAAAGGCATGACCAGGGTGTGGCCAGAGCAAGGACAGGGGCAGCAGGTAAAGGACAAGCCCCAGGACAGCCCAGCTTGGCTGCACCACTCGAGCACCCAGAGGGTGAGCTCAGGAGTGAGTCAAGACACATTCTACCCACAAAATACAGTAACAAAACTGAAATGGAAACTTTAACTCTCCTGGAGTGACTTTGCTAAACCAACAGCTCTACAAAGCACTGTACAAAGATTAAAAACAGCCCTCCCCTGGTTTTTAAGAACTTAGTTTGCATAACCTGAAAGGGAAAAGCCTGAAGCCAGTTAAGGATCTATTTACAGAGAAGTTAATCACGTAGCTGTGACCTGTCAGGTGCTTAGTACTGGTGTCACCTCCTGGGGCTGAGGCTGCTCTGCCCCACAGGACTGGATTTGGTCTGGGGTCTGCAGGTCAGCACAGCCAGGGATGAGCTGGAGAGCAGCTCCCAGCTGGAGTGAGCAGGGTTTGCTGCAGGACTGGTGCTGGTCCCTGGTCCCCCTCTGCTGGGACACAGCCTCCACCCCCAAGGGCTGCTCCACATGCTGAGAAGCCCAGTGACAGCCCAGTGATCACCAGTAAGTGTCCAAGTACACAGTGCTGGAGAAACAGCAATCCAGGACTTCCCTGCCTCACCCTCAGCTCATCCCAGCCCTGAGGGGAGAGGCAGTGGCTCCTTCCCCCTCTGCACTGCTCCAGCCCTAGAGGGTGCTGCAAACATGTTTAAGTACAACTCAAACTGGAAGTCCTGAGGTGTCAGGACAGAGCTGAAGCTGCTGAACCCCAAGGAGACTGTGGGGCTCTCAGTGAACAATCAGCAGCTGCAGGAGACAGAGGAGAGGAGACAAGTGTAACACCCCCACCTGCCACAGCCAGCAGCTGCCTGCAGTGTGGAGAAGTCTTTGGTTACTAGAAAGATGGCCTCAGATTAAATTGAAAATCTTTGAGCTTTACTTGATGATCCAAAACTGTACTGCCAGTTCCTGGTGTGTTTCAGCCTCTACCACCGAGCTCTGTGGAACAGAAGAACGTGGCTGGTGCTGCTGCAGCACCTTTGGTTTTTACACTGTTCCCATGTCCTTAGCAGCCCAGAGCCAGGAGCAGGGATCCTTGGAGCTGCTGCTCCATTGGAGTGTGGCTGTTAAAGCCAGTGCTAAATATTCCAGAGAAAGGGTCAAAAGAAACTCTAGCCCAGGGCAGAGTGCTCTGGTGTCACCCATGGGCGCTGCTGCAGTGCAAGTTTAACACTTCCTACCTCAGGTTTCTCTCCCTCCCAGGACTGGTGACCTGAACTGTCACAGCTGTGGCTCTGCTCAGCCCTATGGAATGACAACCCACCTCCCACCACTGCTGTCACTTGACTCCACAACAGGCAACAGGAGACAAGGAGGTAGATAAAATATTCATTGAAAGAGAGAAGCACTCGTAGAAAACCACAGTGCAGTGGCCTTCTCCATGCTCTGCCCTTCCACACACAGCTGCCATGGCTGGGAGGACTTGGAACAGCCTCAGGATGAAGTCAAACAGGGAACATCTGCCTCTGGGTCACTGCCTGCTTCTGTTTCCCCTCACTCAGAGCAAGGCAAATGCTCCTGGATCAGCTCCAGAAGGGAACCAGGGCTGCTGCCCCCCAACACCCCCAGCATGGGGGGATTGAACCTGCCGTGACTCCTGGTACCTGGGAGCTGCTGGAAACCAACCCCCCAGCTGAGATCCAGGCTCAGGCAGAAGCTCTAAGCACTGACCAGTACCAACTCCACTCCTAGGGAAAGCAACCGTGGACAGTTTGCTCCTGATTCTCCTCCCTTGGGAGGAATTTTAACCTTAAACTGTGGGGATAAAACAGGGATGGATGTCCCCAGCTCAGTGCTGCAGAAGCTCCACTGAACCCTTGGAGGAGCAGTTCCTGAGAGCTGTGGGGAACCTGAGGGAGCAGCCCCTGCTCCCTCCCACTGCTCTGAGGGAACCCTCTGCCCGCAGCACTCCAGGAATCTCATCAGCCTGTGCTATTTGTTCTCTGGGGAGTCACCCAAGGCACTCCCAAGCTCACTCCCAGGAGCCAGGGATCTGCGCAGCAGCCCTGGGTCCAGGTCCCTGCCTTTCCCCACAGCCCAAGAGAGTCAGGGAGTGCCTGGAGGGAAGGAGGGTGGCTGGCTGACCATTTGTTTGTTGGTTTGGTTTTAAAGTGCAGTATCATTACCAAAGTCACAGGAAGCCAGTCCTCCTCCTCTCCAGCACAAAACAGCAACGACAAGAGTGCTAAAAATTCTGGGCATTTCTCCAGCTGCTCAACAGGCCCTTCCAGGCTGCCCAGTAACCTCGTGGATCCTTGCCCTACAACTACCGCATTTAAATACCCCAATTAACCTAGAGTTTGTTACAAATCCCAATTTACAGACTGTGCTGGACAGGAGTTGCACTGCCTGGTCCTGCTGCAGGACAGCCCCTTCCCCAGAGCTGAGGGGGTCCCCAGGCTCACTGGTGCAGGTGGGCCCTGTCATCGGGGCGCTTGATGTGGATCCTCCGCACGCGCTCGATGCGCTCCCGCTCCTCGTCCTCCTCCAGGTGGTGGGAGCGCCCTGCAGCCCCTCCCGTGGCTTCCAGGAGGGCATTGTCCGGCCCCCTCCCATCCTGGGATTCGTACAGAAGAATGTTCAGGGTCTCCTCGTAAATTCGGGCTTCTGGGAACTCCACCTGGCAGGCAGGGAAGAGAAGGTCACTCACTGCAGGCACCAGGTTACCTCGGTTTGGATTCCTGGCACCCGGCGTTACAATTCCTTAACTGCACCCCAGCCACAGAAATCCTTTCAGGCACAGCCCTTTCTATTCCATTTTTTGCTTCCAGCTTTTGAGTCCAACAGCAAGTTGGGTTTTTACCAGAACCAGGCAGATCTCTCCTGGGAAAGGAAAGAATGCAGGGAAGGCATGCTATTGCTGGATCCCTCCTTACATAGGGGTGTAGAGCCAGAGAATGGTTTGCCTTGGGAGGGACCTTAAAGATCATTTAGTTCCAGTACTTGCAACTCCCAAACCCAAATGTGGTTAAATGCACCAGTTTGTCTGAAGATAGAGCTGGACTGAACATGATGGATACCACAGTGTATTATGGAATACCACAGGGCTTTATGGAATATCCCAACTGCCCAGCGCAGGCAGCTCCTGCTGTGCCCCCAGGCTGAGCTCCAGCTGCTGCCCCACTCTCAATGCACTGATTACCCTCCAGAGGTGCTGAACGATGACAAAGTGCCAGCCTGTTCAGCTGCCAGGCTGGAGCATTCCCAGTTTTCCTGTACCTTGGTCTGCTTCTTCTCGGTGGCATAAACGATGGAGGTGCAGCAGACCTCGGCGATCTTGCGGCCCTGCCCGTAGAAGGACCAGCAGCAGATCTCATCCCCAATGACATCCTTGATGAAGAGCACCCTCCCATTGAACCTCAGGGACAGCTTGTCAAAGAGCTCAATGTTCTTCAGCATGTTGTCATCAGAGTTGCTGTGGGAATGGAGGCAGCAGCAGGAATTTACAGAGCACATGGAAAGAGTGGGAGCAGTGAATACTGACAGCTCTGAGATCCCAGATTCCTGTGTCACAGAATCCCAGGGTGGTTTGGGTTGGAGGGACCTTAAAGTCCACCCAGTGCCACCCTGTGACATGGGCAGGGGCACCTTCCACTAGCCCAGGTTGCTCCAAGCCCCATCCAGCCTGGCCTTGGACACTTCCAGGGATGGGGCAAACCAAAGAAATTAATTATTATTATTTCACTACTATAGGCAGGAAAACCTGAAGCAGCAGCAATACAACAGCAACAGCCCTGTGAACAACTGTCCAAGGCCATTTCACCCAGGTAGAAAATCCTATCAGCCAAATCAAAGGAATCCTGAGCTCAGCTCAACAGTACCCAACCCTGGATGGGTACTGTTATGTCATGAAACTTATAAGGGAATAAGGGAAAGAGGACAAGGCCCCCAGTTTGATGATTTCACCACTCAGTGAGCTCCCTGTGTTCAACTACCACACTGCAGTCCATGGGAATGCAAACAACACTTGGCCAGGAGCCTCTGCCAGCTGCACCTAAGGATTAGAGGAACTCCCCTGGCACAGAAATAGCACAGGCTCCTTCCATGGATGGCAGCACACTGCCTTCTGATTCCAGGTTGAAATTAATTGGGAAAAACTGGAGTGCCTGCCAACACCAATCTGTCATTGGGTCTGGGGGAAGAAAAAGGAAACTTTTATAGTTGATTTTAGTCTATGAAAAACTTCCAGCAATTCCAGCTGAAATCACTTACCTGGTGTAGGAATATTTGTTGTTGCTTCTGTTATAGAGCAGCTTCACTGCTGGCTGTAAGAAACAAAGCACAGATGAGTTCCAGGGAGCACAGCCTGAGCTGGAACCTCAGCTCAGCCCAAGGCCCCACAGAGAAGCTGCAATGACAAATTCCCAGTGGGATTTCAGTGGTGTTACTGCTGTTGCTGCAAACCTGTGATGCACAGGTTGGCAATGGGGCTGCAATCTCTCCTGACCCCTTCTCGAACTGGATCCCCATCTATTCTTATCTTCACTCTGTCTTATCAGCACCCCCTGCTATGTGCAGGAACGCTTTCCACTATCCCAGGTTGCTCCAAGCCCTGTCCAACCTGGCCTTGGACAATTCCACGGATCCAGGGGCAGCCACAGCTTCTCTGGGCACTCTGTGCCAGGGCCTCCCCACCCTCACAGGGAAGAATTTTTTCATAACACCCCATCTAACCCTGCCCTCCTTCAGCCTCAAGGCATCACCCCTTATCCTGTCACTCCATCCCTTGTCCAGCACTCCAGCTCTCTTGGACCCCTTTAGGCACTTGAAGGAGCTCTGAGGTCTCCCCAAAGTCTTCTCCTCTCCAGGCTGGACACCCCAACTCTCCCCACGGCACATCCCAGTCTCTCTCACCTTGTTGGAGGTTGCAATCAGCTTCTGCTCCTCCTTGGAGGAGGTGATCACCGGAACCTTGCAGAAGGGCTCGTACGTGTCCTTGTTCTGTGGGAACAAGAATCAAACAGCAGCTGAGTGACACCAGCTCCCAGGGCACACCCACATTTCCTGGGAATGATCTCTGCTGCCCAGTTCAACAGCAGAATCTGGAATGGGGCTTCTCTCAGACAGGACATCAGTGACAGTAGCATCAAACCCAAGATGGGAACCTCAGAGCATAACAAAGAACATGAAAGGACTCCCAGCAGCTCTGGGAAGAAGCTGGTTCTCCTAGATGTGACCAGACTCCAGCAGATGATAACATCAACTACTCCCATTTCCATCCCAGCCTCCAAAATCACCACATGAAGACCAGGAGAAAATCCTGCTCTGCCCAGATGCTGCTGCCCACCCCCAGCTGCCCCTGAGCCCCGTGCCCACCTGCAGGGCTGCCTGGCATTCATCCACCAGCCCCTGCACCAGGTAGTACTTGGCCTCAGCCAGCAGCTCCTCGATCTCCCGGCGGCTCTCCGGGAGCGGCACGGCCCCGTCCCGCAGGTAGTTCAGGATTGTCCCAAAGTGCTTCCCACAGCGGTCGATCAGGATCCAGCCTGGGGACACAGGAAGGTCACAGGAAGGACAAGCTGAGATGAATGTGGCAAAAGGCCTTGGCAGAGCAAACTGGTGAAGGACATGATGGAATTGGGAGTGTGAGGATGGAATGGGGAATGTGAGCAGAGAGTGCAGCTGGAGCTTGGGACCGTGGTGGGAGGAGAATCGTGGAATGGTTTGGGCTAGAAGGGAACTTAAAGCCCATCCAGTCCCACCTCTGCCATGGGCAGGGACACCTTCCACTATCCCAGGTTGTTCCAAACCCCAAGGCAACCTGGCCTTGGACACTTCCAGGGATGGGGCAGCCCCGGGCCTCAGCACTCTCACAGGGAAGAATTTCTTCCCAATATCCCACCTAACCTTGCCTCTGACAGTGGGAACCCATTCCCCCTTGTCTTGTCCCTCCATGCCCTTGCCCAAAGCCTCTCCTCCAGCTCTCCCAAAGCCCCTTTAGGAACTGCAAAGTGCTCCAAGGTCTCCCTGGAGCCTTCTCTTCTCCAGGAAAGAAAAGAGCTACAACCAGAGCTGTGGGTGCAGGATCCACATTTCACCTCTCACTGCTGGGATCAGGCTGGACCCTGGAAAAGTCAGGCAGTGCCAAGGCTGGAGTTTCCCTGAGTGAACAGATGGCCACTCTCACAGGCTGAGGCTCAGGAATGCAGCGAGGAAACGCTTGTGGGGAAGGAGTCATATTTTGGACAAATAAGGAAAGTAGGTTAAAGCAGCCCCTGTGTGCTCTGCATGAATGGAATTACGAGGAAAAGTCTGAACATTTGGTTCATTCTGGGGAGGGAACACAGCCCTTTCTGAGGGAAAAGGAGACACTCTGCAGCAGCTCACTCCAGGCTTCCCAGCTCCCTCATTCCTGCTGTCCACAGACAACACAAAGTGTGCTCCAAGTGTGATTTTACAGGCTGGAACAACAAACTAGAGAAAGAAATGATGGAACAAAGGACTGATCCAGACTAATGGCTAATCCAACTAGAGCAGAAAAAAAGCCCATATGGTAGTGCAGACTATGGAAAGCAATTTTAGTGGGAGCTTTAGTGGAAGGTGTCTCTGCCCATGGCAGGGGTGGAACAAGGTGAGCTTTAAAGTCCTTTCCTACCCAAACCATTCTGGGATTCTGTGATAAAGAGGAAGCACAAGCCATGGAAATAAACCAGGACATCCATATTCCCCAAATGCAGCTCCTTCCCAAGCTCACTGGAGCACATAGGAAGGTAAAGGGCCAGCTGAGAGCAGAATTACCATCCCCAAACTCCTCTTTGATTCCTCATAGGCTGCAAAAATCTGCTGCAACTTCATGTTTACAGATGGTGAAACTGAAGCAGAGTTGCTCATTTTCATGTGGGGATGAGAAAACACTTCCAACAGCATTGCAAAATCAGAGTGATCACTAGAAGAGCTTTAAAAACCCTTCTGCTTCCCCCAAACAGCCCAAAGGAGATGAGTCACAGGGAAGTGACCCTGGTGCCACTCGGCCACAGCAGAGCCAACAAGTGGGCTGAAGTCTTTTGGAGTCATTGTTTTAATTGCAGTGTTCCAAAAACATCCTGTGATCCATTTAGGAAGGGATACAGAATCCATGGGCTGTATGGAACACAGAATCATGGAATTGTTTAGCTTGGAAGGGAACCTAAAGTTTATCCAGTTCCAATCCCTTGCCATAGGCAGAGCCACCTTCCACTATCACAGGCTGCTCCAAGTCCTGGCCTTGGACACTTCCAGGGATGGGACAGCCCCAGCTGCTCTGGGAATTCTATCCCAGCCTCTCACCACCCTCACAAGGTGGGTTTCTTCCCAATATCCCACCTATTCCTGCCCTCTGGCAATCTGAAGCCATCCCCACTTGTCCTGTAACTCCAGGCCCTTGCAAATAGTCCTTTCCCACCTTTCTGTCAGCTCCTTCCCTTCTCCAGACTGAACAATCCCAGCCTTTCCTCCCAGCACAGCTGCTCCATCCCTCTGATCATCCTGGTGTCTCCTTTGGACTCTCTCCAGCTCCTCCCTGTGCTGGACCCCAGGGCTGGGGCAGCTCTGCAGGTGGGGTCTCACCTGGGAAGAGGGGCAGAGCACCCCCCCCCCCCCCCCCACTGCCTTTGTCCATGGACACATCACACCTTTAGAAATCCATCTTTGTCTTACAGGAATTCTCAGGGAGAGGATCCAAACACTGCAGCTGAAAACAGATATTTTCCAACCAAGCCCTGGCAGGTGAAACAGGAGCCTGACACTGGACACTGCCTAAGGCTCCACTCTCTTAGCAGCAGCTGGACCAGGAACAGCTTCCCCATCAACAGCAGCAGGGAGTCAGGGAAAAAAAGAGAATTGGAAATAGGTGGATGCACCTGGAAAACTCACATCCTTCTCCCTGCTCATTACCATCCAAAGAAAATGTTCCAAATATGCTGATTTGCTACAGTTCATCAATAATTTCTAAGCTGAAAACAATCATCTGCCACCCACAGCCAGAGAAGCCCAGACTGTTCTCCTCCAGCCTGAGGAGCAGCAGGTTGGAATTGCTCAGCTGGGAGGAGGAGCTGGGATCTGAATCCCAGACACAGAGCAGGACCCAAATTCCAGACTGGTTAAACCCAACTCCTTCCAGTTGCTCCTCAAGCCTGGCTTCTTTTCCTAAGAAACATCTTGTTTGGTGCCAGGTTTTGGGTGGGACCAATTAGGAGGATTTTGAAGAATTCCAGATAAAAAGTGTTTCCTTTAGCAGCCCCAGTGCTATTGTCCCAGTTTCCAGGCAAGGGGAGATAAAGCAAGAACTGCTGCAATGGGAGTGTCTGTGTTACAACATACAGGAAGTATCAAATTCCTCTCAAAACACAAACTGGTTCCATGGAACAATCCCACACACACACTGTGGGAGTCACAGCAAAACAAACTTGGGATTTTACATCCCAAACGTGGTATTTTAGTGGGAGAAACTCCAGTTATCCTCAGATTTGGGGTGCAAACAGCACCTGCACTTCCAGAGCCTCTGAGCCCTGGGAATGGGATGTCCCAACCCTCCTGTACCTGCCCAGGACACTGAGATCAGGCCAGGGTGAGTTTCCAAAATGAATTTGGAATTTCCAATCCATTTCTAACCACAGGAAGTCTGGAATTATCAAATTCAGCACAGCAGCTTCAGGGAGGGACAGGAAGATCCACCCCAAGTTTAGCAAAGGGAGAATGCTCACAACATTTCCACTCCTCCAGTGTTCCCAGTCAAGGTGTTGATTCCCATTTGACAGGGGTTTTCCCAAACTGGACCCAGTGTTGATTCCCATTTGACTTTTTTCCAAATTTGACCCACAGACTGACTTTTTCAATGCAACCTCCATGGTCTGTATCCAGGATAAGTACCCCAGAGACCCTTTGATCCAAATCACAGCATCCACATTCCTGCTTTATCCTGGCCTGGGATTACACCTGGAACAACACAGCTTTGTTTTCCCCAGCTTAAATATAAAGGCTTCTGGCTAAACCAGGAATAGTCAGCTAATCAGGCTGCATTTTTACATTTTTTCCCTTCAAATCCACTTCCTTTTATCTCAGGAAAGCTTATCATAAACCTCTAAACAGACTATTTTAAAGCACTCAAAACTCAGTCCACCCTGTACTATATTTTCTCTATTTTCAGCAAATTCAAACAAAATTTTCAAATAATAATTAACTAATCCCAAGGGAGGTGTTTGAACCTCCAGGCTCGGCTTTGCAGAGGCTGCAGTTAAAGACAAAGGTTCTTAAATATTGTTATGGGTAAAACATCAGAGTGAAAATAAAACTGAGCTTCCAATTAAACTCTGGCACACCCATAATGTGGGAAGGTGGAGATAAAATTCCAAATTTTCTGAAAATTCTGCAACTGGTTCTGTTTTAGGGAAATCAGCTGTCAACAGTCCCACAAGAAAATTGTTTCATTTTAAAAAATCAGCTTTAAATAATTTATACCTATATTCAGAGCATGTTTTATATTGTATTTATAAGAAGAGGGAATGGCATTCTGACCTTCCAAGAGGACACACAAGTCCCAACTCAAAGATTCCTAATCACTATTCCCACCTTTTTCCATGGGCTTCAGAGCTTTAGTGTCAGTATTCTGAAAGGAAAAGATGCTCCAGGTGTCACCTGGGCCTGACAGGACCTTTGACACTTCTTAGTGTCCTTCTGCTCTTCAGGCAACCACTCAGGTCATCCTTGTCTTTTGTTCCACATTTTTCCCAGCTGTATAATCATGGAACAACAGCATGGTTTGGGTTGGGAGATTGAAGATTATTTAGTCCTTGAAGATTATTTAGTCCACTCCTTGTCATGGGCAGGGACACCTCCCACTATCCCAGGTTGCTCCAAGCCCTGTCCAACCTGGCTTGGACACCTCCAGGGATGGGGCAGCCACAGCTGCTTTGGGCACCCTGTACAAGGGCCTCAGCACCCTCACAGGGACAGATTTCACCCCAATATCTAATCCAAACCTATTCTCTTGTCCCACCACTCCAGGGCCTTTTAAATATTCTCTCTCTGTGGTTCTTGTGGCTCCTTCAGGCACTGGAAGGCCACAATTAGGTCACCCCAAACCTGCCTTTTGTCCAGGCTGAACAATCCCAACCCTCCCTTGCAGGAGAGATCCTCCATCCTTCCAACCTTACAAACAGAAATTCCTCTGACCTTCCCATGACCCCTGTGACTTTCCCTGCCCAGGAAGGACGCGGAGGACAGCGGGAACATCCCAATCCTTACCTTCACTGTCCGTGAGCACCTCCATGCGCCCGCTGAACATGGCCTTGAGCATGGTGTCCTGCTTGGTCAGGGTCTGCATGGTGGTGTAGTACAGGGCCCCCCCCACGTTCAGCTTCACGTACTTGGAGCTGGGGCTGCTCCCCTTGAAGGATGTCGTGCGCGTCGCGGCCGCCGGCACTGCTGAGCTCACCACGCTCTCTCCCGACATCTCTTCCTGCAAGGAAGGGAGTTCCAGCTCAAGGAAGGACCTCCCAGCTCAAGGAAGGAGTTCTCAGCTCAAGGAAGGAGGTCCCACTTCAAGGGTGCAACTTCCAGCTCAAGGGAGCAGCTCCCAGCTCAAGGAAGGACTTCCCAGCTCAAGGAAGGAGGTCTCACTTCAAGAGTACAATTTCTAGCTCAAGGGAGCAGTTCCCAGCTCAAGGAAGGACTTTCCAGTCAAGGAAGCAGCTCCCAGCTCAAGGAAGGACTTTCCAGTTCAAGGAAGGACTTCCCAGCTCAAAGGAGCAGTTCCCAACTCAAGGAAGAACTTCCCAGCTCAAGGGAGCAGCCCCCAGCTCAACGGAGAACTTCCTAGCTCAAGAGAGGAGCTCCCAGCTCAAGAGAGGAGCTCCCAGCTCAAGAGAGGAGTTCCCAGCTCAAGGAAGGACCTCCCAGCTCAAGGAAGGAGATCTCACTTCAAGAGTACAATTTCCAGCTCAAGGGTGCAGCTCCCAGCTCAAGGAAGGACTTCCCAGCTCAAGGAAGGAGGTCCCACTTCAAGAGTGCAATTTACAGCTCAAGGGAGCAGTTCCCAGCTCAAGGAAAAACTTTCCAGTTCAAATAAGGACTTCCCAGCTCAAAGGAGCAGTTCCCAGCTCAAGGAAGGACCTCCCAGCTCAAGGGAGCAGTTCCCACCCTGGCAGTGTGACACCCCTGTTCCCACCGTGTGTTTCACACCTCGGCTCCTCCCCTGGCTCTCTGTGTGAAGTTCTTAAGTGTTTTAAATGTTTCAGGAACTGAAGGACACTCGTGGACACAGCCCCCGTTTTTTTCCCGGGGAAAAGCCCTGGGAATGCTGAGCTGGGTTTTGCACTGCAAAGCCAATGCTTTCCCACAACAATTGCTTTCATTTCTTACACAACTCCACAGCTTAAAGCTCTTACTCCATCAATAATCTGGGACAGAATTGGGCAATTCCCAACACACACACGTGGAGCAGATGATTCCTGCGAGTCCAAATGCAGAAATCAACAGATTCCCAAGTGCTAAAATACAGAATATCTGCAGGTTTTCAAGGCTTTTTCCCTTGGAGCAAACAGGGAGAGCACACAGGAGCTTTTCCTGCTCTTCCCTGCCCTCCCACACTGCTCAGAGCACCAAAATCCAGCCGGACACAGCAGCCTCAGCCACATTCCTGTCACCTACTTGTCACTGAGGTCACACTGGCACAGGAGGCTCAGCACCACAAATGCCCCCAGAGCCGATAAACCCTTAATCACTTGGAGCCTCCTTCCCCCAGGATGGGACAGGGTGGGATAATTAACCCCCTCCATCCCTGCTCCTCCAGCTCCCACGGCTGCGGGATGAGCCAAACCGAAGGAATTTTGCTTCACTAACATGAAACTCCCAAAGGAGCCGGAGTTGTGAGGCACAGGAGAGGGAGCAGGGATGGCCTAGAGATGATCCCATCATCTCCGGGATGCACAGACAGCAACCTCAGCTCATGTCCCAGCTCACTCCGCTACCAGAACACCCCAGCCTGGGCAGGAATGGGCTTGGGGCTCCAGATCGATCCCACCGCTGAGAGACCCCAAACCGCAGCCCTGCCGTCCCCAAACCACGCTGGGGACGGGACGGGAAACACGCAAACCGTACGGTGACAGGGATCAGACTGCCTCCGGGAACTGCCACAATCAACACCCGCACTGCTCCGGGGGCCGCACCCCCAAATCCTCATCCCGATCCCCCCGCCCCAGGGCAGCGGCGCCCGCTCGCACCCCCGGGCTGGACCGCTACCCGCAATCCCCGGCCCCTCTGCCTCCCTCAGCCCCCCTCCCACGGCTCAAAGCCCCCCTGAGACCCCCGGCCCAGAGTCCCTTAACCCCCGCCGGGAGCCGGAGCCCCCTCAGCTCCCCCTGCCCCGCCGAGGCCCCGCAGCCCCTCACACCCCCCTCCCCATTCCCCCGCCCCGATCAGCCCCTCACCCCTCCAGCCCCTCCTCCCCCGCGAGGACCAGAAGCCATCCCCGCCCTGCGGGCCCGTCCCCCGCGCCCCGCGCCGCCCTTTCCCCCTCACCATGAACGGACCGAGCCCCTCGGACCGAGCGAGCGGGAGCGCCGGGCGGGGAACTTCCGCCCCTTGCCGAGCTTCCGGCGCCGCCCGGGTGCGCCCCCAAACCCGTCCGATGGCCCGCCAGGCCCTCCCGGCCGCTGCCGCGCCGCGCTGCCGCCTCACGGGCTCGGCCCGGCCCGGTTCGGCCCGGCTCGGTTCGACCTTCCCGGTATCACCGGGACGCAGGGCCGGCTGTTCTCCCTGCGCCGAGCCGGTGAGCGGGCCGGCGGAACGGCAGCGGCGGGGAGGGTTGGCGGCCGGACGGGGAGCGCGGACACGGGGGCGAGGAGGGGGCTGCGGCCGCGGCCTGGGCGGGGGAACCGGGACGGACCGGGGGGTTCCGGGGCCGCTCGGCCCGGCCCGCCCGGCCCGGTGTCCGCCGGGACGAGGGTGAGCGCCTGGGGGCTGCGGGGAGGCTGCCGGCAGCGGCAGGGCCCGGCGGGGGGAGCGGCGCGGTGGGAGCCTGGGCCCGGGGAGCTGGGGGTGCAAACGGGGGCTGCGGGAGGGATGCGGGGGCTGTCAGAGGGGCTGAGCGGGTCTGTGGCGGTGAATCCTGGGAGCTGAAGCCCAGCTCGAGGACTGTGGGTGGCTCTCGGGTCCTACTCGGGGGTGGCACCTGCTCCGGTCGCCGGCGGCCCGAGTCGCTTTGTCCTTCCGTGCTGTCACACACGGAGTTGTCCGTCCCCCCCGGCTGCCTGTGCTGGTGACCGCCGCCGAGCCGCGGTGCTGCTTCTCCTCCCACCTACCGTTTTCCTTGCGGGTGCAGGGAGGGGTGAATCGGGTCCAAAGGACTCGGGACTGCGGAGGGAAAGTCTAAGTCCCCAAATGAGCCGCAGGGAATGTGCTTGTCCATGCAGGAGCTGCCCGAAGCCTCTGGATGGGGATCATGTGCGTGTGTGAATGAGCATCACGCGCTTCCCTTGAAGAAGTGACCCCTCAGGTGAGTTCTTTGTTGCCGTTTGTAAAAGTCTGGTTGGCCCTGGGTGTTTTATCTGGTGAATGGCAATAAATCAGTGTCCCTTGTGCCCTTTGCCTCCTGTCCCTGGCCGGGGAGTTGTTCTTATCTGTTACCAAGGAAAGAATAGAGGCTGGAGAGGGGAGGTGGAGCACAGTGTCAAAACCACTGATTTGTTTATTTTTCCACTTAAAATCTCCCAGCCTGCAGCAGGCTGTGGGCTGTGCTGGAAGGATTCCCTGCCAGTGTTTTTGTGTCCCTGCTGCAGCCCCGTGACAGCCACTGGGGTTTTTTTCATCCCGCTTTTCCCTCTGCTGTCACTTTCTCCCCTCCCCTGCAGGGAGCCAAGAACCGCCCTTCTGTGAGTGCTTTTCCCACTCTGCTTTGGTTTTCCAGGTGTTTGCTGTGAGGATCCTTTGCCCCCTCCAGCCATGTTCAGTGCCAGCCAATCCTCCAGGGCACAGTTCCTGGACAAGGCGCGGCAGGCGCGGGAGGAGCGGCGGGAGCTGAAGGAGAGGGAGAGAGCAGCAGTGCAGCTCCAGGCTCTGGTCAGGAGGTTTCTGTGTCGCTGTCGCCTGCAGAGGGACATCAGGTGTGTGGGGTTCATGGCATCATGCGATATGTTGGCTTGGAAGGGTCCTTAAAGCTCATCTCATTCCAAAACCCTTGCTGCTTTTCACTAGCTCACGTTGCTCCAAGCTGGGCTTGGACATTTCCAGGGATGAGGCAGCCACAGCTTCTTCCACCCTCACAGGGAAGGATTTCTTCCCAGTATCCAATCTAACCCTGTGCTGTGTCAGTTTGAGTCCATTCCCCTTTTTCCTGTCATTCCAGACCGTTGTAAAAAGTTTCTCTCCATCTTCCTGGTGGGGCCCTTCAGGGAAGGAATTCTTTGTTCTGTGATTGCTTTTTAACTCCTTGTTTTTCCCTCTTTGCTAGGAGAGAGGTGGAGGATTTCTTTGGGACAAATGAATGTGGCTCAAGTAAAAGAAGTGCCCTGTCTGTGTTCAGGATTGCCAGGAAGCTGCTGTTTGTGTTCAATCCCAAGGAGGACAAGGAGGTGAGGACACTGCCCTGACATCCTGCCATGCTTTGGGGGACAGGTTAAATATGTTTAATTCCTTACCCAGTGATCTTGCAATATATTTTGCCTTCAGCATTGTTTTCTCTGACTCCTGGCCCTTCTTGAAGGATTAAAACAGGAGAAGCTTTGAATTTTTCAGCAGTTGTTCTGAATTTGGGACATCCTTCATCCTTTAATGGATATTTTTCCCAGTGACTGTGCCAGCTGCAGGAGCTGAGCAGTGCCTGGGGATTTTGGCACACCCCAGTTCCCCAGGCAGGTACATTGGGACAGCTCCCAGAGATCTGTGCTGGCACAGGGAAGGCTGTTTGTCCCCCAGCAGCTTTTCACATCATGCCCTGAACTTGTGGGTTCAGAGTGAAGCCCTGAAATGATGATCCCAGGAGGCTGTGAGGGCTGACTGGAAGGAAACCAGCTGGAAGATGGAAAGCTGTGTTCCAATGGCAGCAGCAGTGAGGGATTTTTTAATCTCTGTCCCATGGAAATCTGTGCTCAAATGCAGTTTTCTGTAGGTACAGCACCCCCAAAAAGCTCCCAAAAAGGAGGGAATCCTGCACAGCAGCAGCAGTGTGATGTGTGTGCTCCCAGGGAAGGAGCCATCAGGATTCCTGTAGGGAATGTTCTGGGAACTTTTGCTGATTTGAGACAGAGAGATCTCCCTCCCTCTGCTGAGCTGTTCTTGTGCTTTTCCAGCCCTTCCTGTAGTTAAACTAATCCCACCTTTGGATTTTCCCAGAGGTTTGAAAAGCTGTGCCGTTGTATCCTGAACAGCATGGATGTGGAGAACGAGCCCAAGGTCAGCAGGGGGGTTTGGTTTGGAGTGGGGAGGACTTGGTGGTTGTTTTTCACTCTCTGTGTGGGGATTCACTTTGCTAATGTGTAATTTTAAGCTTTCAGAAGCCCCTGAGCACTGTGGAGATTCCACAGGGAAAGTCTGGACAAGTCCTCTAGTATTCCTGGGATATTTTTATTCTGTGCAGCCATGGGAGTTGAAGGACACTTGGTTTCTGGGGTGGGTGCTGTGGGAATTTGAGGAGAGGAGCATCTTGGTCCCACTGCTGGGTTCAGTCCCCAAACTCTGCCCAGCATAGCGCAAACTCTGATCCCTGTGTGCATTCCCCCCTTGCTCAGGTGTGGTACGTGTCACTGGCACTCTCCAAGGACCTCACACTCCTCTGGATCAAACAGATCAAAGACATCCTGTGGTTTTGCTGTGAATTCCTCAAGCAGCTCAAGGTAAGGGCTGTTCTTGTGTTTTCTCTCCCTGCATTTGGCACGAGGCTCAGTGGATTTGTTAACTCTGCTGTTTTGTTATCCCAGCCTGACATCCTGCAGGACTCCAGGCTGGTGAACTTGCATCTCACAATGCTGGTCACCTTCACAGACACCTCCACCTGGAAAATCCTCCGTGGAAAAGGTTGGTGCATCCAGGTCTTTGGGCCCCTGATTTGGGACTTGGTGTTAAAATCTACTGAATGCTCTGGCACAAGTTCCAGAAGCTGTGGCTGCTCCATCCCTGGAAGTGTCCAAGGCCAGCTTGGAGAGGGTTTGTAGCAACCTGGGATAGTGGGAGGTGTCCCTGCCCATGGCAGGGGTTTGGGATGGGATGATCCTTAACATTCCTTCCATCCCAAATTGTTCTGGGATTCTGTTTCTGCACCTTGGTTGCCACAAGGATTCATTCTGCTCCTGTGTTTGCCCAAAACAAGGATTCCCTTAGGATTACACTCTTCCCCTTGGGATTAGGCTGTTTCCCTTAGGACACCAACAGTTGTTACAGCATTTTTAAAATATTCCAGATACCCTCACACATGAAGTGTTCAGAGGATAAGGGAGTGTGCTCTTAGCTCTGGGATTTTGTGGGAAATAGGTGTAGAAAAGGCAGACAGGTAGTGGGAGGAAATGAGACTCTTAGAGCCTAAACATTACAGTGTGAAATGCTGGCAGAGTGATGGGTTTGTGTAGAAGGACAAGGACTTTGGGCCAGGAGGGCTTGGTCAGTGACAAACCTTCCTGTGGGAGATTCAGAGTGGGGCTGTGGTGCTGTGGGAGTGACATCAGTGCTTTAACCCAAAGGTGAGACCCTGAGACCTGCCATGAACCACATCTGTGCCAACATCATGGGCCACCTGAACCAGAAGGGCTTCTACTCCGTGCTGCAGGTCAGTCTGAGCTGCCACAGTCCCAGCTTCACCCAAACCAGCCCCAGCCCTGCCTGTGCCCCTCTCCTGAGGAGCAGTTTGGGTCTGTGCTGGGGTCTCAGGGATGAGCTGCTGGTGATTTGTGCATGATTATATTTTTCTCAAGCAAAGCAAAAATCTCTCAAGTTTCTCAAGTAAAGTTCTCTCAAGTGCTTCTCAAGTAAAGCAGTGTCCTCACCTGAGATCAAATCCACCCTTCCCCTTCTGCTGAACCTAAATCCTGCTCAATCACCTCATCATGAGATGGACAGGGACAAGTCCTACATAATTTTTCCAGACTTTGCAGCTGCCACATTGTATTGGTTGGGTTTGTTTGCTGCTCTGCTGGGAAAAGGAACTGATGTAATGAATCTTTTAAATAAGAATTACATTACCAAACTCTGAGTCTTGCCTGTTAATTTTTAAAGCCTGTGAGCACAGGTTCTAGGGAAGGAAGTCCTGCAGAGTGTCTGATTTCATTGCAGTATCTCTCTTCTGCCATTATTAACCTGAAGCCCTTCTAGTTCTGCCAAACATCTTGTAAGAACTGGATTTTAGGCTGCTCTGATGTTCTTTTTCTCTGCATTAAATAACCTTAATGTCTTTCAGGAGTAATAGCATTTTTTTTCTGAGTTCTACAGGGTTTTTATATTTTGATATATTTTTTTCATTCCAGATTTTGCTAACTAATGGCTTGGCAAGATCCAGACCCTCCCTGTCCAAAGGTTCCTTAACTGCCATCTTCTCCCTTGCCTTGCGGTGAGTCAGCTGGAGCTGCCTGGGGGGATTTGCAGCCAAACTTTTCTTTTTTTACTGGTTTGTTTTTTTTTTAAAGACTTCTCATTCTTTCAGTGGTTTTGTGCCATTGAGAATATCACCCTGAGGAAAGAAGTTGCTTTAGGCAAATGGCTCACTTTGCTGTCACCCTTTTTCAGATTAGAGTGGTTTTAAGTCAGGAATTAGTGTGAGCCTAAACTTGAGGGTGCAGTTCAGTTCAGGGTGAGCTTGCTCTGAGAACAGAAGTGTGAGTGCATGATCTTTTCCCTGGGATGCTTCAGAGCCAGGTTGAAAAGGGCTTGGAGCAGTCTGGGATAGTGGAAGGTGTCCCTGCCCATTGCAGGGATATGGGATGGGCTGAGCTTTAAGTTCCCATTCCATTGTGTCTGTGGTTCTTGCTGGGGGAATTCCCAGGATTCAGTTCTGGATGGCTCATTTGGAGGCTGTGCTGCTTTCCCAGGTTGGGTTGAGCTCTGAAGTCTCTCTCTCTCTCTCTGTAGCCCTGTGGTTGCTGCACAGTTCTCAGACAATCTGCTGAGGTCCTTCCTGATCCATGTCATGTCTGTGCCTGCTATAATGACTCACCTTGCTACTCTCACCCCTGAGGTAAGTGGGTGATCTCAGAGCACTGATTATCACACCAGGCCACTTGTTATTCCATTTTACCAGCTCTTGGAACAGAGCTTTGGCATTTCAGTTCTCTGTTGTGAAAGCCTTACAAATACTCTGGATTTCTAATGCAGAAGTTATTAACACCAGTGGAATGATGGGCTTAACTGCCCTAAAATACCTAAATAAAATAAAGGCATATATGACCCACAGCTTGAATTTTTCATGTCCTTGCTCTTCCTTTTCCATAACCACAGACAGAGCCAAAGCCAAAATCACCCTTTTGGGTGGCAGAGGCTCTGTGGGGGTGACAAGTGTGCTGCCCACTAATCCAATTCAATCTGCTTGGTGCAGACAGGCAGGTTTTGTGCCAAATGGGCAAATCCTGTGTTCTTGCAGTCAGAACATTGCAAAGGTCTGCCTCTATCTCCAGCATGACCTGTTCACCTGGCAGGAGTTTTATTTCCCAGCCCAGCTCCTTGTCAAACATTTTGTGGGGCAGAGTGGGGACACTAAAGCAGCCTCAGGTTGCTGCTTAATTTAGGAAGAGAAGCCAGTGCCAAGTGCTGCTGGCAGGTCAGGAGTGGCACTGTGCTGCTTGCCAGGCTCAGTGGCCCCTCCATGCTGTGTTCCAGCGCCTGGCAGTGATGGAATCCCACGGTCTCTTCCGGAAGTTTATCCTGTTCCTGAGCCGGGAGTCGCAGTGCCGGGATGTCTGCGTGTGCCTGGAGGGCAGTCACACCCTCTGCTTGCTGGGTGAGCACCTCCACCTCTTCTGTTGGGTTTGAAAAAGTGTCTTGGTTCAGATCTTCTTTTTTTGTGGGGCAGAGGTGCCTCCAACTCATAATTTTTAATTGTTATTTTGATAATTTTCTCTCAATAATAACTGAGGTGTATTTTGGGATGTTACAGACAAGGTTTGAGACCTTTGCAAAGGGAAGAAGGGCCACAGATTTGCTCTTGTATCCATATCATGCATCATCTCTGCCAGCTTTTCACTTGGACTCTGAGCAAGTCTTGGAGTGTAGCAGACCTGGATCTCCCTCCCCTAAATGCTGCTACATACTTAAATTCACATTTCTGCAAAAGTAACAAGATTACCATGTGGGACTCTCGAATAACCCTGGGTTGTAGCTTCTAGTAGTTTGTAGAAGGTGTTGGTGGGAAGGTGGCCAAAGGGACATGTCACCCCAGGGGTTGATGTGTGCTGGAAATGGCTTCCTGCAGGTGGCCTCTGAGATCACTGCTGACACAAATCCTCTCCTGGGACTGGGAGAGGATTCTCTTCACCTGTAACCCCTGTCCCACAGCATCTCTTCCTCCTTAAGCCTTTCTGTGCTGCTCCTTCCTCCAGGCAATCTGGTGTTCCTGGGCTCCCTGAACGACCAGGTGCTGGAGGAGGAGACAGCTCATTTTGTGGGGGTGCTCATCCACATGCTCTCCTACTGCCAGAAGTACGTGTCCCAGAAGAAATCCAACCTCACCCACTGGCACCCTGTGCTGGGCTGGTTCTCACAGACTGTGGATTATGGGTGAGTGGGAAGGATCTCCCTGAGAAAGATGATGAAACCTCTCCTTTTATTTTAATTTTTTTTTTTAATGTTGCAAAGTGTTTTATGTTTTGAGATGAACAGTGAGAATAATTTCTCAACTATTTCAGGTTCTAGCTGCACAATAAACTTGTAGCATTCCTGCACAGACTATTCCATGGGTGGGTGCATATTCCAGTTGGGATTATGAGCTAAATGGATCAGTATCACTGCCTGGTGTTTTATTCCAAGCTGCCTTCTAAGCTGTCCCCCTGCTCTGTCTTCCAGGCTGAACGAGTCCATGCCCCTGCTGACCAAGCAGCTGCAGCACCTCTGGGGGGTCCACATGATCCGGATCCTCTTCAATGATGTGCTCAGCAAGAAACTGCTGGAAAATCAGGAGATAGCTCAGCTGCCAGCACAGCCACTCTCCCCTCAGAACAGCCTTCCTATGAAAAGTCAGTTCTGGAGGGTTTTGGGATTTTTTTTGTCTGTATGTATGTGTGTTTACATGGATCTCTCCCCCTGATTTGCAGAGCTTTGACTTTCCCACTTATGCCAAAAGCTTTGAATAATTACTGCAGCAGCTGCTGCTGCTTAGGTGGAGATGTGATGCCTCCTATTTGTAATTCCTCCTTGGAATGCTTCTGTGACCTGGGGCATGTCTCTTTCTTTAGTGCTAGAAAAATATTTGCTTATTTTAGCAGTTTCTTTTCATCGCTTTCTCAAGTAGCTGAAGTGCTTTTGGCAAAACTTAAGACTTCCAAGGGAAGATGAGAGCTCAGCTTCCCATGTGGAAAGCAAGGTGAAGCTGGATTCTGCACCTGTGAAGTGTGGTGGTTCTGCAGAAAAGGATTTGGGATAAGATAACTGTAAATCTGGTATTTTCTAGCTGTTGCCCATAACATGGGATCCTGTGGGCATTATTTGCTGCATTCAGGACCATGGATCACGAGTGGTTTGGGTTGGAAGGGCACTTAGAGCTCATTCTTTTCACCTTGTCCTGTAGAGCATGTGTAGAACTGTGGAATGGTGTGAATTAGAAGGGATTTGGGGCCATGGGCAGGGACACCTCCCACCACCCCAGGCTGCTCCGTGCCCTATCCAACTTGGCCTTGGTCACTTCAGGCATCAAGGGGCAGCCAGAGCTTCTCTGAGCTGGGAAATAAAACCCAGGGAAGGATTCCTTCCAAAATCCCATCTAACCCTGCCTTGTGGCATTCCTCCTGTGTTTCTGCCCCCAGACCTGTTCAAGAGAGCTTTCCAGAAGTCGGCCTCAGTCCGGAACATCCTGAAGCCGGTGGGAGGGAAGCGCGTGGACTCTGCCGAGGTGCAGAAGGTTTGCAGCATCTGTGTCCTCTACCAAACCACCCTGACCACCCTCACCCAGATCCGCCTGCAGATCCTCACAGGTCAGGCCACCTCCCTGCTGCTCAAATCCTTTCCAGTGGAGAGAAAAAAAAATAAAATGAGATTTTCTTATTTCTGTTGATTTGTTGGGAGTTTTATCACTGCCAACAGGTTATTGACTGGCTGGGGAAGGCTTGTTCCATCCTGAATCATCCTTGGGATCAATAACATTCAGCAGCACTTGATCAAGCACAAACTCTCAAGAATACAAATTAAAGCAAGTTTTCCTCTCATGAAATCTTGCTTGCTCCCTCTCAATCTTCAGCCTGAGTCAGGGTTTTTGGGGAGCCTGGCAATATTAATCTTTCTGTGGTGGGAACATTGAATACTTTCATACATCTTGAGAACAAATTGCCTGTCTTGGGAAGGGGTGGAGGAGGAGATCACTGTTTTGGTCTGGTTGGTAGAGCAGGGAGTGAGTCCATATTTTGGGTGCTTTGTGGTGACCATGGGTGCAGCCCTGTTGTCTTCTCATCCCTAAGGTGGATGTGGGATCACAGGAATTCATGATTTTCTAAAGTTGCAAAAGAATTAGGGGGGAAAGGTTCAAGGTGTGCAAACAGTGCCTCACTAAAAGCTTGAGGGGTATTTTTGTGCTTTCCTGGTGATTGTCCCTCTCCTGTTAATGCAGACAGGCCTGGGAGCCAAATGGGATGCTCATGTTCCTCTTCTGCTTTGCAAAAGGCTTTTTCAGCTTCAAGTCTCACCTCTCTCAGCTTTCACAAGCAGCAGAATGAGCTTTACTGGGTGCACTTTATATTTTCATAGGTCTCACTTACCTGGATGATCTGCTGCCCAAATTGTGGGCTTTCATCTGTGAGCTGGGACCACAGGGGGGGTTAAAACTCTTTTTGGAGTGTTTGAACAACGACACAGAGGAATCCAAGAGGCTGCTGGCCATGTTGATGCTCTTCTGTGACTGCTCCCGTCACCTCATCACGTAGGTAGATCATGGATGGGGATCCCTGGATTTGTGACATGGAGCTGTTGTGCTCCTTCAGGTTCAGGAGAAACATTTAAGGTTTTATGTCTTTTCATGAAGATAAGTAGGCAGGGTAAAGCAGCAAGCTTTTGGGATTGATTCCTGAAAAATAAAAAGCTTCAAAATAACTTTTTTCCCCTCAGCCATGTGCTGCTTGCAGCTGGTGCCAAAACTGGGCAGGAGGGGGAAAAGAAACAACACCAAAGATGGGAAAGGGGGTGGAAAATTCCCCTTGCTGGTCACTAGAGACAATTCTCTCCTCTTGAATGAGGCAAAAATTTTCTTGGGAATGGAAAAGGTTTTTTTAAGCCTGAAACACTGACTTTGCTTGTATCTCAGCCTCTCATATCTTCTGTTAGGATCTGCTATCCGTCAAAATCCATAAATAAGGTTTGGTTGTTTATGACTTTAGATCCTCATGGGTGTCAGTTGTCATAGAAATAAGAGCTGCTGCTAAAGGATAATGTGCCTTTATGAAAATTTCAACAGGGAATTAAATTTACACTTGTGCATTTGCATTTGTTTGCTCTGACAGGATTCTGGATGACATCGAGGTCTACGAAGAGCAGATTTCATTCAAACTGGAAGAGCTGGTGACCATCTCCTCTTTCCTGAATTCCTTTGTGTTTAAGATGATCTGGGATGGAATTGTAGGTGAGTGCTTTTAGTAGATTGAGTTGATGCTACTCTTAGAACCACAAATGGCATTAATTTTGGAATTTGAAGCTTCTGCTAATTATTCCTTGGCACAAAAAGCACTTCAGTGTGGGAATATGTCCCAGTCTTTTGATGTCCAGATGCCACGATCATGCTTTGTGCCAAATCCAGAGCACTTCCCTATTTCCAGTAAGGATTTGTGTAGCAGACATGATGGGCATGTTGGTTTTTGGCAGAGATGAGGTTTAGCAAGGCTGGGCCATGTGTTGGACAAGAGCAGGGCAGTGCTGTGACCAGGCAGAGCAGCTTGCTTGAGTCTCTGTAGAATCTGCTGTGAATCTCTGCTGGTATAATTTGGGTAGAGCTCAGCTCTCTGGTAATTAGCTGAGATAGTCCAGCTCTGATGTGAAGTGAGATGGCTTTGATTAGCTCTGTTTAAAGAAGAGACCATCAGAGGCTGTGCAGGTCGGGAAAGCACCCCAGTGCTGTTACTGTGGGGAGGATAATCAAGCTGTGACTCCTGCTGGTGCCAAGGGTGCCTGGACTTTGCTGCCTTGTTCCTTTTGTGCAGAGAATGCCCGAGGGGAGACCCTGGAGCTGTTCCATTCTGTGCACGGCTGGCTCATGGTGCTGTACGAGCGGGATTGTCGCCGGCGCTTCGCTCCCGAGGATCACTGGCTGCGCAAGTGAGTGGCCCAGGATAGGGATCCTGGGCAGCTCCAGGCTTGTCCCACTGCCCCACATCCTCTGGGGAGCCTGATTTGGGATTCCTTATTGGCATTCTGCCTGTGGAATCGAGGTGGAACTGCTGCCTGTGTTTGCAGCTTGAGGGGAACTGCTGTCCCTCGTGTTTTGCTTTTCTCTGTGGCGGAAGGTTTAGGTGGCGCTTTGGAAACTGACTCAGCACCCAAGAGTTTGGGTGTCCCTGGCCCCTTTTACCTTCTTAGTGTGTACGCTGAGCACTTCAGTCATCTTTGGAATCACTGCCTGTTCCCTCTCTCCCACACCTGGGTATTTCTCAGGGATCTCTGAATCTCTGCCTTTTTTTTGTCAAGGGACCTCAAACCCAACGTGCTCTTCCAGGAGCTGGACAAGGACAAGAAACGAGCTCAGCTGCTCCTGCAGTACATCCCACATGTCATTCCCCACAAGAACGTGAGTTGGATGGGGGCAGAGGGTGGAGGCTGGGAATCAATAGCCTGGGTGACCATTAGGGTGGGAGGGACACGTGTCTGGAGCATTTTGTGACATGGAGCTTTTTTTGAAATGCCAGCAGAATAAGTCTTCTCCTTCATCCTCACCTTCCCCAATAGATTTCCTCTAAATGTCTTGATTTCTGTCACTGAGAGAGGACTGATCTGTGTCCTCACTCTTTCCTAGTGCATTTCCTTCAAATGCCTTGATCTCTGTGTTGAGACAGAACTGATGTGTGTGTGCAGCTGCGTGCAGTGAGTGGGTGACAGTGACATCCCTGGGAATAGCTGGGATCAGGACAGCCAGCAGCAGTTCTGTGTGTCAGGAGCCTCCCAGATCCCTGCTGCCCTGCAGGATGGGGATCCCCATGGATTGTCCATTTGTTTTCTTTTTGCAGAGGGTGCTGCTCTTCCGGAACATGGTCACCAAGGAGAAGGAGAAGCTGGGGCTGGTGGAGACGAGCTCGGCGTCCCCTCACGTCACCCACATCACCATCCGCCGCTCCCGCATGCTCGAGGTGAGGGACATGAGGCAGCCCACAGGGCTGGCCTGACAAAAACAGGGCAGAGGGTCTGATTTTACCTTCTCTGTGACTGCTGAGGGACCCACTCCCAGAACTGACATTCCAGGAGAATGCTGGACCCTCATTCAGCTCAGGCTGCTGCAAACCTGGAATTTTGACTCGGAAAATGGTGGTTTATTGAGCTCAGAACCATATGACAAATTCAGATTTCTTTGCTGGGCCTGTGTCCTGTCTCTGCTGCATCTCTGGGTGGGTGTTTCACGTGTCTCTCTCTGGGATTGCCCTCTGAATTTTCTGTTCTGTGTAGGATGGGTATGAACAACTCCGGCAGCTTTCCCAGAACGCCATGAAGGGAGTGATCAGGGTGAAGTTTGTCAATGACCTGGGGGTTGATGAGGCTGGTATTGATCAAGATGGGGTCTTCAAAGAGTTCCTGGAAGAGATCATTAAAAAGGTGTTTGACCCTGCACTGAACCTGTTCAAGGTAGGACACAGGTGCCACCTGAGGTGACCTGCTGCAGGCAAAGCTGTTCTCACTCACTGGGCTCTTATCTCTTTGTGCAGACCACCAGTGGTGATGAGAGGCTGTATCCATCCCCAACATCCTACATCCATGAGAACTACCTGCAGCTCTTTGAGTTTGTGGGGAAGATGCTTGGGAAGGCTGTGTATGAGGTGAGCCAGAAGCACCAGGTTGGGATCTTGTCAGTGATGGTGCCTTTGAGGGCATCTGTCCTGCTTGGGGGGGGTTTATTGAAGAGTGGAGTTTGGAAAAATGGGTTAGATAAAGATCCTCTTAGTGGAACAGGCTGAAATTTCTTTAGGCATGTATTAAAAATAATTTTGGAGGTAAAACCTGGCTCGTGCCTTGATTGTTCCTCATGGTGCTGGGACACCAGCCTGGTTTTTTGGTATTCCACCTTACAAACATCCATTTGTGGATACCTCAAAGAGACATGAGGCAAAAAGGATGAAATAGTAGAATGACTGTGATAGAATGATTTGGGTTGAAAGGGAACTTTCTAGTCCAATTCCCTTCCCATAGGCAGGGACACCTTCCGCCATCCCATGTTGCTCCAAGCCCTGTCCAGCCTGGCCTTGGACACTTCCAGGGATCCAGGGGCAGCCACAGCTTCTCTGGGCACCCTGTGCCAGGGCCTCACTTCCCTCACAGGAAGGATTTTTCCATGTATCTCACTAAATTTCCCCTCTTTCACTTCAAACCATGTAATGCAGTTCTTTTAAAGAACACATGGAGTTCCCCAAGTGCCTTTTTGCACCTGCCTTACTAATTAATGGATTTTAAGAGGATGTGGGGTTTGTAGCTGATTTGGGTGCCTTGCAAAGTGCCCTTTGCACTTGTTTGACATCACAAGATCTGCCTTGCAGGTAACCAAAGATGCCACAACCACAAGTGTGTGGCAGGACCTTACCTGTGTATTCTTCTTGTCCACAGGGAATAGTTGTGGATGTGCCATTTGCTTCCTTCTTTTTGAGTCAGCTCCTTGGGCACCACCACAGTGTCTTCTACAGCTCTGTGGATGAGCTGCCCTCCTTGGACTCAGAATTCTATAAAAATCTCACCTCAATTAAGGTTGGAGCAATAATTTTCCTGTCATTCACCTCCCTGATTGCTGCATGTTGTTAGAAACTGGGAATGACTGGTGGTTCTGCTGCTGAGCCCTGACCTTTTTTCCCTTTTTTTTCCCCTCTTCCCTGTTGTTCTCCAGCGTTATGATGGTGATATCAGTGACCTGGGCTTGACACTGTCCTATGATGAAGATGTGATGGGTCAGGTAAATTTTTATTCAGTGATTTTTTTGGACCTTACCTCTGTTTTGTACTCTCAGCTTCTCTGAACTCAGCCATGGGATTCAATATTTACCTGTGGGCAGAAAAGCTTCCCCTCTGACCCTTAATTTTTCTGCTTCCAGGGTTGAAAAAATATTTAATGCTTCCCCTGCATAACTGGTGTTCCCCTCTTAAAAGAAGAGCTTGTGAATAGGGAGAAATTCCTTTTCTTCACACATTGATGTTTCTGTCAGGGAAACTCCCAAGGGTGTCAGGAGGTCTCTTGGCCTAGAGAATGCAAAGCTGTTTGGCAGTCCCTTAGGAAGACTTGGAGGTGCTTGGTTGCACTTGAGCCCTGTGAAGTTGTGTGTGCAGAGCTGGAAAATCTGGAGAGAGATAAGATAAAAAATGCTTTTTGCTGGCAGTGTTGTGCTGCAAATTCCATGGGGAGCCATGGAGGACACCTGCTGCTGCCTCAGGATTGCTGAGGTTTCAGCTTGGAGGGTTCTTCCATGTGAAAAATGAAGGTAGGAGCAGGATATGGAGCCCAGCAATGAGACACTGAAGGCTGTGGTTCACTGAGGTTAAAAATAACCCAGGCACTCCTGTTTTCCCAGTGCTCTGGTCGTGCTGAAGGAGCCAGGTGGGGTCACCCTGACTGAACTCTGTGTCCCTGTAGCCACAGCCATGTCACAGCTGAGCTCATTCCCTGTGCTGGCTTTCAGTCTGACCTTGGAATTCACCTGGAGCCGAGGCACAGAGGCCTCTGTAAAGTGGGAATGAGGATGTGCTGCCTCAGCTTGGGCAAAGAGGAGTGGGGGCTCTTCAGGCAGCTCCTGGAGAGGGTCCTGCCCTGGCCCTGAGCTGGAGGAGATCACCAGGCACTGGGAGATCCCTCCTGGCTCTCTGCCTTCCTGCCTGGAGTGCCCAGCTGGAGGGACAGAGCTCCTGCGTGAGACCTGTGGCTCAGCCAACTCTGGGTTGTGCTGTCAGGCTGAGCTCTCTGAGCCTGCTCAGCCTCTGGATTCTGGGATTGTGACAGTCCCCCAGGGCTCTTGGAATTGATTTGTGTGTGGTTCAGCAGTGATGGATCAGACTGCAGAGGAGGCTTCCTTGGAGAAGGGCTGGCTCCACTGGTGGGAGAGCTGCAGTTCCTGCTGTTCAATTACTCTGTTAATAGTTAAGTGAAACTGGTTCAAGGCAGAAGCAGGATTATTACTTAAATTTTAAATCCTGCTGTTTTATTGTAAAAATAAATGTTTTATGGGGAGGTAACAGCTTAGCATGGCATTTCCTTCCATTGTGGTTCCAGGCAGTAATTAGCAATCCAATCATTTCTTCCCTCAGCTGGTTTGCCATGAACTTGTTCCTGGAGGGAAGACCATTCCTGTTACCAATGAAAATAAGTAAGTATAGCAATTAGATTTTTAAGGTCACCACTGCACAATACTTTATTCTGGTTCCTTGGGCTTGCATCTGGAATGAATTGAGATAGATTGGAGCAGAAGGAGCACATAAATATCTTAATAGAATTTGCTGGTTACAGTTCATCGGCAGAAATTGTATTAAATTTGATTTGCAAAATAAAAATTGACAATTTACTTCTTGAAACAGCACTTCTGAGGTCAAAGGCACCCAGTCAGGGAGATTTTGCAGGATTTAATGATGGTGATGGATACAGACAGATGGATTCAAAGCAATTCAGGCACACAGTCGTGAACACAGAGGGCACAGATGCTCAAAGACACCTTGGAGCAGACAGATCTCCTCAGAATGATAACATGTGGCAGTTGTATAAAGCACCGTGTTCCGAGCAGACAGTGCTGAATTCAAATGTACTCGACAGTCGTTCTTTAGAGCCAGGAAATCAGAGGAGACACCGAGCCCCGGGGCTGTTTTCACAGATAACCGGCTTTTAGATCGTTATCAGAAATGTCAACTCCGGAGCCTGAAAACCAACCCCACCTTTTTGTTCCTTTTTCTTTTTTTCCCTTCTCTATCCCCTTCAGTGCTCATAAAAGCAGAATGAAATATCTATTAAGCAAATGTGTGTTTGAACTGGTGATCTGGGGGCTGTTATCTTTTTCCTGACAAATGGAAGCTGGATCCCACCTGGATCTGTGCTTTGCAGTCTGATGGCTTTTCTCTTCTCCAGCTCTGGCCAGGGAGTTTGCATTTGAAAGGCTCTTCCTCTGGCTTTCACAAGTCAGCTCAGGGAAAAAAGTTGACAGTCTAGGATGCTGCTCTAGTAATTTATAGCAGAAATTTGAAGATTTTGCACCCAAATTGAGGGTTGGGAGGGAGCAGAAGTGTTGGGAATGGCAGCAATCTGGAAACAGCTCTGCCTGGGGATGCTGGGGTGACCTTGCCAAAAACCCAGGCAGAGGAATTGAGGTGGGGTCTGTGTGGGAGCTGCTGAAGAAGAATCAGCAAGTTCAGGTGTTTTGCCTGGAGGTGAGAAGAGGAAAAGCCTCTCTAACAAAAAGTTCACCTTTCCCACATCCTGCAGGGAGGTGGGGCTCTGCTTTGTGGTTTTGGTGTGGTTTCTCCAGCCGTGGGGCACCAGAGCCCAGTGAGCTGTTAGTCAGGGCTAGAGGAGAGCTGAGCTGTTAAAAGGAGTTGGATCTGTGTCCAGCCAAGGTTGATCAAGGAGTTATTAAAGCAAATTAGTCCCTGAGCTGGGCAGGAGCTCTGAGGAATGAGCAGAATCCCAGAGGGGGGGAAAGAGGCAGAAAAACATCTTCATCTGCTTAAATAACAAGCAGGGCCTGGAGGGAGAAGTACAACCCTGTCCAGGCTGTCCCAGTCCTTTTGGGGCTGGAGAAGCACATGAGGGCCAGCTCAGTGCTGGGTGCCCCTGTCAGCTCCATGTCCCCTGTGGCACCTGTCTGTCCCACAGTGTGAAAAGCACCAATCACTTGTTTTTTTAATTTTTTAAAAGTATAATGATGATAAAATGGTTATAAAAATAGCAATATAATTAGAGTAATAATAATTTGGACAATTTGGATTAGGACAATATGAGACAATAGAAACAAAGAGTTATGGACAGTCTGGGTACCTTTTTCTGGGCAAAATAAGCCTGAGAAAGGACCCACTTGAACAGAGGATTAACCCTTAAAAACAACAGCCTGTTCCATATTCATACACCTCATACCTGATGCAAAATTCCATTCAAGCACAGGATTCTGTCTGGGCAGTGTCAGCTTCTTCCTCTGGATCCTGACGGCGTCTTCAGGGCTGAGTGAAGCAGGAAGAAATTTGTTTCTTCTGATAAGAGAGCAATAAATTCTTTTTCTCTGAAAGATTTAGGTGTCCTGTGGCTGCTACCTCGCTGTGAGTCCTTTCTTTAAAAAAAGTATCCTACAGCACAGTTTCTATTTTAACATTTTGTTACAACCTGAAACTATATTTAACACACTACTTAAGAAAATGAATACAGCATAACTTTCTAACATAACACATATAATATTCATTTGAATATTTGCAAAAAGCCAATCATAAAACACTCATTTTTCACAAACAGCATCAGCTACATCCACGTTTCTGGATGCACACCCAGATCAAGAGCCAGACCGCCGCCCTCATCAGCGCCTTCAGGGCCATCATTGAGCCCGAGTGGATCCTCATGTTCTCCAAACCAATCATAAAACACTCATTTTTCACACACAGGATCAGCTACATCCACCTGATGGCTCATTTCCGGATGCACACCCAGATCAAGAGCCAGACCTCTGCCCTCATCAGCGGCTTCAGGGCCATCATCAAGCCCGAGTGGATCCGCATGTTCTCCGCGCCCGAGCTGCAGCGCCTCATCTCTGGGGACAACGCCGAGATCGACCTCGAGGACCTGAAGTAGGTGACAGCTGGGGCTGCTGGGCATCCCTCATCTGCCCTGGGAGCTGAGCTTTTCCTTTGCAAAGCTCCTGGGAGGTGGCAGGACAGGGACTTGGCCACAACTTCTGCTGCTCCTACTTGGAGGAACAGCTTTGGAACGTGTTCCTTGAGGCTAATTTGGGATGGGTCCTTTCTTTCATTGGTTCCTGGGAGCAGAGTTCCTCTCTGCTTTTCCCTTTCCTCTGATGAAGTGCTGGGAGCTCAGTGTCAGCAGTGAACCCTGACCCGTGGCAGTTGTTGGACAGGGCTTGAAGCAACTTGGGCTACTGGAATTTGGGGGTGCAACAAAATGAGCTTTAAGGTCCCTTCCAAACCATCCCACCCTTCCAGCACTTGTGCCCCTCCTGCTGCAGTGGCAGGCCTGTCAGAGCCTTTCCCTCCCCAGGAAACACACGGTGTACTACGGAGGCTTCCATGGCAGTCACCGTGTCATCATCTGGCTCTGGGACATCCTGGCCAACGACTTCAGCCCTGAGGAGAGAGCCATGTTCCTCAAGGTGAGTGAGGAGCCATCCCTGCCCAGCTGGGATCTGGGGTGGTGGGGCCAGGGCTGTTCTTCAGTTACCTGGGTGCTCTCTGAAGCCTGGAAGTGCCCAGCAGAGCTCTGTGGATGCTGTGGTATCACCATGAATGGCCCTGCAGAGGTGGCACTCCCCAAAAGCTGTCAGACACACACTGGGGGGTGCTCAGTGCCAGTCCCAGCACTGCTGGGACTGTGTCACTGTGTGCCTGTTCTGCTCCCATCATCACCATGTGGCACTTTTGTCACCAGTTTGTCACCAGCTGCTCCAGGCCTCCACTTCTGGGCTTTGCCTACCTCAAGCCTCCTTTCTCCATCCGCTGTGTGGAAGTGTCTGATGACCAGGTAGGCATCCTGCTCTCAGGGCTTGGGAATTCCCTGCCCAGCTTCCTCCCCTCCATCTCACCTGGAAAGCCTTAATGTGGGAAGATGAGTTGTTAGGATTAGATACCAGGGAGAAATTATTCCCTGTGAGGCTGGTGAGGCCCTGGCACAGGGTGCCCAGAGAAGCTGTGGCTGCCCTGTCCCCGGAGGGGTCCCAAGCCACACTGGATGGGACTTGGAGCAACCTGGGATAGTGGAAGGTGTCCCTGCCCATGGCAAGGGCATGGAATGGGATGAGCTGTAAGGTCCCTTTCAACCCAAACTGTTCTGGCAGTCTGAAAGCAGGCTGAAAACAGCCCTACCCCAATAGGATGCTCATGTCTGCACACACACAGAGCAGCTCCAGACTCTTCCTGCCTGGATTCCCTGAGTTCCTCCAGGGCTGTGTTATCTCCCTGTGTCCCACCTGTCTCCCTGCACACCCTGCCCGTGTCAGCCGTTGAGTTACCAGCAAAGCTCTTTGGAGAGGGGTGGGAAACTGAGCTTTGGGCTTTGGCTCTCTCCCTATTCCCAGTGCCAGATTTTGTGTTGGCACCTCTGCCCCGTGCCTCTGTGCCAGGAGCCCACAGAGGGAGGTGACAGCTGTGTGCCCTTGCAGGACACGGGGGACACCCTGGGCAGCGTTCTGCGCGGCTTCTTCACCATCCGCAAGAAGGAGCCGGGCGGGCGCCTCCCGACCTCCTCCACGTGCTTCAACCTCCTCAAGCTCCCCAACTACAGCAAGAAGAGCATCCTGAGGGAGAAGCTGCGCTACGCCATCAGCATGAACACCGGCTTCGAGCTGTCCTAGGCACGGCCTGGGCTCGGGATGGGGCTTGGAGCTGCCGCAGGAAGGGGGAGCCCTTCCCACACGGAGCCCGGAGCAGCTCGGCGGGAGCCGGCCGCTCGCTGGAGGCCTGGAGAGGCAGCTGCTGGTGGAGGTTCACAGGGATCCAGGGAAGAGCTGCTGGGCTCAGGGCTGGTTTTTCTTAGGCACAACTCCAGGCTGGAGAAGGGGATGGGCCTGACTTTAAGCCCTTCACTTGACACCCACGGAAATCGTCCTTAAAAGCAAACCCCGGGGGAGCACAGAAGGAGTGCTCCGAGTGCCACTCGGATTAGTGACAGTGAGACCCCCAGCAGGCTGGGCAGCTGCTGCCATGGGAGTGCTGCTTTTCCCTTCCCCAGGAGCTGGGCTGGCAGGAAGTGAGTGTGGGAAGCTGCACAAAGGTAGAGGGATGGCAGAGCCCACAAGGAGATGGCAGTGTTGGAAGTGCCTGGATGGGCACTGCTCTCTCAGGACGGGGGAATTCCAGGTGTCCCTGCTCCTGCAGGGTCTTATGTGTGTCTTGGAGAAGGAATCATAGGGAAGCAGCAGCTTCAGCAGGAGCAGATGGACCCTGTGGCTCTTGGGGAGGCTTTGGAGTGCCAGAGGTTAAGGGCTGGAGCAGCAGGAGTGGGCTCAGCCAGCTGTGCCTCTGCCAGGCTCCTGCCAGACCCAGCCTTGGGACAGAAAGAGTCATGTCTCAATTTCTCAGGAGCAGGAAAGGTTTCATTTTCCTTGGTTTCCAGAGGACAGGAGCTGGCACACACTCGGGCTCCCCAGGCACGGTGCTCAGGTGGGGCAGGTTCCTCTCTGGAGCCAGGGGAATGTGTCAAATCCTCTGGAAACCTTCAGTGGCAAAATCCCTCTGGGGTGCAAGTTTCCCTTTGCTTGCAGGCCCTTTCTGAGGGAGTTGTTTGGACCCAGGGCAGGCTCTCTGTGTAATGGCCACATTTGCTTTGTTGCCAAACTCTTTATTTCGGCCGCTTTGTCTCTTTCTGGCCTTATTTCTGTCAGTTGGTGTTTGCCTGGAGCAGGCAGCTTTTGCAGGGGGTGACTTGGGAAGGTGTGGGTCCTTCCTGCCATTTCTGAGGCACTCATAAAGCGTCTCTGCAGCTTCCCATCTTTGGGCCCTTGAGCTGCTGTGAGTCCTGCTCTGGCCCAGGCTGGAGAGAGGAGAGACTGGGCTGCTCCTGGGCTGTCCTGGCTCTGCTGGGATTCTGGCACAGAGCAGAGCCATGGCATTGCCCTTTTGGGGACAGGGTTAAAAGCCAGTCACCTTCTCCCCTTCACCTCACTGGTGAAACAGGCTCCTGCACAGGCTGCTGGCTTCTGCCCAGGGTTTTCTCTCCCTCCTTCCCTCCCTGTGGCGCTGGGGATCTTCATTCCCCTCCCTGGCCAGATCCCACCTCTCCTGCTGCCCTGCCTGCTCTGTCCCATGGGATTCCTGTGCCCAGGTGGGCTCAGCAGAGCACAGGTCTGCACAGCCTGAGCTCTGGAAGAACCCCCTTAACTACAAGATTTCACAAGATTTCCAAGGGTTCGGAGGTGGCCTTGGCTTCATCCTCCTCCTGTTGTGCTTCAGATGGATTTCAGAGAAATAACCCTTTTTTTAGAGCCAATGCCTGGAAATGCATCTGGAAAGCAATGTCAGGATCCTTTTTCTCTGTCAAATCAGTGAGATTAAACAGGAGTGATGGGAAGTGTTGGTGCGGACAGGAATGTCTGCATCCAGAGGGTTCAGGACACTGGGCTGTGAGTCACAGAAATTAAAGATGATAGTAAATTTCTTTTTTTATTTTTTTATTTTTACATAGAACATTTTGGCATTAACCAGTTGGTGACTGTGTAGTTGGGAGGTTCAGGCACTGCCATGGACCTCTCAGAAATTAAATATCACCCAAAATCTTTTTCCTTCTAGGAAGTGCAGTGTGTCTGACTAGAGCACAATGAGTATTCAGTGAAATTAGTTGTTGAACACTGAGATCAAATCCTTGCTCCCCCTTTTCCCTTTGTTCCTCAGGTGTACAATTCCTAGAAAAAATCTTACTGCAGACTTAGCTAGGTCCCTCCAAACCTGGAGATGTTGCACTACAGACACTGCTCCCGTGCTGGAGCTGGTGTGGAAAATGTGATAAATGTCTGGGGAATTCCCAGTGGATGCAGGCAAGGATTCCTGTGGAGGGGCTGATTCCTGTGTCCCAGGGAGGCTGTGTCAGTCCCTGCCTGTTCCATGGCTCCTGCCCAGGGATGGTTTTGCCACAGGAGATTCACAAGGATCTTTTCTATCCAAGAGTTGCTGCCATGGAGACCTTGGTTCCATCCCTGTGTGTCTGAGCTGCAGAGAAAATAAAGCTGGGATGAGTTCAGATGGTTGGGTGTCTCCTGGTCCTTTCCTAGGGCAGGGAATGTGCTGGTGGGATACTCCTGGCAGAGCAGAGCAGGGCACTGGGGCCCTGGCACCTCTCAGAGAGCACCTGCCTTTATTCCAGGGGTGAGGAGGTCCTGGTGCAGGGTGCCCAGAGAAGCTGTGGCTGCCCCTGGATCCCTGAAAGTGTGCAAAGTCAGACTGGACAGAGCTTGGAGCAACCTGGGATAGTGGAATGTGTCCCTGCCCATGGCAGGGGGTGGATTGGGATGAGCTTTGAGGTTCCTTCCAGCCAAAACCAGTCTGGGATTCTGTGAGTCTGCCAGGCTGGGCATGGAGCCTGCTGCTCCCATGGGAATTCCTGTTGCCAGGCTGGTTCCTGGTGCCCCTGGGAGCTGGGATCTCTGGGGTGCTCCAGATGGGGGAATTGCTGAGCTCAAAGGGACCTGGCAGCACTGTTTGAAGCAGGATTGCTCGTGTTGGAATATGTTTGGAGAAGCTCTGCCTGGTCCTGCACAGACTTTGGTCCTTCCTGAGGATGTTGGTGCTCCTTGGATGCAGGGGCAGGTCCTGGGATCAGCAATGCTCAGTGCACATCTGGGAATGGTGACTGGAACCACTGGTGGAGAGGGAAACAGGCTGGAAATCCAAGTGGGATCCCCCAGTGCAGGAGTGGGGGCAGCCCCTAGGAGCAGCTGCTGGGGCTGACACGGGCTTTGATACTAAAAACAATCTTGTAATATTGTCTGTTTCTGCCTGGGCCTGATGCTGGAAGCTCCTTGGAGGAGTGAGAGCTGTGCCTGCTGCTCCAGCTTCCCTCTGACTTTGGGTTTGGAGCCCTTCAGTGCCCCTCCATCCCTGCCTGGAGCCCTCCTGCCTCCCTGGCCATTCCCAGCCCTCTCTGGCTCTGCTGGGAGCGGGAGCACAGTGGGAGCGAGGGAGAGGCTCCCAGTCAGTGTGCAAGTGCCATTGTTTTGACACAGAGGCATCTGGCACTGTCAGGAACAGCAAAAAGCAAGCCCAGAGCAGCTGCTGCCAAGGCAGAGCTGGCAGCAGCCAGGCCTGCACAGCCCCAGCTTCCCTGGCATCGGCCGGGATCTGGGCACACATCGCTCGGGGCACCGGGGGGAGATGTGGCCGTGGCCACCCCAGGCCTTGGGAGCATTAAACTGGGAACTGAGGGGTGAGGAGCTGGGAGGGATCCCTGGAGGATGGGAGAGATCCCTGGAGGCTGGTGCTGACTCAATGTTGGCACAGAGCAGAGCTGGGTGTCCCACCCTGCTGCAGGCATGGGGTGTTCAGGAGCAAACAGCGGCTCCTGCTCCCCCTCTCCTGTTCCTACAGGCTGTCCCAAACCCCTGGCTCACACCCAGGCTGGTGTTCCCTCTGTATGAGCCCTCTGTTCTGCACCTGTGCCCCATGCTGGATTCCAGGTTAGGATGAAGGAGGCTGTGCCATGCTCTGGTCTGCACATCCCCGATGTCTCTGCAGCTCATTTTTGTGTTTGCTCCCATTTGCCAAGAGGTGCAGCAGCTCCTGCAGCAGGTGCTGGACTGGTCACACCATGTGGCACTTGGCACTGTCACCACCTGGGTAAGTGGCACTGAACTGGTGCTCACAAGCTGCTTTTGTGGCTATTTCTCAGGTTAGTTCTTCAATCCTGACCCTCTCCCATTTTCCTGGGGTGGTTTGAGCCCTCCCTGTGTTGCTCTGCCTTTCTGTGCCTGCCCTGCCAAGGCAGGGATGGGTCACTGGGGTGAGGTGGGCACTGGGGTGGGCACTTTGGGCCAGGCTGCAGCACAGGGGGAGCTGAGGGTCCCAGACAGCCCCTTCCTCCACAGACAGGCTCAACCTGCTGATGGTTCCTGCCCTGGGCTGCTCTGGGGTGGGGAGGGTTTTTCCTTGCCCATTTCCAGGCTAAAAGGGAATTTCAGGAGCTTGTGAGCCCAGAGGACTTGCCCTGTGCTCCTCTCTGCTCCTGCAGCTCCAGTGGAGCAGTTGGCTCCCCACTGCCTGGGCTGTGCACCCCAAAACTCACGGGACTGGGGCTCCAGCACCCCCTGTCAAGGTGGGAGCTCTCATCCCACTCCTCCCTTCTGAGCCCTGGCCCAGAAAATGCTGCCTTGTGTAAATTTACATCTGACTTGGCACAATGGATGTTTGTGTCGTTGCAGGCGGAGCAGCAGCCTTTCTGCTGCTCCCACATCGTGGTGGTAATCGAGGTGCTTGAGTTATAGCCCAACTTATTCCATTTTACAGCTCCTACAGCGTTAACAGATGTACGGGCGTCTGATCCAATCATGCAGCAAGAGATTTTGGGGCCAGTTCTTCTCGTTTTGACAGTGCGGAAGCTGGGAGCAGCCATACATTTTACAAACAAGAATAAACGACCCTTAGCAACATATGGCTGTGCTGGCAGCTCCAGAGCAATCCCAGATCAGGCACCCTGCGAGGCAGGAATGTTGCTGGGCGCTGGAGCTGGGCAGCCTGGACAAAGCATCTGCCTTCCCCCGTGATATTAATGAGGTGCAGGCACTGGAATCCCTATGCTCTATGGCTGGGAGGGCTGGGAAGAGACAAAGAGCTTGGAAAAACAACTGCCAGCCCAGAGCAAGGGAGGTTTATTTGGATTTAGAGGGTGGGTTTTGTTTTGGTCACTCTGCTGCTGCTGCATGGCTGACCTTGTGGGGTCAGGAGCAGGGGCAGCTCAGGTGCTCTGTGCCTCTGCTCCAGCCTGGTGAGGAGGGTGCACCAGAGCCTGAGGGATCACAGAATCCCAGGATCATCGAGGCTGGAAAACCCTCCAAGACAGAGTCCAGCCTTGTGCCTGCTCCCCACCTTGTCACCAGCCCAGAGCACTGAGTGCCATGTCCAGGAATTCCTTGGACACCTCCAGGGATGGCGACTCCAAACCTCCCTGGGCAGCCCCTTCCAGTCCCTGACCACCCTTTCCATGAGGAAATTCCTCCTGCTGTCCAACCTGACCCTCCCCTGGCAGAGTTTGATGCAGTTTCCTCACCTCCTGTCCCTGTTCCCTGGGAGCAGAGCCTGACATCCCCTGGCTGTCCCCTCCTGTCAGGAGCTGTGCAGAGCCACAAGGTCCCCCCTGAGCCTCCTTTTCCCCAGGTGAGCCCCTTTGCCAGCTCCAGAGCCCATGGCTGTCCTTTGACCTTGGGAACAGCTGTCAGGGCAGAATGTCCCAGCCCTGCTGAGCTGCAGCCTTGTCTCAACTCCCTCCTAAAGCCAAGCCCTGCTTAGTGACACACCAAGGGTCACCCCAGCACCTCCCTCTGCCTCAGCCCTCCAGAAACAACTGCTGTGGGTAGAGAGGGAGGGGGCAGCTGGGAGCACCCCAGTAAATTTAATCTCGCTATCATGTTAAATGTAGCAGCTTGATTTATTTCTCCTTGCAATCCAAACAATGCCAGCTTTGGTCCCAAAACAGTAGTGAGATTTCTTCCCCCCAGCTGGGAAAAAAAAAAAGGAAATACTATAAATCCCTCCCCAAGCTGATTTATGGAGCATTCATGAAGAATTTATATTGCAAAGGATTTTATTAAATTAAACTTGAAAAGCCTCTTGATTCCTGAGGTTCAGTCCCAGAGCCAGAGCTCTCGTAAAACTGGCTGGAGCAGGCAGAGGGAATGGCTGAGGTGACACTGCAGCTGATGGGACCATCCAAATCCAGAGCATTTGTCACTGGGATGTGTTCCAGGCTGAGGCTTGGAAAATTACTCCATGAAAAATGTACATTAACAAGAGCCATGAAATATCTGCCTCAAACGCAGGTGAGTGATGAGACAGGGGATCTGTTAGTGCTGGGCACTCCTCACTCATTCCTGGGCATTCCTCACTGCCCAAAAAGGGACACAGAGCCAGAGATTCCTTGGAGAACAAGCTTAAGGTTGGTTCTACTCAAATAATTGAATGGGAAAAGGGGGAGGATGGATTTAAAAGCTGCCCCACTAAAAGCAGGACAAGCCCTGGATGGGCATCACCACCTTGCAGCCCACAGCATTCCCAGAGGGTAAAAATTACACCAGCAGGGTTCACATGGGTTCTTCCCAGTTCTATTTCCAAGCTGGAAGCAGCTTGGACATGAGTGCAAAGCTGGAATTGTGTGTGTGATGTGGCTGTGAGCTCTCTCCAGCCTGGAGAAACATTCCAGGCTCAGCACAGACACCCTGGGAGGAGCCCTGAGGGTGCTGCCCCTCTCCCCCAGCTCCAGCAGGGACCTGCTCCTCACCCCAACCCCTTTTCCTGCACCCTCAGTGCCCTGGCTGCTCCCAAACTCTGGGCTCTGCTCCTCCAGCTGGAGGGGCAGCTGGTCCCACCATTCCAAGGGACAGCTCCACATGGAGACAAGGACCCTGGGACTTGGCCTTTCCTGCTTCACCCCCTCCATCCTGTGAGCCCCGTTCCTGGCAGAGGATGCCCTGGATTGTCAGCACAGGGACATTCCTCACATGCACAACAAGAGGCAGCCAGAGCCAAGGAATTCTTGGTGCATTCCTGTAAATCTGTACAGCTCAGCTCCAGCCAGAGCTGATGGATTGGAAGGGACTTGGAGCAGCAAAGCTCAGGGGGCTCGGTGTTAAAATGTGACAGTTTGTGGCCCTTTGGTACAAGGAAATTCACATTTATTATTTCAGAGCTGTGGACACAATTCCCAAACGCCTCCAGCTGCTGCTCCATACGAGCACTGTGACTTCAAAGGAGGAGCTGATTGTTTTCCCTTCATCATCCCTCAGAGTCCTGTCAGAGCCTTCCCACAGCACCTGCTGCTGCCCAGGGAAATAAAGGCATCTCCAAAATGTTATGGAATTCTCCTGCCACAACTCCCACCTGGGAGAAGCAGTGACTCCAGAGCCAACCCCACATGGGATGTGTGGGCCAGGCCCAGGGAATAGAACAGGTGTGTCTGGGTCCCTTCCAACTCAGGATATTCTGTGATTCTGTTCCTCTCAGGATTTATCAACATGGTCATGGTTATTTCACATGGAAATCCTTAGCAGCTCCCATTTCCAGTCCAGGCTTGTTCTCTCTCCCTTCCTTGATGGACAAAAGCAGTCAACTGGATTTAGTTTTCCATGATCAAGGAAAAAAACATTCCAGCTCCCAGCTAGAGCTCAGGTTTTATGTAGATTTTCTCTTCCTTCCCTTCCTTCATTGCAGCGTAACGTGCCAGGACAAAGAGATAATCACTGAGCCTGGAAAGCAAGGGAAAAGCAGGAAAACCAGAGATCTTATTCCAGAAGAGCAGCTTGTTGAGAAGCAAACCCCCCCAGTTTCATTCCCAGAACTAAGGGAATGCTTCAGTAGGACAGGGGAATGGTTTGGGATTTTATTTTTTTACCTGTTTAAATACTTGGCCACGTTTGGATCTGCTTCCCCTGCTTGGACTAAAGGGACCACACTGGGAAAAGCAAAGGGAAATGCTGGTGTTTAATTTTCCAGCTCTGAGTGCACAGAGGCTGGAGCCTCTTCCCACCCCAAACCCCACTTTGACTCAGAAGTGAAGGGTTTTTCTTCCCAGGGGGATTTGGGAGGGGTAAATGATGCCAGAAATGTTTGTGTTTGTCCTGGAAGCCCTCTGTTCTACTCCTCCCAGGATACTCATCCATGGGAATCACTGAACAGAGACGTGACAGGACAGAGGGAATGGCTTCCCACTGCCAGAGGGCAGGGTTAGATGGGATATTGGGAAGAAATTCTTCCCTGTGAGAGTGGTGAGGCCCTGGCACAGGGTGCCCAGAGAAGCTGTGGCTGCCCCTGGATCCTTTGAAGTGTCCAAGGCCAGGTTGGATGGGGTTGCAGAATCCCAAAAGGTTTAGGCTGGGGAAGAAAGAACAGAGCCTGGCTTTGTGCCTCCTGCACTCCTGGAATTGGGCTTGGCTTGAGCCCCAGGCCCAGCCCAGCCCTGGTTTGCTGTCACTGGGGTGTCCCCATGCCCTTTCCTCAGGGTGATCCCAGCACAGCACTCACCACCTCTCAGCCCTGCGGCACACGGCTCGGGAGAAGTGGAGAGCAGCACTGCTCCTGCCTCCAGACTGGAACAGCAAGGAAACACCACTCAGGGGCTGCACCAGCAGAGACAGCCCCCCCTGCCCTCCCACACACATGGAGCTGATCCCTGTGCCATAGCCAGGCAAGGCAGGGACATCCCAGGGCAGCAGGCTGGGCAGATGTAACTCCCAGCTCCTTGTCTCTGCTTTTCTCTTGCTGTTTGCCCATGGAAATAGCAGCCTCCCAGGCTGCCTTCCCATGGTAAGCAGGGAGGTGGGGGGCACAGGCAGCACCTACGGGCAGGATGAAGGTTCTGAGGGGAGGCAGCTGCTCTGAGTAGCTGTCAATCCACTGCTCCAGCTCCAGGACGGGCTTCTCGCTGAACGATGTTCGTTCTACAGAGGGGAAAGAAGAATCGGCTATAAAAAAGTGACTCAGACAACAAGCTGAGCTCTCCTTTTGCTTTCTTGGATCAGCAAGCCCTAAGAAACCAAATGCTCAGCATCCCACCACTCACACCAGGCTGTGCCAGCCCAGGAAAGGCAGGACTTACTGCGGTGAGCCTCCCTGGCTGAGGAGAGTGGTGTGGCGAGGTTGGAGCCCACATCCTGCAGCATGCACTGGATCTGGACAAAAACCACAACTGCTGTCACTCCCAGCCATGGCTTTTTGCATTCCTGTGCTCAGCAGAGCTGATCAGCCAAACTCACAGGCTGCCCAGACAGGACCTGTGTCACTGCTGTGCCTTTGTGGTTGGTTTGTGTCCCAGTTTCAAACCTGGAGCTTTGTTATAACAAAACTCATGATCATAATGTGGATCTGACTTAGAATAATGAGAGATGAATCCATCTGCCCATAACTAACAATTTGATCTACCAGCTACCTTCTTGGTTAAAGCAATTGCCTCTTAGAGAGCAATCAAGGGAGACTTAAAGATTTATATCTTGAAATACTAAATGTATTGAATTCCTGTGTGTCAGTGGGAGCACTGGGGCTAAAATTAAGGAGTTCATGTTTTCATAGCACAGGTAAGGGACTGCACTGAATGAAGATTATCATTAATACTCACTTTATGAAGTTGATCAACAAACGTGTGACCCTTTTCACTGCTAAACTCACCAGCCAGCCTTGGTTAGAGAGAAAAAAACAAAACAGAGTTAGCTGGGAATGAAGAAATCACAACAAACATGCTTTTTCCCACGTGATTTGGATACTCCCAGCCGGTCCTTACCCTATGGCCGAGCTCAGCTCGTCCGTGGCTCCGAGGGCCTCGAAGATCCGGTCGCCCTTGGGCCGCCGCTCCCCGGTGAAGGTGCTGGAGAATCCTTTGGGAAGGGCGGGAGGCGCTCAGGGCCCGGCTGGGGAGCTCTGCCCGCGGCCCCCGGGGCCCCCCGGGCTCTACCTGAGTCTCCCGTCCTCGTGTAGATCCTCGGGGCCCGCTCGGCAGCGGCGCGCTCGGGGCTGTGGAGGCACAAACCGTGAGGGGACACCGTGGGGGGGGCACACCGAGACACCGAGAGGGGGTCCCGGCCCTCCCACGCTCACCTGCCCGCCCCGCTCCGCCACCGCCGCCCCGCCATCCCCGGCAGGCCCCGTCCCGCCGCCGCCGCCCGCCGCCACATCCCTGCCGGCCGCCGTCGCCGCGCCGTGACCCCGCGCGGCCGCCGTCCCGCCCTCAGCCCACGCTGTCACCCCAGCACCGCGCCACCCCGCAACGCCCCCTTCCCATTGGCCGCCCGCAAGTCCCGCCCTCGAATAGCGCCAGCCTATTGGCTGAGCGCAGGGAGGCGGGGCAGGGCGCGGCCGCGATTGGTGGGTGGGGCTGTCAGTCAGCGCGGGTCGTGAGGCAGCGGTGCGGCGATGTGGGCGCGGGAGCTGGCGGTGTCGGCGCCGGGGAAGGTGATCCTGCACGGGGAGCACGCCGTGGTGCTGGGCAAGGTGAGGGCACGGCGGGGAAATGAGGGCTGCCCGGCCCGGTAAGGGCTGCCCGGCCCCGCTGACCCCCGTTCTCCGCCCGCAGGTGGCCCTGGCCGTGGCGCTGGACCTGCGGACGTTTCTCCGCCTGCGACCCGGCGCTGAGGGGCGGCTGAGCGTCTCCCTGCCCGGCGTCGGCGTCCGGAGGAGCTGGGACACCCCCGGCCTCCGGGCCCTGCGGGGGCGGATCGCAGGCAAGGGCCGGGGGAAGGAGGAGCTGCCCCGGGGCAGTGAGGGGCTCTCGGTACCGTTCGGTGCCTGCCGCACCCCGGTGACCGTGCTGGGACACCCCCGTGGGGTGACTCTGCAGGGACCCCCATGAGGTGACTCTGCAGGGACCCCTGTGGGGTTATTTGTCCTCCCTGCAGTGTTTCGGGGCCTCGCTGTCTTTTACCCCGCTCACTGACCTGTCCCTGCCCCTCTCAGTTACTTACATTCCCTTTGTGACCCCGCTGATGCTCAGGTGTCTGTGCGTGGCCCTCTCCCCTCCTGGTTTGGCTGGCAGGGACTTGTTCTGGTGCTGTTGTGGCTCGAGCCAGCCTGGGCCTGTTTTCCTGCCTGTCTATCCCACACCAGCCCACACAGAAATTTCTGCAGCGCCTTGCACTGGCTGGAGCCCCAGGATATCCCAGTTCCAAAATCCACCTCCTTTAATGAAGAGTTTGGGACTTGCCATGTTTTTCATAGTGATTATGGATGAATGCAATGGCAGGTGTAGGCAGGGAAACATTTGGAAATAAGGAGTGTGGAAACCCTGGGGTTTCAGAGTGCCTGGTGGAGATTTTGCTTTTATTTTATCACAGATCCTCAGGTAGAACCTGAAATTGGCCCCAGCTGTTTCTGCCTGCTGTAACAGAAGGTTTTGTTGTAAATACTGCTCTCAGTGTAACAATTCCCTGGTTTTTAAGTGTTTAAACTCTCCCCTGCTTGCTTCCATAGCTGATGGTGATGAGTCCAAGTCCCCCAGCGTAGAACAGCTGGATGCACTGAGGGAGTTTGCTGGAATTGCTGCTGGGGCCTCAGCTCCAGAAAGTCTTGCTACTCTTGCCTTCCTGTATATGTGCCTGGCTATTTCTGCTAAGTATGGGTAAGGCTCTGCTCCTGCCCCAGAATTTTGGTGGTGGGTGGGTTCTTCAGGCAGGTGAGCTGGGAGTCTCTGCTCTCACTTAGTTTTGAGGGCTGAAACCAGAGCAGTTCATGCCACAGTCACAACACACACACACACACCTTCCTTCAGCAGGCAGCTCCTGTCATCCTGGCTTAGGCTAGAAAAACAGAAATAAACTGTGAATTTGTTGTCTGAACTAAGTCTGATCTCTTTATGGGCTGAATCTGCCTAAAACTGAAAATTTGGGGCTGGGTCAGTCCCCAGCCTTGCCCAGCACCATCAGTGATCTCAGTGACTGGATAGGTGCTCAGGGCAGTGTCAGAAACCAAAGCAGAGCCCAACTTTGATCTTCTCATCCAAGAAATCCAAGGATAAAGAGCTGGGATGTGAAGCAGGGTTGTGGTTTCCCTGCAGTCTCAGGGTGGCACTGGGGCTGTCACTCAGCAGCCCTGAAAAGCTCCTGGACTTGATTTTGGGGTTGGTAACACAACCCATGTGTATTCAGTGGAGCAAAGGGATGTGGATATGTCCATGTTCCATCTTGCTCCAATGGGTTGTGGCTGTGCAGTTACAGATTTGGGATGTTTACACTTTATTCCAAAATATATTTATAACAACCTTTGAAGGGGCTCTTTAAAGGTATTATAAGGGGCTGCTGCTCAGGTATTTAGTTACCAAGAGCCCCTTCTAGCAGCCTGACAAGCTGTGCCAGTCATGGATCCAGCTCAGGAGAGCTTTATTCCAGCACAAGGGTTCCATTCAGGAATGAGCCCTCCTGCAGCCCTAGTGTGTCAGATGCACGTGCTGATGTTGCCAGTTCTCACCCACCTTTCCCAGTGATCACTCCTAACTGGCTTCCTTTGCCTTTTTAATGTTGTCTGGAGGTGGAATTCAGGGTGCTTGTGCCAGTCCCTGTGTCTGGAGGTGGAATTCAGGGTGCTTGTGCCAGTCCCTGTGTCTGGAGATGGAATTCAGGGTGCTTGTGCCAGTCCCTGTGTGTCTGTTTTCCCAGGGATGTTCCCAGCGCGGATATCGTGGTGTGGTCGGAGCTGCCCACGGGAGCAGGGCTGGGATCCAGTGCTGCCTATGCTGTGTGCCTGGCTGCAGCCCTGCTCATGCTGTGTGGAGCCATCTCCTGCCCACTGCAGGAGGGAGAATCCACAGCCAGGTAAGGAATTCCAGCCTGGCATGCACAGCTCTGCTCCCTGTGCCCCACCTTTCCTTTTACCTGCACGAATTCTGGCACTGCCACCTCTGCTGGTCTCTCTTGGCTGTCACCACAAGTGACACCCTGAGCCCATCTCCTGTCCATGCCCAGTGTTCCCAGCCCTGTCCCAGACTTTGTAAAACTCCCCCTGTTTTCCTTGTTTAGGGTCAGATAAACATACCTAAAAAGGGGGGAAAAAGCCTTATTTTTTCATTCTAATAAAACACACTGAAATTTTTCAACTTCATTTTCCTCTGGCTCTGAACATCTTCCAAATTTTGCTTTGAGTCCTCGAGGATCTTTTCTGGGATTTTTTTTGCTTTTCCCATGAATTCTTTTCTGCATGTGCTACATTTCCTCCTGATCTCCTGCCTGTCTTTCCCTTTTATCAGTACCTGATGAAAGAGAGTTTCTTTCCTTCTGCCCTTGGAGCTCCCCTTTGGAAGCCTGGAGTGTTGTGCCCCTGTGAGAGGGAGCTCTGTTTGAAGCTGTTAAAAATCAAAGCTGGAGGGGCAGAACCTGTGTTGTGTGGGATTTTGTGTGGGGCTGAGAGTGAGACAGCAAGGGGGGTGGTTCTGTGTTCTGCTTCTGAACCAGAATGTGCAGCCTGACCCAGAAACAGGTTCTTGTTGGGAGCACTTTGTCCCCTGTGCTTGAGCAAATTTCCCAAATTGGGAAATGAAAGGGCAGCTCCAAGTGTTGCAGCAAGGATGTCTTCATTCCCTGCTCACCCTCCGTGGCTTCAGCATGGATCCAGCATAATTCCTGCCTTCCAGCTGGCATGCAGAGAGCTGGGGGTGTCTGACTTCAGAAGGCTTTTGCTTCCCATGGCAAGAAAAGAACAGCAGGATAGAAAGGCTCCTGTGTCGGGAGGAATTGCAGCCTCTCAAAGAGGATTAAAAACAAGTGGTTTACTCCTGTTCCTGAGGCTGCTGCTGCTGTGAGCTGTTTGCTGAGTGCTCCCAGATTAAATCCTGGCAGGTGGAATGCAAGGTGTGTGGACATGGATAAGGACATTCAGCCAAGGCCCAGGGAAGCAGGAGTGAAGGGGAAGAGTTTCTGGATAGCAGGCGACTCTTAGAATTTCTGCCTTGCTTTGCAAGATGCTGCAAGGCTTTCTCAAAATCTGGATTTATGCCTCTGCCCCAGCATGGAGTACTGTTGAGTGGACTTGTGGTGTGCAGGGAGGGTCAGAGGTGTGTTTTTTGTGCTCAGACTGAGAGCAGGATTAGATGGGATACTGGGAATTCCTCCCTGTGAGGGTGCTGAGGCCCTGGCACAGGCTGTCCAGAGAAGCTGTGGCTGCCCCATCCCTGGAAGTGCCCAAGGCCAGGTTGGATGGGGCTTGGAGCAACCTGGGAGAGTGGAAGGTGTCCCTGCCCAACCAGGGCCTCACCACCCTCACAGGGAAGAATTTTTTCCTAGTATCCAATCTAAACCTGTCAATCTCTGTCAACTTAAAGCCATTCCCCCTTGTCCTGTCATTCCAGGCCCTTGTGAATAGTTTCTCTCATCTTTCTTGTAGCCCCTTCAGGCACTGGAATTAGGTGACCCCAAAGCTTCCCCTCTCCAGGCTGAACAATCCCAGCTCCCTCAGCCTTTCCAGTGTGTGTGGTAACCCACCGTGTTTGGTGAGGTGGGGATGAGTCTGGACTTGAGTTCCATTAAATCTGATCTACACCAGGCCAAAGCTGGGATCTTCCCCTGAAGCTGATCCCTCCCTATCCACTGGTTTGGAGTGGTTTGCTTGGAGTTATTTCCTTGCTTTCCAGGTGGACAGAAGAAGAGCTGAAACTGATTAACAGCTGGGCCTTCCGAGGGGAGCAGGTGATCCATGGCAATCCATCGGGTGTGGACAATGCTGTTGGCACCTGGGGTAGGTGTGTTTGCTGCTTCTCAGGCAGAAACTCCCAAATTCAGCTCCCTGTTCTGGCCTGAGCACAGGGAATCCTTCCCCTGTCTCAGTCTGCCCCATCTGTGAGCTGGGCCTGGAGCCAGCTGGAATGTTGGGAACAGGCTGCAGGAGCACCAGAGCTCTGTCCCCCCAGGCATGTGCCACAGGGCAGAGACCTTGCTGCAAATAACTGATATTTAAACATTCTGCAGTGAACAAAGAAACCTAATCCTGTCCCAGGGATAATGCAGGGGAAAATGCAGTTGGACAGCTGTCATTTAGTTTCAATTAGCAGAGACTTCCCAGTGTTTTGAAAGTGTCCTTGGAGACTGTTAATAATCTTTCTAATGAGACCTAATCACAGTGCTTCTGTGAGGGTAGGAGCCAAGTGAGGCATTCCTTCTGGACAATGAAATTCCATGCTGCAGGATGGCTCCTGACACCAGTGCACACCAGTTCAGTCCATGGAATCCCATGTGCTTGGCTCTGCTGGATTCTGTTTTCTCAGGGAAGGTTTCATGCTGGCCAAACTCTTTGCCTTTTCAAAAATTATTTGATGTGATCCTGGAGGAGAGGAGAGCAAAGGGAAAGGCCTTGGGTTGAGCATGTCCAGCCAGACCCTCTCATTAAGGCAGCAGGGTGAGGCAGGGCTGTGCTGCTGGAGAACATGGTTCATTTAGCTGGTGTTTCTTGCAATTACTGTCACAGGCTCTGGGTGAGGTTCTAAAGATGAAAGACCTTCTGTGTTATCTCTCAGCTCGCTCTCTACTGAGACAATAACATGTATTTTACTTTAGGTGGAGCCCTGAGATACCAAGCAGGAAAAATCACACCATTAAAGAGGTAATATTGGAGTTTAAAAATAACCCTCACACACGGTGGGTGGAACATGTCAGAGAGGCTCTGGGTGGGTGTTGGAGGGTATGAGGATGATGGGAGATGGCTGGAGTGTGGGAAGGGCTCTGCAGCCCCATTTTGGGTGTGGGCAGCCTCAGTTGTTGGGGTGGATAGGGACAATAAAGTGTTTGGTCATTATCTGACATTAGATGAACACAGCACAGAGGATCAATATTAATTTCATGGCATTATGGGCAGGAGGAATGGATCTGCTCCTGGCAGCAAATGACATTGTGGGGAAGGGGAACTTTGTGCTTACCTGGTGGTGGGAAAACCCATTGGCAGAGAGAAATCTGGGTCCTGAGTGTTCCCTTTGCCTCCTGCCAGAGAAGTATAATCTGACTCCATTAAAATCTTTCACAGTGCATGAAATTGCTCTATTAGCAGTTAATGGCCACTGCTGGCTACTCTTGTAGAGAGTATTTCAAAGGAAAAAATTTGCTTGAAAAGCATGGATTTTAGTAAATACATTACAGTCCTATTTATAGCTCTAGTACAGTTGTTCCTTGTATCCAGGAGGAGCAAGTCTGAACCCAGCCAGCACTGAAACACCTGCTGAAGTTTTGTAAAATGAATGGGACTCCTTATCTTGGATTCCTGCTCAAAGAGGCCTTCTGAGGCAGAATAAGCTGTAGCAGCCTTGGGGAGTGTGAAGGAAAGAGGCCAGGAGATGTTCCCTGCCCATGGCAGGGGACTGGAATGAGATGAGCTTTAAGGTCCCTTCCAATCCAAAGCACTCTGGGATTCTCTCCTGTTGCTTTCAGGGTGCCCACACTGAGGATCTTGCTGACCAACACCAAAGTCCCTCGGAGCACCAAGGTCCTGGTGGCTGGTGTAAAGGAGAAGATCCTGAAGGTGCAGGTGGTTGTGGGATGGACATGTGGGGGATAACCTTTGGGAGATTACCCTCATGTGGGACTGCAGCTCCCATAGGATCTTTTGGGACTGTAGCCACTGTATTCCTATGTTTCAGCTCATCTCTTCCCTTCCTCCAGTTTAACAGGAGTTAAAATCCCCAATTTGCAACCATGAAAAGGGCAGTTCCTTCCTCTGGCCTGTTTCCTTCTCTTCCTCCCTTTTCTGCAGCCAGGAGCAGGTTACCATAGCCCTGCTCTGGGAATGAGTGAGGAATAGCCCAGCTCAAAGAGACTGGGACCAGTTTCCTCCCAGTGGTACTGGAAGAGCAGCAAGCAGGCACCTGACATCCCTTCTTCCCCCTTTCCAGTTCCCTGCCATAATGAACCCAGTGCTGGACTCCATCGATGCCATTTCTCAGGAGTGCCAAAGTGTTCTGGAAACGATGCCTGCAAATCCATCACCAGAGCATTACCCTGTGCTGGAGGTAAGGGGCTTGCTCGCCAGTATTTTTAGCCACTGTTACTGTTGAACATCAAAATGTCATTTAAAGAACATTAGGTCTGAAAGAAAAAAAGTGATAGCAGGAAATGTTCAGTTCCAAGCGAAACCGTGGTCTGGGTGTGCTGCTTTTAATGCCCTTCCTGGAGCCAGGAGACAGAAGCTGCTGCTGGTGCCTCTTCCCAGTTGCGTGCAGGGAGGGAGGGGCAGGCCTGGGGCTCTGGGGACCTGAGGCTCTGGAGGGTTTGTTTCTCTTACATTGAGTGCCACGGCTCTGGCAGTCGCTGCCTGTGAATCAACAGCTCTGTCACTGCCAGGGCTGGGGTGAGGAGAGCCCAGAGCCACTGGTTTGTGATGGACTGACTGGTTCCCAGCCAGCTCCTGGTGCTGCAGGCTCATCCTGGCTCCAGAGAGCCACAGACAGAGCTGTGCCCAGAGCTGACCTGACATTGATGCACGAGGTGCACACAAAGATCTGTTTGTCTTGGCTTTGCTCAAAGAGCAGAGGCTGGGGAGGGGGGAGGAACAGGCTTCCGAGTGGAAGAAGTGCTGAGAGTGCTGTAATGCTGCTCCACAGCACCGTGGGGGAGGGATGTGTGGCCATGTCCCAGCTGAGGCAAACCTGGCCTGGCCCTGGGAGCCAGCCTGGACACTCAGGAACCATTTGGTACCGGTCCTTGTTGGCATCTGGATGCTCTCAGGACGATCTCTGCTTGTCCTTGCTCTTGCTCTGGGTTGTTCCCATGGGATTCATAACAGAGTCCTGCTCCCTTGGCACCAGGGGGATGGGGGGATTCTGGACCCCTCATGGTGGGCTGAGCTGCCATCAGCTGAGGGAGGTCTGTTCACAGCACAGCTTCACACAACTCATCTTAATTCCACATCCTCAGGCTGTCAGAAGTGTCAGGGGACAGGGAAGAGAGGGGATAATTTGAGTTGTGCTTTGAGCTCCTCACATGGAAAATGCCAAAGCATCCTTGTGTCCCACACCCGGGAAGCAGCACTGCAGTGAGCAGGTTCCCGTCTTGAATCTTGTTGTTTTGTGTTGTGCTTGAAGAGCCCAGAGAGGCCCAGCTGATTAGATGCAGCACACAGATATATAAATCCATCTTTTGGGCTGTTTCTGAAATGTGCAGCTCTGGCCAGCGCTGTGTTTGAACCATGGAACTAGTCTAGTGTGTCATAAGCTGTCATCGGATTCCTGGCAGATTTTGGATCAGGAGATGACAGGTGTCTTGGATCATCACAGGCAGTGCTGTGCCCTCACTCAGGCATATAAAGAGGCCTCTGGATGGACGTGTGTCCTGCCCAGCCTGGGGTGGGTGGTGGCTGAGCTCTGCCTGCCACCCACTCCTTGCTCTTCCCACAGTTCCTTAAACACTGGACAGAAGTGCTCTGGAGGGGGGAGAGGGATTCTTTCTGCAGTGTCCTCTCCTGTGTGGGGTTGGCAGGATTCCTGGGTGGAGCTGAGGGAGGGGGATGTGGCTGACACCTGCCCTGTGCTCCCTGTGCACAGAGTCCCTCCTGGCTCATGGGGAGCTGTAGGCAGGAAACAGCTCAGTGCTGCTTGCTGGGGGAGGGAGCACAGGGCTGGGAGAGCCCTGTGGTGCTCAGGAAGCCGGTGTCTGCTCCTGGCCCTGCTCCAGACTTGCTCCAAGTACAGGCCAAGCCCTTCCCTCTGCTCCTGAATTCCTCACCTGTCCTGCTGGGAGGGGAGAAGCTGTAACTTCCACTTCTGTGTGGTGTTGTCCATCCCTCGGGCTGTTTGGACCTTGCTGCTGGGGCAGCTTTCTCCAGGAGTAGCAAGTCTGGCTGGCTGGGAAGCGTGGCAGGGATGCTCCCACAGCTCTGCCAGGAGGGTGGGCTCACTCAGAGAGGGCCCTGTGCTGCTCCCAGAGGGAGGGACCCTCTTGACTCCACTTGAGCTGGGTGCCAGATTCCCAGCGTGGTGCTGCTCCTTGGCTCCAGGGGATTTTTTTACTCATGCCCTGCCCATGAGGAGGCAGAAGTGCAGCACAGAGCAAACAAAGGGACGTCCCTCTGTGTCACCTCCTCAGCGACGCCTCAGCCGTGTCAGAATTCCCTGGATTTGGCTTTGCTGGATGGATTGCAGAGCAGGGCAGGGTGACAGCCAGGAATGAGAGCTGCTGGCTCAGTGCCCTTCCCACGGCCGGCGAGGGGCCTTGCACAGCCTCCTGCTCAGCACTCAGTGACAGGGCAGAGGACAAGCAGTCAGGAGCCATTGGAGAGCTCTGGAAAAAATTCCTGCTGGCAGCTTGCAGTGATCAGGATTTTCCTGGAAGGTGCAGGAGCTGTTGTACCCTTGTCACTGTGCAAGTTGTGATGGGGAACAGGGACACATGAGCAGCTCAGAGCTCAGACTCTGGCCTGACCTTGCTCCTTGCTGCTGGTGGCCAAATTTCTGCAGAAATGAGGTGGTTGTGGAGGGCTAGCTGGGAAGGCAGGGCTGCCACTTCTGTAAAGAGCCTCTGTCTCTCTCTATGTGTGCTCATCTCCTCTCTTTGTGGTTGCTTTTAGGAATTCTTTGACATAAACCAACACCACTTAAATGTGCTTGGAGTGGGCCACCCCTCCCTGGACAGGCTGTGCCAGGTGACAGCGTCCCACAGCCTGCACAGCAAACTGACTGGGGCTGGTGGGGGTGGCTGTGGCATCACCCTGCTGCCACCAGGTCAGTACAGCCCCTTGGGCATCTTCCTCTTCCTCACAGCTCTGGTGGAAGGGGGGGGGGTGGGCAGGTCTGGGAGCAGAGGAATCACTGCCAGCCCTGGTCTGGCTCTGGAAGGATGGGTGGGATGTGTCCCAGCACTGCCTGGCACTGTGGGTTGCAGTGTGTGATCCAGGGCCAATTCAGAGTGTTCATTTATGTGTGTCAGCCCCTGAGGGCACTGGCCCTGTGCCAGGGGCTGTGTTTGGAGGAGCCATGGCCCTTTCCCTCTCCCTGCAGTGGCCGAGCTGACTCGCTGGCTGCTCTCGCCTTGCTCTTGGCAGACACCTCCCCGCTGGCCGTGGAAGCAGCCAAGCAAGACTTGTGTGCCTGTGGATTTGAATGCTGGGAGACCAAGATTGGGGCCCCCGGGGTGACCCTGCACTCCTGCTCCTCTCTGAGTGCCCAAGTGCTGCACGCGCTCACCCAGAGCTGAGCTGCTGCCTCTGGCAGCCCTGAGCTCTTGGCACCGCCTCCTCGGAGCTCTGTGTGCCCAGATGCCTGGAAACTTCTTTCCCCTCTCCTGTGTGGCTGAGGGCCTCCAGACGTGGGTATGGAGCCAGTTTGGGGCCTGGTGTCACCGGGATTTGGGGCTGCAATGGGGACCTGGGTGCACCCACCCAGAGGTGTTTGACCAAAGCTCTCAAAAATCCTGGTTTGAATTTCCTTCCTCAACTGCTGTGCTGATCCCAAGGGGCAGGAGCAGAGGGGCTTGGCTGGATTCCAGGGTGGATAATGACACTTTGCTGCTTCAGATGCATGTGGTGTCTCTTCCCTCATCCCTGCTGTCCTGTGGGAGCTCACAAGGTGGATGTGCATGGTGCTTTGACGTTTTTGGGTGAAGAGCATCTTTGGCAGCTCAGGGCTTGATGCTCAGGTCTCTGTTCCTTCTGGACTACATTCCCAGTGAAGAGGAAACCTTTGATACAGCTCTTGCCTGCTATTAATAAAGTATTGGGTAATTAAAATGCAAGATAAAGCACAATTCTAGTGAAATGACTGATATTCACTCTTTTCCTTAATCTCTGCCTGGGCTGATAAAGCAGAGTGTTGTAGTCAGGCTCTGGTTTTTATTCACATGTGCAAGGTCTGGCTCAAACAGCACCTGCAAGGAGGGCAGCCCCAGGCCAAGGGCAGGCTTAAAATTCCTCCTTGTAAAAGCTGTTCTCTCACACTTCAGTCTTGAACCAGCATGTCCCTGACCCTGCCTGGTATTGGGTTTACTTTGGTGTAATTAAGTAGGGGAAAGAAACCCAAACCACGTCCTCAAAAGCTCAACATAAGTTGCAGTTGACAAACTCTAAAACCTAAATGCATTTAGACTTATTACACAAATGTAAATGCATTTTTTACTCCTGAAATTTTAATGAGCTGTGCCACAGGATGAAAGGGAAGTGGCTGAGGCCAGAATCTCTGGGAGTCATGAGCTGACTCTGAGGGACTGTGGTCTCTGCTGTACCTGCCAAGGGAGTTTTATCATCACTCTGTTTGTCTGAGGTGGGTTTTTTAAGTGGGTTTTTAAGTGTAGCTGTGTTCAAGAATCGCTTCACTCAAAGCTGAGTAATGAATTGGCAGAGGTGGGGAATTTGCCTTCCACTTCCAGCCCAAGGATAAAAAAAAATCAAGTGTGAGAAGCTGAGATGTTCTAGCTCTAAACTCCCAGCATTATGGTGACCAGCTTTAGTTCCCTGATCCCATGTAAAACTGTCTCTGGTTTTAATAAATCCATGGGTTTTTTATGTGCAAAGTGTTCTTTGATAATTATGCTGGATACAAAAGGAAAAAAGCACCTTACACTGCTTCAGGAAAGCAGGTCTCAGATGCTGCCTTTCTACATGTCTAATTACAATTCCAATTTGCATCTGAGAGCTGCTTTACACTAATCACAAGTCAGAAAGGCTGATAAATAATTTACCATTTTCTAATACAGTGTAATCAATGTGAGGATCTGGGAGCGTGTTGACTTTAACCACTTACATGTGTCGACTTTGTGATGTTGGCACAAAGAGATGCCAGATCCAGCACGGGGAACTTCCCTTCAAAACAGCATGTCTGGGGCTGAGCCTTGTTGGCTCTGAGGGCTGGGGACTAGAACTGAGGGGAAATTCACAGAATCCTAGGACCATTCAGATTGGGAAAGCTTTCCAAGTCCAACCTGTGACCGATCCCCGCTTTCCCACCCAGCCCAGAGCACTGAGTGTCACATCCAGGCGTTCCTTGGATGCCTCCAGGGATGGGAACTCCAAAACTCCCCAAAAGGGACCACCCTTTCCATGAGGAAATTCCTCCTGATGTCCAGCCTGTCTGCTCATCCCACTCTTGCTCTGTGGCAGAGTGGAAGTGGTGACATTCTGGGGCAGGGAGGGTGGTGGCAGTGTCCTGGCAGGAGGGTGACCCATACTGGGATGTGCAGGAAGGGCCCAGGGTGACACAGGCACTGCTGGGATCTGCCTTCCCTGTGCCACAGGGACCAGATCTGCCGAAGTCAGCAGCTGGAGCCAGTCCCAGTCTGGAGTGAGCACAGATTTCACATCCATCTGTGAGCACGGGAGTGCCCATTCCGTCCTTTCCAAACTCCTCCTTCACCAGCTCCATCAAACGCTCTGCAGGGCCATTGCTACAGCCAGAGGGATGACCCCAGGGGTGGCTGGGATGTTCCTGACCCCACCTTCCACATGGGAATCGCCCCTCACTCACACCGAGTTCCAACCTCCTGCTGTGGCTCCTGAGCCCTGGGAGGCACAGAACCACCCCTGCCCCTCCTCATCCCGGGGCAGGAGCAGCTGCTGCCGTGGGACTGGTGCCCCACGGGGACGTGGAGAGGGGCAGAAGGAGGCACAGCTCTGTCTCTCGTGTGTTTTGCTGCTTTGGAAGCAAAACTGAAGCCTGTGGAGCGTGTTCTCCCCACGGATCAGCCCCTCCTCTCGCAGGCACCCCGCGGGACGGATGTGCAGCAGGGCAGCGATTGCTGCTGAAGGATTAGCCTGGTAATTTGGCTAATTTTTCTTGAGCTTCATTTTTCACATTACGATCTCTGCAGCAAGACTAACGATCCTGGATTTGCCTCTAATAGCCAGCACAGGGACGGGGAGGGGAGGCTGTGCTCCAGCCTAAAGGAGGGATTGAGGAATTGCAGAGCGTGGGTGAGGGCTGGGGGTCACCGGTGTTTAGTGACAACAGAAAGGAAAACACTGAATAAAAATACCTTTTAAAATCGTCCTTGTTCTTCACAGCCAGTGCCTGGGGCAGCATCTCTGCCGGGGTGTCTCCCCTCATCCCTGGGGAATCTCCCGGTGCCCCAAAGGGCTCCTGCCCCCCTGCTCCCCCCCGGCACGTCATCCCCTGAGCCGGACCCCGGCGCTCCCCGCCCGGCCTGGCAGGCACAGATGGTATTATTGTTTGTTTGCACTCGGTGTCAGCAGTGCCTTCTTTCTGCTCCGCTGAGTAGATGCTGAGGAGGCAGTGACATTATTGGAGATCACGGAGAGAGCAGGAACAGGGTCAGGGAGAGGGAGAGGAAATGTCAGTGCGCAGTCACGCGGGGCTGGGGGCTGCTCACACCCCCCGGGCTCGGCTGCTCCAGGGGTCCCTCCTGGGGACAGGAGGTGGCACTGGGACCCCCTGCACGGCCTGCAGGGCCAGTGCCATGTCCTCAGACACACTTGGAGGGTTTGGGAGGGACCCCCCCCCAGAGCCTTTTTAAGGGTGATTTGTACATCTGGCACCTCCCTTGCCCCCTGTGCTTCCCATCCCCAGGGATTTTGGGGCTCCCCATTCCCAAGGCTCATGGGGAGCCCGTCCCCCTTGTTCCCCCCCATCCCTCTCCCCTCCCAGCACGCTGAAGGTTTTGAAAGTTAAGTATTACCATCTGCTTTGTTGTTGCCTAACTACGACAGACAAATTGAGAACTAGTTGTCAAAATGTCAGTGCACAACAAATCAACATTCAAAATGAGTCTCAACGCTATGTGGTGTATAATTAAAAAAAAATCCTTTTTAGAAATTTCAGCAAGCGTTGGCTCTGCTTTATATTTGTCTGTGTGATTAATAAAGGCAGCTAATTTTCAGACTTTAAAAACAGCTAGAAAATAGCTCCTAATTACATATTAGGTTCCAAGCGGCCCCCGCTGAGCGAGGCTGGTATTGGTGGGCCAGAGAATTTGGCAGGGGCTTAATTACATTCTGAGCATCATCTAATTTTAGTTAAATGTAATGTAATCAGCAGCAGATGTCTGAAATAAAATATGAATTATGAATATGATGAAATTTCATTCTTGAATAAAAAAGTAATTTGCTATTTAGTTCATTAAAGTCGCAGAGGTTTATTAGGGAGCAGGTACACGGTGTGGCTGGGTTCTATTAAAATGATATTTCAGAGGGAGAAGGAAATTGCATTAAAGGTGCTAAAATATTCTGCCAGGATGCTGTGCCGGCTGGGAATGAACGTTTACAAAAATAACGGAGCCCTGGGCCGGTGCCAACCCCCGACTCCGGAGCTTCCGTTTACGCGAGGTGACGTCCCACGTCCTGGGGGGACCCGGGATGGGCTCTGCGCCCCCTCTGGGTGTCCAGCTGGGCTCTCCTTGCCGGTGGGCTCTGTTCTTTCACAGAATCCCAGGATCATTCAGCTTGGGAAAGACCTCCAGGAGCATCGAGTCCAAGCTGTGCCCCATCCCCGCTTTGTCACCAGCCCGGAGCACTGAGTGCCACATCCAGGCCTTCTATGGACACTTCCTCAGGGATGGGGACTCCAAACCTCCCTGGGCAGCCCCTGCTAAGGCCTGACCATTTTTTCCATAAGGAAATTTCTCCTGGTGTCTTCCTGACTCTCCCCTGGCACAGCTTGAGGCCATGGGAGAAGGCATCCCGGCACACATTGAGCTGGATCCGTGTGCCTTATTCCAGTTTGGGCAGGGAAATGAAGCCTCAATTCTCCCGTCAGCTCCAGGACTGTGGTGGATCCTCCTGGGACACCATCTCCTGGACATTCTCCCTGCAACATCCGCTGCAGTTTCAGCTCTGAAGTTGAAATTGCTTTTCTCTATCCCTCAGTGGCCTGGGCTGACAGATAAGCATCTCCTGGTGAGGGGGAAGGATGGCGTGTTCATTATTTCCGTGTATTACAGATCCTGTCATTTTAATCCCTCCTGGATGCCGGGCACCAGCTTTGAGCCCTGCCCATTTCCAGGGTGCTCTCCAAGAAAACCCCGTGGCCGATTCATTCTGCATGGCAGGAAATCCCAGGGCACATCCAGGCAGCTCCGGTGATGCTCTGGCACGGTCCCGGTGCTGGTGCCGTGGCACAGCCCGGCTGCTGCTCACCGGCGTGGCTTCACCGTCCTCCCTCTTCTATTCATCAAGGGCATGACAGCTAAAATTCATTTGAAGATGAAGAAAGTGCCGGCTAATCCTTTCTGGGAGACAGTGATAGACTGGCGGCTCGGGAAGAATTGCACAGCAGTAATGAAATTAGGCTAAAACTGCTGGCGGATAGCAGATAATTGCCCTTGTCTGTCACGAGGAATAACATCTCCCAAATCCAACACAATGATTGTTAAAGTTGCAGGAATTTATTTTATTTATTTTATGGGCTCAGGATTGGCTTTCTGAAGGTCTTTCCCAGGAAAATAAAGGAGAGGGAGCTGCGCGCTCGCCTCCCGCCTTCCCCGGCTGCTTCCGCCGCCAGGGCAGCTCGGCAGCTCGTTAGCCCTGACGAAGCAGCATCACCACGATGACAAGGACACCCCGCTGGGGCCACTCCGGGGAGCAGGAGCTGAACCAGCCGGCACAAGCTGCTTGGAGGAGCTGCTGGAAGAGCCAGTCCATCCCCAGCTCCCGCTGACCTTCTGGTGCTTTCCGGGAGGAATCCATCCATCAGCTCTGGGTGCCTGCCTGGTGCTGGGGCAGGTCCCGGTGCCACGGTGGCCACACAAGTCCTGGGGCAAGTCCCGGTGCCACGGTGGCCACACAAGTCCCGGAGCCGTGTCCAGGCTGACCAGCAGCCGTTTGTTTTGTAATTGATGGGGCGGTGGCGGCCCGGCGCGGGTGAGTGACTGCGCCGGCCGGCGACGGCGATGTTTTATCCGCCGGGGCTGGCACGGGTAATTTACTGTGCTCGGCAATAACATATTTCACTTCCCGTCTCCCAGATGAAGATTACTTGTGTTTGAAAGTGCCTGAACACACACTCAATTCTGCTTAAACGCTCGCAGCCAGCCGAGCGCGGCTCGGCCCCGCGCCGGGGTGGCACAGGGATGAGGATGGGGACAAGGATGGGGACAGGCTGGAGCACGGCCCCTGCTCCCTCTGGAGCTACTCACAGCGCTGGGGAAAACCCCCCGCAGCGCCCGGCTCAGCGGCTGGAAATATTCCATCCACCTTCCCTGACATTTCGTCTGGCCGGGCGAGGAGCTCCGTGGCATTTCCAAGAGGGGCTGGGGAAAGGTCAGGGGGTGGAAAAGGTTGGCAGGGTCGGTGCTCCTGCCTCATCCCGAGGCTGCTCCTGACCCCCCTGGACAACTGCATCACCCACAGCACATGTGCTGGATTTCCCGTCCAGTGCTGGGAGATCCCTTCCAGTGCTGGATATCCCTTCCAGTGCTGGGAGATCCCTTCCAGTGCTGGGAGATCCATTCCAGTGCTGGGATATCCCTTCCAGTGCTGGGATATCCTTTCTAGTGGTGGGAGATCCATTCCAGTTCTGGAATATCCCTTCCAGTGCTGGGATATCCCTTCCAGTGCTGGGAGATCCATTCCAGTGCCGGGAGATCCCTTCCAGTGCTGGGAGAGGCATTCCAGTGCAGTTCTGGGATGCCCCAGCCACCTGAGAGATGAGTCAGCACCAGCAAGGAATGTTCTTGTGTGCACCCTCAAGGACTCCCTGTGAGAGGCAGCTGTGAGGGAGGGCAGGAGCTGGGGTGAGGGGCTCAGAGCTTTGGGGACGTGGCGGGGCTGTGCTGCCAGGGCTGGATCCCATCCAGCTCCTCTTGCCAACAGCTCCAGGTGGGCTCTTGGCAGAGCTGAGCTGGGGGTGTGGAAGCCCAAGGCTGACCCTGCTGACCTGCTGTGACCCCTGGGTGGGGTGCTGGCCTCAGTGCTGCTGCTCCTCCTGCTGGTGCTGGCGCATCCCCAGCATTCCCGACACGGCGCTGCCGTTAATGGATGCTGATGTGTCCCCCAGCCCATTTGTCTTCATTTGGTGCCAGCCGGTGGCTGCGGGGACTCGCCAGGGCTGGGCACAACGCCCTGGAGCTGCAGCCTGGCCCAGCAGCAGGATGGGGGATGGCACAGCCAGCACAACCAAAGTGGATGTTGATATCCATTTCCCATTCCCAGTGGAAGTCCCTGGTCGCTTTGCAGGCAGGGACTGCCACCCTGGGACCCCAGCAGGGCGGGAGACATTTTCTTGTTTGTGGCACTGCCTCTGTGTGCCACCGTGCCTGCTGAGCCTGTGTCCCAGGGGAGGTGGCCGTGGATTTGGGGACACAGCACGGCAGGGACCAGATGGGTTAGCCCAGAGGTCCCTGCAGATCCCCATGGCCACCACCATCCTCCCTCAGTACGGGATGGCACCGTCACCACCATGTCCCACCAGATCCTGGGATGGAACCTCTCCTCTGGAGCTGGGTAATTTCTGATTAAGGATTACTGTGCCATCGGCTTCGGTTTGATTGCAGATGTTTTTAATTATATTGTATAAGATCGTATTATGTAATTGCATTTATCTGATTGAAGCCTTAATTGTAGGATTTCATAATGGTTTGACTGGGTAAATACACCGTCGCGTCTGTTGTCCCCCACCGAAAATTAGGTGCTTCATGTCTTTATTGCATTATCCTGGAGAGGAGCTTGAATTGGGAAGGAAGGAATTAGGAGAGAGAGGAGAAAGGAAAGGCGAGTTTGTCGTAGGATCGTGGAACCCTGGAATGGTTTGGGTTGGAAGGGACCTTAAGGATCATCTCGTTCCAACCCCATACCATGGACAGGGACACCTTCCACTACAGCAGGTTCCTCTCCCATGGACAGGACAGCTTCTTTCTCTTCCCAATCCCAGAGATTGTGGTCCCCTTCCCACCTGGGCTCTGGAAGCACCAGCAGCTGCCAGAGCTCATCCCAAACATCCCCTCCAGCCGAGCATCCCTGGGACAGCCACTTTTCCAAAAGCAGATGAGGGATGGCAAAAATTCCTATTTCCGTTAACGACAGCACACACAAAATAATTGGAAATCTCCCCACCTTAATTCCCTAAAAAAAGCATTAATGAGCTGCTGGCAAGGGGGATCTGAGCTGCACCTCCCACCCTCGGTGGAGGGGAGGTTCTCTGCACCTCCCCCTGGCAATTAAAGGGAGGTTTGGGGTTTTGTGGGAGCCTTTTCCCGGCTGTAATCCGCAACATGTGGTTCACACGGAGCCTCCTGGCTAATGGGTTTAGGATTAGGGGAATATGCGCAAATCCAGCGGCTCGCTGTCACTCGGCTAGGCACAGCACTAAGGTGATTTCATTAGGATTTAGGTTTAGAGAAAAGTCTCTCTCTCTCTCTGTGTCTCTGTCTCTCCCCCCGCCCCTTCTCTCCCCTTAATATTATTTTTATTCAATTACATCAGCAATTCATGAAACTTCAAAGCCGTTTCATCAGCGCAACCCGAACGCTGCCGGATTGCGCTTGAAAGGGGGGAAGAGGAGGAAAAACATAAGCTGCTGCTTTAATGGAATTACTGAAAGGGGCTTTTTAATTAAAAACAAAGGTTGGGCTGAGGTCTATCCATAATTCAGTGCCGCTGGATGTAATATCTGCCGGTGGTTTAATTTTAATAAATGTATGTATTATTAACGGTGGGATCTATATTTTCCAAGCCCAAGGAAGGCCCAGCTGTTCCCACAGGAACGGTTCTCGGTGCCACAGGGGGCACGAGGGGACACTTGGTGGCCACGGGGCAGAGGATGGGGATGGGGATGCTCCTGGTGACCCCCCGGTGTCACAGGAGCTGTCACAGCCCTGAGTTAATTACCAGCAGCACCTGCGTGGATTATTCAGACAACTCCAACCCCTCTTTTTGATGATTTACTCTTAATTAGCCTTTATTAATGAGATGTGACCTCATCCAGCGAGCTGCTTCCTCACTGCCATCTGCCCGTCCCGCCCTGGGGTGGGACAGTGCTGTCCCCAAGGCCAAGAGCAGCCAGGCAGGGGCTGAGGGGACGGTGACACGCAGTGATCCAGGTGCCACGAGGGATCCTCATCCCCGCGCTGCTCCAGCGGGATGGCACCCACCCCCCACCCCCCGCCAGCCGCCGCGTGCTAATAAAAACAAATTAACTTGTAGCAGCGTTAATTTCCCCGCATCCATCCATCCCGGCCTCATTACCAGGGCGATCCCAGGAGCCGGGGGTTCGGGCAGATTGTAATGAGGAGCATGCGGTAGTAAAAGTCCTTCTAATAGGATTTATTTACTGTAATTGCGATTCGAGGCACAGTGCCATCCCCAGCCCCGCCGGCCGGCCGGGAGGAGGGGGCGTGGAGCTGCGGCTGGAGCGCGGATCGGGCTGGAGCTCCCTGAGGGGGCTGGAGGGTCCCGCTGGAGCTGGGGCATGGAGCAAGGCTGTCCTGGCACAGCCACCCCTGTCCCTTGCTCCAGCAGGTGTTTCCCGGAGTGTGGACAGCACATCCCACTTCCCAAGCATCCCAGCAGGAGCTGCCAGGCAGGTGGTGCCTCCTGGCGCCGCCAGGGATGGGATCATGCATTCCAGGGTTTCCCACCGGAGCTGGGATTCAGGGACTGCTTCCATGGCACATCTCCATCCTCCTGAGCAGAGGCAGCTCGGAGATTTGGGAGGTGAGGCTGCTCCATGGGATGCTCAGGCAGTGCCAGGGTCACCACTCCTGCTCTGGTTTGGCTTCTCCACACACACGGCACCCAGATCCCCTCTCCCGGCTTATCCCGATGCCAGGATCCGCAGCAGCTCCACTCCGCTCCAGCCCTCATCCCGGACACTTGGAATGCCTCCTCCTGGGATCCCCAAACCTGCTGGGAGTCCCCCGAGAAGGGAGCAGAGCCGGGAGAGCTTTTCTCTCGCTCACACTTCATTATTGTTGCTAAGGAAACCTCTTCCCAGGATCTCGCCTGGAACATGTCTGCCTCGGCGGGGCCGCACATCCATCTCTCCCAAAGTGCCCTGAGAGCCGGAGCCGGCGCAGACAAAGGCGGGGATGGAGGCGGAGGCAGCTCCGGGACCACCGCTGCGGCTTTGAACCGCCCGGCCCGAGCGGGATGCGCCGCACGGAAAAGTTGTCAGGGATCATACGAGACAAAACAAAAAATCCTAATGGAATTTGGAATTTGCTCCCTAGGCAGCAGGGTCAGGAGTTTGCAGCCATGCTCCGAGGGCTGGCACGGCGGCGGGATGAGCAGGGACACCGGCATGGATCATCCCGCTCCCGTTCCGGCCCATCATTAATTTTTGTCCCTATTTTATGGAGGGGACTGGTGCTCCCGGCCCCGTGTCCCCCCCTCGTTCCCAGCTAACGCTTCCCACTGTAGCGAGACGAGTTCCCATCGTTCAGAATGAGCGATTCCCGCATTGATTTGCAGCTTCCTTTTGATGCAGCAAGAATTTATTCCTCGGGAAAGCTCTTTCTGTAGCCATCAGGGATTATTGATGGTGTTGAACTCGCCGGCTGCCCTCTGGATTGCAGCCGGCCCCGGAGCGCTGCGGTGCCCACGGGATGGTGGGGGCAACAGGGACGTGTCACTTTTGGGGGGATGCAGCCATGGTCTGAACTGCCAGGAATTGGGAAAAAGATACTCACAGGGCCAGGATGGCCCCACCAGCAATGTGGTGGATGCAGCACTGACCAAACCTGGTGCTGCCGTGGCACCAGAGTGAGCTCCTGGCACCCGTGGCTCCATCCCTTGTCACTGGTCACGCCATGAGCTCCTTGTGTGTCCCACACAGCTCTGCAAGGCCCCCACGGGGCGGGAGCGGCATCTGAGCACAACTTCCAGGTGGGACACGCCTGGAATGCCCCGCATGGCGCTGCCAGTCCCTTTCTCCAGGTGCTGGTGGCTCCTGCAGCCCCCCAGCGATGCTCCCAGAGCCTTGGCAGGGCCTGGCCCTAGCAGGATCCCCTCTCCCTCCAGACAGGATGGTCCCAGCAGGGCACAGCAGCGTGCCAGCCCAGTGCCCTGCATCCTCCAGAACCCCACACCCCTCCGAGGTGCCTTTTGTCCCACGCTCGCCAAGCCACTACCTCCACTTCTCCTCTTTCCCCCCTGCATTCCTCATTAAAGAGAACACCGCAGATTTCCCAGCCTGTCTCTCTCCCGGTTTTATATTGAAAAGGCTAAATGATATGCTGACACCTTAATTACACCCCATTGTCACAATGCAGCGTGGCAGTGGTGTGAGTGATATGAGAAGAAAGGGCTGCGGCGTGCGTGGCAGCTCCTTTGATTCGCGCTGGCAGGTTGGGAGCGACACAACCGGGGGCTCGCGCCAGCGCCACCGCCGGCGTCACCGGCGTCACCCCTGCCGCAGCACGGCCGCTCGGGGGGACACGGTGCTGCCGCCGGCACGGCGACACCCGGGGCTGAGGGATCTGCTCGGGCCGAGCCGCTCTGGGTGGCCGCGGTCATCCCGGTTTGTCCCCGCTCTGTCCCCACCGAGGGCGCGGGAGGCCACGGCCGCCGGCAGCGCCGAGGTTCCCTCCTTGGCAGAGACCCCAGCCAGGCAGAAATGTGCCAATTAAGCGCTGGCTGCTGATTAGCGGGGCTGGGGAATTCGCTGTGCCGGGGGAGCGCCGTCCCGTGTTTGGGCAACCAGCGTCACCCGAGCCGGCGGTGGCAGCGCTGGCTCCGGGCCATCCCCGCGGAGCGGAGCCGGCCCCCTCCGTGCATGGCCCAGGGGCTGGCAGGCAGTGACAGCGACAGCGGTGGCGGTGGCACTCTGTGCCCGGCTAGAAATAGCGCCCTTCTCCTGCTGATCTGTCACACGGTTGGTGGCTCCACGGCCCCTGGCGGGCCCTGATGGGTGTCGGGGCCCCCGAGGCCGGGTCAGGGTGCAGGTGGAGCCTGGCTGTGCCTTCTGTGGGTGTGGGACCCCTCCGGCTCTGCAGGACCCTGGAGGAGCAGCTCCTGCCATGGGGGTCTGGCTGTGCCCAACAGGAGGGTGCAGGGGACACCCCTGTCCCCCGGCTGCCCCACTGTCCCCTTTCCCTGCCATGGCTGGGAGTAAGCTTTGCTCCCTGTGCCACCTTCCCACAGTCAGGGTCGTTTCTGCTCCTCCTCACGCCACTGCTCTGAAAGTGGCAGCAGCAGTGGCACTGGGCAGCGCTGGTGGCACAGGGCCTGTCCCCTCTGTCCTGCCCCTCATCCGATGGTGGCACATGGCCTGTCCCCTCTGTCCTGCCCCTCATCCGACGAGGGTGGGAGAGAGGAGAGGCAGGAGCCAGGCAGTGTTTGCCATGAACAAAAAGTTGCCTTTTAAAACGACACGAGGTGGGAACAGACATCAAACAGGCAGAGGGATCACCCGGCAGAGAGGCACTTCCCCATGTGCATCCAGCAAACGCGTTTGTTTGGGAAAATGCCATCCCAGGGGAGTGCGGGCGGGAGAGGGAGCGAATTCCAACAACTGGAAAAGCCTTTGGAGGATCCACGGCAGAGCTGCTCACACGCCTGGCAGCAGCAGCAGGAATCCGGGCACTGCTGGGCTGGCGGCTCCCCACTCTGTCCCCACTCCCTGTCCCTGCTCCTTCTCACTGTTCTGTGTCCCCATTCCACATGCCAGCTCTGTGTCCTCGTCCTGTGTCCCAGCTCCATGTCCCAACCCTGTTCCTGCCCTCCATCCCTGTCCCATGTCCCCATCCTGTGTCCCTGCCCCGTGTCCCAGCTCCAAGTGCCATCCTGGACAGAGCCGTGCCGTGCCAGGCCGTGCCAGGCCATGCTGGGGGCGCACAGACCTTCCCGGGGCAGTGGGTGCAGACTGGGAGAGCCTCAGGTGGGGCCAGGCCCGAGCTGGCGCCGCTGGGAAGGATCCAGGAGCCAATTTACATGCAAATGTCCTTATTAATCAAGGACAAGAGGAGGAACGAGCAGAAACCCCCCAGCGCAAGGGCAGAGGCTTTTTCACCGGATGCTTTTCAAAGTTGCTAATGAGGCATCAGCAGCTCTTTTCAGAGCCAGATTATTTGCTGTCTGGATTCTCCAGCGATCCCGTCTCCTCCGCTTCCAGCATCACCCAGCCTGTCCCCCGCCTGTCCCCAGCCTGTCCCCCGCCTGTCCCAGCCCGGCCCGGCTGGAACACCGGATCCGGAGGAAAAGGGGGATGCGGCGGCCCCGGTGGAAGGACAAAACCCCGGCTCTGCAGCGGCCGGGCCGAGCCGGGAGCTCCTGAACCCGCTGGCCGGCTCCTGCCCCGGGGTCACCGTCCCCAGCTGCCCTCCGTGTCCCCGTCACCCTGAGACATCCCCGCATCTCCTGTCGCCAGCGGGCTCTGGAAACACTCCGGGCACTCCGGGAGAGTCCGCGTCCATCTGGGGGATGTCCCTGTGTCCCCCGGTGTGGGACAGGGACCTGTGGGGGAGCCGGGGCTCGGTTCCCGGCCCCATTCCCGGGGCCCTCCCCGCCCCGCCGCGTTTGTTCCTGCGCGGGGCTTTGTCTGCTGCCCTTAATCTGATTTCGTGCAGTTCAGGCGTAGGAGCCCTGGAAGGGGAGGGGGAGAGCGGCCCGGGGGGGCTCCAGGGGGGTCTCAGAGCCCCGGGGGGAAACCTCAGTGGGTGCTTTGGGGGACCCCCGGGCCGTTCTCCCAGTCTGGCTGGGTTTGATTTCCACCCTGAGCTGGGGGGGTTGCAGAGGGGCTGGGACACCAGGGGGGCTTGCAGGGCACCCACCGCACCCCCAGCCGTCCCTGTGGTCCCACTGAGGGACCCCAAGCAGCACATCCTGATGCTGTCCCTGTCCCCAGCCCTGGAGGGGGATCTGCCAGCTGTGGAGGCAGGAAGGATTTTGGCACCTGGCACAGGGACTGAATGTGCCTGGACTGAGGGGCTGGGGACACTCAGGGCACCCGAGGAGCTCACCTGGCACCTGCAGGGCAGCAGGGATGGCTCTGTCCTCCCTGAGGGTCCCATCCCTGCCCCTTGTGCCAGCCTCACCCTCAGGTGCTGGAGAGAATCCAGGATTTCATGGATAAAACACCGGGATTGCTCCACGTCCATCCTGCTTTTCCTTGCCCGGCTCTGCTGCGAGGCAGAGGCAGCATTAAAAACCACTAATAGGACACAAAAGTCATCAAAATAAAATAGACTTGTTGGGGTGACTCCCCCTGCACAAACAAACGCTGCCTGATTCAATTAACGGGGCAGTTAAGCAGATAATATTGTTAAGCAAAGCAAAACAGCCTTTTGATGTGTTAATCATCCTCGTGCCTGGAAAAAGTCACCGAAAGCGAAGAAATCTGGGCCCCCATTTGAGGGGAGGCAGCGACACAGGGGTGGCAGGAGCGGGGTGGGGATGCTGGGGTGGGATGGGGATGGAGCAGGGCGGGAGGGGGTGCAGGGGGACCCGTGTGCCATCACCCACCTTTGCATGTCATCCACGTCCCTGATTTTATTTCGATTTCATTTAACTGAGGCAATTTCTGAGCAGCTCTGGCTCTGTGGCGTTTTCCTCTGGAATTTTATACAATTTCCCAGTGGGAAAGAACCAATATTGGAGATCTCGGGCAAAACCTGCCTCTGGCTTCCTGCAGAAGAATAAAATGAAGTGGGGGGTGTGCAGAGCAGAACCTGGAGCATCAAGGGGATATTTCAGCCTCCGTGGGTCCTTTGGGTGAACGCTGGAGCTCGCAGCTCCCCGGAGCATTCCCTCCTATTCCTCCTCAATCCCACCGGGAATCTCAGCCTTGAGAACAGAGGCAGTGAGGCAGGGGGGATGCACAGAACCTGGGATTGTTCCTCTCCCGGGAATGCTGCAGCGGGCTCACCCCAGAGGAGCCTTTTTAGCAGCCCCAGAAATGTGATTTATTGGCCCCCAGCACCCCAGCTGGCAGCACCCAGAGTCCCCACAGGGACAGCCCGGTGTCCCCAGAGCCGACACCTCCTCGGGGCAGGACGGGGGACGACAGTGACAATTCTGCGTCTGTGTGACATCCGGCGGGCACAAAGGGGGCGGGAGGGGGTGGCACGGCGGGGCTGGTGGTGACATCCCTGTGCTCCCTGTGCTGGTGGCGCCTCGGGGCCAAGACCCTCCCGGTGCTGGTGCTGAGAGCGGATTTTCCCCCCTGGAAGTGATTCTGGAGCATCGCCCTGCCCTGGGGCTGGAACGGGGATGGGATGAGGGGGGAGCAGGAGCCTGGCATCGCTCCCCCTCTGCTGTTGAAGCCCCACACGAGGTGGGTGCCAGGGGCTGGGCTGGGAAAATCGCTGGGAAAATTGCTCACAAAGTCAACAGAAAGTTTATTCGAATTATTCCCGCTGCAAATTGCCTCTGGATATGAACTTGCAAGCGGTTCTGGAGCAGTCCTCTGATTCAACAGGAGCCAAAGGCACAGGTTAACGGGATCAAAGGGATCCCATGGGAATCAGAAATCGCTCCGAGGAGGCTGGGTGGGTGCTGCTCAGCGCCAGCCACATTCCCATCACCCTCCCAGCAGCAGGAATTGAATAATTGATGCAATTTGAATAACACTGGGATTTGTAACCGTGCTGAAACTTGCAGACAAGGAGGTTGTAATCAAAAGCTGATGGCAAACACTTGTTTCTGTGCAGGTGGGGACGGTGCTGCAGGGATGGGGATGGTGCCCGTCACTCCATCACGGCTCTGGAGCTGGATTTTGGGAAGCAAACTGCTCCCACCACAGCACCGGGGCTCCTGCCCTGCATCGAGCCGCATTTGCTGAATGATTTCGCCAGGTATCACATTGAGCTCGACAAGAAATCCTTCTCTGGGTGTCCCCCCACTCCTGCCCCATCCTCGGGGCTTTTGGGGAGTGGGTGATGGAGGGGCAACATTCCTTTCGGAAAAGCCAAGGGAGGAGTTTTTCCTAGTGATGTGTATGAGCCCTCACCCCCCTCTGCGCCCTCTTGGCTTCATCTCCGGGACCTGGAGCTGCCCGTGTGGGGCTGGAGCAGTCCCAGCTCCCCTCGGGAACGCCGGAGCTGCTCCCCCTCCCGGCTCCGTTCCATCCCCGCCATAAAAACCGGCACAAAAGCCGTCGTGAAGTTCCCGGAGCCGCGTGTGCCGAGCAGCCTCCAGGCACTGTTTGTGAAGAGAGGTTATTAAATTGATTTTTTTTTCTCCCTTTACATGCTCAATGAACATTAAAATTAAAGTTCTGCTCAGTCCCCCCCCGGGGCGAGGAGGGGTGAGGTGTGCCAGGGCTCTGCCAGGCTGAAGGATGATGCTGGCACCCCCGAGGGCTGTGGGGGGGGATGGGTGGGGGTGGAGAGGAGGCACGGCAGCCCTGAGTGCTCCCAGGAGCAGCAAAGGCGAGGAAATGCTGGGAGCCAGCCCTGGGGGGCTGTCACACAGGGTGGCACTGCCAGGGGATGGGGTGACCGATGCTGGCACGGTGGGAAGGGGTCACGGGTGCCATGGGGGACCAGGGTGGGTGTCTGGGCCGTGGCTCCGCTGCTGGCCCTGCCCCAGGGCACATCTGGCGCTGCTCAGGGCGGGTTTTGCAGCATCAGGAGCTCGGGGCCCATCTGGGCACTGCTCAGGGCGCTGGGGCAGCTCGGGGCAGGTTTGGCAGTGCCAGGAGGGAGGTGAGGGGCGTCTGCAGGAGGTGACAGTCCCGCTGTCCCGCTGGGGGGACCTGGAGGAGGCTCCCCATGGCCACCCCTTGCTGCTGCTCAGCCCCACCGCTCCCCCTCCCACCCCAGCCCCAAGGACTGGAATCATTGCCTAATTTAGAAAAATGACAGGGAGACGGTTTTCCACTGACACAGTCACTACTGAAAATTTACTTCAAGGTTCATTGTTGGCAATGTCAAAAGTGATGAAAACCAATAAAAAGAACCAGCACAGCATGAATGTCTGGGTGACAGCCCGCGGGGGGGGGGCCGCCCCAACCCCCTCGCCGCAGCCTGAGCCTGTACAGATAAAAGGTAATTGAAATGTTAGTTCCATTAATATTTCAGCGTGCCCCATATCTGACAGCAGTGCTCCTCACACGCTCCCAGCCCTGCCTCTTCAGCTGCTGGGGGTGGAGGTTTCCCACAGCCCCAGCCCGGCGGGGGCGTCGGGCAGGGCTGGGTGGCACCCAGGGTGTCCCTGAGTGGCACCTGTGTCCCAGCAGGTGATGCTCATGGTGCAGTGCTGGTCCTGCCAGAGCTTGGAGTCACCCTGGCACCCATGGCAGGAGCTGGGAGGTGGAGGTTTCCCACAGAGCCAGCCCGGTGTGGGCATTGGGCAGGGCTGGGTGACACTGACTCATGTCCCCTCAGAGCTGGGGACATTTGGATATCCCAAGAGGATATGAGGTTTTGCACTTGCCCCACCCCTGGCTGCTGTCACAGCCTGGATCTGACATTGCCCTGGTCACAGAAAGTGTCCCCGAGCAGCACTGGATGTCCCTGAGCGGCACTGGATGTCCCTGAGCAGCACTGGATGTCCCTAAGTGGCACTGGATGTCCCTGAGCGGCACTGGATGTCCCTGAGTGGCACTGGATGCCCCTGAGTGGCACTGGATGTCCCTGAACAGCATTGGATGTCCCTGAGTTGCACTGGATGTCCCTGAGCAGCACTGGATGTCCCTGAGCGGCACTGGATGTCCCTGAACAGCACTGGATGTCCCTAAGCGGCACTGGATGTCCCTGAGCATCACTGGATGTCCCTGAGTGGCACTGGATGTCCCTGAGCAGCACTGAATGTCCCTAAGTGGCACTGGATGTCCCTGCACCCCATGATGCTCCGCTCCTGCAGGAGCTGCTGGTCCCCTCAGCAGGTCGGAGATGGGCAGAGGCACTTTTGGCCACCGCCGGCGCCTCTCACAGCGTGCAGGGCACATCTCACAGGGGCACCTCTCCCACCTCTCCCACCTCTCCCGGGCACATCTCGCATCTCTCACGGCGCTCGGCACATCTCACACGGCGCAGCCCCCCCCTCCCTCCGACAGCGCGTTTCATCTCTCCCCGCGCCCGCCTCGCCGCATCCTCATCTATATCAAAGCATGAGGCAAATTAAATTGTTTGCAAAGCACCGTCTGCGCGTCTGTTTTATTCCTGCTTTGGGAGAACACGACGCCGCCGCCGCGGCTGTGCCATTTTGTTGAGTTTTCCCTGTAATTCCTGTTCAAAGCGGCGCCGCGGCCCCGCGCTCCCGCCCGCCTCCCGCCGCCGCCGGCATCAAAGCCCCACCGGGAACCGGGGGGGCCGGGCTGGGGATGGGTGCGGGGGTTGTGCGGGGCTTGTGCGCTTCTCCTTGGGTTTGAAGGCCTGGGATGGGCAGGATGGGGAGAATTCCCGGGCAAAGCGTCCCCTCAGGGTGACAGCACCGAGTGTTCCCCCGGGAGAGGGAGGAGGATGCTCCTGGCTGTTGGAATATTACCAATACAGCCGGGACGTGCCTTGGCTTGTCTGGCCCTTGGTGCTGAACCAAATGGTGGCAACTGTGGTGTTTCACCCCAGAGACACTTTTGGCCATGGCTGTGTGGTGTTTCACCCCAGGGACACTTTTGGCCATGGCTGGGTGGTGTTTCACCCCACAGACACTTTTGGCCATGGCTGTGTGGTGTTTCACCCCAGGGACACTTTGGGCTGGCTGAGTGCTGCCCTGGGCACATGGACACAAGTCCAGGCGTGCAGGAGCTCTGGTGGTGCTGGGATGGAGCCTCCCCCCATAACAGGGGCTGCTCCTCGGGTTTCCCTCTGGCAGAGAAGCTTTAGGGTGATGGGGAAGGAGAGGAGTTGGTTCTGATGGAGGGTTTGGATCCAGAGCTTTATTCTGGCCCACAGCCTCTGAACCCACAGCAGCTCCAGCAGAACTCCTGACCCCGTGGGTGCTGGGGAGGGAAGGGGCAGGAATCCCACCAGGGACAGGAGGGGAGGTCTCAAGGGACAGAGGACACCTGGATGGCCCAGTGCCCCCGGGGGTGGAGGGCATCCTTTGAACCTGCCAATCACCCCAGCCCTCCTGGAATTCCAGGACTGACAGACACTGCTGGGAGGGGAAAGGAGAGGTGACTGACACAGCTGGGAGGGAATCCCCAGGGTGAAACCCGGGGTTCTGGGGCAAACCCTGAAATCACAAAGCAACACCTGGCGATGAAGGAAGCGCCAGCCAGCCCCGGCTTGGGCATCCACTGGTGCCCCTGGAGCCAGAGAAGTTGGGATGTCCCAACAGGATCCCTCGGGATGAGCCCCAGCTGCTGCCACAGCCCAGGGCCGCTCTCAGCCAAAGCAAACAAACAAATCCAACTCTCGCCACCAAATTGTTTCCCATAAATCCTCCACTTCCCGCTGTGCTCCAGGAAAAAAGCTTTTTTCCTTCTCCATTGACTGGTGGTGGCTGCAAACCACGGCGTGTCCCGGCGCTCGGGATGTTTGTCCCTGGCTCCACGGGAGCTGCAGCAGCAGGGAGAGGGCAGACACCAAGGCACCTTTTATTGAAGCTGAGCCCTTCCAGGCTGTTCCCTGCTGGGTTTTCACTCTTTTTCACTTTTATGGCGAAGGATTGAATTCAACTTGACTTTTTTTAATGGGGTGGCAAATCCAGCGTGCACCCAAGGTGCCCCTGGGGTGATGGGGGATGCCTGGATCCAGGCCTTGCCATGGGCACCTCCCTGCTGGGGGCTGGGGGATTATTTGTGTTGGCAAAAAAGCAGATTAAAAGCCCAGAGAGCAATTCTTTGCCACTGAATTGCAAACGTGCTGTGTGCAGCAGGAGCTGCTGCAGTTGTCTTGGTCCTGAGCCACGGTAATTGTATTCTATGAAATATTTATTCATTTTCATTTCAATTTCATTTCCAACATGTATTTCCTATAAAATGATGTGGGGGGGAAAGGGAAAAAAAAAAAAAAAAAAAGAAAAAAAGAAAAAAGAAAAACCTGCCCTGGATGCATTTATCATCATCACAGGTTCCTTGCCAGAGCTCCCCGAAGGGGCACCGCTGGGCAGGACCACACAGGCTGCCAGGGCTGGTTTTTCTAAAAACTTTAAATGTCATTTTTCATTCTGCTGGAAGCTCATGGGAGATCTGGAGGTGCTGGACATTCTGGAGCCCAGCTCCTGGGAATTGCATGGCATCGAAAGGAGCAGAGCTGAGCACAGGAACAGGCACCTGTGGGTGATGAAATGCCCCTGTGCTGAGTAAAATACCCCTACAAACCCCAAAATGCACCTGTAACACACTGAAATACCCCTGTGCAGGCTAAAAGTGTCCTGTGCTCTCTAAAATCCTAAAATACACCTATATATACACCAAAATACTCCTGTGCAGAGTAAAATACTTCTACACACACCAAAATATTCCTATGCACCCCAGAATATCCCTTTGTGCCCTAAAATACACCTATACACCCAAAAATATTCCTGTACACCCTAAAACACTCCCCTGCACCCCAAAATACCCCTATACACAGTAAAATATCCCCAAGCAGTGTAAAATATTCTTGTACACCTTTCATACACCAAAATATTCGTGTCCACGCTAAAATCCCTCCCTGCAGACTCCTGGCTCAGTTTAAACACCCCAAAATATCTCTATACCCCCCGAAATACCCCATACACCCCAAAATATCCCTTTAAACATTGAAACACCCCTGTCCACCTCACAATCCTGTCCCTGCAGCCCCCGGGCTCGGTGCCAGGCAGGTGCCCGCGGGCATTTCGGTGCCACCCCTGTCCGCCCCCATCCCACCTCCTCCTCCACCCATCCCCAGCTCTTCCCGGGTGATTATTCCCAAGCTCCTGGCAGTCCCCGCCTGATAAACAGTTGATTACTTCTCCTCCCAGCCCCGTGCCCGATTTGCATACAATAAATATCGCCCTCGGAGAGCCGAGCCCGGCTCATGCCTTATTTATAAGGGATAAACCCGGGATCGAGTTTGCATAATCAACACGTATTTAATTTGCGAGCTCTTCCACGCGGGTTCGGGCGCTAATCAGGCTCCGCTCGCCGCTGACAATCAGGGTGGAAATGTCTTCATTGAGGGCTGGCAGGTTCTGGAGCCGACGGGAAAGCGCCAGGACCTGGAATGCCAGACCTGGAATGCCACGGGCTCCCCTTCTCCCCCACTCCCAGGAATTTCCCTTTGCTGCCTCTACACCAGATTTTTTTTTTTTACTCTAATTTGGTGACTCTCCTTCCTCTCGCATGCTAATATATGCAAAAAACCACCGGGGCTCCTATTAAAATGCCATGAAAATCTAATGAAATTAATGTTGGCAACAAATATTACCTAATGGAAGAGCCTCCGGGAAAAGGGAAAAAAAAAAAACGACTGAGTCCAAATATATATTTGCACATATTTAAAGGCCTCTGTCAAGTAGTTTAGCTCCACAGTTAGGATGTTATTAAAAAGGAGGGGGAGGGAGCCTGGTGTTTTCCGAGCCCAACACAAGTGGAAGGGCTTCCATGAGTTATATTTTTAATTTCAGTGGAAAGTGGAGTTGTCGTGGCTGGGATGCTCTGGGTGCTGGGTGCTCAGCCCTGGGCAGGGGTGGGAGCTGGGCTGGAAGGGGAGGTGAGCAGGGCACGCTGCATCCCATGGTGTCCAGGGAGAACCTGGTGAGCATTCCATGTGTTCTGTGGGAGAATCACATCCAGTGGCTGTCCTGTCTGGAGAGCAGCTCATCCAGGGGGTGTCCCACCCACTGGGTATCCCATCCTGCCTGGTGAGCATCCCATTCAGTGAGCATCCACTCCATGAATATCCCACCTGTTGGGCATCCCATCCACTGAGCATCCCAGACATCAGGCTTTGCTTCTGGGCTGCATCCCACCCACCAGGCACCACAGCCAGGGACCATCCTCTCCCACCTGGAGAGCTCCCATCCATCCATCCATCCATCCATCCATCCATCCATCCATCCATCCATCCATCCATCCATCCATCCATCCATCCCATCCATCCATGGATCCGTCCCTGTGTCCATCCATCCATCCATCCATCCATCCATCCATCCATCCATCCATCCATCCATCCAATCCATCCATCCATCCATCCATCCATCCATCCATCCCATCCATCCATCCCATCCATCCCATCCATCCATCCCATCCATCCATCCATCCATCCATCCATCCATCCATCCATCCATCCATCCATCCATCCCATCCATCCATCCATCCATCCATCCATCCCATCCATCCCATCCATCCATCCCATCCATCCATCCATCCGTCCGTCCATCCATCCATCCATCCATCCATCCATCCATCCATCCATCCATCCATCCATCCATCCATCCAGCATCGCACCCAGTGACCTCCAGCTCCAGCAGGGATTGCAGGGACCAGCAAGGCTTCCTGATTCCCTCCAATTATCCCTGTTTATTAATTTGGGTGTTCATCCTCCAAAGCCACCCAGCAGTGACAGCTCATTATGAGCTTATCTCTCACCGTGGCTACTCCTCGTGGGCAATTACAGCACCTCCGATTAATTCCTCTTTAAAGGAGCCCTGGCAGCTTCTAAATTTAAGATTTGTTGATAAAACCCCAAGACCTGAGAGCCAACATTCCCATTAATTATGTTACATTTGGGATTTTTTTGCCAATTTACAGCAGACACCGTGTGTTTTTCCTCCAGGCTCTGCAAGAGTGATTTTAAAGTCTCCATAAAGACACGTCCTGGCCCAAAGTTTGGGGACAAGCCTGGAGCAACCTGGTCTAGTGCAAGCCCATGGCAGGGGGTGGAACTGGATGGGCTTTAAGGTCCCTTCCCACCCAAACCAGTCTGGGATTCCATGATTCCATCACTGGTGGCTGGAAAACACCAGCGTGGCTGATGGATGTGGTGTCGGGGCTGGATGATGCCCTCTCCTTTTCCCCATCACTGTGGTCCCACCTGTGGGACTCAGGATATCACCAGCAGGACAGGGCAGGAGGGGAAACGCCTTGAAATCCTGGGAAAATGAAAACTGGGCAAATGCACTTGTCCCTGTGGAAAAGAAACAACAGAGGTGGCAGCACCCAAAGGCAAAAGGTGTGGGAGGGGTTGATTCCAACCTTGGAGCACAGAGGTTTTGTGTTGGAAAGTAACCCAGGAAAAAAATAGTGAAAGGTCAAAGCAACGCAGGGTATTTGCTTGGAAATGTGAATATTTGGGATTTCTCTCTTTTCTTTTTTTTTTTTTTTTTACTTCAAGTTAAGCCTTTGCAAAAGCCTCCCCGTAGTTATAGTCATATATATAAATATGAAGCTCTATTTTTATACTTCTATCAAAATGAAGCTCACTTTCAACCATCAGCACATCCAGGAAAAAAAAAAAACCCAGCAGCAGAATTCCACTTGGGAAGCACCTGGATGAAAAGCTTTGAGCCACCTGCCCTTGGAGCCCCCAAACCTCCCTGGGGTGAGGGGTTCACTCTTGATTTTAAATGCCAATCCCCCCTGCTTTGCCCATCTCTCTTCCCAAGTCCAAAATAGCTCTGTTGGTATCCGCTTGGCTCTTCCAGAAAGGATTGTTCAATATTTCTCTGCGAGCTGTGGGATGTCTGCTGCTAGTGAGCACATTAAACAGGGGTATAAATTCGTAATGAGAGCCCTGAAATGAATGGCTCTTATCATTTATGGATGGAATAATTAAAGATACTGTACTTGGAGGTTTTACATGGGCCTGTAAATTGTCAGTCGTGAAAGCAGAGAATCAGGAGAGTTGGAACAAGCTCAGGTTGGGCAGTGGAGGTGGCACTTTGGTGCAGTCAGAGCTCAGGGACCCTGGAGGAAGCCAGTGATGCTCTGGGGACATCCCCATCCCTGCTTGTGCTCCCCCATACCCAGCTCCCAGAGGGAGCCAGCCCTAGCTGTCAGAATTTGAGGATTTGAGCTTTTTTGGTGACTTTCCTGCCCTTGGAAATCTCCTGCTGGCAGAGCCAGCCCAGGGGCTCCCACCTGCTGCTCCACCCTGCTGCCCAGGGCTGGCAGGGCTACAGGGGATGCTCTGCTCCGGCATCCCGGGCTTTGGGATGGGATTCCCTGGCACTTCCATGCCCAAGGGACACCCATAGATGCAGGGGGGGCACCAGCCCACCCAAGTCCCCAGGGTGCCCCAAGGGGCAGAACCACCTCTGCCAGCACCTCGTCCTATTTTAACTCCGATCATCTAAAATACTGTAACTATGGCAACAGCTGCAGGTGAGACTCATTACAGTTAATCCTCTAATTACTAACTACCTCTTCAATCAGTTGTAATTACTTTGGGGACACAGTTAACCTCTCATTAGAAACGCATGGCCACGTTTTACCAAAAGCACAAACAGTGACATGCCTGGTAATTTAGCACCGCGGCACTCAAGGCCACTCTCCGGCTTTTACGCCGGCACAATCTCATCCCTGTCATTAACCAGGAATGGTTGTCATGACAATTAATCATTCAATCCCTCATCAGCAACTTTTGCCAAATGTCACCCTGCTCTTGATCAAATGAGAAGGGAAAATTAAATGAATCAATTCAGCACCTTGGCATTTGTAACTATTTTTTTGGGGGGGGGTGGGGTGTAAGTTGGCGGTGGCCCAGCAGCCACAGTGCCACGCTCTGCCCACGTGTGGGGGGTCTGGGAGCCTGGCCTGGGGCTGGGGGCCCTGAATTGAGCAGCTCTAGAGTTGGGGGTCACTCTGCATCCCTCGGGGCTCATTGACCTGGTAGTCCAACCCTGTGGGGCCATCGTGGCACTGCCAGCTCCTGCCACGGCCACCCAGGTGTGCTGTCCCCAGATGTGGTGGCTCAGCCAGCCTGGTGACCTCCAGAGCTGAGCAGAGCGTCCCTTCCTCCACCTCCCTTCCTCCGCCGTGCCCCAATTTTGCAAACAATCCTCTCTCCGATCATTTTCCTTTTAAACCTGCAATTAGCTGGAGTCATTTGCTGCATGCAAATCCCAGCCCTTAATTACCGGCACTAACCTTGAGCTGCGCTGAGGTTCCCGGCAGGCTCAGCCTCACGGTCCTGCCAGAACCCCCTGCAGCCCCCAGCCTGACTTTGGGCTTTACACGGGGTCAAGGGGCTGCTGTGGCTTTGTTCCCACTAAAAAAGGTGTTGGGATCTCAGCTCTGACAGCTCTGCTCCTTCCCTTGGGCCCTGGGAGAGGTTGTGGAGCCTGTGGTGGGATGCAAGTACCCATGGCACTGCTCGGGGCTTCATTTGTAATTTTGGGGGGCTGGGAAGGCAAGGGGTGCTCACCCAGCTGCAGGGACCCCAGGGAGGTGGATTGGGGGGGGCTGTGGATTTGGGACAGCTGTGGATCAGCATGGCCATATTTTGGGGCAGAGGTTCATCAGTCTGGGGGGCTGGCAGAAGGTTGCCCCTGGCACCCTGAGGCCATGTCTCATCCCAGAGGGGAGCTGACCCCCATGGAGAGCAGGACTCTGGGGACATGCAGCCTCAATCCACGTGCTCTGTGACAGGAGGGGAGCCCAGGGAAGGGGAAGTTTTGCTGCCACTCGATTATAGGAGATTGTAAAATTGCATTAGGGAGGTTGGCATTTCAAGGCTGATGCGTTTGGACAGGGTGTCTCTCCCCGGCTCGGAGGGATCGATTATCCATCAGAGGGACGGCGGCTGGAGCTGGCACTGCACACAACTCCCAGCTCCCAGCTCCCTTTGGCATCCACAGCCAGGCAGCCCAGGGACCCCCAGCCAGGCCAGGGCTGGGGGAACCCCCAGGGTACCTGGATCCAGGGTCCCCCTGGGCAGGGCAGGGACAGGGGCCTTGGGAAGGTGGGTATCCCTGTGCTGGGGAGTGGGATCCGGCTGTGAACAGCTCAGCCCACACTGTTTTAGTTGCTAGCCCAGGTTGTGAATTCCTGTCCTGTTTGCTCACAGGTTATGACTCCTTTCCTGCTCACAATCCTGCCTAGGTGACCCATTTGGTGCCAAAAACCCCTGGCACCAGCACCTACTTCCCTCAGTACCCCCGCTGCCATGCCAGGACCAGGGCCCTGCTAGCTCTCCAAGCCAGGTGTGGCTGGGTGACACCGCTCAGTGTCACCTCCCTGGGATGATGTGGGAAGTGTCATTTTGCCTTGGGCTCACTTCTTTCCACTCCACGTCCCACCACAGCCAGGATCTGGTGCCACTGGGGTGTGGGTGGGGATGTGGGGCTCCAGGGAAGGGGATGGTTGTAATTTTGGGGTGTTCTCCAAGGGCCAAATCCCCCTGGCTCCAGGGAAACACCGGACACCTCCAGCACGACTCCAGGCACCATCAGCTGTGCTGGGTGCTGCCATCACCCTTCCCTCCCCGGCTGTCCCAGCTACCCGTGAGCCCTTGATTAATTCCCTGAAACCTGCAGTGCGCAAATGAGTAATAATCCCAGCAGTGCTAATTGGTGAGCTGTGTCCTGACAAATTGATTTGAGCTGTGTTAACATCGCACGCCCGGCCGGCCCCGCGCCCACCGCGCCGGGGTCACTCCGGCCTGCCGGGAGCAGATCCTGGAGCCATGGCACCGATGGCTCCTTCCTCCCTGGCTCCTGCCCTGCCCCCCAGTGTGGGCAAAGACTGGGGGTGAAGCCAGAACAGCACCCAAAGCCCCCTGACTTTCATCCTGTTTGGTCTTGGGCTCTGTCCTCTGGACAGCGGGAGTTTCCAGGAGCTGGGCAGGAACACAGGATGGGAGCAGGACAGGAACTGGGAAAGGGCCCGGGGCAGGAATGGGGCAGGAGCCCGGGGCAGGAATAGGGCAGGAGTGGGGTAGGAGCTGAGCTGGAGCCGGCAGGAGCCCGGGGCTGCGCCGCTGCCGCTCGCTCTTGTCAATTCTTTATGGCGCTGCATCTTTAATAGCTTTACAGAGCCCATTTAATGTGCTCCCAGACATGAAGTGCTGTCTAATCAGCACATTTAGGAGAATTGCCCACATCCTGGTCTCGCTGCCATAAAACAGTGCCCACAGAAGCATCTGTAATTAATGTTTTTTTTCACTCGCTCTCTCTCTCTCCCACTGAATCAATTTATAAAGCGCGGACTTCCTCTGCGCTGGAGCTTTTAGGCTGTTTTACTCCGGCAGCCGAGGTGACTCGGCAGCGCTCGTCAATTAAGCAGCTGTGTATAATGGATGCTTCAGAGTAAAAAACACAGCCTGATTCCCAGAAATGATCAATGCGCATTTTTCTCACAAAAAAACCCAGGCTCACACGTCCCCACCGGGCTCCGCTCAATCTCCCGGGCTCAGCGGAGCCACCAAAAGGGAAAAGGGGGGGTTGGAAAAGAGCCGCATTCTGCGCCTGCTTTTGGAGTGGGAAATTAAAAACGGGATGAGAATTAAGGACAGAGATAATTAGTGTCACCCGCTGGGCAGGACCTGCCTGTTGCCTCCCGGAGCAGGGGAAGTCACTTGAAGTCCTGCGCTGGGGAAACACTTCAGTGTGGCCACAGAAGGTGGGAGGGAGCGTTTTGGGACCCCCAGGGGGTTCTGTGAGGTGTGACAGTCGCCAGCCCCAGCCAGGGAAAGTTTACAGGTTTTATTACCGGAGGTGGCTCCTAATTGGGAAGAAGGAAATAAAACGGGAGTGAAAGTGGGGCTGGGCCGGCAGAGAGGGGCCAGTCACTCCCCTGTGCCCCATTTTGGGAGACTTCAAAGCCTCCCGGCGCACAAAGGCGCTGCCTTTGCTCTTTGGCCGTGCGGATCAAAGCCCGCGGCGGGAGGGCACCGGCAGCGCACGGAAAGCTCAGCCAAGCACGGGGCCCCCCGGCCCCAGAGCCCGGAGACGTCCGGCACCATCCAGAGCTGCCACCTCCTCCCTGTTCCCATGGGATCCCCACTGCCGTGGGATGCAGCAGGAGCCAAGGCCTCCAGCACCCCATCACAGCCGTCAGCCCAATGTGGGTGTCCCCATGTGTCCCCAGGGGTGGGACAGGGACCACCCCGCCGCTCAGCTGCATCCACAGGGATTCAGGGCTGGGAAGCCACCCCAGGGTGACAAGGTGGGGTCAGGAGTGTCCCCCCCACACAAGGGCAGCCCCAGGCTTTGGCAGCTGTGCTGGCACCCAGCTCTGAGAGGCCCAGCAGGACAGTGGCTGTCCCATGGAAACCTGCTCCGAAGTGGAAAACTTATCGCGGTGGTTAATTGGTTTTAAGCAAAGCCTAATTGGGGTTGTACACCTGGGCACTGTGCTAGTTTCTGAGCCATAATTGGCCTCAAAATAGGGAGAGGGGGTGGCGTGACTGGGCTGTGAGAGGAGGGGGTGCTGGGAGTGGGATGTTGGGAGCACATTCCTGGGGACACGGTGCTACGAGCTGACTTCCAGAAGGTGGATATTGGGAGCAGGGTGCTGGGAGTAGGATCTGGGAGCAGGATGCCACAGGAGGTGGGGTGGTCCTGCCAATCCACTGGGCTTGGCAGCCCTCACAGGGGAGCCCTGCCAGGCTCCCGTTATCCTGGAACAACAAGGCTCTTGCCCGAGAGTGCTGTGCCTTTTCCAGGAGGGATTTTGGGGCTGGCTCCACGCAGAGCCTGGCTCGGGGGCACACTGAGCCTGATTTGCACGGTCCTGGTGTCACACAAAGGCAGAGCCGTGCTGGGGATGGTGAGGTCGGTGAAGATGGTGAGGGTGGTCCCATGGAACAATCACAGCCCAAACAGGGCTGGGGATGCCCAATGCTGCTTCCAGGGAAAGCCAGAGTGCTGCAGAGAAAGAGTTTTCTGAATAAACAGGAGAAAATCCTGATTTGAATTGATCATCTGCTGTGGAGGCAACGGGCTTGGGCACACCCTGCTGAGGACACGAGCAGGTCCCAGTGCCAGGTAACAGGGACAGGGATGGCATGGATGGATGGCAGAGCTGCCAAGATGTCCCATTTCTCCTTCTTTGGAATACACCACGTGACAATGGACTTCTTGTGCTCTCTCTGTCTCCATTAACCTTCCCTGGGTGCTGTGAGTCATCAGGAACGGACCCCCAGATCCTGAGGAGCCAAAAGTGGTGGAGGGAGCAGGAAGAGCTGAGCCTGGTGCTGTCCTGGCCGCAGTGCCACGGCCAGGCTGGCCAGGGGAGAGGCAGAGGTGTGGGCAGGGGACTCAATGATGCCTTCCCAGAGGTCATGGCTCAGCTGTAGCACCTCATGGGTGGGTTTGCCTTCAGCAATGTGCCAAAAATTAATATGCAGGTGGAAGGATCCTTCTCCCTGGAGCAGGCTGAGTGAGGGGAACACAAACCCGGCGGCTGCCACGGGAGACAAGCTCTTATCAGAGCAGCGACACCGACAACCCAGCTCTATACATTTTTAATAAATCATTTGAAATTCCTGACTGTCAGGAGGATTGAATCGGGCGCTTCCCTGGCTGAAAGGCCATGGGGCTGTGCCAGCTCTCCTGGCAGCCCTGATGGGGGGCACAGGGGTTCTGGTCCCACCATGTGGCATTGCTTGGAGCTGCTGGGTATTGCTGGGTGCCCTGGGCACTGCTCTGTCCCACTGTGGAAGCTTCAGGGATCATTCACCTTCCTTCTCCCACCACAGTTGGTGCCTTCCACAGTGCTGGGGCTGCTGACAGCCCGGCAGAGCTGGGAGCAGCACAGGGGAGAGGGGGAACCTGCTGAAACAAGCAAATTGCAGTGATTCCCTGTTTCCAAATGTCAGCAGATTTGGAGGAGAAAGAAGCAAATAAGTTAAAGGTGAAGATCTCCTGGGAATCTCCAGCTTGCTCTGCTTTCGTTCCTATAGCTCAGCTTCCTGGGGCTGCCCCCCTTGGCAGGGACCACCCTGTAATCCAGGCTGGCAGCACATCCCAGCACTGCTCCATAAATGCAGTTAAACACCCCAATCGAGAATTTTGGGGCAGAAGGAAATTGGTTAAAGAGCAATGGCAGGGAAATAAAATATTGTGTAGGGGAGGTAGGGAGCATCATGTGCAAGGGATGGGGCAGGAACGAGCCCAGCAGCACCATCAGACCTGGCCCTGATCATGTCCTCTTCCAGGAAATGGTCACTCAGAGAGCCAAAAGGCTTTGCCAAGGAGCTGGTGAATTCCCTGTGATGGGCTCAGAGGCCCTGGCACCCTGGGGACCAGCAGGGAGGAGGTGATGGCCACAGGACAACACCCAGCTGGGCCCACCAAGCCCTCCCTGGGAGTGCAGAGGGAGGGTCCCTCTGCAGCTGGAGCCTGGGGACCCCCTGAAACCTCTTGGTTTTGCCTTCACACAGTGATGCTTTTGAGCACTCCAGCACAAAGAGGCTGTGGGACGGCCCATGCAGGATGTGAAACATTCCCAGTGAGACAGTGAGATAAAACCAAATCACCTGTCAGTCAGCACCTTATCTCGGGTGGCATCAGAGCCTCAGGACTAACAGGGATAGAAAATGTTCCACAGGCTGGAACTGGCTCCTCCTTAAGCTCCCAGCTCTGCTCACAAGGGCTTTCACCCAAGATTTTGGTGAAATAGGTTGAATTTTTCACAAAATACCATCAGGAGGGAAGAAAAAGGCACATGATCTGCTCGGGCAGTGACAGCAGAGAGTGAGGACACGGTGACTTCAGGATGCTCCTGGTCACTGGCAGGATGCAGAGCTGGCACAGGGCCACACTGGGGGAGGGCTGGGGCTGCTGCTCATCACACCCCAGGAGCATGGGGATATTTCTGTGCCCCCACAGTGTGTGGGGGCTGTGGTGTCCCCTCGGTGCTTTTACAGGATGAGGAGGGTGAGGGAGGCTCTTGCAGGAAGCTGGACTCTGCTCCTTGTGTTGGAGCTGGGAAGACCCTGAGGGGAGTCACAGGAATGATGATCCATCATGTGCCAGTGACCCGGACGGGGATATTTTTAAGCAGGGAATAAAAATAGACTCAGGCTGGCAGTGAGCACTCGCTCCTGGCATCACTGTCAAGGGGGCTGGGAGCTGGGAGGGGGGGTCAGGGCGGACCCCAGCCCCTCACCCCATCCAGCCCACCCCTCACCCCACACCCTCATCCCCTTACCATGCACAGTCCATCCTGGCTTGCTCTCAGGGTGGCTTTTGTGTCACCCCCTGCCCCCCAGGGACTGTCCCCCTGTCCAGGCCACCCCCTGGCCCTGCAGATGCCGGGGTGGTGTTGTGGGGCTGCCAGTGCCCCCAGAAAACGCAGCCTGATGCACTGGGAGAGGACGCAGGCGCCGCTGGCCCCGGGACCCGGCTGGAATGGGGATTTGTTTCAGCTGAATAACTTGCTGAATCTATAAATAAACCGGGGGGAAGCAAGCACAGAGCACGGGAGCTTCTGCCTTGCTGACCCTGCAGCACCTCAGGCAGCTGCCCCAAAATGCTGCCCAGCTCCACCTCTGTGCCCACCCACAGCAGTGGCACCTGGGGGGACAGCAGGGAGGATGCTGCTGGACACAGCTGCTTGCCCAAACAGGAGATTTCTGAGCCTGGATCAGCTGCCTGCCCCCTGTGCCCTCCGTGCCCTCTGTGCTCCCAGGATCCAGCTCTCCCAGTCTGGCCCCAGCACTTGGGGAGCTTCTGACCCCGAGGAGAAAGGAGCTGTAAGGGACCGGTTTTTCTTTGTGGGCAAATTCTGCTCTCACTCTGGTGAGATTTGGGATCCAGGAATGCGCCCATGCACTGGCACAGGGCGAGGGGCAGAGATCCTCTGTGCCACAGCAGCAGCTTGGAGAGACCCCCACTCCTGCCTTCCTTCCTTCCTCCTCCTCCTCCTCCTCTTCACGCCTGGCTGCCCCTGGCCGTCTCACTCTGCTCTCCATTTGCTTTCCCAACAGATGTTGGTGTCTCTCCTCTAACGAGCATTTTAACGCCAGAATCTCTCTCTCTCCTCTGACTGGGAAGCAAAAAGCTTGACATCTCCCATCAGCATCAAAGTCCCTGGCCCCAGCACCCTGCACCCCACCAGTGCTCCGTGTCCCCAGTGTGGTGCTGGCCAGGAAGTGTTTGTGTCCCCTGGGTGTCCTGTCCTTGCCTGGAGCCACCTCTTAGACCCCCATCCCCTGGAGTGCTGCATTTGGAAACAGCTGGGGGAAACATCTAAGGATTCGATGGGAATGGGAAGTGGGGTTGTGAGCCAAAACCAGCCATGGGAAGGACCCACTGGAGTGACAACAGCACCACTGGCACCAACAAACCTCAGCGGGGTGGGTGGGCATCCCTGTGCCCCTTGCTGTGCCCTGGTGACATTAAATACAGGCAGGAGCTCCAGGGAGCTGAAGGTGCCATTTCCCCCTCCGTGTCCTTCATCATCCCTTTGTGTCCCTGCTGCCAGCACGGGAGGGCTGTGTGCAGGGCAGGAGCCAGCGATCCCAAATATCGACAGCGGCCCCGATCAATGCTATCTCCTCTTTCCATGCCTATGAGCTCATTGATTTTTTTTTTTTTGTTGTTGTTGTTACCTCTGTGTTTATGTAATGTCTGAACTTTGCACAACTGAACCGTTTAATGTGCAGAAAAGAGCCCTGTTGCCATGAAAACGGACCTGCAAATGACAGCACGGATGCGGAGATATCCCTGTTTTATTGGGCCATACGGAATGGATTTTAACCTTGATAAGTCAATAACTTTTCGTACAAAAAGAACGAGGGCAGACACAGCTTTCAGAACCTTGAATGCATTTAAAGCAGAGAGTAATGGCCCGGTTTTAATCCCTGGGAAATCTTTCTCGCTCCGAGGGCCAGGCATTGCCAGGGCAGAGTGACATTTTGGGCAAAGAATTACAGCGTGCATTTGTCAGGATGAGAGATGGAGACACTCCGTGCTCCAAATTGCCAGTGCCGGTCAAAAATAATGATATTAAATTAAAGGGATATCGTTATCTGAAAGAGCACTGGATCAGAGAGGAGAATCAATGAACGGTTGGAGTTGGGAGGGACATTAAAGCTCATCCTGTTCCATGGGCAGGGACATCTTCCACTGTCCCAGGTTGCTCCAAGCCCCATCCAACCTGGCCCTGGATATTTCCAGGGATGGGGCAGCCACAGCTTCTCTGGGCAACCTCTGCCATGGCCTCACCTCCCTCACAAAGAAGAATTCCTTCCTCACATTTAATCTTAACCTACTCTTTGTCAGGTTGAAGCCATTCCCATTGTCCTGTAACTACAATCCAGTGTTATTCCTGTTTTGGGAGCATGGAAAACTTCGGGTGGGCTCCCCAGTGCCTCAGGGGAGGGACTTCACGCGCCGCCACCCCAGACGTGCTGATGCATTATTTATTTGTGCTAAAGCAGGAGGACTTTTAAAAATCTCTCTCCTCCAGCTTCCTCCCTGCAATTCAATCCCTCTGGAAGTGGCAGCGGAGCCGGTCTCACTTTGCAGAGCTCATTCATTAGCAGATTAAGGCTCTCCTTGTGTTCCCAACATCGCTGGGGGAAATTTATGTTCCGGCAAAGTATTCACGGGTTCCCTGAATCACAAAAGTGCTTCTTCAAAAAAAAAAAAAAAAAAAAAAAGGAGAAAAAGGATGGAAATGGGGAGGTCAGAACTGCTTAATAGTATCTCCTTGAAGGCAGTGCCAAAACACCCACCTTTTGAAGTTTGCTATTCCGGGACAGATCTCTTCCCTGGCAAAGACACCGTCACCCTTTCAAGTCCTTGTGAGTGACTTCAGGTGGCTAAAACATTTTCTGAGAAGAATGAAGGCTCCTTTTTATATCTTTTTTTCCCCTCCCGAATAAAGAGCAATCTTTCTTCCTGCCTTCCTAATAGCTTTGATTAAATTATCTCTGAAAAATCTAAGTGCTGTTCGCAAATCTGTAATGGTTTTATTCTTATCGCCGGCCTCTATTGCAACATGGAGAAGCAGATAAATAAGCCGCAGAGAAGGTATAAAACTGCACCAGAACCTGCCAGAGAGATGAGCTAAAAATGTTTGAACTGAAACAAATGAGCAGTATGAATAGCCCTGCTCCGAGAGGGAATTTATTCAATATAATGTATTTTCACAGGGAGGATAATACGTGTTATAATTGCACAGAGGAGTCGCTCTCCTGAAAGCAGATCTAACTATTATTTTAATTTCCCAACCTTCAGCATTTGCTGGATCAGGAGTGGTGACTGGAACAGCTCCACATTTTTGGAAAATGGGCCCTGGGTGTCAGTCAGCTCTCCCCTTTTCCCCCCTGATTATGGATGCCTGCAAAGCTGCTGCTGCTTCCCTGCGTGGAGGAGCCGGAGACGCCCCAAGAATAAGCCAGATCCACTCAAAACTCCTCAAAACTCAGTAGAGAAGCCAGATCTCCCCAAAAGTGGCCAAACCTCAGTGCTGTGAGGCAGGAGCTGGGCAGGATGGATGGAGGGATGGGATGGGCCCTGGAGGCTCACACTGAGCTGCAAGTGGGGGACAATTGGGGACAGGAGTGCACGGGCTGCCCCCCTTCCCGCAGACCCTCGCACACGTGAAGCCCCACAAAGAACCTGTGGCAGGGATTTTGGTGAAGCAATAATGGATTCCAGGACTTGGAACGGGAGCAGCCCCAGCCCAGCAGCGCCCGCTCGGACCTCACAGTACACAGGGCTCGGGGTGTCTGTGGCCATGGCCATTCGGGGTCGCCGGGCGAGCTCCAGCCTGGCTCTCATCCCCCGCTAGCTCCGGACTTGTCACCCCGCTGTCCCCACGTGGTCCCCCGCGGCAAATCCATCACGCCAGCAGGACCACAACTCCCATGAGGCCTCACGGCGCCCCTCAGCCCCGCGGCGCGGCGGCGGCGCGCGGGGCACGCCGGGAAGCGCAGTCCCGCCGTTCGGATTTTCCCGCTCGAGGAGCCGGCGGGTGGGGGGGGGAAGCAGCCGCACGTCCGGCGGGGACGCCCCGCCCCTTTTCTCCCCCCTCCCTCCCTCCCTCCCTCCCCGCAGGACGCGGCGCCGTGGCCATGGCAACGCGCCGGGGGCGGGGCCGAGCCGCGTGCGGCCGCCGGGCCCCGCGCGGGGCGCTCAGAGCCGCCGCAGCCGCGCGCCGGGCGGGAGCCGCGAGCCGCGAGCCGGGGCCGCCCCGCCAGCGCCCCCCGCCCCGCCCCGCCCGCCGCGACCCCCGCCCGCCGCCGCCGCCGCCGCCGCCATGGAGCGCTGAGCCGCCGCCGCCGCCGCTGCCCCCCGCGACACCCACCCCCCCCCGCCCCGCCCCGCCGGGCACCGACCGCCGCCGCACAAAGGAACCGGGGGCAGCCGCGGTGTGATGCCCCGCGGGGTCGCCGCGCCGCCCCAGCTCAGCCGCGCCGGGTGGATTTGGGGTTAATTAATTTTTTTTTTTTTCTCCCCGGATATTTTTGCTGTTCCTGTTCCCCCCACCCTTTCCCCGCGGTGCTCCCCGCCGTCCCCCCCCGGGGCCGAGCGCCGGGACCCGCACGCTGGCCGCGCACGGGGCGGGGCGGGCCGCCGGCGGGGCGCGGGGCCGGGCGGGCGCCGCCGCTGCTGCTGCGCGGCCCGGGGGGGGCGGCCCGGTGCGCCCCGCAACGCAGCGCCCGCAGCCGGCCCGGATCCAGCTCTGACGGTAACGGGGGTCCGGGCACCGGGGAGGTCGGGGGGGTTACCGGGCGGGGGCGCGGGGACCGGGGGTTCCGCCGGCTCCCGGAGCGCAGCGGAGGCTGTGCCGCCGCAGCGCGGTGCCCGGTGGTGCCCGCGGAGCCGTCGCCGCCGGGGCCCGGCTCGCCCGTCGCTACCGGAGAGGAACGGGAACAACTTTTGGTTTTTTTGGGGTTTTTTTTCCATCCGATTTTTGATTTTTTAAATGGTTTTTTGGGTCGCCTGACTCATAAGTGGAAATAAAATATCCACGGGTGCCTCCAGGAGGAAAGCTGAGACACTTCCAGCGGGAGCCGACCGGGAGCTGCCACCTTTGCTGCGACCCTTTTCTGTCCCTTTTCGCCCGGGAAAAAAAAAAAAAAAGGGTTTTTCTCCTCCGTCCCGGGCAGGAAAGCGCCCGATCGCACCGCGACACCGGAGCGGGTGGTGGCAGAGCAGGACCCCGCCATGGACCCCGCGCCTGGTGTGAATCCCGCCGGTCACAAAGGAGAGGGAAGAAGGACCCACCCAGCGATGGTTTATTTAACACCCGTCTCCCTGGCTGCCTCCGCCGGGTCAGGAGGCTCTGCCGGGGAAAATCCCCTCTGGAAAAAGCTCCGCTGCTGAGGCAGCATCCCTGTGGCGTCTTCTGGACCATCGGCGCTGGGAATACGATTCACCGGGGACGAGGCATCGTGGTCCCCGAGATCTCCTGGGCAGCGCGGCTGGGCATCCACCGGGGCGGCCGCCGGCTCCAGCCGGGGACGAGCGAGCTGTGCCGCCTCTCCGGCTCGGTCCCCGGCAGAGATGAGGTGTTGCCGGTGCCAGCAGCTCAGCCCCAGCGTCCCAATCCAGCTCCGGGGAGAGCCGTCACATCGCGGAGATTTAATGGCTGGAGAGGCAGGGCCTGGACGCAGCGAGCCGGCGGCGGCACGGCACGGCACGGCACAGCTCGCTGCAGGGCACGGCTGCAACCGGGGCTCGGCTCCGGCCCTGCGGGGTATTTCCGAGGAGAAGCAGTGGCAAAGTTTTCCAGCCGTGCTCGGTGTTTGCCAAGGGATGAATCCATTGGCATTGGGCAGTGGTGGTTTGCCTGGCTCTGGTTGTCGGGATCTCCCCAAGGTTTTTGATACGTATTTATGTGTGTGTGTATATATATATATTTTATATATATTTGTATGTGCATCCTCCTGCTCGGGATGCTCTGTCTGCAGGCAGCTTGCCCGGGTGGGTGAGGAGTTTTCATGGAGGATGGAGTGGCCGTGGGGCTCTGCAGGCGTGGGGACAGAGCCGCGCGGCCCCTCTCTCCACAAGGAGCGTCCAGCATCGTTCTCGGGATAATTTAGTGGAATTTGGCAGCTTTACCCCTTCTCACCCCTGTGGTGGGGTTTGACTGCCCGCTGTGCCGGGCACATGTCGCTGGTCAGTGGCCACACACGTGGCCATCGCTCTGGTGGGACCCTGGGCCGGCAAAGCTCTCACACCCAGCCTGTGGTGCTGAGGGGTGAGGTGGGAAACGTCCCTGGCAGAGGGCACCCGGCATCCTGCGAGGGATTTTTCTTAGGAAGGATCCATGAAACTTTGAGGAGTGGATTGCCGGTGCCGGGGAGCCGCGGTGTGAGCCGGGTGCGGTCGGGTCGGGCGGCCTCGAAGCCGTGGTGGAAGGAGAGGGGAGCTCTCGCCGCGGTGCCTTCTGCTTCCCTTGTGTGTAGAGCAGGGGAAGGGAAAGGCATTCCCTGGGAGCACGGCTTGTTTTCCCAGCTTCAGGAACAGCTTTCCTGCTGGTTTGAGGGTCGGTACCAGTAGGGCACGTTCTGGATGCCGGAGCAGCAGCGGCTGTGAGCTGGGCCCTGTTTCAGCCAAGCGTGTCGTTAAAAATTGCAAAATCTCGGTGTGAATATCTACCCTCAGGCTGGGGCAGGGAAAGCCATGGAAGGAGGACATGAGTGCCTGCTGCCAGGCTGCTGAGGCCACATCACCTCAGTTTTTTAGCCCCTCTGGTTGTCAGTTTTATTTGAGCCTAAAATTCATCCATCCCTGAGCGGGCTGTGGATTACCCCCTTCCCTCCTGGGGCTGGTTTTTAATTGCGTGCTGCTGCCCTGCCCGGAGAAGGGCTCTGGCTTTGGGACCGAGGGTCTCCCGGTCCTATGACCCCACGGGGGTGATGCCCCCGAGCCGGGTGCCCCGTCCCCGAGCTGTCCCCAAGCTGTCCCCGCGCTCCCCGCCGTGCGTGCGGCATTAGTGCCGGGCGCTCGCATCCCTGCCAGGCGGCGGAGTTAATTTTTGCCTGCAGCGGGTTTCCTGCGTGGCCTCAACTTGTGTGGGAAAAATCTGCGGTGGAGCCGGGCAGCCCCGCTCCCTCTCCGGCGTGATCCTGCGGCACAGGGAGCGGTGGGCTCGGGAATGTGCGCTGGGAGCCAGCCCACCCCAGCCCCCTCCGGCTCTCGGGGTACCACGGGCAGGGATGCGGGGTCCTGAGGGTGGAGAGTGATGTGAGAAGCCTCCTGTCCTCACGGCTCCATGTGGGGACAGCAGGATGTGTGTCCCTGGGTACGGTCCTTTGCTGGTGGTGTCTCATCCTGGCACGGAGGCAGTGTGTGTGTGACCCCCCCAAGGCTGGGGATGCTGCAGCTGGCGGGGTGGGCCGGGGGCTGCACCTGCCGGGACCCCTCTCCCGGCCCCCGCCGGCATCTGTGCCGCCGCATGTCCGTCTGCAGCAGGCGCATGCATGCAAAAATAAGACATTTCTTCTTTCTCTTCTGCCTGCGCATTCCTCAAAAAGCTAATATTCATGAAAGGTAATTCAATCAAACCACGATGCCTATCAGCTAATGCAGCAAAGCTGGCGCAGGGGTGAGAATGGGAGCCAGGAACACAAAAGCCCTGTTTTATTACCTCCTGCTTGCCTGAGAATTGCTTTTCTCCCTCGAGTGAGCCGGCTAAAGCTGGCTTTATTATGTTAACCTATTTGCGTGTCAAGAGCTATTGTGCCTCTCTTTATCTGTGTTTGTATTTGCTCGATGCAGGGAATAAAAGGACGAGGCGAAAATGGATGGCTGGTCAGTGCTCCGCACTCTGGGGGCACTGATTGGTTGCTAAGTGATTTGCATCCCCGGTAATCGCTTTTATCTCGGAAGGATGTCGTGTATAATTATAAGCCTACTGACATCTTTTGAAATCTGCCTAATGGGTGTTTTTAATTTACATGGGAAGCAGGGGCTATTTGTGTTGCTCTGATTACAGGTTGGGCGAGTATATGGGTTAAAATACAGATATTTCCATAGATGCGGGGCACCGGCAGGGATGAGGCTGGGATTTTTGGCAAGTCCCCTGCTCGCCTAGGGATGGGTGGAAGAGCACAAGTCGCCGTGTGTGAGTTTGGGGTTTAATCCCTCAGCCCAGTGCACAGACTGTTGTGGTGCTGCTCCGGGGGCTGGTCCTGCAGCCATCCCGTGAAATACAGCACGAGGTGGGCTCCTGGCTGCTGCCAGAGCCAGCTGGACCCCCAGGACCCCCCTCTGCAGCCTGGGATGGGGCATGGAGGGGCTGTGCCACTGAGTCCCCACTCCAGCCATCTGTGCCAGCGTGGTGCTGATGGGGGTGGCACGAGGGGACAGCCTCAGCTTCTTGTTCAGTCTGTGGAAAGGGGGTCTGGGGGTACCTGTGGGGTTCTCGTGGGATGAGTTCACACAGCCATGGCAAATAAAGCTCCCGAGCACCTGTGCCAGCCCTGGGCACCTGCATCCAGCAGGATCCCAGCAGGGTGGCTCGCTGGAGCTGCCGAGGCATCAGCAGGGTCCAGGGTGAACTCCCCGGGTTAGGGACATTGGCAGGGCCGTGGGTGCCTGTCCTGGGCAGACAGCAGGATGTGGGTGCTCTGAGATTGTCCCTTGTGTGCCTGGGTGCAGAGGAGCCATGTGTGGGAAACATCCTGGCAGGAATGCTGGGCCAGCCGTGCCAGTGGCACGCTCGATTTCGTGTTTCTATCTGTGCTATGTGAAAAGCAGAGCTCTGAGGTGCAGGCAGTGGTGAGATGTGGGGTCCTGGTGTCCCCCCAGGGCTCTGTGTGCTGGGACTGGGTCACCTCAAACACGCAGAGGTCCTGAACCTGAGGCAGGTGCTGGTGACAGGCACTGAGGCTGGGCTGGGTGAGAGTGTGGGGCAGGTGACCCACGGGGACAGCTCCAGCCAGCTGCCTCCTTCCTCCTCCTCCAGGCAAGGCTGCAGGCACGTTGCAGCTCCCTCAGGCCGTGCACAAGGTGACCCCGTCCATTTGCAGGGCTGAGGTGGCTCCTGCTGCTCTGAGCAGGACGGGGTGCAGGGAACACGGGGCATGGGAGAAGTTGATAGAGAAGACTGAGTGCTGGACCCCACACCTTGGAGCTTGGGGTGCTGGGCCCCCCTGCACAGGCAGCCCCATCCCATTCCATCCCATCCCATTCCAGCCTGTCCCGCTGGCGAGCGAGCGGCGCGGGCGCCGCTATTTATGGCTGGCTGTAAACAAACTCCCAATGAAAGAAAGTTAATGACCTGAGACTGACAGGAGCCTGCTGGGAGTTTTTATAGCCCCTGGGACTCCTTTTGCTAAAGAGAGAATACATCAGCGTTTTAACCCAAAACGGCGAGAGCCGCCCGCTGCGGGGGCGCGGGGACAGCCCCAGCCCGGGGAGGTGTTTCAGAGGGGCTGGTGCTGGGTGAGGAGGGGGCTTTGGTCGGGGGACCTTGACTCTGTCTCCCTGCGTGGGACTGGGATGCACAGCCCCCTTTTTGAGGAGGCACGTCCCGGCGTCGGGGGCTCTCCAAGGCTTTGCCATCTGCCTCTTGTAGGTCATCTCTCTGCGCTCCAGGCGAGAGCGGGGGCTGGCTTAGCGTGGCTGGTAACCACACACTAATAAAGCCTTAATACCCTGCAGCAGGGAGATTTCACTGTCAGAGATAAATATTCATATTGCTTTCCAATTCAGCCTTGGCTGCACGACAAGGGCGCCATGGGGGGAGACGGGAAGGCTGCAGTGTGGGGCGCAGAGCCCCGCTGGCCGCCCTGCCTGCTCCCGCCTGCCTGGTGTGTTTAATACCGTGCCCTGGCTAATTGTGGGGTGTGAATATCGAGCCCAGGGCTCTCGGGGGACAGGATGGTGAGCGTGGCACAGGGTGCCCCTCTCGCCGTGCTCCCCGCCTCCTCCTTCGCCGCCGCCTCGCGCACGCAGCCTCCATCTGCACGCGACGCTTGATTTACCGAGAAGAGCTGGCAGTTAAACCTGACAAATTGAAGGCAGTTTTAAGTGGTTCAGGTTAATTAATAGTCAGGGAAGTATCAATTTTTTTAAGGGATGCTCTTGGCTCGCGGGGAGAGCTGGAGTTTGACTTTGCCTTTGGAAAGTAACACCATCTGCACGGGTGGGTGCCCATGGGCAGGGGGGATGGAGCCGGGCAGGATGCTGAGCTTGGTGTCACTGCTCCAGCTCCTGTCCCACAGCCTCACATTGCTGCTGGTATTTCTGATCCCAGCTTGCTGGCACTGAGGGATTTGCTGTTACAGGGCTGTCCTGTGTGGCCCAAGCTCCACTGCTCGTCTCAGTGTCCTTTGTGGCTCTGGTTGTCCTCTCTCCTGGGGTCTGTGCCATGGCTGCTGTGCCAGAGGGTGCAGCTGTGCCAGTAACCAGAGAGATTCATCCATAGCCACCTGTAGTGGCACAGCTGGGTGGCTGCAGTGTCCCTGCTCCAGTGGAGGACCCCGAGGGTGAGCAGCAGCTTTACCAGGTTCATGGGGGTCCATCCTGGGCTGGGATTGGGAGCTGACGTGGATGAACTGGAGCAGCATCCCCTCCCCTCGATTTCTGCATGCATGACCCCCGTGTTCACATCTGCCAAGCCTGGGAATGCTGAGGGGGGGACAGATTTTAGAAACATCCCAGTGAAAGAAGGCTAAGGTCTCCTGTAAGGAGGGGAGACGGCCAGGCTTTGAGTGTGTGCAGCACAGGAAGGCTCCGAGCTGTGTGTGAGAAAGTCTCCATGGCACAGGGACCTGAGCTGTGTCTGTGATTGTCACGGGATGCCACAGGGGTGGGCAGTTCTGGCACCTGGCTCAGGGCTGTGTCCCAGAGCAGCACAAACCCTTCATCAGGCCATGTGCTCTGTCTTTCCCAGCACGGAGCAGGATGCAGGTGGAAGTGGTGGGTTTCCAGCAGCCCTAATTCTTGGGAATATGAGAGATTAAGGTTAGTGACCATTTTTTAACTCAATAAAGGGGAAGACAAGCTGGAGTCTGCAGTCCAGAGATATAATTAGTTCGCAGCAGTGGTGCTTTCTTGATTTAGCTTCAGAGAGCAGAACAAGACAAGGATGTTATACCCAATTAGCAATAACATACAGCCCGAGCCTCACTAGGTGAGATAACAAGCCATTTTTATAGCTCTTCTTTACGGACTTTTTTTTTTTTGGAAAGATGGGGTGGGGGGGGGGAAGAAGAAAGGGACCGAGTCTCGATTTCTTTTCATCAGGGAACAATTATTAGTGAGCTCAGAAAGCCCGAAGATGAGTGATCTGTTGGCCGGTGCAGATGATAAAACAAATCAAACAGCTCAGAGCCGGGCTGAGGCCATCTCTCCATCCAGCTGGGGGAGGCTGAGCAGGTGACAGCCGTGTCCCGCCAAGGACACGACCGAGGGCCACCCACACACCCTGCGAGGCTTTGTGGCACATGGCCCGGCCGTGCCGCCCGCGGGGTCCCGGTGCGGGCGGGGCGGCCGTCGGTGCTGCCGGCCGTGCTCCGGGTGTGTCCCACGGTGGGTGACCCCGAGCCGTGTCCCCTGCACAGCCCCGCTCAGATCAGATGGCAGCCGCCTGCCGTCTGCCAGCGCCGCGGTCCCTTTGTATTGCAGATCGATGGGCATCGATTTTTCCTCCCGTGTAAACCTGGCCGGGCAGGGTTTTTGTGCGCGGCTGGCGCTGTCTCTGCCCGTGCTGGTCCCCCCATCCCACCCAGCTCCCGCTCGCCTCTGCAGCAGCGAAACTCAAGGACATGCGGAAAAACAGCCTTGTAAAGAGTCGGGAAAAGTCGGGTTTCATTAATCAGCTGTTAATGACGGGCTCTGCTGTTCGGTGGGGGATTTCAGTCTCTCTCCTCGCTCCCCAGGGCAGCAGCCCCAGCCCCTCCTGTGGCACCTGCTGCGGATGAGGCTGTGGCAGCTGCTTTGGGACACCTGTGGCAGCAGGGTGTCCCCTCAGCCTGGGGACACTCCTGCTGCACTGGGGGCTCAGTGTGGGACACATTCTCCCTCCTGCTGTTGCCCTCCCACTGCAGCCACCCCTCGATGGGGCAGAGCCTGGGGATGGATGGAGCAGGAGGCTGCGGTGCCCTCTTTGTCCTTCCTGTCCCCTCCGTGTCCTTCCTGTCCCCTTGTCAAGAGTTTTACAGCCTGACAGGCAGTGGTGTGGCTGCATGGGACCACTCAGCTCATCCCACCACCCCCCAGCCCACCCAGGGGAGCTGGGCTGGGACATCCCCGCTTGTCCCCACCGGGAGCCGCTCTCCGGGGCTATTAACACCCCGCGATGATCATCAGCTCTCGTCGTAATCATTAAGACTATTAGAAAGAAATGTTGGCTCGCAGCTCGTGTCAGACTTTCCGTTCTGCTTTGCAAACGCGCACAATTAATGCCAATCAGGCGGGGGAGGCAGCCAGCTCCGATCCCGGCTGCTCCCAATCCCGGCTGTCAGCTCTCCCCATCCCGCCTGGTACATTTTCATACAATTGCTATAAACATCTGAGGGAAACTCCGTGTTCTTCGGCAGCGCTGAGTATTGTTCTCTGTTCCTTTTAATTACTCGGCATTCAGCGGCTCATCCGGCCTCCCGATCGGTGGGGAAAGTAGGGATTTGTAAAACAAATAGAGAAATCTGGAGAGATGCCTTATTTTCCATTCAGTGGCTGCCTTAGGTTGTCTATGGCTAAATAAGAAAAACCTGTTTAGTTTTTCTTTGTCTTTTTCTTCCTCCCCCTCCCGAGTTGCTTTCTCCCCACCAGGGCACAGCCTGGTCCCTCTCCCCAGGGAACCCCAAAAGCAGGGTGAGCTTGGGAGAAGGGGGGGAAGAGCCGGAATTACTCGGCCGGATGGTGGTATAATCCTTGTTACAAAAGTACACATCAATTATAAGAATTCCTGCAGTAATCTTGGAAATCTATCTTTTCTGCTGAACCAGCTCATTAAAGAGCACCATTCATTTCCATCTCTCCGGGTGAGAAGGGTTTAAATCTCCAGAGCTTTGTGTTACCAAATAGACTGAGGGTGATGGACTCGTGTTAAATATTAAAAGGAAGAAGTTGATTTTTATTTTTTTTTCCCCTTTTTTTCCCCCCAGACCGGCAGTGCAGACGAAGTGGAACGTAAGGAGGGGAGGGTGAGGGGTCCCTGCTGTGAGCAGCTTCCCCAGCTGTTGATGGGCAACACAGGGCTGTGCTCAATGGATGCCTTTGAGGACCCCCCACTCCTTCCTTGGCCTGGGGACCCCTCCAGCCCCGGGGGAGGAGGGAGGGAGCGAGGGAGGTTTCCCCAGGCCACCCTGGCAAGCCCCCGAGCCTGCGCCGGAGCCGGCCGTGGCACAGGCAGGGCTTTTGTGCGCCAGCAGGGCAGTGGGCGGCTGCGGGGTGAGGGACGGGCACAGAGCCCCTTTGTGTGCAGCTGTGAGCAGAGCAGGATGTGGGACAGGGCCCAGCCGTGGGGATGGGGAGCTGCTAGCCAGGGATGAGGAGAGGTAGCCATGGATGGGGAGCAGCGGCCAGCCGGGGTCGAGGGCGGCGCGGGGCGGTGTGTGCGCTGCGCCGAGGCTCTGTGCAAACATGTTAATTTGTTTTCTTTCTTGCCTCGCCTTTCAGGGTAATTGGTTGCATTTGAAGCCTTTGTGAAAGCCTTTGATTATAGTAATTTCAGCAGCGCGATCTACCCTGGATTCCTTCGTCAGATTCTTTCACAGCTCCGGCACTTGGGGCTGTAATTAGGGAGTGGAGCCGCACGGCTGCCGAGTGTGGGGCAGCTGGACGGGGCACCATGGCCATGGCAGCACAGGGACTGTCACTGCAGGGGACAATCGAACCCCTGGGATGAGGCAGGAGCGAGCCAGGATGGGGCAGGAGCTGTGATGGGAAGCTTTGGTCTCTGCACTACCGAGTTTGTTGGGTCTCAGCTGGAGCTGTGGATGCTGCCAGTGCCCACGGTGTGGTTGCCCGTGCTGGAGTTGTCTCCTGGCTTGCTGGGGTCTAGAGTGCTTTTAGTTGCTGCTGCGTGGAGCCACTTGGCTTTTCTGCTGGTTGATCCCGGGTCTGTGCTGGGGCTGGGACTAAATCCCGTGAGCATCCCGAGATCCATGAGGGACAGCTCCCCAATCCGTGTGCAGGAGGAATGCGTGGCATGACCGTGTCAGATCAGCGAGGTTTTGCTCTGAGGAGCTGGTGCCACATCCGAGGGGCCACGTCTGTACATGTCTGGCAGGACCTGGCAGATCCTGCCCGCCCGCTGCGCGCTGGCCCTGCCGGGACCTCGGCGCACGCAGCCAGGGTTGAGCCCTGCCAAAAACACCGACGGCACCCGAGCGGGGCCCTGACCTTTGCTAACAGGGCTGCTCCCCCCTTGCTCCTGGCATTTTGTTCCCAGTCCCACATAATGACCTTCTCGGCAGCGCCGTGCCAGCGTCTGCCACTTCCAATTACCCACGGCTGCTCGGCGCCCGCCGCAGCGCGCGGGGCTCCTTCCTCCCCGGCAGGATGGCAGCAGGGCGGGGGGATGCTGCACTCTGATCCCCCACCCTCCTGGCTCGGGGAGCCTCAGGAGCCCCCCAACAGCACCCAGGGCTCTGGGGTCCTGCCCCGGGGTGCTGGAGGCGCTTGGCTTTCCAGAATCATTATTAACCTGTTCGAGAGCTGTTCCCGCTCGCAGCGAAAATAGATCTTTAATCTCTGCCCAAAATAGCTCATTTGATGAGAGGCCTCCTTAAAGCTGACACATAAATTTAACCAGGCCGCCCCAGCCCTGCACAGGGACGTCTGCAAATGCTCAGCAGCACTCGAATTGTTGGGGTTTTTTTAAATTCCATTATAGTGCACACATCTGATACCCTATTTCTTCCTTGGGGTCTTTGGAAGTGCTCAGGAGGTGATTTGCCATGCCCTGTCCCAGTTCCTTTCACCTTGCTTGTGAGCAAAAGGTTATTTTGGGGTATTTTTTCATGTTGACTCTCTTGTACAGTCCAAGGGGTTTCTCCTTGGAGCTGCCACAAGAGCAGAAACCTCATCTCTGGGTGGGATGGGAGAGCCATGAGATGCTGCTGTAGGATGCCTGTAGCAGTGAGGGTCCTGGTCCAGTGCCACTCTATCCCTGGCACTGTGCCATGGCTGGTGGGCTCCATGCCATCCTGGTGTCACAGCAGCCCAAAAAAGTGGGAAATGAGGATGCTCAGGGCGTCACAGCTCTGCTCAGCACCAGGTCTGGGGCTCCCCCCAGCACCTTCCCAGCATTTCCACAGAGCATGAGCTGGGAGAAGCCACTTGGCTGCTCTGGGTCTCTCCCCCAGCCCCCCACAGTCCCCACATCCCAGCGAGCCCCTGAGCAGCAAAATAATCACTTCCAGCATCATTATCCATCACAAACCCCAGCTTCCAATTTTAATCAGAGGAGCTGGTGTTGCTTTAAGATCTGCGGGTTTTAAAGATCACAAGAGGGGTTAGAGAAAATTACCCTTGACTCTTACATGCTAATGTAATCTCTAACCAGATCTGCAGCACTGCAGCTAAAATTGCTTTTTAGATTAACATTTAATTATTAACAGGGCCCCCTGAAAGGCCCGGGGCTGGAGCACGCGGAGGGGAGCGGATTAGCCGGGCGGGATGAGGGAAGGTCGGGCGAGGGAAGGTCGTGGGGTGACCTTTGGTGACAAACTTTGGGTTTTATTTTACCTGATGCTCCCTGTGGTTCACAGTGGGGTGACCTTTCTGTGCTCGCCCCTTGTAGGGCTGAGCTGTGGCGTTGCTGCATCCCCTCCACCCTAAATCTGGGTGGGAGATGGGTACGGCAGTGCCAACAGCAGCACCAGCCAAAATCCCGCTCACCCTGCAATGGGGTGGGCATCCACTGTGTGCAGAGGGGAATCCTTCCTCCTCTGGCACCTCCTCACCCTCGCCATGGGATGGGAAATCAGTGTCCCTGGGACCAGTGGTGGTGGCAGTGGCAGGGGGTGGTGGCAGGGAGCTCGGTGTCCCCGGGGCTGTGAGGAAGGGGAGCTCCCTGCTGGTGTGGTTGGATTCTCCTCCCTCCGTGTAAGGACGAGGGACAGTTGTGTTCCCAGTTGCACTCTGCACACCAGGGGCCACTGAGGGCTTTTGCTTTGTTTCTCTGGTTGCTGCTGGCCTTGGCCTTGCCCTGTGCTGTCCGTGTGTCTGTCTGGCACTGTCGGGAGCCTCCCATGCCTCTCCCAACCAGGGTCACCCCTCACCACCTGTCCTTGTGCCAAACCCAGTGCTGGCTTTTGATAGCCAGGGGAGACATGGCCATGGTGTGGCTCAAACAGCTTTGCAGCATCTCTGGTCCTGCCCCCCTTTCCTCTCCTAACCCCAAAAGCTCCCTTTTGATAGGATTGCCCCCCGGGGAAGGATCTGGATGTGTTCCACCACAGCCTGGATGGTGACCAAGACCTTGTCCCTCACCATCCCTGCCCTGCCACAGCTCAGCAGCCACACAGACCCACTTGGGGCTGAGCCTTTAAAAGTTCCTTTTTTCTTTTCTCCCCCCTCCCATCACATTTTCTTTTATCTAAATCCTCGCCTGCAAAAGCCTCTATCGACAGCTGCGCTGGCCTTATCTCGCGGGAGGGACCTTCGCAGGGCTCTCGGAGGAGATAAGCCCGACTTATCAGCTGCTGATGTCAGAGGAGGTGCCAAACCCTCCCATCACTGGGGCTTTAGACATAGAGGGTGGTGGTTTTTATTAAAGTCACAAAGACCTTGGGCTTATAAATAGTGTGATGTCGAGATGGATTAGCTGGGTGTGGGGCAGGATGGAGTGGTGGGAGAGGTGAAGGATGGAGTTGTGGCTCCCCCATCCCTGGAAGTGTTCAAGGCCAGCTTGGACAGGGCTTGGAGCAACGTGGGATAGTGGAAGGCATCCTTGTGCATGGCAGGGAGTGGGACAGAATGGGCTTTAATGTCCCTTCCAACACAAAACATTTGGTGATTCTGTGATGCCAGAGTTGTGGGATGTGGGGTTGGGGCTCCTGGGGGACCTTGCTCCAGATGTCCCCAGGATGACCCCACTGTTGGTGGGACTCACCCTGTGCCCCAGTGCTGGATGATGGTGGGTCCCCGGGCACAGAGGCCGGGCGTTCCAGCAAAACTGCTGAGTGTTGCCTTCCCTGCCACGAAAGAGCCAGAGCAGCTTGAACTAAATCGGATCCTGCTGATTGGAATTAGTTCAAATGCAGATGGAGCTAACTAAGCCGGCGCTAAGCGTTGGACAGCCCAGCGCCCAATTCCCATCAGCTGATTCAGGGGCTTTTCGGAGCGGCATTAGCGAAATGCCACCGTGGCACAGATGCCCATTGTGCCAGGCGCCCACCCGCTCGCCCACGGGCCTTCTGGGGCTTGGGGCTCCCTGCAGGGTGCCGGGATGGACAGATGGACGCTGTTCTGGGGTTGTGGCACCAGAGCCTTGCCGGTTCTGAGCCTGTGAAGGTGGGGTGAGGCACAGCGTGGCTGTCGGAAAAATCATCTGGGCTGCGAGACACCGGGAGATGGGGGCAGCAGCAGGGTCTGAATTAATCGGTGGCTTTATTCACTTTGGCGTGTGGCTCCCGCGCCTCTCCCGCCTGCTGCCGGTGATGATCCCAGCCCAGGGTTGGGATGGCTCCAGGAGGGAGCTGGGCTGTGCGTGGCAGGGTGCAGAGAGCAGTGGTGGGACAACCTGTGCCAGCGTGGGGGTGTCCCCAGGGCTCTGCTGGGCTCTCAGCTCCTGTGACAGGCTGCATCCAGACAGGGGTTTGGTGACCCCCTGGGTGCTTTCTCAGCCCCGTGTGCCCCAGGGACCAGCAGGGACCTGATCTGCAGCCGGCAGTGGCACGAGCTGCCCACACTGCCCCTGTCTGCCAGGGACACGGGTCAGTGTCCCCATGAGGAGCTGCCTGGGCGCGGGTGACGTCCGCCGCTAATCGGCCAGATGGTGACACCCGGCGGGGCGCCAACCCTGAGGTCACCGTGGAGCTCAGGCTCAGGTAGGCAGGAGCTGGTGCCATCATCCATCTCCTGCATGGCCGTGGGTGCTTTGATCCGGGGCCACCCTTCGGGGACAGGGATGGGGATGAGGTCAGGGTGGCAGCTCCCATCACGGAAGATCCGGGCGCTGGGCACGTTCCGGGGGAGCCGAGGCGCCGGGAGCGGGGCTGCGTAATGAACCCCGAGTCCCGGCGGGGAGAGGAGAACTCCTGGCAGTCAAGTGCGTTCAGGCTCTGAATAAGAAGCACTTCATTCTCTTTTCAAATTGTATAATTTCTGCCTGATTGTAATGGCATATTTTAAAATTACCAGAAATCGAAGCCAGAAAATGGATACGGCTGCTTTTACTGCGAGCTGCGTTAACAAAGGATATGTAATGCATGAAATAAAAACACCTCCCTGCCCCCCTCCTTTTTTTTTTTTAAGACAGTAATAGGAGAAAATTGGTTTTGAAACTGAATAAAAGTCCCTTTCAGAGGAAATCATTTCTTTCAGGGTACCTTTGCTGAAAGTAAAATAGTGAATAATGAAAGGTGGTTACATGATTGTCTTTCATTTAGAGAGCGCGAGGACAGATGGAATCTGGGAGAAATGCACGATTGGAATAATTGCATGGTAACAAGGCGCTTGTTGTGAAATTAGTATCTTAAGAAAGTAGTGAAAAAGGCTTTTACTCATGAATACTTCATTATTAGGAGAAAACAGCACAATTTGGGTTCTCCAGACACCTGCTCGGTATTAGATGACTTCCTCCCCTCCTCCTCCTCCTCCTCTTCCTCTTCCTCTTCCTCACACCTTTTCCCAACGAGTCTCTCCTTGTCCCTGGTTTGCTGGGGGAGTCAGGGTGAGACCCCGAGCCTGATGAGCCCAGCTGAGGCATGGACACCCTGCCCGGATCCCATCCTGGGGATTATCCCAGAGCCTGGCACCCCCCTGCTTGGCGGAGGGCACAGAGCAGAAGCGAGCAGCACAGGTTCCGTTGTCTGTGCCCATGGTGGCTGTGAAGGTGTTTTAAAAGAGTGACATTTAAACCAGCAGAGCTTGGAGAGCCCCGGGCACAGCTCAGGCAGCATCAATCCAGGCTTTGTTTCCTGGTGCTGATGGTCACGGGCTCTGCCAGAGGCCACCACGTGCCTGAGGCCACCGCATCACTCCCCTGCACTGGGACATGTGGGAATCATCCCGGATGGCTGCAGGAGGGCACGATTCCCCCAGGAGGGAGAAGATGGAGTGATGTACCCAGCAGTGACACCCATCCACGATGCCCACTTGTGACCCCCAGCCATCCGTGAACGTTCAGCCAGAGAGCAGCAGCGCAGGAACTGAAACGCTGGCGGATGGGCACCACGCCTGCTTTTCTGCTGCTCCTGCCCACGTCTCCCTGCCCTCTCTGAGTGGGAATATCACTCCCTGTGCCAGCTGGAGCAGTGGGAGGGTGTCAGCAGCAAATGGTTGTACCTCAGGGCCCCGGCGGCGGCTGGGGATGGATGTACAATGAGCAGCACCACGGTGACGACGACTTTGGCCTGACCCCTCCAGCTTTTGTCGAGAGGATTTTGATGCCAGCTGGGAGCTGGCAACAGATCCCAGGACCCCGAGTGGGATGTTAACAGTGTCCTTCCCCAGCCTTGGCTGGGGTCACTCCGTGCCAGGAGGCACTGGCTGGCACGCCTGGCACCGCCGCGACTCCCCGGCTCCGCCACATTCCTGGCGGGAAGGGCAGAAAGCTCCGCAGGAAGCTCAAATCACCCGCTGAGACCTTCATATTTATTTTATATACATCCCTATTCATCTCAGGCTTTCAGAGTTAGTTGTTTATCTCCAGAGGAGCGAAGGCACTGAGTGCTGGGGAGCTCCTGCCGGGTGGGCACGGGGGTGGTGGCAGGGGGTGGTGGCAGGGGGTGGTGGGTCCCTGGCTCACCGTGTGTCTCCTCTCTTGCAGGGTGTGGGGCGGCAACGCCCGCAGGGAAGCCCAGACCATGCTGGCCTGCCTGCAGAGGACCCAGAACCCCCCAGCCCAGCACCTCCCCTGCCCCAACAAGGCGCTGGAGCCACGCAAGTGTAAGTGCCCCGGGGGCGGGCGCCTGCTTTGATGCTGTTTCCCTTATTGAAAAAGACATTTATTTAACCGATAATTAAAAAGAGCAGGAGAAGCGGGGAGGAGAGGAGGAGGAAGGAGCCAAGATAAGCAAATTAAATTGGGTTCTGTGGTTGATAAGTCCAACTTCAGCAAATGTTGCAGAGCTGCCTGGGAAGCGTGGCGGCAGCAGAGGATGGTGCAGTCGGCCCCCCAAACCTCCCCAGCCCTTCCCCCCCTAATTACTTTCCCCGTTTGTGCCGCAGCTCGCCTTCCCCAGGAGCTGGCCTTTCAGATAAGCTGTAAACTAGTTACATTAAAATGGGATCCAAAAGGTCACTCCGGCAAAGCACCTGTCTCTCCCAGCCTTTGTCTCTCAATCCAAACCGTGATTAAATGTATATTTAATGAGCCTGCTTTAGGCAGGCGTGTTTGACCTCCCCGGCTGGGAAAGGCGCATTAAGATTCTCAAGTGATGAATGTGTGTTTTAAAGAGGGGAGTGGATATTTTTCTGCTGGTCTCAGTTGGATTTTTAAACATTGCCGGCTGAAGACAAATCAGCTGCTAAAGCTCTGCTTGTTAGGCTGTGACAGCCCCCGGGTGTTTGTTTAATGAGCTGGATTTTCCTGTAGATGTTTTTTTTTTTTTCCCCTCTACCTGGGCACCCTGAGCAGCCAGGTGAGCTGGGCATGGGGTTTTGGCAAGCTGGGCACGGATTTTGGACGATGCTCAGCCTCTCTGGGGACCCCCAGCATCACTTCAGCATTGCACTGCCAGCCAGGATGGTTATTTATCCCTGGAAGTTCTTTTATCCCTGAAACTTATTATGTTCATGGCCATGTACAGGGCTTGGAGCAGAAGGTGTTCCTGCCCATGGCGGGGGGGGGAAGTGGGTGATCTTTGAGGTCACTTCCAACACAATCCATTCTGGATTCCATGATTTTCTGTGGGAAGCTCCCCAATGGCCAGCACAGGGAGTAGGACACCCAGGCCAAAGGTGGGGTTTTGGGCACCCAGGTGTCACAGTGCAGCTTGCACTGCACTGGAGCATGCAGGGCCTCCCAGATTTCCTCCTTATTGGTGTCTGGAAGGAAAAAGGATGCTGCTCTTGTAAAATTATTTGTAATCCGTCACGCCTGAGCATCGCGGCGGCACAGGGCTGGCGAGAGGTGTCCGGAGCACCTCGTTGGCATGGAATAATGAGCTCAGCCATGCCCACATGGGCAGATTGAGCCTGACAGGGTTTTCTGGAGATGTTCAGCATTGAGAATCTCTGTGTGAGCTCACTGTGATCCTGAGGTCAGAATACACCTGCTGGTCCCCACAGCATTCCCAACAGAGCTAAGGACCATCTCAGCTCATGGAACAAAGCCCAGAGGCACCTTCCTGCTGGGGGGCCAGGTGCTTTCTAGCATTTCCCATCCTGCCATAGGTGCTGAAATAAGGAGGGTTTGGGAAGCAGGAGCCCTTATGTGGGGTCACATACCATGCCATGGGTGTGAGAGATGCTCCTGGATACAGCTGTCCTGGGAGGGTTCCAGCCCCAGGGTCCCAGCGGTCCTGGAGTTGTGCCAGTGGGATGAGGGCAGAGGGTTTGACCCCACCCCAGACCCTGGCAGTGCGGGGTGCCCAGGAGACAGAGACTGGTCTCACCCCATCCCTCGGGCAGGACCGTGCTCACCTGAGATCTCCAAGAGATTTGTGTCCCCTGGGATGGGTGGCAGCAGCCAAGCTCCTGCCCAGAGCCCCACACTGCACTCACCACCGGCTGCCACCAGCCAGGTCACCTTAATCAAAGTTTAGCTGCCCGTATGTTTCCGCTCATTACGGGCAAATCCAGCACGTCTCGCTCCTCTCTGCCTCCTGCCAGCGCAAATTAAATTGCAGGTGACATCCAGGGCCACGCATCTGGCTTGGAATACAATTTTCCCTTCCTTATTTATGGCACCTGTGGGAAGCAGGGTGGAGGGGCTGGGAGCAGGCACGGGGCTGAGCTCCCGCCGCCGCCGGAGCGCCCGCCGGGGAATCGGCTCGGAGAGCGCGCTCTTCAAACCCGGCGCAATTTACAAGTGCCTCTGATTACTTAATTTGCTCCTGAGTATCTCAGTAATTATCTTTATGGGTCTTATTTCTGTCCTCTGGCATTGTTTCTGTCGATATTAAATGAGTCTAGCTCTCGGCACATTGGCCGTCTGGCCCGGCACCACTGTGAAATCCTATTATCCTGCCCGCGCCGCTGATTAATTTTGGTATTAATTTCACGTAAAAGGTGAGCTGACTCATTTTCCTGCCCATGCAGGGAGCTGCTGGTGCCTTCACCCCCCGGTTCTGCCCCTGGCCTTTCCTGCTGATTGTTGTCCCCCCCATCTCTGTGCCCCCCGCATCAGTGTGGCTGCATCCCAGCGGGCCCGGAGCATCCCACAAAATCCATCCTGACAGAGCTGGAGGTGACTTTGCTGCTGTTGCCCATAGTATTCCCAAGGCTGTTCCACAGGAACCAGCCTGGCATGCCTTGAGGAGGATGCAGGAAGGTGCCAGAGCCCTTCCAGCCCTGCCTGTGCCTCCCTCCTCCAGCAGAGGAGCAGGAGCCTGCAGAGCAGCAGCATCCTCAGGAAAATATCACGTCCAATTAACTCCAGCAGCCTGGTCTCTTTTGATTTTATCCTGGGTGCATTACAGGAATCCTGAGCTTTATTTGAATTATAAATCAAATAACGCCCCTCTCAGCTTGGCCAAACTCTTTGGTGCTCCCACTCTCTCAGCAGTCACGGAGCAGTGGATGATATTTAATGAGATGTTATATTCCATGTGCCCTCCTCCAGCCAGCCTGGGGCTGGGAGTGTGCCAGGGAGCAGGATGTGTGTTCCCCCAAAGGGGCTGGAAGCCACGGGGAGTTCACAGAGGTGAACTTGGTGAGCATCCTCTGTGGCCTACAAGAAAGAGGGAGAGGGGTTATTTACAAGACTGGGAACGGCCTGACACTGCCAGAGGGAAGGGATAGATGGATTTTGGGAAAAAATTCTTCCTTGTGAGGAAATCCTGGCACGGATTTCCCAGAGAAGACGTGGCTGCCCCATCCCTGGCAGTGTCCCAGGCCAGGCTGGACGGGGCTTGGAGCAAGCTGGGATAGTGGAAGGTGTCCCTGCCCATGGCAGGGGGTTGGCACTGGGTGAGCTTTAAGGTCCCTGCAACCCAAACCAGCCTGGGGATTCTTTCACCAGTCACATCCTCCATGCCAAGGGTCCCGTGGGAGCTGTCACCTCAGCCCCATGGGGACAGTGTGATAAATGGCCCTTTGGGGGTGGCACAAACCCTCCTGGGGCCCATCTGGGTATTCAAACACTAACGAGGAGATGGCCCTAATGAGAGGTGATGGCCAGGGCTCCCTGCCAGGGACTCAGCTCCAGGGTCACCCACAGCTCTCCCTGCACCTGTGGGGACTCTCATCAGTGATAAACAGTTAATTGCACACGGGATGAGGCCCTGTTTAATGGCCTCTCGTTACCCAATTCTGCTTGTTCCAAGGGCATTTTCATTAGAGTGGCTGCAGCGAGGCTTTGCTTTTGTACACACCCATAAAATATCATTTTAATTTCATGAGGGGTTACACATGAGTGAAGTAAGATTAATTCTTTCATTTTCAGTTTCTGGAAGGGATCGGTTAATGATGGTTCTGTGTATTTATATACTTGCCATAAAAAGGAGTTCAATTAACTGCTGAGCCCAAAATGTGCTGTTCACTTGCACTTTCCCTGCCAGGAATTGCTGCAAAAACACTTTTCCATTGGTCATGTGTGGAGGATGAGGTGGGGCCGCTCAGTGCCCATCTCCTGCCAGGTCAGAGCCCAGGATTTGGGGTGGCCTTGGCTGGTAATGGTGCAGTGCACGAGGAGGTTTGTTTTGTGTCCAAACTTCCCAGGATTGTGATGGTCCATTGGCCACAGAGCAGGTTCCTGGGTGCAGGCAGACCCCAGGATGGGGCACCCTACTTTGGGGGTACCCACACTGCTCCTCTCAGCATGTACAGAACCCGTGTCTTAAATTAATTAAAGTATTAATTGACTGTGGATGAGTGAGCAGAGGGGCTGGGGGCAGCTGGGATGAGCTGCTGGGCCAACAGAGGTCGTGGGGTCCCCTCCTGGTCCTGGGGTCCCTCAGAGGCTCTGAGGTGAAATGGCATCAGGGCTTCTGAAAAGTGGCACCCGGATGGCTTTGGGGTGGCAGTTGTGTTGGGGTGCCCTCAGGGCTGTGCTCAGGCAGGGTTGGGTGACACAGAGGTGACAGCATCACGGTGGTGATGAGGTGGCCCGTGAGTATCGTGAGGGTGGCATCAAGGCAGCATTAGTGTCCACTGGGATAACATCAGGATGGCATTGTGGTGGCACTGGGCTGAGAGTGGGACAGCATCATGATGGCTGTGGGGTGGCACTGGCTGAGAGTGGGACAGCATCAGAATGGCTTTGGGGTGGCACTGGCTGAGAGTGGGACAGCATCATGATGGCTTTGGGGTGGCACTGAGCTGACAGTGGGACAGCATCAGGCTGGCTGTGGGGTGGCACAGGGGCATCCTGGCACAGGGGCACGGTGGCTGTGGTGGCACAGAGCACGGTGCCTGTGCTGGGCTAATACCTCGTGGAGGAGACAAATGGGAAGTGACACGTGTGTGTGTAGACGGGTATTTGTGGTGACGCTTTGACTGCAGATAATAAAGTGCTCGCCCCGAGGTGATCCAATTCAGCAGCCGCCTCGGCAGAGCCGCGCGCGACGAGGGGGAGAAGAAAGGGGAGGAAGAAAGGCCCGTCTGAAATGACATGTCAGCCTAAAAAGGGAACGTGTTAACGGATGAATATCTGGGGACGGCGAGCCCGGCGCTTCCCTTTGTGCTTTGTCATGAATTTTGTTGTCTTTGCAGATTCCGGCGCCGCCGCCGCCGCGCGGGGTTTGCCACCTACGGTTATTCAGATGGATTTCTCCCGCTGTTATTGCTGTAGTTGGGTTCATTTAAGCCCCCAGAGCCGGGGTTTGTCTCGGCTCCTGGCACCGGGGATGCTCCGGTGGGGTCCCGTAGTGGGGGCTGTGCCGTGGGGATGCAGCGATTTTGGGGAGCGATGGGGAGGGCAGGCAGGGATCCCCACCCTGCAGCACCCATCCTGGGGACACTGTCACCACTCTGTGCCACCCATCCTGGGGACACTGTCACCATGGAAACCGCTGCTCATGCAGGGTGGGAGGGCCGGGTGATGTGGCAGCCGCCCATCCTGCCTGGAGTGAGGGGCACGGTGCCCGCTGCTCCCCTGCCTGGCGGCACCCAAAAACCACATGGCTGCTCTGCCTCTGCACCCCCCCTATGCCCACCCGTTGGGCACCCTGGTCTGGGCAGGGCAGTGTCCCCCAGCCACCCCCCAGCTCCATCTGGGACCCCCTGGAATGTGCCCTGCCCTTGGCTGGGTGTCACCGGCGCCGTGTGCCAGCCGTGCCAGGCTCTGCCCTCCAGGGCAGCCAGATCCTGCCAGGCAGCTTTGCTGCTTGGGGCACAGGCCCAAAACTTGAAGGACTGTCTTGATTTGTTAAGTGTAGCAGCTTTTGTTTGTTTTCTTCCAAGTGTTTTCCAAATATTGAGGTTTCTTCCAAGTGTTTTGCAAATATTTAGGGTTTAGCTTTTACAAAATCTGTTCCCAGCGTGGCAGGCAGAGAAAAAGGGGTTTTTTGATGCTTTTTGAAGCTTTGAAGGCATTGGGATCGCCTTGCTGCAAGGGGAACAGGGATCCTGGTCCCAAAGCTGGGGACGAGCTCCCTGCTCTCACAGAATTTAATTCATTTGGAGGCTGCAGCATTATTATTTTTTAATAAGAGCCGTTGGCACGGCTGCTCGGGTCCCCAGCGTGCTCCTGCCTCTGCCCGGCATCGCTCCCCTTCCCACCCCTCCTGCCCCTGTGCCAGTTAAAAATCCTGCCTAATTGCTGCCCTCCTGCCCTGCCAGCTCAGAGAGGCCGGGCAGGAGCAAACCAGGAGCTCAGGGCTGGAAATGCCAGTGCTGTTCTGGAAGAGGGGCAGAGTGGGACAGGGATGGAGGGTGAGGATGAGCAGGGAGGGTGAGGTTGGGTAGGATGCTCAGGGCTCCAGGAAAATGCCCCTCTCCAGGGTGAATGTGGCAATGGGACCACATGAAGACAGAGCTGGGGGCAGATGCTTTTCTTGAGCTGCTTTTTTAGCGTCGAGCCCTCCATTGCAGCTTTTTTCCCCATCTGAAAAAGGGGTGAAAAGCCTTTTCCTTTGGGACCATGGGGAAGGCCAGGCCCATCCTCTGCTCAGGGAAGCTTCCAGCCAGCCACACGTCGCCTTTGGCAGCTTTATAAAGATTCCCTGCCGAGATTACTTCTTTCATTTATTGCAAAATATTGTAGCGCCTTCGATGTGTAAAAATAAGGATTGTCCCATCTTATCTGGGAAGGAATGGGGGGAGGGAGGGAGGGAGCAGCACGTGTCTCTCGTGCTGCTGTTAACCAGTGAAGTGCCGTGTCCTGCCACATTCCCTCTCAGCTTCTCCCTGGGCAGTCCTTGCTCAGGGCTGTGGTGCTGCTGGTGCTGATCCCCAAATTGTTCCTCCTGTGCTCCCCATCCCCTTCCAGAGCCGGGCAGCTGCCAGGCAGTGCAGTCTCATGGACTGGAAATTAAAGGCACAACTTGATGGTGCTCATCCTCCTCCAGGGAAGAGGGAGCCCAGCCAGGGGTGTTGTTCCAGCACCATCCTGGGGGTCACACAGGCAGCTGGGCTGTGGGAGCAGAGTGGAGCTTCCTGCTGTGTGCTGAGTGTCCATCCTCCCCTTCCTGGTCCAGAGTGTCCTTCCCAGTACCGAGCATCCTTCCTAGCAGTGAGGGTCCACTCTGTCCTTCCTGGTTCTAAACATTCTTCTCTATCCTGAACATCCTTCCCAGCACTGAGCATCCTTCCTGGTCCTGAGCATCATTCCTCTCCTTCCTGCTCCTGGGCATCCTTCCCAGTGCCATTTTGATCCCACAAACTGCTTTAACCAAGTTAAATCAAGGTAACCCTGGTTAGCTTCCCTTCCCTCCTTTCTTCCCATCTTCCTTTTTTTTCCCTAGACCTCGTGGGCTGTGGCTGCAGCCAGGCATGGTGTGGGGGTCCCTGGGGACACCAGGGATCAGAGGAATGCAGGGGGTGCAAGGAATACTGTGCACGTGGGGGATTTGGGAGATGCAGGGCGTGCTGGGTGTGTGGGGGATGCGAGTGATGCCAGCAGCAGGTGGGCACGTTTGAGGAGGTTTTGAGAGGGGTTTCTCCCACCTCTGGTCCCTGTTGGACATTTTGCCTCATCCTGCTGCTCTGGGCACAGCAGGCCTGGAGCTCCCAGCTCCATAAACCGGAGATTTATCCCGGACCGAGGCCCCAGCGGGGTCTGGGATTTACATCTGTGTCTGGGACTGGGTTTGGTGGCCAATTTGCTAAAGTAAAAAGTTGTTTAGCTGCAGGCATAATCTCATAAGCCCGTGCTGCCATTAGCTGGGGTCTCCTCGCTGCCTGGCTTTCCAATAATGCTCCAAGCAGAAGCTCAGAGTAATATAAAAAGCCATCGGATTATTACTGCGGGCGATGCATTTTCCATTTACAGTAATAAAATACCGAAGAAACAAAACAATTTAAAATTCCAATAAAATTCAAACCAAATCTTCGGCTGCCGAGCAGATTCAATTATTTAGCTGTTATTGAGTGCAGGCTGGAAAAATAGAGCAGGTCAGGGAGGGAGGGAGAGCTGGGAGGGGGGGGATGCCGGACTCATCCCATGGGAATGCCAGCGAGGGAGGGGAGGCTGGGAAACATCTGGGAAGAGGGGCTGGGTTTAGGGACGGCAAGAGGTGGTGATGGCCGTGCGGGCAGCCGGGGGATCGGCAGTGCATCCCCGACCCGCAGGCTGCGATGCTCCGGGTCAGGAGGAGACGGACAGGGAGGACAAACAGCGAGCGGCGGTGCCGGGGCCGGTCCGATGCTCGGGGTCAGGAGGAGATGGACAGGGAGGACAAACAGCGAGCGGCGGTGCCGGGGCCGGCTGCGCCCGCCGGTGCCGCGGTGGCTCGGGCGAGTTTGCATCTCGCAGCAATTAGAGCCCGCTGGAAAGCAGTAATTACTGCGGAGAGTGGCAGCGCCGCAGCCGCCGGCGTGCCGGGAGAGCGGCTCTCTGTAATTTTCCCGGCGGGGGTGCGGTGCGTCACCCCGAGATGTGACAACACACCGAATTGGTGGCTTGTCACATCCAGCGCAGCTGGAGCAGGCAGGCGACAAAGGCTGCGGCGGGCACGCGCCGGGGCTGGCGGGTGGCGATGCCCTCGGATCCAGGCTCGGATCACCCGGCTTGTCCCATGGCACAGGGCCAGCCCTAAAGTGTCACCTGTGGCCTCAGTGCTTGGGGACAGGGTTTTGGTTATCCCCCTCCGGGAGTCGTGGTGACCGCAGGTGACGCCACTTCCTTCCCTCCCTCTTGGTTTTTTAGTATTTTTTCCTCAGAAAGGAGCGTTATCCACGGTATGGGCTCATTAGGGATTCTGCAAGTGTCACCAGCTAATTAGTGTCATGTTAATTGAGTATTCACGATGCTGCCACCTCCAAGGACAGTGGTGCTGGCATGAAGGGGAATGCAGATGTGCGTGCCGTGCCGTGCCGTGCCGTGCCATTCCATGCTGTGCCATTCCATGCCGTGCCTCTGGGCAGAGGGGTCCCGTTCTCAGCCCCCTGCACCCACTGGCTTGGGGGGTTCCAAAAGAGCCCCCTCAGCGTGCCCTCACTGCCCTGCTGGATCTGAAGGAGCTTCCCAGAGACGGGAGGCTCAGGGCCTGGGATGTCCTGGTCCCACACCTCCTCACGTGTCCTGCCAGAGGGAGCTGCTGGTGCTGTTCCTCCCGTGTTCCGACAGCTCCTCTAAATCCTCCTCAAAGGCACTGGTTTTAATTGGCTTAATACACTCGTTAATAACAATGTCTATTTAAGACACCTGTAAAAAGCCCATAACATCAGCTTAAAGGGAGCAATGTCTGGCACAGGTGCTGCATCCTGCCTGGGCAATTCCTGCCCTGATGGAGAGCATGGGGAGCAGGCAGAGTGGCCATGGATGGAGGGCATGGAGGGCAGCCACAGCCTCGCTGCTGGGAGCTGGGGTGATGTGGACAGTCACAGATTCTAGTGCATCCCTCCTGCTGAATCCTGGTTTTAAGCAATGCCCGGTTCATCCAGGCGTGTCAAAGCTGTGGAAATGTCACTCAGAGCAGGATTGGGACGGGCAATTCCCTCACAGGGAAGGTGGAATATACTCAGAGGTGCAGCTCCTCCGTGGTGACTTTGCCACCCAGCGTGTGGCATCAGGGGTTGCTGATGCTGGTGACATCGGGAGCAGAGTGCTCCAGGTACTGCCTGGGAAGGCTGGGCTTCCCCAGACCCCCCAATTTCACCATCTCTCCCTTGCAAAACCTTCCTCTGGGCTGGCAGCAGGTCTGGTATTCCCAGTGTGCTGTAGACATCCTTGGCAGGGCTGGGAATTTTGGGAACCAGCTGGGAACCAACCATCATTCCCATGTTCCGATGTGTGTGTGCACGTGCCTGCATGTGAGTGTGTGTGTGTGAGTGTGTGTGGAGATTTTAAACACCTAATTTATTCCATCTATTAGATAGATTTTGTAGATTTAATCATTTTCACAGTTGGTGGCTCATTGGATACTCAAGATAAACTCCAAATGAAAGTATAATGGGAACGACAAATGAGTTTTCACACCAGAATGGCAGAAACTTGCTCAGGAAAGAGTTTGAAAGGAACAAAACTATATACATATATAATTTTTTTTTCTGCAGTGGCTTTTGCTGACTCCAGTAGGTTACCACAGTTAATTTCACCAGTTTTGTTCATCTGTAAAATTGCATAAAAGTGACATTTTTGTGCTCATTATAGGAACTGCTGATTTATGGCTGGTAAATGCAATGCTTTTCCATTTTTGGTGAGGTTCTCGTAGCAGCGCAAAGCACCCATGAAATTGCTTGTATAATGTAGTTTAAATCCAATCTCAGAGAAAGATTCCCCCGTTGGGTAAAGTGACATTTCCATTCTCCACACCGAGTTTATTTTAGGCCACTTACAAGTGACTCCCGTCAGCGGGAGGGGACAGCTCGCTGCCGTGACCTGCTTTCTGCCCAGAGCGGGTGGGATCCAGCCAGGGAGGGACAGTGCTGGGGTGCTGGGTCCCCTCCTCCTGCTGGCACTGGATTCACCCCAACCTTTGCTCCCGCAGGCGAGACGGCCCCCATGCATTCCCCGCGCTACCCCAGCCCCGCCGAGCTGGACGCCTACGCACAGAAGGTGGCCAACAGCCCGCTGACCATCAAGATCTTCCCCACCAACATCAGGGTCCCCCAGCACAAGCACCTTAACCGGACGGTGAACGGCTACGACACCACGGGGCAGAGGTACAGTCCCTACCCCCTGCACGCCGGCGGCTACCAGGGGCTGCTGGCCATCGTCAAAGCCTCCGGCAAAAGCGTGGTGAAGAACTCGGAGGGGAAGCGGACTAAGCTCTCGCCCGCCCAGGTGGGCGTCGCTCCCTACCCCGCCTCAAGCACTTTAGCTCAAGGTCCCTCCTGCGCCGGGCAGCTGAGCTACCACGGCGGCCAGAAGCAGCTGGAGGGTCCCGTGCCCCCCAACGTGACGGTGGCGGCCTCGGTGCTGCCGCTGGCGGGCAGGAGCCTGGCCCTGCCGCCCTCCAACCTGCCCTCCATCCAGAGCATCATCTACCAGATCAATCAGCAGTGCCAGGCGCAGGGTGCCCAGCCCGGCTGCCCGGCCGTCGTGGCCGCCCACCCCAGCCCTGCCAAGCACGGCGCCTTCGGCCCCGGCTACGGCGGCTCCGTCCTGCCCGAGTGCCGCAAGGGCGCCGAGCTGGGGCTGGGCTCCAACCCGGCCGCCGCCCTGGGACCCAAGGCGGGCGTGTACCCCGAGGGCATGGACTACCTGGTGTGGCAGCAGAAGCAGCAGCAGCAGCACCTGCGAATGTACAGCGGGGGCAGCGGCGGCGGCGGGGCGCTCAGCAAATCCCCCGAGACGTGCGCGGGCGCCTCGCGGCCCTACGGCCTGGGCGGCGCCGCCGACAAGGTGAGCTCGTCCCCCTTGAACTGCATGCACGGCAACTTCGCGGTGGGGCAGTACTTCGCTCCCCCCTGGAACAGCATCCTGGTGACCCCCAACAGCGACTGTTACAACCCGCCGGAGCTGGGGGCCGGGCCCCGCGAGCTGGGGGTGCCCCCGGCCGAGGGGCTGCCCAGCAAGACCCTCTGCAATACCTCCATCCTCAGCAGCAGCCTCCAGTCCCTGGAGTATCTCATCAACGACATCCACCCGCCCTGCATCAAGGAGCAGATGCTGGGCAAGGGCTACGAGACCGTGTCTGTGCCAAGGCTCTTGGACCACCAGCACGCCCACATCCGCCTGCCCGTCTACAGATAAGGGACCGATGCTGCTCTTCCCAAACCCAGGGCGAGGACTTTGGCGCGAGCCGCGGGTGCCGGACCGCGGCAGCCAGGGCGGGGGGACAGGGAGGGGGACGCGGGCTCGGCTGCCGAAAGGGCTCCCGGGACACTGGCATGGCACCGGGGTCCCCAGACTGGACACGCCCGCGACCCGCTGGAAGCCGAGGCCGAAGGACCGCTTGTCTATATAGCTCAGAAATCATTTTATCTCCACGAATGTGAACAGGGAATTGCTACGAGTTGCTGCTATCCAGGGAGGGGAGGCTCTGCTGTGCTGGCGGTGCCCAGAGAGGGGCAGAGCCTGGTGTCGCGGCCGGCCGGGAGGCTCCGGGGTGGGTCCCAGCCCAGTGTGCGGTTGGGAGGCTCCGTGGTGGCCGGTGCTGACCTGGCAGCCGTCCAGGAGGCTCCACAGTGGCCAGTCCTGGCACGGCAGTGGCTGGGAGGCTCCGTGGTGGCCGGTGCCAGCCTAGTGGTGGCCAGTCCCAGCCCAGCGTGCGGCCAGTGCGTGGCCGCAGGGAGCTGGCGCCTGACCTGTAGCTGAAGTCCGTAACTTGCACTGCTTTGATTAAAGCTAATAACTGGGGACAGTCTGGAGGCTATTTAAGAAAAACACTTGAAAACTTGAACAGATTTTTTTTTTAATTTTTCTTTTTTTTTGTTTTTTTTTTTTTTTAGTTGACTAGGCTGTACATCTACGTGTTGGCTGCTACAGAATCTCCTCCCACCCCTCTTCCTCCTCATCCTCCTCCTCTCACCCAGCCCCACAGTGGCCATGGCTCCTATTCCCACTCTACCAGGAGGTTTGGGACCCCCTCAGCCCCTCTCTCCTGGGAACTCCCAGCTCTCACACTTCCAGGCTGTTTTATTTCCCCCCTTACTGTCAGTTCTACCTTGGTTCTGGGTCGCGGTACTGGGGCGCTCACATACCTCCTTTTTTTTCTCTTTTTTTTTTTTAAAAAAAAAACCCAAACAATTCCAAAATTATTATGGTCCGTTATTCACTCTGTGTAATTCTGTGTTTAATAGATTTGTTCATTTACAAAAGGCTCCTCACCACGAAATACAAAGTGTTTTGATGTTTAAAGGTAAAAGAAGAATAATATCCCAATGAAACCCAAGGTGATTGTGCTCGGAAAAGAGGTACTGTATCCCTGAAAGCCTGTTCAAGCACTAAGTGCATTTACAAATCTCTGAGAATGTTTTTTTTTTATACTAAAATTGACCATTATATTCTACTGTGAGAAGTGCTGGCTGCACTATATTGTTTTAAAAATGAGAAAACAAAATGAAAAAAAAAAGAAAAAAAAAAAAGAAAAAAAAAAAAAACCAACACAAAACCCGCAAGCCGTGTGTCCGGATGGTGTTTTCCCCAAAGTAAAACCAGGATCTCGCTGGATGTGTGCTCTGAAGTCTCTTTGCTTTGCTGTGGCCTCCCCCAGAGCCAGGACACCCCCCCTGCCCCGGGAGATTTTTAGGGCATGGAGGAGCACCTATAAATAACCTGTTAACGATGCTGAGCCATTAATCCCTCGGCACCAGCCTCCGCCTCGCACCCAAGGGGTGGCACATGGGACAAATCCCTGGGATTAGGGCTGTGGCCTCACGTGCACCCGGGGGACGCCTGTCCCTCGTGGGGCAGTGGGTGCTGGGGTCAGGCACCGCGTCCCCATCCTGTCACCGGCGCAGAGGGTGGCATCTCCTGGTTCCCACCGGGTTTCCATTGCAGGGCCATTCCTGGTGCCCAGGTGGGGTGGGGGCTCTCTGGTGGCCCTAAATCCAACCCCACTGCTCTGCCCAGCAGCAGGATAATGGGACTGAATCCCAAATAGCTCCCGGCCGTGGGTGCATCTCCCCAGCCTCTGTGTCCCATGGTGGGACACATGGTGTGGCCTCATCCCAGCCAGAGAGGGGACTGAGGGTGGCAGAGGCTCAGCTGCCTTCTGTGCGTGACCAAGAGGGTACAGGGATGGGATGGGATGGGATGGGATGGGATGGGATGGGATGGGATGGGATGGGATGGGATGGGATGGGATGGGATGGGAATGGGGACAGGATGAAGATGGAGATGGGATAAAGTGGCGATGGGATAAAGGTGGCGATGGGATGGGATGAGATGGGATAGGGATGTGGGAATGAAGACGGGAATAAGATGGAGACAGGGATGAGGATAGGATGGGATAAGAATGGGGAAGGGGATGAAGATGGCGATGAGATGGGACGGAACGGGAAGGGATGGGATGGGATGGGGATGGGGATGGGGATGGGGATGGGGATGGGGATGGGGATGGGGATGGGGATGGGGATGGGGACAAGGACAGGAATGGTGATGAGGACACAACCACGTGCCTGGAGCTGCCCCGTGGCCGTGGCTGAGGCCGGGGCTGGCAGCTCCACTTGTCTCCTTTGCTCACTCACCACAAGGGCGCGGTGGCTCCGCCGGTATTTACGGCACGCCGGGAGGGGACCTCTCTGTCACCGGCAGCAGTGAGCGGCGTGACAGCCGATCCGGGGAACAAAGAGAAATTGGGACAAAAGGAAATTTTCACAGAGGTTAACATTACAGATTGGGGGGATGGGGGGGGTGCCACTGCCTGCCTGCGCGTTAGAATTATTCCGTCTGGAGGAAGATCTTTGCTCAGATCTTTGTCATTAAAAAGATGCCACATCAAAGGAATGTGAGGCTGGAGCACGGCGGGGCTGCTGGCGGGTCCCTCTGTGCAGGACAGCCCCTCCTTGGGGACCCCCACGCACCAAAGGGGGACTCCACAAAGGCTGGGGTGCACGGAGCCGTGCTGGGGGCTCCGGGAGAAACTTTGCTCCGTCAGTGGTGCCCGTGGGAGGGGGATTCATTAGCGCTGCCTCCATCAGATTCCCCAGCTCGCCATAAATCAGGGCGAGCGGCTGGGAGCGACGGCGCGATCCATCTTGCAGGCGTCCAAGTCATTACATTTCATTAGGAGGTGTGCGGGGGTTTTTATTATTTAGCAGGTTAATTCTCCCCTCAGATCGCTCCTGGGGAGGAGGATTTCACTGGGGCGTGGGGAGGCTTGAAGCATGGAATGCAAAATGAATGGGTTCCTCCTTGGTGGGCACCTGCTGCAGTGCCAGCTCTGGCAGGTGCAGGTGAGCGCTGGGGGACCCAAAATGTGCGCAGGCACTGGTGGGAGATGGGGCAGGGACACCTGAGCTGCATTCCAGCACCGAGGATGAAGACACCACGGCCCACTGCCCTCCCATTCCATGGGGCACAGCACCCACGAGCACTGTGGGAACACACTGAAGGAAACGATGCTGCTTCCGGCCTACAAATACCTCCCTATTCAGATTGTACCAATAATAATGCCAATAATAACACAAATTCCTAAGGCAGGTGTGCATGAGGCTGATATTAAACTTAGAGGCCGCCTTTGCTGTTTGGGAGCGAGGAGGAGAGACAGGCAGTATAAATTGCACGGCTGCAAAAGGACTTAAAAAAACCCATCCCTCATTTTGATTGATATTAGCTTCACAAATTAAGCTTTAGATTTATCTAAAAATAAATTTGCTTCCACGCTCCGCATTCTGGATGACAAGTGCTTTTCTCTTCCCTTTGTTGGGTTTGTCATCTCTGGCAGGGCGGCGCGGGGAGGGGCGGGAGGGGGCCGGGGCCGAGCACCCCCCGTTCACCAGCTGAGGCTGAAACAGCTCCAGGCTTGGTGGGGCAGGGGGTAAAAGGGTCAAAATCAATCCCTGGAGGTGGCAGAGGACTCCTGTGCTGGGATGTCACCGTGGTGGCTGTGGTGGCCCCGTCCTCACAGAGCCACCGCAGGGTGCAGAGTGATGGGGCAGGGGCTTGGTGACAGCTGCCCTTCCCGCACCCCAAATCTTTTTAAAGCTCACTGATACGTGGCCTCTTGGCTTTGGGGCATTAAGATCTTCACAGGAGGGGGGAAAATTGGTTTATGTCTCATTTTACTGGAAAATCCCATCTCTGGTGCTGCAGCCAGGGGCAGCCACGGTGCTGAGCCCATCTCTGGCTGAGTTCTGTTCCAGGGCTCCCCAGCCACCACACATGGCCCAGGGCTGCCCACTGTGGACCTGCGGCCACCCAGTGGGGTGAAAGCCAAGTTCATTGTTTTCACCCAGGATCCAGCCTGGAAGCAGAGCAGCTCAGCTCCTCATTCGATTATGAAGCAGGAGCCGCCACCTCCGCCTCTCCCAAGGAGCGATAATGAAACGTATTCATCCCTCACCCTGGGGAAATACTTAAACCACAATATGAGAGATGTATGTAAATCACATTTAAACGGAGACGGTGCCGTGAACGCTGACGGCGACTCATCAAGTTGGAAGATGAAGTGTCCCCTCTGCTGCTAAAACATTTGCTGAGAGAGCTGGGCTGTCCCCAGGCCCTGGCTAGGGTCTCTGTCAGTGTCACCGTGTCACCACGCCACTGGTGCCCGCCCAAAGCGCCCCTTCACACCGCACAAAGTCCAGCTGTTAAAGGAACGCTCACCACTGCAGGCGGCCGGGAGGATGAGGAGGAAAGGAGTTACAGAGGGGTGATGGATGGGATGGGGTGAGGGTGGGAATGGAGTGGGGATCAGTGGGGATGGGCTAGGGACGGGAGGGGATGGGGCACGGATGTTATGGGGATGTGGACAGCTGGTTTGCCCCGGCCCGATAGCCGCCCCAGCCCTGCGCTCGGGGTGCGGGGTCAGCCCGGTCGGCTCCCCGCGCCTGCCGGGGCCGGGCCCGCATCGCGCGGTGTGTGCTGCCCTCCAATGGAGCGGCAGCGCACCGCATCCCTGCGCCGCACCTGGGCATCGTATCCACATCTCACACCTGGGCATCACATCCGTGTCTCACACCTGCGCATCATAACCGCGCACCGCACCTGTGCATCGTATCCCTGAATTGCACCTGTGCATCATAACATCCCTGTACCACACCTGTGCATCACAACACCCTGCCCTGCACCTGCACATCGTATCTGTGTGTCACACCTGCACATCACCACATCCCTGTACACCACGGCCCCGCACACATCCGTGCACCACACCTGAGCTCAGCACGATGGGTGACCATGCCCAAAGGCACGGCACGGCTTGGCATGGTTTGGATTGGATTGGAGCTGCTCCTCCATCCTATCCCTCCCCGAGCCCTGCCGGCAGCTGGGCTGTCCCAGGCCGAATCACTCAGTGCCGGGAAGAGAGAGCGGTGGCGGGTCAGTCTTTATTACTAAATAAATAACCGTATAAATCTTGTGCAAAACTCTGTGGCAAAACCATCGGCCTCGGCGGGGGCCGCGCTCCCCACCCCGGCCCGAGGCTCCAGGCACGGCACGGCCCCGGCACGGCGAAGTGAAGCGGTGGCGCTGGGCTCGCCGGTGAGAGCCGAGAGCGCGGGCACCGCCGGGGCAGCGCCAGGTCCCCATCCGGGCGGGACAGCGGCTGCCCGAGGGGACAGAGGCTGCGCGAATCCCTGAGGAGCAGACAAGCACCATCCAGCTCAGTGGGCATTCCGGAGCCGCTCCGGGGGCCCGGGCAGAGTCCATCAGCTGCCGGTGCTGCCGCGCTAGAGCGGGGAGCTCGGGGCATGGCCGTGCCGCCGCTCCCGCGGCTCCGCTGTGCCCATGGTCCCCAGGGGCACCACCACCTCCTCCGGCGGGCAGCTCTTGTTCAGCTCCACCACGCGTGGCACCACCGTCGACCACCGATCTGCGGAGAGGGTGAGAGATGCGCAAAGCCGGGAGCCTGTGGCTGCTCGCCAGGCCCCCGGCTCTGCTCCTGGCGCTCATCGGAGGCTGCCAGCAGCATCCTGAGGGATGTCCCAGCCCACAGCGCGGCGCTCACCTCTTCGCAGCCGGCCCATGGTGTGGGAGAAGCCGTAGTACTGGTACGTGTCGCTCTTGCCCGGGTCCTCACTGATGATGCCCAGGTTCTGGTTCCAGTGGGACCAGTTCACCTCGTCCACCCTGTGGGGAAGATCAGACCTGCAGGGGCTGCACGGAGCGCCCGGGAGCCGGGGCGGGACCTCCGGCAACGCCAGCTGCCTCCAGACTGCTACAAAGCACCCAGCAAAGGAGTGCACGGTGCCAGCCCCCCAAAAACGCTGCTGGGAGAGGCTCAGCTGCTCCCCAGCCTCGGAGGGAGCCCACCTTTACCTGAAGCACCAGCGGCGGTCGGGGGTGCCGTCCGTGCCCTTCCCCACGGTGACCATCTCCCCCGAGCGGAAGGCTTTCCGCAGGAACACCGGGAAGGAGCGCTCGATGTCCAGGATGGTGGTGGCCCACTGCCAGGGACACCAGGCACTGCTTGAGCATGGAGCTGCCTTTCCCAGGGAGCTCGGGATGCCTGGATGCTGCAGCTCCCCCAGGCACAGGCGGCTCCTGGAGCCCCCATCCCGCCACGCCCAGGTGGTACCTGCAGCTTCCAGATGTGCTTGCTCTCCTTGGAGACTTGGCCCACGGTCTCGCCCATGAGGGCGATGAGCATGTTGAGGAGGAGCACAAAGGTGAGGATGATGTAGGTGACAAGGAGGATGATGAAGACGGCGGGGTATTTGGCGCTCTCGAGCATCTCCAGGTCGCCCATGCCGATGGTGAGCTTGAAGAGGTCGAGCAGAAAGGTGCTGAAGGTCTGGCTGTCCCGACAGGATGGGTAGGTGGGCACTGTGCAGTTGGACTTCTCGCTGCAGGACTCACTGCTGGGACACGGGTTGAGGAGGGACACCAGGGCTGGGGGAGAAGGGACAGGGACAGCAGTGGAAGGACAGGATCCACAGTGGGCCCCAGTGGGGCTCTGTGCTGACTGAGACCTTCTCCACCATGGGAGGAGGCAAAGGCTGAGCCTGTGAGCAGGTGGGATGGAGCTGGGGGTCTGCAGCCCCCTGCCCAGCCAGGCTGAGCCCAGGGCTTGTCCCTCCCCCAGCCAGGGATGCTGGCTGTTACCTGATGCATAGCCAATCATGAAGAGCAGGTAGACCAGGAGGAAGCGGAACAAGTCTTTGAAGAGGATCTGAAAGTGGTGGAGAGCAGGGTGAGATGAGCTGGGCCACAGCATCATCATCAAGCTGCGCTGCTGGCACAGCTAGGCTGGGAGCAGGGCAGTGGAGAGCCACAGGAACCCTTCACAAAGCCTGGAGGAACCTCTTCAGGCTGCACTTCCACAGGAGGATCACCCCTGGAGAAGGACAAGACCCACAACCCCACCAGACCTTCTGGATCATGATGCTGTAGGTCCCTGTCAGCTTGAGCCCACGGGTGAAGTACAGGGCGTTCATCCAGCCCAGGACCAGTGCAAAGACCATGACAGCCAGGTAGGCCTCGATGCCACCCAGGTACAGCCCCGCCGTGACAATCACCAGCACTGAGTAGATGAAGCTGCAGGAGAGTTGGGGTCAGACCCAGCAGCCACGAGCCTGGGGGGTACCATGGCTCGGGGTGGCCCTGGGGGTTCCCCACATACTAGAGCAGCTGGAAGGAGCCATCTATGAAGAAGGAGTTCACACCTGGGCACTTCTTCATGAACAGGTCTTTAATCTGTGGGAGAGAGGCAAAGGTTGGAGGGTCTCGAGTGACAGGCTCCCCATGTCTGGGGCCACTTTGGCAGCAGTGGATGCCTCAGGGGATGGGGCTGTCACCCCTGGAGACCCCAAAGAGTTCTCAGTGGTCCCAGAGGAGGACCCCCTGCCTTGCCCCACTGACGTTTGTGCAGAAGAAGAGAATTCCAGTGAGGAGGGTGATGATCTCCCCGGCCAGGCGCAGGTAGTCGGCGGTGCTGGTGTAGGGGTAGGGCGGCTGCGGGGAGAGGACAGAGCTGAGCTGCTCCCCCATCCCCTGGGACAGACCCCCCTGCAAGGCAGGGCTGGCCCAAGGGGCTCTGCCAGCCTGAGCACTCACAGGGCCTTCCATGGGGCGGTAGTAGGCGACGAGGGTGAAGATGATCATGGCACTGAGGTAGGAGACCACGCTGATGTAGAAGGAGACAGCCCCAAACTTGCGCCACTTGTCCCTCAGCAGCTCGTTGATGGGCTCCACAGCCAGCATCTCGTGGCGGTTCTGTTGGGACACGGGGGCTGACGGAGGGGACAGGGCCACCCAGTCCCTTCCAGACCCTTCCAAGTCCCCCCCAGCCCCACACACCTCGATCTTGCTGTTGTAGACGAGGATCTCCAGCACAGACACCTCCTCCCCGCAGGTGTCCAGCGAGGAGAGGTCGTACAGAGAGGAGTAGACGGGGCCATAGGCCCAGTCCTTGAACTTCCTGGAGAGGTGCCGGGCGTCCTCATCCGTGATCTCCCTCCGGATGATGTGCTGGAAGATCTGCCAGAGGGAGGGAGGGAGGGAGGGAGGGAGGACTGCTACTCACAGACCTGGCTCCACCCGCCTGGGGCACCCTGCCCTCCTCCCACCCCATCCTGGGGTGCATCCTCCCTGCACCCCAGTGAGCTCAGGGTGCTCCCAGGTGCTCCTGGGGTGATGCAGGCACTGTTGCAGCTCTGCAGGATGCTGCAGGTTTTGCATTTTTGGAGACTCCCCTGCCTGCCCCACCAGAGGCAAGGGCAGGCAGGGGAGAAGATGGGCTGTGTGAGGGTCTGGAGTTAATTGGGAAAGGGCCAGAACACAAAGGGGTGTTAATTAGCCAGGTTAATAGGGCTGCACATCCAGGTTTCCACCAGCATCTGCAGAGAGAAGCCGTGCATGCACTGAGTGGGACAGGGCTCGGCAGGGACAGCAGGGAGACGTCCCCAGTGCGGGGGGGACACCGTACCCCGATCTTGCCGGTCTTGGCCGCCATCATCAGCGGGGAGAGGCCGTCGTTGTTGAGCAGAGCCTCCAGGTTGGTGTCGGGGAAGAGCTTGGCGCACTTGACGAGGAGCAGGTCGTACATCTTGGTGACAAACTTGGTGTTCTCGCGGGTGTTGTCGGCGATGGCCACCAGGGCGTGCAGCACGGTGTTGCCGCGGGAGTCCTGGCGCCGCAGGTCCGCCTGCTTGTGCCCGTTCTCCGTCAGGTAGTGCACGATGTGCGGCTGGTTGGTGCAGGCGGCCAGCGACAGGGGCAGCTCACCTGCGGGGACAACACCGCGGCTCCTGCCACCCCTGCCCCTCTGCGGGGACACCTTGGGGCGCAGCCCCCCGGCTCCCTCCCTGCTCACCGAAGTAGAAGTAGCCGCCCTCGCCCTTGGGCTGGAAGAAGCGGCCGCGGGCCTGGGCATGGACGTCTGCTCCCTTCTCCACCAGCAGCTCCACGTAGTGCTTGCAGCGGCGCTCGATGGCGATGTGCAGGGCTGTCTGACCTGTGCCACCACCGCCCGTCAGCCACCGCCTTGCCCCGGCACTTCCCCCGCGTCCCAGCCTTGCCAGGCCCTTCCTCCGGTCCCTGAACCACCCCGGTGTCCCCCATGCCCAGGGGGACCAGCAGTGGCCCCACGCCCCCCCACACCTCGGTAGTAGACGTCCCTGAAGGGCGAGTTGATGAACTCCCGCATGTTTCCCGTCTTCTCGGCGATGTCCAGCAGCACCGGGATGGTGTCGTTCTTGCCCCCGCTCAGGTTGAGCAGGGCTTTGGGCAGGCAGGTCTTTCCCGTGGAGGGCTCTGCGAGTGGAAGGTGCTGAGGGGGGCCCAGGGCAAACCCCTCAGGCCCCCGGCTCCCCATGCCAGAGCTGTGCATCCGCATCCCCCAGGAACACAGGGATCGCCAGGGGTCACAGCCCAGCCCTGGCAGCAGGGCAAGGAACAGCCAGGTCCTCACCTCGGAACTCCTCGTCTGTCAGGCGCTTCTTGTGGGTGAGCAGGAAGGAGAGGAGCCCATCCAGGCCGGCCGGGGACCCCCGGGAGACGATGTCGAAGAGGATGGGTCTGTTGAAGACCTTGAGGACGGGGGGCGGGTCGGGAGCCGGCCCCTTTGCGGCGGGCGGCTGCTTCCTGCGGGAGAAACGCCAGAAGCGCTGGGAGCAGGAGCCGCTGCCTCGGCTTCCCCCACCTGTGCGACGAGCTTGGGGTTGCTCAGACACTGGGGACACCTCCCGGCCGGGGTCACCGGTGAGGCCAGCGCAACCTCCCCATGCACAGCAGCCCGGTGCTCCCGCTGCCTTGCCAGCTCCCACCCAGGTGCTGCAGCGCTTGGGGCCCCAGCTGTGCCCCCCGGCAGGGACGGGCGGCGGGCTGGTCACGCTCCGGCACCACGGGTGAAGCCAGACCGGTCGGAGCAGTCGGCAGCAGGGCGGGGGGGATGGACCGGGTGCAGCTCCGGGCACCGGGAACGGGGGCAGGACGTTTGGCGGCTGCCCCGGCCGGTAACTTCCAGTCTGAGGGCTCATGGGGCACCCTGGCCCCCTCCACCCACCTCTACGGGGAACATCCCGCTCTCCTAAGCCTCTTGCACCCCTGGGTGGGGACACTGGCGGGCCGCCCCAGGTGCCCGGCACAGAGGGGCATTGTGCGTCCGGCCGCGGGCTGCCCCCCCCGGCTCCGGTTTCCTGGCGCTGGCAGGGTGGAGGCCCTCCTGAAAAGCCTTTTCATGCCGCAGCCAGACTGCCGCACCGGCCAGGGGAGCGGCCGGGCGCACAGAGCCTCTTTCATGGCTCCCGTAAGGGGGAAGGGGAGCGCTCCCGGCCCCGCGGTACCGGGGGCTGCGGAGCTCCTTCACGGCAGGGCACAGCCCAGCGCTGCCACTGGGACTCGCTGGGAGCTGCTCCCTGTGAGCGGCACCTCTGCCCAAAGCGCCGCTCGAAGGTCCCACGTCCCCAGCTACTGAACGTCCCCATCCCCACCGGGCTGTCCCACCCCAGGTCCCCCCGCCGCACCGGGGGACGCGGGGGTCCCGTACTCACTCCGCGACCCTCCTGCGCCAGCGCTTGTTCTCGCTGGGGTGGTGGCGGTAGGTGCCGTAGTCGAACAGGGAGTCCATGGGGGCTTTCTTGGGCGCGGGCACCACGGGGGACTCGTAGATGGTGGCCTCCAGCAGCTCCATGGGCTTCGGGGCGCCTTTCCGAAAGGCCCCGTGGAATTTCATGCGGAGGTTTTGTTTTCCATCGCCGGCGACGGGGGCACCCCGCGCTGCCTCGGCGGGACTCGGGGCGTCCTCGCTCTCGAACAGGTTGGCCAGAGAGGAGAGCGGGAAGGATTCGTTCTGGAGGGAGCCGTCCTCCCCCGCGCCCTCCCCGGCATCGCGCGGGGCGTCCTCGCTGTCTGCCATGGTCCCTGCCCGGAGGGACGGGCACGACTGATCTGCCTGGCTGGCTGTGACCCCCGGCTCCTTCCACGAGAGCAGGAGACCTGGCAGAGGAAAACCCCGTGTCACCCTCAAAATACCATCTCCATCCTCTCCCCGGGGCTCCGAGCCCCGCGGCGGGACACGTCCCACACCCACCCTGGCAGAGGTTGTGGCCGGCAAGACCCGCTGCAGCTCAGAATCACCCGGACGGTCCTGCCTTGTCCCGGCTCTCCTCGGCACCCACCCAGCCGCTGCGGGGACCCCTCACGTCTGCGGGGGCCCCTCCGGCTGCGGCGCTGCCGTGCTGGGCGAGGGCGAGCCCGGCCCCGCTGCGGTCAGCCGGGGTGCAGCCCAGGACAGGGCACAGAGCAGACCCTGTGCGCTGCGATCTGCCGCCCAAGGAAAGAAAACATTCCTTGGGATACTCCCCACATGCAAGGAAGCGTCCAGGGAAGCGCCCAGAGGCAGCAGGAGCTGCCACCGCAGCAGCGCTGGGAGCGGGGCCAGGGCTGCTCCTGATGCTCCACAACCCGGGGGGGCTCGGTGGGACCCGATCTGGGCACCGGGAGGGGACGGGCGCGGCACGGAGGGGGGCTGCAGCCCGCGGGAGGGCAGGAGCAGCGGCTGGGACAAGAAATTACAGGTTTAGGCTGCCCAGAGGGACGTGGAGATGAAGGAGAGACGTGCCATCAGCGCGGCCAGCAGAGCGCTGTACCGTGTCACCTCGTCCTGCCCGCCACGTCCGGGACACGGACAGGTGACTGACCCCAGACACTCCCCCAGCCCCGCTTTCCACCGAAACCCTCCGGCGAAACCCAGCAGCGTCAGGGCTCAGCACGGCTCCCGCCCGCGGAGAGCTCAGCTCTCCAGGGACGGAAAAAGCAGCGGGAAACGTGTCATTTTGTGCTGGGCTGGAGATCTGTGCGACAAGCCACAGGGGCAGGCTGGGCTCTGTCGGGAGGGCAGCCCGGCCGGGAAAAGGGCTCGGATGAGGCAGAGGGTGCTGGCAGCCACGCGGTGCCCCCGAGGGCATGGGGGAGAAGGGTGGCAAACGGCCCCAAACCCTGCAGCGACACGGAGGGGGCTCAGGCAGCAGCCCCCTCTCCCTGCCACCCTTGGGGACACCCAGAAAGGACAGTGCAGCCCTGGGGGACGCAGAGCTGACAGTTTCTCCTCTTTGCTGACTTTCCTGCCATCCTCATCTCTGCAAGAAATTCCACAAGCACCTGCCAAAGCCCGCAGGTCCCACATCCCGACCCCATGCAAACAGGGGCTCCAGCATGGCCGGTTTGACCTTGGACAAGGGAGGAGAGGGAATTGCCGAGCACACGGACCCTGAGGGCTGGGAATGAAGATGGAGCACCTGACCTGTCCAAACTGCGCTGGGACCCGGGAAAGTGCAGCTTTAGGGAAAACCCGGACACGGCACGGGCTGTCCCACACCTGCTGTCACCAGCCAGGACTGAAGCTTGTGTGGGAAATGAGGGACTCGGGGCTGGTGCCGTCAGCCCGGGTGCTGCCAGGAAAGGTGCTGTCACAGGGGTTTGATTTGGCCCCTTGGTTATTTGGGTTTGGATTTTTCAAACTTCCTCACCTCATGGAATAACTGAGTCAAGGCGCAGCTCTCGCATCCAACACAAACCCCACCTGTGCTCCCACCTCTTCCCAGCATCCCACCAAGGTACCTCCCAGTTGGACCAGTGTCCCCAGTCAGTGTCCAGTCCCGCCCACCACGGGGGCACGGACGCTGTCACCAACACCGGGATGTGCGGGGACATCTACGGGTGGGCGGCAGGGAGGGTGTCCCATGACATTAAAGGAAGATCCGGTGGGAGTGAATCACTGAAACCACAGCGTGTTCTAGTCGGAAATCCTCGTCCCAAATGATGCAGCTGCTTCCCAAAATCATCCTCACTAGAGGGCCCGTGCTCACCTCGGCAACGGCCAGGAGCTGGGTGTGGGCAGCACGGGGGGGGTCGGAGCCGATGGGAGCCCCCCCCTCAAAGCTCTGCTCGGGAACCCACCCGGCACCTCAGTCTCGGATCATGGGTCCCCAGGCTGTCCGGACAGTGCCGGGGCATCCATAAGGGTTCACCTGACCCTGCCCAGCTCAGCCCCCGACCCCGGCCTCACCTGGGGTCTCCATCCTGCCCCGCTCCCCGTGTGCAGCCCGGAGAGCCCCATCCTGCCCCAGTTTCCGTGTCCCCGCACCAGAGGCTCTATCCAGCCCCGGTTTCCGTGTCCCGGCCCGTCCCACTCCCGGTCGTGCCCCCCACTGCCCGCTCCCCCGGTTCCGTACCGCCAAAGGTCCCGTGGAAAGTCCCGTAAGCTCCGGCGCCGCCGAGTCGCCCGGGGCCGGTCCGCAGAGCGGCCCCTCCCCGCCCCGGCCCCGGCTCCAGCGGCGGAGGCGCCACCGGGACCCGCCCTCGGGATCGGCCCCCGCCCGCCCCCCCGGCCCCGGGCAGTCTCCCGGGAACACCGGCCACAAAACAGCCCAGAAGGAACACCCCTAAAACTAAGCCCCCAGGAAAAACGCCTCTGGCACAGCCCTCCCAAAGAACAGCTCCAAAATCCCTCCCATAAACAGCCCTCCCAGGAACAGCTCCAAAACATCCTCCTCAAAACAGCTCCCCTAGGAAAAAAACCACCAATCTCCCTACCCAAAACAGCCCTGCCCCAAAACACCTTCCCTAAAAGAGTCTCCCCAAACACCTTTGGGGCTGACACAGCCCCAAATGAGGCTCCCAGGCCACGGGTACTGTCAGTTTTTATTAATTGCTGCTCCTGGGGCTCAGGAGGCGAGGGGGGCTCGTAAGGCACCGCAAACACCACGGGGACAGTCCCTGGTTTCTGAATCCCAGCACAGGGGCTTGATCCCAGGCCAGCACCGGAGGAGTTGGGATCACCCAGGAAAGTCATCAGCTCCTCCTCCATGGGCATCGTTCCAGACAATCCAGTGCCAATCAACACGAGGCGCTCGTCGGTGGGTTCCAGGCACAGCCCGAGTGCCACTTCATTCATCAGCAGGACACTTCATTCCCTGCCCCACTGAAGGCAGGAATCCAGGAGTTGGGACTAGAAACACTTGTTCTTCCTCTTGGGAAATCCAAAGGTGACACCCACAATTGTTTTATTGCCGTATTCTTAATAGAAAGTTAATTACTGTTATTTTTTGGTTAGAAAAGACATTATCCACTGCAGATCCAGACAGGAATCGAAGTCACTGGAGAGCTGGGAGCCGCCCCAGCTGCCTCAGTGATGAAGACATGGGTAACACCCATCACAGGTTATTTAATCTGTGCCAATCCTGTGCCAGCTTTAAGCTTTGTAGCTCAGCTCAGCGTTCATCTTCGTGTACATCTCATAAATTGCATCCAGGATTGGAGTGACCCTGGTGAGAAACTGGTGGATTTTTTCTATGCTTTCCTCTTCCTTGACTTCTTTACCCTTCTCCAAGGCCTTCAGCAAATCGGATTTGTAGGGAAGAGCATAAACCGAGCCCTATAAAACAGGGAGAGGGTGTTTGACTCCCACAAACCCAACAGAGACCATGGGTTGGGTTGTTCCCATGTGCCAACACCATGGAATCTCCAGACATTTGTCAGTGCACGGGAGCAGCCTTAGGGATGGTGGTTGGGTGCTTGGAGAGGGAGGGAAAGCTCACCGTGAAGAGCTTCTGCAGCATCCAGCCGTGGTATTTCTTCAGCGCGATCTCGTAAGCCTTCAAGGCGTTCACTCGGATGAGGTTGGGATGCTCCTCATCCCTCTCCCCATCAGAGATGCTCTGCAGCAACACCAGAATGAATTTCAGACCCCTGGGAGAAGAGCAGAGATGTTGGGCTCAGGGAAGTGGGTGATGCTTTCCAGCTTCCAGCCTGGTGTTTCCTAGCATCCCAAAAACCTGCAGTCCCAGCAGTGCATCCCTCTCACAGAGCTGGTGCCTGTCCCTGTGTGCCCATCCAGGGAAGAGAGAGAGAGAGAAGGGCAGGATGGATCCCCCCAGGTGAGGCCAGGGCTGAGGGCTGAGTTGGGCAGGTGCAGCCCAGTGGATCCTCCAGGCACCGACCTGTCCAGTTTGTGGGCTCATGCTCTGAGGTTGAATTCCCCTGTACATTCCCGAGGGGAAGATTTCAGGAGGGAGTTCCCAACAGCTCTGCTCCCCAAACACAGCACCCCACTGCCAGCTGCCCAGCCCCAGCCCACAGGGACCAGCCCAGCCTCTGTTTGGAGCTCTCCAGCTCCCCACATGCCGGGACACAGCCAGAGCAGCTCCCGACGCTGTGAGTCACCTTTTCAACCACATCAGCGCCAGCGTCGCGCCTGTCTTGGGCCAGGCCGAGCCATGCAGCTCCTTCTCCACCTCCAGGATGTTCTGCAGAGTTTTGAACTTGGCAGGGTTGGAGTCATAAACTGCCCGGATTTTCTGAGGGCAGAAAAGGGGATTGGCATCTGGGAGCAGGGACTTTGAGCAGGAGCTCTGGGAATAAACCTGACCGAGTGAGCTGAGCCCAAAGTCCCCGTGGGAAGAAAAGCCTTTTGAAACACCTCCAGTCCCACAGCATCTCTTCCCCAGGGATTCTCTTCTCTTAGCCCTCCTGAGTCCCTTCCTACCTTGATATTTCCAGTCAGGTCTGCTTTCACTGGCGAGTAGACGATGGGAGTCCCCAGGCAATCTGTGGAGACAGGGAGGGAGGACAGTTAGACACTGGTGACACAGGGGGCACCACAGACTTCCCGAAACCAACAGGTTTCACTTTAAGCACAGCCTGGCCACTGAGACTAGAAAGGGATCTCTGAGCTTCAGAGATGGCTATTGGCCCTTGGGACAGCCCTGCCACCTACTGCGGCCCCACCACCGACCTCCAATCCCCGTGGCTCCGGGACACAGCCCTGGCAGAACATCCTGGAACAGCCTGACCGGCACCGGACACTGCTCGTCCGCAGGCAGGCAGGCAGCCCCACGTCCTGCCCTTCCGGGGCTGCCACCGAGCCGCCACACAATAGCTGACATTGTGGAGGGCAGCGGGCACATTGTGCCACGAGGGCGGCCACGCCGACACCCACCCGTGTCGCGACACGGGGTGCGATCCATGGGTGGGATGGCAGCTCCTGCCCCGGGCGATGCCTCTGCATGAGGTGCTCCAGGGGACGGCAGGACGCTTCCCAACGGGGCTGCTCGGCAGGTTTGACAGGACCGTGATGCAACCCCGGTCCTGGCAGAGCAGCCAAGCCCGGCGTGAGCCCTGGATCAGCGAGGGGGGTCACCACCCGGAACCGGGGAGGGGGCACCCGGAGCGGCTGAGCCCGCAGCAGGCCTGGTCCCAGCCCGCATCTCCCAGCCCCGGCCACCCCGGTCTCACCGAAGAACGGCGGCAGGTGCGCCACGGCCTCCAGGAAGGGCAAAGTCTCGATCTGCTTATCAGCCGGCAGCGGCTTGAACTCGTGTTCCAGCAGCAGCGCCATGACCGGCGTAGCTCGGCCCCTTTCCCCCTCACCGCTCCCCGGCTGAGGGGGCTCTGAGGCAGCGGGGGCCGACCCGGCAGCGCGCCCACGCCACGCTCCGCCCCCCGCCGCCCCGACCAATGGTTGCGCATCTCCCGTATGGCCTTTGCGCAGCCATTGGTCGGAGCGGTGGGGGGCGGGACTTTCATCCCAACGAGGAGGCCACACCCCCATCGCCCCCTCAGACTCGGGGCCTGGCCGTGCCCAGGAGCGTGCGCTGCCCCGGGCGCGTTCCGAGCGCCAGGCGGGCCGGCGTTAATTATTCACGGGAAATAAATATTTTATAGGGAACAGATGGAAAACAAACCCCAACGCGCGGGAGTGATGACACACCTCAGTGAAGGGTTGGGTGGGAAAATGACACCGAGCGGGGACACGGAGAGGTGAAGAAGAGGTGGGAGCGGAGGGAGGCTCAGCCCATCCGCTGCAGACCTGCCGGTGACAGGGCCCCAAATACGGTGTTTTTACCGGTTGTTCTGGAAAAACAGGTCGTGGGGCGATAGCGATCGGCGGCTGGTAGGGCGGGTGCGGATACAAGGCGGGTGCGGGGAGCTGCGGGTCACCGGCGGGGGCTGCCGGCTGGTGCCGCCTCCCTCCCCGCTGCCAGACTCCCGTGGTGCCCGGAGCCCGTCCTGAGAGATGCCCGGACCCCCTCCCGGGACGCTTGAAGCTCCTCCCGAGGTGCCAGTAGCCAGTTCCATGGTGCCTGCGGTGCCCTGAGCCCACCCCAGGGTGCTCGGAGCCTGTCCTGGGATGTCCAGCGCTCACTTCGGGATGCCCGCAGCCCCTCCGGCGGTGCCCGGGCTGTCCCCGGTCACGCAGACCGGGCCGATCCGCTTGGGTTCGCTGCGGGCGCTGCTGCGCTGGTGCCCTGCCAAGGCGGGCAGAAACAGAAACCTTTAAACCCTGAGATGTTCACAGCGCCACAAACCCCGCGGTGCTGCCCGCTCCGAGCCGGCACAGCGGCACCGCGCCCGGCCCGGGCTGTACCCGCACATCCTGCGAGCGCTCGCTCGGGGCGCGGAGGCACCGATCCCCCGCCGCCGCTCCATCTCCCGTCCCTCCCTCTCTCCCCGCCTCCCTCCGTCGGTCCCCGCCTCCCTCCGTGCTCGCGGAGCCCGTCTCGCCGTGTCCCTCGGCGGGAGCCGTCGCGGGCGGGCGCGTTGCGATGTCGCTGTGGCTGCGGCGGGGCCGCGGCCCGGAGCGCAGGGCGGCCGAGCGGCGGGAGCTGCAGGAGCGCAGCCGACAGCAGTGGGAGAGCACCAGCCGCGCCTTCGCCCGCGCCGCCGCCGCCTGCTCCCTGCAGGCGCGGTGGAGCGAGCCCCGCGTCCCCCCGCCCAGGTACGGCAGCGGTGCGGCGGGTCCCGGGGCGGTGCGGGGATCCCGCTGACCGCCGCCGGTGTGTGCGGCAGCGCGGAGGCGGCGCGGCGGGACGCGGAGGAGGCGGCGGCGCGGCTGGAGCGGCGGCGGGAGCGGCTGCGGCGGCTGCTGGGCGAGGAGCGGGAGGCGCTGGCGGCGGAGCTGCGGGAGCGGCGGACGGGCGGGATGCGGAGCCAGGAGCTGCGGGACGGCCCCGGAGAGTTCGGGAGGAAGGTGAGGGAGCGGCCCGGCCGTGCTCGTCCCGCATCCCGGGGCTCGTCCGGTGAAGGGCCGCTCCCGCGCTTCAGCTGTACCAGCGGGACTTGCTGGAGTTGCCACCGCTTGGTGCCCCGAACCCTTGTCAGCCTCGGCGGGGTTTGGGATGCTGAGCGCTCCCTTATCCTGACCTGACCTCGCTCTGTGTTCCCAGTTTGCTGACCCGCCGCTGCAGCAGCGCTGGAACAAAAACAACGCGGAGCTCCGAGAGGTGATGTTGTTTTCTCCTGGGTCTCTGCTGCCTTGTATTTATTAAACCAGTTTTTAACTTGAAAGTCATATCTCTACTGTGGTCACTCATCTTGCATCACAGTAATTGCCGTGTTTGATAAATGAAAGGCAAAGAAGTGAAAGGGTTTAAGCTTAAATAGTTTTAAGGAGCCCTCTCAAAGCTGTATTTTTAAAAGTCAGAAATCTGTTCAGACTCTGAACAAATTTTCAGAGCTCACAATATAAATATCTCAGGCACGTAAAGTATAAATAATATAAAAATATTAATCTTAATAGCTGCATCTGCCATACTGTGGTGCTTCCTCATTCTTTATTCCATCCACATGCTGCTCCTGTGGTGTTTCCCATGTGACAATGATCCTCAGGACCCGGTGGGCACCTTGAATGCTCAGATGAGCCCACTTCTGCAGAAGCAGATCCTCCTGGGATACAGGAGGTGCTCCAGAGAGTCTGGGAGGTCCTGGAGGACAGAACCTCTGGCACTGATTACCCTGTTACATCTGTTGTGTCTCCAGGCAGATTCTGAGCTGCAGGGGAAGCACGTGAGGGATGCTTGGGGTGATCAGCTAACACAGGAAAACAAGGTATGGGGGTTCTGGTCACTGGGAGGACTGAAATGTGTGTGGGGTGACATTTGTGCCACTGGAGCTGCTGCCAGGAAGGGCACTATTAACAAAGCCATCCAGCTTGCTCTGTGGATTTTCTGAGCCAGAAGTTGTTTCTTTGTGTCAGGCTAACCTGAAATGCTGTTTTCTTTTCTTTGGGAAAGGAAGAGGTGACCAAACTTGAAGAGAAGAAATGTTATGAAAACGAGTACAAAACGGCACGAGGGGAAGCGCTGGAAAGAACGAGGCAAGAGGAAGAGAAGCCTCAGCTGGAGAAGACCTTGCTTCAGCAGATAGAAGAACTGAAACTGCAGGAGACAAAGGTAATCTTGGCTTTCTCCTTATTGGAGAAAGGAATTTGTTGCTTCACTTGGAAATACAGCAAGGCTGACCTGACCTCTCTCCATGTTTGCACTGCAGGGAGGGTTTTCCCTGCCTGCAGAGGAGCAGAGCAGGGTACAAATTCTGGTCAAGCATGCTCTCTGGGATGTTGTGGCTCTTTGATGTACTCTCTCTTGGTGCTTGTGTTTTCCTTTTTAGGCAACAAAGCTGAAAAAGGAACAAGAGAATTTATTAAAGCAGCAGTGGGAGCTGGAGAATTTGGAAGAAGAAAGGAAACAAATGGAAGAGCACCGGAGGAAGAAAGAGCTCGGGTAGGACATCAAGTGGAGCTTGTTCTGGATAGAATCTGTTCCTCTGCTCACAGCAGTACTTGGGGCACAGGGAGATATTCCAGGGAGCAGTGGTAGGATGTAAATATCTGGGTTTTGGTGGACTTGCCCACAGCAGCCAAGGAGCAGAGGCACTGGTGCTGTTACTGCTTTTTGTTTCTGGTAGCAGGTTCCTCATTGTCACAGATGTACCTCCCCAGGTGCTGCTGTACAATGATGTGGTGCTTTAGAGTCAGAGTGATACTGTTGTTCTTTTTAATTTTGCTTTTTTTCCTCCTTCAGTCGCTTTTTGAAGCATCAGTGTGACATCCAGTTAAGGAGACGAGCGCAGCAGGTACAGGAGGAACTGGTAAGAGATTCATTTATACTTTATAGATGCTGTGTGGTGAAAAAACTTGTTGTGTGTGGTTTGTGTCTGCCTCTAAATCCTACAGATCAGGGGGCCCCTTCCAGCTTGTGCACAGGGCTGGAGCACAAAGCTCACGGGGAAGCAGCAGATGGAGCATCTTGCTGAGTACACCCTTGACACTGTCACCAGTATTGCCTAGAGCAGCCCTGCACACAGGCTGGGAGTCTGTTGGATGGTTGTTAATCTGTTTTTTCTCCAGGAGACAGACAGGCAAATCCTATCAGCCCTCCTGGAGAAAGAGGAGGAGGATCAGAGGTGGCAGAGCGCGCGGCGGGAACGGGCAGTGGCAGACGTGGCCTGGATGAAGAAGGTCATTGAGGAACAGCTCCAGCTGGAAAAGGAGAGGGAAGCAGAGCTTGAGACCATCTTCAGGTGAGTCTGTCCACCTCTGAACCTCACCTGAAGAGTCCATGTGTGCTGAATGTTCCAGGTCAGGGGGTCACTGAGAGGCACAGGTAGGATGGGACACACCAACAGGCACGGGACAAACCTGAAGAGAAACCTCAGTGCTCCTCTAAAGCACAAGGTAGCTTGTCTGTGCCTGGGGGTTAACCTCAGAGATAATTCTTCCTCTCTCCTTTAGGGAAGAAGCAAAAAAAATGTGGGAGAAGAGGGAAGAAGAATGGGAAAGAGAGAAGGTGGCCAGAGATCGCCTGATGAGTGAGGTGATGACCGCTGTTGATGATGTGTCCCCCTTGGCTCAATGAAACCATCATTCCACTTGTAACCCACCACCCTCTGGAGAGTCAGAGCTTTCCATGCTGGGGTGGAATTTTTTTGCTTGTCTGGTGTGTTTCCTGGGAACTGTTTCACCATCTTCTCCCTCTGTCCCCTCCCTTTGCACAGGTCCTTGCAGGCAGGCAGCGCCAGATCCAAGAGAAGATGGAGCTAAACAGAAGGGCCCAAGAAGAATCCATTAAATATCGAGAGCAGCTGATCAAAGAACTCGAGGAGGCCAAGGAAGGGACTCGTCGGGAGAAGGAGCAGGAGGAGGAACAGCAGAGAGCCCACAGGAGGGAGCTGCAGGCACAGGTAGGCTGAGCTCCCCAGTACACACTGCTGCTGAGGCTGCCCCATCTCACCCGGTTTTCCCTGTGCAGGGGACAGAGCACAGCTTGGGAGAGGAGGGGAAGCAGCAGGAGGGATCAGCCCGGCAGCACCTGGAGGAGCTGGAGCAGCAGGAGGCCAAGCAGGGCTGGCACAGCAGGGTAAGGTCACAGCCAGGTCACCCTGGCACAGGGGTCACCCCAACACATGAACCTATCATGGAGGGTGACACCATCACGTCTCTGATCTGCAGTTTAGACATCATAGTGCCAGGGCACTTCCCCTCACAGAGCTCTACACTTCTCTCTTCTTTTTTTGCTCATATTTATATATTAGGCCCTAACTCTTGAAGAATTTTTGAGGCAGATGTGTTGCTAATGCCTCAAATGTTGCTCAGTGCTGAAAGGGATTTATTGTAAGTGCATTAGTGCAGTTGGTACAGTACAGCTCCCCTGCTCAGTGTCTTTGTTGACTGTCCTGCTCAAATTTGAGTAACCCTTCCTAAAGCCCCTGCCCAGCCCATCAGCTCCTGTGCATGCTCAAGAGTTTGTGTGGATTAATTCCAGAGCCCATCAACTGTGCTGGTCTTTGTTTTGACCCCATTAGTTCTACAGTTACCCAAGAGCAGCTTGGACCTGAGGAATGAGCATGAGATGCAGCTCCAGACTACAGAAAGAAAACTGAGGACTCAAGGAACTCCTGAAATAATGGTGCCTCTGGAATAGCCTACAGTGAGACCAAGACTTGACTAAGTAGATTTCTGAAACCATTTAGTTGTGACCAAGCTGAGGAGGAGAAAAGTTCTACTGTCTTCAGGAAGGTGGAGGTGTGAGCACCTTCAGAGAAGTGAATTGCTTCACTCTGCATCCTGGAGCTGTGCTCATGTATTTTAGTACATGAGAGGCTGGAGCAACCCAGCAAATTAAAGGGCCACAAAAGAATCTGTGTCTCCCCAGGAAGAGGAGCTGTGGGGCTGTGTCAGACTCCCACCCTGGAGAATCAGGCTGTGCCTGGGTTCCCACTGGACTGTGAGGAGTTAATTAATAATGTATATTGCAAATCAGATCATGGGTGCTGTGGCAACAGTGCTTGTCCAGTTCCTCTCCAGAAGGTGCTGGAGACTTAAACATTGTTTTTCACTTGTTTCATAAATAATAAATAATTGAAACCTGAACAAGGATTTGGTTTTCTTACACGAGCAAACCACAGCAGCAACAGGAGAGGAGATTGAGTTGATTTGTGCAGATCATTCCTTGCTGTTACCATCCACTACTGCAGCTTGACACCAGTCCTGTCACAGTGCACAAGGAGTGCCACAAGACTGGCACTTTCCTCAAGAGTAGAAACCTTTCCAGAGATCTTTAAAGAACCAGCAGTCAAATAAGCCCACATTATTTCACACACTGAAAGGGTTTTAGCATTTTATAGTAATACTGTAAACAAAAGATTAAAAGTCAAAATATTATACAGACAGAATGACACTGATAAATACAAGGTTTGGAAAAAGGCAAAAAAAGCTTTTCCTTTCCTCTGCAGCATTTTGTAAAGGAAGAGCAAGTTTGTTTACAGGGGAACAAGAGATCTAGTCCTAAAAGAAAAACACACCTTTGTTACTTGAGGTGCTACAAACTCTGTGACTGCAGTGCTGTGAGTGGAGGGTTCCTGAACTTGCTGCTGAGGGTTCCTGTGGGGTGTGGACCACTCTGATTTCAGTGTAGCTGGAGCAGGGGCTGGCAGTTACTTAAGTGTCCCTTGGTTTTGGATCAAAGGCAGGTTTAAATAAGTGATAAATTACACCATAGCTCAGTGTCACCCTGCTTTGGAAAGCAGGTAAGATATGTTAAAGAACAGCACACAGTGGTGTCCTGGGAGACTAAAAAATACCACCTGCTGCCTTTCAGCCATTATTTAAGGAAAAGTTCCTAGAAGATTCTCAATGTGCTTAATGAATTGCCAGTTGCATGATTTTGAAGTAGGTTTCACAAAGGTCATTTGCAGTTTTAATCCCAGCCTGCCTCTGCTGTCAGGCTAGAGCTGCTTCTCGGGTTGAGAAGGGCAGAAAGGAAATAGAACCCCACAGTGAAGAACATTAATTTACTGGGCTGTCACCTCCTCTCTCCATTCCTTCCCTCCCTCAGACTCTGGGAGCCAGACAGCACCAGGAATCCAGCAGTGCAGTGGCACTTGTGCTTGGATATATCCACACAAACACACCATGGCTGGCTCCTGGGTAGGGACAACACACTTTGAAATGGGACAGAGGCAGAGGCAGAAATCAGTGATTTCCTGCTCCACCTAAAATTCAGACTCCCAAAAATATTCTCATTTTTAAATTATGGACTGACACACTTCTGTGAACTGTTATGGACAAAGAAATCTGGAGCACACATGGCCACTGGGGCCAGGCAGCCTGGCAGGCGTTACTCAGCAAGTTGTCAAATTTTGAAAGATTTGCATAAAAAACTTAGGAGATATGAGAAATGTTTTCACATTTGGATATGTTGAGGTACAGAGGTTATGTGCTGTGGCAGACACAGCTGCTTTTGCACTGGCACTCTTCTAACTTTTTTTTTTTTTTTGTTAATAAGCACAGAAATCTTTAGTGAAATTGCATCTGGAGTTACTGAGAAATGCTGCTGCAAACAAGACTGTGCCTCAAAGATGACAGGAAAATTCTGCAGGAAACTTAACAATGAATTACTAACTCAGAAACAAAGGATAATATTTTAACCACTAATGCCCTAAAATAACATCAAACATATATATTAATGGCATAGTGACAACTAAAAGAAATAACTATTAAGTTTCAAATTCCTTCCAAAACAGATAAAGTGACAAAGACCTTGTAGAGTTACACGTAACAAGCTTGGATGCCCACAACTACTACTGGTTTAGCAGACTAAAAAAAAAAAAACAAAACATATTGCACAACAGTTGATATGGGAACAGAGAACGTTGGGCTTGCACCCCGTTACCAGGACAAACCTTCTTCCTGCTGGGAGCGGTCCCTGGAGCCTGGGGAGCCTCAGCCAGCAGGATCCCAGCAGGGGAGGCTCCAGAGGGATGGAGATGCTGCTCTCCCATCTGTGCAGTGGTGTCAGAGCAGTTCCACAGCAGGATCTGAAAGCAGAACGTGGCCCCAAGGAAACATCTACGAGAGCTCGGTACAGCGCTGGGACATGAGAGTGGCTCAACAGCTACTTGCAACATGCTATTATCCATAACTACACTGGCAACACAGGCACAAAATAAGGCAGTGGGTTAAATTAATCATAAAATTGTTAGAAAACATGCAAAAATAATACTGAGTTAAAAAAAAAAAAATTCTTGCCCCTTGAAGTTTGTTTTTTTTCCTTGTAAAAATGCGCATAGTTCCACACCTACATGTTGAAATCCAACCTTTAAAAAAAACCCCAGAGTAAAAAGCCCCGAGTGCCTCAGTTGTTGTTCTCTTTGGTTGTGATTGTGACCAGCTGCTTGGCAGCCTTGGCGATGTCGTAGGCGCACTGGATGACCTGCTGTGTCACCAGCTGCATGTCGGGCGCGGGGCTGGGCTCGGCGGGCAGCGCCTTCCTGCACTCCGACTGCAGCCTGTAGGCACTGGATGTCAGCAGGCGCAGGGAAGTCCTCACCAGCTCCGACTTGGGCTTCTGGGAAGGGAAAACAGACGCTGGAACAACAGGCAGAACAACACAACCTTTCAATTAGCCGGGAGTGCTCACAAGGGCTCTTTGATGCGGCCGAGCCCCGATTCCCCTCGTGGCAGCGGGCGGAATTTCTCCCTCCTCTCGGGGAGATCCCGAAGGGCTGCCAGGCAGCAGGCAGGAATATTGCTCCGTGCCCTCCCTTAGGAAGTTACTCATGCACATTTCTGGTGGCTGTTTACAGTCCCAGCCCACGTCCTGGCTGGCAGGAGGGGACAGCATGTCCAGGATGATGGGCGCAGGCGGGACAGCAGCCTTGGCTCCTTCCTTGCAGTTTTGGAGAGGTGGGTAAGAATTTATAAGAACTTGGTCATGGGGATTTCACTCCCTAAATTTGCTGTGAGCAAACAGATCACCATGGATGGATGGAGGGAGGGATGGAGGGAGGGATGGATAACAGATCTAAATGTGGCTGCAGAAAAGAAATCCAGGTGATGGCACTGAGATGGAAAAGGGGGTGATGAGTCTGGTGAAATTCCCATATAACTGCACAACTCTTCATGCCAGATCCAAGCACCTCCAGTTTTGCACAGTTTTTAAGAGTTTTACATTCAAGAGTACAATGAAAGGCCTGGACTCCCACTTCAGCCTTTACCAGCTGCCATGCTAATAAATATAAAGGTGCATCATAACCCCACCCTTTCTCCCTACCATTTTCATTTTGAAGGGAAGTAATTTTTGATTTTCATTCTGAATGGGAATTACCCATAAAGACTGAGGCCCAAACTGATGGTGGCAGGTACTTACTTTTGGGAACAAGGCTGCCATTTCTGTCACTGCCACATGTATTCTCTCGGAGCACGGTATATAGCTGCAGAAAGATGCCCTGGGTTATTCATTGTGTAGAGACCCCCTTCCCTCTTCCACTTCACTGCTCAGTGACTGTTACTCTAAAAACAACCATGTGACTTCAGAAAAAGCAAGAACTTAACCAACAGTGCACAATTATTTCTTAGATTTTTCATTGTTTTTCAGAGTTGGTTTAAAGGAATAACTGTTCATACTCTCAGGAAAGTCTCCATTTGTGTTCAACTCCAGAACACCAAGATGCCTTCTTGAATTAATTAATACCCAGTAAATAGACAAGGCAGAGTTCTCACACACATGCATCCCCAAACTACCAACTGCATTCACAGTCTGTGAATTCTAAATATTCACTAATTCTGATGAATTAGTTAACAAAAAGGCAGATTCCATGAATCCTCACAGATTTCACTTCTGATTTATATACCAAATGAAAAACTGGTCTGTTCAAAATAGAACTATTTCCCATAAGCTGCTGTGAATAGTGAAGTGTTAGTGTGCTCTCTCACAACTCTCATTTAAAAATATTCACTTTTATGCTTCAAAGACTCAATTTTAGCATAAGTTAGTTCACATGATCCAATCTTAAGCAAGAGAATCTCAAAATTCACAAAGCATTCAAGAAAACAATTCAGCATGTGTGGGTTATGGTAGGTCAGTGCCCTTTCAAGCAAAAAGAGTCCCCAAACCCACCCCCCCCGTCATGATTTATTTGATCTTCTTGCAATACCAAAGGTGCAAAAAAATCAGTCACTTGCAAATGCACTGAGAGAAAAGCAACACACTGGGGTCATTTTGGCAATGCAGGAAAATTGCTTCAAAAGGAGTATTTCCTTGTGTCTCAAGTCACATGAGTTCTTCCAAATAAACTAAAAGTGGAGAGAGGTCTTCCAAGTTCACCACAATTCCCCTTCTGCTGTGAAGTTAATGATTAATCTGCTCCCTGCAGCCACAGTGACGAGCACCCTACCTCATTAAAAAGTCAATTTACTGATTAAAACCTTCACTAACAAGGCAGAGAAAGCCCTGGGAATAACCTGAATGAGACACTCAGGTGAAAAACACATTTCACTGTATATTCTCTAGGTCAGCTGCTAAATTTCCAGTGTAGCCTGGAGGAATGGATTTAGTGTTTAAACACTCACTGTGAGATGCTCTGACACTGTGTTGGGTTTACACATTCCAGTGAGACATCAGGAAGATATTCAAGTAGTGACAGCTTGGAAAAGGAATCCCTCATTAGCAGTAAATTGTGTTAATCTCTTCCTCCAATCCTGACATTTGTTGGCTGGATTTGAACCTGGGCAGTTCTCTTTTAAAGAGCCTCTCAGGCAAATGTCACTTTTATTTTAGGCACTAGCAAACAATGTTTTGGTCAGGTTGGAAGGTACCATATAAACAGACATCTTTTTTCATGGATTTGGGATACAAATGATCTCATTTGACCCCCAGCTGTATAAACACTCGAGGGGCCTCAGCTGTCAGGTGTGAATATTCCACCTTGGGAATGTGAAACTCCTGCTACTTTTGCAATGGTGCTAAGATGCAGCAACCACATGTTTTGTTCATAAAATCACAGAATGGTTTGAGTTGGAAGGGAACTTCAAACCTCAAAGATTTCTTCCTAAAGGAAGAAACTCTTCCCTGTGAGAGTGAGAAGGCCCTGGCACAGAGAAGGTGTGGCTGTCCCATCCCTGGAAGTGTCCAAGGCCAGGCTGGATGGGGCTTGGAGCAAACTGGGATAGTGGAGGGGCTAGAACAAGGGGGGCTCTAAGGTCCCTTCTAACCCAAACTTTTCTGTGATCCCACAAACCAACCAAGCTGTAATTCAATTCATCTTGACAGGCAATAAAAACCAAAACAGAGCCAGGAGAATACACCAGAGCCAGCTCCAGCTCCAGGCTGTGGTTCTGCTCCCCACTGATACCTACTGGGAGCTGAAGGGGCTGTGCCACACCCCTGGCCTGGAGGGGCTGCCTGCAGCTCCCTCATCCCCTGCAGCATTTCATGCATCGCCTTCCACGACCCCTGTGCAGCCAGAGAGGGAGGGAGAGAGGCAGCAGAGAGAAGGAGAAAGGACACTGTGCCTGGGAGGCAGGGACAGAGGCCAGAGTACCAGGAGGCAGGGCCGGGCTGCTGGCTGCTCAGAGGCTGCAGGGGCGCTCGCTCAGTGCCGAGGCTGGGTCTGAGCTGGGATGGGCCCCCACGCTCCAAGGGCCTGCTGAGCCCATGGAGCACAGGGAGAGGGATGGGAGAGAGTGGGAAACAAAAGGAAGAAGGGGTTTCATTAATAGATGACACTCTTGCATTGTATTTTCTCACTCTCCAGTTAGCTATGCAGCACGCGATTTTTTTTCTCTACAACGTTCCCAGCATGAACTTGGAGGATGTGTTATTACATCCTCAAGTGTCTCATTTTGGTAAGGAAGCATTCCTCTGTGTTAAGGAAGCCAGGGAAGAGGAAAACAAAGAACATCAGCTTCCTAGTTCAGTGTTTTGCAAGATAACACTCATCTAAGCATAGGCAAACACCTCACTCCACGTGTGGTACAGAAAACAAAAATGCAGCATAACAGGCTTTTTAAAACCCTGATCAATTCAACAGCAAAAGCCAGGTATGCTGCATTGTTTCCTTCAATGATTATTTAAAAAATTCACAACTGTATAATGTGATACACATAAAAACTACACTCATTTAAAGCTTCTCTGTGTGAAACAAGCACCAAGAGATTGCACTGAAAAGGTTACACCAAGGGCAAAGAGCTCAGCACAAACACGGCAGAAGTCGTCACTCGGGTGAGAAGGAGAGGCCACGCCAGCCCTGCTAAAAATAGCAAAGTACAAGAAGGAAAAAACACAGAACAAAAGTGGCCCCATTGTTGTTCACTTCTCTGAGTGAGGCAGGAAGTGAGGGCTCAACACAAACCTCTGCTGCTTCTCCCAGGCACAGAGGGCACCGAGCTGGGGCCGCAGCACAGCCAGACCCAGCAGCTTGCAGGGCCAGGCTTGTGGAGCCCAGAGTGTTCCAGCCCAAAATGTGCTCACACCTGGAATATGTAACTTTGATTTACAGCTGTGTGGGGAGCAGCACCTGATGATCAGCAATGGTAGATCACTTTTAGGCAGCCACAGCTATACTGGAAATTGGTCAGGTGGGTCAGAATTTCCCTGTGGGAGCTGAAGCTGCTGCAGCCTGATGTGCTCAGTCAGTGTTCTGCTTACTCAGCTGGCTCTGTATCTAAAACCAACAGCTCAAAATACTTTTGCTGCTACAAAATTTCTCCTAATACCTCAATAGGAAAGCCAAATTCTCTCTGTTTCACAATTTGCTCCTGAAGCAAGGCTTGGTGTAACTATCACACTGCAGGGTGTAATTACCTATGGACATGGAGGGGCGAAGACCCAAGAAAAACTTGCAATGAGTTTTCTACAACACATTTGATTTGTATCTATTACAACCCAGGTTTTGCAGTAGGACTCACGAGTTAAGGGCAGGCCAGCAGCACTGCAGCCAGGACCCACTCACAAGGGGCAGGTCACTTGTCCCCAACCTGCCCTGTGGCACTAAGGACACCACAGACCTACACATTTTACAGGTGTGAAATAGCAGGGCTGTATTTCACATTCACCTGTGGTAAAGATGAAAACACCTGAAGAATTCCCTTTGTTTTCTCACCACCTCCAGGGCTTTTCCAGCCCTCCCTCCTTACCTGTCATGTTTGTTCTCCTGTGCTGCCCGCAGCAGCTCCTGGATGTTCTTGGTGATTTGCTCTGTTTTCCTGATCACATCTTCTGTACTGGGCAAACTGGAGCTGGGGGCTGGGTCTGTGTCCTCAGGGATGGAGCCCTCCCCCTGCCACACCATGCTGCGCTGCCTGCCCTTCCTGCCCGACCTGCAGGGAGCAGAGCAGGGCTTGGCACAGGGACACAGCGGTGCCCTGTCCCCCCCAGGCTGTGCCAGCTGGGTCACAGCACCTACCCTGGCTCCTCCAGCTCCACGGGGGTGGTGGGGTTGTCATAGTCGCTCTCAGACACGCTGCTCTGCTTCTCCAGCTTGGAGGCCTGCAAGGAACAGATTTACTTCAGCCTGTGCAGGAGAGAGCAGCTCTGGGCTGGGCCAGAGCCATGTGCTGTGCACGGGGATTTGCTCCTTGCACAACAGCTCCTGCATTACCCTGGAGCTGCTGTGCCCCTCTCCCCATGCCAGGCTGCTGCTCAGCTTGTACCCAAAGCCCTGGGCACTGCCAGCACAGCCCCACCAGCCCCTGGACACCCAGCATGGCAGGACAGACAGACACAGCATCCTTCCCTGCCACTGAAACTGCCCCAGGGAGACACTCTGAGAGGCCACCAGGAGCAGAGGCCAAATGGAGAAGCAGCACCATGAAACAGGAGCCTGAACAGTGAATAAGAACCGCTGGAGAGGGAGAGAACCTCAGAGAAAAAGAGGCCAGACCAAGAGCAGAGCAGAGGCCAGAGGCCATGGTGGGGAGGCTGAATGCAGAGTGGAGAGGCCACTGCAAAATGGGAGCCCAGAACAAGGGCTGAAGACTGTGGCAATGGGAAAGCCAAAATAAAGACAGGAGAGAGATGGGGGAGCCCAAACTGCAGGTGGAAGACTGAGGGCATGTATGGGACTAATGAGACCTGGAGCTCAACACAATTTCGGGCCAGAGGGGTTAAAGACCATTGCAAAAGTGAAGCCCAAAACAGGGTGGGAGGCCAAAGTGTGAGGAACTGAGGCCCACTGAATGCTTAATACTGGGACAGAGCTGGAAGACCAAGGAAGTGAGAGTTCTGGATGCAACAAGGGCAGGAGGCCAAGTGGAAACTGCAATGAGAGCAGGAGGAATGCAAGGAAGCAGAGGCTGGATTGAGCTCTGTAGGCTCATTGCAAAGTGGGAGGCTGATCCCAGAGCAAAGGCTGAATGAAGAAAAGGATACCAAAATGAGCTTGGAGGGCAAATCCTCAGCCAGGCCCCAGGATCACCACACATCTGCTTCCTCAAGTCTTCTAAAAACTGCAAAGCTTCACCCAGGTGCCCAGCACGGTGTGTCTGGTGTCAAATACACCACGCTGGTGTCACTCTGATCACAGAGCAGCACTCAGGGTCCTTCACATTCCCAACAAGCAGCCCTGGGGCTCTCACAGAAACCCTGAAGTCACCAGGGTTAAACTGTAAGGGACACCTCCAATCTGCTTACCAAGTAATATTTCTGCCTCAAGGACAGACCAAAAATGTGACCAGGAACTGGTTTTCACTGGCTGAGATTCATACATTTGTTAAGCACTCATCTGATGTTAAACCCATCAATTCCTAAGTGAAGCACCTGGAGTTAGGAACCCCTTTTTTAAGTTACTCTGCACAGAAGGAAAAACCAGCATTTTTTGAACACTCTTCTCTCAGGACAGCTGGTAAAGATCAATTGTAAAAGTGAAATGTATTTTGAAGATAAGAAACTATTTTATGTAGAGTCTGACCTTTCCCCACTCCCAGGTGTACAGAGACAACAATCCAAATAGTGGCAAAGCTCTACCATCTGGTCAGAAATACAAACACCAGTGATGAATGACAACAAGAGGCTACTATGGAATCAGTAATATAGAATCAGTGGAAAATAAAAACAATCAACCAAACCCTGTGCAAGATTCTAGTACCAGACAGCACTGCAGCCAAACCCAGATTTCCATTTGGCCAAGCAGGATATTCCCTTGAAAGTTTTTTATTCTATTCCTACTTGCAAATCTCATATTTTCTGAGCTAATATGTCCAAACAGAGTCAAAATAAAAGGGGACAGAAGGAATGAAAAAGCAGGATCTGTGTCCTGGCAGAGAGAGACCAGAGTAAACATTTAAACCCCCAAATTTGTTATCTGTAAGGCAAACAGTCAATCAAGACCACCTGGATTGGTGCAAGCCACCAGCCCCCAAGGGAAGCAGCTTTGAAGCTGGGCCTCATGCAGTGCTTTTAGTCAGCAGGAGAGTTGTACATTGGCTTAGAAACATCAGTGAGAGCCTGGAAAATCAGTGTTCAAACAGCAGCCAGCTTGTCTTGGGGCTGTTGTGCAGCTGAAAGAGTGACCTGGAGAAGTGTGCATGGTGTTAAAGGCTGAAGATGTGAGGTTAGAGAGAGGCAAGAGCCCGGAGCTGGGGGCAGCAGGAATGGAAGGGAGGAAATTCTGCTCCATGCAGGCTGGAAGGCCAGGCAGTGAGGGGGGAAGAGAGAGGATGTGGTTCTGGGGAGATTGGCACCTCCTCCAGGGAAAAGACCGATGGGGAAGGTACTTAACCCTTCGTGTGCTCTCATCCCTCGACCAGGAAAGCGTGGAGGGGAAGGAAGGTAGAGATGAAGAGGAGGTCACAAACGCACTCCTCCCGATCTAAAAATGGGAAAGAGAAAAACCAAAACCAAAACACAAACAAACTCTTAACTGAAATCAAAAGAACATTCTTAAAACCATGGAGATGACATAAAGCAAGAATGATGTTGAGAATCTGGCTTAGGCTGAGGGGACTTAATCCCTTCAAAATACAATTGAATTCATGCTCTTTCTATACTGAGACTCCAGAGGTGCCAAATTCCATGGAGAACAAAAAAAAACTTCACCACATGCCAAATTAACTAACTCCACAAAACAAATCAATGCTTCAGAGCTGCCACTGCTGCCCAAATTTCCACCCAAATGACCATAGGACCTATACAAAGCACTGTCACATTTTGCACACTTTGTCACACACAAATGAATTCTGACATTTCTTGCTGCCAGAACTGTCATCATATCAACATGACAATATAATTTAAAATTTCATAGCTTAAATTAATTTAATTGATGGTGGGGATTGCCTCCCTTGGTGCATTCAACTATGTTCTGTGGAATGTGCATGGAATATTTGCCCTCCCTCATGCCAAAGGTAATTTCAAAATACATTTTAAAGGCCTTAATGATTTGACTGGAAGGAAATAAAAGACATTGCTACTAAGAGGGAAAGTTATTGTCAAAAATCCACACATTTTCAATGTGTGTCTGAAAGATACAGTCCTGTATTCCAGCCCACAGCGCAATCTAAGAAAGCGAAACAAAAAATTAACTGTGCTAATTAATTAAGTGTACTTGTTAATTAAATGCACTAGCATGTGTTGGGTCACTTCTATAAAGTGTGAAGACCTCAGTGCAAAATCCCTCTGGCCAACAGAGAACTCCCTCTCCACATCACACAGGAAAACACTAAACCAGAAGAATCTGCTTGACTGGCAGATCTAAACCATCTCCAGCCTCCAGTTCCAAATTCAGAACAAGAAACTGGTAGTCTGGGGAAAATTTTTCAATTTGATTTTATTTTTGTAAGGTGGTTATGAAGTTCCCCAAATTAATACCTGCATGTTTATCTCCAGAAATACATGAACTTTACCTACCTTCTTGGAATACTATTCCCCCCTCCCTTCCTGATTTTCAGACAATCACATATTGATATTTTATATACATATAGCATGGTTTAAAAAACCAGCTGAGCAGAAGCCAAAAGCTCCAGTCTCCATACTCCAGAACTGCTACAGCTTCTGCTTTTCAAACCATCAGGCTCCTGCAGACATGTTAATACAGCAAACATGAACAATTCTCACAGTTTTATCCCCCCTGGCCTTTTTTTCCCCCTCTGAAGCAGAAGCTGAGCGAACGAGCAGCGTCAGAAGAGGCAGCAAAGCAGAAGGTGAGAGGCAGCGCAGAAGCAGCAGCAGTTTTACTCACGTGTGGAGGGAAGGGCTGCAGCCTGGTGATGTTTTCCTCTGGGTAGGTGACCTCCCCCATGGGCAGGTAGGGCTTCTGCCCCGAGCCAGTCTCGTACATGGACATGGGCCTGCTGCCCCGGGCCGACGGGCGCCGCTTTAGGGAGGAATTGCTGCTGGGGTCTGGGTACTCAGAACCACTTTGCACCTGATAGATATTGGTTGTGGCCTGTCTTCTGAGGTTGGTATTTTCACTCTGGAGAGTTTGGAGCTGAAAGAAATGTTTAGCAGTGGGATTTGGTTTCCTAAGAGCAAGTGCCAAAAGCAAAGTGACCGCACGACACTCGCTTGTCAGCCGTACCAGAAAATCCAGGTACTGCTGCCTGGGGGGTCATTTCTTTTTCAAAATATTCTTGACTTGCTTGGTACAAGCATAGAAACACCTTTGTTCCAGATCTGGAAATATTTAGGTGCTGATTTCCAGCAGCTGCTGGGATGTAAACTAAAGTTAGATGTTAAAATTGGCCGCTGTAGCTCAAAACTCAAAAACACACGACCTGTTCCCTCCAGCCTGCTCTACTGGCACAGGAATCCTGGACAGAAGGAGGCTGTGGGGGAAGGACTGCCAACACAACAGTTTTCCAAGCAAAGGGATCCATTGCAGCAGCCAATACAAGGACCTAGAAGACTTTAACATAAGGCCAGTAAAATCTGACGATGCCAGAATTGCAGCACAGACACCAGAGGCAGCACAAAGGAATTTCAGCTTGCTCTGCAAAGCAAGGAGAGAGTTCAGCTTATGAAAATTAGGCATCAGCTATTGCTATCTAAGAAGCCAACAAGAAAGCATTCTAAAGCTTTTTATTATTATGAATTTATTTGATAGTGAAAATGCACCAATTCTGATTATTTTGTGGACTTGGAGTAAGTTTGCTATATTAACACATCAGAAAGAAAAGATGAAGTGAAGAAAAACTGTGGGACAGCAAGGATCTCCCTTCTGCTACACCATGAAAATATCCTAAAGCCTCATTAATTCATAGGCCCCAAAGAAATCCAATGTAAGTGAAAAATTAATTCAACTGATGCAAGAGAAATGCTGAAACCAATACAAGCTGCTGAAAGACCCTGAGGTCTCCCAGCGTTCACCAATCCAACAGAATAGAAGATAATTGGCACTTAACAGACAAGGATATTCCAATTAATCTGAGGGTAAACAGCCAGCCCTTTCTAGCCAGCCAGATAGGATAGTGAACTCAGATAAAAAATGTCCTTTACTCCACAAAAATATAGAGAAGTGCACACACACAAGGTGGGCTGGCACTTGATTCCTCATTGCTTAAAGCTGCTTATATTGAAGCAAGACAGCAAAAACACCCAAGACTTGCAACAACTGTCCTGTCACTTGGAAAACTGATGCTACAGTTTTGACATGAGTCAAATCAACCTTGTGATTTGCAGGGCTGGATCAGGACCACAAAAAACCAAGATTTAAAGCATGTGTTGCACATAAATATTTATAGTCTCACGTCTGCAGCTCCACTTCCAAATGAATTCTCTCACTATCCTAATACTGGATTATTTCATTCTCATTTCCAGCAATTTTATTCTGACAACCTGAGATACCCCAAGAGCTGGAGGGAAGGGCTCCTCTGTTACCTTTTTCTGCATAATCCTCAGCTCATCACTCAGGTTGATGTTCACTTTCATTAACTGCTGAATCTTCACCTCAGAAGCCACCAAGGCATTTTTAACCTGCATATATTCCTGGGCTGTCACTGGTCCATCTGACAAGTCTGAATCCAAGCTCTAGGAAAAAGGAAGAGAAAAATGCTTACACCATTAAGAAGAAGAAAACAAGATAATGATATTTCAACAGCTTTTTATGTACTTTAAAGGCATCACAGTCCAAATTAAGTTGAAATTAATAAGAGCCATTAACCAGAATCATTTGAAGTCCTCTAGAAAAGCAATCTGAGGTCAGTCAGCTCTTAGCTCCTCTAAAAACATTTGCATCAGCATTTCAGTGATAAAACACTGTTTTATAAGGGCTTTTAAAAAATATGCAATAAAGAACTGAAAAGTTATGAAAGACAGACTGCTAAATATCCAGGGTGCATTTTCAGGGAACATTAAAGTAGAACCACCAGGTTTTACTGCCCTTTGATGCCATTCTGCATTATTCCAGGAATGGTTTAACTCACTTGGACACTATTGGGCTGCTGTGAGTATTTCTCCAGTAAGAAGCAGTAAATGTTTTTGAAATACCATGGAATCACTGATTTAGAGCTTTTTGGCAGATCCAATTATTTCATCTATGCCATTAAATCTGTATCTTGTCTCCAGCCATACACATTACTTTTCTAGAGAGGCTTTTTTTTTTTTTTACAATAAAAAATCCTTAAGCAACAACATTTAAGAAAGTTCATAGACTGAGGCAGGATTACAAAATTAATTAAAATATTAATTTTCTGATAATTTATGCAAATTACCTTTATTAATAACACTTGGGGGTGTATCACTATTTCAATCCTACCTTTTGCCTGTTTGATTTAGCTGCATTTGTTTCCAGATCTGTATCTTCATCTGAAGCAACACTGTCATAATCAGGCTGGTCATTGTCCTGACTTTCACTGCTGTGCTGATTGCTGATTGATTTCAGTATCAGCTCCACATTTTCTGCAGAGCAACACATGAAACACATACTAATAAGAAATAGAAGTTCATAATTTGGAAAAAAATTTAATTTAGATCCACCTAGGAGGAAGGAATGATTACTGTCCAAAACTTCAAAGTATTATGGTTTTGTCGTTTTATTTCTTCTAAGTGTTTAGGCAAATTAAAATAAGTCATGAGAATCCTTTAGCAGCTTAATAAAATTCATATAAATTAAAAAAAAACCCAAGAGACTATATTGGACAAATGGATATCAGTTTGCAAATGAAAAATATAGAGAAATATTAAATATAGGGAAATATTTGGTATTTTGTCTCCAGAGGGAAAAAGATGTATGAAAACAGTATCTAGCTCTCTCTCTCATAATTCAGCTCTGCTGAGGGGTTCTGGGAGTGACTGAGCTACTGAAGAAGTGCCTGCAAAGGAGCTGACAAGAAAAACTCACTCACCTTTGGAACCAGTGAGAGAATTCCCCTGCTGTCTTCGTTTGGCATCACTTAAAATGTCAATAACCAGTGTAGCAAACTCGTGGGCATTAAATCGAGCCAATTTCTGCCTTCCCTAAGTTCAGAATAAAGCAGAGAAAAGAAAAGTACATCCTGTATCAGAAGAACAGTAGAGTCCCCAGGAAAAACTAAAACTACACACTTGGAGCTGACTGTTCAACTACATTTATTGCAAAAAGTGTGATTTAAAAGGGAAATATGAAATTATTTTAACCTCTTTCCAAGCAGATGCAACTCTTCTACAATAATGAAATGCAGTAAAGCAATATTACTTAGGCCTACTTAATTATCTGGGCTATGATATTATTTTTTACAGCATTGAGATTTCATACCTGATTCCTGGTTGAGGAATATTCAGGATTTACAGGAAGAAAAGGGACCACAGTGGTCTCTGTCACGAGTGTGCTGTGGTTCTGGGTAGCAAGCCAAACTGCTCCAGAGGAAAAAAAAAAGAAGAGGGAATAACCTTCCTGTACTGCTTGACAGTATTTCTTTGTCAAATAAAAGACTGCAATTTCAAACACAAACACAATCAATTCAGAGGAAAGCTTTTCCCCAGAGGGTTTTCTACTCTGTGAAAAACACAAGATTTTTTTCAATTAACATCCCCTTCAGGCAATGCAAGACAAAGAAACTCCCCTCAGCAGTAATTGCTGAATACAGAAGCACTTGAGCAGAACATGTGCTTGGATTGGAATCTTGTATGTAAAGTGACAATCCAGACTTGTTTTATTTCATTCCAAAAAGTCTCACTCACCTGCATCTGTTTCCCTCCTGTCAACTTCATCATACACATCCATGGCAAGTTCTTCAAATAAGTGGTTGCTTAGCTAAGGGTAGAGGAAAATAATGACAGTTTGAAAGGAAATGAAACCCAGCAAGATCTCTGATAACAGAAAATAACAGAGAAAATGTAAGAGCACAAGTCTGCTCTTTTCTCCAGGCTCTGTAATCCACAGAAATGCTCCTTTCTCAGCCTGCATAGGCAGCAGAGATGCATGACGACCCCATTTCTAGGTACAGAAACAACCATCCTGTTCTACACTCCTTTCCTGGTCAATAGATTTTTTTTCCTCTCCCACAAGAAGACCTTTTGTGTTTGGGGTGAGGCAGAGGCTCTGTGGGAATAAGGTACCAAATGCACTGGAGATGTGAACTCCAATGAACAGTGAAGGATCACAAAATATTGGTGTCTTTCAAGCTGCTCCTACATCAGATGGGTCCTGACAGATGTGAGTGTGCCACATCTAGAAAAGGAGTTTTACTTACAGACTGAAGCTTCTTCTTGGCTGCTTTTGCCAGTTCTGATACATCCAGACTGCTATGAAAACAAGAAGTGATCATTACATCCACAGCATTTCATGGCTTCTACATATCCAAATTCTACATTTTGGTAACTCAGTGATTAAAATGTCACTTTTACCTTAAACCCCCTAATATTTCAGTGTTTTTAGCATTGTTTTTAACACACTGATGTTATTAATATTGCTACTATAACATCCCAATTTGCATATTATTAAGCTTTCTTTTTAAATTTAAATTTAAATAATACCAAAAATTCTTTGGAATATGAATACCCACAGGTTTTTACCCACACAATTTTTAAGTTTTTCACAGATGTTTTGCAAGCAGGAGGGTGGACAGTGGTTTACTTACAGCCGTCTTATTTCCAATTGCACAGCAATAAAAGAGGAACAGGAACTTAAAATTAGTAGTTGATACTTCTAATACAAATCTGATTTCATTGATCATAATCAAAAGTTAAAAGCATTAAAAAATCAGGAAAGTACTTAATTGGTCCTTAAATTATTTCCACAATCTGCTTCCTAGGAATTCCCCACGTGTGTTCCCTTCCCAGAAATGTCTCACCTTCTCCCTGCATTTTAATAAATACAATCAGCTTCTATAATTTTCTGAATTTGTTGATATTCCAATATTCTTTCTATGAAAAAAAGCTTTCAAGACTAATAAAGGCACACATTAAAAAGTTAGAATAGCAACAAGCTTAAAAGGTATTTCAGAAAGGAAAGAAAACTTAATAATTAGGGTTTTTTTACTCTGATGTTTTCAGACATGTGATGGAATCAGCAACTTACCTGTCTGCCATCTGAGGTATAACAAAGTGCTGCCCATTTTTGTGCTCTAGAGTTGAAAACAAATTGCACTTTACAAGGTTGGTACTGGCCTACAGTTTTCAATAATAAGCATCAGGGAACACTAATTAATTTATCTTGCATGCAACTACTCAATTAAGGCTTATTAGTTGTATGGAAATCCCATCAAAAAAGAAAATTAAGTTCTAACAGAGGTACCTTTATGGTTAAAAATCTGTAAGTGTCCTTGTGTTCAAAAGGCACCCACTTAACACAACACTCCCCTGCTGTTGCACTTCAATTAGAACAAACTACTTGGAAGAGTTTCTACAGCATATAAAGAACATGTATTTGTGGAAAACCAGGAAGGAATTTTGTTTTTAATTTATTTCTATTTAAAACCCTGCAGTTTAATCCCAATTTTAAATGCATCATCCGTAATCATGCATCTTGTACCTTCTTTGGTTCTGTGTATTTTGTTTGAATATTTGGAAGGGATACAAAAAAGTGCAGTGCACAAATATGACACAGCAGAGTCTGAATGTCCTGTAAGTGACAGTGACATGTCTGAGGGTGCAGCTGTGGTGCTCACCTGGTTTCCTGCCACAGAGGTAGAAAGCCAACCTGTCTGTGAGCTCGTACTGGATCTCCACCAGCCTCTCTGCCAGCTCATGGTGCCCCCCTTGCCTGCTCACACACAGGGACAGGGGGCAGTCAGTGACACACAGAAATGGTCACACAAACAAACACATTCAGTACAAGCCAACACTGCACTGTTTGGTGCATCCACCCATCACAGACTCAGCCCAGTTCCACCCCCTCTGCCCCAACCCATCTCTGCAGTTGGGACATTCCTACAGCAATTCCCCAGCTAAGCCTCCCTCCTGGAGCCTGAACTTGCAGAAACTCTTCTCTAATTGATTTCCTGTCAGCTGCTAGACTGGCACAGCCTGTGTCATTGACATCATAGCTGATGTCTCAGGCACACAGAACACAGGCTGTTATCTGATAAAAATACTTATTCCTTATTTTTATTCATTCACTCTTTCAGGAAAAAGTACTATTAGCATTTAGCAGACAAATTATTTCAGGACAGAAATGTATCTTAGCAGGTCCATTGTGTGATTTATGGGCATCAGAGACTCCTACCTTGCATAATCAACTGGAGTTTTCCCATTGGAATCTTGAGTGCCAGGATCAGCACCATAAACTGCCAACAGTTCTGCTTGCAAAGTCTGTCCTGCCTTAGCAGCAACGTGCAGTGGGGTGTTTCCTTTCTCCTGCAAGAGATTAAGAAAAAATATCTACTGAACCAACAGGTCTGAGTAGAAGATTGAAATATAACATGAATCAGCTGAAATGAGTGTAAATAAGACAAACTGGAATGGATTTTATATCATCAAAATAATGAAAAAAGTGTTCCTACAGGATGGAAGAAGTTGGCTTGAGCTCCTAAGGAGAGTAGTCGCAAACAGGTCTCCAGATTCCCTGTCCTCACACTGGAATGGAGTTGCTGAAAAAGAAGCAGAATTATATTTAACACAGCAGCAAAAACAGTGATTCAGCAGTTGTTTTTCAGCCATGGTTTGAAAAACAAAAGTAGGCAGACTTCTCAGTACAGCTCTTTTGTATAAAGGGTTTTCTCCAAGTTCACCTCAATTAATGCCTCTCAATCATCACCTCCAGTGATACCCACAAAAAAGGGGCTTTGAGTTGAAGTCAAACTTTCTTTATTTATGTGATAGTGCAGAAAATCAGAAACAGCCAAAAGCAAGCAAGGGAAGTCAGTGAGATCTGCCTGTGCTGTCCCAGGAGGCACTGACCTTGCTGAGATCCTTGGCAGTGACACTGTCGTCCTCCCGGCATGGCAGGCGATGCACGAACGCTAACATTTGATATTTAGCTCTGATGAACTCTGCTTTGTTGGGACTGCAGAGAGAAATCCAGGCAAGAAGAAGGGAAAGGAAAGAAATGTCAATGCTTTCCTAATACAGATGTTCCAGAAAAAGAAAAAATTCACAAGTGAAGATTGAATCAGAGATTTGTGTGTTGCTGATGGCAAAGTTAGGCATGGAAAAATATTTTCATTAAAAAACAACCCAGAGCAGATTGTCTGACTATATAGAGAAAAAGTTCTGTTACAACCATCAAACATCTGCAGACTGTAACATGTGGTGTCTGTTTCTTAAAAGAAATACAGACTTTAAAATCATGCCAACTTAAGACCTATACTTACTCTACACAGCTATTTACATTTTAAAATGAAGCACCATAGTCAGGGACAAAAATCTCAGAACTTTTATTTAATTCCTCAACCAAACTCCATTTTGTTGGCAGCATTCAGTTAATTGAAACATATGACAAAGAAAAGTCCTTTGACTAAAGTGCAAGCAGAGCTCCTCACTATTCAACAGGAATCAATAATTCAGATAATTCAAGCACCGTATTCCTATTTCTGCAATAAATTTTAAACAAATTAATACTTGGAAATAAAAGAAAAGAGTAACTACCAAACACACAGAGGTTCCTATGTGTTGTCCTGTCACTTCTGGATAAAATAATCCCATTTCTGCAAGATATCAGTTCTGCATTTCCCACTTACTGCACTTTGTCCTGCGGGCTGGCCTTGCGCCGCCCGCTCATCACGGAGGCAGGGTCCAGCAGGGAGTGCTCCCAGATGGAGTTAGCACCATTGTTGTACAGAGTTTCCACCATCTGAAAGCCAGAACACACAGATATTTTGCTGTTGGCTGCATTAATCCACTGTCTGTAATTATTTTCAAGCAGGTACCAAGCTAACAGATTCCCACTCTGTGTGCCAGCATCTGTAACCTGCTGGGATATCATAACTGGGCACATGTTTAGGATGTTATGATGTGGAATTTAGTGAGAACCCCCTTAAAATTCTCTGCTCTTCCCAACAGCACCTCCAGTGAAAAGAAAATTCAGGTTGAAGCAGATGTACTGTGGAATTTCTTTCACAGATGTACTGGGAAAGAAAAGTTGAAGCGACCTTCCAAAGGAAAGGTATCAAATTCAACATGCAAAGATAATTCTGACTTTAGTGGTCCACCACAACAGAACAAGAGAAACAAAATGAGAATAACTTAGAAAAACAAAGCTTAAAAGGACCATCCCTCTCAAAAAAAAAAGGTTTAGTGGTTTAAATTACATTTTAAAAATCCCCATATCTGGTTTCAGTGGAGGAAAACAGCTTTCCTCTGTACCTGCAGCAGTGTTGGAGGCCACGGGGTGTGTTTGAGATGCCTCACTTGGGAGATGTGACGGCCCAGGCTCCTGTGCACACTGCAGCACTCATCACAGATCAGGATTCCCCTGTTTATGGATGCCCAGCAAGGATCTGCAAAAGAAGCCATCCACTATAACACAGGAAGTGACACGACCTTGGATTGCAAAAGCAGAGTCTAAAATGAGCATTTTAACCTTCCCTGCTTGGCCATTGTGTGAGCCTGTGAATGGCCCAGCTTTGCTGGGGCTCTGGATGCTGGGAAAATGGGAAACACCAGTCCTGGCACTCATGGGGGATGTGGGATTCCAAGGACAGTGAGAAGATCTGCAGCGGAAATTTGGGGAAAAGCCCCACTGCTTGCAGTTCTTCTTGTGAAAACACTTTCCTTTCTAAACATAACAAAACATTGAATTTATCACCACCTTGAAGTGCTTTACTTGTTATTTGTGGACTCCCACAGAAGCATTCCTAACAACAGTGCCTACTTGCTCTTTGAAAAAAAAACTCTGCTGTTTTGGGATTTTTTTAAAACTTGTCAAAAAATACTTTTCAAAACCACAAAATTTTAAAAACACAAAGTTACCACAGCACTTTTCCTCTACTACTCAGTTCTCAGTTCTATATTATAACAACCTCTTTTAAATTTCCACTTTAAATAATAAAAACACACAAGAGTGTCATAATAAAGAAGGATACATATGTGCCAAGTCAGGGCTCAATAAAATCTGAAATTCTCAAGCGAAATAACTTCATCTTGCAGCAGATCCAAACTGAACCATCTTATAAGCAGCCCAGAAAGAAAACTGATGGGAAATGAAGTAGTAAATAAAATATATCAGCTACAAACATCAAAAGGCATAAAATCAAGTAGGAATGGTAGATTAGGTTGAAACAAAAAATGCCCACAGGACACCAAACAGGTCGCTCAGCTGCTCAGAACTCAGTCTCCAGAAGAAATTCCAATTTCTGTCAGTGACACGTGAAACTCAACGTGCCAGAACCCTGCAGGAACAGGCAACTGAGCAGCCAGACAGAGCTTCAGACCTAGCACATCCCAGGAGAACAAAAAAGGAAATCAAGATCTCCTTTATTTTGGAAAAAATCTTAATTTCAAATGCAGAGATGAGTCTGAGGCCAAATAAGTGAGTACAAGACTGCCTGGTATTTGATGAGAGAACTTCTGAGTCCTGTCAGAACACATCTGAGCACTGGTGCATCATATGGAAAAGTCTCCTCTGACCCACACAAATGGACTGAATCCCTGCAAATGAGATGTGATTTCTCAGGTTTCTGAGCAGAGTGGATGATCTGGGTGTGCTGCAGGCAAACCTGTCTGAGCCACGAGGGACAGCAGCATCTCCTGACCCACCAGAACCAGCCCAGCCCACAGCCAAATTAAAGCAGGTGAGATAAAAAAAAACAACAATTTGTTAAAAAACAAATTAAAACAAGCACATTGAACTCCTTGTTAAATCATTCCATTATTTAACAATTTTGATTCCCGAGAAAAAAAAAGAACAGCAATGGAGTGAAGATGCATTCATGGCAACCTAACGACCCAAACTGAGGCAGCCTTCCAGATTAATGAGCCTGGTCCCTTCTTGTTAGAGACAACCTCATCACACATGGATGGGATCCTTAGGGATCCTTTCCCTTGCTCATTCCCAGGCTGTTTGTGAGCATTGCTCTGCATTATCAACAGGCAGCACTGGGGGTTTTCTTTATCTCCACCTCAACACCCAATGCCCCTGGATATTTCAGGTTTAAATTTAATGCAATGAAGCATCTGTCCTGGAATTTGAGTAATTTTTAAGAGGGACCTAATTATGGACTTGATCAGAATATGTTTAAGCCAGTACCAAAATATCAGAATCCCACAATCACTGAAAAGACCTCAAAGACTGAGCCCAACCTTAGACTGATCATCCCCTTGTCACCAGCCCAGAGCACTGAGTGCCACATCCAGGAATTCCTTGGACACCTCCAGGGATGGGGACTCCAAACCTCCCTGGGCAGCCCCTGCCAAGCCCTGACCACCCTTTCCATGAGGAAATTCCTCCTGCTGTCCACCCTGACCCTCCCCTGGCACAATTTAATGCAGTTTCCTCTCCTCCTGTCCCTGTTCCCTGGGAGCAGAGCCTGACACCCCCTGGCTGTCCCCTCCTGTCAGGAGCTGTGCAGAGCCACAAGGTCCCCCCTGAGCCTCCTTTTCCCCAGGTGAGCCCCTTTCCCAGCTCCCTCACCCTCTCCTGGTGCTCCAGCCCCTTCCCAGCTCCATTCCCTTTCCTGGACATGCTACAGCCCCTCCAGGTCTGTCCTGGAGCGAGGGACCCAGAGCTGGACAAATCAACTGAGGGGCCTCAGTGTCCAGCTCAGGGCTGGTCCCAGCCTGGCCCTGCTGCCCACAAAGGTTTTGATACAAAGGACAATCAGGGAGAGGCTGCAGGGCCAGGCAGGCGCTTTCAGGAACCTGCAGGGTGGTTCAAAACAGGAAGTGTGAGATGAAGACAAACCCGGCCCTGGGTCTGAGAACGGAGCTCCTGCCTCGGGATAGGAAGTGCAGCACAAGAGCTCCTGTAAGATCACCCCCAAGGGGTCAAAGAAAACCCTCCACACTCTGCCTCTGCAGAGACAAAGGGGGCATTGATGAGCTTCCAGGGGAAGCAATAATTAATGCAGGTGCTGGGCACACCCACCCTGGTGCAAAGGCTGCAGCCCCCAGGTCTCCTGACACAGCCCCCCTGCACCCAGAGAAAAACCCTCTGGCTTAGCTAAAGGAAGGGGTTGATTGGTTTTATTTACAAAAAGATTAAATTAAGATTTCTTTATATACAGATAGATTTCTAGTAATTAAGTTAAGATTTCTTTATATATGTGGATAAGCCATAGATTTTTAGTAAATAAGTAAAGAGCTGGCAGTGCTCTAATGTCATGATAAAAGGCAGGGTTACAGGATTACCAGACAGTGATTCTGATACCCCCAGGAGCTTAAGGAACACAATTCACACAGCTTTATCTCCGAGTCACAACACCCCTGAGGTGTGCAAGCATAGATAGGCTACCTTGTGTGATAGGGAAAATTGCCTGCCTGAGAGATGCCAGCTCCACTGATTGTAAAACCAAATTTCTATAGGGGTTCAAGTAGAATCCCAGAATCCCAGACTGGTTTGGGTTGGAGAGAGCTTAAAGCTCACCCAGTTCCAATCCCTACCATGAGCAGGGACATCCATTATCCCAGGCTGCTCCAAGCCCTGTCCAGCCTGGCTTTAGACACTTCCTGGGATGGGGCAACCTTCTCTGGGCAACCTGTGCCAGGTCCTCACTACCCTCTCAGGGGAGAATTCCTTCTGTAGAAAGAAGAAAGTAACTTTCTGGAAGTGAATTAGGAACTTTTATCGTTTTTTTAAAACATAACTCAGATTAATAAAAGTTGTTCATCCTTCTCCCACATCCTATCTTCTGCCAACTCAAGTGTTATCTACACTACACAGATAGCTACGTTACACATGTAACAATAATGTATTATTATATTAGTGTTTCAATTCATTTCAGTATGTGCATAATCCTGCCCAGAACACAAACAGCAAAAACTGGAGAGACAGAAAAGACACAGACAGAGCTGATAAAAATAAAACAGGTTTAGATACAAGAGCAGCAGAACTACAGATGATCAGGAGATGCAACAGCCTTTCTAAAGACAAGATCTGTTTCCATACACTCCCAAAATGATCTGCAGTGGGCTATGTCAGCCCAGAGCAGACACTGAGCGTCCCAGACACCTCAGCACAACTTTCCTTGGAAGTCTGGGACACCTACACCCAACCCCGGCCGTGGGACAACGCCCAGCTTACCTGGGAGGATGCAGAGGGGATGGATGCTCCGAGCCCAGCCCGGTCTCGCCCTCCCCGCTCCCCCAAAGCAGCCCGGTCCCTTCCAGTGACACATTCCCAGCCCACGCCCTCCTCCCACCTTTCAGCCCCGTGACTGGAAGGTGCATTTCTGTCAGCTTTCCTCCTTCCCAAACCGGGGAGCTCCGCGTTTCCTCCACACCGGAGCTCTCCAGGATGCCCCCGGAGCTCTGCCTGCCCCGGCCTCGGGAGGGGCGGCGGTGCCGGCGGGACCCGGACGCTCGGACACGGAGTTATATCCCAGCCCTGCAAGTGTCCCAGGCCGGGCTGGCCGCGGCTTGGAGCAGCACGGGCTGCTGGAAGCTGTCCTGCCCGTGGGCTTTAAGGTCCCTTCCCACCCGAACCCTCCCGCTCCATCACAGGTGCAGCGCCGGCCGCTCCGGGGCGGTGACACCCCCGGGCCAGCGGCGCCCCCGCGGCCCCCGGCCCGAGAGGGGTCGGCGGGACGAGCCCGCGCGGTGCCGGTGGCGGTGCCGTGCCTACCCTGAGCGCTGCAGTCGGCGCACACCTCGCTGCTCCTCAGGCGCTTCGCCATCGCGGGACCGGCGGCAGCGGCGGCAGCGGGGCCGGTAACGGGCCCCGCCAGCCCCGGGCCGGCCCCGCGCATGCGCGCCGAGCCGCCCTGTGCCGCTCCGCATGTCGCCCGTGCTGCCATCTTTACTGCTGGCACCGGCCTGCCTTCAACTGAGCTCCGGTTCAGCGGCGCAGCACTGAGCGCTCCCGCCTGGGGCTGCGCCAGCTCGCCCGCTGCACCCTCTCGGCGGGGTGACGGGTGAGACGACGCTTCGGAAGGCTGGTGGAAGAGGCCGCTGTGCAGCAAGCCCTGCCCTCACCCGCCATGGCGGGCGGGCGAGCGAAACCAAGGCCGGGGTGAGAGCAGCCGGCGCTGAGCGCTCCCCCCGCGCGGAAGGCAATGGGACAGCTGCGGGCGGGACGTTCCATCTGTCCTCCCGCAGAGGGGGAGGGGAAGCGGCTTCCGCTTTCCGTGCGGTTGTCGGTGGCGGTGGAGTGCGGGGTACAGTGAGGAGCCCCCCTGCTCTGGCCGCGCTGTGGTTCGTTCCAGCCGTCCCCGGAGGGACAGGGAAGAGGGACGGGGACGGCTGAGGGGGCGAGAGCGGGGAGACCCCCGGGGGCGGCGCGGAGGGGGCTCCGGGAGGAGAGCCTCGGGAGCGGGGGGCTGCCAGGGGCACCGGGAGCAGGGGAGACCCCCGGGAGCGGCGCTGAGGGGGCTCCGGGAGGAGAGCCTCGGGAGCGGGGGGCTGCCAGGGGCGCCGGGAGCAGGGGAGAGCCCCGCGGTGGGTTTTGCATGGGGCTCCCCTTGGAGAGGGGTGAACGGTTCGCAGGGGGTTGTGGCCCGGGCTCACACACACACACGCACACACACACACACCTGGGCCAGGTGGGTGCCAGCAGAGACCAGCAGCTGAAGGGGTCAGGGCTTGAGTAACCTGGGGTCTCCAGCATCCAGAGAGAGAAGAGTGAGGGGCCCTGGCTGCCCCTCCCCAGGTGTGTGCCGGGATGAGCTCCCCTGGCGGGGCCAGCAGCGCCTTCCCCCTGCACGTCCTGGTGTGGAATAACGACTACAGGCGGCTGGACGAGGAGCTGCAGGAGCAGGTAACGGGGGCCCCGGGGTGCTGGAGGGCTGCTGGCCCTCGCTGTGCCAGGGAGGAGCACCCTGGTGGGACTGCCAGGAGCTTGAGGGGTCCCTGCACTTCGTTACTTGTTTATTTGTGGTGTAGGAGTGATGTAAGAAGGTGTAGGAATATACTTTTATGTCGGATGCTAAACGTTGGCTTCCCGTCTGTAAAGCTTTGCTGTGAGCATTCCAGTGCAGCTGCGGAGTAGCTCTTTTGGGGGAGTTAGGAATGGCTCAAGGAGAGCAGCTGTGATGGATGTTAATTTATTTATTAAAGCAATAAATAGTGTTTATCTTAATGGGAAGTCAACGTGCAGCAAAGGTGGCTGCTGCTGCTGGACATCAAACTAGCTCCCACTTTGCTGAGCACCATCAGTTCTCATAGATTTGTTGCTGCCCAAGATTGAGGGCAGAGTTTTTATATTGGTTGGAATGTTTTCAGCATCTCTGGTAAAAAAAAAAATGGATCATTGTTCCGTGCTGGAGAGTAGAAAACACAAAGCTGTCCCCTCTCTGGGACATGATGACGTAAGGAAATGGCCTGAAAGCTGCAGCAGAGCTTGAGCAGCAAAAAATCCTTCTGGCTGAGCTGCTGTGGAAAAGCTCTGACAGGGGCTAGAGCGAGGTACAGTTAATAAGCAGAGCTGATTAATTAATTATACCTGACACCACAAGTACGTGAGCCCAAGACCAGCTGTGCCACCTCCTGACTGTCACCTGCAGCTCTAACAGTGCACCTGACTTACTAATTCCTGCTCAGAGCATGTTCCTGCCCTGGTTTGGGAGAATCTTTGGAATGCACTCACTTTTTATCTAATTTATGTCACCTTCTGCACTAACCAGAATCTTTAACCTCATTGGCACGTTGCTCCTGTGTGTTTATTTCTGACACCCGTGAGAGTTTGTGGTTCAGTAGGCATCACTCAGCAGCTCCCGCCTGTGGAATGCTGCTTCCTCCCTCCATTGTGGAAACCAGCAGTGTGTGAAGACGGACTATCCCTCTTACTTCCTTTACCTGCTTTTAAACACCTTTTTTTTTTTTTTTTTCCCTAAGTATTCCAAAGATCTATTTCCCCCTGCTTCTTTGGGATGAGCTTCCTGCCGCTGGAGGGACGCGGAAGGGATCAAAGGCACCTCCCAGCTGCAGCTGGAGTGGCAAACGGGGTCGGGCATGTGGGGACCAGGGAACAGCAACAAACTCAGTGGGGAGGGACCCTTGGAGCTCTTTGGTGCTGAAGTGTTGGAGCTGCAGGAGGTGGGAAAGCAAATTAATTAATATTCCACCCCAGAAGTGAAGATGCTTTAAAGCGAAGCTTTCCCACTCTCTGTGAGATATTCTGACTTGAAGCTGTCAGATAACGCTGTTAACATGCATAATAACCTTCCTTTCTCATTCTGCTATTGACTTTCCCCTTTTCCTTTAGTTATAGATGCTCTTCTGTTTCAAATCTCTAAGCTAATAGTGAAAAATGTGTAAGGTATGAGTATGTTGTGCTTGCATGTTTTGGATATTTGTGCCTGTGTAGTTTATTTTTTATTTTAGTGACTTGTAGAGAATGCCCTCACTCCTCATTGTGCTGTGTGTGCTTTGTGAAACACCATCTGCTTCTGTCCTTTCCAAAAGTGCTGTCCAAAAGCTGTGTTGTACGCCCTGTTGCCTTTTTTTCCTGTTTCCCCCCCATTTTGTTGTACAGTTCAAGCCCTCTGTGGGGTCTCAGGCTCTCGGCTGTCCGTGGGGTGATGCACACGGACGAGAACTCCCATCTCCTCCTGAGCCTTCTGGGGGGAGCCAGAGGGGAAATAATGACAGAAAAAGAACTGAAAAGCACCAACAAGAACTCCTGTCCTACAGATTTTGTGTCATTTCATAGGCCCCGTTCTGCTTCTCCTTTTATTCACGCGGGGAAGCGAGCCAGCCCCGCAGAAGGGCGGTGCAGGAGAGTTTGGGAGCGGATCCGTGGGAATGGCAGGGAATGTTGACTCCTGGATTAGCCCTCTGTTTGTGCAGGCTCTGATGAGCTCTGTTCTCTCTCTCCTGGACACTGGCAGGATGTTGACCAGCGGGATCCACGGGGCAGGACCTTGCTGCACTTGGCTGTTTCCTTGGGTTACATCGAATCTGCCAAGGTCCTCCTGCAGCACAAGGCAGATGTGACCAAGGAAAATGAGCAGGGATGGACGGGTAAGGACAGCCTGGGGAGTAACCTGGGGTGTCATTCTTTCAGAGCAGGTGTTCTGTGGTTTTATGGGGAATTTTGGTCAGCAAGCAAAGTGACACGAGGCTGTGGTTGGGTTTATTTCAGTTTTGCACGAGGCTGTCAGCACAGGGGATCCAGAGATGGTCCAGCTGATCCTGCAGCATCGGGACTACCAGCAGACCTCCATGACCCTCGGGGGAGTTCCTGAGTTACTGCAGAAAATTAATGAGGTAATTATTTATTGAAGTGTAAACTCTCACTCCAGACTGAAATCACTGCTTGAATTCTCATGCAAGTAGTTCAGTTGAGTGAACTGTTGCAATCAGCTGGGCAAAATTGTGTTTTGTTCCAACCTGCTTATTCCATAGTGCTGAGAGACATGGAGGCTTTTTCTTGACTTAATTTAAATCCTTTGTCATCTACTCCAACATTGGAGGCTGAATGTTGAAGCCATTACTGCCCCTCCAGTAAAACAAGGAAGAGCAGCTCCCCAGAAAGCAGCAGGGGCAGGGCAGTGCCTGTTGTTGCTACTTTCAATTTCAGTTTTAGCATTGGCTAATCGTTTCTCCAGTTTTGCTCTCCTTTCTTTTTTTCCCTTTTCTAAAATGTTCTCAGGAAATGCTGCAATGAATGTCAAACTGTTTCATGAGGTACTCATCAGATGTTTTCCTTCTGCAGACACCTGACTTTTATGTGGAAATGAAATGGGAGTTCACTAGCTGGGGTAAGAATCCTGCTCCTTCTTACCAATTCCAAGCTGTAAAAAGGAGTTACAAATGTTCCACAGCACAGGCAGGGAAATATCCGCTCCCCGGAATCCTCCTCTCCTCCATCTCAAAATGACCTCTTGTGCTTTTGTTGCACAATTATTCTTTGTTTCCTATGTGGTTGGTTAGTTTTTGGTAGTAGAGAATTTAGCTGTTGTTGCAGTTGCTGAAGACTTTTCTTGGGTTTTTTTACCTGTCCATGGCCATCTGATTGTGTGTTATCTATGGGTTGTTTGGGAAGTACCTGCTTTTCCCCAAAAAGAATGAACACTAGGCCTCACAGCTGAATAAATATTTCAAATATCAAACTATTCGACCGCCAGGCATGGGGTTTATGCCATTTCACACCCTTCAGTTTGAACAAATATATTCTTCCTTTTCACATTCATCTTTAAATTAGGCCAGTTTTGCCCTAAGCTGGTTGTTCTTAAAGCTGAAGAGGATCAGTATCTCACCTCCTCTGGAATGGCATTCCCAGGAGTGAGCAATCCCTGTGCTTGAGTTCATTTCCTCTGTGCTGGACCTGTTGCACATTTTCCCTTCCCATTTCTCCATTTCTCCCAGTGCCCCTGGTTTCCAGGGTGTGCCCGAGCGACGTGTGCCGCATCTGGAAGAGCCGGGCCAAGCTGCGTGTGGACATCACCTTGCTGGGCTTTGAGAACATGAGCTGGGAGAGGGGCAGGAGGACTGTCATCTTCAAGGGAGAAGGTAAAGAGTTCACCTGTCTGCACCACTGACCCCCAAATACTGTGTGAGCACAGTGAGAAATCCTGATTTTACACCAAAAAGGCCTCTTGTGTTTTATGAAGGTTTTGTGCTTACATTTGTGTCTCGTAGAGACACTGTTTTATGATGGTGTAACTTCTTTGCTTTGAGTAAATCTGAGGTAAAAAATTGGTGATGTGGTAAAATGTCATTATTTTACTGTTTTCCTCCTTCTTTTCTGCTGCCCTACATAGAGAAAATAATTTTAATTCCATCTCCAAGTTTGATCCCAGCTGAGTGCAGAAACTCCCAGGTTTGATACACGATATACCCACAGCTTTTCACCCTGGAACACTTACTGAGTGTTTTAACTTGAAATGTTCCTTTTCTTCCACCAGACACTGGTGGCTGGGCAGAGCTCATCGAGATCAACCACGATGACAAGTTTGTTACAACAGAGAGGTTTGAGATCTCCCAGCACATGAAGCGTTTGACTTTGGGATCCATGACGCCCAAGAGGAAAGATGTGGAGAGGCGCCTCACATCCCCAATCATCAGCACGTGCCTTGATACCAAAAACATTGCTTTTGAAAGGTAAGACAGAGAGTTTCTCTTAGCAAATAAAAAAATTCAGATGTTATGGTTGAAAAAAGCTTCAATGACAAACTTTCAAAAGCTTTGGTAATTAAAACTTTCAGGGCTAGGTCTGAAATTAATTTAAGCTTCATAAATCGCTACATGAAGAAATTTGGGTTGGTCAAATTGCCACTGTTGGTTGGCAAAAAGTTCCCATTTGAAAGAAATCAGTGGCAGGAAGCTTCCAGTTTATCATATTAGTGGCATAGAATCAATAAGGGTGGAAAAGGCCTCTAAGATTGAGTCAATTGCTCACTGCAAATTTGCATTTCACTCAAATCCATGTGCTGGAATTGATGGACAAGAACTTGGATTTGGTAACAAATAAGTCAACTCTCACATGAATACTTTAGGTAAATATGCACAGTGTGTCTTTTAACAGACACACATTTGTCTTTCTTCATGATTACACCTATTTATTCAGATATCTGGGATTAATAACCTGTCAAATGTTGTTTAAAATGAGATTTAGAAAAAACAGCTGGGGGTTGTATAAAAATGAGCTGTGTAGACATTTGTTGTGTTCCCTTTTTGTCAGAACCACATCTGGATTCTGGGTATGGAGGACAGAAAAATCAGAAGGTGTCAATGGTTATGATGCCAAGGTAAAGCCTGTTCTGTTCTTCTGACAGATTTTGCAGCAAATTGAAGTCTGGCTGTGCTTTTTTTCTATATTTCCTGACTATTTCAGGTCTTAAAATTCCTATTGGGACATTCATTGTGTTGCCAGCAGAATTGGGCTGGAGTGAGCAACTTCCAGTCTTGTGGGAGGGATGGAGCTTGTGTGCAGGAATGTCCCTGGGGGATCAAAGAGGGGAGAGGAGGGACAGAAGAGTCAGCAGAGCTGCCTGCAGTCCCTCCCTTCCAAAGGCTGGCACTTAACTCACACTTGAGCACTGCCATTGTTTCAGGGGATGAAAGTTGAGGAACCTGCTGATAATAACAGCACTGCAAGGGACCTGCAGCCATCATGAATTCATGAACTGCACCTGAGTCACAGCTGCTTAGAATGTTCCACCTGACACTGCCTTTCACCTCTGTTTCACCTCAGTGAAATATTTTCAAGGTGGTTTTACAGCCTTACTGTGGGAGGAGTTTAGATTCAGAATCAAAAGATTTCATTTCCCCAATTCTGTGTGTATTCCAGGTTTGGGAATTGGTGCAATAAATTACATTTTGTAATTTTAATTCACCAGAAGAGTAAGTGCTGAGTAGCTTTTACATTTATCTGAGGGTTTTTCCTGATAAGACTGCAGGGCTGTTCAGCTGGACAGAGGGTTCATTAGTGTTTCCAAACTGTCACTAAATATTATTTCTGAGGTCTTATAACTAATCTCTGACTAGAAATCCCTGACTTTCCTTTTCCATTCCCTCTTAAAATCTCTTGGAAATGTCTTTCTGGTGTTGAGGTTGGTTCAGTTAGTTTTGTGTCCATGATGTTTTACTGGGGAACTCTTTTTTTTTTTTTAACCTGTGCTGCTGCTTGGTTTTTGTCCCTGTGTTTTTTGTAAGGTCTACACAGCAAACAACGTGAACGTGATCACACGGATCAGAACAGAACATTTAACAGAAGAGGAGAAGAGGAGATATAAAGGTATCTTCCCCATAGGAAAATTGGGAATAAATACATGCCTTTGGCTGTCTGACACCTCCCTTGTGTCTGAAGAACTGGGCAGACAAACAAGGAAATTCTCTTCTTGCTGACTTTGCCCTGCTGTTCTTTGACGTGTTTTGTGTCTGAGGCAGGTCATTATTTCACTCTTAACCTACAAATGAACCTGGTTTTATCACAGCTGTATTTAGAGGAAATAAAAACCCTTCAAACCTGTTGAAAGTTTGCTGACAGTTTTAAAAGGCTGCACTTTTCTGCTCTGGAATGTATTCCTGCCCTTACTTCACTTTGGCCATGGGTACAAGATTCACAGAGGCTTTGTTTGCTTGGAATTTTTTTGTTTTGGTCCACTAATTTCTTCTAATATTTGAATTAGAGTAAAGGGTGACCAGCCAGTAACTTTATATGGAAATTCTCCCACCCTGGGGCCACTGAGGCACTGGGACTCATAAAGGTGTCTGCTAATCATAGAAACCACTGAACATCTGTGCTCTATTCTGTGTGTTGTGCCTGTTTTGGACCATCAGCTGTAGGTCCTGGGCTTGCCTGGTAAAGCTCACAGGAGATCTGAACAACTTCCCTTTGGTTGGGAAGCCTGGCCTCAGTGCCAGTTTTACTGCTAATTAATGCTAATGGCTGTTTTTGTTTTCCCTCCCGTTACCTGAAGCTGATAGGAGCCCTCTGGAATCGTTCCTGGGCACAGTGGAGCATGAATGTGGTGCTCAGGTGAGTGTCTGATGTCAGCACAGTAGGAATTCCTGGTGTGTGGAGTCACCTCTTGTTTCCTCAGTTTGGCAGCAGTTTTGATTATGAGGTTTTCATTTGCCCTGAGGATTTTTTTGTTTGGCTGGGAATAGGTGAACTTTGAGATCCCTTTCCAACCCAAACCATTGCATGTTTCCACATGGCTTTAGAAGCTCCCTTGCTTCTAAAGAACAGTGGATAATGGATTTGCTGGCTCTCTGTCAGGATGGCACTGCACATTTATAGGGATTTAGAGATTTTGGGTTCAAATTGCCCACCCAAGTTTTGACTTTAGTAAAGGATTTGGAGCCTGGAAATGCTGTGGCTCATGTGTGTCTTTCTAGTTGGTTTCCAGCTTTAAAGTGTCTAAGTAGATTTTTCCTGTCTAAAAATGTGGAATTTTTAACCTCAGTGAAACAGAGTAAAAACCTCAGTCTAATAACAGCTGGTGTTCATGGCTGGGTGTCACTGTGCCTGAAATAGGGAAAGAGTTATTTCACAAAGGGTAAATTAATTAAAGTTTCTTGTAGTAACCACTCTTCATTACTTTTTGGGTTGTTTTTTTCCTCTCTTTCCTTCTAGAGTACATCCAGGACTACAGAGTATGCTGCAACCAACAATCCCACTGCTATTACTCTGGAGGAATACTTCAACCCAGAATTTGATTTGAAAGGCAGAGACATAGGAAGACCAAAGGAAGTCACTGTTAGAACACAGAAGTGAGAAATATCATTTTAACTATTTCTACTTTGTCTCTTCCCAGTTATCTAATCCCTGGAAACCATTTTTACAAATATCCAGTGTGGTTTTTCCCCAGATTTCACAATTAATTAGCAGAGATAGCTTGAAGTATTCAGCTGTAATCTATTTTTAATTCCACTAAGTCAAAACAAACATTTGGGCTGGTGCTGTAACTTGTTAGTAACCTCCTGTCACTGACCAACTGCCTGTTTTGCTTTGCATCTGTTCCTAAACTGTGAATTTGGGATGTTTTTATCCTACTTTGTCTTTAAGATTTAAAGCAACCTTGTGGATGAGTGAAGAGTTCCCCTTGTCTCTTATGGAACAAGTCACTCCAATCATTGACCTGATGGCCAGAACCAGTGCTCATTTTGCCAGACTTAGGGATTTCATCACTCTGGAATTTCCACCAGGATTTCCTGTCAAAATTGGTAATAATTAGCAATTTTTATTGTAACATCTTGTCCATTTTCCCCCCTTTGGTTTTACAATATATTATTTTAAAAAAACAACACATTGGCCTTTTAATTGTCTCACTGCTACCTAAAACATTGTTTTTACATCTGAAGTCAATCCAGAAATATCATTTTAAAGACAATGTCATTTCTGCGACAATGAGCTGTTGTCAGCCCCTTTCCTCTTAGCTTCAGTGCCTTAAATTTGGCAAATCTAATTTTGAAATAAGATATTTAGAGAGAGATTGAGCTAAATAAATAATAAACAAAAATAAATAATAAATAATAATAAATAATAATAACTGAAGCCACTTTATTAGTGAGGTGAGTTCCTCTGTGCTTTGTCATTATGGGAAGCTGCTGTGGAAGCAAATATTTGTTCTCATTTTGACAGAAATCTTGTACTCTTACAGAAATCCCCCTGTTTCACGTGCTGAATGCCCGAATTACTTTTGAAAATGTCAACAGCTGCAGGACAGCTGAGAGAACCTCTACTGGAGGTGCACAGAGTGATGCAGGTGAGGGATCCCACCTTTTTACATCCCTGTCCCTGGAATGCACCAAGGAGGGAGAAGCTGAACTGGAACATTCATGGGAATCATTTCAGTTACAACTTGTTACAAACGGGGCACAGCGTGCTTGTAACTTTATTTGGCTTCTGTAGGTCCTAATTTCGAGGTTGACCAGTCGGTGTTTGAGATCCCCAAATCCTACCACATCCAGGATGATGGCAGGAACATCCACGTGCAGGATGAGGATAATGAGATCATGCAGTTTGCCATCCAGCAGAGCTTGTTGGAATCTGGTGCAAATAAAGTAAGTGCTGGGGTCTGTACAGTGGCAGCTTGGGCGAGGACTGTGCAGCAAGAGCTGGAGGAAACCAGTGTAGGATCAGTTTTTCGGAGTTTAGAAGGTAAAAAGAATGTATTTCAAAGAAGAAATGAAGGTGGTTTAAGGATTACTTTCAGTGAGTTACTCTGCAGAGCTGATAACTGCTGTGGAATTGTCTTTGCCCATCTCTAGGAATTGGAGGTGCTTTCCAACGGAGCAGTTGCCTATTCCTCAGACTTCAACATGCAGTATCAGAGGTAAGTTTATTTTTCACATCAAACCTTGCAGTGACAGAGCAAAAATACCCCCAGCAGTACCATGAAGCAATTTAGCTTTTTTTTTTTTTTTTTTTAATGTATATGAGCAAATGCACAAAACTCAAGGTTTCTCCTTGTGCTTTTTCCAACTTTTCCAAGAAACAAGAACTCCAAACTGGGCCTCCCTGGTTTATGTTGTGTAGTTCTTTCCAGCTGTGGGGCTGGTCTGGGCACACAGCAGATTCTTTATCCAACATACAAACCCAATCCTCCTCTTCTGCTCTTAAAACTCTGAATTTGGTCCTTCTGCATTCAATCTTTGGTTATTAGAGGTTGTACACTTTAAGGCAGATCTTCTTTCTTTTCAAAATCCTTTTGTAATCCTTGAAAACATAGATTTAGTGGACACTAAAAAATGGGCTCTGGTGTCTGTGAATTGTTTCTGCAGTTAAGTGCAAAGAAACCAAGAACTGAATCTTCTGGGTTCTTCTATCATGAAAAATCCTTTAAACCAGGTGAGGATGCTTTTAGAGGCCCATTGAACATACAACTGTTGGCATCTATGAACGATTCAAAGGAATCCCTGTTTGTCATTGGGAATTTTACAAGTGTTGGAACAGCTGCTCTCATATCCTCAAGCTGTTTTCTCCCCTCTGGGAGAGATTTTCAGGTTTCTGAGTCTAAAACAGTTGCCAGGAAGGATCATTGCAAAGAATATGAGACAGGCTCTGTCTCTTTGACTCCTCAGAGTTGTTCTTTTCCATCAGGGCACTGCAGGAGAGCTTTCTGTCAAGATCAGGCAACTCCCACAGCAGCAGCTCCAGTGAAGCCTCCAGCTTTGAGAAGGACTTGCAGCTTGCCATGGAATTGTCAGTGAGGGAGCAGGAGGAGCAGGAGAAGCAGCGTCAGGAAAAGGAAGATGCAGAGCTTCAGCAAGTTTTACAGCTCTCTCTTGTGGAAAAATAACTCCTAAGTGACCTCCTGAAGCAGGGATGACCAAATCTGTGTAAAACTGGAGATTGTCAGAGCTGTCAGTCTGAAGACCACTCCTGGATTGCTTAAGGAAACATTTTACTGCCTTCTAAGTTGGCATCAGCTGCAAAAACCTGATTTATTTTTGTCAGGGGAGTTGTAGATCACAGGACTCCACATCTGGCTCCCCAACCATGCAGTCTTAGCTTTGAAGGAAATGTTTTTATCTAAACTTATTTATTGAAGAGCAGATGGAAATTTTGCTTTGCATCAGGATGTAGGATTGCAGTAAAGCTTGAAAGCCTGATTTATGGGGAGTTCAGGAGGGAAACTTCATTACTTACCAAAGAAATACTCATCTGCTTCATTATTTCTTTATAATTCAAAGCCATTGCCTGTTTTTCCAGCTGTTTCATGGGAGAGCATCTCCCTGCCTATGCACACACAATAGCTCTTCATGCTGACAGATGTTTTCTGTTAGTTTTGTTTAGATATGGTTATCTCTCCTCTAGTTATTGAGAGTTTTGGCTTAAGAGGGATAATTTTATACTTGAACAGCTCATCCAAGCTCCAGATTAAACTAGTGCTTTCTGAAAAAGGACAAAACAAGTAGCCAGTAAACATTTTAGATGCTGAAATGGGACCATCTGTCCAGTACAGCAGCAGTTTCTGCAGTGATTCCAAACCAGCTCGTTCCCCTGCTCAGAGGGCAGCAAGAAATTAAGGCATAGATACAGGTGCTTCTTTGGGATCTCTTGGTGTGCATGGCTGAGTGTGGGTGCTAAATGCAGCCAGGAAAAGAATTCAGGGGAGATTTTCATGTATCCTTATTGGAAGAGAAGTTTCATTCTGCAAGGGAAACGTGTGTTGCTTTTTAAAACCCCAGCACTCGTCCTTCATGTGAATACATCTATTTTTTTACCTGAATATTTTTATTGATTTTTGAACCAAACCACTAGGCCTACACTCATCAAACTGGTCTTGTAATGATTCCTAGGTCTGTTTTAACCAGCTTTCCTCAGGTTTTTGGCCAGACAGGATCTTTGTAGCTCTTTTATCTGCACTCCTCTCGGTGTTTACAGTACTCACACTGTGACTCTCAAGTGCACTCCACAGGTACACGGTGATCAGCCACAGGAAAGCCTTACACTTGTTAAATGTGAGCAATATCCCTCTGCTCTGGCTGGCAGGGCTGGAGGAACCTTTGGTACAGCTGCTCTGAGCTTGCTCCTAACATTGCTGCTGTTCCTCAGGCTGAACAGGGCAGTTCTGGGTGACCAACTATTAATTAACCAATGTAAAATCACTATGAAATGGACTTGATCATAACCAGTGGGGCAGTTGGAACCCTATTTTAAACCAATAATCCATTGTTTTACATGGGAAACTATTACAATTCCTTCAGTTGTACACTAGGACTGGCCTCTCCACACTGGTTTTGTTCCCTGGCACATCTTGCATCCCTGAAAACAACTTCCTGGGTGCTGCTGGAATGGGACTGTCCTGCACAGGGGCAGAGGGCTGGGTTGGGATTTCTTTCTTTGCAAAGGGGATTCCTGTGACTGTCACAGTTGGGAGAAGGGAAGAGGCCTCGTGTTGAGCTCCTGACAGGGTGGGAGGTAGGAGATGGAGCTGTGGGCATTCCTCCAGTGGGAATAAAGAGTGCTGTTGCCTTTACAAACCTGCCTGCCTGGCATTGCCTGTCTTCTGCTAAGCTTTTCAAAGGTTACAAGAGGGGTAAAAATAGCATTTTTCAAGCTGACTTGTTCTGGTTTTATATTTAAACTAAAGAACATCGAGCACTTTCAGCTGAAGTTTTGTTACGCTCCTGCTTCTTAGTCTGGGACTGTAAAATAAATTGGATTAGCTTTTGGTTTTTTTTTTTGTTTTTGCTTTCTTTGACATTTGTATCATTCCAGCTAAAACTAGAAGGCCCTGCTTCCCTCAGCCAGGTGCTGCTTCTCTTAAAGCCTGACTTAACCCTTTCAGTGTAAGATGGACATGCTCTGTGTGCTGGAAGAAAAACCAAAGGTACTGCACATTGCACCACACACAGGTATTTTTTCTCACTGTATTTGGAGTTGTTTTGGTTTTTTTTAACTAATTATCTGTCTTTTTGTACATTAAAGTGACATTATTATATATGAAATTCTCCAAGGTAGTTCTGGTTTGGTTGTGAATCAGACAGAATCTCCAGAACCACTTTTTGAACATTTTCAGCCAAGTTTTGAGTCTCCCTGTCTTGAGAAGGGGGAATTAGTACAACATAGATGTTAAGGCAGTGAAAAGCAGGAAACCCTATTAATTCCTCTCTGCAGTTTCATGTAAGAGAGGAGCAGAGAGTTCTGAGTGTGTTTAATGTTAAGGCCAAGACTGTTGTGTAAACAGAGTCCAACCTCTCTCTCTGAGGCAGCTTGAGCCTCATGTAGGAAAGAGAATCTCAGAGTTACAAACAACTGTAGCTTCTTCTAAAACTTAAACCAGCTTTAAAAGTTCTTTAGGTTGATGCTGTTAGTGCCTGAAAGCAAGACAGTGTGCTTTTTTTGTGCTTTTGACCCCATTTCAAAGCTTTTTACATCAGCAATTCATGATTTTGTTTATTTGGAAACCCTTCTTACACTGCTTTGGCTGAGTTTTGATTCATAGCTGAGCTGCTGGAAACTTCACAACTGTTGTAGGATGTGCTTCCATTGTGCTGTTAAACATCCATGGAAACATTCTCCCAGCACTGCCATCCTCTTCCCTGGCTTCCCCCAGCGCTGCCATCCCACCCCAGGAGCCATGAGGGGACCAGAGGTGGGAATCAGGACAGCCTCACCCCTTTCCAGCCCAGTTAATAGCAAACAGCACAGCCATGAATAAATAAGAGCCTGGATTGTTTACTGAGCGTTTTATTTGTACAAAGAGGCATAGCAGGGAGTGAGGAATGAGAGCAAACAGGAATTCTGCTCCTGGGAATGCAGAGCTGGGGCTGGGAGCTTCACCATCCACCCCCCACGAGCAGCACAGGCTGCAGGCCAGGCTTCACAGCGATGAAGGACCAAGGGAAATCAGGAACACAGGAATCAGTGAGCAAAAGGAGGAGCAGAAAGCAATAGCAAGAACAGTGCTGCCTTGCTGCCTCACTCTTGGATTAACAGCTCCATCTGTTTGAGGCCAGGCTCACTCTGTCATTTCTCAAAACAAAGAAAATCCCTGTTCGGTGCCAGCAGTGTCCTTGAAACAGATCAGAAAACACCTCAGATGCAGCAGGAGGGCTTTAGAACGGGTCAACAACAATTGTACTGAAAGTTAAGTTTTAAAACTCTAAATAAATTACTAAGCAAAACACCCCTATGTTAAATATTAAAGTAATAATTAGTAAAATCCAGTTATTACTTGTAGCAGTGCAAAACAAAATAGCAGCATTTGTATGGAAGTGGGATTCAGTGTAAACACTTGTTACTGAAACTGCATAAACTGGGTCTGGCTGGAGCTCAAACTCTTCCAGAGCATCTGCCTGGCTTGCAGATCTTTGGAGGCTCCTGTTCCCAGGGAGCCAGTAACCAGCACATGCTGGAATCCCTCACCTGCACCCCAGTTCCCAACAGGTTCAGCAGGGCTGGTTTGATGGGAGGTTATTTGGGGCTTTTTAGCCAGGAGTTAAAGCAAATAACATTGGGAAATGAGAAGCCTGGCCCGGGAAAACTACACCAGCATCAGGTCATCATGCATCAGTGTTCCTGCTCAGAGGCAGGAATGGACCAGACCCTCCACCCACTGCTGGCTGGCTCACTGAGCTTTTACCTTTGGAATATTTTTGAATGGGACCTTAAAGCTCATCCTGTTCTACCCCCTGCCCTGACAGGACACCCCCCACTACCCCAGGTTGCTCCAAGCCCCGTCCAACCCCCAAGACTCAGCGTTCAAACAAGGACCTGAATTAATCAGAAAGCAAAAAGCAGACGTGGTTGTGACTGAGCACGTGGAGCTGCTCCTCGGACAGTGTTGCCAGTCTCGCCCTGTTCTTGTGCCAGCCGAGGCCCCGGGTGCCTGCACGCCCCGGGGATGCTCTGGAGCACACGGGGTCGGATCAGCCTGGCCAAAACGCTGGGATTTGGGAGGCGTTGCTCGGGTTTGCTGCGGACACGCCCCAGGAGCTCCAGGAGTCTGTTTGCTGAGGGAGGGGGCGACTTCCAGCACCCGGCCAGAGCGCTGCTGGAAGCCACATCACGATGGAGCCACGGGATACAGCAGGGGCAGGGATGGGGGAAAAGCCACGCTCGCATCCTCAGGGCATCCCCAACAGCTGCCGGGAGCGGAGGGGAGAACCGGGCGGGACCGGAGCAGTGGTGGCACGGTGGGCAGCGGATGGGAGAACCTGCTGGGTCCGGAGCAGTGCCGGGACGGTGGGTACCAAACGGGAGAACCGGCAGGGCTGAAGCGATGCTGGGATGGTGGATGCCAGGTGGGAGAACCGGGTGGGATGCAGCATTCTCTCGACGCCCCGGCGGGTCCCGCTCCGCTACCGCCGCCGGACGGGCCGGTACACGCAGATGGCCATGAGGATGATGGTGAGCAGGAGAGCGCTGAGGATGCTGCCCAGCAGCACTGCGGCGGGAAGAGAAAGAACATTAACTAAACACTGCCTGAGCAACTCCCGAGCCCCGGGCCGGGTCGTGGCGGGGCTATACCCCGTGCCCCCCGCTCCTCACCCAGGTTCTGGTGCTGCAGCACCGCGTAGGGCCGGCTGCGCTCCGCCGGGCCCGGGGACAGCGCCCAGCCCCGCGCCGCCGCCAGCCCCATCGCGCCGCGACACCCACGGACCCCGCCGGGCTTTGTGCGGCGGGCCCGGCCCTGCCCCTTCCTGCGGCCCGCCCCGCCCCGGGACCGGCCTTCCGGGGGAGCGGAGCGATGCCGCGGCCCCGGGAGCGGCACCGGGAGCGGCACCGGGAGCGCTGCGCCCCGCGCCCGCCCGCCGCAGATCCGCGCGTCCACCCCGCGCGTCCCTGCACCCCGTGGGCATCTTCTCTCCCCAGTCCCCCAAGCCCTGCGTGTCCCCCCAAGCCCCGTGTCCCCTCCCAAGCCCCGCTGTCACGAACGTGGGTTCTTTCCGGTGTTTTAAGGTCCCCAAACACCGAGGAACGGTGATGCTGCTCTGCGAGCGACGGGACTGGGAAGCCGCGGCAGGTGGCTGATTCACCCCGGCCCAGGGATGCCTCACCCCGACCCAGGGTTTGGTTTGAAAATGAGATCTATGAGGGTATTTCCCTATATATATATATATATATTCCGGGATGGGGCGGCAGGAGGCACCGACCTGCCCGGCTTCAGCAGCACCTGGGACACATCCCCGGGCTCGGGCGATTCCTCGGCCGAATTTTGGATCTTTGTAGCAGGACAAGGTGTGTGTCTGGACAGCGACAGCCGCCCTGTCCCCCAGCCCAGCCCGGGCTCTGAGCCCCGCACGGCACTCCATGAGCACAGCACTGCGAACTCCGGCTCCTCTCCCTCCCCTCATCTCCGAGCATCAGCATCAGCTTTATTTTCCAAACACTCAGGGCACAGCTACAGACATGCACGGGGGAACCTCGAGCGAGGCAATTCCTCCACCTGCTCCGGGAGTTGGGGTTCTCCCCCAACCCCGGGCGTTTGGCCCTTGGCTGCCCGCCCAGGGGCCGCAGCGCTGCTGCCGTTCTCCCTGCCGTGGTTTTCTCCCTGCCAGCAGCGAGAACGGGCTCAGCTCCGCCGGGACGTGCCGCCGGTGCCGGGGACGCTGGTGGAGATGCCGGGTCCGGTCCGCGGTGAGGAGGGCGATGGCAGCTGCCCCATCGCTGTGCCAAGGAGGGAGCCCGAGCAGCCTCCGTGTCCCCCGGCCGTGCCACCGCTCTACAGGACGGGGGCCATGCCCACCCCCTCTGCCTGGGGGGCTCGCAGGAGCTTCTCGGGCCGAATGCAGACGGCGAGGCGCTGATTGAGAGACAAAACACAGCGCGTTGCCTTCCTGCGCTCCTCCGAGCCCTCCCCAGGGCATTAAATCCCGGTGGGATGTAATTGCCGCTGGAACAAAGATGCTGAGGATGCATCAACCAGCCCGGCTCCCCAGGCTCGGGCTGACCCGAGTGGGGTCCCTGCCCACCCCAGCCCACCCAGGAGCCGTGGGATTGTCAGTCCTGCTCCTGACCTGCTTGAGGGACCCTGGAGTCCAGACGAGCTTGTACACCATGTACAGGGGGATGCAGATGAAGGAGGATGCTCCGATGAGGAATCCCACGGAGATGCTCCACTCGGGGTACTGGTAGTCAAAGAGGCTCAGGGGAGGCTGGTCCAGGAGGGAGCTGATGACAATGAACTGTAACGAGCAGAGAGCCACAGGGACCTCGAGTCCTGTGAGCAGTTTGGGCCCCTCACACCGAGACAGACAGGGAGGGCTGGAGCGTGTCCAGAGAATGGAACAGAGCTGGGAGAGGGGCTGGAGCACCAGGAGCAGCTGAAGCTGAGGGAGCTGGGAAAGGGGCTCAGCCTAGGGAAAAGGAGGCTCAGGGAGGATTTTCTATCTCCCCACAAGTCCCTGATACGAGGGTGCAGCCAGATGGGGGTTGGGCTCTGCTTCCAGGGAACAAGGGACAGAACCAGAGGAAATGGCCTCAGGTTATGTTGGACATCAGGGAAAATTTCCTCACTAAAAGGGATGCCCAGGGCAGTGGTGGAGTCCCCATCCCTGGAGGGCTTTAACAGAGGTGTGGATGTGGGCCTTGGGAACCTGGGTTAGTGGTGGTGGCCTTGGCAGTGCTGGGTAATCCTTGAACTCTTTGATCTTAGAGGGTTTTTCCAGTCTAAATAATTCCCTGATCTCCCCAGCCCTGGCACTGATGGCAGCTCACCCCACAGGTTATCAGGATACAGGGATGGAACAAGATGATCTTTAAGGTCCCTTCCAACCCAAGCCGTTCTGTAATTCCATGATTCTATCAGCACCCTCCCCATCCTGCTGCTCCCCCTGTCATCCCAGCTCCCAGCCAGCATCACAGGGACATCACAGGGACATCTCCCAGGCTGCCACCCTGGCTGGGTGAGGGTTGGGAGGCTCTGTCAAACAAGCCCCTGAGCCGGTGCCCTGCGAGGGCTGCTCAGCCCCGTGCTGAAACAAAACCTTTGCTGTGTGCTTTGATGATAATACTCCTCTCTTAATAACCAGGGCAAAGTGCTTAGAGCCATAATTAATCCTCACAAGGCCTCTTCTCCTGCAGATCCAGTGAGATTAGACCCCTCTGCCGACGGCAGCCTTTGAAGTGCCGTGGGAGCTGGCATTTCAAAGGGATGGATCCAGCCCAGCACAGGGGAGAGGGACCCGTGGCCAGCCCTGTCAGGGATGCTGAGTGCTGGGAGGATGAGGCCAAGCTGAGCTTGCACCTGTGTGAGCACCCAGCTTTGCCCTGGAGCTGTGGAAAAGGCTGGAAAATGAACTTCCAGCTCCCTTTCTCGGGGATGTCCTGGGGGTGTGGGCACTGTGGCAGTGCCCCCTGGGTGGAGCAGCAGCATGGGGAGGGCTGGTGTGAGGTCCCACAGCCCTGTCTGCTCTCCTGGCAGCTTTGTCACCTCGTGTGGGTGAGAGGGGAGTTATGCATGGCACGGGGAGCTGGGCAGCAGAGGGGAGTGGCTGTCCTGCAGGGTGTCCAGAGGGACAGCGGTGACCTTGTCCGTAATTTGGCCGTGGATACTCACTGCCAGCAGGGCTGGGCTGATGGCAACCCAGCACAGCTTCCAGAAGAGCCCCGGGGTGAAGCCCAGCATGGCTTTGACATCGTGGGAGAACCTCTGGATCCCTGCCAGAGGAGAGAGCCCTCACAGCCCCAGGGTCCTGCTGGGGACGTGGGGTCAGGGATGTCCACACAGACACAACAGCCTGTTCCCATCCCAGCCTGGCCAGGAGCCACACACGGGATCCAGTGCCTGGGATTGACTCACCTGTGCAGGTCACACACCCATGCAGGTGCCCATGGAGTGTTTTCCATGACTGAGGCAGTTCCTTACCATAAAACCAGGAGACAGCGATGGTTTCCAGCAGCACCACGGCCAGGATGGAGCAGCCAGCACCAAACTCCTCCAGCAGCTTCACCACATAGGCTCCCCCCTGGAGCAGCAGGAGGAGGGGGAGGCTGCAGACCCCACGGGGTGAAGGAGGGGATGTGGGGGGCCAGGGCAGGGGGGTGCCAGTGGAACTCACGTAGGTGAGGGTGCTGAGGGAGCCCAGGAAGCAGACTGTGATGAGGCCGAGGACGAAGAGCTCCCGTCGCCCTGCCAGGACCTGGGGGTACTCGTCCATCACGGCCGTGATCACGGCCTCCAAGCCTCCAAACTGCAAAGGAAATGCTGGTCTGGGGTGGGGAAATGGGATGTGGGGACAGTCCTGCTCTCCAAGAAAGTGCACATGGCAGAGCAGGGTTATCCCATCCCATCCCATCCTATCCCATCCCATCCCAGCCCATCCCAAGGCCATAACTCCCCTTGTCACCCCACAATCAGCCATGGGACACGGCCACCCCCGGTCCCTGCTGGGGACACAGCTGGGCTGTCCCCTCCTACCGTGCTGTCCAGCCCCAGGGTGATCATCATCAGGAAGAAAATGATGGCGAAGAAGGTGGATCCCACCATGTTGGCAATTGCTTCAGGGTAGGTGATGAAGAGGAGGCTGGGCCCTAGGAGGGGACACTGGCTTGGTTGGCAGTTCCCTGGCACAGCCCTGGGCGTGGGAAGAGGCTGCTGGAGGGAGGAGAACCTTTATCTCTGGCGACATCCTCCACCTCCACATCCCTCATCTCGGCCATGTAGCCCAGCACGGTGAAGATGACGAAGCCTGAGAGGAAGCTGGTGAGGCAGTTCACAGCACTGGTGACCAGTGCATCCCTGGAAGGCAGAAAAGAGGCAGAGACCCCTCTCCAGGTCAGCCCTCACCCTGCTCCAGCTGCTCTGGCCTTCCCCCACTCCAGTTCCCTCTCCTGGCCCGTCACACCAAACCATCAATGGGGAAAAATGCCCAGCCTGCAGCCACAGGGACCAGGAGCTGCTGGGATGTGGCAGTGGGGACCAGGAGCTGCTGGGATGTGGCACTGGGGACCAGGAGCTGCTGGGATGTGGCACTGGGGACCAGGAGCTGCTGGGATGTGGCAGTGGGGACCAGGAGCTGCTGGGATGTGGCAGTGGGGACCAGGAGCTGCTGGGATGTGGCACTGGGGACCAGAAGCTGCTGGGATGTGGCACTGGGGACCAGGAGCTGCTGGGCTGTGGCACTGGGGACCAGGAGCTGCTGGGATGTGGCAGTGGGGACCAGGAGCTGCTGGGATGTGGCACTGGGGACCAGGAGCTGCCACAACATGCCTCCACTGCAGCTGTGCCCACTGGGATGGACTCTCACCGGTAGCAGTTGTTGTGGAAATGGTTGTAACTGGCCAGAGCAAGGAGGACTCCAAATCCAGGGCCCAAGGAGAAGAAAATCTGTGCAGCAGCATCCACCCAAACCTGGAGGGAGAAACAACAGGAGGATGGGAAGGGAAGGAGTTCCTTGGAGCTGGGATGGAGCTGGGAGGTGCCCCACAGTACCAATGGCACAGGGTGGGGCTGTGCTTGGGGTGTTTTCCTGCCTGCCCCGTGGGGCTGAGGAGCTGCTGTGGCACCGAGTGAGCTCATTCCCACCCTGGGCTGCTGCCCAGCAGGGCTCAGCAGTGTCACCCACCCTGGGAGCAGGGATGGATGGATGGATTGATGGATGGATTGATGGATGGATGGATGGATGGATGGATGGATGGATGGATGGATGGATGGATGGATGGATGGATGGATGGAGAGGAGCCCCGAGCCTGCCGTGCCCACTCCTGCCTGGCACATTCAGCGCTGGCAGCACAGCCCTCATTACCTTTAATGAGAATTCTCAAGTGCTGCCTGGTGATTACCCACAGGAAGCCCATTGTCAGCCCAGGGGGGAGCACAGCACAAACAAAACCGGCCAGAATGAGATGGGTGATTCAATTATGGATTTACATTTCCAAGAGCCTGTCCAGGGCACCTCGTTTCTGCGGGAACAGGGGCCCCATTGCCCTGTGGGCAGGGTTGGGTGGGGGTCCTGGGGAGGGGTTTTGGGTGCTGCCCTGTCCAGATGGGTGGGTGGGTGTGCTCTGGAGGGCTCTGGGTGCTGCCATGCCCCGGGCAGGGGGTCCCCACCCTCACTCACCGCGGTGCTCAGGAGCTTGCCCCAGTCTGGGCGCAGGTAGAAGACAACTCCTCTCCAGGCTCCAGGCAGGGTGGCCCCTCGGATGAGCAGGATGAGCAGGACCACGTAGGGCAGCGTGGCTGTCACCCACACCACCTGAGGGAGGCAGCTGTCACCTCCTGTCACCACCCAGCACCCAAACCTTTGCTGGGCTCGCTCAGGGTGGGCTCAGGGGATGAGGAGGAGGGGTGACATCCCCTCCTGCACAGTCAGGTGGGTGGCAGGATCCTACCAGGTGGAGCTCTCCTCACCTTCCCAGAGGTTTTCACCCCTTTCCACAGGCTGAAGTAGACGATGGTGAAGATGAGGAAGAGGCAGAGCAGCAGCTGCCAGCGGATCCCCCCGATGTCATACAGACCCCCGGATTTCTGGATCTCCAGGACCTTCCTCCTGCAGGCAGGGATCCCCAGGGCTGGGAGCAGGCTCAGCCCCAGGCAGGCAGTCCCTGAGCTCCTCAGGAGCATTCCCACCCCAGAGCCTCCTCAGGGATGTGCCCAGCCCACACCACCCACATCCCTGCTCTTACGTGTAAAACTCCTCAGCAGGGGACCTGGAGAAGTTGGTCCAGGTCACGTTGCTCTTCCCAAAGTAGTTGGTGCAGTCAGGGGTGTTCCAGGGGTTGTCACAGCTTGCCCAGGGCAGGGTGCCCGAGAAGGATGAGTAGAAGTAGTAGAGAGCCCAGGCAATGATGGTGTTGTAGTAGAAGGAGACGTAGAGGCCGATGATGCAGATGGCAAAGCCGATGCCTGGGAAAAGCAGGATCAGGCTCAGCTTTGGGACACGGCTTTGGGGACCTGCTGGGGCTCAGGGTGTCACCCCACTCTCACCTTTAAAGATGGGGCAGATGCGCTTCCAGATGGGGATGGCACCTGTCCTGTGGAACTGCCCCAGGGCCAGCTCCATGTAGAAGAGGGGCACCCCCCCAAAAACAGCCATCAGCGTGTAGGGGATGAGGAAGGCTCCTGCAGGGGGGGAGCAGAGCAGGGTGAGCACCAGGCTGCCAGGGGACCAGGGCATTGTCACCTCCCTCCCTCCTGGCACTGCCCCAGCAGGTCTGGATGTGTTTGTGAGAAGCTTTGGAAAGGATCTGGGCAGAGGAGCTCAGAGGTGTGAGACCCTGCGTGGTGTTCCAGCTTCCTGGGCTCCCAGGACAGCCCTGCTGGGGTGCCAGCCCTGCTGGGGAGGCACCATTTGGCCAGGATGGAACAAAGAACCACAGAAACCATTGGGGAGGGGACAGGGGAGGGGACACCCAGCACCCCTCAGGTCTGGAAGAGTTTTGGAGGAAAATCTGACTGAATATGCACAGCCACCCCAAGACACATAATTAGTGCTGCTATCTGCATTATTCATCACCTCCTCATTTTTACTGGGGCTACACTTGTACCCCATGGAGCTTTGGAAAGTGGAACTGCTCTGAGTTCTGCTGGGATTAGTTAATTTAACCCCCACGGCTCCTCCCTGTGACAGATGTGTGTGTGGTGCACCCCAACATTCCCAGCATCCCCAAAACCCCCTGCACCTCCAGCATCTCTGGTATCCCCAGCATTCCCAGTACCCCCAGTCACCTCCAGTATCCCAAATATCCCCAGCCCCCCCTGTCTGCCTGGCAGGACTGCCCCAACAGGACCAAGTGTTTTCAGTGTTTTCTTTCCAGGCAGAGCCCAGGTTGTGGGTGAGTCCAGTGCTGCCCATCCCAGTGTCCCCCCTCCATGGGGCTGTGCTCCCCCAGAGCTGCTCCCTGAACTCCTCACCCTCCCGTGTGCATGGGGCAGGTGGAAACAGGCACACAGAGGGGCTCAGCTCTGCTCCCAATCCCACAGGAGCAACTCACAAATAACTCTGTTTCAACGTGGGCACCTGGGATCCACGGTTTTGCCTTGAGTATGGAACTAATTATCTCTTTCTAATTTTCCCAAGCAGTGGAGGATGCTCCCCGAAAGCCAACTTTGGCAATTAAATCCGCTGCGCTTTCCCAAACAGCTCAAAATGCTCATCCCTCCTTTTTCATTTCCATGTGAGGGGGGCTTCTATCCTGCTCCATTCCGAGCAGTTTATTCAGTTGTCCTTTACTGAAGGTTTTTCCCTTTGTGGTGTTTCTGTGTCTTCTCTTCCCGTTGATCCCTCAAAGCTCGTGAGGTCCAGCACTGCCAGCCAGGATCCACAGCAGGAGGGTGGGATGCTCGTGAGGAGGGTTTGAAACCAGGAGCCATCCCAAAGGGCAGCTTCCCAGAGTCCCAAAATCACGAAGTGTGTGAACCTCCCAGCCCAAATTTAAGGATCTTTATCCTTTTATGCAATTTGGACCGTGCTAATTTTCCCTTTGCGATCCTAGAGCTGCTAACGCACCTCTAACTCTACTGGGAAAGGAGGGGAAGACCAGGAACGGAGGGAAAGACCAGGAAATGAGGAAAGGACCTCAGGGAGGGAGGATGGAGGGAGTGGAGGAGGATTCTGAATGAAGGAAGACACAAACAGAAAAGAGATGGATGTCGGGAGAAGTTGGGTCGGTCTTTAAACCGCCCTGTCTGAAGTGGAGCAGCTGGAAACAAAGAAGGAGAACAAACAGTGAATTCTTCAGGGTGGGAAAGATGGAAAACGAGGGAAAAGACATCTTTTCTCCAAAAGAAGACTGAAATAAGCCCAGTGGTGTCCTTACCCCCTCCGTTCTGGTAGCAGATGTAAGGGAACCGCCAGACGTTGCCCAGATCGACGGCGAATCCGACGACGGAGAGGAGGAAATCCATCTTCTTGCTCCACTTGTCCCTGGGGTGGGTCTGGGGGTTTGGGGGTGCAGGGCTGGCAGGGGGACCCAGGCAGGGCTGCTCTGCCATCATGCCACCCCGGCAAATCCTGCAGGATTCAGGCTGAGTAACTTGGGGAGGATTTCTGTGTGGCTGATGACAGATCCGAGGAGGGGAGGGTCAGGCTGACTGTGCTTCCCCACCTCCCGCTGGAAACCCACGGCACGGAGAGCAGGGAAACAGAGCCGTGCTTGATCAAAGGCAGCCGGGGAGGGCAGCCCCCGAGCGAGGGGACCAGCCTGACCCTGCAGGGACCGGCATCACCTCGAGGGGACCAGCCTGACCCTGCAGGGACCGGCATCACCCCACTGGGACCAACCTCACCTTGTGTGAATTAACATCACCCCGTGTGTCCCACCCAGGGGAGGGGATTCCAGCTCAGTTTTTGGGGCTGAGGTGGTAAAATGGGATCGTGTTTCTTCCTTCCCCCTGACAGATCCTTATTTCTCTCTCCATGGTGTGTTTTGCTAAGGAGGTGACATTGATGCTTGCAGGGGAAATTCGGGAATCGTGGAGTGGTTTGGGATGGAAGGGAGCTTTAAAGGTCATCTCATCCATCTGGGCTCGACAGGTCTCTCTGGGGTGTGAATTTCTTGGAAAAAGCCACACGAGAGTGAGATAACTTTCACAGCTGAGCTGTGACCAGGAGGGGATGGCAGCGTCCCCAAAGCCACCGCTCTGCCCTGTGACAGTTTCACAGCAAAATTCATTGCAGTGAAACGTGTCTGTGCAGGGCTTGCACAGACCCGGGGTCACCGGGTTCTCCCGGGGCTCTGGGGGCCTCCAGCCCCGGCTTTCACAGCCTTTCCCAGCTTTAATTAAAAGAAGCTCCGGGAGAGACGGAGTCGGAGCTGCGGCTCCGGGGCCATGGTGAGTGGGTTGCTGTGACGACGGTGACATCGTGACGCAGCTGCCCGGCACGGGAAGCCTCTGGACACTGTTAATCCCTCTGGCACACACACGGGGACCCCTTAGAAAGCTCCAGTTAAAAGCACATTTGTGTATTTTTTTGTTTTGTTTTGTGTCTGGCCCTGGCTGCTTCGGCTGTCACAGGATGGAATCACAGAATCACGGAATTGTCTAGGCTGGAAAAGCCTAAAAGTGGCTCCAGTCTTGTCAGTCCCTCCACAGGGTGGATTGCACTCCCTCCATCACCCCCATTCCTAAACCCGGTGTGGCTCCCCCCGAGCCCAGCCCCAGCACACAGGTGAGGGAGAGTTAATCTGCTGCGGTTTATAGGGGATTTGTGCCCCTCCTGGCACTTCCCAGAGCCGTGCATCCCAATCCTTCCCAGCTGGAGTGGAGATGAAAGCCGGGGCTGTGGGGGCTGCCAGTGGGGCCATCCTTGTGCCAGATTTTGGGATGAAGGGGAGAAATCCCCACATGAGAGCAGGGTTTAACCCCCTGACCAAAGACCATCTTGAAGCATAAATAACAGAACTGAGGCAGCTGTTGCCCTAACAACTGTGAAAAATAATAGAACATAGAGATTAGGTAATAGAGAATGAAGAATGGCTCCTTCTCTGCTGCTGGCCCTCCTTTGCTCTGGGTGGTTTACATGGTGGGACAAGTGGGAGACCCCGCTGTGCCCACGTCCTGCCCCTGCTCAGGAGGGCTCAGCAGATGGGCTCAGGCACGGCCAGGGGTCTCAGGGGTCTCAGGGGTCTGTGGGGAAGCAGGGACAGCCGCCAGCATCCCTGGAGCGCTGCACAGGGACCCCTTTCCCAGTGCGAAGCAGCAGCTGTTCAAACTCCGCTGTCTGTTTCCGTCTAGGCTCCTTTCTGTCCTGAAGAGTCTCTTGTTTCCCTCACACCGAGCTATTCAATCGTGCTCGGGGGGGCAGAGCTGGGCCTGCAGGAGCGTCCGTGGCCGGAGCTCTTCCCGCAGCCGGAGCCGTGGGATGCAGGGATGCGCACGCTGCTCTCCGGGAGCTCGCTGTGCTCGGGCACGGACCCAGCACGGCGGATGCCCCGTTCCAGCCCAGGGCTGAGCCGAGCCGTCGGTTCGGTACCTCCACCCCTGACAGAGCCCGGGGCTCGCTGGGGAATGAGCCGTGAACGCTGCCGGTGCTGCCGGCCCGCTCCGCCGGTGCCCTGCTGTCAGATCCATCAGCCCAGAGCTTTGACATCTCCGCCGCTTTTAGAAGCTGCAAGGTGGAAAGAGCTGCTGGGGGTGGGAGGAGGGCAGGGGGAGAGGTGTCTTGGGGAGGTCATGGATTGGTTTGGGTTGGAAGGAACCTTAAAGATCAGCCAGTGCCACCTCCTGCCGTGGCAGGGACACCTTGCCCTGTCCCAGGCTGCCCCAATCCCTGTCCAAGCTGGCCTTGGGCACTTCCAGGGATGGAGCAGCCACAGCTTCTCTGGGCTGTGCCAGAGCCTCACCACTCTCAGGGAGGAATCCCTTCCCTATATCCTGTTTCCACACCTGAGACATTGTGGTCAGACACTCTGTGCACTGCCTCACCCTCCTACTTCTGCATTTTCCCTGTTATTTTCCTTATTCAAAGCACAAATTACTTCAGATTGAAAATGCAGAGTTTAAATTCAGCTCCAATCAGATTTAAATTTGAATGCCCCTTGCTTTAGAAGTTGTTTCTAAACACCACGATGACTTGATCAGCAGAATGCTTTTATCCCACCTGCTCATCCACGCAGGGGAGTGAATTGTGGTCTTAAAACAACTATCCTGCTTAAGCCTCAGAGGCAGCAGTGGGAAGTTTAATTTAATTAGCATGAGCCTCGGAGATGTAACTTAATCACATTAAGTATAGATCAACGTGCTCTCATTTAAGCTCTCCAAGCTCCAGAAAACAGGGGCAAATCATCTCCCACCTCACCTTAATCTGGGGAGAAGCAGAATTTTCCAAGGAAAAGGAACCAGCAAGGCTTGGGGGGGAGATTGTCCATGTGCTTTTCCCAGATTTTCTCCCAAAGATTCTGGGACCCATCTGGTCCAGCAAGCACATTCCCCCGAGTTACATTTGTGCTAAATGGGTATTTAACAAGCAAATAAACAGCGAAAAGCAAACAGAGGACAGAGAAATACGGGTATGGCTCCGGCTTCCTCCTGGCCCCCGGAAGGCGCAGAAGGAACGGAATTCGGATTAATCCCGAGGCCGGAGCTCCCTCCTGTTCTCCTGGAACCATCGGGAGGATGGTCGCTGCTGTCACCAGAGCCACCGAGGAGGAGCAAAGCTCCGAGGCAGAGGATGCAGCCCGGCTCTGGGGTCAGGCTGGGGGCTGGCGGGGCTGACAGCGTGTCCCTGCCGTCCGAGCCGGGACTGAGCCCCGGTGCAGCGGGGCCAGGCGGGGCCGTGCCGGTGGCCGCTGCCCTGGCGCTGCCGCGGTTTGTAGTTATTGGAAACCGGACTGCGGAGGAGCCAGGATGCTGTTTCTATGGAAATGTCCTGGAGCAGTAAACCAGGGAAGAGGAAAACAGGAGAGATGGCGATGGAGCTGCAGGCAGGGCACTCTCCGAGGGGAGATTTTGAGAGGAGGCGTTGGGGGGTCTCTGGTCGTTGTCACCTTCCCGCTGTGCCGGAGCTCACCGGAGCGGGGCTGGAAGGCTCCCGCCTGAAAGGAGGTGGTTGTTCCTCCCCTGCCAGGGACCCCCAGAGCCCTGACCCCCTGTCCGAGGCCACACACTGCCCCAGCCATCCCCACGTGCAGGGACACCCCAGGGCTCTCCCCGTCCCGTGTCACACAGCCCCGCCACCACCGTCCCCGGGCGCCTCGGGGCTGGGCCGGGGGTGCGGTGGCCGGGCTGGGATAACGGGGATCGGCTGCTGGGGGGGAGCTGGAGGCGACACCGGGAGCTGAGGATGGCTGTGACCGCACCGTGGGACCGGTCCCGGTTGAGACGGGGGCGAGAGCACCGGCCCGGACCCGGTCGCCCCGCCGTTGCCGGGGATGCCGGGGGTCGGGGCGAGCCGGGGGTGCCGGGGCTGCGGATGCGGGGAGCACCGTGGCTGCCGGTGCCGGGGTACCGGGGTACCGGGGCCGCGAGTCCCGGGAGCCGAGGCCGGTGCCGGTCGCGGATTGGCGGCGGCGGCGGCCCCTCCCCGGTCGGGCGGGGGGCGGTGCGGGCCCGGCCCGGTGCCCGGCAGTCTGCGGGCGCTGCGGAGCGAGCGCGGCCATGGCGGCGGCCCCGGCGGGTACGGCGGGCGGGGACCGCGACCCGGCACCGGGACAGGGGGTGGCGGGCAGGGCCGGCCGCGCTAACGGGTCTCTTCTCCTCATTTCTCCCCGCAGAGGCGGAGACCCGGCAGCGGCTGCTGCGCACCGTGAAGAAGGAGGTGGGTGCGGGACCCCCGGGAGCAGCCCCGGCCCGGTGCCCGCGGGGAGCGGCGGCTCTGCCCGGGGGGAGCCCCGGGCCCGCCCGCCCGCGGCATCCGCTGGCTCCGGCTGCTGCTGCTGCTGCCGCGGGGTTCAGAGCCCCCAAAACCAGCCCGGAGCGGGGCCGAGAGCCCAGCGGGGAGCGGTTGCGGGTCCCGGGGGGCGGAGAAGCATCCCTGCGGCGCCAGTGCCTTGGAAAATCCTTGGCATCCTTGGAAAATCGCCTTTGGCTGGGGCAGAGCGCGCCACAACTTGGGATTTTCCGCAGGGAAAAAGGGGCGACTCCCGGTGCTGCATCCTCCCCTTGGGAGCGGGGATGGGACGAGCCCTTCCCGCAGTTCGGCGCTCCCTGGCAGGGCGGGGGGCAGCGGGTGCTGGGGACCCCGGCCAGGAAAAGGGGGGGCCCGAATGTGTGTGCCCGGTGCGGGGCGATGGCGTTCCGCGTCTCGCCGTGCTCCCCCTCCTCGGGCATCTTTAACTCTATTACTTTGTGCGTTGTTTTATGCCGAGCTGCCCGGAGCTCCGCGTTTATCCCGCGTGTCACAGCTGAGCCCACGGTCCCCCGAGTCCCGGAGCCGCGTCCTGCCCGGTGCCGGGTCACCGGGGGCTGTTGTCATGTCCTGCCCACGCTCTGTCCCCGCAGGTCACCTCCCGGGCTGCCGGAGGCGGGGAGGTGTGTGGTGTTTTGTTTCTGGTGTTACGAGCATCTCGCTCTCCGGTTTACAGGGAGTGGAAGACGCTGCTTGGAGCCGGCAGGAGCAGAGCCGTGGGTGGTGGGTCTGGGGAGGGTGACGGCGCTGCCCATCCAGACCACTTCCCACCTTTAATCCTGTGCCGGGTGTGGTGCTAAGGAATACCACTGGTTGCCAAAGCAACGGCTATTAAGCCAGGAAAAGGGTATGACATTTATTTAGCGTCGTGGATAGAGCTGCCATCTCATTATTGCTGTCTGTGGCAGCTCCTGAGTGCAGAGACAGCTGCTGCAGGGTGGGAGCCAGGGCTGCTCCTGGCTTCCCCCAGAGCCTCTCCTGTGCTGGCCTTCAGTGCCTGGCTTTGCTGCCTCCCAGGGCTGGGGGAAAGTGGAGCTGGCAGCTCAGAGGGCAGAGCTGGGCTTGGTTCCTGCCCTTCTGCTGGCTTTGGGGGACATAACTGGGGTTTGGTGAATGTGGGGAAAACCCTCCTGCCCTGGGAAGTGCCACCATGGTGCTGTGAGCTGGGTGTTTGTCACTCTCTGGGCTCTCTCCAGCAGCCCCTTGGTGCTGGCACAGAGCAGAGGCTTTTTCCTGGTGCTCCCATTGCTCAGGATGTTGGTGTGGGTTCCCTGTAGGTACCAGGTGGTTGCCATTCCCTTGGGATTTGCCTTCCACTCCTGCTGGAAGTGCTGAGCTTGGCCAGGGGCTGTGGGTGCACAGCCACAGAGGTTCCACTCCATGGAATTCCCACTGTGCTCTGGTAGGAATGAAAAACCTGGGGAAACATGATCCTGTAGGTTATGGGGTTAATGATTCAGCACCATCCCTGAAACCAGGAGCAGGTGGGGCATCTTGTGCCTGTTGCTCTCTGCTCATGCTTTTGGTTTTCCTTCCTCTTCTAGGCTGACCTCAGGTTAAATCAGGAGCACTCCAAGGAGCAGTAGAAAGGCCCAGCTGCAGAAATTTGGGTGGTTTTTTTCCCCCCCACTCCCAGAATTTTAACCTTTCTCAAAGCTGTATTGTTCTCATTTCACAAGGCCACACCTGGTTTTGGTCCCTCAGCGCAGGTGAGCCCAGCTGAGAGCAGGGACAGGCAGGGCTGTCCTTGGGGAGCTGTGCCACATCTGTCACCCCAGGGCCACAGCTGAGAAGACAAACACTGGGAAGAAAGTCTGATCTGAGCAGGGACAGAAACAATAAACTGGAATTAGCCAGGGCACTGAGCAGCCCTCAGTATTTGGCTGTTGCCATGGTTAAGGTTCTGGAGAAGTCCTGTGCTGCAGTGGATGTGCAGGTTGAGATGAGCTGTGTTATCTGTCACCATCTCCTTCCTCCCCCCCAAGCCCATATGGCCACAATAAATCAAACCAGCCCTGGAAGCTGCAGGATTGACTGTTTGTCAGCAGGCTGCCAGGGGAGGAGTGGAGTCTGACTCTGTGAGGCATCCTGTGTGCTGTTATGCAGGATGAGCAGCACAACCAGCACTCTCTGATTTTTTTAGGGCTTTTATCAGCTGGAATGAGGCTTTTTTACTAACCCAGACATCACCAGCTTTGGAGGGATGTGCGTTTTCAACTAGAAATATTCCCCTTGTCACCTGTGCTGCTCCTTCTTTCACAAGTTTTGTTGTGCATGGAGGAGAGTCCTGAGCTCTGTTTGCAGGGCACAGAGGAAGGGAGGCAGGTGTTACCTGTGCCATCCACCTGCACACGTGTCCCTGGAGTGTGAGCTGAGAGAAAAGCTGGGTGCTGTGTGAAAGCAAACAGTCAGCTCGGCCTTTCTTCTGCAAAAAAACTTAGTTTATGTTTAACTTGCCGCTCAGGAAGCAGCTCTGAGTCTTTACTCATCAGTAACTGTTGAACCTGGATTGAATATTTTGCTGCCTGTTCTATAGAATTCTTTCAAATATTGGGGTTGACCACAGCCTGCTCGTCTTCTGCCAGACACATTGTTTATTTTTCAGTCGCTGGAATGGTTGTCACTGTGTAGCTGTTGACTAATTCCTTCATCATGTGTCATGGGAACAGCAGTCAGTCTCTTCCTCCCACCCTTTCAGAGAAGCCCCTGCTTTGCAGCCATGTTGTCTGGTTTGTGGCTAAATAACACAAATGACTGGTAAGAGCAGTGTTTTTGCAGCTTGGGTTTGTTTTTCTGTGTGCCTGCTATTCCGAAATATCAGATTGCAGGCATCAGTGCCAGCTATTTCATTCTGGATGGGCAGAAAATTGTAAATTAATTTAATGTTACTAAGATTTGAAAAATTCATGTTGAGAGCTTTAAGTGTTCTCAAGGCCAGTTTATTAAAAAAGAAAAAAAATGAAAGGCAAAAGGCCTTTGTGTAGCTGTCAAAAGTGTTCAGGCAAGATAAGGATGAGGATGATGAGCTGCAGGTTGGTAATGAAAGCTGCTGCTGGCAGAGGGGACCCTCTGATGTCTCTCAAGCACCCAGGGCAGCCTTTTTCAGACATTTCTGTACCAGGAGAGAACAGAGGGCCTTTAATGCAGCATTTCTCGATTGCCTGCATCGATCTGCTCTGAAGAGCAGCGCTGATCACTGGGGACCATTTCCTCTCCTTTCAGAGATAAAAGCAGGGCTTTGCACAAGGGCTCTCGTGCTCCAGGAACCCCTGCCTCGAGCCTTCATCCCCAGAGCAGGTTTTGTGCTGCTTTCCCCCTTCCTCACACCTTCCCTGGGCCAGGGGACCCTCTGTCCTCTGCTGCCAAAATTTCCTGCCCTCCTCCCTCCCTGCATCCTGGCTGTTGCCATGGAAATACCTGGCTGTGCACAGCTTCAGGACTTCAGGGCAGTTTGGAGCTGGAAGCTGCAATTGGGTTCAGCATCATCCTTTGCCACCTTCCAGTGAATCCAGAAGACTCATCAGGGTGCCAACACTGCCTTGGAAAAGCAGGAGCTTTGGGAATGTGGTGAGAGCAGAGCCCAGCTTCCAGGCTGGGTGTGCTGGAAACACAGAAATGACTAAAGTTTGCCTCAAATGTTTCCTTAAATGTCTGTATTGAGCATTTACAGCGAGCAGTGCCCACAGATGGTGGGGAAATGTGCCTTTGACAAGCACAACAGGAATAGCACCAGCTAGAACGTGATCTCAGGCAGCTTAAATTAGTGTTGCAAGCAGGGATTTTTTTTTTTTTTTGGCCAAAAGTTGATGCTCTGTGAAGAAAGTCTGCTGCAAAACACTCTCAGCAAACACACGTGGCTGGGATCACCCCTGTGTCCCCCCAGGGTGCAATGCTGCATTAGGGATCCTTCCATTAATGTATTTTAAATTCATTTTCCAGCAAACTGCACAAATATTCCCAGTTCTTCTCCTCTTTTATCCCCCCAGGAGCCTCACCCCAGTGCCCAGCTGTGAGCACAGGTGGTTCCTGGGGAAGGGCTGGCCTGGAATTCCCTCCTGTGTGTCACGTGGAGGATCCCTCAGCTGCAGGAGGTGCCATCTTTTATTCAGCAAGTGGTCATAAATAATGAAATAGGACTTTTAGAAAAGCCAGAGGTCTCAGTGGGCTGGAGGGTGATCGATGTTCCTGAGGCAGCAAGAACAGGGAGCTGCCAAATGGCTTTCAAGGCAAGTGCCTGGTGTCATCAGAGCTGTCCCTGAGCTGTCCCCTCATGCCAGGGGCCACCAAAATAAATCTGGGTGGAAATTCTGCACCTGGAGGGGGTTTAACTGATCCCAGCACAATTAATTTGGGGTTTTGGGTGTAAATTCTGCCTGTGCCCTGCAGCTGGGGGGGTTTAACTGATCCCAGCACAATTAATTTGGGATTTTGGGTGTAAATTCTGCCTGTGTCCTGCAGCTGGGGGGGTTTAAGTGATCCCAGCACAGTTAACTGGGGATTTTTTGTAGTGGTCAAGCACCAAACTCTTGGAGAAGTGGCAGAGCGTGGCTGCAGCTGGGGGTGGTGCTGAGCAGTGTGTCTGGCACCTGCTTTGGGGATCATCAGGGTGTTTGTGCAGGAAAGGTCAGGAAGGTGGTAAGGCAGGAGAAACAGAAAATCCTGCAGCACCGAGTTTGAAATGTGAATTTTATCAACAAGGCTGCTAAAAAAGGGAGTTGTAGCAACAGGACAGGCAACAGGCAGAGATTTCATTTTCAAATGAGAAGACAAATCTGGCTGGTGAGAGGTTTGTGTCTGAGAAGTTCTGCTGTAGCTGGAAAAGTGGCTTTAGCTCCTGTGGTATTTTCTGGGTCCCCTGGACGAAGGGAGGAAAAAGATGGATCTGACTCCAATGTTCTTAGAAGGCTAATTTATTATTTTATAATCTATATTACATTAAGGAATGCTAAACTAAAACTGTACTGAGGAATAGAGAAAGGATACAGGCAGAAGGCTAAAAGATAATAATGAAAAACTCCTGACTCCTTCCAGAGTCCCAACACAGCTGGACAGGGATTGGTTATGAAGTTAAAACAATTCACATATTGGATAAACAATCTCCAAACCACATTCCAAAGCAGCAAAACACAGGAGCAGCAAATGAGATGATATTGTTTTCATTTCTCTCTGAGGCTTCTCAGCTTCCCAGGAGGAGAATCCTGGGCAAAGAAATTTTTCAGAAAATGTGATGGTGACAAGCTCCAGCATGGGCAATGTGGTGAAATATCCCAGGATTCCCATCCAGCATTCCCTGCACATTCCTGTGGGCACCAGAAGGACTTGGGGTTTGGAAAAATGCCTTTGTGACCTGGGGCTGAGCAGGGATTCTGCACTTGCTTTGCCCTGGACACCTTTGGTACATCCAGCAAAACCAGGCTTACATTCCTGCTGGGAATTATCCCCCTGCAGTGCAGGGGAGGCTGATTGTCCTTGCAAATACAGCCCTGCCTGGGGATGTCCTGGTGGTGCATCCCAGTGATCTTCAGCATTTTGTAACACCTGGGAAGTGCTGCAGGGTTCCATGGGGAGCTGCTGCCTGGGGAGATTTTTGGGCAAAGAGACCTTGGTTGGGAGCAGCAATTACAGGAGAGCTCAGACCACAGCAGGGAATGCCCACATTGCACCAAAACCGACGAGGAAAATGGGATTTTTTTTTTTTTTTTAAGTGCAAGAATTAACTTCAAACACATAATCAAAGCAGTGATGAGAAAGCTCCAGCTTGGTAAAGAATTTGAAAAGCAAATCAAGTTTAAAGCCTCTTTCATCAGTGGATTGGGTGGTTTGGGGTTTTTAGGAATGATTTTGTTGTTTGTTTGATGGCTTTTGGGGGCTTGCTGGCTCTCCTGGGCCGTTGAGATTGAACAGGACAGTGAACCTGGAAGTGCTGGGTGCATGATGGGGCTCAGGGATCTCAGAGCTCTCTTCCAACCTAAACAATTCCATGATTCCGTGATGATTTCCATGATTCTGAGGGGGTAGAGGCAGTGCAGCTTCCTGGCTCTGGTCCTGCAGCATCTCATCCACCTGATCTGACCTGACCTGCCTGTGTAGAGGTGGATGTTCAGAGGGAGCAGGAGACACCCCCATCTCCCTCCTCATCTTCGTCTCCATTTTTAGCTGGAAATCCTTTGGGTTTGGGATGGGATGGGATGGGATGGGATGGGATGCTCTCCCACTGCTTTGGCTCCAGTGTGGGGCTGCTGTGCCACATTTTTTTGCTCATCCAGGCATTTTTTGGTGCTGGAAATGGCAGCCAGGCCCATTCCTGCATCTGGTGGCCAGGAGCATCCCCACAGCTGCCCTCAGCCTGTGGCAATGGGAGTGAGCTTGACCCTGGAACAGGACTGGGAAAAGGATCTCCCTGGGGACTCTGTTTGCATCTGGCTTGCTGTAAACAATTTCACAGAGTTATGAGCATGGTCAAATAGACAGGAGGTGCTGTGCATCCTCAGAAATGCCTTCATAGCCAGTGAAAGGAGGCAGGAAATGGACTGCAGATGATCCAGAGTAGAGGTTCTACAGGGAAAAATCTGACCAGGTACAACAGTTGAGAGTCAATATTGCCTTGGACTAATTAAACCTGCAGTTCTCAGTGTGCTCCTGGTGCCTGCACCTCAGTGGTGGCTGTGGCTGTGATAATATTTGGCTTGTTCCAGCAGTGTAAGTGACAGCAGGGCTGGGGGGCAGCAAAGCTGGACTTGGGATGATGAATATCCATGGGAATTTTGTAGCAGAGAGGTCTAAGCCTTCATCTTTCATCCCTCCCTGGGGTTATTGGGCAGGTGAGGGTTTGATTTCCCTTTCCAGGGGGATTGTCCTGTGCTCCCAGCTGGAGCCAGGGGGGCTGGTTGTGCTGTTGTGGAATACTTGATGAGATTCCTCTCGAGTTTACCTACAGCTAAATTATTAGTTGCTGTTTTAATTTGCTTTCTGATAAAAGAAGAGCAAACATCTCATTTCCCTAGGCTGGCAGGAGATCCAGAGTGGGCAGCTTCATCTGTTGGGATTGTTCTGGCTACAATCTGAGAATTAGCATGAAAATGCAGCACATTCAGAGGCTGTTCAAGTCTTCTCTGTGCAGGGAGCCAAGGGGTGTCTCAAATCCCCTGGCAGATCCCAGCTGTGCTCCTGGTGATCCCAGCTGGCTGTGGGAGAGTCCTTTGGGGTCTGCAGGAGATCTGTCAGGAGTTTTGGGCTTCTCTGGCTCTCAGCTGTCCTACAGATGCCAGCTGTGTCTGTATGGGCAAATGCAGAATTGTTTTGTTGGAAAACTTCCTTGGTACGTAGAGAAGGTTGGGATCTCTTGGCTCCATTCCCTGGAAGTGTCCAAGGCCAGCTTGGATGGGGCTTGGAGCAGCCTGGGCTGGGGGAAGCTGTCCCTGCCCATGGCAGGGGGTGGAATGGGATGAGCTTTAAGTTCTTTCCCACCCAAACCATTCCAGGATTCCAAGATGTCCCTTGTTTTGTGTTACAAGGCCATGTCTGTCTGTCTGTCTGTGCTGGGGCTGGTGTTTGTGTTTGTCACACACCAGGTGAGTGCCCCTGTTGCCCTTTCCACTTCCAGTCCTTTAGACTTGGTTTATTTTTAGCATTACAACCTCAGTCAATGCAGTGCAATTTATTCTTTTTTTTTTTTTTTTTACTTTTAATGAGTAATTTTCCACTAAACTGTGTCTCTTGGAAGGTGTTTTGTTTGTGCCTCGAGCATGCAGGTGGTGTGTGCAGTGTTGGCACTGAAATGCCCACTCAAAGCCCTGTCCTGCTGTCCTGGATGGTCCCCAGGCTCTGGACAGACAGATGGTCACTGCCCTGGGGAAGGGCCTGAGGCACTGCAGGCATTGTGTCAATGTACTGAAATTTCAAACAAATATTTGAATGCACTCCTTATATTCCAACATTTCCTGATTGAATCAGAAGCTGGTACAGACATAACTCTGCAAATTGATTTTTCAGGTGTATTTTGGTGTGTGTGGGGGGTAAATCCTGATACCAGTGCTGCCATGAGTGTACATTTAATATCTGTGTGTGGTCAGTTGGAGGTGTGAGAGAGAAGGGCTGAGTCCTGCTGCCAGAGCAAGCCCAGCCTGCCTGGGTGAGGCTCAGGAGCCATTTGGACAAGGGTGGCTCAGCCAAATTTCAGGGAATCCCTGAGGGCCCCAAGATGTGAACCTCCCCACCAGGGATGGCTCCTGGGCTGGGCAGGATGCCAGAATCTCTCTGCTGGGAATTCCAGGTGGAGGAAAAGGGCACTGGGAGCAGGGGGAAGGTGCAGGTGGGAGGTGAGGAGTGAAGGAGCAGCAGGAGGTGCCCTGACCAGGGACAGATGTGTTTTAGGACACAATGAAGCACTGAGGTGGAAGATGGAGCTTTCTCCCAGTCCCTGGGGTGTTGTTCCAGGTGGAGTCACTGAGCACAGGGCTGGGATGTGGGGGGTGTGGAAGGTGCAGGAGCTGGACCATGAGGAATTCCCCCGTGCTCTGAGTTCCACATCTCAGTGACATTCCTTGCTGTGAATTCCTGACTCAGTCCCAGCTCATCCGAGCTGCTGGCATCCAGGGGAGTCTCAGGGCTCTGTTAGACACCAGGCAGGGAGCAGTGCTGGGATCTCCCCTGGTGGCTCTGACAGAGCAGCTCTTGGCTCACAGAGGACTCTGCTCTTAATCCATGCTCAGGATTTCCTTTATGGAGCTGTCAGCTGCGCATAACCGACCTTGATTATACCTTGCAGAGGAGTTTAATTCCCCAAATGATGCCATTAAAGGTCTCTCATTCATGCCAAGGTTTGCTTGGCCAAGTCTTGACCTGCTGTATTTCCCTCCTCCCTGTGCCCTCAGGGAGAACAGAGCTCAGCAGGGCTTCCTTCACACCCTCAGCTCTGTGCTGGCAACACTTCCCCCTGTGTTTTCCAAAACCAAGATGTTACAGAGGCACTGGAAGATGAGATCCAGGCATGCTGGCAGCTGTGTTTGAAAGGAAAAGTGGTTGGGGAGTGAATGTTTGAGGAGCAAAGATTCAGCTGGGCTTTGGCTGCTTGCAGCAGGATGAGGGAGGGAGGGAGGGTGGCAGCTGGGGATGGAAGTCACCACTCTGCTGCCAGGCCTGACCTGCTGGGTCTGACCTCCTGTCTGCTCCCTGCAGCAAATCCCTCCTGGTTCCTGTGGGGTCCTGTTTGTTTTTGTCCCCTAATGGTGGCCCTGATGAGCACTGAGTGACAGCTTCCTCTGGGGCAGCTGAGTGCTGGTTGTGAGCCAGAGAGGGCAGAGCTGCTGGCACTGCTGTGCAAATGGAATTCCTGGGCACAGCTGGTGCCAGGTGATCACTGAATTAGGCATTGATGGGGAGTTGCAGTCATTTGGGACAGCTGTGTCACAGGGAATTTGTCAAACAGAATGAGAGAACAGAGCAATGCTGTAAAACCCTTAAATATGAGATTTGGGTACCTTTATTCGATGACTTTTATCTAAGTGATGCTCAGTTCCCTCAGTTCATTCTTGGCTCATTGTTTTCCTACTGTGAAGTTTCTCAGAAATGAAATAACCCTTTTTTTATACCTGACTTTTTGAAGTGGCTGGTGATGCTCAGCAGGCAGAGCTGCATCAATCCTCTGTGAGATCTCCTGTGCCATTGGGAAAACCTGGGAGCAGAGGGGGCTCCTGTGCACCCACCCATGGCTGAAATTCCATGTTTTCCCTGACTGCCTCTGTCCTGCAGGTGAAGCAGATCATGGAGGAGGCTGTGACAAGGAAGTTTGTGCATGAGGACAGCAGCCACATCATCTCCTTTTGTGGTGAGTCTCCAGTGCTGGCCTGGACTGGGGGTTTTGGTGCTGTGCCACTCCTGGGAACCCACTCCATCTCCAGGACCTTGGGCTGGGGGAATGGGGAGTGCCAGAGGATGGATTGTTCTGGTAGAGGTCACAGTGCCTGAGGTCTTTGTGCTTAAAATATACAGGGATGTGTCAAAAGAGGAGAGATGCTGGCAGTGAGGAAGGACTAGGAACAGTATTTTATTTTTAAATTCCCTTGAGAATTGATCCGACTGAAAGTCTGTCAAGTCCAAATCTTTTCTCTGCTGTTATGGAATAGGAGTTTATGGAAAGGAGGCTGGGCTTTCTCCTTTCCTGCTGGGCCCTCACACCAAAGACAGCCAGGAGCCTGTTCCCAGCCCCTGGCCCCTGTGTGGCTTTGACAGAGCAGAGCAGACCTCCAGGTGTGACTCATTCCCTGCTTCTCTGTGCAGCACGAGGCTCCTCAAACTGGCATTATTTATAGGCTCCTGTCACAGGGAGCTGAGGCATCCAGGCACAAAGGGCTCCTTGCTTCCTTCTGCCCTCTTAAGATGCTGCTGCATTTCCCTGGTTCCTGGTGTCCCCCTCCTGCTCCATCTGCTGGAATGGTTCCTTCACCTTCCCCAGTGCTGTGGCTCTCCAGGAGCTGGGTGAGCTTATAAATAACCTCTTTCCCTGCCAAGCAGAGCGTGCTGCAAGCCTGGCTCTGGCTGCCAGAGCTGCCCTTTTCCCTGGAGAGAGCTGCCTTGCCTTCCCAGCAGAGCCCTCCTCGCAGAGCCCTGTGCACAGCACAAGCCCCTGGGGATGGAGCCAGGGGTCTGGCAGGGAGGGGCAGCAGCCCCCGTGGTGTGGGAGGGGGGGTTTGGAGCAGACAAACACGAGCTGGCATCTGTCACACCCAGGCTGCCCTGGGAGGCTGATGGGGAGCCCTGGGTTCGGTGTCCACGTCAGCCAAGGCTGCTCAGCCCGAGGGGTTCGGATCATGTCAGAGCTCTGGGCAGCTCGGGAATATCTTCAGTCTTTTGCCAGGGGTCAAAGCTGCCCCTTAGCTGGGTGTGGCTGATGCACCACGTTCATCTGCTCTAGATTATATCCTGGATATCCTGGCTCTGCTGGAAGTTATATCCCAAGGGGTGAGGAGAATCTCTTTGCAGTGGTGGCAGAAAATCCTGCCATCCCCCCTAGATTTAGTAGAGGTGGGGAGAGTTTTTCCTGTGGAAGCTGCACATTGCCCTGTAGTTTGCCAGCAGGAGAGGTGTTCTGCATGGGTTCAGAGCTGGCATTGGGAACAGATGCTGCTGACAGCTCTGTCTTGGTGCTCTGTGCCAGAGGCCTGTCAGGAGTTGAGATTTCTCCCTGCCTGGCAGGAGCTGGGATGTGCTGCCTGTGACCTGAGCACAGTTAGAGCACCGGTGCTCCCGCTGGGAATTTGGAATGGAACTGGTGGCACTGGGAGCTCCCTTTTTGGGAGTGCAGCAGGAGCAGCCCTGCCTGCTCACCCCCCATGGGTACCTGAGCTTTCAGCACCAGCCTGAGCTGTGCACTCCACATGGGCACCCCTGGGTGCAGTCCCAGGCAGGTGGGGCTGGTTGTCACTTGTATTTTGTCACTTGTATTTCAGCCATGGAGCATAGGACAAATGAGGGAAGTGTTGGCTTTTCTGGCAAAGCCATGGAGCAGTTTGGATTTTATTTTATTTGTGGCTGCACATAATCCTGGGAGAGATGAAGCCCTTTGGGCTTTGGGAGGGCTTGTGCAGGGCCTGGTTTCAAAGCCAGATGTCCATGCAGTGGCTCTGCCTGGCTGCTGGGGGTCAGCAGGGCTGGGCTGGCCCAAATCTGTTGTTGTTCTGCCAGCACAGGCTGTGTCTCATCCCCCCTCTGATGCTGCTGCTGGGCACCAAGCTCAAGCAGGATCAGGGCAGGATAATGAGCCTCTCCCAGCCTGGGAGCTGCTGAGATGGGGCTGCAGGGAATGCCTTTTTCTGTGTCTCCATGGAGTTATTCAGCTTTCCAGGCAGGAGGGGAAGCAGCATCCAGGCTCAGCTCAGCAGCGCTGGCTTCCCGGGGAGGAGGGAGCAGAACTCCTTCCTTGTCAGACATGGATCAAGGGGCTGAGGACTGTGGGTCTGTGTGATTTCCCAGGGCTTTGATCAGCCTGTTTAATCAGTCTGTGTTTGGCACCAGACATCCATCCCGAGCCCTCCCAGGGGGCTTTGGGAACGAGCTGCTGGCTGAGCCTGTCTGCGCCTTTCTGTGGAGTCATCGCTGATTCCTGGGATCCCTGCTCACCCTGGCAGGGCAGGGAAGGTGTCTGGGGCTGTCTGGGCTCTCACTGGGGTTTGGTGAGGGCCTCTGGGCACAGTTCAGGACATGGAGTCAGGCACAGCCTTCCACAGGGGCTTAATGACTGCCTGTGTCCCCAAGTGCCAATGGAGCCCCCAAAGCTGCTGGCTCTGCCTGTGGTTTATCCCCAGGGTCTTTGTTCCTTTCAGCTTTTCAGAAAAATGTTTGTATGAACATTGAGAGTTTTTGGGGAAATTTCCCCATTTCCTGTGCTGCTTTAGAAACCCTCAGGGTGCCTGTCCTTGCTCCTGAGCTTTCTCCTCCTGACTTACACCATCCCAGCACAGGGAGTGAAACCTCCTGTTCCAGCTGTGCCCATCCCTCAGACTGGGCTGAAGAGAAAACGTCAGGGAGATGCTGGTTTCTCCACAATCCACAAAAAAAACCTACAAAAAGGAGAGTGTCAGCCTGTTTGCCCAGCACAGCAATTGCCCTGCCTGGAGAAGCTGCAGTGCTTGTTGTTAATTCCCATGTGGGATGGGATTACAATTTCCTGAAGCCAAGGTGGGGGTGTCTCTGCCTTCAGCTTTACTGTCTGAGGAGTTTTAGGAGCTTCCATGCATGGAAGTGTTCAAGGATAGCTTGGATGGGGCTTAGAGCAACCTGGTCTAGTAGGAGGGCTCCTGATGAACAGTCCTTTTCTGGATTCCTTGTGATCCCCTCAGATCCTGGGGGGTGCTGTGAGGTCTCCACACAACCTTCTCTTCCCCAGGCTGAACAGCCCCACCTCTCTCAGCCTGCCTCCATAGGGAAGGTGCTCCAGAGATCCCGAGGTTGGCTCCGTTGGGTGGAGCACGGCACTACCAAAGCCAAGATTGCGTGGTGCTGTAACTCTGTGTTCCATTGATGGGCCAATCCCTCAAAGAGCTGGACTGGGTGATCCCTGTGGCTCTTTCCAAGTGGGAATATCCTGATCCTGAGACCTGTGCTCTCTCAGTCTGACTCCATAGGGAAGGTGCTCCAGCGACCCCGAGGTTGGCTCTGTTGGGTAGAGCACAGCGCTACTGAAGCCAAGATTTGTGGTGCTATAACTGTGTGTTCCACAATCCCTCAAAGAGCTGGACTGGGTGACCCCTGTGGCTCCTTCCAGCTGGGAATATCCTGATCCTGAGGCCTGTGCTCTCTGCAGCCGCCGTGGAATGCTGTGTGCTGTTCGGGCTGAAGCGGAGGGCGGCCGGCTTCCTGCGCAGCAACAAGATCGCAGCGCTCTTCATGAAGGTGGGCAAGAGCTTCCCCCTGGCAGAGGAGCTCTGCAGGAAGGTGCAGGACCTGGAGCAGCTCATTGAGAACGCGTAAGGCACCAGTGTGGCTGCCAGTCCTCTCTGCTCACTTGGGTTTTGGGGTGGGAAGTGTGGTTTGGGTCCAGCTTGAGCCTCGACAGGAGGAATTGCTCCTTCAGTCTTCTCTCCTGGGCTTTTGATATCTTGACCAAACTGGTTGATGTTCCAGGAGACTGAGTTGTGGTTGTGGTTTAAGCAGGGGTGGACAAGTTTTAAGTCTCTCTGCTCTGGTGCTTCAGGGGCAGCTGAGCATACTGCTCCTGAGCTGTCACAGTTTATGGACCAGTTCACCAAGCTGGAGCCACGTTTGGCCTGTCTCAGTGTGCAGGGCTCCAAGCTGCAGTAATTCAGCTGCTGTTTGGGAGAGGATTACTCATCCTTGGACAATTAGCAGGGAGATGGATGGAGCAGCTACCTGCGGGCAGGAATTTTAAGCTGTCCTAAGATGAGCTGCTCTGTCTGCCTGTGAGCTCAGCCGTGGAAATGTGTGTGGGCTGGAGGGCTGTGCTGAGGGAGAGCAGAGTTCTGTCTTTGCAGTGGGGAACTGATTTGGTGATGTGGTTTCAGATGCAGGTGTGGCCTCTCTGGAGCAGGGGAGGGGATAGGAACAGGAAGCACCTCCAGAGCTCTGTCCCAGGCAATTCCCTGGGATCCCCCAGCCAACACAGTCAACACCCCCAAACCCCTGATGGCAGGAGTGCCCTGGGCTCCCTCAGAGTTCAGGGGTGAGCCTGTGGTGGTGTTGTCTCTTGTCTTGTCCCTAAAGGAGAAACCAGGCCCAGGGGGTCCCGGAGAACGTGCGCAAGGTGCCGAAGATGCCCAACCTGTCCCCTCAGGCCATCAGGCACCTCTGGATCCGCACAGCCCTCTTCGAAAAGGTCCTGGATAAAATCGTGCACTACCTGGTGGAGAACAGCAGGTGAGCACTGGCACAGCCCACCCATGTCCTGCCCTGGACACTGAGGAACACCTGTACCAACACAGGCCAGGTGTGTCACTCAGTGGGACTCTGATGGATGCCCTGCTGCTGGTGACCACTGTGTGCTGCCTAAAATACAGACAGCATTGTCTGTATGAATGAATGAATTGTTGTCAGGGCTGCATTGTCCTTGTCTTCTGGGATCTGCATGCTCAGGTGTCCTGTGCTGGGACAGGTCAGTTAGGAGATGGTGATGTTTGTGATGTGCTGCAGGAGGGTTGCTGCTCCCCAGGAATTTCTTAGCCTTTTTAGGGCTTCTTGCCCTCTCCCCACCAACGGGTGATACAGAAACAGAACAGCATGATAAATACCACTGTCTATAACTTTGTTCCAGCATTCTGCTGTCCTTTATTTCTTCTAGTAAGTACTATGAGAAGGAAGCTCTCCTGATGGATCCTGTGGATGGGCCAATTCTAGCATCTTTATTGGGTAACACCTGCTTTACTTGCTTTCCCTCCTTGCTTTCCAAAGCCATGCTCCCAAATCTGCAATCTGCAGATGCAGGAGGTGACCGTGGCCGTGGGTCAAGGATGGCTCCCTTATGTTTGGGGTGTTCCTCTCCACAGTGGGGCCCTGTGCACTGGAGTACACCAAGATGAAGACTGCTGACCACTTCTGGACAGACCCCTCTGCAGATGAGCTGGTCCAGAGGCACAGGATCCACAGCTCCCACTGCCGCCAGGACTCACCCACCAAGCGCCCGGCGCTCTGCGTGAGTGGGGGATAAACCTCTCTGCTCCTCCCACATCCACAGCATCTGGGCTCCCTTTGCTTGGAAAGGCCTGTGGAGCCCTCTGATGGGGGAAATCTTTGAGGCAGAGGTGTTGGGGATGTGGCCCATGGAAAGCACTGGTGTGCCAGCCCCTCCTGGCACTGCATTCCAGGGTCTGTGTCCCTGACACCATCATGTATGAGCAGAAAGCTGAATCTGCTCTGTGCATTGCAAACAAAATTCACTCCTGGGGCTTCTCTGAGCTTGCACAGAGTCTGGAATCCCCTTAGAGGATCCTGAGGGAAGGATTTCTAGTAGTGCCTCTCATAAGTGAGGAGGGAGTGAGGTTCAAGAGAAGCTTTTGGGGAGCCAGAGGGTGTCTGTGCTCACCTCACACTTGTGAGTGCATCTCTTGCAGATTCAGAAAAGACATTCCAGTGGCAGCATGGATGACAGGCCATCCCTGTCTGCCAGGGACTACGTGGAGTCCTTGCACCAGAATTCCCGAGCCACGCTCCTGTACGGCAAGAACAACGTCCTGGTGCAGCCGGTGAGTCCTGCTGGGAGCCTGGGCTTGGAAACACTGCCCCGCTCCTCAGCGCCTTATTCTGTCCCAGACTGCTCTTGGATGCAGAAAAGCACATTTTCCATCTGGGAAGATTGTGTTTGTGGAGGTCTTGGTGATGTGGATCCTCCCAGTGGGATGGAAGAGCACTGCTCCAGCCTGGGTGGAAACACAGGCTCCTCTCCCTGCCCATTCCTTGCCACAAAACTCCTTCTCTTCTCTCTCCTCCTTCTTGTAGTCAAATAAATGAAGTGCAAACTGCTTTCAGTTAGAGCTATTAGGTTTTCCTTGCTGGGCAGTTGCTCTCAGCCGTTTTCCAAGTCCTTGAGGTGTCCTGGAGTCTGTGCTAGGAGGTTTTCCAGGGACACAGTCGGTTCCTCCCTGTTTGTGCCTGGCTGGGCAGGGCTGTGCAAGGGGCCACAACTGGGCTCCAGGGCTTTGTCCTTCTTCCAGCTCAGTGTGTCACTGTGTTTCTCCTCCCTAGAGAGATGACATGGAGGCAATCCCAGGATATCTGTCCCTTCACCAGACTGCTGACATCATGGCACTGAAGTGGACCCCCAACCAGCTGATGAACGGCTCCGTGGGGGACCTGGACTACGAGAAGAGGTGACTGGGGGGGGAGTGTTCCCCTGGGTCAGAGTTTGCATCTGGGATGCAGAGCCCATCACTGTTTTCCCAGAGAAGCACCATCACCCCTGAGCCTGTAATGAGAAGGAGGCAGGGAGAGGGTGGCAGGAGGTGGTGTGAGGTGTGTCTCTGCTGGGAAGTGCTCAGAGAGAGAGTGGAGCTTGTTCCAAAACACACAAAGTGGTTTTGTTTGTTGCCTTGGGGGATTTTCTGAGGCATTTTCTCTCCCTCCCTCCTAGCACACTGTGCTCCCAGGTTTCTCCTGGCTCCAGGAAAGTGGGGGTGTTTAGGACACTGATGTTGTGTCCTAAGCTAAAGATCTTCTTCAGCAGAACTTGGTCTCAGTTTCATTCATTGTCAGTTGTAGTTTTTTGTTTACCTGTGTGCTTTTCATCTCCCCTTTCTTCTTGGCCCCTGGGCTGTCCAGTTGAGCCTGGTACCCCCCCCTAAAATCTGTTTTCATCTCTACACTCCTTTTCTGAGTTCTTGCCTTGGGCATCAGCCTAAGCTCTAAAAATTCCCAGTGTCAAGACGTGACCAAGAAGAGAGGAGGCAGATGGCACAGTAAGTATGACTGTACAGGGAGTCACTCCTGCACACCTTCCTGTCCTTCACGAGCTGTTTTTAATGTTATTTAAGCACTATTTTCACAAAGTGGCAGATGCTGCTGCTGCTGCTCAGAATCTGGAAATTTGCTTTGTTGCAAAGAAGTGGGATGTGATTGAGTGCTGACACCCTCGGACAGCAGTGCTGGGCTCCCCACAGGAATGAAACCCTGCCTCTCTGCTCTGTCTGCTGGCCACCAGCTCTCCAGCATGTTCTAGATCTGCTCAGACACCTCGAGGTGCTTGGGCTGAGACCAAATCTGTTGTGGGCTCTAAAAAGCCCACAAATTGTGAGGGTTTATTTTTCCTCCCCAGGCCAGAGCAGCAGCCCAGGCTTGGACCTCACTGCACATTCTTGGGGTTCTCAGAGGAGAGTGCTCAGCTCTGCAGGGCTCCCATCCCTCCCTGCAGTTGCCAGGATCCATGGACAGTGTGAGGGCAGAGAAACCACCCAGGGCAGGTGGGACAGGACTGGCCCTGGCTGAGCTGAGGTGGCAGGGGACAGCTCCTGGCTCTGGAGGCATGTTGTCACTCATCGGGCTGGCATCACTGCTCTGGGATCTCATCCTTTCTGTGGCTTTGGCTGCTGCCAGGGGATGAGGAGCAGGGTTTGGAGCTGCTGTGAGCAGCAGCAGAGCCTCTCCCACCCTGGAGGCTCACAGCTGCCCTGTCCCTCTGTTGCAGCGTGTACTGGGACTATGCCATGACCATTCGCCTGGAGGAGATCGTGTATCTGCACTGCCACCAGCAGGGTAAGGCCACACCTGGGGCTGCTGGGGGCTCTGTCACCTGGCACTTGATCCCTCACCTCTGGGACACGATCCTGCTTTGGCTCCAGGGCAGTTCTGCAGAGCTCTGGGTGGTCACTACGATTTAAGTGCTTCTAGAAAAGTCTTGCCCCAGCTCCTGGCTGTGCTGCTTGGCTGGGAGTGCTCCCTGCACTGATTTCCAAGGGGGTGATCCCAGCAAGCCTTTTCCAAGGCCTGTCTCATCAGAGAAGAATCCACACAAGGAAGGAAGTCCTTATTTCCCATCCCTGAGCTTTCCTGCCTGTGCTGTTTCCCTCACTGATGGCTGTGTCTGCTCTCGCTGTTGCCAGCAGTAGACAGTGGTGGCACGGTTGTCCTGGTGAGCCAGGATGGCATCCAGAGGCCACCTCTGCGCTTCCCCCGTGGAGGACACTTGCTGCAGTTCCTGTCCTGCCTGGAGAACGGCCTCCTGCCCCACGGGCAGCTGGATCCACCCCTCTGGTCACAGCGGGGAAAGGTGGGTGCCTCTTCCTGCTCAGGGTCTCCTGTGGACCCTCTGCCTGGCATTAGTGGTTGCTGTGTTTTAAATGAACCTCTCCCCAAATTAATAAATTCAATTAATTAATATTAAAATGTGGTGGTTGGGTTTAGCTCATGCCAAGCTAAACAGACCCTTCTGGAAAGCTGGGGGGGTGCTGTGGGAGGGCTGCCCATGAGGGTTTGGCTCTCTGGGCTGAACCCAGCAGGGTTATGGATTCACCTAACACTGGAAACTTGATCCAGGGGCTGCTCCAGCCCAGGGAATGTGCAGACATGGCAAAGCAGGTGGGGCAGGAGCTCAGGAAGGCAGTGGTTGGACCTGGGTGGCTGGTGAAGGGCAGGTTCTGCTCCCCAGGGAAAGGTGTTCCCCAAACTGAAGAAGAGAAGCCCCCAGGGCTCCTCCGAGTCCGCGTCCGACAAGGAAGATGACGAAGCCACGGATTATGTCTTCAGGATCATCTACCCTGGGACACAGACAGAGTTTGGTGAGTGCAGGGCAGCCTTTGGGGGGGCTGGAGGAGCTGGGACATGGCACTGATGGGCACGGGGCAAGCTGGGAGGTGGTTCCAGGGGAGGGGCTCTGCTTGTGCTGGCACTGCCTGATTTAAATATCATTATTCCTCCCTGAGAGGGTGGCAGGACCTGGCACAGAGAACAGCCAGATGTGGCTGCCCCATCCCTGGAAGCATTCAAGGCCAGGCTGGGCAGGGCTTGGAGCAATCTGGGATCATGGAAGGTGTCCCTGCCCATGGCAAGGGGTGGAACTAAATAATCTCTAAATTCCTGATCATTCCGTGATTCTATCTTTTGTTTTTGTTGTGGTTTTTTGTTGGTTTTTTTTGGTTATAATTCCACTTGCTACTGAGTCCTTTGTTTCTGCAGCTGCACAACAGCATTAATGGTCAGCAAAACCCCCTCTTAATAATACCCACATAATATCAGTAAAAAGGTTCACTTTGGTCACTTGGGGGCCACCTTCTGCCATCACAAGCCCCCAGGGCTGATTCTTCTCTTGCTGCCCCCAGGCTGCACTAAATGCAGGGATGTTCCTTCAGTGTGGCTCCTGCAGCACAAATGGGAGGGCCCAGCACCCTGCTCTGGGTGCTGCCAGGCTGCACCCACCTGTCTTCAGTCCCTTACTCAAGGGAATGGAAGCTGCTGGATTCTCCAAAGCAGAAATGCCTCTTCATGTCTGGTGGTGAATGATCTGAACCTGGCTAAGATGTCTGTACATTTGTCCTCACTCTTCTGTGAGGTGCCAAGAGCTGTTTTCTGACCTCTGGGGACATCATAGGTGACTTTAGAAGGGGGAGAAAATGAGTTTTAGGTGGAAGACTTGTGGAGTGTTTTTTAAAAAAGCTCTGAAATCAGATGGAAACCTTTTTCCTACATTTTGGAGGCTATGAGGGAGAAATTACATCCGCTGTGACTCCTCCATAACGTCAGTGGAGATTGTACTTGGTTCTCCCTGCCTTCAGCTGACTAACACAATTCAGTGAGTCAGATAAAAACCTGATTGGAGCTAAAACAGCAGATAGAGATGTGCTCTTCTGTGGCTGCTTTTTGATCTACCCCTCAAAATTCCATGCTGGGGGCCACATTTTCTGGGAAATGAATTGCTGCCACCTCCTCAGCTGGCATCATCACAGCCTGTGCTGTTCCTGTGCACCTCTTCAGCCAGGGGTGGAACTGCATCATTCTCTCTTCTCCACAGATTCTTCCTTTCTCCCCTTTCACTGGTGCCTTTGTCCTCTCTCTGTGTCTCTAGTTGCCATTAATGGTGCTTTTCACCCACTCCTTGCACCTGTGACTGCTGGGAGAGGGAAGATCATGAAGATTCCAGCTGGAAGCAAGATGGTGGTGATCCCCAAATGGTGTCTGAGTCTCCCTGGCAGATCCCGAGCTCTCCATGCTGCTCTGGGCACCTCTTGGCATCAGTGTAATGAGCTCTGGGGTGGGTCTGGTGCTCAGCTCACCTGTGTTGTCACTTGAGAGCACCTGCAGAGCTGTCCCTGTCACCACTGACTGTCACTGACCCATCAGCTCAGTGGGAGGGGAAGGGACTTCTGTGGGAATAATTCAGTATTTTTCCTGCCAATGTCATTTATTCCTTATCACAAGCAGGGAGAGCCAGTGAGACCAAAGGAGAGCGAGGACCCAGCCAGAAGCTGAAATTTCTACCACAATTTAATTTCTAAGGAGGAGTAAAAAGAATTATTCCTTGTGGCCTGGGCTGTGTGTGGGTGGTACCTGAGCAGGACCCGAGGCCTTTGCAGCAGCACTTTGAGTTTAAACAGGGATTAACAAGTGACAACATGCAGAGCTCCTGCTGTGCCTGTCAGCCTCTTCATCCAAGTCTTCATCTCCTGTCTTGTGATTTGGGTGCTCCCTTCTTCCCCTGAACTTTGGATGGGATCCTTTGAGGGATGGGCCTTTTCCCTTCCAGTAATCCACTCTTCCTGGGACAGCAGCTGATTTCAATCCTGTTTTCTCTCTGTGTTGGGTGTTGGGTTTCTGCCTTGGTCAGCACGAAGCAGTTTAAGATCAGCTTTCTGAATTAGCTGGTTAATTAGCAATGGTTCTCTCTCATCAGTGCTCTTTGTTCCCTTTCCTTTCTCCTGAGCTCACCAGTGCTGTGATTCCCCATGGTGGCTCCTGCTTGGTGGCTGGAGCCTCCTTGGCGAGAGTGGGATGCTGCGTTTGCCAATGCAAGCTCTCTCTGTAGCTCCCTTACTGCAGGGAAGTGCCAGGCTGTGGCTGATGCTCCTCTCTGCCCTCCTGCAGTGCCCCAGGACCTGATGGATGCTCCGGGGGCTGTCCTGCCCCCCATGTGGCAGCCCAGCACCCGCAAATCCTCCTGCTCCTCCTGCTCCCAGAGCGGCTCCTCCGACGGGGGCCCGGCCAACGGCTGCAGCCACGAGAGGTACGAGGGCACAGCAGAGCCAGGGTCACTGGGAGGTGGCTGAGGTGAGGCTTGTCCCTGCATCTGGGACATCTCAGCTGCTCTATAGCCTGGCAGCAGGAATTGCCGCTCTGAACCCAGGCAGCATCCCTGGTGAATCCCTGCAGGCAAAGCTGGACCAGTGGGTTCAAAGCCAGGCTGAGGGGATGCACAGGAGCATTTCCTACCCTCACATCCTGTGTGGTTTTGTTGGCAGAGCTCCACTGAAGCTGCTGTGTGACAACATGAAGTACCAGATCCTGTCCCGGGCTTTCTATGGATGTGAGTACTTGTCACCCCCCTGCTGCTGCTGCCTTGGGATGTGTGACAGGACAAGGGATGAGCTCCTGGGCTGGGAGTGGTGCTGGGGCAGCTGGCAGTGGCTGGAGGAGCTGGGACCAGCCTGCTGCATGTGCTCAGGGTGGGGAGCAAACAGCTGGGCTCTGACTCTCAGCCTTGAGCCCTGTGAGCAGCAGCACTGGGGGTACAAGACTGAGGACCTGTCCTGGTAGAATCCCTGCTCTGAGGGCTGGATGTGGCTGCAGGGAGTCTCCCCCAGCAGACCAGAGCTTCCTTCTGCTCTTCATCCTCGTGTTTCCTGGAGTTGCCCAGCTGAAGGTGTGGTGTTCCTGCTGCAGGGTTGGCCTACTGCAGACACCTGTCCACGGTGAGGACCCACCTGTCGGCGCTGGTGAACCACAACATCGTGTCCCCTGATGTCCCCTGCAGCGCCAGCACGGGGCTCACCGTGGACATCTGGCACAGATACCTGCAGGACAGCTCGGTAGGGCCCTGCCCTGGGGACACAGCAGCTCTGCTGGGTTCAGGGAGCCCAGGGCAGTGTCACTGAAGTGGGTGTAGCACGGGGAGGTGGTGAAACACGTCGAGAAGTTCCTCAAGGAGGGAAGTCAGCCAGGCTGTCCCAGGCTGCACAGAGCCTGAGGCTCCTAATCCTTGGCATGTGAGAGCTGAGGAGCGAGCACTGCTCTTCTTCAAGTGCTTCTGCTCAGAGCCTGCCTGCTAAAACCTGAGGCATCTGTTGTGGTGCTGATGGGTGGCACAGCCAGGCTGGGGATGCCTGTACCTCCTGGCTGTGTCTGTGCCCTGACCCAGGCTCTTCCCACAGAGTTACGAGGACCAGGAGCTGCTGCGGCTGATCTACTACGGCGGGATCCAGCACGAGATCAGGAAGGCTGTGTGGCCCTTCCTGCTGGGCCATTACCAGTTTGGGATGACAGAGGCAGAGAGGAAGGAGGTTGGTGAGGGTGTGCTGCCAGCTCAGCAGCCCGCTGTGCTCACTGCTGTGCCCTGGTCCTGTCCAGTGGAGGGGTCTGCTAGCAGAGGTCTATTAGCTCCATGGAAGATGGTTTGGAGTAGGGGTGAGGAGGAAGAGCATGTTCCTGGCACTGAGGGGCTGTGAAGCATGGCATTGGGCTTCCTGACTCCTTTTTCCAGCATGGAAAAAGCCTCAGCCCACCCCTGTGAGCTCACTGGGCCTCATGTCCACTCTGGACTGGGCTGTAGGTAGGAGTGGGGGAAAACCCTTGGACCAGCAGGAACTGGTAAGGCCAAGCTTCTCACTGGCCTGTGCAGCTCCTCATGATCAGTGCCTTGTGCACCTCGGGAGGGCAGGGAGCAGATGGGTGGGCGTTTTTCCATCCAAATTTTGGCCACGTTTTGTGCAGAGCAAGGGTGGCTGCGTCCCACGAGCTCACACAAACGTGCTCCGCCCTGCATGGGGCACAGTTGGGGCTGGTTTGGGGCTCTCCAGGGACAGGCATTGGCAGCCCCTGTCCCCCTGTGTGCCAGGCTGACGAGCAGACCCGGGCGTGCTACGAGCACACCATGGCGGAGTGGCTGGGCTGCGAGGCCATCGTCCGGCAGCGCGAGAAGGAGTCGCACGCCGCAGCCCTGGCCAAGTGCTCCTCGGGGGCCAGCCTGGACTCCCACATCCAGAGGATGATGCACAGGGACTCGACCATCAGCAACGAGGTGAGGGCTTGGGCAGTGCCCACCCAGAGTTTGTGTGGGGTGCAGACACGGGTCCTGCCCAGCCTCCTCCCCTCACCTGTGTGTCTTGTTCCCCACTGTGTTCTGTGGAAATGAAATACTCAGGATTAGGTCTGTGGAAGGTGGTTTGGAGTAGGGGTGAGGAGGAAGAGCATGTTCCTGGCAGTAAGGGGCTGTGAAGCAGGGCACTGGGCTTCCTGGCTCCCTTTTCCAGCATGGAAGAAGCCTCAGCACACCCTCAGTACACTGTGCCATCCATGGGGGCACCCAGCACCTTAGGGACTGGCTTTTAGCAATGCAGTGAGGAATGAGATCCACAGCCCAAACCGAAGGGTGTGGAGGGAAAAGCCTGTGAAAGGAAAGGCAGTCCTGGGAACAGAGTCCTGGGAGTGTTTCCATGAGAGTTTTGTCCTTGGAGGAGAAGAGCCCAGCATGGCAGAGCATTCCCTGGCCTCAGGCTGCTGGCCCAGAGGGAAGGTGAGCGCTGGAGATTTGATCTGCTTCCCTCTGGGAAGTTTATGTGGGTGCTTTGGGAAAGAGATGAGCTCAGCCCCAGTCCTGCAGGCTACATGTGTGCCCAGAGAGGGAGAGATGCAGGGAAGGCAGGTCTGAGCCAGGGGCAGGGTGGAACTGGATGATGCAGCTCTCGGAGGCACTGCTCCATTGGCTGAAGCCTGGGAATCATTCCCATCCCCTCAGCATCTCCACCATGGCTCTTCCTTTGGACCCACGTGTGGGAAGGGAGCTGGCAGAGTGAACACACGAAAAGTTCCCCCCTTTTCCCATCTCAACCTGAAATTTCCTGTTTTAAGTGCTCCCATGGTAATGGAGGAAAACTGTCGCCCTTCCTTTCCCCACCAGAGCCCTGCCCAGCAAACACCCACAATACAAGGGTGGGGACAACTCCTGTTCTGAATGTGCTGTATTTTCTTAAAATCCTATTGTTTGTGTGTGATGTCATGGCCACACTCTGCACCTCTGCTCAGTTAATGGGGAGGACTCGCTCTCATTGTGGGCTGGTTGCTCAGAGGGGACCCCACGGAGCCAGGCTGGTGCCTGCAAAGCCCAGCCCTTCCCTCTGTGCTTCAGCTGGAAGCCAGAACAGGGTGCTCGTGACTTTGAGAGGAGCTGCTTCCACCGAGTCTGGCTTAAAACATCAATATTTGTCCTTGAAGAAAAGGAAAAAAGCATGAATATGCTTGGAGAGACTGTTTTATAGCCTGACTTCATCGTTTATGTAAACGGAGCTGGGCTGAGCTGCATTGCTGCCAAATTAGGACAGAGATTTGTAGAAATTTGCACTCCAGGGAGGCGGCGTGACCTCCGTGCAGGCCAGAGGAAAGCAGCTCCTTCAGACCCAACACACAGCACTTGAACAAGTGCATTGACCTGATAAAACTTTGCCTTTGTCACCTCCCCAGCAGCGTCAGGGGCTGAGGCAGGGCACTGCGCTGGGTGACACAGCACCATGGATGTGACAGGAAAAGCATGGGTTAGATATTTACTGGATGCATTTCTGCTTGTTCTTCACCTGCAGAAGTGCCACCTCTGCTTGAGTTCCCTCACCCTGACCCCTTTGCTTTTCTTTCTCCCTTTTCCCTGTCCCCTGCAGTCCTCGCAGAGCTGCAGCTCCGGCCGGCAGAACCACGCCCGGCTGCAGAGCGACTCCAGCTCCAGCACCCAGGTGAGCACCTTGTTCCTCCATTCCTTGTCCCCACGGCTCTGCCTTGGCTTGGGCCAACCCCTCACCACAACCACAGCGATTTCTGGCAAACAGAACCAGTGTTGAAAGAGGTAAATGAGTCCCCAACATGCTTTGGAGTTACTAATGTCAGATCTCTGCTCTGCTTGGGGTGTTCAATGTTCACCTGCCAGCTCTGCCCCGTGGCCTCACACCTGAAGGTCCATGGCTGCTCCCTCTCTTCATGCCCAGGTGTTTTACACCTGTTGCAATTTCTGCCCAGTATATAAAAATGCCAAGCAAAGCACAGTCCTTTGGAGCAGGGATTTGTGGGCTTGGAGTTGTGCAAATAACCCAGTACTGATTCAGATCCAGGGAAAAGAAGCTGAAAGGGGGATTTTCCTCCCTCTCCACTGCTGGGAACACAGGCACTATGAGTACACAGCTCTTGGGGATGTAGTGCCCATATTCCCAACATTTGCTGAGTGCCTGGGATGTCTTCCCACTTTGCAGGTGTTTGAATCTGTGGATGAAGTGGAACAGACTGAAGTAGATTCTCAGCTGGAAGATGGCAAACAAAGCAAGATCCCCAATGGGACAGTCCCCAATGGCACGTGTTCCCCTGATTCTGGGCACCCCTCTTCCCAAAACTTCTCTATCACATCGGGCTTCTCGGAGCGCAGCTTCAGCAACGAGGACAGTGCCCTGGAAACCACCAAATCCTCATCCAGCTCCCAGGGAAAGGCTGCTGGCTCCGACCTGCCAGCCCCACCAGACACAGATGGTGTCCAGCAGGAGAAGCTGCAGGGCCAAGACAGCCTGGAAGGTGAATTTCCCACTGGTGGAAGTGTGGACTTTGTGCCCATGGGTGAGGGCTCGGCGGGGCTCCTGCGTGACAGTGACACTGTGGCCCTGACTGTGGTGGAGAGCTGGGCAGACAGCGAGGCTGAGAAGCAGAGCCTGGTGGAGAGTGAGGACAACCTCTCTGAGGAGCCAGAGATGGAGAGTCTGTACCCACAGCTGGACTCTCTGACTGTGACTGATCTGACCAGCAGTGAACCAGCTGCTCTCTCCTCCACGGGTGTCACCTACTCTGTAAGTACAGACCTGGTACGGGGGGGTTCCTTCCTGGCTGCCTCCAGGACCCCAGAGCACTTGGGGCGTGAAGGACCCTCTGGAGATCATCCCCTGCCAAGGGAGGGTCACCTGGGCTAGGTGACACAGGATTGTGTCCAGGTGGGTTTGGGATGTGTCCAGAGAGGGAGATTCCACGCACTCCCTGGTCAGCTGTTCCAGGGCTCTGCCACCTGGAAGGGAAGAAGTTTTCTTCCTGCCACCCTGCATGGGAAGAAGTTTTTCCTCATATTGTTGTGTTTCAGTTTATGGCCATTGCTCCTTGTTCTGTCACTTGGTACCACTGAAAAGAGTCTGGCACTCTCCTTTTGGCACATGATTTGAGATGTTTGTATGTATTTGAGATTTCCTCTCAGTCTTCTCCAGACTGACCAGGCCCAGCTCCTGCAGTCTCTCCTCATCAGAGATACTTCAGACACCAAATAATCTCTCTGGCCTCTGCTGGACCCTCTCTGGCAGCTCCTTGTCTTTCTTTATCTGTGGAGCCCAGAACTGAGCACCACACTCCAGATGTGCCTCACTGGGGCTGAGTGGAGGGGCAGGATTTACCTGCCTTTGCCCAGTGCTGATCCCACATTTGGGTGTAGAGGTGCTCCCACCTTCCACCCAAACTCTGCCCTGCTTCTCCACTGCCCTTGCAGCTCTCTACCTGCTTTTTACTGGAAAACAAATCAACTCTGCTCTTGTTTTGGGCAGCCAGAGCTGCTGGACATGTACACAGTGAACCTGCACCGCATCGAGAAGGACGTGCAGCGCTGTGACCGCAACTACTGGTACTTCACCCCCGCCAACCTGGAGAAGCTCCGCAACGTCATGTGCAGGTGGGGGCTGTGGGGGCCTTCCTGGGGTTCACCTGCAGGCTGGAACCTCAAACTGTGGTGTGGTTATGGAGTTTTGCTCCTTGCCTTCCTCCCCTCATCACCCAGCACTGGGACCGCAGCTCCAAGGATGTGGCGGTTCCCAGACTGAGGTGTCCGGCTGTCCTTCCCCATCATTGCTGTGTCCTGGGGTTTTGGACAAGGCAGGGGTCCCTGGGCTGCCCAGGAACCAGTGCAGCCCAGCTGCTTCTTGCAGCATGCCTGGCAAATGTTTTAATGAGGATCAGCCCACAGAGCTGTAGTGCTAATGAGAAAGTGCCTGAAGCACTGGGATGGTTTGTGCCTGCCCAAAATCCCAGGAGAGAGCCAGACCTGGGTGCATTTCTGAGTCCTTGTGACTCAGAGCTTGCCTAGTGACACTCACAGGCTCAGACCAGCTCCAGCTCAGCTCCTGCTTCACAGGCAGCAAAGGCTAAAATATTATTACTCATCTTGCAAACATGAGGAGAAGCTGCTGTTCCATCAGTGCAGTCACTTCACCCGACAGCCAGAGCTGGAGATCTCTGCTGAGATTAGACCTTCAGCACAGCACATTTTGGAGGATCAGTGGGCAGGATGGAAAAGGTCCTTCCCTTGTGCCAGCAGCAGATCTGAGTCCTCTCTGAACATATTTTGCCTTGCTACCAAAAAAGGGAAGATATCCCTGCAAGGCTGGGTGCTTCCTGGGACACTGGGAATGGGAAGGGGAGGCAGGCAGTGTCTGCAGAGAAGAACCAAGGGGATGAATGGAGGGAGAAGGATGAGAATGAGAGGTGAACAAGTTCTATCAGTCTCTGCCCTTTAACCAATGACCCCACTGTGCTGTGCTTTGCCATTTTGCTTTTCCTTGTGCTGATTTGCCCTGCAATGGCCATGGCACAGCCCTGGATTGACCCTGGATGTGGCCATGGCAGGGTGTTGATCCAGGACTGTGCCATGCATGCCTTACCTGGGAGGCACCACAAGAATTTAATCATTTGCAGCACAGGGATAACAGAATGAACAGGTGTGATTTACCCCAGCATCCTGGGGAGGGAGACAGGGCATGGGCAAAGGAGGTGACAGGTGGTGGCACTCAGGTCCCAGGTCACCTCTCCTGCTCTCTCACACAGCTACATCTGGCAGCACATTGAGATTGGCTACGTGCAGGGCATGTGTGACCTGCTGGCCCCTCTCCTGGTCATCCTGGATGATGGTGAGTGGCTCTGCTCTGCTTTCCCTGTCCCTGCGTGGGGATCTGTGGGGGGATGTGCCAGGTGGGTGGTGGCCCTTTGCAGTGGAGTGCCTGGAGGTGTGGAGCAGGATTCTGTTTGTCCGTGATGCTGTCTGGCTCCCAGGAGCCCACCCTGGGGCCAGGCTGGACTTTTTGGAGGGACATTGCTGCTGCAGGAGCAGCAGTGGCCACGCGGCCCTGCAGTGATGTCTCTCCTCCCTGCACAGAGGCTCTGGCTTTCAGCTGCTTCACGGAGCTGATGAAGAGGATGAACCAGAACTTCCCCCACGGAGGAGCCATGGACACCCACTTTGCCAACATGAGGTCGCTGATCCAGGTGAGAGCTCCTGGCATGGGGATGGCAGCTCCTCACACCCAGGGGGAAAGGCTGGTCCTGGAGGGGCTGAGGTGGGGGTTCAGTGCTGGGGAGCAGGAGGGACAGCCTGGAGCAGTGTGTGCCAGGGTGGGAGGGAGGAGATGGTGCAGCAGGGGAGCAGTGGGATGGATGGAAGTAGGCAGAGGGATGGTTGATAATTTGTGCATTCTTTCGTTTCCTTTTGCTTTTCTTGACAGATTCTGGACTCTGAGCTCTTTGAGCTGATGCACCAGAATGGGGATTACACTCATTTCTACTTCTGCTACCGATGGTTTCTCCTGGACTTCAAGAGAGGTGTGTGAGACCACCCAAGGGTGGGGCAGGGTCTGCTTCCAGGCTTCTCAGCAGGCTTAAACTTGTTTTTAATTCCTTTTCACTTTTCCCTGGTTTATGTCTGGCTGATTGTTCTGTCTAGATACAGAACCTGTTGTTCCAGAGCTGCTGCTGAGCTTTTCCATGAGTGTGTCCTGGGGCCTGTGTCACCTGCTGCTGGGCAGAATATTTCTCCTTACAGATGACTGACTGCTTCCAGCTGGAGCAGGTTCCTGTGGGAAGGAAGCACCCAGTGTTTCTCCCCAGTGCTGCTGTGAGCTCTGTGGTGAGCCTGGCTGGGGAGTGGAGTGGTAACTGCTGTTCTCTGCTCACAGAGCTGGTGTATGATGATGTCTTTGCTGTCTGGGAGACCATCTGGGCTGCTGCTCACGTCTCCTCTGCTCACTACGTGCTCTTCATAGCCCTGGCCCTGGTGGAGATGTACCGGGACATCATCCTGGAGAACAACATGGATTTTACAGACATCATCAAGTTTTTCAATGGTACAGCTTGTGCTCTGTTGGGTTGAGTTTGGGGCAGCTGCTCAGGTGTGGGAATGTTTAACAGCCAGAGCTCTGAGGGATCTGGTGAGGCTGGAATCCCCCTGCCTTCCTCAGTAGTGGCCAAGCTGGATGTGTTGGAGGGAGCTGAGGTTTGGGCTGGTTAAGGATGGCTCTGCAGAGCCAGGTGTCCCTGTGAGGGGAGGTTGGGAATGTGGCAGCAGAGCTGTGGGCTGGGGGCTGCTCTGCTCTGACCTGTCTGGTGTGTGTTGCAGAAATGGCCGAGCGCCACAACACCAAGCAGATCCTGAAGCTGGCTCGGGACCTGGTCTATAAAGTGCAGACTCTGATTGAGAACAAATGAAGGACCCGGGGCAGATGAGGCACCCAAAGAGCCAGGACTCCCCTCCGACGCTTCCTCCCTTCTCCTGTCTCTCCAAGTGCCACACCTGTGGGACTCAGGTGGTGGGACACGTGCTGCTATGTGAGCTGGGAGTCCCCTGGGCTCAGCACAGGCCCAGGCTCAGACCTTGTGCAGTGACTCAACCAAAGATCCCTCCAGGTGTGTTCCTGTGCCTGGAGCAGGACCAGGCAGTGGCTTCCTGGCCTCAGAGCACCTGCCATGGCCACCAAAACTCCCCAGGCATTGCCACATCCCAGGGTGGAGCTCAGGGGCTGAGGGGACAGAGCTTGGTGGCACAGAGGGAAAGCTGATTCCTTGGAAAGATGCTTCCCTGGGCAGCCCTTCCCTGTGGTGTGGGAAGGCAGCCAACCCTGCGAGCCCAGGCAGCACAGGGATGCTGCCAGTGCTCAGCTTCTCACCAACACAACGAGGTTCTGCCAGTAATGGGGGGGACTTTGATCACAGAAATTCCTCCTTTGATCTTGTCCCTCAGTGCATTCCTTCCCCTTCAGTATTTTCTTTTTTTAGGGCTCTGTTTTCTCCCTGGGATTTTACATTGTTCCTACAATATCTGAGCACACAAGAGGTTTGTGTCTAGATGGATTTTCAGAACAGCTCCAAATTCAGCACTGGGGTTATTTTTCAAAATCCAGCCTCTGTAATGTTCTCTGAACACTGGGAAATCTGGTTCTGACCTCCTCTGGGAACTCCAGGCTGGAGGTTTTCTTACCTGCCTTACTTTAGCTGCTTCTGGTAGGAATCTGGTCTCTTGTTGTTCCTCTGAGCTCTTGTGAGGGAAGGGCTCCTCAGAAGGCAAGTCAGAGCTCCTGATTATCCTGACTTTCCCTCTGACAGCCTCAGGGCTGGCTGTTGAGTCCCCTAAACCCACTGAGCAACTCCAGTTAGGTCTTGGTGGGCTTTTCCCACAGGCCTGTGAGAGGAAAATAGCCCAAGGTCCCTGAGTGGGCTTTGCTTTGGGAAGATGCCCTTGTGTGGCCACTTTTCCTGCACAGCCTGGAGCCCACTGCATGAAGTGCCTCTCCAGCTGCTGTGCCCCACACAGGCTGCCCTGCAGAGGCTTCGGAGTCATTTTTCAACTCAGGTAAAAACAATACAGGAATAGGAGAGGGGTGGGTGGATGGAGGGTCCAGCCCAGCCAGGGAGGGCAGTGCTGGGGGTGCTGGGCTGGAGCTCTCTCTGAGGGTACTTTCTCTCAAGTTTTGCTGCAAACATTTGTGTTCCCCCCTGGTGCAATGTGTGCTGTGTGTGTGTGTGTGCTCTCCTCTGGCCCTGCTCCTGCCTTGCTGCTGGAGTGCTCCCACAGGAGGGAAAGGGGCCCTTCCTCCTCCCGTGGATCATCTGTCTGTGCTGGTTTGTGTTGGCTCGTGGCACATGTCAGATGTTGCTGGCAGAAAAAAAGGTGGTTGTCAGTCTGCACAGGAGAAAACTGCTGCTTCAGGGAAGGTCTGAGCAGCGTGGTGGAGTGGTTTGCTGTTTCTGAGCAAATCAGCAATTTCTGTATTCTGAGACATGGAGGTCACAGCTGGAACAGGCAGTGGCACATCCTGAACCCTTTGGGGAAGGAGCTGGGGCAGGGGGAGAGCAATGGCCAGCCCTTCACTCCTTATAATCCCAACAGATGTGTACAACAATCTGGGAAATTCCCTGAAGCAGTAAAACCCCAAAGGGTGCTGGGCTGCAGTAGCACAGGAAACAAAGAGCTCGAGATCTGCCAGTTCCTGTGAGAATCTTTCATCTTTTCATCAAGCAGAGTGAAAAGCTCGTGTCCTCCCTCCTTCCAGGCTGCTCCTGTTCCCTCAGGGCTCTAGGACAGATCTGTCACCTGTCTAGAGGGAAAGGGAAGTGTCTGTTCTCCCCTTCCTGAGGGCCAGGGTCACCTTAAACACCACCTGACCAAGCAACATTGCTGACACTAAACCTTTCAAGCTTCTTTCCTTGGTTTTTAAACAAAAACAGCCAAGAAATTCTGCACAATATTTGCTGTCTGTATTAACTGAGAGTGTCTTTGGGCCGCTCAATAGCAGTGTTTTTTTGAATAATTTCTGGGGGGAGGGAGGGAAAAAAAGTATTTATTTATTGATTGTACCTGACTGTGTGTCCTTGTGTGCTGGCGTGTGAGTGCGCGCTGTTGTGCAAATGGAGATAGAAATTTTCAATGTTATTTACAATATCTTGTAAATGTTTACCAGAGAATTGTGTCTATATATAATATATATACAGTATAGAGAGAAAATATGTCAACTAAGTGGGTTATTTTTTGAGAGGGTGGGGTGGGGTGAGAAATCTTTTGCTTCTAAGAACTGTGTGGTTTCTATAGCACCTATTCCATGATGTGCCAATCTGTCACTGTCCCTGTGCTGGGAGAGTTGTTCTGGTGGGGCAACAGGAAGCTCAGAGCAGAGCCACCATCACAGCCTCAGTTTGACTTCATCTTGCTTCTGGCTTTAAGACTGGACAAGAGAAAAAAAAAGAAAACAGAGAAAAAATAATATAAAAAGCTTTGTTTCAGCTGTGTTGGTGGGCAAGTTCTTGTTGGACCCCACCAGGAGCCTGGGGCTCTCTTTAATGCTTAAAAGCTGCTAAGAAGCTGAAAAGAAAAGGTTTTGCTTTTTGTGCAGCTGTTTGTGGGTCTTCTCTGGGCTCAGCCTCTCTTGCCTGGCTCTGCCCCCCTGCTGGATCCCCATGAGATAAAGCCTTGTTCTGGAATTCTGACAGAGGCAATCGTGGTGCTGGAAGCCAGCAGGGATCTCTCCCAGCTGTGCAGCCCAGGATGGCCTGTTTGCCACGCAGGAGAGGCCTGTCACCAGGCTTGTCCATATACAGTAATCTTGTCTGGCCCCTTGGGGAAGAGGAATGTCTCATCCCAGCAGCTCTGTGCAGCTGAAATCCCCCCCACAATGGCACTGCCAGCCCAGGACTATTTTAGCCTGTTGTTGGCTCTGTGGGAACAGGGACTGGAGCTCTGTGCCTTAAACTGACAGAGGGCAGGGTTAGATTGGATTTTAGGGAGAAATTCTGCTCTATAAGGCACTGGCACACCCTGGATCCCTGGAAGTGTCCCAGGCCAGGTTGGACAGGGCTTGGAGCAACCTGGCATAGTGGAAGGTGTCCCTGCCCATGGCATGGGGGGGAACAGGGTGATCTCTAAGTTTCCTTCCAGCCCCAACCATTCCATAACTCCATGCCTTCTGAGGAGACTGCTGCATTCTCCCCTGGGTGCAGCAAGGATGGCATGAGCTGCCAGCCCACGTTCTCTGCCCCAGTCACTCCAAGCTGAGCCTGAGGAAGGAAGGATGGGGGCTCCATGGGCTGAGTTCAGCTCCCATCACACCCTCACTGAGCACCCACGTTGCTGTGGGGTTTGTGCTGAGCTCAGGTAATCTCAGTGTAAATCCACTGAGTGTTTGTGTCCTGGCCCTGTGTTCCCCTGAGGGAGTGACAAATGGATTCTCTTCCTGCATTTCAGCTTTCTGCCCATGCAACCTTCCAACAAGCTCCTGGTACCCATCTCTTTTGGTGTCACCTCTGCAGACCCTTTAGAAGTTGTGTTTGTTCCTAAATGTGTGATGTTCATAGGAGTTTTTCTCTTGCTGTGTTGAGTCCCTGAATTAATTTGCTGTGAATGTTTTTCATGAAGACTGAGAGGGTTTTTTTTTTAGTGTGGGAACTTCCTGCTGTGTCCCTGTCCTGCTCTCATCCAGCCCCTGGCATGGGGAGCATCCCTTAATTCACCCAAATGCACCTGGTAGTGCAACGTGAGCCAGCAGTGGAACTGCAGGTGTTTGCCCTTGTCACTGACAGGTGAAAAAAAGGCTGAGATGGAACTGTTGAAGAGATGGGTCCCAAAATGCCTGGAGACACAAGTCTTGTGGCCAAGAGCAGTTTATGGGATGAAGTTCTTCTTATTCTTTGTTTTTTATTTATTTATTACTTATTTTTGTCTACTTCCCCTCTCTTTCCTGGATTTTCCTGAGATTGGTCCCTTGCACTGGGAGCCACAGTAGCCAATGGCCTCTGATCAGGGATGGAACCAGTTTTGGGATTCTCTTCCCCTAAGTTTGCTTTTGAAATATCTTACAATATCTAAATCCCTTTTCTCTAGAGGCACAGTGGGAGCCTCTGAGCCTTTGATCAGTAGGACCAAAATGATGGTCATGTCATCAAAACCTCTGTCTTATTTCTCATTCCATTTGGGAATTTCCCTGAGTTCTGAGCAGTTCTGGGCTTGTCTTCAGTATTTTACTATTGTGTGAGCACAAATTGATAGAGCACAATGTAGAGATGGAGTTCCAGCCCTTCCTAGCACTATGGAAGGGTTGGAATTCACCAGAACCCGTGTCAGAAATTCCTGTAAAAGCTTTTTCAGGTACCCTGAAGTAGATCAAATGCCACTGATTGTTCCTGCTTTTCCACTCAAGGTTAGTATCCTCATTGCCCTGAATAAGCAGTGTTTCACTGATTAAGCCATCTAAACAGTTGTGGTTCTTAGTGTGACCACATTTCTGTCCTCTTGTGGCCACGTGGGCCATGGCTGAGGCCATTTGGTGCCATAGCCACACGTTCACACAGCTCAGTGTGTAGATTCCTTCCCAATTTTGCCCAAATCCTGAACTTCCTGGAGAATGTACAGAGTTGGAATAGCCATAGAAGTCTTTTAATGTGTCTAATCTAATCTAATTTCTAATTTAATTTTGGATTGGTGATAAAAATATTCCACCTTAAATTCCTGCTCAGTAGTTTAATAGCTTCCTTTTATAGATGGGTTTTGCACATGGAGGCTGAGCAGAGCCCAAGGATGGTGCTGCAGGGGGGACAGTCCCTTCTCCACGGTGGCTCCTGAGCCATCAGCAGTGGGACATGACTGGGAGCAAGGGCACTTTGCATCAGTGCTTAAATGAGGGGGAAAAGCACCATTTATCCTCTTTTTTAAAAATTTATTTTTTAACAAATTAATGCTAAAGAATAAACTATGCACAAGGTCTTAAATACATGGAAGTTTTAGAAATGAGTATGGCTTTGCTGCTAAGGACAATAAAGAACTGAAAATCCTGATCCTGGATACTGAGAGACTAAAAATGTCGTTGTTGTGACGATGTAAGATTGACTTAAATTCTCAGAAATTCACTCTCACTGGAGAGTAATTCCCAGAAGCCAGGGAAGAAATTGTTTTCCCAAACAGAATTAATAAAAAGCTTTGAAAATGCAATGTGGATGTAACCTCAGACCCACGATTGTCACTTCCTTTGTTCAAGGAGTGTTCTGGAGAGCCAGGCAGGGCAGCAGGGTGTGACAGCCATCGTGGGGGCTCTGTGGGACAGGGAATTACCCCTCAGCACAGGGATTTGAATGTATCTGGTGTCCTGGCATTAGACTTTTCTGTTGCCCTACACAGAATTGCTGCTTTTCTCTGTTGGATGCCATTTTGGTCTCTGGGAGTTGCTCGATCTGAGCTTAATGAGCACTTACAGCTTTTAATCTATTTGTAGAAGTGCTGCTAATGTTCTTAGATTATCTGAATTCCACACTGTGGTATAATATCTGTTTTATATTATTTTATTCATGCTTTTGGGTTTTTTTTTAATGTAAACTGTTCCTTATTGTTGTTGAGAAAGAAAAATTAAAGCTCTATTCTCTATGGTTAATGTATTTTCAAATCAATCAGATCTTGGTCGTTCTTTCTGTGTGGTCCCTGGGAAAGCAGTGAATGGGGATACCCTGAGCAGGGAGTGCCCAAAATGCTCTGCATTTCCACTCTGCTCATGGATTTCAGAGCCTTCTGTTGCTTGTGATGAGTGTCCCCTGTCCTGGGGAGGGACCTGGGATCCTTTTTGGACCCTCCTTTCCCCCATCCCCTGGCCTGCTCAGTCCAGCTTTGCTGAGCCTGTCCCTCTGGGCAGATGTGTGGAACTGACACCTCCTTGGCTCTGCTGGCACTGTCACTTCTGTCCTTTCTCTTGCTCTATCCCCCTGTAATGTGGAGATTTAAACTGATGGTGAAACAGAGCGATGGAAGAGGAGGAAAAGCACTGGGAAAGGGATGGGCCAGGTGCTTGGTGCTGCATGGAGTGAACTGCCCCAGACAGAGCAGATGGGGAGGTGACAGAGAGCCGTGGCATGGTGGCAGCCCAGAGCTGGGCCGTGGTGGTGATGGTTTGTACCTGTGTGTGATCCTGTGCTGCTGGGTGAGCTGTGCGGGAGGTGGGGGAGTGCATTCTGCAACGGTGCTCAGAATGACCTTGGACTTGATCTCATCTTCTTGCCTCAGTATTTCCTGGATGAGTCTCCAGACCTTTACACTGGCAGTGATAGGATGGGCTGTGCTGTCTTTCTTGCAGGGAACAGGAAGGACAAATTTTTCATCAAAAATGTGTGGAGGACAGGCTGACTGTGCTCCCTACCCCTGCTTGGGGCTGGCACTTGTCACCCCTCTGAACTCCACAAGATTCTTGGGTGCTTGTGGGTCTTCCAGCTGTTCCATGGGGGATGCCAGGTGTGGGAAGAGAAAGAGGTGCCTCCAACCTCCTTTCTGTGGTGTCAGTTCCTGAACTGCTGTTGGAGGGGCCCACATCACCCCAGTGTCGTGTTTTAAGCAGAACAGAATTTAACTGCATTGCTAAAAATGGGAATGCAAGGAAGGCTGGATCTCACTCCGGATTCCTGCCTCTACCTACTTATGAGAAGAGGCTTAATTAAATAAATCCTGGTATTTAATTAATCCATAATATGTTTGCTTCTTGAGGCATGTTTGCTCTAAAGGCCCAGCCCCAGTTTCCAGTGCAGGCTGAGGTTTGCAGGAAGCTCACAGCTCAGAACTTCAAAAGCTGATGAAGACACTCCCCAAACACGCAGAGTTTGCAAAATGCCAGGGTGGGATTCAACCAGCTCTTGCAAATGTGTTAATTACCTGATATTAATTGGCAACCTAACCACCAGAGGCCACATCCCCAAGGTGCCAAAGCAGGAATGCTCTGTGTTCTGAACAGTGAGACTGGCAAAAATCCTGCCTTTCGGATGGAGGAAAGTAAATGATCCTAAAAGTGAATTTCATTAATTTTTAACTTGGGATAGTTTCTCACAAAAGCAGCTATCCTGAGGTTCTGCTTTGAAGTGCATGGAAATTTCCATCAGCTGCCACCTCCATGCAGTGCAGGAGACAGCAGCTGGTGGAGCAGCTCTGGAGAGGTAGGAGCTCTGTCCTGTGCAGGAAACCATTCCAACCCTTTGCCAACAAGAAGGGCCCTTCAGGAGGTGTTGAGGAGGGGTTGGATTATGGGAGCTCCTCTGAGGGGTGGTGGCAGCCCCAGGACTTTCCATGCTCTGTTTGGTTCCTTTGCTCCAAAGCCCAATCCTTTGGCTCCCAGGTGGCTGTGGCAGATGAACCAGTTTGGCTGTGGCCCAGGGCTGGGTGTGATGGGGGGCACTGGGGGCTGTGCTGGTGAGCCCAGCTGGGAGTGCTTGTCCTCACACACCCTCCTGCCAGGCTCAGGCACGTGGCACCGAAGGACTTGGAGTATTTATAGCCCTTGTTAACATGCATGAATGGACATGCTGAGTCCTGGCACAAACATCTGCCCAGGTGGGTGCTGTCCTGGCAACACCCTGAGCTCTCTCTGCTGCCTTAAGGTGCTCCAGCACCTCTTTCCCAGAGGCCTTTTCCAAGGAAAATGAAGCTGAAAATTCAAAGGCTGATCCACAGCTGTAGCAATCCCTGGGTAAATCCTGCAGAGAGGCCCAGTTTGTACAGGCACCACCACCTGACTGATGCAGGGTAAGGGGCTGACAGCCTTGGGTCCCCACCTACCCTGCAGCACTGGGGAATGGAGGACTGTACAACAGGGATTTTGTTAGCCTGGGATTGGGAATGTCAGGGCAACACAAAGTGGCTTGGGCTGGAAGAGACCTTAAAGTCCATCTCATTCACAGAGGCACCTTCCATTATCCCAGGCTGCTCCAAGCCCATCCAACCTGGCCTTGGACATCTCCAGGAATGGGGCAGCCACAGCTTCTCTGGGCTCCCTGTGACAGAGCCTCAGCACCCTCATAAGGAAGAATTTCTTCCTAAACTCCAATCTAAACCCCTCCTTTGTCAGTTTAAATTCCCCTTTTGCTTCCTTTGAATGCAATGACTGAGGTGGAGCAATCCATGCTCTGGCATTTCCAATGAGCTGTGGATGTACCTCACAGCCATGAAAAACGAGCTCAGATCCAGGAGACAACAGCACAGGGATGTGTTAAGCCAGTCCTTAAGCACAAGGAAGTATGGTGCTGTTTCCTGGAGCATTGCTCAGGAAGTGAAAGCATTTCTGCAAGGCTTTGGCAGCCCTGTTGGAACAACATGTGAGTGCTTAGGAGTTATCAGAGAGCGCTGTGATGGTGCAGCACCCAGATTATCTGTGCTGGTTCAGTGGATTTTCTGAGTAGTTTCCAGGAGTGGAGAGGTTGTTGGGGAGGAAGATGCTGCCGTCACTGCACACAGCTCGGGGTTCAGTCTCTGGTTTAGTGACTGACCTGGCCCTTGGGTGGATGAGTTTGAGCTTTTTTTAGTCCAGCAAATGGAACACAGATCCTCGGCTTTATCGCTGTGACTAAGGACGTGTTGTTGTTGGCTGAGTTACAGGAGTGCTCTGAAATCTGAGTCACTCTTCTGCTTGGCAAAACAAAAGCAGACTCCCAGGAAATCTGCATCTCTTTGTTCTCCCCACAGCCCCCCAAGCCTGGCCATGTGCTGCTGGCTGATAGCACAGGGATCAGGATGGGGCCATGTCCTCACCCAAGCCACTGCAGGCAAAACCACCAGGGATTATATAACTGGCAACAATCCCACACCCACTGGTTCTTCCCTCTGTTGCACTGAAACCTCCGTGACGGTGCAATCTAACAGCTCCTTCCTACTGGAGAGCATTATACATACAAATTTGACACTCAATTATCCTTGTTTTTTAGTCAAGGATTCCTTGGCTATGGCTGCTTTCAGCAGCTGAGGATTGACAGCTTCTGCCTTCCCAAACTTCCCCTTTCTGGAGGAAGAAATATTGTGTGGACACCACGGTATAATCCCACAAGCTCCACACTCCCTCAGAGAGGTGATGCCCTTTCCAAAGCCTGGCAGAGCTCAGCCTTCACTTGGACTGTGTGTTTAACAGACTATTCCCTTTAAAACAGGACTCTCTCTCCTGCCTTCCTCCTCCCAGCCCTGTTCCCAGGTCAAACTTGAGGACAGGAGAGGCAGCAACGGGGCCCCATGTCCAGTGGGGTTTTGTTGGGAAGGCAGTGCCAGAGCTGTGCCCTCCCTGTGCTCTGAGTCAGGCACTTGCTCTCTGTGAGCTCTGCACTGATTTCCATGGTGGATGAGCAAGAAGAGGTGGGAAAGGAACTTTTAAGGATAGTTGCTGTGGTGGTGATGGAGAGTGGGAGGATTTCCTGTTTTCCTTTATGCAGATTATATGTAGTGGGCAGTGGAGCACCTTCCTGCAGTGCTCAGAGCCTGAGGTGTGTGGGGAGCTGATTTCCTCCTGGGGCTCATCCTGAGCTGTCACCAGCAGTTCTGGATTTCATGGGAGCAGTTACCTGGTGGAAGGTTGCAAGGCAGGACACTGAAGTGCTTCACAGAGCATTTCAATGCCATGTGGACCTGGGAAGGGTAGCAGGGGAGCACTGGAAAATCAGTGTTCCCCTGACCCAGACAGGCTGTTTTTGCATACACCTCCACCTTTTCACATAACAGGAGCAACTGGCTCAGCAGGAAGAGATGGAGACTGTTCCTGGCTGGAACAAAGGAGGGGATCTTGCCGCACCCGCCGAAGTCAGGCAGGGGTGAGACAGGAATGAGACAGAGCAGGGGCTGGGGGATCTGCCTGGGCCCCCCCGTGTTTGCCCCTGCCCTCACTGTGCAGGTGTGTCATGGGCAGTGTCCGTGTGCCATTTGCAATTAACCCATTTCTCCACTGCAGGGCACTGACAGGCCGTGTGAGAGCAGCTAAATCACCCGAGCAGACCCAGTGGTGCACAGAACATTCACTGGTGCTCCCTGCTTTATGCCATTCTTAGCTCGGTTCTGAAGAGATCCCAGCCTGGAAGTTAATTGTATGGTGGAGAGGAGAAACAGTGGCATTACTCATCTGAGGAGTGGAACCTTTTGTTTGAAAACTCTATCTGAAGAATGGAAACTTGGTAGATAAGGGACCTGTCATTCTTTTCTGAGTGCAGGCACTCCTTCACTGCAGATTGCTGCTTGCCATCCCTCTGACGGCTCCAGTGAAGTCATAAAACAGAGGGTCAAAGCTCAGATGTCTGCAAGATGGGTCTGGAAGTGTCTGTTCACTATTGCCATCCACACTGCAGGGTGGAATTACAGCCCTAATTCATATACATGGGGTGAGAGGCCAGGGCTCTGCATTTAACTCTGCCCCTTTTGGGGTCACCTTAAGTGCTGATAAAGGCAGTAGGACAAAGATTCACACAGGGTCTCAGGTGGGGACAGAGAAAGGGGAAGAACCTTTCCAGGAGCCAGGGCTGTGCCACATCCAGGTCCTGTCCTTGCCCTCCGCTCACTGCAGGACACACACTGGGGTGTTGGAGCGTGTCCAGGGAAGGGAACAGAGCTGGGAAAGGGTCTGGAGCACCAGGAGCAGCTGAGGGAGTTGGGGGGCTCGGGGGGACCTTCTGGCTCTCCACAACTCCCTGACAGAAGGGTGGGATCAGGGTCTGCTCGCAGGGAACAAGGGTCAAAACCAGAAGGAAATGGCTTCAGGCTGTGCCTGGGGAGGTTTAGACTGGATATTGTGGAAATTTCTTCATAGAAAGGCATTGGAACAGACTGCCCAGGGAGGTGGTGGAGCTCCATCCCTGAAGGGATTTAGTTAATGTGCCAATGTGGAGCTTGGGGACATGGGCGGCCTGGGCAGGGCTTGAAGGTTTTAGAGGGCTTTTCCAACCCAAATAATTCTGTGATTCTAAGGGAGCAGCAGCACTGGGGTGGCAGTGGGATGACAATTCTCCTGCCTGGTGCCAGAGCTGGGGTGCCAGGGCTGGCTGTGACAGCCAGGGGCTTCCCACCTCCCCAGCGCAGCCCCGCCAGCCCCACAGCTCTGTGCCGGCCCTGCACTACATCCATTCCCTTTCTCACAGGTTCAGGGTGTCCCCAAGGCAAGAAGGGCTGGCTGAGGGTGAGGATCTGGCCCCTACGGCCCCACAGGGTCGGGCCCGGGCCTGCTCCGTGCCCCTCAGCGCCGCCATCCCGCCGGGCTCTGCCCCGGGCCCGCTGCTCCAAGCAGGCCGAGTTTCTGTGGCCTCTTTGAAGCTCCCAGGTCTCATCTCCCCGGGCATTCACCAAGGCAGCGGCTGAGGCTCCTCCTCACACAGTGGGAAACAAGACAGCAGCTCCTTGGGAACACGGCTGCTCTCTTGAAGCGTCCATTTGAATGCAGCTCCCAGCCCGGCGTGCCCAGTTCTCCGGCTCTGTCGCTGTGTAGGTGTTTTCGTGCAGGGAGCTGCCATTAAGTGGCTCCTGAATAACTGATCAGGCGCTTTTCTCCTTCCTGACGGCTTTGCTGAGAGCCCCGTGTGCCGGAGCAGGGGTTCCCAGCCATGGGTGGAACAAGAAGTGCTTCAAAGAGGTGTCAGAGGCAGGAACTCCCTCCCTGCAGAGGCGCTGATCCGAGCCTGGATCGCCCTCCTCTCTGCTGGGGCTGCAGGGAGGGCGCTGGCTGAGGGGATGGGTTACGGCTTGGCTTCTGGAAAAGTGAAAAGGCAAATGAGTCGTGGAACTGGGATCCCTTGGTGTGGCGAAGATAAAAGGGTTGCTAAGGTGGGGAAAACACCTATATTATCCTGATTTGGGAGCAAGGGGGGAAGCTGTGGGAAAGCAATCTTAATTTAAATGGGATGTGGGTGGGAACAGAGGAGGCAAGGCGAGCTCCATATTCCCGCTGTTGTTACAGGGCTGGATGTTTTTGCTGCTGAAACTTTTCCTCTCGCTCCCATCCATGCACCTGCTAAGGGGCAGCTGCAGGGATTCTGTCTGGCTCCCTTGGAATGGATCACAGTGAGATCTCCTGGCTCAGGAGCTTGTGCCTGCAACAGAAGGAGATTTGGGCTGGTTAAAGGCAGATGAATGAGTTCCTCGTGGAGAGCAGGGACACAGGACCTGCTGCCTGGTCCTTCCCTGCCCTGCCAAGAGCTGAGGACATGGAGATGCATTTCCCTTGTGCCATGGCAGCACCCTGGCCCCTGGCCAGCCCATCATCCACACTCTCCTTCCTCCTGCCGTGAGTCATGGCCTCGCCTCGGAGCCGACTTTGGCCTCCTCGGCAGGGAGCCACACCTTTGGTAATGACAAAAAGCAGCACTTGGAGCCTTCGAACTGTGACAGCTGTGGCATGGGGAAGATGCCAGTGGGCAGATCTCATGACTTGGGTGCCATTCTCCAGGGAACTAAAGAGGAACACTCCCTGGTCTGAGCAGAAATGTTCCCTTTCTGATTCTCTCGGCTCTGAGGCAATGTTTCCTGGACTGGGCTCCACAGCTGTGATGCCCTGAGGGTGACAGAAGGACAGTGGTGGCCAAGGGGCTGCCACTGGTAGCCACAAAATTGGATTTTTTACCTAGTGTGCAACAAGCCAATAATGACACACTTGAGAGAGACATCGATTATTTATTTCAGGGTGTGCAGCCTGGGTGCTCAGTGTATTCCACAAATCCAGCACATCCCACTGCACCTTCCTGCTATTATTTATACACAGAAATTCAGAGTTAGTAACTTATTTATACACAGAAATTCAGAGTTAGTAACTTCCCAAGCACAATCCTTTATTAGAATTTGTCAGTAATTTCCATCCAAGTTGCTTCTCTACATGCCCAGGGGAAGGGTCTTCACCTGGGCAGGGTCTTTCTAACCTATAGGTGTGATTTTTATTATTGTAACAAACATAGTTCAGCTATAGAATGTACCAGCTTTGAAAGTTACCAATGTTTACATAAACACACATCAACTGTTAGATGCAGGTCCTTAAAGCTTGTAGTTTTCAAGGGTGTCCTTGACTAAGGGATCAGTTCCACTGATTAGAATCACAGAATCCCAGAGCAGTTGTGGTGGGAAGGGCCCTCTGGAGATCATCCAGTCCAACAAGGCAGGGTCACCTGGAGCAGGTGACAAAGGATTGCATCCAGGTGGGTTTGGAACGTGTCCAGAAAGGGAGACTCCTCCCTGGGCAGCTGTCCCAGTGCTGGGCCACCTTCCATGGGAAGAGCTTCTTCCTCATACCGAGGTGGATCTTGTGTTTACTGCTCCTTATCACCGGGCACCACTGAATAGAGCCTGGAACCATCCTCTTGGCACACGATTCGAGATGTTTGTATAGACTGGTGAGATTCCTTCCAGACTGACCAAGCCCAGCTCCTGCAGTCTCTCCTCATCACAAAAATGCTCCAGATCCCTCATTATCCTTGTGGCCTCTGCTGGACCCTCTCCAGCATCTCCCTTTTTTATTTATCCTTGTCCAGAAGTGGACACAGTAAGAAAATCTTGACACACCCCGCATTTTCCAGCCCTACCCACGCCCAGCTCCTGTCCCTCTGGTCGGCGGGGCCGGGACTCGAACCCACGACCCGCGCGGAGCAGGTGGAGCGGGGCGGAGCCAATCGGGGCCGCGCTGCGCGGGGGAAGCCCCGCCCACGTCCCGCACCGCGCGGTCACCATGGCAACAGCGGCGCTTCCCGCGGGGCCCCGCGGCCGCCGGGGCGAAGGGGCCGGACCGGCACCGGGGCGGGACATTCCCGCCTCCCGCCGCCCTCCTGCCGCCCTCCCGCCGCCTTCCCGCAGCCCCTCGCTCCGGGGAAGCGCCGAGGGACGGCCCCCTGCCCGCCCCGCCCCCGGCCGTGCCCGGCCGCCGCTCGCCGCCGCCGCGGGGGAAAGGCCGCTGCGCGCCCAACTTCACTTCAAGCAACTTCCCCGGTGCGGCGGAGCCGGCGCCCGGTTTTGCGGAGGGGGCAGCCGGTGGTTTGGCTGGGTGAGTGCTGCTGGCGAGGCCACGGGGGTGGGACAAAGGCGGGCAGTGCTCGCTCAGCCTTAGGGCCGGCACGGGAATCCCGTCCCCGCTTCCCCGGGGGTGCCTCGCCCTCCTCGCCGGCTCCGGGGGAACGGGCAGCGGGTCCCGTGCCGAGGGGTGCGCTCGCCGCGCTGCCGGACCTCCTGGCTGCTCCTTTCTCACTGCGTCAGACCAAGGGTTGGTGTCCTCGTGTGTTAAAAAGAAGGGAAAAGCCCCCCTCCAAAAAAAACCCGTTCTGTGGTTCTAATCCGGCGGCTGGAGGTGGGGAGGGGTTGTAGGTGGTTTTTGGTGGATGGTGTTGTTGCTCGTGGTTCTGAGGATTAGAGAGTAATTTTGTAATCCACGAAGGCTGCAGTTATCTGTTCCTCGCTGGATTAGGGATGGTAATGTGCTTGGAGGTCTTAAATGGACAAATAAAGATGCTCCCCCTTTCTCCCCCCTGGTTTACAGCCGGGCGACGGCTCCTTGGGCAAGAGCAGGAGGGATTCAGGCTTTCCCGAGAGTGGTATGTGACTCCTTAATGCCTTGGATTTCGAGAAATATATTATCTGCTCGTTAAAATTACTTCGAAGTGCCAGTTTAAAGTCATCATGCTGCTTTTGAATTGCAAGATGCACATAGCTTTGTTTGTTGGCATCGCACGTACATAGAATCTCAGCATAGTTTGGGTTGGAAAGGATCTTAAAGCTCATCTCATTCCAACCCCCCTGCTAGGGGTTTATGTTTTTGTTTTGGAAGCACTTGGGTGGACAGATTGGTGTTGTTCTAGTGATACGCAGCTCATTTGTTAATTTTTCCTCCTAACTCCAAATCCAAGCGGTTTAGATGTGCACGGAGAAACGTGGAGCGCTGCTTCTGGGTGGAAATAGCTGCTCCAAAAGATCACGTGGAGGTCAGTTCCTTGAATTTGCACGGAGTTCTGCGCTCGGATTTGGGAGGGAGCAGCACTGGGATTGTGGATGGGTGAAGCTAATCAGTGAAATCCCAGAATTTCCTGTGTGGTGCTGCACGGAGCCGGGTGGAAAGCTTTGCCTTCCTGAGCCTGCCTGCAGCATTGTTGCTGCTCTTGCCTTTCTCCCGTCTGGAGGTGGGAGATTAATCCCGTGGATTCAGGTATTGACTTGACTTCTATTTCTGTGGTGTAATCCGGGTGATTCTGATTTGTGTGTGAGGAATGGGATTAGGGGAAATCACACTTGGCAGATGGAGGAGCTCTTCTGTGCCATTAGGAGATATTGTAACCTTTGATTATACCTGCAGGTCTGGTCATAGAGCTCAGGCTCTTTGGGGTTTGGGAATAGAATTCCATTCCAGATCAAATATTGCTCATGATAAATTACTGGGATCACATTAAAGGAGCTGCAGCAAACAGAAATTGATGTTTTGTCCAAACTGGTGCTTTACTCCAGGGTGGTAATTGCAGGCAATTTTCCCTGTCTGCTGAGGGGTAAACTCTTGTTTCCAGGGTAACTGGGAAGTTGTTCAGCTGCTTCTGAGGTACTCTTTTGCCAGAGCTGAAGGTTGTTGGCATTTTCTTTTCCTTGTCTCTCCTCCACAAACCAGAAGGATTTGCATCTTTCTAACGACCACATAAAAATGGGAGTTTTCTTTGTTTTCCTGTGACGTTTGCAGGGTGTGTTGGGAAGCAGACAGTTGTGTGGCAGAAATGCTAATAAAGCTGCCTGGCAGCTTAATCCAGGTAAAGAAAAAAAAATCTTTCAAGAATTTATAAACTTTTTTGTTTAAAACTCTTTTGGTTTTGGCTAGGATTTTCTTTGCAATGTGCTCTGCCTTTTCCTGTAAGAATTATCAAGGATATTTATTAGTAAGCAAAGCTATAAAGCCTTTGTGCTTCAGAGTAGTTAAGGAGGTTGGAATCCTATTTAAATAGATGTTGTAGCCTGTAATTCCCTTTTGATAGGTGTAGAGTTTATTGAAAATGGGTGTGTAAACTTTTCCTCTGTTTCAGACAATGCCCTGAGCTAATTCTAAGCTAAATGTTTCCTTCCCAATGTATAGAAGACACAAAACCAAGTCACTCTGGAGTGTCACAGTATGGAAAGTCCCTAAAAGGAGGCAAAGTCTAGGACTGTTTCCAACGGGAATACTTTGGTTTGTCATTTTTTGCTGTCTCATTTTATATGTGGCAGTAAAGGACGTGCATGGCCCCAGCCCCAGGGTTGTGCTCACGCTGCAGTTCTGGAGCTGCTGCTCTTATGGCAGGAGAAAGGGCACAGTCCCCATCTGTGCTGCTCCTCACATGGCTCTGGCCTGAAGAGATAACCAGGGATTCAGAAAATTTCCATGCCTGATGATGAAGCAGTTTTTCCCTCTGCCATACTGAGGCTTTGTTAGCTGCAGGATTTTTTTTTTGGTGTTTTTTTTTTTTTTAATTCCGTTTTCAGCCATGTGCAGCATCATCACCTTGGGTGTTAATTGAGCCCCTTAAATGTGCAGACTCCTCTGGCAGAGACAATAGGCTTCCCAAATGCCTGATTTCTTCCAAAGGGGAAAAAAAACCCAGTTACAACTTGAAAATAGGCTTTACTGAGAGCAGGAATTTCAGACTTTGTATTTCATAAGTTTACCAGCCCTTCCTGCCCCATGTGCTCAAGGTGACATTCAGACCACATGTGAAAGAAGCAAGTCCTGACCAGCAGGTCCCAGGTGGATGGAGAGCTGATGTATTCCTGCTCCTGGGATTCTTTGCACAGCTCTGTGATTTCGCTTGGGTGTTGTCCTGGACTCTGCTCTATTCAGCACTCATGTTTCTCTGGCTATTAGATAATTTTGAAACCAGTCCTGTCACCTGCCCTCTCTTTGGCACGTGTTTGGTTACTGCAGAGTGAAAAAGGAGCTCAGTCTCCCTGGTAATGAATGTGTTGCTCTTCACTCCCTGGTCCTTGCCCTGGAGTTATTCCCTGTTTGGTTATTGCTCATGGAGCTTCCTCCCTTCTGGCAGATTTTCCAAGTAACATGTGAATCAAATTGATATGATTTCTCTGTCCTTGAGTTTGTAAACAGAGATAAGAAAACTTCCCATAATCTTGAAAATTCTGGTGTAGTGTTGCTTGTGGGGAATGCTGTGCAGATCAGGGACAGGTCTCAGGATCACACTGGAGAGGATTTCTGTGAGTGTGTCAGTTAGGGACACCTTACAGGTGTGGCTTCCTCTCCTGGCTGCTCATGTGTTTAAAAATCGTGCTGGTTTCTTATTGGGCAGTTTGATAGATCAAAGTATTTCTCTAAGCCATGGTGTGATTTCTCAAATTGATATTCCACAGAAGTTGGTAGCTTGGCTCTGTCCCTATCCAGGGAAGTGTCCTTTGGCAGTGCATTGGTCATGCTGGGTAGTTAGTGAAAAATTTGACTCGTAAGAGGGTGTGTCTAAATGCAGATTGGAGTGTTCTGCATCCATTTATATGTAATGTTGCTGTTCTTTCCTTATTTTCAAGCTGTTTATTTTAATGGAATGTTTTCTTGCATGAAATTTGAAGTCTTTCGCTTCCCGAGCTGGGTGAATGTCCATGATGCTGTTGATCATAGGCTACAGCACTGCACACCTCCTTTTCTGCTCATTGATTTCATAAATTTATTTATTTCTTAGGGTAAGTGCAGCTTGTTCAGTTCTCAAGTAGGAGACAGCATTTGGGGAGGAAGGGACCATTCCAATGAATCCTTTATGGAGCAGGAGATCCTGCTGTGTGCTGTGGGCTGCTTGGGAAAAGTGAGACTGAAATAAATGCTCAATCCTGCAAGCCCAGGCATGAGGCTTGTGGTGATGCTGTGAGCCCAGTCTGTATCACTGGTTTGTGTTTGGTGCACAGGGGTGACTGGAACCTGGGAATGTTGCAATGTTTTTAGGTGTGTTTTTAGTTTTGTGTGTAAGAATTGCCCAAAGGCATTGTAGGGCAAAAGCCACAGATTTTTTGCTTTTGCTTCAGAAATCTCTTTAAATGAAGAGTCCCTGGTTGTGGTAGTAGGATTTGCAGTGTAAACCACTGCGTGGTTGTCTTGAGCTTGCAGCCAAAGAGACTGGAATAATAGCATCAGGAGAGCTGAGGAATTCTCACCACAGCAACCAGTCTTGAATCCTAATCATGGCCCTTGGAGTGACCACAGGCTTGGTGGGTTCAACAGCTTAACTGGAAGACTCCATGCTTGACAAATTCGAGATGCACCTGTCCTAGGCAGACTTTTCCTAAAAATGTCCAGGAATTGGCTCTTGGATTGCTTGGATATGTGCTGCTTGGAGGTGTGTCTGCTGAGTCTGAGGAGATGTTCTTCTTGCTGGGTTAGAAGTGAAGTTGGTTCTCTGTTCTCTGGTCCTTCATTGACTCTCTGTGAGATTGAAGGACATCCGTGAACTTCTGAACTCTCAGGCCATTCTTCTCAAGCTGCACTCCAAGAATAATTAAAATATTTACAGGTAACAAAGCCAGAGCACGTCAATTGCTCTTTGCCTTGAGAGGGCTTCTATAGGTGAAGAGGACATTCCGTGTCTTGTGTTCTGTTAACTGGCAGGAAAACCAAATTCTTATGAAAACCTGGATGTTGAGTGTTGCCAAAAGATACTAAATTTAGTGTGGTGACTGTTTTATCTATTTTCAGCTATTGCTTAAAAAAACTCCCTAATGTTTCCCTTTTATTCTCGTGATTGGTATGACCTGAACATCTGATCACAAAAGGATATTTAAGTCTACTGGGTGATAATTTTCCTCAGGCCTAGGCTTAAAGAATTCAGACTCTTAAAATTAAGCTGTTTATGGGAACATACTTTATCTTTAGATTCTTTTCTCAAATCAAGGAGGTTTATTTTCTTGGTTCCCACTGTCTTTGTTCTGGGAATATGTAATGCTGGAACTTTTGCAAACAAAACCACTTTCAAACAGCTTGGGGATATTTTTCAGTGCATCTGTATAAATAGGAGATCATTAATACATATTTTTGCAGTTTCTGAATGCCTTACATTGAGACAATGGGAGTTGAGTTTCCTTTTCATGCTCTTCATCTGTACAAAACACGCTTGGGGAGAGGAAATGAATGTTTTCTGAGGGTTGTGTGATTGTGGTGATGCAGCTTGAGCAGTCCAGGGCGCAGAGAGGGTTATTATCCAAAACACTGCTTGTTTGTGGTTGAGTCATGTCCAATGAGCACACACTTAAACATTGGGGGTGGGGGGATCTGGACTCTTCTAAAGCCACTTACAGAGCTGTTCATTAAAAGTTCTTATCAGAATTAAGTGCCAAAACTTCCAGTATTGGGCTAGAGTAAAGCCTCTGCTTGCCTGAAAGGAGATAGTGTTGGTCTTGGAGCAGTGTGAGAACTGAAAGCTTCTTACTATTGTAGTAATTACGAGTCAGGATGGTCATTAGGCTGGTGTAACGAGCAGGAAAAGATAACAATTCAGTTGCTGGAGGTTTGGTGTCTCCCCAGTTTTCACTTGGAGGGAAGAAGCGTGTGCACTCCAGCAGCTCCTCCAAAGAGCGATGCAGCAGCACGGGCAGCTTTGGAGTAAGGCTCGTCTCACTGTTTGCAGTTAGATGGGCTTTAGTGTGGGCAGGGACGAGATCTGAGCCTTATTTCCAGGTCAAAACACCCCTTTCATTCGGTTGGGGGCTGGGAATCGCCAGGAGCCGAGTGGGCTGTTAGCTCCAGCTCCGGGCTTGACCCAGATCCTGCGCAGAGCGCCGGGAAGCGCCTGAGCTCCGAACGGGCAATTCCAGCTCTGCTGCAGGGAGATGGATGGCAAAGAGAGAGGAAAAAGGAGTTAACCGCATTCTGTTGTTTAAATCTACACTACGTGGGTTTAGTACATTGGGGAGGAGGTGAAGGAGTGAAGATGCTTGGCCTGTACTTTGTTAGTTTTTCTTTGATTTTGGTAGTTACCCTTCATAACCCTTCCTACTCCTCTCCAGGGGTAAGAAGCTGCCAGTGTTTTAGTGAAATGCATGAAAATAAGAGGATTTGTGTGTGCTTTTGGTGCTGCAACATTGTTGCCATACACAGTAGCCTCTTCTGTTTATATTTTCATAGTGACTGTTTTTGTAATCACAGTATTGGTTAAATATGTGCTTTCAGTGCCTTTCAACAAGTGATGTTAATAAATGTCAAGTTCTAAAACTGGTTATTCCGTGCTGTTGTAAAATGAGGACCATCATCATTTTACAGTGTTGGTGGGACTTGGAAAGGCACAAACAGGAGCGGAATTTTAAGTTTGTCTTTATTTTGCTCTTTTAATGAGCTCAGCCTTGAGCCTGTGCTGGGCTTGGCTGTCTCAGTGCAGCCGTAGCACCAGTGGCTCCTCGCAGGGAGGGAGTCGTGCCAACATTTAGGAGGGATGTTTATCTGCTGGGAGTATGTTCAACCATACAAGGCTTTCGATGGACAAAGCTGCCTCATCCATAACGAGCCCAGCAAACCAGGATGTGTTTTAAACAGAGTTGGAATTTCTGGCCACTGTAACTGTTTGATATTTCATGAGAACGCTGGGAATTCTTCATTGACCCAAAGGAGCACAACAGGCCTTTCTGCTGGAGCTGAGCAGCACGGCTGGCTCGTTCCCTAACTGAGGGACCTTACAGAAATGTCACTGTTGTTATTGTTGTCAAACAGTGTCTTACTGTATTGGCACTATTGAATGTCAAATATTAGTGTAATCTGTCATTAGAATGTTTTCAGCAACATGATGGCTGCAGAGTTATCTAAATACCATTCTGTTCCTGCTGCAAACATGATGCAGTGTGGGTTTTTTGCATGTTTGAGCAGCAGTAACTGGTCTGTCCAAGAGAAGCTGTGGTTGTCCCATCCTTGGAAGTTCAAGGCCAGGTTGGACAGGGCTTGGAACAACCTGGTTTGTGGAAGCTGCCCATGGCAGGGGGTGGAATGAGATGAGCTTTAAGGTGCCTTCTAACGCTTCTGTTCTTCTATGATACATATATTCATTTATCCAAGTAGTATTAGATATTTCTAAAATGTAAGAATTATGATGCACATATCCATACAAGTCATCATAATGTTCAGTTAATGTTCTTCACAAAATGAATATTTAAAAAAATAATTAAATCACTGCAGCTCTGTGGCTGCTGTCTGCTAAGGAGAGATTAAATGAATCACTCTGATTACAGCAGAGTTTCCAGTACAACTTCAGGTCTTTGTTACTCTCCTAAGCACAGTTTTAGTCACAGTTCCTGTGTGGATGTGCGAGGCTGCTGGAGAGGTCTCCCCGTGTCTGACCTGCTCTCACTGGACAGGGCAGTGATGTTTCCTTGCCTCCTTCCCCAGCTGGGTGAGTCACAGCATCCATTGGAAATGCTTATCAATAGTTAGAGGTCAGCATTTCAAGAAGGTCAGGGAGGCTGCTTTCTGCCTCGTGAGCATTATGCTAATTCAGTTGTTAAACATATTGGAATTGTACTTCCTTTTGCTTCTGCAGTGCTTGCAGATTCCATGGGATTCTTTTCCCTTTGCTCAGAGCGCAGGGGGTTAGTTTTGGGTATGAAGAGGTTTTCTTGTAGCCTGTGCTGTAGTCACACACGGGAAATGTCTGTAGATCTCAGTGTGGATCTGTTCTTCGTGTGAAATATTTGCTTGAATGGTGTCACTGTCATGTTGGTGCTCATGCATGAGGAGGAAATCAAAGGGAGATGATGGAGAGGCTGAAACCTTAAGATGAAAGAAATATGTTCCTCTCCCAAAGGCACTTCACTGAAGCACCTGTGTAACTTAGGCCCCAGTACTGACCCCTCTGAGAAACCATATTGAGCCTTTTCCCTCTTATTTGTTCTTCAATACTGGGAACGTGTTTGTGGAAGTTGCCCGTGGCAGGGGTGGAATGAGATGAGCTTTAAGGTGCCTTCTAACACTTCTTCTATAATACATATATTCATTTATCCAGGTAGTATTAGATCTTTCTAAAATGTATGGATTTCTGTGTCATAATTCTTACAAGTCATCATAATGTTCAGTTAATGTTCTTCACAAAATGAATATTTTAAAAAATAATATTGCTTCCACACCAGCACATGTAGAATCTTCAGAAAATATTTGTGCTGCCTGTGTGTGATCTATGTGCAAAGTAATGATCACACAGAGCATTGTCTTTGTTGATGTTGGACTGTTGCACACAATGTACAAAGCAATTGATCTGGAATCCAGGTTTGTTCTGCTGTAGATTTATGGCTGGCTAACATGTTGTTTTCACAGGCTTGGCTCTCTAGGGAGCAGGTTCATATATTTTTGAAATTGTCTCCAAAATTCTTGTTTCACTTCCATTGAGTTTATTTTTAATTTAACGGCTTTCATGCCAGATTTGCACGCTCCAAAAATGCTGAAAATGGTTGCTTTAAGGTTAATGCTTTTCCCGTCTTTGTTCATCTTGACTGTAGTAGTGGTTGTACTCTCTTCTCTGTCATGTCTTGCCCAATAACCCTGGAAAGCTGGGCTCGAATTGAGCTCCCAGAGCTCAGGGTTGGAGCTGCTCACAGAGAGAACCAGCACCACAATTTGTCAGTTCTAATGGCTCTGCTCCTGCTCACATCTGGGCTGAAGGCTGGAGTAAAAAACTTGTTAAGGCATGAGTGTATATTTTAAAATATATAATTAACAGAAGGTTGTTTATAACTGTTTACCAATGTGTAAGACAGTGTTTGTAGTAGGTTGGACTGGCTTTTATTAGACTTCAGAATCTGTGGCGTTTATCACTTTGCTGCAGAGCAAACAGGCCACACACTGCCTGAGCACTGGGCAGGTTTGGTCAGGCAGAGCTCTTCCAGCCTGTCTGGTTGCTTTTTGTTAATGCTGATTTTTGAACACTTTGGCTCTTGAACCTGATGACTTTGGGGAGGAGAACTCATCAGTCTGACCAGGGCAGTTCCTGGGCAGAGTTTGTGTCCGATGGTTCACGTGGACCTTTTGTCCATGGTTTGCTGGTTGATTCATATGTGATGAAATAAAATGAAAAAATTGCCCAATCTTCTTCACTGAGCAGGTGTCTCCTGTTGGCTCATCAAGTCTCAAAGCTGCAGATTACTAGAAAATGAAAGGAAATTAGATTTTGTGCCTAAGTCACTTCTGAAGTATCCTGCACCAGCTGCTGTCTCATGAAAAATGTTGGGACATGTGGATCTTAAATTTCCTTTCCAACTTTGCCACTTCACATTCAGTTGCTTGGATTGGTGTGGCTCCTGTTCTGTAACTGATTTGGCTCAGGTGGGATTCCTCCTTCAGAAATTCTCAATGCAGTGCCAGTTACCTGTTTTTATGCCACCCTTTGAACTAGCAGATCTGTACCAAAAAGGCCAGCGAGGGAGTTGGCTCAGCAGATTTCTCAGTAGCTGCAGGACTTGCTGTGCCTCTTGAGGCTGGTGAATGCCTCCTGCCTTCCAGAGGCCTCCAGTGGTGTTAACAGTGACCACAGTGGGATCAGTGGGTCAGTCATGCTCCACTGTGGGGCTTTGTGGGGAGCTGGGAGAACTCGGTGTATCCTGGTTTTCTTTTGAGTCAGATTTCAGTCCAAAGATGCTTCTTTGTAATAACTTCAGAAGGGTGTTTCTAAATTCACTGTGAGATCATTTTCAGGTTACTAAATCCCTTCCTTGGATGTGCTCTGAGAAACTGGGATCAGGTGCCAGGGCTGCTGTAATTGTGGTGTGAGTGTGGCTGGGTGGGGGTGATTTGAGGGAAGCTTCATGGTCTGGCTAGTCATGGGCAAGTGAGTGCTCATGCTGAGGCACTTAGGTCTGGATGAACTGGTGAGGACAAACCTGTGATCTTTCACTCCTCCTAATTTTTGTGAGCTGCAAAATATGCCTGTGTCAGCTAATCGTTATTACCCTGCCTTAAAATGTAGGTGATCTCTGCACTGGACCAGGAGTTTTGAGTGCTTTCATATTACTCTTCTTTCTTAATTTTGATGTTTTAATGCCTCTCTGCTCTCTGTGCTTAAAACTTCCCAAAAAGTTAAAAAGCCCCCAGGGTTCACCTGTGGTTAAAAATGCCCTTCTGTGCCAAAGCTGTGAGTGTGGCTTGAGCAGCCCCTGGGGTTCCCTGGGCCTCCCTGTGCTGGGCATGTTCCACACCAGTGCTTGTGCACATCCAGGCACTCCCAGGTTCTTGGTGCCACCATTTGGATTTCAGAGCTGGTTTTTCCCACTCCAGCTATTTCTTTTTCTTTCACCCCCCTCAATAAATGCATTAATGTTTTTAGTGCCTGAACTGTTGTCTTTCAATTAATAGGCATTTTTTCCCCTTCTGTGCTTTCTCAAGCATGTAGGGAGGTGGAGGAGATTGTTTAGTACTCACAAAGCTTTTGGATTGTGTACGTGTTATCAATAATTCATTACAGGCCTTGATTTTGCTGAATAATGTTGTGTTTCTAAAGAACAAGGTAGTGTACAATGCATGTGCAGGCTTGTTGCTGTCAGAGTTCTTGGCTTTAACATCCTTTTGTTCAGAAATGAGGAGAAATGCAGCGTAACTGCTCTGTTTCCTCACAGTAACACACGACCCTCTGTGTTCTGTTCCATTCCTGGGGCTTTGGGGGAAGAGGAAGCTCCTTTGTGGATTGCTGGTAACAATGCCCTGCTCACAGAGAACCAAAGGAACGCTTGTACAAGCTGGCAACACCCAGCCAGTGATTCTGAGGTGGGCATTTGCATTAATGTGGGGGGAAAAAACCTATTTCCTGCATATGTGAACAGCCAGATGTGCCCACTGAAGGAAAAAGGGGAGCCTTATCATCAAGCCAGCAGCAGTAGCTCCTCTGGAACAACGTCAGGCTTTGTTGACAGAGCAGGTTTGTTCTGGGTGTGCAGCTCAGGGCAGTTTATTGATGGCTGGCAGGAGACAGCACCCTGCTGCAGCACCAGATCCTACCTGACTTAATGCCAGGTTCAGTACACAAGGAAGAGATCAAAGAGCTGTTGGAACACTGGGAACAACCTGAAAGGCAAAAGGATTTCATGTCTCAGTGTGTTTAGGGCAGAGGGTGACATAAGGGATTTTGGCTCAGGGAATTATATATGCCACTAAGTATTTGGCTTTTATAACAATATTTTGACTCAGAATAGATCCACCCATCTCTTCTTAGTCCAATTTTTTCAGCTTAGTCCAACTTTTTTCACTATCCTTGAGACAGGAGTGGAAATGGTAAATCTGAGGGTCGTGTCTGTTTAATCTGAATGAGTTTTAATGGCTCCATCAGTATCCTGAAAGACATAACTGGAGTAAAATTAATCCAATTTAATACTGTTAATAATTTTCCTGTTCCAAGGTGGTTCATCTTTTCTGTGAAGTGCTTGAATTGCTGCTGTGGAGCTGAGGATGGAGGTGCTGCCTGGGAGATGGAGCTGTGTTGTTTATTAGTGCCAGCTCTGCCAGTCTTTTGTCACAGTGCTTGTCTCCTGCAGCAGTCCCAGGGAGATCTCCTTATCTCCAGCTCGGTACTGCTGTGCTGCAGCTTTGCAGGCTTCATCTTCAGGGCAGAGGTTGTTATGACTCAGAGGAGCAGCCTTTGAAATCGTTCATTTGTTCAAGAACAGAATCATCTGTTCCTGGGAACCACCTGGTCCAGCCCCCTGTTTATCAGTGTCTTGCTGCCATGCAGCTGCAGTTCATTTCCAGAGCAGTGCCTGGTACGAGTATTTTGGGCTGGAGTGTATTTGCTTGTTGAGTGAACTTGACTACGTGCTTATGCTCTGACTAATCAAATATCTGAAAGGTGGAATGATGGACTGAGTGGAGAAATTGCTGTGACACAGTGTTGGCTCTCTGTTTTGATAGAAAATGTGTCATTAGCAGCCAAATCAAAAGCTGTTGAGCCCAGAGCTTTTTGCATATGATTTTTTTAAGATCACAAGTGGCAAACCAGCCATTAGAGAAGACATCTGAAGGCAGAGCTGTGAGTGCTGAAGCAGTACATAAATATTCGTGTCAAGAATGTGCAGTGACACTTTTCCCCAGATCTCCCAAATAGGCTGTGGAGTCACCCTCACTGGAGTTATTCCAGTGCCATGTGCTCTGAAATGACCCTGCTTGAGCAGGAAGATGGGACCAGATGACCTTCTGTGGTCCCTTCCAACCTGAGCCAGTGATCATGTGATTTCTTTTAGTCCAGGTGAAAGCTTAGGAGCAGTGTAATCTATTGCAGCATCTCTGCTCTGAGCGTTTTATCAGTAGCTGCCACGTGCTCTTTGTGAATGAGTCTTTGCTGGCGACTGTGCAGCTTCCAAATGTGTCTGTCAGGAAAAGTACAGGTATAAAAATAATGCACTGTAAACCTGCTTTCTTGTTTTTGCAGAAGGAAAGGAATGTTAATTCTTAGTCCTGGGATACACGTTAGTCACCATAGCTATGTATACACATATATCATTTTTAATATCATGGTTTTGGTCTTCTAGCCCATCACTCTCTTTCTTTTGTCCTCTGGTGTTATGGGTTTGAATTTGCTCCAGGTGCTTAAACTGTTGGAAGTGATCTCTCAGTGTGTTCAAGGTCATGCTCTAAGGCCAGTAGCCTTAAGTTTTCTGGTTGAAACCACTTTTTTTTCTCCCCATATGGCAATACCTTAATTAATTTTTCAGCACTCAGATGAGTGTATAACGGCTCAGTATTTATAAATTCGTCCTGGTGACCCCACGTCAATCACAGGACAGCTTGAGCTGGTTGTACTTTCTGAAGGTGGTTTACTGTGCCAGGCCACAAATGCGTTTTCCAGCGCTGGAAATCCATTAGAATTTGAGGAGGCAGATCAGAGGATTAGGGGCTTTGTCCTTCTGACACAAAAGCACCTGCTGTGCACCAAGGCAAGCAGGAAATGTCTTCTCACCTCGTGCTATTTCTGTGTTACAGTGACCTTCAGAGGCTGGGTTTGTGTGAAGAGATCCTTCCCCTGATTCCTGCCTGGGGGCACAGGGCCACGGGTCAGCTTTATTTCTGAAGGCTTCAAAGTGCTGCGGAGGCACTTGCCTATTTTTGTAACAAGTAGGTGGATTTTTTCAATAAACCAAAGCCCACGGATCTGCTTCACTCAATCCTTTGACTTGAATTCCTCAGCAGGTCAGCCAAGCCCCGTCTCCCACGGGAGTGCTGAGCCTCCCTCGATTCACATGAGCTTTGGTGTCCCCACGCTGGCTGCCAGGCTTAGCAAGGTGCTGCAGGGCTATTTTTACTGCACCTTTGCTCATCAAGGAGTCCCAATTTCAGTGTCCAAGTAGCTTCCACCACTGTTTTGGGAGGAAAATGTCCCAATTATATCATTGCTGCTTTTAAAAGCCTTTGCAGCAGCTGGTGGCTCGGAAGGCAGTGAATAAAACAAAGTCCAGTGGTGATATCCATGTCCTGTCAGCTCTGAGATCAAACAGTTGTCCTTCCTCTTCCCTTGTTGCCAAGAGGATGAGAAATATGCACAGTTGCAGTAAATATTTCCAGGTGTGGGTGGTCTCTAAGCTCCTTTTACTGCTGGAACGTGGTACCGAGCGTGGTATTGTGGAGGGGAGTATCAAATGGAAGAATGCCAAAGTTGTTTTTCAATCCCATATTTCTGTCTGTGCTGCAGCTGGCTCATCCATCTCCTTGCACTCCTTCAGCTGTGTCCATGGTGTGCCTGCCAAACGAGAGCATTCCCACCCAAAGCTGGAGCCTCTGGAGGAACACAGCCCTGCCTCGGTTCTTGCTTTGGAAAGCGCTGCCTGCTCGAGGTCAGAGGGATCAGGAGCTGCCTGATGTATTTCTGAAACTGTAATGAGCCAAATTTCACCTTTTCAAAGCAAGGTCATGGAGAAAATACACTCAAAGGACACATAAATAAATTAGATTTTGATTAATTCCATCATATTCAGGATGTGTAGCATAAGATACGAAAAGGAGAGTCAGGGATTTAACCCATTCCTTCATAATCTGTGCAGAAAAACTAAACTCTAGCCAAAATTTATTTCAAATACAGTTAAAAGTGAAGTTAAGCTTCCTTCAACAAGAAGACTGTGTTGCAATTAGCCAGCAGGAAGTTCCATGATGATTTTGAAAAGGTATGAGGAGAAATTTGCCAAATTGCAAATTCAGGTACCCACCCTCTGCTGTGTCCAGGACATGATCCCTTTGACCTTTGGGAGCTGCAGATAGAATAGAATCCTCCCTGAAACAACCAAACATCTTCCTGGAAGAGCCTTAATTTGACTTATTTATCTTTTTTCATTTCCATAGTCAGTTTTTCTTGCTTGTGGCCAAACCTGATCATTAATATTTTATCTGGCACGCAATGCAGTTGTTTCTGGAATGTCTTTTTTTTTTTCTTGCTAAACTGCATGGGGTTATTTGCAGGTCTTGATTGTGGTTTAAAAGCATTTACAAGGATGAAACCTAAAAGAACATTAGGAGGAGTTGAAGCTGACCACAAAAGCAAAGGTTTGATGAGAGAAGCAAACAGAACAGCATTCTGAGGCCTGCTGGGAATACCCACCCACCTTCTGCACAAACACACTTTTAGCCTCACTTCAGCCTTATCCCATAATTCTTGTTTTTTGCTGAATGTCATCCTTAGCTGGCAGAAATCAGGATTTTGCTTTTATTCCCTATTTCAACTGCCAAAAGAATTGGACTTTCTGAAAATACCCACCCAGTAATGAGCTGGGTGGAATCCCTTGTGTGGCATGCTGGAAGTAAAAGATGATTCACACAGGAGGGTGAGGATATGCAGCTTCTGGTACCAAAAAATGGTGATTCACCAACATTTAATGCAATTTTCATTTGGTTGGGTTTTTTTCCTACCTGAGACTCGAGGGAGTTTCAAAACAAATTAAGCCTACTGTGAATCTGGAAAGGGAAGAGAGTTTCCTCTGAAACTGTCAATGAGAGGGTTGGGGAGAAGGAAATTGTGGAAGATTGGGATGTGATGAGACAGTTGTGCAGGTCAGAGGAAATGCCAAGCGTGTTCTGTCAGTCCCTGTGCTCTTGAGGGATGTCTTGAGTAGAACACAATGTACAAAGAGGAAAATCTCCAGCCAAGACCTGGCTTGGACAAAGTTGATCTTGACCAAGGTATTGGCCTGAATTGTTTGTAGAGCAGTGGTCATTGCCCCCAAAACCCAGTGCAGAAATTTTTGGAGCTGAATACCCAAAAAATGGGTACTTGATACTAAATCTATGGTAGCAAACTGTTCCTTTCTAAAGGGTGATATTCTGAAGCTGTTTTCTAGAAAGAACTGGAGCAATCTGCCCTTTTTGTGCATTAATCCCGTTGGGTTATGTTTTATATGTGACACACATTGTTATGAAAGTAGCACAGACTGACAGCTGTGGAAACAGATTATTACACGTAATTTTTTACCCAAATCATTCTCTTCAGACACATCTGTCTCATGAATTCAAGGAAATTTGGGGGATGACTCCCTTTGCACCACAGCCATCATGGTGCATTCTGTCCTGGTTAGACACAGTAGCATTTTGCTGTTTGAATCCTACTCTATCCTAAATTAATCACAGAATCCCAGACTGGTTTATGTTGGGAGGGTCAGGGACACTTCCACTAGCCCAGGTTGTTCCAAGCTGTGTCCAACTTGGCCTTGGACACTTCCAGGGATGGGGCAACCTGTGCCAGGGCCTCCCCACCCTCATGATATTTTCCTGAATCCCTGTGATCTTCAGTTCATACTGATCATTCCAGTGTATTTACCGTCGAATTTTTCCTTTAATAAATAAATGCTATGGCCTCTATGGGGCCAGCTTGAATTAGTGAAACTGCTGTTCTATAACTTGTTACCATTTAACCAATCTTTGCAGCATGGAGATCAAAATACAAGGTGTAAAGTTCTCACCGTGGGACTGAGGTGGCAGCCCTTCATGAAAAGGGTGGCTGGAAATGTTGCAGCTCTTTAGTGCAGCTGCATGGGGGTGAAGCTCTGGCAGGTGATGATGTTATGCAATTGTACTGGCAGGAGCAATTAGAGATTTACAAGTGCTTGTAAATGCTGCTATTTATAGGATGGACACTTTATTTAACAAAATGCTAATCTTTTCTGCAGTGAGAGGAAATGTCAGAGTAGAGTCTTTCATCCTTGGGTTGGGACTGGACCGTAATGTCCAAAAGAACAGCACTTAGTTCTTTTTGTAAAAGAGAAGAACTAGAGGTTTCCAAGAGACATGGGACATGGAGAAAGGATATTTTGAATTTTGCAGTACTTTGGAATTCTAATATCAGTGATCTGTGGGGCTTTGCAGATCTATCTGGCTTGTGAGAGTTGGAATATGTAGTTTTTATTCTCAGCCCTCTAGTTTTCATTATTGAGAAGCAGAACTGAGTTACTGGGAAAAGATAATTTAAATGCATTTTATTAGCCATTTTTACTTTGTGAATAAACTTGGCCTGGCAAATTAAAAATTAGAGCCATTATGAAAGTACTTTTGATAATCTTTCCCTTTAAGAGACCCTGAATGTCCTCTTAAATACAACTGATGGATCCCACTGCAGTGAATAATAATAACCTGAATCAGGCTTAAACCCAAAAATAGAAAAAGCCTGCTTTTTTACTGAATTAGTTTCATGATGTACTTGGTTATGAAAGTTTCAGAATAAGGTTTTTTTGTGTTATTTTTGTTGCACTGTAGTAAGTTATGTTCTTGTCAGCACTCACACTCGTACGTGCACAGTAAGTGATAGGATCTGCTCTGTTAATTCTTATTTAATCCCATCAGCACCTCTCCAAGTGCAGGAAGCAGCAGAAGGAGGATTTCTGGGGAGAACAGACAGGGATTGCTGCAGACTGACCCCAGGGTTCGGTCAGTGAGGACAGGAAGGAGAAAGGAGAGAAGAAAAATGATTCCGTCTTTACGAACATTTTAGTGGGGTAACTTTTGTAGGAGGGATGAAATAAACCCTGGTTTATGGTCATTTGCTCCCAGTAGCTCCTGTGGCTTGTTGGGCCAGGGGAATGTACAGAATGATGGGATCCCAGACTGGTTTGGGGTGGAAGAATCCTTAGAGATCATCCAGTCCCAACCTCCCAGCCACAGTCATGGACAAAGCCATGTTTTCAGGAGCTGCTAATATATGTTGTTATACAAAATTCTTCTTGTATCTACACAATAAGGGAGTAAATTTTTTATACTGAAAGCAGATTTGCTTTCAGTATAAAAAATTGTATATAAAGAAGAAAAACTTTGTGTTTATTAGGTGATTTTCTATGGAGTATTTTTAGTGGGTATTTGCTGCTTGAGCCAGGCTTTCTGCTTGATCTCCATGTATGTCATAAACATATTTGGTTTTGTTTTTTGTTTGTTTGGGTTTTTTAATAGCAGAGACATTTTCTTAGCGGAATTTTTATGCTTTCCACCCTTAGAGAAGACAGATGGACTTGTTTATCTGCTGCGAGGTTCAGGGCCAGATTATAGATAATTTTGCTTTGTGTCATTTAAAACATTCTTGTTTCAGAGCAAGGAAGTTGGCAATAGTCACGTGATTCATGGTGGAAAAATTATCTGCAGGCTGTTGCTGTTTCCTTAATAGGCTTAAAGGAATTAGCAGTGATGTAAATAATAGTTGTGTGTGTGGTGGGTGGGCAAGTGCCAAAGCGAGGGCGTGTTTGGGGTGAAGCCCTTCCCAAATATCTCCTGCAAAAATAACCCTGTGAAATGAATAATCCATTTTGATTTCTTACAAGGAAATTGTTGACAATTTTGTAATGATCTTTAATTAAAAATGCAGGCAACACTTGAGGGCATTAAGATTTGAAGGGGCCTGGAGCAGTGTTTGCATTTGCATCTCTGTGATACCCTGTGGTGGCCAAGCTTGACCCAGGGGAAAAAAAATCCCAGTCACAGGTGTTTGGGAGCTGAGGAAGAGGAGCAGCAGGGAAGAGGCAGGCTCTCATATGCCAGCCTTTCTGATGAAAGCAGGAGGAATTCAAGAGACACTCCAGTGCCATTTATAATTTCATTTGTGTGCAGAATGTGCCTGCCACAGCCAAGGGGAGCGTGGGCACTGCTTGGGAGGCATGGAGAGAAACAGTGCCCAGAAATGGGGATAAGGTGCCCAGAAATGGGGACAAGGTGGCTTTGAGGCTCTGCCACACAGGATTGGGACATGCAGGAGCAGCATGGGCAGCTCAGCTGACTGTCCCTGGGCAGAGGAGGGCAGGGAGGCAATGACATGATGTAGCTGATGGTGAGGGATTTAAAACTGTAGTAGTACGATTACAGTAGTATTACTAAATATTAATAGCATCTGAAATCCTCCTGCAGTTTAATTTACAGTTGATCTTTATAAATTGCCCCAAATTTTGTACGTTGCCAACTGGGCTAGAGGTGTTTTATTAAGAAAGAAACAGGTTTATCTAAAACAAGATATGTTTCAAAACTGAGACACAGTGTCTGGTGTATGTTACACTTGGCATTGATTACATGATTCCTCTTTATCGAGTGCTCTTGTATCAGGGAGCTTTATCATTTTCAAAGTTGGGTGATTATTTTTTCCACTAAATTTTTGTTCTTTTTCAAACACTTGTCTGTTTGGGGCTACATATCTGTTGTAGGGTATCTGAATTTAAAATATGAAAACTGACTTGGGTAGATTATTTAGGGGAAAATGGTGTCCTGTAAAGCTGCAGTGTAATGAAATGAGGAAGGGGTAAATTTTGTGTTAGGAATATTGGCTGGAGGAGTTGTACTCTGTTACCAGGGATTAGGTCCCACATTGTAAATTCACTGCCCTGCGTTCCATTGAGGATCAGGTTTTAGTCCATTTAAGAAGCTCTGTGCCCCCTTCTTCTTTTCCAGAGAAACAGGGACTACAGAATGATAGGAGAGAATTTATTCTCAGCTACTGCAAGACCAATGCTGTTTTCACAGCTGAATTTTTTCCTTTGCAATGTTGCCTGTGAGCATCAGCCTCATTCCAGCAAGTTTCCTGTTACAGCACCTCCCAAACCTTTGCATCCTTGGAATGTGAGAGCATTTTAATCGGATTTTGGTGGTGTTTCTTAGAACAAGGAGTGGGAGAGGGAGGAAGATTTCATGGAGATCTGTGAGATGGTGGAAGGGGCAGATTGATGTGGATAAGCTGATTGGTTTAGTGGCTATTTTGGAAGGACGGGGTCGTGGACTTGGGAGGAGGGGGATGGCATCAGGGATAAGTGGTTGAGACAGAACTGCAAGTGGATTGGAAGATGAAAGGGAACAGACAAGGTGAGTGGAGTTCATTCTCCTGCCTGAGAGAGGGAGCACAAGCAGGGACAAAAATAAATCCCTGCAACTTCAGTGCCAGTGTGGGCTAAGTCTGGTCAAGGGAAGCTGAAGGTGAAATAACCACTTCTCCAGACTGCAGACTCAGGAAGGCAAGATCCTGCTTGGGTTCTTTTAATAATCCCAAGCAGGAAGCTCCATATTCCACAGAATCTACAAATAAGTTTATTTGCAAGGTAAATTCAAACCAATATAGGGTCCAGTGAGAGGAGTCCAAAACTGCCCCTTCAAAGGCTGCCCAAAAGAGACAAGAGGGTAGCAACACAAATTTGGGCCCCTGGTTATGAAGTACAGTGTGAGTTTTCTAAAAATGAAGAGTATGACAGCTTTTGAAGGAAAAAATAATCCAACCTTACATAGCTGCCTTCATCTGCTACAAGTTTAAATATACTTCTGTTAGGAAAGATTCAGGTTACTTCTTGTAGCTGAAATTCTAATTACTGCTGGTTTTCCCACTTCTCTGCAGTAAGAATATAATTAAAGCCAAAGCTCTTCTCCTGCCTTTGCTAGCGAGATACAAAACTGCTTTGTCATGGTAAAAATTCCATTTTGATGGAAAATCAGCCGTTTGCAGGTCAGCTGCTCAGGTAGCACTTCACAGACTGCTGCCCCAGAAAAGAGCTTTACAATAGAAAGTAAATTACAGTAATTGAGATTACAGTAATGCAAAGCTCTGTGTTTAACCAATGATTGACAGCACTTGAATATGCAAACAGTCTTACCTAAATGTGGTTTTAACTGCTCAGATTTGGTGTGTCTGTTGTGCAGTCTGAGTTATTCCCCCTTCACCTTTCAGTTACACCTATAAGTGGTAATTTCTTGTCGATTCTTTAATGGCTGTTTGAAAAATAAATATTCTTCTGCTTCTTACAGTTGCATGAAGTCACTCTTGCTTGGGAACCAGCTTTTTCTCCTTAGAATGCTCTGGATTTTTTGTCCCACATGGCATTGTCTGGGTATTTGCCACACCTGAGTTGGAATATTTTGTTTATTTGCAGGTGAGGTGTGGGCAGTGTCTCTGGAGTGATCACATTCCCTGTCCTTAATGTGCCCTTGGTGACCAAGCTCTTGTTGTCACTATGAGAAAGGATTCAGGCCCTATGGATTGGTTGCAGCAGCAAATTATGGTAAGTGGGAGTGTGGAAATTTGTAGGATATGTTTATTTCCATTGTATTTGGTTGTCGGGCCAAGTCAATAAATAATGGTGTTTCTTGCTTTTTAGAGAAGGAACACTATGACTTTCAGTGTGATAAACTCTGGTATCAGCATATCTGAAAGGCACCTTAATCTGAGTTTGCTTCCTTGTGAATTTATGTGAGAATGATGTTATTTGATGTTCGTGCTGACTCTACATCAATACTTGCATTTTTCTCTTTTTTTTTTGCAGATTCTTTTTCCTTGCTGGAGTTTTTCAGTTCTGTTGAATGTGTAATTCCAACTATGGCAACAAGAGTAGAAATAAATTCTACTTTGGCGTCTTTGACGGCAGTCCCTGACCTAGCTGAGCTCAGGGCTGAGGAGAAGGCACAGCGTGTGTATGTCAGTGTGCTTTCAGATGCCAGCAACAAGGCAAAGGAGGCCTCAGCATCCCTGACTCTCGAAGAGAACAAGAAATTTGGGAATTCCTTGAGATCTGCAACGATGCCCTCGCTGGGATCAAGGCCCAGACTTTTCCCAAAGCCTTTTTGTAAAGAGAAATCCTCGGACACTTTTGCAAATGTCAAACCGCCCGTCCCAGCGTTCAGGTCCAGCAGCATGGTGAGAAAGGCCACTGAGGAAACGTCCTCTGTGAAGGTGTTGAGTGGGAATGTCCCTCCCTTAGTGGATCAGAAAGCCATTGACACTGAAAATCAGGCTGGCAGTGACATGGTGACAAATGTGACTTTCTACACGGGGCCCAGTGCCAACACAGTGATTCTGTTCGAGCCAGGGGGCCCCGAGCAGACCAAGGAGAAAAGGGCTCAGGAGCGCAGGGGATTCTCTGCCCTGCAAAGCAAGGACCTCCAGGGCTCTGTGAAACCAGCAGAGACACCCAGGAATCCTGAGGGGTCTCTCCACAGGCACATGTCGTTTTCCTCCAGTCTCAGACCGGAATCCTGGAGCTCCCTCAAAACCGGGGAAAAGAAAGATGCTCGTGAAGTTCATCCAGGGGAGAAGAACAACGGTGATGCAAATAATCCCAACAATAAAGTTGATTTTTCTGTTGATGTCCAGCAAAGGGCAAAGCATAGACCAGTGTCTGCTATTTTTCTGGAATCATTAAGAGATCAAAAGCATCATGCTGTGGAAGCTTCTGAGGAGAAATCTCCTACAGAGAAATCTGGGGTTAGAAAACCAAGGCCTTTGTCCATGGACCTGACAGCTAAGTTTGAACATAAAGATCTTTCTTCTTGCAAGAAGGCTGGTTCATCCCATGAAAGCAAGGAGAATGTATCCATAATTGCTTTTACTGAAGTGGGTACTCATGATCAGTCTGAAACGGGGCCAAAACATGAAGAAACTGAATTTAATAAAAGCAGTTCTTCTAAAACAAATCTGAAATGCAGTAGTCAGGACATTGGCATCCTAAATAATGGGAAATACGCTTGGGAAACTAAACTTAAATCTAAAAGTGAACAAATTGAGACAAAACCAGAAATAATTATTAACTTGCATGGTCCTGAAAGAAGCCCTGAAACAACCAGTGAAAGCAGAACCAATAAGGGGGGGAAAAGAGCAGATCAGAAGGAAACTTACACGTTCCTGAGCTGTGAAAGTCCTGCAGCTTCCTCAGAAAAAGAGAATAATATCTTAAGAGGCAGTGTTAAAAAACACATTAGCTTGTTTACTTCAGAAAATCCCAGTGCCACAGTGGATCCAGAGCTTCTCCCAGAGAAGGAAAACAGGTGTGTGACCATCCAGCAGAGGATCAAGGAGCTGACAACAGAAAATCCTGAGGTTAAGGGAGGAAATCTGCGCCGCTCACTGCAGTCACGGCCACTCTCTGCAGACTTAACCAAGATGTAGGTTACAGAGAAATTCTCTTTAATCCTCTTGGCTTCATGTTGTTCAGTAAAACTTGCTCTCTCAGTCCAGTAAAAAAAGCTTGATCATTTTGCTTCCACTTAATGTGATTTTTTTTTTTTAGTATTATTCTTAAGCTCCTTTCATGCCTTTTTTAACGTGAAAAAAAGAAAATTAAATGTATTCTGACAACAGCTGAAAAAAATTAAGCTGTCAATACTCTGACATGCATGTAAGTGCAACTGTCAATGAGAGATATTGTAGCTTGATATGCATATCAAAATCCTCTATTATCAATTAATATGCATAATTAACAATATTATTTATATTAACAATAATTAATATTATATTAATAATGAATATATTAATATGTTGAAAATTCCTTTGGTCTAGATACAATTTAACCACCAAATACAGTCATTTACTATGAAATAGGGATATTTTTCCTTTAGGAAATGTAATTGGATGGATAATTTCTACCAGCCTGCTTTGGTAGGAAGCCACCCTGCTCACTGACCAGCTGGACTAAAGAAATAACACCAGTCCTTTGTTTTAGGTTTTCAAGTCCAACATCAGGGGGTGAAGCAAAGCCTGAGAAACCTGGGGAGGCTGGAGCTGACTCGATCCACGACCTGCAGGAAAATCCAAAAGTAAGGAACTGGCAGCAGCTGATGGGATCCAGCTGGCTCTGCAAGGTCCTGTTGTGTGTGGCTTTATCAACCAGGCACTTTTTAATGGGTATGGAGATTATTAGGGCTGACACAACCCCACTGGATTTGCTGGTGTGAGTTTGTCTTTAGGATGTACAGAGGAAAGTTCAAGGGTGTTGTGTCAGCTGAGCTTGTCCAGCTCTGTGTGCACACTGCTCGGTGTAGGAGTGGCAGAGAGGGGAGAATATTTTGTGCTCTGTTTTTAAGGGATTTCTGCATGGAACTGCATGAAACCCCAGTGAACTGCCTGTAGCTGTGGTGGGTTTGTGCAGTGATTGTTTTCTCCAAGCAGAGCATTAAGATTGTGCTTTCCTGCATCCATTTCCCAGCTCCTGATAAATCCCAGCCTGGACCTTGGTCAGTCTCCTCAGCAACATTTACCTGAGCAGTTTAGACAACAAAGTGTTCCAGGGAAAATGGGGGTTTGCTGTGGAAGCTTTAGGCTCTCTCTGTTTCTAAGCAACACTTCAGTGTTGCAAAACAGAATTTCTCTGGTGACAGTTCTTGGTAGAGGAGATTTAATGTAGTTTAAGGGTGTTTGTAGGAAGTTCTGGCTTTTTTCCTGTCCAAGATAGGAATATGTGGTAAGGAAAAGCTACAGGTGCAAAGTTTCTGTAGTTCAGTGTTATTTTCAAGGAGAGCAGTTAGTTTTAAAAAGAAAACCTTTCATTAATGGAAGTGCTGTTTTCAGAATCTGACAATAAAGTAGGATTAAAGAAATTCCTTGAAGGATATAGCTCAGGCATAAAAATCTTCATTTATAAATACATTTAGTGTTAATTTTCTGATGTTCTTTAGCTTTTTTTTTAAGACAATCTTAAGTAAATTCTGAGTTTTAAATTTTAAAACCTGAGTAAAAGATTGAACTCCTTTAATACCTCTAGTATTCTGATTCCCTTTATTATTTGCATGCTGTGCTTTTTCAGCAAGTGCTATTAAAAATACCATCTTTTAGGATGCTGCTTGTATTTCCTATGAGTAGATAATAGTGAAGGATTGGTAATAAATATTAATTTCCATCTTTCCTTTTTTACTTTGTCTCAGCTTAACATTTCTCATAGCTGAGCAGCTCCAGCTGTGATATTTACTCAGATCTTCATGTTCCTTGCAGTTTGACCATGTAACTGGTTATTAGAGAGATAATTCTTTTAAAATCAAGATTCAGGAGCTGGAGCTACACATTCCCTTAGTTACCTTGTTCTCAGTGGAGTTTGTGTTCAGGGAATGTGGAAGTGTTTGACTTGTACAGGCTCTGTTGCACAAAGTAGATGCAAGTAAGTTTTAAAATAAATGTTATTACCCATTTTTAAAATAAACTCAAGATAACTGTTGGATTTTGTTGTTCCAGAGCAAGGAGCTGAAGCTCACCCATGGCACAGATTTCACCGAGGCATTTGCTCCTGGGAAGCCTTGGAAATCCCGACAGGTTTTAAAGATAACCAATAAACCTGATCAGCTGGAGAGGAAGGGGAGCTTCCTGGGAGATGGTCAGCACTTCTCACAGCAGAGTGAGAGTTCTGTCTCATTCACAAGCAACTTTGAGAAGAAATTAAACCCAGCTCTTCTGGAAAAACCCTTCATTAAAACTGTCCGGGCCACTTTGTTTGAGCACAACGTGCAGAAGCACAACGTTGTTGCTGAGCATTCTGGGGCTGATCCTGCACCAAAAAGGATCCAGGAGCCTGAGGCAAAGCAGGATCTGGTGGTTTCAGGGCACAGCAGACGCTCGTGGATGGGAGAAGGGGAGGAAAGCACCACTGCAAAGGAGCATCACAAGCAGCCTGATCCATCAAAACATCCCCCACACGTAGAGAAAAGTCCAAAACCAGCTTCTTCAAGTGAAGACAAGAAAATGAGTCCAGGAATTGTTTTAGAAAAATCTTTGGTTGAGAAGAGTGAAAAAACTGCTCCCAAGAATGCAGAAGATTCTCAAATTTACCAAAGAATAGAGCCCAGGTATGAAATCTTTCAGACTTGTGGTGAAAGGGCTCTTAGTGAAGCCATCACAATGGCTCCTGAGAAAAAGGCCATGACACTCAGAACTAGAAAATCATCTGTGAAAGAGAATAAAACTGATGAGGATGTTGTACCCACCGGGCAGTCTGTTAAGACAAGTAGTCACACTCTTTACTTGAAAGAAGATAATGTTACTTCAGAAGCCAGAGAGGCAAAAGTTCTCACAAGTAAGGCTGTGTTGAGAGAACCTGCTGGTTTTCTCTCCAGTGAATGCACTTTACCTGAACAGAAAAGAGACTCTGATAAAACTGATCCTGAGCCACTGTTCATAACTGAGAAAATACCTTATTCCACAAACAAAAGTAAGGGTTTGGGAATGGGTGAAAAAGTCAGCAAGCTACATGCTGAAATTAAAGGTGATAAGAGTGAGGTCTCTTCTGTAGATAAATCAGAGAGGATTAATGTTGTGAAATGCTCTTCTGAGAAAAGGAGTTTCAGGGCAGTTGGGACAGACATCCATGAATTCCGAACCAACTTGGATCGTGAAGTGATTTCCACAAGTGTCAATAAACATGGGGCTCAGGCTTCAGTGCTTGCAAGTGGGCAATATTTTAAATCTTCCAGTAGCCATCCCCCTGATACAAAAGGACTGAATGTTACTAAAGAGGAATCTGGGTCCTTTGGGTTGAGGAAAAGTCTGGACTTAAATTGCAAAGAGCAAGACTTCAGCTTGGCTTGTACAGCTCCTGAAACCAACGAGAAACTCCGAGGAGCAGATCCAGAAGAGAAAGTCAGGAGAAGCAGAAGTAGTGTTTCTGACTTGAAGATTTCTGAAAGGTGGAGGAGGAGGACTTTGCCTCAGGAGTCACTCAAGGTGGAAGAAGTTGTGTGGCTCAATCCTGAAAATATCAAGAAGCTGAGCCGGACAGATTCATTGCAGTTGAATGAAAATTTACTTAAAAAGAGAAGCAAAAATATCAAAGATGGGGTGGAGGGGAGTGAGGCTAACCAAGCTGTTCTTGGCAGTCCTGATGATTACATGAAACATCAGAGTTCTGTCTTTGAGCCAAAGGCAACTTACTTTGCAGTGACTTATCAGATTCCTGGTATCAAAAAAGAGAAAAGCTTTGTTGGTGCTCCCAGTGCAAGTGAAATTAATGCAGTTTCTGGTTCAAGTGAGGCAGCAGCAATTAATCTGGACCCTGCTTTTCCTGGAAGGTCCAAACCTTCATTGCAGCAACCAAATAAAAATGTGACAAGTTCAGCTTGTAGAGAAGACTCCTGGGAAGTGCGCATTAGCAAGGATTGGGTCAAAGAAGATGAAAAAGATGCAGTTTTCTCCAAAAATGTTGCGTTTGGTAATTTTCATGGGTCTAGGAAAGATAACCAACAGCATCACGAAAAAGGTCTGGATCATTCTAAAGAGAAGATTATAGATGTTGATGCTTTCCTGTTAAAACATGATCTGGAAAGTACAGCTCAAGCTGATCTCAAGAGTGGCAGAAGGAAAATCTCCTCTTACCACGAACCCCGATCCCCGCCGCGTTCCGCGCAGGCGCGTAAGGACAGCGAGCTGGGCCCCCAGAAAAGGAGTGACAATAATCCAGATCTGCCTGGAAGGAAGGCTGAGGATGGGTACAGATCCCAAATTCTTGATATTGATGCGCTTATGGCAGAATATAAAGAAGAATCAGCAAAGGCCAGTAAAGTTCAGGAGAAGCTTTCTGAAGATCTCGGCTCACTGAGTAGGGAGAGATCAAAGAACAAAAGAAATGTGTCGGAGAGAATGACTCTTACCTACAGCTGGAACGAGTGGAAGAGTGGATCAGACCACTATTCAGTTAATAACAAACCAGGTGAACGTGCAGAAGAGCAGCACAGGCCAGAGAAACTAATCCTAAATGAAAAGAGCAAAGAGAAACTGGAACTGCGGAGCCCTGAATTTGATAAGCAGAAGTCCAAAGACAGAAAGGTCAGCCCTCCTTACTGGGGAAACCCCAGCAGCATTTTTCCAGAGAAGTTTGTAAATTCACCTGTGGAATTTGCTAGGAAGAAAACTTTCATTGTTGATGAGGACGAGGAGGTGAACTTAACCTCCAGAAATCAGGGTGCAAAATTTGTAATTGAAAAGGTACAGCCCATAAATGCAGTGAGTACAGAGCAGAGGCTGGAAGTCAGTCTGGCCTCCAAGTTGTCCCTAAAGGCTGATGATGGGCACTTGCAGAAGAAGTTGGTGACAAAAGAACAATTCTTGGAGGTGTCTCCAGAGGGCGATTGGAGCAAAAACATAGTGAGGAGCTCTACACTAAGAAGCAAAGACAGCTCAAATAAAATGTGTGAGGGTGACAGTTTTAAAAGTAAGACTGATTGGAAGGGCTACATGTCTGGGTTTGGGACTGTCCCCGCGGATCTCAGACGATCCTATTCTGAAAAATGCCGCCAAGGGAGGGACAGCCTGCCCCTCATGCAGGATCTGAGGGCAAGGAAGGACCTGCATCGATCCAGGCCAAGCTTCCCCTTGGAAGGTGTGGATAACTCGTGGGTGCACAAGGTGTCAGCTCAGTCAGAACCGTTCTTCCATGAGGACAAAAAGGTATTTTCAAATGGTAGCCGAGCGTGTCGTGTAGCTGTAACTGAACTTTTCGTTATTAAGGATTTTGTTGTGTCCTTGCAGCACTTCTCAGCACTCTGCAGCAAGGCAGCAGATCCAGACTTTTCACTGGAGTTCATTTCTTTTTGGGGTTCTCTTTTCTTGAGCAGCAGCTATTGCACTAGATGACCTCATTTTTGCTTCAAGTCTAGAGATACTGATTCATGTGTTTGTGGAGAGCTTGAAAAAGCTTTAAAAAGTGTACTTATTATTTTTGCAATGCTGTGAACCTGGGGGGTTATATTGTGAATTCTGCAATTTTATATTTACGTGGAAAGAAGTAATTTGGGTTTATTTTATGAGTTGTCAGCAGTGATCTTTTTGGACCTCTCTTTGTTTTTTATCTTTATCTGAAGGAAGCATATTTTATTTTTATTTTTACTGGGTGAATGGCCTTCATTTGTCTGAAATTTCACTGCTTTCCTGACGTGGGTGAAAGACAAGAGATTCCCTTCACACAGTGACGTGTGAATGAAATCCAGAGGTTGGATTTGGTTGGAAAAGACCTTAATGGTCCTATAATTCTGGGATTTAAGTGTAGGATGTTCATGGCTATCATGTTTTTCCATTATGTGTTTTCAGCTTTAAGTTTCCTCAGGTTTTGGGGTTTTTTTTCCAAAAAGTGTTTATATATATATAGAAAATATCTATATATGTATGTACATATGCATGTATATTTAATCACATTCATAACTTTGACAGGCTCCCAGGAAAGAGTGGAGCAAGCAGAGCTCAGACAAAACAGAGGGAGCAGACTTTTCCTCAGTGTCTACACAGAGGAGCCACCACAGTTTCTACAAGGAGAGAAGAGCAGATTTTGGGATGGTATGTGACCCTGGAGGAGGGGTTTGGGGCTGGATCAGGGGAGCTGCAGCTGTTTTCCTTTTTAAAAAGGGCTGTGCTAGAAGGATGAGTCTGCCAAGCTGAGAAGCATTTGCTGGGGGTTGAACTGCCCCTCCCTGGGATCCCACCCCTGTGCTCCCTGCCAAAGATTCCAACACAGAGCCTCAGCCTTGCAGCTCGTTCAGTTTACTTTCTGAGTGAAGAATTTTCATCCTGAACTCAAGATGGCTCTAGAGCATTACAGTTTTGTTGTTTTCTCGGCTTGTGCAGACAAACAGAAGTGTGTCCCAGCCTGAGAAATGATGGGTTTAATTGTCTTTCTGTCGGCAACACACAGAGAAGTGTTCCTGTGAAAGATCACAGCTGACATTTTGGGTGGTTTGATTTGTCTCTAACACACAAACTGTTGAGGTGAATTCCTTCTTGATGTTGTTGGGTGCTGTTCTCCTCAGTTTCAGAAGGATATCCTGACTTTAGCCCTCAGAGAAATTTTATGTTGTGAAGTAGCATCCTACATCGAGTTGTTGTTCTGAAATACAAAACAAAGGTCTGGATGTTCCAAAAGATGGGCAATAAATGAAATATCAATGTTTGCTGAGGGAAGTAAAGGATTTGGAAAGCGGACACTGAAGGATGTTGTCCCATGGACTGTCCCAAGGTCACACCTCCCCTGGCCTGGCTCTGCCAGCACACTCTGCAGTGAGGTGCTGCACTGCCCTGTTCTGTCATGGCTCACTCTGCTGCTTGCAGCTCTTTAGCAGAGAACAGAAAAACATAAAAAAGAAAAGAAACTCAGTGGTTTCTTTCCTTCTAGCAAAGGAAAAGAGAACTCCTAAATCTGTAAGGATTTTGTAAACAATTTCCTAATTGGAGTTTTGGAGGTGGGCTCAGATTGTTCTTCAGTTCTAGTCTTTAAGCTTCCTGGAAGGTATCCAATGGCTAATGTCCCTTTTTCTTTCCCATTCTTAGCATGGTTCATCTTAGGGAATTTAAGTAATTGACAGAATGGGCATTTATCCAACCCCTAAATGTTATGTGCCATCAGCTTATAGTGCAAATATGTACAGGTGGTGTTGGCCAGGTAGGAAATGTGGGACAGAAGGGCTGTTGGAAGTGGTGCTGGGATGACTGAACTGTTCAGGTGCTGTACTCAGATAAATACAAGTGTTGCTCTCCAATTTCATTGTTGATTGGGAGGTTACTCAGAATAATCCTTCAGCTTCACCAAGTGTAGCCTGAGACAGGAAGGGAAGGTGGGAAAGGGAGACTCAGCTCCATGAAGAGAGAAAGCTGACCTGTGTGGAATTCAGGAAGATCCAAGTGCTTTGCTCTTTTGTGTTGCTTTGGAAAGGCTCCTCGGGGTGTGATTGTGCAGTGCCCAGGGAGCCAAAGGGCAGCCTGCTCCTCCTGGGTGTAAAGTGTGAGTGAGTGAGTGCATGGAAGGGGCTTTGACTCGCATTTGGAAGGTGGAAAGATCACCACACTGATGTCTTCCAAAGCCCCACAGAGGTACTGCAGAAGATTATGTAAAACCAAACCATTTCTTCTGCACCAGGGCTGTGCCTTTGTTTTCCTTGGAGAAAACAGAGATTTTGGGTGCGGAGTCGCAGTTCCCAGTTCTGTCAGCACGTTCCAACACTCCCCTCTGCTGGAGACACACCCGAGCTGTGTGAGCTGGACAGACACGAGGGGTCAGGAAAGAGCCACGGGAGCCACAGTTAAACCCCCTATTTCCCAGAAATCCCATTGCAGTCTGTATTTCCCTTGGTGCAGCTGGAAAGAGGGATTAGATGGAAATCATGCTGCTTTTTGCTTTGAGCAGTTTCTGGTCTGTGTAGTTGGGAAGTTACTTATTTTTCCTTGTGGCTTAGTGATAAAATATGTCCTTCAGTCCATACTGCTGGTCAGTAAGGATATATTGGTATTGTTCTAGTGAGACTGAGCACTCAGAGTGACAAGTCTTGTTGTAGAATAAACAGGTTTTTTTGTTCACATTCACCACTAAAGCAGTGAAGAACTGATATTGATACCCTTTTATATTTGCCAAATGAGTTTGCAAGAATCAATTTGTTGCATTATTCCACATCTGTCTGTGATAGTAAACAGCTGCTTGAATGGCATTTTCCCTGACAGCTGATGAGCTAGATTCTTATGGATAAACACAATTCCAAATGGAAGCAAGGTGCAGTAGTATAATTTAGCTCTGGAGAGGTCATTTCTTTGTGATTATATTCCAGAGAATCTGCTTCTAATTAGGCTTTTAGAACATTACATAGGATGACTTTGAAATCAACCATTGCAAAATACCAGTGGTGATATGGGATTGGTGTTTGAAATTGCAAAGGATGGTACTTTGGAGATTTAACACTCATCTAGATCACATTGTTCAGCTATTTTAAGTTTGTATTGATTAAAAAACAGAATAAGGCTTTTATAAAGATTCCAGCATCATCTGTGATTTTACTGTGGCTGGTATTTCCCTCTCTTTTAGCCCTGCTGCAGCACAGAGTAGGTATAAAAATTAAGTTCTGTGCTGTGGACAGTGAGGGGTTTCTCTCACTGACTCAGCTGCAAATCTCAGGGCCTTGAGCCCTTGTAGGGATCTTTTCCTTTGGACCTGGAATGCAGGTGAAGGGACAGAGCACTGAGCAATCAAACCCTCTCTGGGCTGTTCCCTCTCAGTGCCCTACCTGCACATCCAGGGGCAGCCACAGAGCTCAGGAGGTGTTTCCATAAACTGTGTGATGGCATCAGAGCTGACACTCAGTCACAAGCCTGGATTCCTGATTGAATCACCCAGGCTGATAAGAGTGTTGGGAATGAAAACCTGAGGAATGTGTGCTGGGACTCATCCTCCAAATAAAGGAGCTGCACTTGTGCTGTGGGGCTGGAGGAACTGCACCTTCACCTGGAGATGGAGCAGCTTTGGGGAGTTAGAACAGAGCACTGCTACTAGGACTGGTGTAGGCAGGAGTTATTTTGAAGTCTCTCAACATGTTATTTATTTATTTTATATTAAAGTCTGGAGTGGTTTTTTGTCATTTAGGGAGGAAAATCTCTCTAATGGTCTCCATAGAAAGATGCATTTATATGAGACTGAGATGTGTGGGTGGAGAAGGATTTGTTGAAGAAAATCATGAGCTGACTCCTAAAATATCTTGGAAATGAAGTGCAAGGGAGAGAAGATAAATATTTTATAAACATGTGCAGATGAATTTATGGTTTGGCTTGTCACAGTTCACCAGTTGTTTTCAGTTGTGCCCATGACAGGTCTGTCTCCTGCCCACTGAAAACCACACCTTCTCTTTTTCTGCATTGTGTAAAGCCTCTAATACTGGAGCTTTGATCCTTCTGAGACCCATCTTGAGTTGTTCTGTTACCCCAAAAACTAATGTGACCTGGAAGAAAATCAAAATACTTTCGTTGAGCTCTACAGGAATTCATAGGTGATGATTAGCAAAGTGAGAGGTAGTTTCCTTGAAGTATCAAAATTTCAAGGAGGGGAGGCTGCAGCATCTTGGAGGCTGTTTTGTGTCACCTCAACCTTGTCCCTTCCTGGGAAGGGTGAGAGCTGGAGCAGTGCTGGGAGGGGACAGGCTGCCCTCCCTGGATGGGCTCCTGTCACTTATCTTTCCCTTTCCCATCAAAAAAAGGATGTAAGTAAAAAAAAACCAAAACAGTGTTACAATTCCCATTTTTGCTCTTCACAAACCACCCACTGCTGATGTCCAACAACTCCACCACTCTCTATTTTAGACCCAGCCCGAGGAGGACGACCCGGGGGTGGGTAAAGCTCTGCCTGGGCTTTCTTCCTTTTTTGGCAGTTTTTCGTTCCCTGGGAACATTCCAGGGGTGTATAAAAAGCCACTTGGTTGTGTCTATTTCTTCTCCTTCACAAAAGACATTTTTATATTCAAAGAACATAAAAACAGCAGCTCCTCTTGTTACATGTGTGGGTTTTTGCCTTTCCTGTACATCACCCAAAACAAGGTCAGCGAGCGACCCCGCCGCCGTTCAGAGCATTTCAGAACTGAGGGGTTTTAGAGCTTCCCTTTCCTCCTGCAGGGCCTTTACTGCAAAACCCAAAGTCCTGTCACTAATTCCAGCCTGAGCCACTCCAGATTACGGAGTTGGGAGCAGTGGGCTGCTCAATAACAAGTGGTTAAGTCACGTGCTGCCGCCGGTAGCTCAGCGACTGCTCCTGAGGAGCCCCAGCTCGTGGTGGTGGTGACGTGGGGCCAGACACACTCAGAACATTATTACATTATTCATGCTGCTTTTAATTGCTCCACTCTGCTTTTAACTGGTGCTGGAGGCGGGGAGAGCCCGGGAGCTGCCTGCAACAGGGATGGGTTGGCGTTAACTCGGAGCTGTGGAAAATGGAGTATTATTACTGTCCACGTCTGCTGAAGTTCCTGCAGTATCTGTGGGTAAGTGTGCTCCCAGAGCTGGCTGTTTCCACTCTTTTCAGAAATCCTGGGAGTGTTCCTATGTGCTGACGCTTTCCTCAGAGTTCCTATTTGAGTGCTAACATGAAACTCAGGATTTATTTTGGGTGAGAAAGGCTGATTTATCTCTAATACTTAAAATAATAGACTACCCGAATGTGCCTTGGAAAACCCTTTCAGGAATCGACATTTCTTCCTTGTTTATGCAGAACCATGGGAGTTGTGGTTTAGTTTAGTGTGTGTTAGCAATATTCTTCCCTCTCTGTGTAAAAGCTCTCCCTGTCTCTGGGGTTGTTGCCCCAGAACCCTCCTGCCCTGCTGCTGGTACAGCCACTGCTATTCCAGGAAAGCAGCCATGCTCATGGCTTTAGGAGTGTGTCATTTCACAGTTCCTTACTTGTTTTTAATTTGACTCTTCATGGGTTTCAATGTCTCAGTGAGCACTTCCTCTTCCAACACTCCTCAGGGCTGTCTGTCACGAAAAGCTCTTTTTAGCAGGCTCTGACTGTGCTGCCCTGCCAGCTTTGCAGAAGGACTGCTGTGTGTCTGAAACTTTCACATTTATAAAACGTGAATTTGAGCTGAAAAGCCTTTATGAATAAATACTGTACTGCTTTGAACTAATTAATGTTTTAATTTCTCCTGTACTCATTGAAGATCAGGTTTCATTTGCTTGTTGTAGTTTGCATTGATCTTCATTTTTTCAGCTGTCAATTCAGTGTGTGATCAGCACCAAACCTTTTCATGTCAGCTGTTTGCTACTACATTTCAAAACTGTAGCAAAGAGTTTCCCTCTCTCATTTTGAGTTTACTTTTGCAATCCTTGCCTCTATGTCCTTTGATCAGCTGTGAGGTGAGATTGCCCACTGTGAATTTCTTACAACTGGGAGAGAAAATTATGCTTTAAGAACTGGGGATTTTATTAGAAGCCCTTTCCTGCTGGAGACTGTAGTAGCATAGAACGTGGAAGTGCTTGGACATTAATTCAGTTTTTTTATTTGACCAGCTCTATTTTTAAGAGAAAAGCCTCCTTTAAATTGCCAACTAAAAAATTAGTCATTAGTGTGAGGAGGGGGTGGATGTTTTTCATGGTTTGTCAGTGTGAGAAATGTGAAAGAGCTCTGTCCCTGCTCTTGCTTTGACATGGGATTTTCCATAAGGCCAGGGGAAAAATCCCAAACTTTGGATCAGTCCAGAAGATGCCTGGGATGGTGGGCTCCAGTATTGTGCAGTTCTAAGCTGTAACAGAACTGGATGTTGTATTTTCTGGGTGTATATTCCCTTTTAGGGGCCCTGGAGCATTCCTTACTCACTTTCATTCATGCACACTTCCTGATCTATTGCAAGAAAATATTAGAATGACAGTTCTGGTATTCATGATGTTAAAAAAAGAAATTTAAGGGACATGCACAATTGTGCCTTCTGTCACTTTCTGTGCTGCTGCTGCAGCTGGAGGCTGCTGAGGAGATACTTATCTGTTCTCTCTACTTACAATCAGGGGTAACTAGAGATGCTGGGGTTGGTTGTCAAGTGTTATTTAATCTGTCTTGGGGAGCTAAGATGCTTTATTCATTAGGCAGACATACCTGAAGAAGCTACAACTCTTAATTAAAAAATACTATAACAAAAATCTTCTTTTAAAACTGCTCTGTGGAGTTACTGTTGGGTTCCATCTCCTCTGCTGTGTATTTGCTTTACTCCTGCAGTGGTGGAGTTGTGGGACATCACTAGACCCACTCAGTGCCAGCTCTTTGCTAATTCCTTGCTGATTGCTGTCCTGAGCTCTGGGCAGGATGTGTCTGGCTGTGACAAACAGCATTTTCTGAGCACAGCAGGCTCTGTGGTCTGCCTGCAGTGTGTGACCACCACACGTCTGTGTCCTGTGGGTGGGCGACACCTCTGGGTTTCTGAGAAGTGTCTTTGTGTCCAGTGACACCTTTTTTTCCCACAGCTTGTACACATTTGAGTATTTTCCAGTGTGCATGGGGTATCCATCACCCCTTTTCCAGCTGGTGAGGAGCTCTGCTGCAGTTGGTACAGGACATCTTTAGGTGTGCCTTGCACAGGAAGTCCTGTTGGTGCAGCTCCCTGGTCTTTCATCAGTCACAGGGTCAGACTGGTCATGCAGGTGTGCAGCCACAGCACTGAGGTTTCCTGTTCCAATGCCCTTTGTCCAAGAACCAGGTTTTTTTTGGCTTCCTGATGGACACAACCTCTACTGAACTGCTCTGGTGGTTTTGTTCCTGCCCTTGGCCTTCTCAGTTGTCAGCAGTTCTGGTTCACTGCTCAGTTTTGGTAGTGGGTCTCCTGCCCGTGCTGGTACCAGTCCTGATGGACTGGTTTTTTTTTTCCCAGTCTGGCACTTGTCATTTTTCAAACAGCAAAGAAATGCTACATCCTGAAAGCACTCAAAGCAAATGCTTGTTTTAAATAAAACAGCACTGTGCAGCACTGTGATGGTTTAAAAAGACCTTGTTCTTTATTGATAGTCATGAATTGAACAATTGCAAAATCAAAAGAAAATTGAGGTTTTAAGGAAGAAGTCAGATTTAGAGTTTGTTTTGACAAGATTTTGGTTGCTGCCTTTAAAGAGTAGTTTTGATGTGTTTTGTCAGTGACTCTGAAGGAAGCAGCAGCTGGTTAATAACCACTGTCCTGACGTGTCACTGTGAGAGGAGGTGGGTTGGTGATGGAAGGAAACTGAAATCATTGTCTGGAGCCACAAGTGATGATCATCCTGCTCTCAGGGGGGGTTATCCCTGCTTCCAAGGGGGTTATCCCTGCTCTGAGGGAGGGAAGGGGCCCTGTGCAGGTGTGCTGTGCCTTCCCTCTCTCTGCACTTCTGGAAAGTTCCCGTGGACTGTGCTGCTCTTCCCTTGTGGGATTTGCTTTTGGTGGTGGGGATGTTTCTTGCAAAGAGTTAAAAACCCCTCCCACCCAGGTGTCTGCTCCCCTGGTGCCAGCAGGAGCAAATCACCTGGGTTACCTCTCGGATAACCTGGGTAAATGACACCCTTCCACAGGAAAATCTGGAAAGGCATTTCCCCAATTCCTGGCTGCTGCTGTAGAAGAGGAATTGTGGTGTCTGTGGCATTGCTGAGAGCAGGCAGACAGGTCAGCCAGGCTGAGGAGCCCCATTCCCAGCGGGAACACGAGGGAGTGCTGTTCCACCATGCAGTGCTGCTGGCCCACAGCCACATCCCTGCTCCCAGCCCAGGGACACGTGCTCAGTGCACAGCAGTTTGTTCTAATGAGGTGTGGCATTAGGTTTAATTTACCATAAAATGCTCTCATGGAATAGCACATTCTAGGCTAACTTGTTGCAATAAGGGTTTCATTGAGTCAGATGTAATCATTTATAGACCTGGTCATTTTTTTTGGGCTGACTGTGCCTGCCCTCGCTCTCTTTATTTTAAATCTGGAATTGTGAATTTGCTCCTGAAAAAGTTCTTCCTTTTTAGGGTGATGAGGCTGTGGCACAGATTATCCAGAGGAGCTGTGGCTGCCCCATCCCTGGAAGAGTCCAGGGCCAGGTTGGATGGGGCTTGGAGCAACCTGGGATAGTGGAAGGTGTCCACTAGGATGATCTTAAAGGTCCTTTCCAATCCAAACCATTCTGTAACACGAGGCTAAAGAGAATTGTTAAACCTCCTTTACACACACAAAGCAGAGGTAACTTCACTGCCTCCCTCGTAATATTTTGATCTAAAGTTGTTTTGACTCAGTTCCTGCTTTCCCAAGCTGTTGTCCGTGTTGCTGATGCTGGGAGACAGCCAAGTTCCCACTATTGTTCCTGTCCCTTCAGCAGTGGTGAGTTGTTCATGCAGCCAGTGTGTGTTTACTGTGCTGAAAGGAAATGGTGATTTTAGGGAGCTGCTTGAGCACAGGGAAAGTAGCTCTTTGTGGAGGACTTTCCTCAGGATACCAGAGGATTTGTACTGCAGTGCACAGGTGTTCTTGAAATGTAACTTGAGGGAAATCTGGAGCCTGAATGAAGCTTGGAAAAATGTAGTGTTTGGTTTAGTGATTCATGGTGGAGAGCAATAAATGCCTGGTACCTAAGGGGAGGCAGAAGGGATTGAGGGCTGTCCATGTCCTGGGGAATGTGGCAACATGGGGTTGTTGTGCTGGCTCTGGGAGGAGAAGGCAGTAAGAGCAGAGAGACCTGGAAGGAAAGGAAGGTGTTTGCACTCAGGGCTATACAGCCATCTCAGATAAATCCTCTGCTCTCATCATCAAGTGTGTTAAAATGGGTGAAGGAATTATTGTGTTAACTTACAGCTGGTGTTTGGTCACTTTACTGCCATCAAGCAGTGCCTGATTCCACATGGAATGGTGTTTTTTGCCTTGGGCAGTGTGTGATCACAGCTGGAATGGGTTCAGAAGCAGCTCCTTGTTACTGATCTTTGAAGGAAATCCCGTGCATGAAAAAAAAAAAAAGCTCTTCCTTCAGAGTGTTCTCTGAATTTTGTGAGTCAGATCTGAGCCCTCAGTAGCTGGAGATTTCCTGAGCACCCTCAGTGAGGAGAACAAATGCTCTGACGTCTCCTCAGGCAGGTGGTGTGGAGCAGGAGCAGCGTGTTCTCCTGCTTGTTTCTGTGCACTCCACTCACCCTGTGTGCCCTGGGAGAAAAGTTCAGCAGGTGAAGGTATTTTAGGCCATGTTCTGTGCCCAAGAAGTCTCTTTCTAAGATGTTTTATGGTTATCTGTGCTTAACATGTCCATTGGGTCAAGTGATGGAGCAGCAACTGTTCCATGTTGGACTCACCAGTAGAGCTCTGGCATTACTTTGTTTTCCCTCCCTGGTGTAGGCAGATCCACTGCAGACATCTTCATCCTGGATTTTTGTTTGTACAAATGAAAAACAACCTGTAACCACCCATCTTTTGCTTGGCTTGATCCCTTGGACATAAACAAATGTAAAGAAAATTGTTTTAGTCCTTTCCAGCCTATTTGTGCTGTAGGAATTTCCTGTTTCTGTTTTTTCAGTTTTTCCTTCTCCATTGAGCTAGAAGGGAAGTGCTGCAGGATTATGGACATGGGCTTGCAAACAACCTTGTGTATTTTTAGCTGGTTTCCTCAGCTTTAACATTGATAGCTTTGTTTTACACTGAAACAATTCAAGGCACAAAAGCTGGGTATGTTCAGGATGTTTAACTGGGCCTTGCTTAGGTTCAGGAGAAATATAGTTTGGGGGACAAAACAATTGGCATTTTCTTAAATACTGTTGTACTTTAGTTGTTGTGGTTATGACTGGTAGTTGCATTTAAATTGTTTAAAAACCTGGAGTAAAAATTTTATTTCACAGTTACCCTTATTTACAGATTTTTATTAATCTTGAAATAATGACATACTACTGTAAAAGTACCTAGAATTCTGGGCAGAGAAAGGATGGTTGACCTTTAAAGTAGCCATTGATGGGTTGTTTTATGAAATGTTTTTGCACCTTTCTTTAAAAACCTCCCATATCAGTGTGTGCTTGTGTAAACTTTCCCAGTATTGATGCAGAACCTGTTGCTTTCACAGCCTCTCTTTATTCACTGCTTTGTGAGGCCTCTGGGGGCTTTTAAAATTACCTAGCAGAGGAAAAAGTATGGAATTTCAGCCTCTTGTAGATGGTATGTGCAAGGGGAACACCTTTAATACCAAGGTCTCTCTGCAAGTTGTCCAGGATTGTGAATAACCTTTAATTAGAGCTGTGGCCATGAGTGTAACTTGGTAATTTTGGTAGAAAATGAAAGTAAGAATCAAAAACAAATATTTGGTGTAAATATTGAGATACCTGGGGTTTCAGGTTACAAAAGAGATTTCTCTGTATGGACACTGTCCAAAGTCCTTGTGTTAAAACACTCCATCCATTTCAGTCTTTTTGTTTTCTCTTGTTTTTTTTTTCCCTTTTGACTGGGGAGTAACTGTCTGCAGGTGAGGCTGTTTGGGCATCTCAGTAAAATTTTTAAAAACAGAACAGATAGCACAGCCAAAGCCAAAAGGCCTTGGTGGTTTTAAGTGTCATGGGAATTCCTGATTGGAGTGGTGGCAAGCTGGGTATCTGCCATGGAGCAGATCCTCTGCTCCAGCTCTGGAGCTTTGCTCTCTCTGCCAGAGGTACAGCCAAGCTATTTCTTTTTTACTTTAAATGAGAATTGGAAGGTGATATGGTAAAATCTTCATGATGGGGGTGTTGCATGTGAGAAATTCAGGCTGTAGTTAGGAATGCTTGCTGCTCCTTCTTGGAATGTGACAGTTCCATTGGCAAAACACAGAACACAAGGAGCCCATAAAACCATGAGTTGTTTGTCGTGTCTGAGGAGCCCAAGAGTAATTTAGTCTGGAGCCGTGCAACCCAGCCCAGTGCTGCATCTTTAAATAGCCCATCATGCCAAGCACAAGAGGTTAAATTAAGTTCTCTTACTAATGAAGCAGAAGGAGAGTTGGTGTGGAATGCAGGGCTGGGACAGCCTTACAAGGGCAGGCTCTGCTCCCAGGGGTGGCACAAGGTGGGACTGGAGCTGCCCCTGGTCCTCACAAGTGCTGGGTCCTGCTGTTTGTAGGTGGGATGATGGCTCACAGGAAACCCTTTGGAAATGCCTGAATTAATGGTAATTGCTTATTGGAGTGATGGAGGAGAGGGGGTGATAGGAGGAACCCATCAGAGAGTGAATTCCTGACCGAGGTTGCCACATGGGAAGAGCAGAAACTGTTGTCACACTTAGTCCAGACTAAGGTTGCCCATCCTGCTTCTGTCCCATCTGCTTTGCTGGCAAAGGATCCTTCAGGGGACACAGTTGAGGTGAAAACTACTCCAAGGTGTTTTGGTGGCTCTTAGCTGGGTTTCCTTCTCCATTCCATGGTGCTGGGGTGGAGCTGGTGGCAGGGGAACCCCTGGGCTGGAAGGACTCACACCCATACAGAGGCTGCAGGTCCCTCCTGGGCTGTGTGTGCTGTGCTCTGCTGCTTGCAGGCCTTCTTTATATTGACCTTGCCATCCCACAGAGTCATTAACATAATTACATGTATTTGAGAGCAGGTGAAGCTCCAAATGAGCTGTAAGAGGCTTTTGGAAAATATAATGTAACCATGGAATTTTGTTTTCTTCTGAATAAGGGGAGAAACAAGGGTTGTTAGGCCTTTGTGCAGGGTTGTGGTTTTGAGCTGTAGGTGGAATAGATGTTAATAATGGAAGTATCCAGCAATGTTTGAATAATGAGGTCCCATTTATACTGAGGTAATTAGTCATGCAGTTTGGGTAGCTGTGTGTATGTGCTCTGTTTTCTGGAGCTGCAGATTCCTGACAGCCCCAGAGTGAGATAATCACTCAGATTTGTCAAGGGCAGAAGATCATCTTGTGCTGTTCTTGTTCAGGAACAAACCCTCACTCAGCCAGGACTGCTGGGCTGGGGGCCAGTTAGAGAATCCTTCCCTGGGAGGGTGGTGAGGCCCTGGCACAGGGTGCTCAGAGGAGCTGTGGCTGCTCCTGGATCCCTGGAAGTGTCCAGGGCCAGGCTGGATGAGGCTTGGAGCGACCTGGGATGGTGGAACGTGCCCATGGCCTCCAAGAGAAAGGACTTGAAAGCTCATCTTGTTCTACTCCCCTGCAAGTTTAGCTGAAGTGCTGGAAAAATCCCTGACTTATTTGAATTTGATAGTGAAGGTGCATCTGGTTTGTTCTCCAAAGCATTTTGCCCTGATGTTAATTGAGGTGTAAATCTAAGCAGTAATTTAGATGCTTCAATACCCAGCAGTGTGTTCACGTGGGGCCAGAAGATTCTAAATTTAGTATTGCAGAAAGACTCAAGTCAGCAGTTTTCCAATCTTCTGAGGACAAAAATTGTATACTTGGTATAACTTTCTTTCTCAGGGGAGGTATAATAAAAAAGTGGAATATATTCTGTAGAGCATTTTCAGATCCTTCAAGTTCCATGCACATGTGAGGAGTCCTTGCAGCGAGCTGTAGGAATGTTTTGCTCTCTGCATCCTGGGTGAAATCTGGCTCTGCCTCTCCCCCTGTTTGCCCCAGGTGATATTCCAGATGGGGAGTTAAATTTATATTCTGCTCTGCCCATCCTGGTGAGGTGAAGGAACTGCTGACTAACTCACATGGCAGCTCCAGGCAGAGCTCTTGGGCTGCTATTTCAGGGGCTCCTGCATCAGATGGAGCCTGAAACCCTCTGGAATGGCAGAGTGCCCCGTGCACAGTCCCTGCACTGCAGCAGGCACAGAGCTGCACTTGCAAAGGCACAGATGTTAGAAATATCACACTTAAATTTAACAGCATGAAAATGTGCAGTAAGTCTTAAATTCCAGCCTTGGATGCAGGATCTCCATAGTTCATGAAGCATTATCCATAACTCTGGTAGATAATTTTTTTTTTCCTATTTCTTTACAAATCTAAGAAACACCCTGCTCTTGGGGAATCTGGTCAAAACTATCTCTTTCAATTTCCATACAAAAATAACCCTGCAATTCTTTAGGAGAAAAGCTGGGGGGGGGAAGGATTTTTTTTCTGTTGGCTGGATTTTCCTTGATTACTGAGAGCTTTTATAAGGCTGCTAATTTGCAAGCGTTCAAAACAAATACCTTCAGAAATGAGGATAGGTTAGGGACGGCTACATAGTTGTGACTGAAGTTTTTCCTGGAGATAATTTACAGGTTGGTGGAGCTGAGCTCCTAAAAACAGGGATTAAAAGGGAAGGCACCCAGTTTCCTCAGGGTATCTTGGGTTCATGTGTGTCTGCAAGGCACATTTCTGATACAGCGAACCTTACGCAAGAGCCATTGCATCAAGTGTTATCTAGAAATTTTTTGTTCCATTGAATCTCTTCCTGGATAGTTCAGAGGAGCAGAGGGTGATGCAAGTTCATGGTACTTTGTATGGCAAATTAAGCAACAGCCACAAACCCCCTTGAACAAACAACAGGGCGAGCAGCTCCCAACGTGCCTGTCTTGCCTCTTTCCCCTTGGTCCTGAACTAGTCGCAGCTTGACTTTGGACTTTTAAGTCCAAACTTACGTCATAAACTGAGATTTATTGATTTAAAACTCAAAGCTTTCATGCCTGCTGCCCTCCCAGGTGGGCTGTTCCCAGGATTCCATGGCTGGTGATACCTGGAGTCCTCTCGTTACCCTCAATCATTTTGGGTTTGTGGTACCAACCCCGTGGTCTCCCAGCAGCTGGGGAGGGAGCAGAGCTTAGGAAGGACATGGAGCTGTTCCTCACAACAGGGAATGGGGTAGAAAAGTGGAAAAACCAGCTTCCAATGGTCAGACCTGTTCAGCTTTGGTTTGAGCCTCTGGCTTAATCATTATCCTGTGCTGATAGCAGTCACTAACTGGGACATGTCCTCTTTGAGGCCATGAATGGCACAGTGAACCAGGTACAGGTGCTGGCACTGCCCAGGTGTCCAGTAAGCAGGACGAGGGTGTAGGTGTAGGATTCCCAGTGGGAATCCTCTGGTGTGGGTGTGAGACATTCCCTGGCAGAGCCACGTTCCCCAGGAAGGGTTAAAATCAGTAAGTCCACGTGACGTATGCAAACTATGAATCATTCCAATAGATCTGTGCAACTCCTGCCTGCTCCGGAGCCAGCAGATGCTGTTCCCTGCGTTGCCATGGGAACCCTGCCTGTACTATAATAAAGCCCAGCCCAGATCCTTCCTTGGGCAGACCTCTGCGGCTGGTCACCTCCTCATTGTTTCCTCCCCGGAGCACAGGGACAGGGAGGAGGGTTCAGCATTCCAGAGGCAGCAGCAGCAGCAGCGTTCTCCTGCTGGTAACCTCGTGTGCCTCAGCTGGGAGCGCTGGGAGCGTGGCAGAGCCTGCCTGGGAGGCAGCCGGGCTGCAAGCAGCTGTGCATCCAGAGCCATGTGAGCACAGGAGCAGTGGGGACAGTCCCTGCGTTTGTCCCTGGGCTGGGAGCCCCCCTGGAAGCAGAGGAGCTGATGTCATCCAGCAGCTCTTTTGGCAGGCTCTGAGCAGCCCCGCGGGGAGGGCTGGACACGCTTCCCCGCGAGCCTCCCCCGGCTGCGCTCCGCAGTTCTGCCGGGGAGAGCTCCAGGATGGCTCCGGAGGCAGCGAGGATGGTGAGGAGGGGATTCTGCTGCTGACACCCTGCTGCAGAGTTTGCTGAGGAGAAGCTGGATTTATTGTTTAGAAGATCTAATCGATTTGCTGCTAAATGGATTGTATAGGAGCACCAGAACTTTGGTCAGTGTACTCTCACCTGTCGAGTGGCCGAGCCAGGAGAATAGGATTTGTTTTATCCTTCTGATATTTACAGCAGAACAAAAACTTGGCTTAAAAAGGGAGTTGCTTTTCCTGCTCTGAAATGAGAGAGTGAAAACCTAATTCTCTGCTTGCAAATGGACTCGTTTCAAGTGACTGTGTCAGGATTTAAACATTGATTTATCTCTTTAACATGGCTGAATTAAACATATTTTGATGGAACTCTGCAAAGCCGATTGTAAGTAGGAAAAGTCTTTTATTTTTTCCTACTTGACAAATACCAATCTCCCACCTCACATCTTTGGTTATTTAATTTTAGGAATATGCTGAGGGTGATAGTGCAATGCTGTTTACCTTAGCTGGAAATATTTTATACACAGAATCACTTTTCGCAAAATAAATCAGGGTTGTTAAGGAGAATATATTTTAATTGCTACTGAATATTGATATTTCATCTCTGCTGGAAAAAAAAAAATGGATTACCTTGGAGACAAACTGACAGTGGCACAAACTCACATGACCCAGTGGATGGGCACAGTGCGGAGATCCTTGCAGGAAGCACTAAATTTAGTCACTACTGCGGTGGCTCATGAGCGGAGTGGAGGGGAAGGTGGCACCAGGACTCCTTTCAAGAGAACCTCTTCCTTCAGGCACTTTGCATCCCGGAGCAGAGAGTCCTTCCGAAGGTTTTCAGTGCGGAGTCAGCAGAGATTTTCCTCTCTGAGGAAGAGGCAGCCCAGCTCAGAGCCCCCCGAGCTTGTAAGCACCTTTTTGAGACCCTCAAGGGAAAAAATTCAGTGCAAACCCTCGGGTTTGTTGCAGCATTTTTATCTCCTCACAAAACCTTCCTCCTTTCTGCTTTTCCATCTAAAAACAGCCCCCAAAACACCTCCAGATAGTGCTGTCTGTCTGTCTGCTCCCAGCTGCTTTCTTCCTGCAGCACAGGTGGATGTTTTCATTTGCCAGGGAATCAAGGTTTGGGGAATGGGAACAATGTGGTTGATTTTTGAAGCAAGACAGTAAGGTAGGACACGTATTGGTCTAAAATTAGAAAGTTAAGCTGAAATTGGGCTGGTGTTGGTCAGTTCCCCAGTACAGGCCAGCATGGCTTTGGATGTGCTTCAGTATTTGTGATTTTCTAGTAAAAAATGCCTGAAGCTAAATTTGTAAGAAGAATGAAGTGCTGTCACTGTGCAGGCAACATAAATGATCATTATTTCCTTCTTTTTTTGAAAAATAGGTGTTTTTTTCTCAGAGTGCTTCCTACTTTGTCATGCCATAGAAGCAGTAGGGTCAATGTGACTTGTGAAGGCTGTGGCGTGGCAGAGACAGGGTGCACTTCCTGGGAGCAAAGGAAAGGTGAAGAGCTCCTGGTTCTCCACAGCTCTGTGCCAGACAGAGCCCTTTCCCCTCCCTTTTCCATTAGTCTCCAGGTTATTTTCAGGAAGGACTGTCTGTATTCCATGGCACAGCAAAGAGATGGAGAAGGGGCTGGTTTCCTGAGGGCTGCAGTTTCCTGACCTTCCTGGCCATTATTGACACCCCCAATTCTAGTTCTGGAACATCCTGCAAAGCAGCAAAGGTTTGGGGTGATAGGGAGTGAAAGGGAAGCAAATCTGGTTTATTTTATTTATTTCATGGAGAGGAGCTGAAACTGATGATTTAAGCCTCGTGTTTGACCAGTGACTGTGGTTGAGTGGTGTGGAAAGGGGCCCCAAGCCTTGGTGCCAACATGTGGGTAAATGCAAACTCTCTGAAGTGGCTAAAATGTTTTTTTTTTTTTTTTTTTTTAATTTATTATTAAACAAAACAGTTACTGATTGTGAAGTGTAAACACAGGCAGCTCTGGCGGGGTTTGCTCAGGGAATGAGCGCAGGTGACGCTGCATTCCTTGGGCAGGTGTGGTGTTTGAATATGGCTCTTTCCACTGCTCTCTATCAGCACTGGGTAGAGCATTTCTGTCCCAGCTTGCTATCCATGTCCTGTTTGGACAGACTGGGAAAGAAAATAGTGTCAAGTAAGCACAAAAGAATGAAGAAGAAAATATTTGGTAACCACTGTTACAGTGTTAGCATGATGAAGTTCTCTTGGCTTTTTTTTTAAGCTGGTGGTTTAGATTTATTGAAATCATCTGAAGGAACAACTTGTGTAGAAGAAGGCTGAAAAATGAGAATGTGAAACCTGCAGAGGACAAATGTTCTGCTGTCCTACCCAGCACTTCTGCTTACTGAGCAGAAATCAGGAGACACGGGGTGACCTTTTCACTTAAGTCACTGGTGACAGTGCTGGAGCTGCTGTTCCTCTGTTTCAGCAGAATTCTGCTTGTCCTTGGCTTTATGTGGGAATTTGGTTTCACTTGGGCTCAAACTTAAGGTCTGAGCACTCCAAGAAGTTTGTGGTTGGTGCCATTGTGTCTGTGGCAAATGACTGCTGAATACAGACCTGGAGCTGGTATTTTTTAGCTTTTTTGCAACAGGGTCCTGTCTTAGTCCTTGGAGCTGCTGACATTGTGCTAGAAAAAACCATGGAATGAGTAAAGTGTGTAATTCATGTGAACTGATTTCTGTGCAGCTTTGGGGCTGTAGTGTAGAGAGACACTCGGGGCTGATGGAGTTTTTAAAGAAGGAGCGGTCACAAACTCCTGCCTGACACAGCCAGGGGCTTCCAGCTCCCTTCCCTGCTGCCACTGGTGGCTACTGGTGGAGAACTTGGCATCATACAAAGCACAGAAAGCTCTCCAAATTCAACTCAGGCAGCACAATTTAAGTCAGTGTGAGTAAACTTCTTCACCCTCACATCTGCGAATCCATAGCTGAGCTTGCAGAAGTTTTTGCTTTGCAGCGAGACCTTTTAAATAGAAGCTGATTTTTCTTTCAGGTATTTTGATGGAGTTAATTGTCCATTTTCATCTCATGTCATCAGCTTGGTGTCTTTGTAAGAGGAGCAGAGATACATGCATTAAACATGGCCTCAGATTTAATCAGGGTCTATGGGTCATGGTTCTATTATAGGTGTGAGATCTGGTTTCACAGCCAGCACTGTTCTAGGTCTCGAGGTTTGTTGCCATACAATAAAACCAGGGCAAGCTGTTTGATTCCCTTGGCTCCACTTACACTGCTAAAAAAAGTCATGGAAAACCTCAGAGGTGTTTCACACAGAACAGGAAAGATGAATTCTGGGGCTGAGACTGGTCGATGTGTTTTACCTAAATTGCTCTGATACATGCTAAAAATAACACCGAAGTGCATTTAGGAGTGGTTTGCTTTTGGTGTACTGGGCAGTCAAAGAAAATGTTGTTTTCATTCAAAATTCATCTGGTACTTAGTTTGGATTCAGTTTTTAATTCCAAAATAAAGATGGAAGTGGAGTGATTTGTTTGATGCATGTGTCCCCGATGTGCTGGGAGGGCACTTAGTCCTTTTGAAGGTTTTTGTTGCATCCCACAGCCCTTTCCCTGCTAGAGGCTGAAATTCCCATCCTAGTTTTTCTTAATCTTCCCAGATGTTTCATTCTAAGCTTGTACAGCTTGTTGCTGGGGAAAGCTGATGGACTCTGCCTTTTCCCATCAAACAGGATCCCTTTCTGGAGCAGGACAGGGCCCTGGTTTGAGTTCCACCCCTGCATTCACCTGAACTGTGTCTCTGCTTATAAAGGAGCTTTGACCTGCAATCCCTCTTATGTTGTACCCTAATCTATCTGCAAAAAGTTTGTCCTTTGTGGTGAACATCCTTCAACAAATTTGTAAGGAGAAATTACTACAAGTTGGCACTTTGATTATGAACTTGGAATAGGTACAGGCCCCACGGTGAATAGTTCTGCTGAATTGTTCTGCCCTAATATTCACTGAGAACACAGTGAGTTGTTCTCAAAAATAGTATTTTGGTACTATCAGTAAATGGAATTTTAATCTTTAAATATAATCTTTAAATTCCCAGGGAGTTGTTAGGGTAGGGGGAAGCAAGTTTGCAGCAAGCAGGCTTTAAAAATGAGTTGTTTGTCTTGTTTGGGGCTGGGGGGAGGAGTGAAGCTGTTCAGTTTAATTAATGAAGATACAAGGGCCAGTGCTGAAACAGTTCCTGCTTTTTCATTCTTAATAACTTCTCTTTGGTTTAACAGGCCATGAACGTAGCTGGCAGATAAATCTGGGCCAGAAACCCATAGTGATGGGCATTTGGTGGCTGCCTTTGTTGTTCTCTCATTATTTTGGCAGGAATGCTTATTTAAACAACTTTACTCTGTGATTTCATTTATGCTGATTGCAAGGAGTTGATTTTTACCATGCTCTTAAACAAGAAGAAAATAGCATAAATAGATTTAGAGCCGATATTTTCTGTTCATCCACCTTGCTGCCTTTTTTTTTTTTTGAAGTGACAGCTTTCAGGGGAAAAAAATTGTATCATAGAAAAACTTCTCTGAATGCAAGCCTTAGAATCATAGACTCCTAGAAGAATTTGGATTGAAAGGGGGCTTAAAATTACCCAGTTCCACGCCCTGCCATGGGCTGGGACACCTTGCAGTATCCTTGCAGGTTTTTCCAGCCTGGCTTTGGACACTTCCAGGGATCCAGGGGCAGCCACGGCTTCCCTGGGCACCCTGTGCCAGGGCCTCCCCACCCTCACAGCCTCCCTATCCTGGCAATTGAAATTGGTAATATTGTGAAAGTTTTGGGAAACACTCCTGGCGTTCACTGGGGGGCTGACTGTGTGTGTGTGTTTTGGCTGCTGTCTCCTCAAACATCTCCTGAGCTGTGCGTTGAAACGAGCATGTTTGTTATTCACTTGTTGTCAGGAAATCCTATCACTTTCTCTACATCTTTAATTCCAGGCTTTAAGCTAAGGAGAGCTTTTTTCCTCAGGAGTGTTTGTTTGAAGTTTAACTCGTGTCTCATGTGGAGAGACGTTAACTGTGTAGAAGAGCTGTGAAATGCAGCATTTGGAGTAGGAGGTGTTGATTTCAACTATGCAGCTTTTCAAAAAAAGCAAATCCATCCCCTCCTTGGCATCCCAGAATGAAATTGCCTTATTCTGGCTTGTGCCTCCTGCAGTGTTGAAGTCGAGGGATGCTGTTCCAGGTTTTATTAACTCTGATGGGAGTTACACGTGCCCTGGGGAGAGCCTGGATTCCCTCTCACTGCTCAGGATCTTCCTGACCCAGCCTCTGGCTCCTTCCTGCTGCCTTGGCTTTCTTAGGGCTTCGTTCCTTATCAGCTTGGCTGCCTCAGGCTGAAAAGGAAATTTAATCTGATGATATAAGAGAGGTTTTAAAGATGTTCCCAGCTAGTTCCTCTGCTGTGCTGTGGTGTTGCATGTTCCCACCTCTCAGGGGAAGTGCTGTTGTGGCTCACTCAGCCCTAGCAGGGCTTATATTTAGAATTAGATTTTCGTCTGCTTTTTGCACATCGGGTCAACCTCTGCTCCATCTTCAGCCTTGCCCTGAACCACCTGACCTGTGTGTGGTGAGTGTTCACAGCCAGGCAGAGCAGCTCCATTTGCAGAGTAGAAAAAAAACCGACAAACTCTCAAATGTCTTTGAAATGCTCTGTGGAATGAGGAGAAGAGCACCAGGAGTCCCTGCAGGAGCAGGGAGCTGATGTCACTGCATGGTAACCAGATCCCTGGCAAAACCAACTTCATCTGCATTCCTCTGACCACATTCTCTGCTGTGGCCAGAATCCATGCAGGGTAGACTTAGGATCTCTCTTTGGTGCTGCAGCCTGTGCCAGGGCTTCACCACCCTCACAGGCAAGAATTTCTTCCTAATATTGATCCAAACCTGCTCTGTGCCAGTTTAAAACCATTCCCCTCCACATCCTTGTCCAAAGTCCCTCCCCAGCTCTCTTGGAGCTCCTTTAGTACATCTGTAATTTTTGCTGGGAGAAAGGGTTGGGATTCAGTCCTGTGCAGCAATGGGGAAGCAGTGAAAAGGGGGGGAATTTAGACCAGTCACCCTCTAAAAACAACTCCTGTTTCGTAAGGGAATTGCTGTCAGGCTTTAGCATCAGGGATGTAATTGGTGGCTGGGTATCATATCCCTGTGGAAGAGGCAGGCAAAACTCAGATGGAAAGGCAGCCCAGGGTTGCATAGCAACAGGGAGGCTGTCAGGCCTGATGGCATTTATGAGATGCTTGGTACTGTGGGACTGGAACGTACTCCACTGCCCATGGGAGAGGGAAACATCCATTATTTAAAGGATTTTTGAGCAGAGCAGTGGAGCTCCTTAGGATCTGAGAGAGCTGAATGTGCTGTGTGAGTGCTCACAGTCACATGGGGCACACGTGTGTTTCTGCAGGCACTGTTTGTGCATTCAGCAGCAGCAGCAGCTCCAGTTTTTCACATAAAACCAGCTTGTGCTGCCCAGCCCAGGATGCACCGGGGCCAGAGGGATCATGGAATGGTCTGGGTTGGCAGGGACCTTAAAGCTCATCCCATTCCAGCCCCTGCTGTGTGCAGGGATGCCTCCCACTATCCCAGGCTGCTCCAAGCCCTGTCCAGCCTGGCCTGGGACACTTCCAGGGATGGGGCAGCCACAGCTGCCCTGGGCAGGGAAGCATTTCTTTCTGATGTGAATCTGAACCTGCTCTCTGTCAGTGGGAAGCCATTGCCCCTTGTCCAAAGTGCCTCCCCAGCTCTCTTGGAGCCCCTTTAGCTACTGCAGGGCCATAGTAAGGGCTCCCTGGAGCTTCTTTTTTCCAGGCTGAACAACCCCAGTTCTCTGCCTTTCCTTATGGGAGAGCTGCTCCATCCCTCTGATCATCTTCAGAGCCTCCTCTGGACTCACTCCAACATCTCCACCTCCTCCCTGTGCTGGGACCCCAGAGCTGGACACCCCCAAGAGGGATGCTCCACCTGAGCAGACTCCAGAGCCACTCACTGCCATCTCCTTACCTGCTGACCCCCCTGGAGGTGGCTGGGTCAGGCTGGAAGGCCCTGGAGGTTCTGAGATGGATTCATTCCCTTAATTCTGTCCCTGCTCTTGGGGCTGGTCTCCAGGGATGGGGCAGTGCTGTCCTGTTTGGGGCTGTTGTGCTGGCAGGGGTGTTGGGGAGGGCTGGGGAGCCTTCCCTCATGCTGGAGGTCTGGAACTCATCCCTGAGCTCAGCTGGGCAGTTCCTGGAACTCTTTATCTGGGGCTGCAGCAGGGAGGGTGGGGGCAGAAGGTGCTGCCTCAGCCTGGAGCACTCCCCTAGGCACTGACTCCATCCAGCAATTAATTAAAGCAGGAGTTGGCTGATCTCAGCAGTCTGAATCCCACCTGAGTGCTGGGAATTAAGAGGAGCTGGAGCCATGACTTACTCCTTATGGGCAGCATTCATTGGATGGATAGTAAGTACAGATGGAAATCCTGGGATCCTCTTCCCACTTGCTGGCTTGGCATTTGGGCACTTCCAACTTAAAATCCATGGGCTGTGACCCTTAAACCCTCTTATTGTGGTGGGGTTTTCAGTGTTGGTTGGTTTAAATCTGATGTCACATTCTGACAATTCTGTTAGTGCTCAAAAATATATCATTTAAATTCTTAGAGTAATTTTAATATAATTTAGGTTATAAGGGACTCCTTGTGCTCATCAAGCCCAGCATCCCATTCAAAGCAGAGTCAACTACAAAATAATACATGTATAGATGGGGGTCTGTTGCTGTCTTGCTGGCATGCTGGGAAACAACTGGAATACTTTTTGGGATTTGTAAAAACTTGTGAACTCTGCTAAAATGCAGTGTCACAATTAAGGGGCAATTTGACCACATTTTTTGCTTCTTTAATTAAGGTAAGCAGAGGGAAAAATGGGGGAAAAAAAAGGAAAAAGCTGTCCTTTTCAAGAAATCAGCACCATTTTTTCTCTGAGTTGTATATTAACAAGGCAGATGGTCAAAACTTCCTTCCATTGTGCAGTTCCTCTTCATACCCAACCCATGCCAGTGGAATTTAGCTCTGAACATTCACACTCAAGCTGTGGGCTGTCACTTTGGCTGGCTGATGTCTCGGGCTCCTTGGCAAACAAAGATATTTTTGAAACTGTCTGTGCAGCTTCTGACTCAGGAGATCTCTCAGAGCTGGTGTTCCTCCTGTGCCAGGTCTTCATTTCCCATCAGTGCAGCAGGAGGGTTTTGCACATAAATGTCTGCATTGACCCAGAGTTAGGGGTAATTTTGGGGCTGGTGGGACCAATGTTGTGTGTGCATCATTTTCAGGAACAGGAAATTGCAGGAGTAATCAGCCCTGGACTGTAGCCAGCCCAGCTTAATTCCAAGGGAAGGCTGAAAGAGGCATAATCATAATGGCTCATTTTAGAAGAACCAGAGGCAAAGCAGGACACAGCTCAGCTGCTTAATTTTATAGAAAAATTAGGTAGATTTTTTTTTTTCCCTAGTTCCTGGTGTAAGAATTGGGAGGTTAAACATCAAAGCTTGGAGAATTACAGCATTTGAAACCTGGATCAGTTGTGGGTTTTATTTGATTTGGGAGATTTTTCTGTCATCATAAATTAGAAAAGTTCTACTTTGGGTTTATCTTGTGTGCTAAAAAGACACCAGACCCTTCTTTACTGCTTTTCCTTTGGAATTATTGGTTTTCCAGTTTCCTGAGTATTCTGTTTATGGAGGAAATGTCTGTACCTTGCCTGGCTTCATGTGTTGACTGCCTTGAGTCTTTCAGGAGTGTGATGACAATAATAGAAAAGAGATCTTCAAAAGAAAAGCTAAAACTCTTCATTCTTGCTAATAATCACCTTCTGGCAAGGAAAATCTTCCTGGTTTGTTGTCACTTCCTTCCTCTGCACCCCCTCTGCTCTGAGCTGCTGCACAGGCTATAAATGGCTTTTCTGCACCACTCTCGGTGCCCCCAGCCAACACCTCCTCCACCAGCCAAGGAGAGGATCAGCTCCTCTTCCCACTCCTTATCTTTCTGCTTGGTACCTAGAGAGCATTTATTTTTTCCAATTAATCATTTTGGCACCTTAAAAAGTACGTGTTGAAAGGGTCTGTCAGGAAAGGACACAACCGTCTTGAAATAAGCAGCTTCCTCCAGAAGCAAAATAAAATATTGATTCTGAATATAACAAAGTCTTCAGAACACAGAGAACTCTAGATTTCCTAGAGTTTAGAGTGTTTTATTCCTGACATTTAGACTTTGCTTGTTGTATTGAACTTAACTTCACAGTGCCTTCAGAAGCAGTAATTTTATTTCTTTTTTTTGTGTGTGTGTTTAGCACCCAGAAATAACTCTGCTAATGGTGTCATTCTGGGCAGCAGTGTAAAATGTTGTTCAGTATTACTGAGCCTTCACAGGAGTGGTGTCTTTGCATCTAAACTTGACCCCTGTGGCTGCTGAGCCGTTGTTATCTGGGCTGTCCACACCCCTGTGCTCAGCCCCCAGGGTGCTGATAACTCACTGCTGTGTAAACAAGGGCTCCAAAGCTGCTCCTCTGCTCCTCCTGTTCCTGCTTCTAAGCTTTTGAGTCTAATTTCTAGCAGAAACAGCATGAGTGGTTGCAAATAAAATGGTGCCATGTGTAGAGGTAATGGTCGTTAGTTTTAACCAGTTGAAAACATTGTACAAATTGATTGTAAGAACAGGGTAACTCATGATGTGGGATTGGCATTGAAAAAAAATTCATAATAAGCATCAAGGTGGAAAAAAAAAAACCCTGAATGAGCCTGGACAGTTGGGAGGGGAGTGAGAAGAGCCACTGGTATTTGTCAGTGCCTTTCCTAGAAGGGCAGCTGCCAGCCAAAGGTGCTGTGGCCACTGGGTGAGAGCTGAGCCCAGAGTCCCTGGAGCAAATGATGGGATTGGGAAGCTGCAGAGGGAATTTGTGGAAGGCAAAACATAGAGCCAAGCCAAGCAGGAGGAAATGCCCTGTGGTTTCTAGGAAATGCCAGACTGTCTTCAGTGTTGGAAGCAGTGTGTGCCTGGCTCACATTTGGAATCTTGTACCTGGCATGGACTGGGAAATGTAAGAGCTTAACTCGCCTCCAGGCATTCATGTACTTGTCTCTATTTAGATATCTATGTAGGATAGGTTGGGCTCCATCTTTTAGAGGGTTTTTTCCAACCTTTAAGATCCTATGATTGCATAAAGTGTAAGAACCAGTGAGTTCTGGGGCTGCAGGAACATCTGGAGTATGCAAAGCAGGAAACGTCTGTTCCATGTAACTCAGAAACCAAACCTGCTTGACTTGAGTATTGCAAACAGAATTCAACTTGGTCTTTAACTTTGAGGTGATAGTTGGAGTAAATGGTGGAGCCTTTTGTATTTTCTTTGCATTAAAACACACTTTGTCAGCAGCAAAGAGCACAACAGGGCTGGAGAGTGGCTGTGGCCACTGGGAAATAAGAACTGATTATGAGAATTGGAAGTGTTGTGGGACTTCTTCAGTAGTCAGGTGTCAGCACTGCTGAATTATAATATGAAGGAATTCTACATATTAAATATGGGATTTCCTAATTGTTTCTTTGTGTGTGCTGCCTGAAGTGGAAGAGTTGTGTTCTGGTCCAGCGACGTGTTCTGCTCAGTGGGTCAGAGGCAGGGGGTACTTAGAAAAAGCACAAAATCCTTGCATTTTTCAAGGGCTGGTGGAAAACCATGTAATTTGCTGTCAGATAAAATCTTGATAAGCAAAACTGATCTGGAGCTGAAAGCCATGTTTGTATTTGTTCGGGGTAATGAAGGTGAAAGAGACCAACAGTTAATTATCTGCTCCCAGTGTAGGATTTCAGGAGCTCTTGAAGCTCCCTGAATAACTCTGCACAACTGCAGGGCTGGGTTGACATTGGTGTGCTGCAAATCTGGGGTGCCAGCACTGACCCACTTCTCTCTCTGGAAAGCTGAGAGCCTGGGATCCACTCATTCCTTCTTAGGAAAGCAGCAGATCCATGGAATAAAAACAGTCAGGAGAGGAGAGGTCAGAGTAAAACAAAGCAAACCCACAATGGTCTGTCTTGGGTTGGGTTTGGATGTTACATCTGTTTGTAGAAGGCTTTTTGTGTCTGGCCCTGTGCTTATTTATTTATTCATGTATTTATGAATTTTATTTTTAATGTCTTCCAAAGAAAGCTTGGGGGGAAAAAAAGGATCATTTTATTAAACCCAGGAAAAAGCAGTGCAGTTGATGTTTGCCTGCTGTGCTTGAGGAGATGAAATATCATTCCCAGCACAATTCCTTGTGCTTGCATAGGTGCTTTGAGAAGCTCTGTGCAACCTGAGATAAGAGCAATATTAAAGCAGCGTGGAGTTCCTGAAACCAGGGAGTCAGCTCCAACCTCTGGAATCCTTTATTTGCCCAGGAAAACAATTACTGTAATTACTGTTCAGAGAATTACTGCGCAGAGAATTGTCACTCTGACTTCACAGCAGTTCCACTCTCAGATTCCAACCCATTATTGCCAGTAAAAGCTGTTAGTGCCTCAGCCAGGGGCTGGAGCACTGACTGGAGGTGTTTTTGCAGGACCAGCTGAGGCAATGCTTCTCCAGGCAGCCGCCGGGGGCCAAGGACACGGACACGCTGGTGCAGGAGCCCGACAGCCAGTACGGCACCTGGAGCGAGCAGCGGCACAGCGGCGACAGGTGAGCGCCCTCCTCGGCTGGGGAGGAGGGGGAGGGCTGCAATCCCACCATCCCACAGTGCTTTCATGCTGGAATGGCCCTAAAGATCTTCTCATCCCAGCCCTCGGCCATGGGACACTTCCTGCTCGAGCAGGTTGCTCCAAGCCCTGTTGTTGGACGCTTCTGTTGGTGAACTGCAATGATTAAGTTAAAATCACGTACACAAACTTATGCATATAACAACATCTCTTCCTTGATTTCTTTTTCCAGTAAACCTGTTTAATTTAATCTTCTTGTACTCTTAGTCTAATTTTCAAAGTTCTGTTTGCTTTTGCCAGAGCATCCTGTTATCAAATCTCTTACGTTAACCAAGTCCAAAGTCCATCATCTGTCTTGTGTCCCCCAACATTCTAACACACTTCTACTTGTTTTCTTTGTTTTTAAGTCTGATTTTCTGTCATTGCCTTTCCTTTTAAAATACTACCAGGTGGGGTGAATGGCAAAATCCCTCTGGAAAAGCAGAGTGGCAAAATCCCTCTGGGGCTCAGGTGGGGTGACTCAGGGTGCATCTCTCCATGCCCACATCTCAGACTCTCAAGTGTTTTATTGGTGGTGAAGTGGAGGATGAAATGGAATATCAGCTGAGTGAAATGATATTGAATATTGCTGATGCTTTTCTGTTCTTGGAATCATTTAGTGAAATAAACCTAGAGCAGCAAAGTGTGAGGTTTTTTATAGTTCACACCTGTTGTGTAAATTACAGCTTGATCTACCCTGAACTTGTATCATGTCTGCTCAGTGGGGTATGAAAATAGCATTTTATCTGATTTCTAATGCTATACTTGTTGGGATCTTACAGCAGACATTAATGTCAATTACATTTGGTTTGTTCTGCACTTGAGAACTGTATGTTATGAATATTTTTATTGCTTATGAAATCAGGGTAACGACCAGCTCGAGGCTCAGCAGCCAAGTGAGTGCCAACAGTGACAGCCAGGCTGCTGTAAAATTAACTTGGATTCCAGGATGGTGCAGACATTTCTGAGATCAGTTTCTTTACAAAGGTGCTTGTCTCAGCTTCACAGCAGACAGCCCTGGAGAGTTATTTCAATCCATCCATCATGATTAGAACAGCTCCACCTAAACATTCCAGTTCACTGGAGGATTGGGCTCAATCCCATGTGCTGGAATTTTATTTGCACTGCAAGAAGTGTTTAGGTTTTGCCTTTTTTACAGTATAATGGTGACAGTGTAGAAACGCTTCAGCATTTTACTACCCCATTGCTCTGCTTTATTTTGACTTACAGCTCATTGCAGGGGAATTACTGCTGTATTAATTCAGGCACTTGAAGAGAAATGAGATTAATGTACTTCTAAATAATGGAAGTCTTCCTGGAATGTATTGAGTGTGCATTTTGTCTGCAGTTTATTTTGGATGAAGTCCCTGCCAGGAGCAGTGCAGACATTTTGAGGAGGGCTCTGCCTTTGGTGCCTCCTCCTCACCCCAGCTGGAGGCAGGAACTCTGAGGAGATGTTGCTGGTTCAGTTTTCCTGTTTGGCCTGGCTGCCTTCCCTGGGAGCATTTCCACTGCCAGCCCCACGGTGTCACATCCTGCAGGGACCAAACGGTGTCCCAGCCTCCTGCTGTGCTGGGGGAACCTCCAGGCTGGGGCATTTCCCACTCTTGCAGCCATGGAGGGATTATTTTAGGAGTGTTCCATTAGTGCTTCTGTGAATGACCTCATCTTCATGGAATCACAGAGTCCTTAGGGTGGAAAAGACCTCCAAGATGACAGAGTCCAGCCTTCACCTGAATCCCACTGTGGCCATTCAACCAAGCAGTGCCACCTCTGCCTGGCATCTGGACACTTCCAGGGGTGGTGACTCCACTGCTTCTCTGGGAGAGGAAGGGAACTCTGAAATCAAAAGCCATAACCTCATGGCAACAGGATGAACGCTGTCCTTTTCCTAGATGAGCTTTTGGAAGGTGAAGGAAGGAGTATTTTCTTCTAGAGCTGAGTCACTGCTGGAATTAGCATAAGGAGCTCCCCTGGGCTGGTTCCAGTGGGCTTTGGCCAGTAACTCCTTGGGATGGACAGGGATGAAACCATCTCCTCCCATTTGGAGGTGTTAATTGGATTTTTCTTAGTTTATCTAAAAGATTTTATTTTAGTTTTTCTCAAGTGCTTAAATAAGCTGTTCCAAGTTGGCACTGTAACTCTTCTAACTCTTCTAGGTTAGAACAATCTTGATAAGGAAAATCATTGTTTTTTACAGGAAAGGAATTGGTTTTAGATGGTGGAGCCATGAAGCTCTGACTCCTCATTTCACAGGCTGAAGCAACACCTTTTTATGGCCTCTATACACTGTCTTGCTAAAACTAATTAAATTTAATTGCAGTTGGAAGTGAGGATTGCTGTCAGTTTATTTTCCATTGTGATAACCATCCTGCTGGGTTTGTGTGCTCCACGTGAGGGATGATTTCTCAGAGAAGTGTCTATAAATGTACCTGTGGAGCATCAGGGGCAGCTCATAGAAATGCTCACAAACCCTGAAATCTTAATGAAGTAATAGAAAGAGGTGCATGATATATCTTAGTAATGAGAACTGAAAATATGTTTTCAATTTCATTTTTCTGAAGGGAATTTTCCCCCTAATTAGCTGTTCACTGGAAAGAATTCACTGCACATAACTGGGTTTGGACTCCAGCAATCCCTCCCACATTTGGGGATGAGCTGTGCCATAGGGGTTGGTGTATGGGGCTCTAATTGTGCAGAAACTCCAAAGGAAAATCCATTGGGAAGGTTTGGGAACGAGGTACCACCAACCAGTGCTAATTCAGCTGGATTTCTATCACATCTTGCTCTCAGATATTTCAGTTTTGAAAACCTCAGTGAATTGTATCAGCTGCAGCCCTGGGATGTAGCAGGGAGGAGGCATTGTGATGTTAAAATCCAACAGGATCCTTTCAAAACACACTTCAGTTTCCATGAAAGGTCCTGCAGATTGTGCCTCCTCATTCTTCCATGTTGCAGTGGCTCTAGAGCCTAACGCTGCAGATACCAAATGTCATTTGAAGCAAAAACCCTAGACAAAAACTTTCCCCCAGAGCTCATTAGTGCCATTCTTAATTATCCTGGGGCCCACTGGTGAGGGAGGGAAGCAGCATTCCCTCTGCTCCTGTGCTGGAAACCCTCTGGGCAGTGTCTGCTCTGCCAGACTGGACATTGTACCATGTGCTGATGGAAGGCTGTTATCCAGCAGGAAACTCCTGAGTGTTTTCTCCTGGGATTGCTGTAGCAAAGATTAAGGTTTATTGCTTTAAGGATGTATATATATTGATATGTACATGGGTTTTTTAGGTTTAGAACAGTTTTCCAAGATATGTGCCCAAGAAATGCTGTTTAGGGGCAAAAGAGTTTTATCAAGAGGAGGGGAAAAAAAAAAACCCAGAGTTAAATCCTTTAGGTTTTGGTTTTTTTTCAAACTGGGAGTTAGAAGCAAGACAGCCCAACTTTTACTGATAGTAGAGTGTTCCTATTTCAAGGAAAGGCAGACACAACTGTGTCCAGCTTTCAGCCCTGACCCTGCAGCTCATTCCTGTCAGTCTAGGCCACGGGAACAATTTTAGGAATACGCTGGGAGCATCCCAGCACCGGGGTGCTGCTGCCCTCTGTGTGAGGCAGGAGAAGCTCTGCCCATGGAGCCCTGCCTTAGGGTGCCACCTGGTGCCCAGCTCTCTTCAGCTCCAGCATTCCTGAAAGAAAAACTGGCTGGGTGGAATCCACCCCAATCCCCAAGACACTGTGAATCCAAGGGGTGAGGGCTGTGCCAGAGGAGGGGATCCACACCCTGCTGCTGGTACTCCAACTTCCCGTTCCACTTTTACTTAACCCCTGCTGACCACGTGTGATCCAGCCCGGCCTTGCAGGTCTCTGTTTGCCCCGAATCTCACAGATTCCATTTGCTCCATTTGCAGCTTTGTGGGAGAATCTCCCTCCCTGGACAATGAGGTGGTGTCGGGGCGGAAGCAGCCCGCGGGCAGCCACCCGTCCTCGCTGTCCTCTCAGACAGAGCCTCCCTCCCTGCCTGAGCACCATGACTTCTCCAAAGAGCAAAGGAGCACCAGCCTGGACCGTTCCAGCACAGACATGGACTCCACTGATGGCACTGATGTGCCTCCTGCAGGGGACACGCTCCCTGAGGACAAGAGTTATTTCTCCTTCATGGATGTAAGTTCTCCCAGTTAAGCTCTCCCCAGTTCCTTCTGGAAACTTTGCAACCAGTTTTGCCCTGCCTTTCCCACACTGAATTTTCCCGGCTGTTTTCCCGCCTGAAAAGTTTAGGATCAAAACTACAGAGTTCTTCTAAGTCTCTGTGGTGTTTAGGTTCTGAGAGATTCCATAAAGCTGCTGGCCTTGGATAATCAATCATGGAATCCCAGACGGGTTTGGGTTTGAAGGGATCTTAAAGCTCATCCAGTTCCACCACCATCCATACCTTCCACTAGATCAGATTTTCTCCAAGCCTCATCCAGCCTGTCCATGGACACTTCCAGGGATGAATATTGGAGGCATAATTAAATAACACAAACAGTCAGTGACTGCTGTGCTGTCAGCCATGCAGATTTAAGGCTGTAAGGACCTTCACTAATATTTTTCTTATTTACAATTGGTTTCTTTCCACAGTAGCTGACAGTTGTATTTTAAAGGATTTTTTTTTTTATATTGAAGAATCTTGCAGTTGGTGTAAGACCAGGAGTTTCTGGCCACACACAGTTAATGATGTCTAGTGCTGCAAAAACTTTGTTTAGTTTGGAAAAGCCCTCTAAGCTCATCGAGTCCAACTGTTCCCCCAGTACTGCCGAGGCCACCACTACCATGTCCCCAAGTGCCACATCCACGCAGTGTTTTAACACTTCCAGAAGGTTTTGTTTGTCCCTGGGCCACTAAAGGTGTCTCTGTAAAATATTAATAGCTCTAAGTGCAGCTGGCAAATGCTGTGTGATGAGTAGTTTATTCCTGACCTGAAATCTTTGGAAAAAAGGAGCAAACCCACATCTTCTAGAGAAGGGGAGGCTCAGGGATATTTGGTGGCTACAGGCAGATCTGTAACAGCACACTGCTTTAAGCAAGTAAATAAACTACAGCTCCTTAATTTGTTCTGTAAATGTTACTGTTTATTGGATATGTTGAAAATGACTGATCATAGAAGGTTTCTGAATGGTGGCACACTAAACTTGGAGTGTCCTTATTGCTGGGGAGTGGCTTTGAGTGTTTGTGGCTGGCAGGGAAGCTGCAGCTCTGCTCTCCAAGGGAATTTTGTGTAGCTGTTCTTTTTAGATCCCAATCTCGGGATTTGCCTTCAGCTGCAAGGCCTGTATTCATAAAACACTCTAGGAACTAAACTCCTGATTATTGCAGTTATTTTTTATATTAATTAAGTGCAAATTATTCATGCAGCTCAGGTACCCACAGCCTAGAGAGATCAAAGGATTACACCCAGTTAGCCACAAAGTACCACGTCCTCATCACACACTCTCTTTAATATGATTTTAAGTGACTACAATAATAATAATAATCAGGCAAATACCCATGTTAATTGGTGAATGCAATCAAGTGGGGTGGAGGAGCTGGGGCTCATTCCCAGGTGTGTGTCTGTGCAGCACACAGCTGTCCTGGACTCCAGTGCTCTGAAGACTCGGGTGCAGCTGAGCAAGAAGCGCCGGTGCCGGGCGCCCGCGTCGCACTCGCTGCGCAGGAGCAGAGGGCTGGACCTGGAGAGCAGGTTCTCCTTGACAGAAGAATCAGATAATGGCTGGATGTTCAAAGATTCCACAGGTAACCCCTCAGCTGTAACTGGTTCTGGTCAGCCAGGGTGCGAGGGCAGGAGTTGGTAAAAGGGGTTTTTTAATACTGCAGGAAGAGATGTTGAACAAGGCAGAGGTGAAAAGCAAGCTCATGGTTTCCCCCTCTGCTTTTTTTTCTTTTTTTAAACAATAAATTAGAAGAGAAGAAAACTATGCAACAGGAAGATTCTGAGGAGGAAGACAAGATCCAGCACACTCCGAGGTCATCTTCAGTGCAAGCCCAGAGACTGCCTGTGTTCCCAGGGATGGATCACTCAGTTCTCAAGGTGAGCTCAGGCAGAGCCCAGTAGGTGGGAGATAAACCAGTTCAGTACCTGCAGGTGCTTTATAAGGAATCCCCTCTCTCATTTCAGGGCATGTTTTGTTTTTATAGATCTGGAGTGATCTGTTCTGCATTCCAAAAGAACAAAATAGCCTGGTTGCTGGCTTAAAAGGCTTTCTTGATTTTTATCTTTAGGCCCAGCTGAGGAAAAGACAGGAGTCTGAGAGCTCTGGTGACGCCGGCTCTGCTCAGCTCTTCAAATCCCCCAAAGCACAGCTCGGCACTCCCGGCAGCAGAGTGCTGCCCTCCAGTGTGGAAAAGGAGGACAGGTGAGAGAATCCCAGCATCAGGAAAAGGCTCATGCTCTTCTTGGTGGGAGGAAAAAATAATGCAACAAGCTGTACATTCCCTTTTTTTGTTGTTGTTTCTGTCGGGAAATAATGAAATAATAATGAAAGAATAAAGAGTATTTTCTTTTTATGTCTTAGGTCAGAAGAAAAATCTCCTCAGTGGCTGAAGGAGCTGAAATCAAAGAAGAGACAGAGCCATTATGAGAATCAGGTTTGAAAAGGTACTTGGGTAGGAAGGGGGGCTTTGCAGGGTGCAGGTGTGCAGTGACAAACTCACATTTCCTTAGGTGTGTTGGTCTCACCACTGTGGCCCCACACCAACGCTGCCTTTACCCTGCCCTGTGCACCAGGGCTGTCAGGGACTGCTGCCCCTCCACTTGCAGTCACAGTTCCACTCATTCTCTGCATGTAATTTGATTTTCATAACCCTCACTCTGTTGGGATTTCCCAAAGTTGGAAAACTTTGTGTGTTTTCATCACAATTCTGGGTGGCTCTTAAGCATTTAATGCATTAAATAGACACAACCAAGGTGGCACTATGACAGAAAACACATTTTAAGGTTTTCCTGTCCCTGCTGACATATCACACCCTTCCTTCTGTTTTCCTTTCCAGACAGTGATTCTAACTAGGAGAAGATAAAGAAGTTTAACAGAAGCCTTAACTCATCTGAACCTAAACCCCCATGTCATGTTGCTGCTGTTTGCTTCCTGCCTCAACTGCTCTGTGCATGGTGCCTTCCTGTTATGTGGAGAAAAGCTGCTTCAGTTCATAGTCAAATACAAAGCTGTGTCTGTCAGGCTGGGGGGACAGGGGCACTTCTGACCTGCCTGCCAGGAGATCCCCCCTGGGTCATGGTCAGCACCTCAGAAAGTCTTGGCAAACAGAGCTATTTGGGAGTGCTGTGATCCAGGGAACTCCCCTCGCTGTGGAACAGACTCTGTAGGTGTTCACCTCTGGGAGTTATGTCTGGCTGGGCTTTGTGTTTGTTTATGAAAATAATAATTTTAATCAAATTTATCTTTTTTTTTTTTTTTTTTTTTTTTTGGTGAACAAATAGTAAGCTCCTATTTAGAATGAAATTTGTGGAAGGTGAGAGTGGAAGAACAAATCATGTTTACTGCCATATTGAAAAAGGAAACTTGATTATTTTTTGTAAAATGTATTTTTGATTGGCTTGTATTTACATGTGATCTGCTGACCTGGCAGATGGAGATAATTTTTAGATGAACAAAATGTTAACTTTTGTCACTCTTGAAGTGGTATATTCTGTGTTTTGTCAGCATGTGGAATAATTGCTTCATTGGAATGTCTTTCCTAAAAAGGATCAAGCAATAATGTCAACCAGTTCTCTTTAAAAAACAAAAAAAAGTCAAAATATGTAAATACTGTTTTTATAACAAAAAAGGAAGGGAAGAGGGAGGATGTTACACTCATATCAGGGTTCCAGTTAATTGTTGAATGTCACTTTAATAGCAGTTCAGATAGTCCCACTTCATATTTTTATTTGTTAATCTGTAAATACCAGGTTTAAGTTTTTATTTTTATGCTGATTTTGTGGGATAACCTAAATGTGATCTTGAGTTTCTCAGATGATTTCCTGTCTTTCCTTTGACAAGATGTGCTGATAGCAGAGTAGAGATCTCCTGGACCACAGGGGTGTTTGGGTATCCCTAATTCTCAGATATTCCCTGTCTCTGGACACTCATTCTGAAACACCAACCACCATGGCCATGGAGGACAGACTGGATTCTTGCCCCAGATAAGTGCTCTTTCATAACCTTTAAAGGTGTTGTAGCCCAGGGAGGGAGGTGACTCCAGGTGTTCCTCAGGCTCAACCAGGAAAACGTGGAAGAGGGAAAAGGAGAGTGGAGAGCTCTCCTCACCTGGCAAAGCTCCTTGGGCTGCCCTCCCCACTGGCTGAGGGGCCCCCCTCGATACAAACCATAAAGCACCAGCACTTCAGCTCCTTTTCCTTTTTGTCCTTTTTTTTGGTTTTTTTCCCCAATCAGCGTTTCGGGAGCGCGGCTCCCATGGGGCCTGCCCAGGCCAGTGTCTGTCAGGCTTGGAGCTGCCAAAACCATGTGCCAATTCACCTCATGGGAGAGTCACAGGGGGGGATTTGCAGTCCCAGTCTGCAGGAAGTAGCAGCAGGATGAAATAGCAGCAGGATGGCAGGAGACAAGTCCCATCTGCACAGCTCTCGCTCCCGGATTTTATTCCGGTGGCAGCTCCCTGTGCTCCCTGGAGATGAGATGGAGACATCTGTCTGATGGAAAAGTCTTTTCCCTGTTGCTTTGCCCTGTTTCTCATGGGAGCTGTTGCCACTGTTAGTTTGGCAGCCCCTCTGCTGCCCACAGAGCAGTGATCCCCAAGATTCTGGTGGAATTTTGGGGATGGGTCATGTCAGTGCAGCCACCACCACTGAGCAGCTCCTTTTAAAACCTTGCACAGATTTCCTTCCCTCTCCTTTAGAGGATGGTGGAAAAGGTGACTCTTGGTGTGCTTTTTTGGGGTATATTCCTGTGGCAGCACCCAAGTGTGTGACACTCACCTGGGGCAGCCTGAGCAGCAGGTGCAGGTGAGGAGGATGATGGTGAGGATGATGGTGGTTGCTCTCACTCACATCAAGTGGGGCCTCCCATATCCAGAAATCAGTCCCTGCTCACAGGAACATCCACACAGGCTGCGTTTTCCCCTTCCACAGGTGACAGTGTTGTGTTCCCAGCAGTTGGAGGATTTACTGGTTCTTGGTCTAGGCCAGAAATTCTGTGGCTGTTTGTGTTGAGGAGACTGAGGGGATTGACACGAGGTTTCCACACAGCCCTTGAATGTGTTTGCATTTCCACATCTGCTTGGACAATGCACTGAAATTACTGTATTGAGTAGTTTAACCTACTACTGAGAAATGTTTAATGCTTAAATGTCTAATTAAAGAGCATCTTTAGAATGTTGTTGAATGGGAAAGTGTTTTTTCTGCTCTGTTATTTCTTTATATTGTACATGGATTAAATATCGACTTCCTTCTCTTTGGGTTATTGCTCTGTAATAAAAGATATATAAATATGTTATTACTTCTTAAATGATAGAACAGACTGTAATACACTTTATATAATTCTATTTTAATTCCAAATAATGCTTCTTGGAATTTTTTGTGCTTTCACTTTTTGTTGCCATGTGCTTTTTCCTGCTGTTTGTTGGAGATGGAAGTGAACTCTAAAGTTCCTTCAGATGTGCTGCTGCTTCCACTCCTGGATCCTGCCCTGGAGCAGGTTCAGGTCCTGTCCAAAAAGTGATGCTAAAGGTGATGGAGGCCCTGTCATGTCCTTTATCTCTCCCCTCACAGCTCCTCAGCTGTTTCTCCTTGCTTAAAAAGCCACATCAATATTGGGTTTTAAAGGTGGGATGATGTGTTTTGTGGAATTCAGGAGCACTTCCTGGCTGCCCTCCTCTCATGATCCCCAGCAATCCTGCTCCAGGTGTTGTGCCAGGGACTTGCACAGCTGCTCCATTGCTTTTTATTGGAATTCCCAATTGTGGGTTTCTTCCTTTTTATTTTTCTGTTTGCAAATTCACCTTTTTAAATCTGTGAATCTTCAATTTGTTCCTCATCCACCAGAGCCTTTCACTTGCAATGCTTGATTCTCCAACCTTTGACATCCCCAGACTTTCCACAGGACTTAACCCCCCACACACCATCCCCTTTTCACTCCCACAGAAGTTTGTTTCACCCTGTTCTTTCTTTGCAAACTGAAATGCACGTGGGGCAGGTTTGGGATTACAAAGGGTGACCTGTAGAAGGTTTGGAGCATCAAATCCCTGATTTCTGCAAGGATGGTGTGTTTCAGGGGCAGGTGGGCAGCTCTGGGGTGCTGCTCTGCCTCATGAGGTGTATCCAGGTACAAAACCTCTGGGGGGAGTTCCCAGAGCTGTCACTGCTGTCCCCAAGCCAGCTCTGGGGGTAAAACAAACTACTCCAGTGAAATCCAGAGCTGCCACCGTGACTGTGCTCCCTGCCAGCCCAAGGTCACTGTCTGCACCTCCCTGAAGGACACTGGTGCAAGAGCAGCTGCAGCCAAGTGAGGGAAGCGTTGGATCCATCCCTCCAGCCCAGTGCTGAGAAGGAAAAACAGGTATTTGCTTTAATTCCTTTTAAAAATTGACTTTTGGGAGGTGAAGGCTTTTGGGGCCATGTTGGACAGGTTGGGGGAGCAGAGGGGCAGAATGAGATGAGCTTTGAGGTCCCTTCCAAGCCAAATAACCCTGTGATTCTATGAAACCACTTCCATGGAGATGTAAAGGGATTTGGGATGTTCTGGTAGGGGCTGCAGAGTCCAGGCCTAGTTCTGCTCACCCTGAGGGTGGAAATCCTTCCCCAGCTGGTGGTGAGCTGTTCCATGGCTGTCCTGTTCACTCAAGTATAAATGTATTACAAAAATATAATCTGAAATAACTTCTGGTGGGATTGGCAGAGGAGGAGAGGGGGAGCCAAGGTCTGGTGGTTTATGGGTTTTTCTCCTTCCATATTAAACAAAATGGTACCAAGTCTGGTTTTGAAGGAGCTCTTGTGGAGATTAAGCTGTTGTGTTGCTCCACATAGAGTCTGTCAGTCTGGGTCACAATAAATACATAGATAGAAATCACATAGATAGTGTGATAGAAATCCTGTATTTTGTGGAACACAGTTTCCTAGGGAATAAAGATATCCTGGCTGCTGTATTTTGCTCTGTACCATTACAGTTCCAGTTTAGCTTTGCCAGTTATTAACAACAACAACAAAAAAAATCTATTTTCCAGCAGTCATTTTTCAAAGGGATTTAAGAGGCTGACAGTGAGAGGAAATTGAGGTCTGTTTGGGAGAGGCATCAAGGAGATGCAGTGCCCCTTCTGTCATGTTTTTGGAATTGCCTTGTCAGTGTGGAGAGCTGGGAGAGGCAGATCCAGGGCCCTGAGGCTGTGGCAGAGCTCAGTGAATGAGGCTGCTGGGAAGGAAGGGACTGGCACAGGAAATTCTGTGTTTCTGATTTGTTGGGGACAGCTGATGTTGTGTTTGGTGAGACAGAAATGAATCCATTCCTCCTCAGTCTGTTGGAGCTGTGGGACAGCTCTGATGGGGACAACAAATCTTCATCAGGAACCACAGAGAGGCAGAGTGAGGAAGAGTCAGTTGGAGACACCAGGCCTGGAGCATCCCCCAGGGAGGCAGGGATGGGTTGGGGCTGAGGAGCCTCATTCTAACACCTACAACAGGAGAGGTTTCCATCCCTTTCCCATTCAGTTTGTCCAGCCTGGCCCAGGGAATTCACTCTTCTGGCTTTTACAGTAAAAGTTTTGTGGGTAGTTCTTGGTTTCAAGATGAGCCACACTCAGAGCAGGTAGAAGCACCTGCAAGGGCTGTGGTAAATTTGGATCTGTGCAGCTGAATAAAATATTCCCTGAGGAACATGGTTTGGGTCTGAAGGGACTCTCAGGGGTGAAGAGGGAGTCAGGCCTGCTACCAGCAGAGTGAAATGCTCCCAGTTTGGTGCCTGGTGTGAAATATTCCCAGTTTGGTGCCTTACATCACCCTGTGCCTGTGAAGATGGACAGACCCTTGTGCCAGGCTCCAGAAATGCCTCATCACACACCCCAGGATTGTTCCCAGCCTGTTCCTGGGAAATGCCAGGCAGGGAGCCAGACTGGGGGCAGACAAGCAAAAGGAACTCGATGGAGAGAACCTGCTTAGGGCCAAAGTTACAGCAAGAACACCACTCTGGAAGTGCTGATCTGATCTGCTCCAGCTTCCCACCAAGATCCTGGAGCCGACCCCGGCCCTGCATCTCACCTTGTGTGGAGCCCTCACAAATGGGGACATTTTGCCTGGTTTTTGCTTCTGGCTGCTCTTGGTTTCCAGGCTGAACCCTCCCCAGGTGTGTTTGTAGGTTGGGATTCAGCTCAGCCCTCCCAGGTGTGTTTGTAGGTAGGGATTCAGCTCGTAGGTTGGTTGAGGGTAAATCAGCTGGAGAGGATGCAGTGGGTGCAGAGCTTCCCACAAAGCTGCTCCTGGGCAGGGAAGGCTGGAGGTGGGAGCAGATCCTGCCAGTGGGAGAGGGGTGCCAGGAGCTGGGGCTGTTTATTGCTTTGAGGCTCCTGAGGAACCTGGCTATCACACCTTGCCTGGAGCCCTCACCAACGGGGCCATTCTGCGCAGTTTTTGCTTCGCGCTGCGCTCGGTTTCCAGGCTTAAACCCTCCCTGGCGAACTGCTGATGGCAGAGTTTTCCAGAGAACCTGGCAAGAAGCAGCGTGAACGTGCTGATGTGAATTTGGCCGTTAATCTTCTGTAAACCGAGCGGCCCGTGTGCGGGGGACAGCCGGGAGAAATCGGCGTGACGTTTGCACGGCCCGCTGCGCGCCCGCGCTATTGAGCTGGGATCTCATGGCTGGAATTCCGTGGACGCAGCTGCTGCATCAGCGCCCCGGGAATTCTGCTGCTCTGTTCAGAAGCAACCCCATAAATAGCGGGGCCGCCCGCGCCGCCCGGCACAGCGGAACCGCACGGAGAGGTAGCACTGCTGGGACTGCAAGGGGCTTTCACAAAGAGTCGGTGTGGCTGAGCCTGAGTCAGACACGCAGGGTTTGGCGAGAAGCGAAGCTGCAGGGTGTGATTCAGGACGTTATCAAACTCCTTTGTTCGTCTCTTAAGCCCCTTGTCCGCGTGGCGTGGCCGGGGAAGGCGTGTTCCAATGTTGGAGCAGAGTTTTGTGGATGTTCCTGCAGAGTGAAGAGGGGGCTCTCACCGCCGTGCCCCCCGGCCAAGGCGGCACAGCGGCTTCAGCTGCTGGGTTTGGTGTCCCCCGGGATGCTGGAGCAAGGGAGAGGTGTCAGGTTTATGTTGTGGGGAAAAGATGTCAGCAGCTGGAAGCTGAGAAGTTCCGGCTGGGAACAAAGGCGGGGCTGTGAGATGGGAGTTCAGTGGCAGCTGGGCGAGCTGCCCTGGGCAGAGGGCTCCGTGTCACCTGGGACGTGGCTCGGTTCCATCCTGTGGGTGCCTGGGTGCAGGAGGGAGAGGAGGAGGATGGATAACAGAGCTTGGACTTCCCTGGGGATTTATGCACTGGGGTCTGTGCTCACCCCTGCTGCCTGTCGCGTGCCAGCTTCGTCCTCTGTTTCATCATCAGCTGTAAATCCAGGTGCCTCCCACCTTAACCTCCTGCAATTTGGGTTTTCCAGGCACCATGACCGAGCAGCAAAGTCCCCCCGAGCAGATGGCGACTGGGGAGGGTGCTGGCGAGCGAGGTGGCACCTACAAGGTATCCTGGGCTGTACTGGGCTGTACTGGGCTGTACTGGGGACGACTGGAGGCTGGGTGGAGCCGTGGGATGCCAGGCTGGAACCAGTGCCAGCACTGCAGGAGCTGCTGGGGACAGGAGTGGCCTCCAGCTCTCCCACAGCAGCAGTGGGGGTGGCTCTGGTGTTGAGCCCAGGGTGGGCTGCAGGCTGGGAAGCAGCTGGGGCTGGGGAGCTGCTGCTGGTGCCTGCAGGGGGGACACTGCTGCCAAGGCTGGTGTGCAGCTGCCCAGGGATTTAATCCAGGAGATGAAGCATCCCAGCACAGCAGGATCAGCTGTGGGCCCAGGCACTGAAACTCCCCAGGTGTGTTTGTAGGTTGGGATTCAGCTGGTAGGTTGGTTGAAGGTAAAGCAGCTGGAGCAGATGCAGTGGGTGCAGAGCTTCCCACAAAGCTGCTCCTGGACAGGGAAGGCTGGAGCAGATCCTGCCAGTGGGAGAGGGGTGCCAGGAGCTGGAGGTGTTTATTGCTTCGGGGTACACAGAGGCTCCTGAGGAACCTGGCTGTCACCTCTGTCCCTTGAGCCCCCCATTATGTGGTTGAGCAGGAGGCTCTGCCCTTGTCCCAGCCTCAGGTGTTGCAGCTGGGACCCCTTTGGGACAGTGACAGGGGGTGTCTGGTCACTGACCCTCCTGGTCCCTGAATGGTGCTGGGACTGGCTCCAGCCCATCCTGCAGCTCAGCCTCGAGGCTGCTGAGAGCAGGGCAGCCTGGGGAGGCACTGGGGTCTCTGTACCTGGCAGGGCTTAGGAGGAAACACTGAATAAAGAGCTCCTGCCAGGCCAGGTCAAGGGAATGGTTGGATTTGGATGGAGCAGTGATAAGGAAATGATAATGGACAATGACCAGGCTGGGGGTAGGAGGGGCAGCCATAGCTCAGGAATTCTCTTAGCCCAAACCTTTCATGTTTCCAGTACTGAGTTTGATCTGGTTTTCAGCCTGTCATGGACAAAAATCCAGCTTGTGCTTTACCAAACAAACAGCCTTGGCCAGAGCTCTGTCGGGGCAGAGGCACTGGCAGGACCCAGCTCTGCCAGGCAAGGAGTGACATTGGCACAGGATGGCTGGGATGGAGGGACACTGCCAGAGCCCTCTGATCGCTGCTGCCCCCCTTTGCTGGGGTGTTCCCCCGCTGTGGTGGCTGACAGGGTCTCTCCCCACCTTAGATCACAATCTACGAGCTGGAGAATTTCCAGGGGAAAAGGTGTGAGCTGACAGAGGAGCTGCCCAACATCACCGAGAAGGAGATGGAGAAGGTGGGCTCCATCCAGGTGGAGTCTGGCCCGTAAGTCTGGAGTGGGGAAGGTGGAGCAGCCCCAGGGGGTGGCAGGGAGAGCATCCCCCTGACCCTGGGCTCCTGCAGGTGGCTGGGCTTCGAGCGCCAGGCCTACGCCGGGGAGCAGTTCGTGCTGGAGAAGGGCGATTACCCCCGCTGGGACTCGTGGTCCAACAGCCACAGCAGCGACAGCCTGATGTCCCTCCGGCCCCTCCAGATTGTGAGTAGGGCTGTGCAGGGGTGGCCACGGCCCTGGGGACCGTCAGGGGACAGCCCCTGAGCCGCCCTTTCCCCCAGGACAGCGCTGACCACAAGATCCACCTGTTTGAGAACGCGGGCTACACCGGGCGCAAGATGGAGATCGTGGATGACGATGTGCCCAGCCTCTGGGCCCACGGCTTCCAGGACCGTGTGGCCAGTGTCAAAGCCCTGAATGGAACGTAAGGATGGGGACACGGGGGACACCCCAACAGCTTCCTGCCCGTGGCACTGTGGTTGGTCCCCCCAGGGGGGTGGCAGGGGCCATGGTACTGCTCATGCCCATCGTGTCCCTTGTCCCCTCCCTGCTGCCACCTTTTCCTGGCTCACGAGGAGTAATAGGGACCGTGGCAGTGTCCCTGGGGCTGGATGATGGCTCCTTGCCCTAACCCACCACCAGAGCTGTGATCCCTTCTCCATGAACTCTCCATCCCCTCCTGGCATGTGTCATTTCCCACCTGGACACTGCAGCCTGTGCTGTGGCACTTGGTGACACAGGAGTGGCCTTGGGCAGCATCGCCTGGCTGTGGCAGGCAGTAGATGGGGGCACTGGGATGGGGGTGGGGGCACTGGGATGGGAATGGGGGCACTGGGATGGGAATGGGGATGGGGGCACTGGGATGGGGATGGGGGCACTGCCCCTGCTCCAGGGGCTGTGGGGGTGTGGGGTGGGCACTGCTGAGCACTGCCTCGGTCCCCGCAGGTGGGTGGGCTACGAGTACCCCGGGTACCGGGGCCGCCAGCACGTCTTTGAGAAGGGCGAGTACCGGCACTGGAACGAGTGGGACGCCAACCAGCCGCTGATCCAGTCCGTGCGCCGCGTGCGGGACCAGCAGTGGCACCAGCGGGGCTGCTTCGAGAACAGCTGAGGGACCCCCGCCCCCGCCGGGGCCGCTCCAGGGCTCCCCCCGCTGCTGCCGTGACCGTGGTGTTCTTTGTGCAAAAACCTCAATAAAGCTCTGAGCTGGAGGCTGCCGGGGCCCGCCTGGTCCTGGGGCTGGGGGAGGTCCGGGAGGGGGGCAGGGGACGGGGATGGGGACGGGGCCGTGCCCAGCAACCTCGCACAGGGCAGAGGGGGAAGTGCCAGTGTTTGCAGTGTTACATAAAGGCTGCAGCTTTCCAAAGATAACCCCCGGTGCTGCCGTGTCAGGGTTTTTCCAGTGCCTCTGTCCCTTTTCACAGCATCTCCTGCCCGCTCCCAGGGCTGCTGGCCAGTCCCAGGGCGGGGAGGGGGCCGGGGGGGATGTGGAGCAGCCATCCCTGGGTGGTGCCAGGCCCTGTGCTCATCCCGTGGCGGGATGGCTGTGCCCAACCTCAGCGTCCTGCAGGCTCCAGCCTGTCCCCAAGGAAGTTTCCCACAGTCCTGGGGGGGTTTCTCCCACGGGAATGAGCTCTGACATGGTGGGGGGGGGATGTCCTGGGGGCAGAGGGGGGGGTTCAGGGGTGCCACAGGGTGCTGGTGGGACACTGAGCTGCCCTGGCACTGCCCTTGCTCAGGGCACTGTGGCCACACTTGGGGGGACCCACTGAGCTGGGCCAGAGATGGGAGATGGGCTTGAGTCCACCTGAGGGCTTTGTGCAGGTCCCTGAGCAACCCCCCAGAGCTTTTCCCTTTGGGGAGGGTTGGTGGCGGTGGAAGGTGAGTGTCTGGCCCTGAGTGGCAAAAGCTGCTTCCAGAACAGTCCCTGGGGCTGCCATGGCCGGGGCTGGGATGAGCTAAAGCAGCCCAGCCAAGGGAGGGGATCACTGGGGCTGTGCTGAGCGCTGTGACAGTGCCTTGTTGGGGTGCTGAGGGGATGGGATGTGGCTGCAGGGCTGCACTGGGACCTGGGACAGGTCCTTGAGGGTCCAGGGCTCGGGATTAACTGAATGGATTAACCCAGGAGATGGAGAGGGCAATGCTGGGTCCATCTGTGGGGCTGCAGTAGGAGACACAGGCAAGAAAGGCGGACTCCAGGGCTGGGAATGCTGGAAATCTGGATCACATCCTGGCCTGGCCACGGCCTGATGGTTCCTTGCAGAGCTGCAAGGTCACCTTGGCCCCTCTGGCCCTGGATAACCATCCATGATACCATCACCTGGCACTGGGGCAGCTGCAGACCCCGGGGACTGACCCCACACACATCACTACCAGGGTAGGCTGTGGTGACAAAACCCCGTGGGTGACCCTGTGTGCAGCCATCCATGGGGCAGGGGTGACCCTGGGGGGCTGCAGCCCATCTCCTGCTGTGGGACCCTTGGGAGGTGCTGTAAGGGGGAAGGGGCAGGTGTGGGGTCTCTTCGTGCTGGGTGACACTTGCTGGGGTGTGACACAGCTCCTCTGTGGGGTGAATGGGTCTGTGGGTGCTGCACAGTGTCCCCCCTCTGTGAAACCTCCTTTGCTGCAGCCCCCAGCCCCGTGCAGCCTCCTGGGACAATGCCAGCAAAGGGACCCTGCTGCTGCCCTCGCCCCCCAGCCCAGCCCTGGCTGTGCTGCCCACCCAGCCACATCCCACGGGCACCTGTGACCCCCTCATGACCTCAGCTTTGTCCTGGTGTCACCGAGGGACCCCTGGGGTGCTTCTCAGGGACCCCAAAGGAGCCCAACACTGAGTGCACCCCAGCCCCAGGCTGCAGCCCCAGCTCCAGGTGATGGGTTTCCAGCACCAGAGGGGCCAAGGTGACCTTGCAGCTCGGAAGGAAGAGCGGCCCCAGCCCCTGCGCACCCCCGAGGCCCCGGGTCGGTGTCGGGGAGGCTCCCGCGGTGCCCCCGGTGCTGGCGCGGCCGCGGGCGCTCCCTGCCCGGGCTGCAGACGGGCAAAGCCAGACGCTCCCCAGCGCTTTGAGGCGTTTTATCGCGCATGGAAAGAGCCGAGCTCAGCAGCTCCGGCGGCGGCTGCCGGGCTGTCGGGGGATCAAGTCTCTGGCCCCGAAACGCCTGAAGCGGGGCTGGCGGGGCTTTGTTGGCCGCGCCCGCCCCGGCTCTTGGCACGCGTTCGGCTGATGCTTGCAAAGTCCAAATCTCCTCGCCACCAAGCCGACAAAGCGGGTGACTCGAATGTGACAGGTAATGAAATAACTCGGGCTTGGTGCTCGGGCAGACAAAGGCTGCGGCGGATCAGCTGACCCTGGTTTTCATTGGGGTTTAATCCAGCATTCTCGCTTTGAATCGGGCTTTAACTATTTTGTAAATAGTTTTGGCACCTCTCTGCTGCAGCTCGGTATAAATTCCACCTCCCGGCCCCAGCCCGTCACTGGCTCAAGCGGGTACTGGTATAACTGGTAAGACTTTGCTATTTATTGTCCTCTCTTTTGCCGCAGCCTCCTCCCGACCCCCGGGGCCGGGGTCTCTTCCCGGTGCCCGCGGGGTGTGGGCACGGAGCCGGGGACAGTCCCGTCCCCGCAGCCCAAAGCAGGATATCCCACCCGGCCACGGCTCCGTTTCTTTTTGTCAGGAATGAGTTTTCATCCAGTTTGGAGCTGCTCAGATACTGAGGGTCCCTCTGGGCTTGAGGATGGGGCTCCTTCCCAGGAGTGGCAGTGCCAGGCTGGGGCGGGAGGGCTCGGCACAGGCTCCCGGGGCTGGGGCTGGCGGGGGGAGCCCCAGCGCTTCTCTCCATCACCCCTTCCAGCACCCACGTGGCACCGGGACGCTCAGCTGGACAGGGACAGCAGGAAATGCTCGACCACAGGGCCTGGGCTCCACTGGGAATGATTTAGGAATTTCCTGAGCTCACAGTTCCCTGTGCTGGAGACCCCAGGCGGGTCCCAAGGACCATTGCCTGTGCTCTGAGCCTGGGGAGGTTTGGGTTGCTGAGCAGCACTCAGCAGAGTTTGTCCCTGGCACCCCCAGGCTGAGCACATCCTGCTGCAAGCCCTGGTCCCACCACCCTCTTCCCTGGGCAAACTGCAGGGTACAGATGGGGGCAGAGGGCTCTGAGCGAGGTCCCCAGCGTGTCCTCAGGGACAGATTTTAACCTGCTGAGTTTCCCTCCCAAGGCAGCAGACAACCCAGCTGATGATGGCTTCCGAGCACCAAATGCCAGCCTCCAAGCAGCAGCAAGCCAGCTCCAAGGTCAGTGGGACACTGCCCGGCCCTGCAGGGGGACCAGGACACCCTCAGCCTCTCTGGGTGCCCAAATCATACCCGGAGGCACTGCTGGTGCCAAGCACGGCCGGCAGCGCTGCTGAGCCTTTGCAGCAGGACCAGGGATGGGGAATGGGAATTTTTTGGCATCCCTCAGCCTCGGGGCAGGTGGAGGGGCTGGGAACAGATCAAGTGCTGATCTCCCACCACCGCTGCAGAAACAACAGATCTGTCCCCAGCGCCGCTGACCCCTGAGATCTGTGCTGGGCTGGTGGCCCCAGGGCTGTCCCCGGGCTGTCCCCAAGTGTCTGGGTCGCCGCGTCCCTCTGGTGGCTGCGGTGCTCCAGCCACAACCCAAGTCCCTCAGCTGTTTGATGCCCGCTGTGAGCGTGGGCATCCCTCTGCCAGGAGCGCCGGGGCTCTGGGACAGGGCTGGCAGGGCTCGTGGGTACCCGTGAGTGAGACCTGCATCCTCAGGGCGATGGCAGCGGTGGCTTGCATTTGCAGGCTCTTTAAAAGCCTCTGGAGTGCAGTTTTGGGAGAGGTCTGGACGGCTGCAGATGTGCTGCCCGGTGGGACAGCGTGTGCCCCCCGTAGTGGCTGGCAGGGGCGGGTGACATCCTGCTCTCTTGCAGATTGCCATCTTCGAGCAGGAGAACTTCCAGGGCCGCTGCCATGAGCTCAGCGGGGCCTGCCCCAACCTGAAGGAAGCCGGCGTGGACAAAGTGGGCTCCATCCTGGTGCACTCCGGACCGTACGTGAGGGACCTGCGGGGGTGGAGGGAGGGGCTGGGGAGGAGGGGTCTCCCCGCTGCCACACCCGCATCGCACCGCGGATTTCCCGCGGCCGAGGCCGCCGAGCTGCTCGCCCAGCTCACCCCAGCGAGTGCCCGGTGCCAGCAGGTGAGCAGGGGGACACAGTGGGTGACCAGGGGGTGACACTGTCACCTGGACAGGCTGATAGCCGCGCTCAGCGGCAGGAGAGTGGAGGGGTGTGAGTGTGGGCAGAGATCACAGCGTTACCCCCAGTTTGGTTTTCCCCCCTTTGGGTGCAGGGACAGGTGAGACTGGGACCCGCTTGTGCCCTGTCCCCACCTGCTGGCCCTGTGTGTGCTCTCCAAGCCACGGGCTCCGGGCAAGGGAGAGCCCCCGAAAAGCCCCTGGAGAGTTCCCAGTGCTGCTCCCAGAACCACGGGGCAGCTGGTAGGAGCACAACCCCAGCTGGGACATTTGGGTGATCCCGCGAGTCCCCAGCGCCCAAGGATGGGTGGCTACCACAGCGGGAAGCCCTGGGGTGCCACTGCTGGCCGGAGGCACCGCAGCCCCGCCCGGCACCTCCCTGGCACCCCTCCCGTCCCGGCAGGGAGCAGGGGGCACGGCTGGGGCTCAGCCCGGGCGCTCGCCGGGGGCGGTGCCGGGGGCCGATCCCCGCTCCGCCGCCCCCTCTAAAGCGCGCCCCCTGCTCTCTTCCAGCTGGGTGGGCTACGAGCAGGCAAGCTGCAAAGGGGAGCAGTTTGTGTTTGAGAAGGGGGAGTACCCCCGCTGGGACTCCTGGACCAACAGCCGGAGAAGCGACAGCATCACTTCCCTGAGACCCATCAAAGTGGTGAGAGCACCCAGACAGCCACTACCCACCCGCCAGACCAAGGTCTGCAGCCAGAAGTCTTCCCCAGCCTTCCCCCGCCCTCCCCAGCCCCGCGGGCGGAGGGGCAGCCCCTCCTGCGCACCCTCGCCCCAGCCCTCGGGGCCCGGGGAGCCGTGGGGGGGTCGGAGGGGGCGCGGGGACGGGGGCGGTGGCAGGTGACCCCAGAGCGGAGGACGTCTGCTGGTAAGTCTGGCAGTGCCCGCGCAGGCAGCGGCTCTGTGAGCCGGATGGATGGAGGGATGCGGAGCACCCCCGGCACCGGTGGGAGCGGCGGCGCTCGGTGCCCGCCCTGGCCTCGGGTTCCCCACAGCCCTGGGCTCTGCCCCCCCTGCCCAGCCCAGCCCCGCGGGGCCGGCGGCCGCTGAGCCCCGTCTCTGCTCTCCCGGCTGCAGGACAGCCAGGAGCACAAGATCGTGCTGTACGAAAACCCCAGCTTCACCGGCAAGAAGATCGAAATCATAGACGACGATGTGCCCAGCTTCCACGCACACGGCTACCAGGAGAAGGTCTCATCCGTGCGGGTGCAGAGCGGCACGTGAGTACCGGGGCCGGCGGGGGTGGGTCCCGGGCGGTGCCCGAGCATCCCCGCGGGGCTGGGCTCCGCCGGGCGATGTTGGGGTGCGTGCGTTGTATGACCTCCCCCCTCCCTCCGCTTGCCTTGCCAGGTGGGTGGGATACCAGTACCCTGGCTACCGGGGCTACCAGTACCTGTTTGAAAAGGGGGACTACAAGGACAGCTCAGACTTCGGCGCTCAGCACCCCCAGATCCAGTCGGTCAGGCGCATCCGGGACATGCAGTGGCACCAGCGCGGTGCCTACCACCCCACCAACTAAAGCCCCCGGCCCGTGCCGGGGCGCGGGGAGCGGAGCAAGCGTTCCCCCGGCCGCCGCTGTGCCCCCGCGGCCTCGCCTCCCGCCTCCCCCCGTGTGATGCCCGCGCTGCCGAAGCAACTCAATAAAGCTTGGAGTTTCAAAGTCCCAGCTCTGCCCTTTCATGCGCGGCGTGCGGAGGGACCCCGCTGGCGGGATGGGATGCCCGCGCTGCTCTCCCGTGCTCCTGGCTGGGGAGGGGGCTCATCGCCGCGCCGCCGATGCTCTCAGTGCCAGCCTGCGCCGGTGCCATCGGTGCTGGCGGGTCGCCCAAGTGTCCGGGTGAGGGAGGTGACCTGGGGGCTCTGGGGCTCAGCCCTGTCCTGGGTACACGGCCAAGGCCGTGGGTGACATCCTGCTGCGGGGACAAAGGTGTCCCCGAGCACCGGGGCAGATGGACACAGATCCTGGGGGGGGACTAGGGGAAAAATTGCCCTCTCCGTCGGGGCACCTCCAAGGCGAATAATGGCATTCGTTATTAGGCTCTGAAAGCTTTAATTAGTAAGAACGCTTTAATTTAGCAGTCACGGTGCTCGAGGATGCCTTTGTGATCATGTCATAAATCGGGCAAAGGAAGAGGAGGAGCGCAGCCGCACCTGCTTGGCCGGGGGCTCCGTGTGGTGGCAGAGGCGGTGGCGGTGACAGACGCGGTGGCGGGGGCGGCTCGGCTCGGTCCCCTCCGGCAGCAGGACGTGGCCGTGGCAGCCGCCCAGTGTCACTGCGGCAGTGTGGGCACAGGTGACGGGCACCTGACGGGGCTCCTGCCGCTCTCCTGGCCCTGCAGGGACCCGCCTGGCTGCGGGGTTTGGCTGCGAATCCCCGCGAACCCGGGAATCTCAGGGAGTCAGGGATGCACAGCATCCTCCTCGGCAGCTCCCGCGCCCAGCCGCGCGGCGGGCTGGGTTCGCCCCCGAATCCTCCGTGTGCCAGAGGCTTTCCCTGCGCTCCGGCGGAGCCCTCCGGCCGGCACAGCCCAGCCCAGCCCAGCCCAGCCCACGGGCTGTGACCAGCCCGATTCGTCGCTCTCCACACGCGGCTGCGAGATGCCAGCTCCTCGGGGAGGCTTTGCGCAAAGCTTCGCCGTTCCTTCCCCAGGGAGGATTCGGGATCATCCCAGACCCGACCGTGTTTGTGAAAAAAGGGATTTTAGCGGTAGCAGCGGCAGCGCTCTGGGCGTGCCGGGAGAGCCGGTGGGAAACGGGGAGCAAAGCGCTGAAAGCGGCAGCGGGGTGGGGAGCAGAGACCCCAAATCACGGAGCCCGAGATTCCAGCCGTGGAACGGTTTGGGTTGGAAGGGACTTTAGAGCCATGGGCAGGGCCACCTTCCACTAGCCCAGGCTGCCCCAAGCCCCGTCCAACCTGACAGTCGGGGACCAGGGCAGCTCCCGCGGGGACACCGGAGCCGGCTCTGGGTGGGCTGGGAGGGCTCTGGGGTACAAAGCACCGAAAGCAGAAGTGGAAAATGTGAACGAGCCCAGAGCAGCTCCGGTGGGACCCGCCGGGGGAAATTCCTCCTCTGGTGGCTGGGTGCACCCAGGTGGGCGCCCTCGGGTCACCTGGAAGCAGCTTCAGCTCTGCCGAGGAGGGTTTTTCCCCTCGCTGGCTCTGGGGAAATGTGCTGAGAGAATAATTTGTTTTTTTTTTTTTTAATTTTATTCAAAAGCAGAAGATCGCCTCCGTCCCACGCCCGTTCCGTGCTGCCATCTGGCTCTCTGCTGCCGCGCTCGTCGCCTCAGCAGCTCGGAGCCCCCGGCCACCCCAGCCGTGTCCCTGTCCCTGTCCCCTCCCTCCCGCTGGCCGTCGTGTCGCGCTGCCGCCGGGGCTGCGGGGCTGCCGAGGTGTCAGCGGTGCCCCGGCGCTGCTGTGCTGGCTGGCTGGGTGGGTGGTTTTGCCGTGGTGCCAACAGCCGGCAGAGCTAAAGCTGTTCTCCAGGCTGGGGAAGGGATTTTTTAATTTTTTTTTTTTTTCACCCAGCAAAAAGAACAGGGGGGATCAGACCCCACCGCTGCCGGCCGTGCTGGTTCCACCCCCGGTCCCTGCGGTGCTGGGGGATCCCCGCGACCCCCGGCAGGTGAGCCGCACAGGGGAGGGGCTGCCTGCAGGGGAGCAGCAGCAATTTGCCGTGGGGTAATTAATGAAAGAGTAAGGATGATGCAAACCCTGGCTAAATCCGACACTGAGGTGTCTTTTCCTTCCTGTTTTCCAACTGGAGCAGCAGCCGCTGGCTGTCCTTGGGAAGTGCCTCCGTGAGGACCGTGGGTGATGCGGGATGGGTTGGTGAGGAGGAGGAGGCAAAAGCGGAGAAGAGATGAAGATGTGCCCGTCGGCTCCCACTGGCTTTGCTTTGCTTTGCCAACATCAGCCGGGTGAATCTCCCTCGGGACACCCCAGGTTGGAGAATCACGGGCTAAAAAACAACAATCTTAAAAAATATGAATTGTTTTTTACTTGAATACAGCGGGCTGAGCTCAATCACACCTGCAGCCTGGGTGCTTTGGGTACCTAATGTGCCACGCCAGCTGTGAGTGCTTTACTGAGAGTTTCACGGATTTTTATCCTCTGAAATTTATTGTTATGTTTAATTCTCCATCTTCAGGAGCCACGTGATTACATGAGATTCCTAGCTTCAATTTTTTTTCTCTTCTTCTTTGCATTAAATGGAGCCTCCAGCCTCATGTTTGTGCCTCCACGCACAGACCCAGCCACAAACACGGGAGGTTTTAGGAAGGAAGGAAAACCAAGCAGGAACCCAGCATGTATTATTAAAGCCTTGTGGTTTTCAGGGCAGATTTGTGATTTATCAATGTTCAGCTTTGGCATGTGGAAAAGTAATCTCTGCTCTGATTAATGCGAGGGCTGAGGCAGGAATGAAATATCCCGGAGAGAGAGAGAGAGAGGAGCTTTAGCTCTGGCTGTCCCCAGAATGGGCATTCTTGTCCTCAGCGCCAGGCTCCCATTTGCTTTCTGCTCCTTGTTTTCGTTCCTGACATCAGTGTGATGAGGCAGAGAAAGGAAGCAATGAAACCTCCACAGCTCCTTACAGCCAGTAAAATCCCTGTCCGGTTGAAAAGCTAATTAAGAAACATCATTTCTTCAGCGGCCAGAATTGGAAGCAGCCTCGTGGAGTCGTAATGGGATTACCGGGTATCAGGGGATTGCAGCCGGCCAGGACAGCGATGCTGAAACGCTCAGGACCGACCCAAAACTCTTCACTAACACAAGGGGATGTGCTGGGGAGCACATCCTCCAGCGAGGAGCTGGGCTGCACAGGGGATGCGCTGGGAAGGGGTTCCGTGGGCTGCCGCGGCACGGGGCTCCCTCCGCATCCCACACCTTTCCCCAAACAAATGGAAAAAAGCAAATGTTACATTTCCCTCCGGGCTAGCGGCCAGGACGGCCCCGATCGCTCCGCGTTCTCCCTCGGGGACGGCCAGCAGTGACACTGTGACCCCTCCACGGGGACACCACGGCCGGAGAGCAGCGGCTCCAGGTGCGGCATTGGCACGGGAGCCGCCAGCCTTGTCACATCCTGCAAATCCGGCGGCAGGGATCCCGTCAGTGCCAGCAGAGGCAGGGGAACGCTGTCCGAGCTGGAAACCCCTGGGCAGCACAAGTGGCAATTAGGAAACATCTGTTCCTCCCAGCGCATGGCAACGTAATGGGATTAAAACGTATCACCGGATTAGGGCAGTGCTGCACGGATCAGCTGCCGGGGATGTTCTTGGGGGGAAAGAGGGAAAAGCAAATTTCTCTCTTCGGCATGGACATAACCTTTATGTTTCTTTTTTATTTGTACCTTATGCACGGTGCAGAGCTGGAGCCAGACCTTCTCTCTGCACGGTTCAGTTCATCTCAAAGGAAACCGGGGCTGAGTTTAAGCGATTTGAGATGAAATGGCCGTGTGAGCAGCCAGTCCCTGGTGCTGCCATCAGGTTTGAGCTGGGAGCCTGGGGTATGACACGGTGGCCTGTCCCCTGTGTCACCTCTGCAGGTGTTGGGAGGTGTGTCATGAGCTGGGTTTGGTCCCTTTGGCAGAGCACTGGCTGGTGGGAGGATGGTGCAGGAGGAGGCTGTGTCTGGAGCATCCCTGGGGCTCTTCCCCTCAGGGGAAACACCCAGGCTGCAGATAAACCCCGAGCAAGCATCGGGAAAGAAGTTTGAGGCAGGAACAAGAGAGGGCCCTGCATTTATTTCTCCTCATGGCTCCCGGCAGGAAGGCACAGCCCACTCGCCCCATCCTGGCCCCGGGCTCACCCCGGGCACAGCTGGGCTGGTTTGGGGGTCTCCATCCCTTTGTACCCAACGCCTCAACCCCGGCGGGCCGTGCCAGGCACGGGCACAGCGGCCCTGCAGACAATGGGGACATTCTCGGGCAAAGCAAAGCAATAACGCCGAGAGCCGCCCGCTATTTCGGGAGCTCATATGCTCCAAGGCAAATGTCATTTGTGTGTAAGATCCATTTAGGGAGCCGCGTAATGAAGTCGTGCATCATGAGGAGGGACCAGCTCACTTAGCAACCTTCCCGCGTGTGACGTCTGGTGCTCCTCTGCAGGACGGGATTGCTCCTTCGGCAGCCGCAGAGAACAAAACGCTGTTCGAAACTGCCGGGAGAGGCGCTTTGGGCTGCGAACAGCTCCCGGCTCCCGAGGTGGGCTTGTGCCCCTGTGCTGGGCAGGGTTTGACAGCTGTGAGCAACTCCCAGCTGCTGAGATGCCCCTGTGCCGGGCAGGATTTGGGTGCTGAGAGCAGCTCCCAGCTCCCCAGGTGGGTTTGTGCCCCTGTGCCGGGCAGGGTTTGGGTGCTGAGAGCAGCTCCCAGCTCCCCAGGTGGGTTTGTGCCCCTGTGCCGGGCAGGGTTTGGGTGCTGCGAGCTGCCCCTGCCCGCGGAGCCTCGGCTCTTTTAGGGGTGGAAGAAGCTGGGGGGACAGAGCCCTTTGGTTGTGGGGGATGAAAGGGAGAGCTGCGGTCTCGTATCCCATCCGGAGCTGCCCCTGGATGGACCTGCGGGTGTCCCGATGTGCTGGATGTATTGGATGTACTGGGGGCTCTGGGCACAGGCTGGCAGCAGCAGGAGGGCAGGGAGGGAGAGGATGGCTGTCTCACAGGGCGCGGGAATGTCCGTCCGGGTTCTCTCCGGGTTTCCGGATGATGAGCAATTACGGGAGAGATTTACAGCAGATTAAGTCGGAAGGCAAAGTCCATTACGTGCCCAGATGAGCTGCAAAGGCAGAGGCCGTGTGGGACGGGAGGTGGGGCGCTTTAACCCTCATCCCCCTGGACACCGCCGGATTTCGGAGGGACAGCGGCTCTGCTCCCCTGGGCATGGTGGATCACAGCAGGTCCCTTCCCCAGTCATGGGATTCCGGTGCCCGAATTTGCCCTAATTCCCTGATGGAACAGGGCTGTTGCCTGTAGGAGACCTGCAACACCCTCCCGTTGGAGGTGCCTCTTCCCAGCCACAGGGCCGAGCTGAGCTGCAGATGCTGAGGCCGTGGGGATGCATTTTAGCAGCAAGATGCTTTTGAGGTCACTGAGGGTTTAGTCACTGCGCTCTCTGACGTGTAAATCTCTCCGAGAATAGTCCCTGCTGCCCCGGGGAAGGCTGTCCTGGGGGGGCTGCAGCCAGCCGTGTGGATGTGCCCACTGACCCACTCCGGAGAGCCCCTGCAGCCACTCCCCCGGGCTGGGGCCTCGCTGGTTCCCTCAGCTGTGAAATGAAGGCAATTTACTGCTCTGCTTTACAAGGGCACCGAGAGGGAAGATTAATTGTTTGGCATATGGGGCTGCAGACAGGAGGGGTTATGATCCTCAGATCCGAACGTTTTGCTCTTTGCAAGGCGCTGCGGCATCGGGGGCTCCTTTCCCCAACCTCACTCCCGACCAGGTGGCCACAGATTTGGCAGAAGGGCAGATCCAGCAGCCTGGGGACAGCACGGCCGGTGGCTCTGGTGACCTCAGGCCCGACGTGCAAAGGGCAGCTCAGTCCCCAGCGCCTGCGTGCGGGGCGGTGACGCAGCTGGACACGGACCTGCAGAGTCGGGATTAAACTTGACACTTAGAGCCTGAAAATCGGCTTAAGGGAAAGCTGACACAAACCTCAGCGCTGCCAGGACCTGTGCTGTGGAGCAGGGTCAGAACTCTCCCCGCACTCCGAGGCCAGTGCCCCAGTGGGTGTCACCCACAGCTCTGATCCACACATCCCACAGCCCTCCAGTGAGAATTCCTGCTGTGGGATGATGTCAGGGGCCTGCAGCAGATGTCCCAGCCATGCCAGCCCACCTACAGCTCCCAGCCCTTCCCCACAGCAGGGGTGTCCCCTCCTCACTCTCTGGGGATGCAGGACCAGAGCCCCATCCCACAGCCCTGCTCCCCCAGCGCAGTGAATCCCAAACATCCCTGTGCCCTGTCACCAGCACCAGCCTCTCGCCATCCATGCAGGGAGCTGTGCCCCCCCTTCAGCTTGGTGGGTGCTCCTTCCACTGGTTCTGTGCCAGTCCTGGAGATTTTTGCTGCAGCATCAGGAATTCTGTGGGAGAGGTGGCACCCAGCACCCTTGCCCATGCTTTTGGGCACGGCACAGCTCCTCTGGGACCTGGGTGCTACTGACACTGGAGTGAGTTGTCGGTGTCATCTCCCACCGAGCTGCAGAAGGCAGTAATGAAGGCTGCTGAGCACGCACTTCTCCCTAAATTACCTCATTTATTCAGGGAATCAGATGCCGCAGTCTTTCATGGCTTCTTGTGAGGCTCGGATCTTGTGGGATGCAAGGCTATTAATAGGACCCAATCTTTCCCCTTCTTCTTCTCCAGGCTAAAGGCAGAGGAATTCAAACAAGGGCCCCTTTGATGTGACAGAAGTACAAATAAACCCCGTGCCATTTCGCTCCCAAGCAGGCAGTGCATTCCCATGTTTCTGCCGGCTTTGCCTGGCTGAGGGCTGGACCAGCAGCTCCTGGGAGCTCCAGGGCCAGGCAGCCGAGGTGGAGGAGCAGCCTGTGGTGCCCCTTTCAGCTGTCACTGCCCCTGTGTGCGGTGACATCAGGAGCTGTGACACCAGACGGGTGAGATGGGACGCGGGTGAATGATCAGCCAGGGCAGCAAATGCTAATTTGTGTGTAAACAGACTTGGAGCACAAAAAGCCAGGGAAGAGAAATAACTAGAAAGCATTTCCCACACAAGCAGACTTGTTTCCAAGGAGCAGAGACAGCCTCTCCAGAGCTCTGGGGAGATTTCAGCCCCTCATCCTCCGGCTGCCCACCTCTCTCCCTGTGCCTGGTCTGGCATTGCTGTGGCTGGAGTGAGCTCTGAGCCCTCCCAGCACCTCCAGCAGTGACCCTGTCCTGATCCACCCCTGTGATCCTGATCCACCCAGCAGAACCTCCCAGGGGAGAAAGGCTCTCGTTTCCAGCACTGCACAATTTACCTTTCATAGATGCCGTGACAGAATCTGAATTACCTTCTCCTGCTTCAATATCTGCACAGTTGTTGGTTTTTCTCTTTCTGTCCCTCAGAATTTATAGCCAAATTAGGCAATTATTGATTTTTTTTTCCCTTTATCAAGTTACATTCAAGCCAGCCTGTGGAACAGCAAATGCTCAATGGGTCCCTCTTGACATCTGTTTGTCTGATCAATCTGTGCAGGGAAAATGCTCCTGCAGTGTGTGATCCCACCACAGTGCTGAACAGGGACACTTTGACTCTTTGTGGGGCTTTGAGACATTTGCTGTTCCAGTTCTCATTGGGTTTATTTGCTTTAGCTTGTAACAACACACTCTGCTGTTTTTAAAACAGGGAGTTCTTGAGGATGGCTCAGGTCTGAGCTGGGCATGGGATGTCACAGGCTGGGGGACACGGGGAAGGTGCCCTGTGACCCAGGACAGGGGGTCTGTGAGGGTCAGTGCCCTTGGTTCTCAGGTCCCTCTAAGCCCCCTGGGCAGGGCTGGAATGAGCTCCTCCAGCAAGGAGTGAGCCAGATGCCACATCCAAGTCATGACTGACCTGTAAGGACAACCACAGGTGGAGATTTATGTGTGACAATGGCCCAAACCTCCCTGCCCTGTGAGAGAACCTCCAGAGGAGCCCAGGTGGGTGCAGTGGGATGGACCAGGTGATGCTGTTTAAGGAGCAGAACCAGGGCTGGGTGTTGGTGCAGATTCCTGGCTCTCCCTCCTGCCCTGGGTGTTTCATTTCTCCCGTGGTGCCTCCACGAGTCACCCAGGATGGTTTTGGTGTGGCAGTGCTGGCTCTGTCACCCAGCTTTGTGCTGATGCTGCTCCTTTTACAGCTTGCCCTGGCCAGGTGAGGGGTGGATGCTCCTTTATTTATCAGTCTGTGTGGAGGGAGGGAAGCTGTGCCATCAGCGTTGTCCCCGTGTGTGCTGCCAAGGGGTCACAGCGAGGGCTCCAGGCTGCAGCTGGCAAGGCACAGCCTGGGGTGGGAGGCAGCACCAGGACATTGCTGTGTGCCATGCCAGGGGAAGAAAATGTGCAGAGGAAAATGTCAGTGAGGTATTTTTATTACATGGTGAGAGGGGCGGTGTGATGCAATTGCAAACGGGAGGCCCCGGTCTTCTCGTGCCTGTGTTTTCTCATGCAAGTCTTTATAGATGTTGCATGACTTTCAACTCTGCTCTTATCTCTGCCCCCAGAGGACATCATTACTGCTAGTCTGACTATGCCAGCACAAATGTTTGATGGTGAATAATATTTTTGAGAACTGAATTGCCACTTGTTTCCTAATTAAAACCCAACCTCCTCATCATGTCAGCTATTTGCAAAAGGGAACATGATGATGATAAGCTACACAGAGGCTTTACCTGTCTGAGGTGGCTGAAGTGGCTTTGTTGAAAGCATTCAGGAGCAAGCAGGAGGAATCCACAGAGATGCACAAGAGCCACCCTGCTTCTCTGAGAGGCCAGAGTGAGGAGTTCCTCCCATGCTGGAATTTGGGGTGCCAAATGCAAGGGCACAGTGAGGGCAGAGGCTGCCTTCTGTAAAACTGCTCCTCCTGGAACAGACAGTGAATCAAAGCAGCAGCAGCAGCAGCCGTTGCCATTAATTACTCTATTTGTTTTCCACATTGCCTCTCACCACTTATTAGCGCAGCACTAAGGAGATGGGATGCAACCCCAGCCTGGGTGTGGATGCTGCAGAGGAATGAATGCCTGTGGGATTGGCATGGATGTGCCACGGCAGGGGAGAGGGGCCAAAGCCACCCCAGGGCCTGGCAGAGTGCAGAACGTGACAGGCAGAGGGGATGGAGTGAGGCTGTTTCTTTGGGATGCTGGGCTAAAACCACGGGAGCGGCGAGGCAGCAGGATGGGGAGTGCTGGCATTGGAATTCCCAGGAATGTGTTTGTATTTCTGTCTGTCCTACTGGCCTCCAGCTGCTGCCTGATGAATCCTCACACAACCTCATTGAGCAGGAGCTGTTTCCCCTCCAGGTAACCCCGTGCTCAGGAGCTCCTTGGGAACATTGAGGTGAGCATGGGGAAAGGGGTTCTGATCCCTCTCCTTCAGTCAGGCACCCCAAAAGTACAGCCAGAGCTGCAGCAAAGCATGGCCTTGCTATAAACAACCCACAGAGTCAGATTCCCATGGGGATCCACTACCAACAAATGATTCTCCACCAGGGCTGCCAAGGAGGAAAAAATAATTTGTCCTCTCTCTAGAGAGCAGCTCATGGAGGGAACTGAGCTAAACACTCCTTGATGCTCTTAATCTCCACCTATGTGCATTTCTGGCAGTGTATCAGAAATATTAGTAAAAATCATATTAAAAAATAATATTTAATGATCTTTTATGTGAACATTCCCTTGGAGAGATGCTGCTGGCATCAGCACAGAGAGGAGATCTTATTTGATATGGGATTTGGCACAGCTTGGAGGGCAACAGGACGGATGTGGCTCCGTCCTGGGTAATGTGTTGCAGCATTATCTTGATGGGATGGTGTCAGTGTGGGATGCATTAATAAATCTACAACAGCCTCGTAGCTCCCTGGAATATCATCTGTCACGCTGTGAAGCAGAGCAGGGCAAAATTAAACATTTAAATCTCACACAGATGGTAGGAGGAACTCACTCCTCGGAAGGAAGGAGCAGCAGAGGGGAGGTTGGGCTCCTGGCTCCGCAGTGGATGCAGAGCCTGCAGCCCAGCCAGGCCTGGAGACACACTTAAATTGATTGAGCAGCATCCATCACCATCCACAGAAATGTCAGGAGATGCTTAAATGCATTCAGAGGGTATCGTGTTCTGACCTCTGCTCACCCTGGCATCGATTAACTCTGGGTTTCCTTTACCTGGGGGAATCCCCAGAGCGCTGTTTATAAACATTCACAAACACCAAACCCCGCACAGGAGGCATAAAACAACACAAGAACAATGCAAACACCCGGCCTGGGATGCAACACAGGCTGAGGAAAGCTGCAGGCTTGCACCTGGGGAATTGAACTTCCCTGTAAAGGAGGAGGCTGGCACTGCCTGTTCTGCTCACTTTGGGAAGGAAAATCATGCCTGATTCCACTCTGTGATTAAAAAACACCCATCCCAGTGACCTTTAAAATAACTGAATATAACACCAAGAAATGCATGTGTTGCTAGAGGTGAGCATGAATAGCCAGGGCCTGGGGTGGCTCTGGGGACGTGTCACCACCTCTGACTGCGCTGCAGCCACACCTGGGAAATCAGCAGAGCAGAAAACACCTTGGCTTATCACCCACCAGCACCAGGAGCAGAAAGAAGAGAACAAATTCCTTAACTTGGCCCTCACCACACCTCACTTCCTAGTAACTGTCACCAGGAATGCCTTTGGCGTCTACACAACAAGAATATCCAGGTAACAAGGGTGAAAACGTGGCACAGCGGTAAAAAGGAGAGCATTGGGAATCCTAAGGGGCATCTTGGTGGCTGCTTTTGCTGTCACCACCACTGTAAAGCCATCCAAACCTCTGAGCAAACACAGGGCCCTCCTCACCAGGGTGATGGTTTCTGTTTGCTCGGAGTTGTTGATCCCAGGTCAGTGCTGGGATCCTCCCCCTTGTGCTGCTGCTTCAGGGAACGAAACCTGGCTCTTCCCGTGGATTTGGGCAGAGGGGCTGCAAAACTGGGGAGTCCCCTGGGAAGAGCCAGCACAAGGCACGTGCCCAGCCACATCACCAGGCTGAGGATGTGGTGAGAGGAATTTCCCTCCCATCACACCCCTGCAAATGGAGAGCCCGTGTGGAGGCTCTGGAAGAACCACAGGAACCAGAGCCAGTCCTGCCAGCCCAGGGGATTTCAGGAGATAAAAATACCCCGTTCCAAGCTGTAGGATCAGTGAAACCTTTACACAGGGCTGGTGGGACACTTTACCCTGAACTTCCAGCAGGGATGTGCCCCATGTCTTCTTCTGCTCCCTTCCACACTTGCTCGGACACCCTGAGCCTCAGCTTTGCTCTGGGGCCACTGGTGGAGGAGAAACCTTCCCCAGTGGATCTGTTCCGGTGCAAAGTGTTGGCTTAAATTAACATTTTCAACAAAAAGCAGGTTCTCAGACGGCTCATAATGAGGCACATGGTGAAATCCTCCCAGCTGTACGCTCTACCTCGCTTTAATCAGATCATTAACTTTCATAAAGATGTAGGCAGGAGGAGTGGCGGCACTTGAAAAGAACTCAAAACACGCTGAGTTTCAAACTTCAGACTTGTCATTGACTTAGCCTTTCATTGAGCCAATTATTTATGACATATTTGACGAAATTCAGAAAAGAAAGCACTTAAAATCTGCATATCTGCTTGGCTGCAGTGGAGCTACTACTACTTGAAGGAGGAACGCGAGCAGGGATCTCTGCTCAGAGCCTGAGGACACCTGGGTGCCTTGTTTTGCATCATTATCTGCCAGCAAGCGGTTCAACGAGCACCGATGGGGTGTCACACAGACGCATTTATTTGTATCCTGTTTTTGTTATGCACGCCTTTTAATAAATTATGAGGAAATTAATCCTGAATTTATGCGTCCAACTGGGTGCTGAGGCTTGCAGGCAGCTCAGCGCTCCGCGGCTGGGGCTGGCTCTGGTGTTCCCCTCTCGCGGAACCGCGGAATCCCGAAGTAGTTTGGGTCGAAAGAACCGAAAATTCCCATCCCACCCCTTCACCACGGGCAGGGACACCTTGCACTACCCCAGGTTGCTCCAAGCCCCATCCAGCCTGGGACACTTCCAGGGTTCCAGACACGGCTTCACGTCAGAGCGGGCCCCCGGTACCGCCAACCCCGCGGGCGCCGTCGCCGCTCGGTGCCGGTGCCGTGGCCGCTCCCGGCTCCGGCCGCCGCCGATCCATGTCGGGATTTCGGGCGGCGCCGCGGGGCAGCCCGGTCCGCCCGCCCATGGCTGCGAGCGGCGGGCCCGGGGCCGCGGGGGCCGCGCAGGCTGCGAGCGGCGGGGGCGGACCGGCCGCCGCCATGGGCCCGGCGGGGGCGGGCGGGCGCTGAGGGGGGCGCGGCGGGGGCTCCCTCCTTCCTTCCCTGCCTCCCTCCCTCCCTCTGCCGTCCGTCCGTCTGTCCGTCCGTCCCTCCTGCCGCCCGCCCGCCCGCCCGGGGCGCAGGGCGGGAGGCGGGAGCGGCCCCCCGCGCTCCGCACACGCGCACCGGGAGCCGCTCGGCCGTACCGGCGGAGCCGCCGCCGCCGCCCGCCGCCAACCCCCGCCCCGGGGGCGGCTGCCCCGGCGGAGCCTCCATCTGCAGCCCGGCGGCGGAGCGGGAACATGGCGGACCTGGAGGCGGTGCTGGCCGATGTCAGCTACCTGATGGCGATGGAGAAGAGCAAGAGCACCCCGGCGGCCAGGGCCAGCAAGAAGATCACCCTGCCCGAGCCCAGGTACCGCCCGCCCCGCCGCGGCCCCGGCCCGGCCCCCGCCGCCGTCCCCGCGCCGGACATAACGGTCCGGCCGTGCCCCCGCGGCCTCCGCCGGCACCGGCTCCGGCCTTGGCGAGCGCGGGGCCGGGCTGGATGTGCTGGCTGTGGTGGCTGTGCTGGATGCGTGTGTTTATTTGCCACAACTTGCGCGGGGTCCCTCGGCGGGTGAACGGGGGACGCCGGTCCCTGCAGGGACGAACCCCCGCAGCTCGGGGATTCGCGGATCCCCAGCCCGGTGCTCCGTCCGGCGGGTGTGGAATTCCCGTCCAAAGCAGTCGGTGGCACCGAACGGAGCCGCTCTGGCCGTGCTGCTCTGCAGAGCGATTTTTTGGTGATGCTTTATGGGGTTTGACGGGGGATGCGGGAGGAGGACGGGGCCGGAGCTCGCCCTTAGCAGGCGGCTCACGGAGCAGAGGTGCCGGTGCCGGTCTGGGCTCTGTCGCCCCGACCTTCCCCGGTCCCTCCGCGGGAGCAGCCGGGTGCCCTGGCACAGCCGAGGTTGTTTGCTTCGGGCTTGGTGCTAAAAGCAGCTTTTCTTCTGCAAAACCAGCTTTTTCCCTTGGTTATGTGTTTGTTATAAAATCACCTGAGCATCGCTTATTTATTGCTGAAATTAAAACGGAGCTTTTCCTTTTCTTCATGGCTCTGTGTGTGTGTGTAAATATATATATATACATATATAAAATGAAGATTCAGCCAGCAAACAAAATACTGCAACAGGAAAAATCTAAACCAAATTTTACTGCAGAATGTGTAGGCAGTTTGGAAGCCTGCTGGTGGCCTAGCCTAGCTGTCTGCTGTGAGCCAGGGATCGCTGGAGCCCTCTTCCCACTTCTTCACTCGTTTTCCTGCCTTTCTGCTGGAATGCTGGGAGGCTGCAGAGCAGGGGAAGGTGAAGGATGCCCAGCCCATGTTTATCCCCCTTGCAGGGGCAGTAAGAGCTCAGGTGATGAAGTTTGGCTGTTGTGTTTAAGGTCTGGTTGAGGATGGTGTTGCTGGACGGTGCCTGCTTTTCTCCTGGTGTGTGTTTACACTTTAAAAGCAGTACAATATCCGTGACATTTCATCTGCCCTGTTAGCCCGAGGTGCAGCTTTGCTGGAAGTGCAGGTGGCTTCATGCGATGTCAGTGCTGTCCTGGGTGATGTGCAGCGGTGCTGCTCCCTGTTCCCAGCAGGGACGTGACCCCCGTGGGCAGGTGAAAGGTGGGATGTGGAGAATTGCAGGGCAGGAGGAATCCTCCCAGTGCCATGAGAAATATCAGCAGGGCTGGTGCTTGTGGAGAGGCTGGAAGCTGCTGCCTGCACCGACATCCCTCGTGCCCGGCGCGGTGGAAGCCTCATAGCGAGCACAGCACGAGGCCTTAGGAACCTGCTGTGCTTTGCTCTCCTGCTCCAGGATTTACGTGTTTGGTGGTTTCCCTGAGCTGGGAGAGATGCTTCACCTGTGTTTGGCTTCCACAGGGTGGGAAAGGCAGCCAGGTGCTGGGGGAAGTTTTGCAGGGAAGGCGAAAGGATCGGTGGCTGAAGTGCCCCGCTCCTTGGGCTGCCTGTGGAAGGAGCTGTTGGAGGTCAGGAGAAGCATGGCTTGCCACCCTCCCTAGTGTGTGATGCTCTGCTGGAGGTGAGAAACCTTCAGTGAGGAGAGGTTTGGGGCTGTACGTGGTGCTGTGGGACACGGACACGCCAGGCCCTGGGCACAGGAGCGGAAGGAAGCACGGACATAACCGAGAACAGGGACTTACCTCAGCCCGGGACCACAAACGGCTCTAGGGTGCCCGAAATGACTGAACCTCTCAGCTTCTAACTGAAAGCAGGGATTTCCTCGTACAGTAGGAAATTGTGACCGTTATTCTGGTGTCAGATATCTTTATGCTGGCTTCTGGCTGGTTTTTTTGATGCCTCTCATTAGAGCAGACATGGTGTGCTGGGTATACTGAAATATTCTGTATCGCTGGCAAAGTGATTCATTTAAAATGACATAAATCGGCTGGTTAAAGGCAGGTTGATATAGTAACAGGAAAAAAAAATACAACACACAGAGTCCTCTCTTGTTTGAAATCAAACAATTTTTCCAGATATTCATTATTTCTGTGTGTGTGTCTGAGGAGCTCCTTGGAGGAGCGTGAGCCCGGCTCTGTAACATTGGGTGTGCAGCCATCCCTGCCACCAGTCCTGGCTGTCACTGGGACAGAGAGCAGGAAGGTCACTGGAATATCACATCCATGCTTGAGAATAAACACCCCTGCATTATTGCAGTGCTCTGCTCACAGGAAGGTGTTGGTTTAACTCTGGTGGGCAACCACAGCCCAGGGACGGGTCCTGTGCCCTGGTGTTATCCCCTATTGAAATATTAGAAAGGTTTTACCTCTTGCCTCCTTGCTGGAGCCCTGTACACCTGTCAGCACCCTTTTATCTTTCTCAGATCAGGCTGAGGCTAAATGAAGCAAATTAATTTACTGTAATGCAAATTTGAGGGGGCTTCCTGTTTACAAGGAAATAGCTGTAGTGCCGGCAGAATGAATTCCAAGGCTGCAGGCCAAGGCTTAGCAGCAAATAAACTATGAGGGTGAAGAGTTTATTGGCCGTAGGGCTGATTATTGCTGAGTTTTCCTGAATTATCCTCAGACTGGTTTTGTCCTGAAATCGTTAAATATCACAGTTTGGGGAGGAAGCACAGAAAACACTAATGAGCCGGGAGTGCCTAAGGAAGAGGATTAGTGTGTTTTTGTTTTTTTATTTAAGCACCAAAACAAAACAACCCTTCTTCCATCCTCTGTCATCTGCTTTTCCTTCCCTTCTGCATTTCCTCCTTTCGTTCCTAAGAGCCTTGCCAAAAGCTGTGAGAGCTGTGGTATCTTTCTGTTGTACATTGTTTCCTAAAAGCCTGTTTTTTCAGGGAGATTCGCATGGGTGGGCAGAAAGGCTGTCAGAGGCAGAATATCCTGCTGAAATCAGGCCTGGAATGGGAAGGAAGTCAGCCCTCTGGAAATATGAACAAATATGAAACCTAAATCTTATCCTGCAGCATTGCTCTCATATACCTGAAGTTTTGGTGGGAAAGGAGTAAATTAACTGCATTCTGAATTTTTTTGGCTATTCAGCCGGCTGCTGAGGGTTTTTACTTTTCCACGTCGATTTTACATTTCCCTTATTTTGGTCAGAGGGAGTGGAAGAGCACTATAGTACAGCTGTTTTTATTTGCCAGCAGCTTGTTCTCATTTGAGTAAAGGATTTACGTAATGTGAAGTTGAGAAGAATGGTCCAAGAAATCAGGTAACAAATGGGAGAGGGTTCAGGGCTTGCAGAAGCCTCTTGTGTGCGCCTCTGGAAAGTTGACATTAAACCTTTCTTGCTATAAACATCACGTAAGCTTTGGGTGCTTTTGGTATACAAATACCACGGGCATGGTAACAAAACACAGCATCCATCTGTCCAGGCTTCTCTCCCTGAGGCTGTAGATATTTCTCATCCCATCTCTCCTTTTCTAACCTGCTTTCACTAATTACCTCTATTTCACGTTAATTCTCATTTTTCTCCCACTCTTTTTCTTTGGTCTCCTCTGAATCTTGTTCTGCCGGGGGGAAAAGGGAGCATGTTGCAGTCACTTTTTTTTTTCTTAAAAATAATGCTTTTAACATGACATTTTCCCTCAGTTATCATCCCATCTTCACTTCACTTGTAGGGGTGAATTCTGGCCCCTGGTACCAGAATTGGTACCTGCTTCTCTTAGGGTGGTTGATGTGCCCTTTGCTTTCTCACCCAGTATTCAAACTGGCTTGTTGAAACTCTGATTAAGGCTTGTTGTAAAAACACAGAGGTTAATTTGCCTTCCCAATTCTATCCCGAGCTGTTTGTGATTTCTTTTCCTCCTCTGTTGGTGCAGAATATTGTTGAAATCCAAGCGACATCTCCCGCTCAGGGTTAAGCATCATTGCTCTGTCCTCTCTTGCTTCTGATTTTATAATTCTGTGCTCTTGGCCTTACTTTGCTCTTCCTGAGGATTTTGCTTCGTTCTTTGAGGTGGCCTTTGGGGAGTTCTTGCACCTTGTGAAACTTCTGTAAATCTCCAAGTTGCAGGCTCACCTTCCCCTGTCTGTGCTGTCAGTCTGGGTGACTTTGGTGGTGTTTTCTCTGGCATTGTTTAACGCCTCCGTGTTGTGTTTATTCATTTACCCTGCTGTCTCTGGGAGCATTTTCCTGACAATTGCTTGTGTAATTTTCATTTTTGTTGCTGTTCCGCCAGTGTCAGCCCTCTGTGTGTCTCTAGGTGCTTATTTGTTGCTGTAAGAAAACTGTTCAGTTTTGGGTAGCTCCTTCCAATCAATGCCTGACAACCCTTTCCATGAAGAAATTCTTCCTGATATCCAAAATCTAAAGCCTAAATGAGTAAACTGAAGCTTATCTTGCTATCTACACTGCTAGTATGAAAAGGCACACGTGAAGGTTCATTGGGAGCCGCTTGAGGAAGGGGAAAAATTTGCTTTTTTCTGAGCTAACAGTACAAGAAAGGCTGAACACTTGTGATTTTTGGTGGATTAGCTCAGGGTGAGACAGAGTAATGAAATTTTGATTGGAAATTCAGCCTCATTGCTTTGCCATCAGCAGAAGTGTGTGGTTGTGAAGGCAGTAAGAAATGGCTCTCTCAAAATAATTGGGTGTGCATCCAGAATGCTGGGGCTGCTGACAACTTGTACTTGCTTTTTATCTCAAGTCAGCTTTGTACTCCAGCACTTTCTTGGGAAGAATGCATGCCTGGGGATGGATTATGGCCTGTCAGTGTAGGAGGCTGTATGGGAGGGCTCCTGCTTGCTGTGGGTGCTGCTCTTGGCTCTGTTTGGGTGCTCTCTCTCTCTCTCTCTATTGGGAATTCAGTTTTTACTGTGCCTGCAGTGTCCCATACCCTGATAACAGACAAGCAGAGCACAGGAGGATGAAAGCTCTTGGCAGAGCTTTAAGAGACAAGGAATGAGAGTCTGGGTGAAGGACAGCTTGTTATTATCTGTATTGCACAGATCAGGAGCCAGTTAGGAAATACCTGACGTGCCTTTGTTCACGTGTAGCACTTTGGGCAGGTGCAGGAGTTGAAGCTGAGTTTTCTGAGCCTCACTGGAGACCCTCGACTGTCTCAGCTGCTGAGCATCCTGTGCTTGGAGCACCTCTGGGCGCAGGAAGGCGAGATCTGGCCTTCAGAGAGATGCTCCAATTACTTCTCCCTGGGGATGCTGCAGGATTGCAGCGTATGTTTTGCAGCACAGACCTTCCCTCGGGTGTCATTACCTTAAGTAAGAAAGAAAAGGGTAAATCAACGGTGATCTGGAGGGAGATCAGTGTGCAGCCTTCTGTTCCTGTGCTAAAAACAGAGGGATGGTTCTAGATGTGTTTTTTGGGGAAAGCTTCCGAAATGTGACGTTGTGTTGCGGGTGCACTCATTTGATCTGGTGCAGGTGAGCTGCAGGGACCTGCCAGATGTTTTTTCAGTAAAATTAATGAACTTTATAGCTCTTAATCTTTTTATGGCTGATGGCTTTTCAGTGCCCAGACTTTCCTGTGTAAAATGGTTTCAGCCAACAGTGGAACTATAACATCAGGGCACGAGCGTGTGCAGCCTTTGGTTTCTGTTCTGGTGAAATCATGTGGAATGGCCTGGTTTAATCTTCTTATCAATAATAGCTTTATTTTGTTGGTAATTAATAAAATTAGTAGAAAGCCTATCAGGAACCGTCAGGTCCAGGTGCACAGACCAAACAACAGAATTTAATTGAACTAAATTGGTGCAAAAAGCAGCAGTTTCTAGCTTAGAAAATACAGCTGTTTTCCACAGGAGCTTCACCCCATACTTACCCAAAAAAATCATTCCAATACTGACTAAACACCTATATAAATACAGAAATAAATTACAATTTTTGAAAGCATTTGAAGGATCATAGAGCCCCCTTCCAGCATGCCAGGAATTTGTCCTGTCAGCATGTGTCGTGTCCTATTGAGGAGGGAGCTGGGGAAAGGGAGGATTTCTCAGGATCTGGTGGAGCTGTGCAGATCAAAGCCATCATTAGGGATCGAGTCTGGGATGTGTGACAGCAGACAGGCACCAGCTGCACTTCCCAGCTCCTGCAGCCTCCCTGGGAGCTGGGAATTGCTGGGTGCTCAGGGGAGTTCTACCTCTGCTCAAGGTGCACATGAGCAAAGAGCTCCTCCATCCTCCCGGGAAATTAAAAAGCTCCAGGGAAGCCAATGAAACACTCAGTGCTTCAGACCTTGGAGAAAGACACCCCTGTCCCAAGGGGCCCTCTGGGATGTGCCTTGGCTGCTGTTGTTTGTTGTGATTCTGCCTCAATTTCAGCAGGGGAAATGAGCTCTGAGCTTTGGGTGGTGGTGAATGGAGTTGGGTCCAGTTGGCACCCAGAGGAAACGGCCTCAAGATGCATCAGGGGAGGTTTAGGTGGATTTTGGGCCTCAAAATGGTGAGATTTGGAGGGGAAAGGATCCAAAATCCACCCAAAAAGCCACATTGGGATAATGAAATTTGGGAAAAGGGACACAAAATTCCTGGAATTTCTGGATCCCAAGCAATCCCAAAAAAATTTTGGGGGGAAAGGTGGAAAAGCGGCAAAAATCGGAGGAAAAAATGGCATGAAAATGGTGAAAGTTAGATGGAAGAAAAACCCCCCAAATTCACCCAAAAATCCGCCCTGGGACCACAAAATTTGAAAATAGGGAACAAAATTCCTGGAATTTCAGGATCCCAGAAATTGGTGGAGGTCTCCATCCCTGCAGGGATTTAAAAGCTGTGTGGATGTGACACTTGGGGACATGGGTCAGTGGTGGCCTTGGCATTGCTGCATGAACAGTTGGTCTTGATGGTCTCTGAGGGCTTTTCTAACCTAAAAAATCCCATAACTCAATTAAAAGAAGACTCTGGCTTCTCCATTTCTTCTCTGTCCTCCTCTGTTCATTTTCACATTTGAAGCAATTCTGTCTTGTGCATCAATCCTCTGTTTTTTTTATTAAGGTTTTGATGTTTGGGGTTTTTTTTACCCGAGATTTTCCTAATTGTTCAAAAAACACAGGAACATCCCTGTAGGTTTAACTTGTTTAAAGGAGCTTTGAAAGATCTGATTCTTAGGCCAAATATTTCATCCCAATTTTCACTTTTGATCAATCTTGCATTGCTAAACCTTTTAAATGCACTTGTATAAAGAGAAAAAAACAAACCCACTTTAGGCTGTCGTGGCTCTGGGCCATTCTGCCAATGCTTTGAATTGTACTTGTTGACCCTGTCATGCTTTCAGTTCAGAGGCCTTTGGGGCAGGATCTTTGGTCCAATTTTAGCAACTTTATGATGGATTTGGATCGTGGAAGTAAACATTTAAAACCTCTGTAAAATTGTATCCTGAGCCTATAAATGAATAAATAAATCAGAGGAGTCTGTCAGTGTTGGCTGTAGTTCTTGGTCTCTCAGTCAAGGTTTATGCTTGCTACTTGCAAAGAAAGTTCTAAACATTTGAGATTGAGAAAGATTAGAAAAAATTGGCACGTCTTCAGTAATTTTGTGTTTGTTTAAAAAAAAAAGTAATTTATGATTGGCGAATGCCTTAATTGCAGTCAGAGCGAGGAGATGTGATTTTGCTCTGATTTCCCTTTCTTGTAATTTCTCAGCAGCAGCAATCTGGTGGAAGGGCAAGTCCTTGACACTGCAATTTGGTGTAATTATTCCTGCAAAATTCATGTACTTAGAAGCTTTTATATTAGTTTCAGATTTCAGCTCTGATAATGCCTCAAGGATCTTGGGGCTGGTGTTTTGTGAAGTTGGAGCTACAAAACTCCTGCTTCTGGCTCCCTCCTTGTAAACTTTCTTCATTAAAATAATTTGCATAAGTGAAGCTGCTGATGCAGGGAGGGGAGGGGGTGTGGGCAGGTGTTGCTGAGCTCTAATCCCTTCCATCCCACAGGGCTCTGGGGTGAAATATGTTGCTAATCACCCACGACAGCTCTAAGAGCATTAGTTTGCTGCAGTGAAATGACTTGGCTTGGTGTGAGGGCACAAAATGGGGCAGAAAAGGGTGAAGTTGGGCCAGAAAATGGCAGAAGTGCCGTGGAGGTGGGGGGGTGTGTGTGGTGTGATGTGTTTGTGGAGAGAAATCAAAGTTTGGGGTCACTCATTGCTTTGTCAGGTGATGGGGCTGAGCATGTGCATTAATTAATAACTGACTCACAGAAGGATTTGCATTGGGAAAGATCTTCAAGATTGAATGAGCTTCTGTGAGTTCACAAGTAACACATAACTATATCAGTTTAGATGGTGTAATGATCTTTTCTGTCTTTCTGTGCTGGGAATTTGCCCCATGAACTGCTGGAACCACAGTGACCACGTGTGTAGCAGCTTTTACAGCACCGAGAGCCCAGTCATTTGGAGAAGTATTGACTTCTGCTGAACTTTGAGCTGAGTGCAGTCTGAGAGGAAGCAGAATGAAATGGGTTCAGTGGTTTGTGAGTGTTCAGTGTTTATTACCCCTGACACAGGAATAAATGAAGGTGGCTGTGGTGTGGAGATGGGATGCTGGGAGTGCAGAGAGTGGACAGGCACTGCCAAACCTTGGCAGTCAAAGCAGTGGCCATGGAGTTGATGAATATCTGGCATCTTCTTGAAATAATTATTAATTTGGATGTGCCAGCAGACATCAGGAACTTAGTATGTTGTTGCATACAGGAGCTACATGTGGCAGAGGAATGGTACCTGCTCTGATGACAAAGAGGAGGGAAAAAATAAATCCAGCTTTATTTTACAGGCTGGAGATCTGAGCAGATAAAGTTTATGACCTGCTCTTCACAGTACAGGAAATGTTGGTAGAGTTAAATCCTGAACTAAGCTCTTAGTCTCTGTGAAGCTGCTGTTTCATTCTTATTTTGTTTTTTTGTTCTCCTGTTTCAGGCTGTTGGAGAATATATTAATGACTGGAACTGCTCATTTTTAATGCAGATGTGGTTCTTCAATGCTGGCCATTGTTTTTCCAAGCTGTGGTGTGCATGTGTGCACCTGTACACCAAATAACATCCCACAAATCTGACTCTTATTGATTTACAAGAAAAAAAAAATCATCTGCTCTGGTGATAAATAATTCAAAGCTCTTTTTAGATCCAGCAGTAGGAAGGGCAGTAGTAAGGAGTTTCTTGACCTAGTTCCAATAGTAGGAGTATTGTTCATATGGATACACCCCATTGCCTCATTCTGTGCCCTTTCCTTTCTGAGGTGTGAGTTACTTTCAGAAGAACTTCAGGGACAAAATCTGTGTGAAATAAATAGCAGAACTTTTATAGAATCATGGAATAGTTTGGGTGGAAAGGACCTTAAGACCCATCCAGTTCCACCCCTTGCTGTGGACAGGGACACTTTCCACTATCCCAGGTTGCTCCAAACCCTGCCCAGCCTGGCCTTGGACACTTCCAGGGATGGAGCAGGCACATCTTATCTGGACAACCTGTGCCAGGGCCTCCCCACTCTCACACGGAAGAAATATTTCCTAATATCTAATTTAAACCTCCTCTTTGCCAGTTTGAAATCATTCCCCCTCGTCCTGTTGCTACATGCTCTTGGAAAAAGTCCCTCTCCATCTTTGTCAGAAGTATCAGAGCGAGTGCTGATTGTTTTCCTCTCCTCTGTAAATCCTGGTTTGGGCATATTCCCACATCCATTGGGGTTGTGCTCCAGCTGCCCTGTGGTCAGTTCCTCAGTTCCAGTGGCCGGCCTTGGGCACACACACTCAGAAGTTTGATTTCTCCTGCTTGGCATGCTTCTCTCTGGAGTTCCAGGCTGTCACTGCTGTGTTCCTGGGAACAGCAGGAGTGGCTGTTGTTGTCCGGTGCTGCAGCCAAGGACAAGTCCTGCCTTTGGCTGAGCTCCTCTCCAAGGCTCCTTCTGCTTTGCTGCTCCTGCTGGAACTCGTCTGAGAGGGAGGATCGTAGATGCTCTTGCCTTACATGGCCTTTTCTGTGTTAGAAAGGACATAATGTGTTTTCTTCTGAGCTTTTCAGACGTGTTTTCAAGTAGACATTTTCTGCCTGTGCCGACCTTGGCACTGCGGCTGCTGCCTGTGCCCTGCCAGGCTGCTCACAGACAGGGAGAGCTGTTTCATTCCAGAATGGAGCTTAACCTTGAAGGCTGCTTTTCAGCAGGTTTCTTTGATCAAGGCTGGAGTAACTACAGCTCCAAGATGCAACTTCAACAGACTGTTCAGCTCGTGCTTGAAAGAAATCCCTTTTCTGGGCAGGTGGAGGAGCTGACCAGGTTAAAATGACCTGTTCATGGTTTGATGAGCGTGCAGATAAGTCGTCTTCTGCCTGGGGTGTTTGTTCAGCTCCTTCTTTGGGGGCAGCTTCACCCAGGGGCTCTCAGAAGTGCAAGAGCAGCCAGCTGCCCATGCACTGCTGGGCATCTCCCCGGGGCCGGTGGCAAAGGGCTTCCCTGTGCTCCCAGTTAAACCAGCAATTACAGAATCCCACAATCACTGAGGTTGGAAAAGCCCTCCAGGACCATCGAGTCCAACCTGTGCCTGGTCCCCACCTTGTCACCCAGCCCAGAGCACTGAGTGCCACGTCCAGATGTTCCTTGGACACTTCCAGGGATGCAGACTCCACCTGGGCAGTCCCTTCCAATGCTTGACCAGCCTTTCAGTGAAGATAAAGATGCTCAGAAAGAGGTACCCAGGGTCCAAGCTGCATTTCTCATCAAATTTTAGGCCTGACTTTGGCTTCCCCTAAAGATCCTTCAGTTGACTTGGGGTATGTGGATAGTAAATGGAGCGTTCCTGAATTTTTTGGTGTTTGTGGTTTTCTTCCTCATTGAAATGAAAAGAATACATGAACAAAAGGTTTTGCTGCAGTCCAGTTGGATGTGCTTTTGTTTCTGAAGTCTCCCTGGATTTTGTTTTTAGCCAACTTTTGTTTCTGCTCCTTGTGAGTGCTGCTATTAAGGTGGATCATGCTGTGAACTGAGATGAACTCGTGCAGAAATGGCCACTTCTTGCATTAGTGCGTGGTTTGTGCTGATGGCATCTCTGGCCAGGGAAAGCTTTTCAGAAATGGCTGCATTTCTGTGAAATGCAGCTTTTAATCCCAGATTGTTTATGTGTAGGGCAGCTAATGAGTCAATAGACTAAAGCAGAGAGGGAACCTTTCTTCCTGTTTGTGGAATGTGCTAAGCTCCATTTAAAAATTTTCCATCCTTCTGAAGGATACATGGACCTTGCTTCAATTCTTTGAACTCCAGAGGATTTCTACCTGTAACTTCCATGTGAGAATTAGGAGGTGATTATTCTGGATAGTCATAATCCCCTCCATGTCCTTTATTCCTATTTATCCATATGGATAAGTGGCAATGATTTGAAAGCAGTGCGAGTGTTGAGGAGCTGGAAGGCAGCACGGACTCCTGTAGCCTGTGATCATTTTACAGATTTGTTCAGTTTCTGTGGCTGCAAAAGACATTTTGTTCCTTTGACGTTATCCATCAGACCAGAAGTATGGGATGTCAGCAGAGGAGGAGGAGGTGCTGGAGAGGTTTGCTCCTTACACAATCACTGTTTTCCTGGGCACCTCAGTCACATGTTAAATTTTTATTATCTTCTCCCATTGTCTAGACTGAAGAGCTGTTGATGTAATTTCTTGCAGCGCACTCTTTGGAGCAGAGGAAAGCTTCCTTGATGTCATTATTATGAAAAAGGCTTATTCTGTTACTGCTGGTCTGGTGGGCAGTGGGAACGGGGACGGTGCCGGGGGCGATGGCAGCGCCCAGGGGCTCGGGGAGGAGGGGGAGCTGCGGGCTCTGGGAGCTCCTGCCAGGCTGGTTCATCTCCAGTGGCTCCTCTGTGAGCTCAGAGGGGAAAGGGGAAGGTCTGGTTGGCCAAAAATTTGGTTGGATTTTAGGAAGAAGTTGTTCCCTGTGATGGGTGGTGAGCCCCCTGGTACAGAGAAGCTGTGGCTGTCCCATCCCTGCAAGTGTCCAAGGCAAAAGATTTGGGTTGGATTTTAGGAAGAAGTTGTGCCCTGTGATGGGTGAGGGTGGTGAGCCCCCTGGTACAGAGAAAGTCTGGCTGTCCCATCCCTGCAAGTGTCCAAGGCCAGGTTGGAGCAACCTGGGATGGTGGAAGGTGTCCCAGCACATGGCAGGGGGTGGAACAAGATATTCTTTAAGATCCCTTCCAATCCAAGCCGTTCTGTGATTTCACAATCTCCTATTTACTGCTCCCTCTTCATTTAAAATCAGTATTTTGTTTAGATTGTTAAAATACACAGAGGGCAGACCCAGTTCTTAATGAACAAATAAACAGCAAGTTCGTCACTGAATAATTTATCATCTCCAACCTGATTAACAGTGTTCAGCCCTCCCAGTTCTTGTCTGACTTGATGTGGTGGTTGGCCTCCAGAGCTCTCGCTTTGGATCACACTGTTCAGAGATCCGTGTTCCACGTGGGACTTGGAGATACACAGAGAACTATTAATAGGATTTTTTTCCTACATGGGAGTTTAGGGCCTTCCAGCAAAGTCCTTGGCTTTATTATAGACTTTTTTTCTGGTCAAGTCATTCAGACTTCGTGCCTCAGCTCCTCTGAGGAGGAGTGTGGATGCTTTCCTCCCTCCATGGGGGAGATGTTTGTCAGTATTTGGGAAGTTTCTCAGAATTTTAATGATGGGGTCCCTGTGAGCTCACAAGAGGGGATGTCCCTGAGGTCAGCAAGGCTTAGCTGCTCAGTCTTGCTGCTGCAGAAGTATCAGTGATGTTTAATGGCCTTGTTTAGAGCATGAGTACTTTGTTCAAGGCTATTTTTATAATAATAAATAGTATAATTATCGTAATAAGTAGTGTAATTATAGTAATAAATAGCATGTATGGAAATTATTGATTTTAAAATTGGAAACAGAGAAAGTCTGGTGGAATTTTGGCTCGATACTGTGACAATAGAGTTGCTTTACCAAGGCCCAGCACTGCTGGCCTGCATTGATTTTAAGATTTATGTTCTTGTATTGTTGCCCATATGAAATTTTTATGGGCATTATATTACAATGAATATTGAAGTTACTTGACAAATAAAGGAAATCTTTGTTAATGTGGTTGAAGTGAGTGATTGTGACATTATAAATTAGGCAAAGTAGATGTTAAGTGCCCTGCAGCCAAGCAGGGCCTAATGGAGCTGCTGTTGGCTCCTTGTGTGGCTAGCTGGGGGTGACTTGGGCAGCTATTTTACTGTACATGAATAAAATGACCAGGATGCTCCCTGGGAAGCGGCCCCAGGGATCAAAAAGCAATTTCAAGTAACTCCTCTTTTTTTTTTTTCCCCCCTTTTTTTTATTTCAGTATCCGCAGTGTTATGCAGAAATACCTCGAGGAAAGGGGTGAATTGACCTTTGACAAGATCTTTCATCAGAAAATTGGTAAGTCATGTCTCAATAAAGTGTTATTTGTGTAGATATTTTCAAGATCAGTTTGGTTTTTACATTTCTCTGTGGTGCTTGCTGAGAAGCCAGTGCTGTAGATTGAAGAACACTGGAGGGTGGACAGGACTTAGTGAAACAAAGGTCTTCAAGAAGATGAAATGTTGTGAAAGGGAAGAAGACAGAGCAAGGCAATCTGTCCACTTCAGGTTCTGGAAAACTACAGGGAAAATAATTAAATTATTTGGAAACATCGAGGAGAAAATGATATTACTTGGTATGGGCTTGTCAACAATGTAATGTGTCACATCAGTTAAACTTTTTTTTCCTTTGCAGAGGTAATGAGCCCGTTGATAAGGGAGCAGGAGAAAAGATCCCAGATGTGTTGTCTTGACCCTCTGGGGGGGGTGAAAACTCAGTGTGCAGGGGGTGAAACTGCTGGGAAGATGGACTTGTGGAGCAGTTAATGGTGGAAAGGTGGATGCAGGGAGTGGGAACATCAGAGATCAGTTAGCTGAGTGCTGCAGTGAGGAGCCTCTGTGTTCTCCTGTGACTCAAGGACAAAAACTCCACAAACCAGGGGAGGGGGAAGATGCAGTGCTCCCAGGGAAATCCAGCAGTGTCCTTCCTCTCCACCTGTGCCAGAGCAATCACAAGGCACAGCCTGGGGACCTTCAGGGCAGGGGCTTGGCTGTGACAGCCAGCCCTGAGCTGTGTTGGCTCAGCTGGATCACACGACTAAATATAAAATCAGTGTTGTAGCCAGTGAGGCATGTGAAATAATCCTCTTCTGGCAGAATGTTGTGTCCATCCTGGCAGTGGATTAAAAAAATATACATGGACCTGCTGGGAAAAGTCCAGGAAAGAGCAGTGGGAATGAGCAGTCTGTTAAATCTGACCTACAGGGAAGTATTGAAATAGGGTGTGATGTGGGCACTGGAAGGGAGAAGTGAGGTTGAACATGATTCAAAACCAGAAAAGCTGTTGCAGAAATGATGAGGTTAGTCCATTTTCTAGAGCCTTAACGTTTCAATGAAAAAAAAAAATTAAGATTTTAGTGGTAGTGTGGGTAATAAAGCAGGGAGAGGATTTCATGAGGGGCTCTTGGGATTTTTGTCTGGCAGATTTGAGGAGTGAGTTGGCTGGGATAGCACAGCTGCTCCTGTCCTGGCAATGGGGAATGGGCTGGGAAGTTTTGAGCAGGTCAGTGGTTTTATTCCTGTCTGAAATGAGGCTGTAGTGAACAAAGTGCCTGATTTCCCAGGAGCAGTGGTGCAATGGGTGCATCTTTGGGCTGCTTGAGTTTTCACTGGCCTCCCTTCTGGCTGGAGCAGAAATAGCCCAAAACCTTCCTGCTTGCCTGGCAGCGTGCAGCTCACTGGAGTGGGAGCTTTAGGTCTTGCCAGATTAAAATAATCGATTTTCCTGTGTCTCAGAGTGTCATTAATGAGTCTCAGAGCCACTGGAAGTCTTTTCACTATGTTTCAACAACTGGAGTGTGGTCTGTACTTGTGCCTAAAACTGACTTTTTATTGTGCCCAAAACTTTTGCCATGTACATGCAGATACCTTGTTTGCTTGTACTGACACCTCAGTGTGTGCTTCAGCTCCAGTCCCTGTGCTGAATCATTAATATTGTGCTGTAGCCTTTCAGTTGCAAAATAAGCAGAATTTTAAGCAACCAAACACAGCCTGACTTCAACTGAGTCTCTTTGGGGGCAGTGAAATGAAGAAGTCCTTTTTTTTTTTTTCCCCTCTATAAAAAGAGAAGTCAAACAGACCATCTTCTATGTAATGGATATTTCTATTTATGTAATTGAATACTTTTCATTACCTGTTACAGCGAGGACTGTTGCAGTTATTTTGATTAGTTGCAGCAATTACAGTTAGGTAACTGGAACCTTGGAAGGATTAGATCTTTCTCTTTTTTTCCCCATGTTGGTAGTAGCCATTAAAGCTGGAATTTTAGAGCCCAGTTTCATTAACATTTTAGTTTCTGTGCACAGAGGAGAGGTTTTCTCCTCCTCCTCCTCTCCCCGGGTACAGTCAGAGCAGGACTTGCCCTGGATTACCTGGAAATGAGGAGCAGTTCTGTGAATGCTGTGCAGGAGTTTCAGTTCATTCTGAAGCTAAAATAGGATTTAAAATGGAATTTTAAAAAAAGATTAAAGCTAAACACGACTGTTTTTAACAGCAGACTTTGCATCACGCTGGAATATACAGTATTTCCTTTACTGTGGTTGTTCATTTAAATTTGATTGCGTTTTCTAGCGTGTTCTTTGCCACTCAATTAGCTCTGTTTCCAGACATTAGCATAATTGCTTGTGGTAAAGTACCTGCAGTTTTAGGCAAGCCTTCTGCAAAGGGCTGTGAGAAGAAGTATGGGGAGGTAATTAAAACTCTAATCACCTTTTTGTTCTGCTCCTTGTCTCTTTGGCTGGGGGAGGATGTGGTGAGACCTCAGGGGAGCAGGTCCTGGGTGTGAGAGGGGAGTCTCCATCAGCCTGGATCTCCAGGAATTCTGCTGGATCTTCCCTGGATTTTCCTGTGATGATTTTGCTGAGGAGCCATCCAGCCCTCCCTGCTTTATCCTTACACACCGACTATAAAATGCACTGAGCTCCCCAGTTTTTCCTTGGCAACTGCTCTAGATGAGAACTGGTTTGTTTCTTATTTTTATTTTTTTTTTCCCAGACCTAAATTTTTCCTCACAGCTCCAGGTCAGTGTTTGTTTTTTTGTTTTTTTCTCTTGTTTTTCAGTATCCTTTCAAATGTAAACCCAGGCTTTGATCAGCTGTCTGATAGAAGGGCTCTGATGTCACTATGGATGTTTCCCTATGCATGTGTCTAATTATGGTGCTGGTCTCATCACCTTCGAGTGTTTATTCTTAGTGAGCCCTAAAATCATTTCAGGGTCAGTGCTTTCCTGGCCCCACTGCCAAAGCTTGGCCCAAATTCCCTTCCTGCCAGGTGTGCAACTGCAGGGAGCCACAGGGGCAGCTCTGGCTTGGAAACCAAAACCTTTAGGATCAGGAGAAGAGCAGGAAGCTCATCAGGGATGAAAATGGCCCGGAGGCTCCATCAGATTTGCACAAACAAGTCTGTCCCCGATTTGGATTTGCATCCCTTCCCTCAGGCTGCTCTCATCCCTTGGCGCTGGCACTGCTGTTTGCCCCCTGAGTGATGCTCCAGAAGGATCTGGAGCTCTCTAAGAATGTCGTGGTGAGTCAGAGGACATGGAGCTCATAGAAGCACCCAGAAGAGCGCTCTGGCAGCCCAGCCCAGCCGGCTGTTCCTTCAGAAGCTGCTTCCTCCACAGCAGAAGCCTCTTGGGGAAGTACAGCCTGTCTCGATGCCGAGTGCGTAACCACCTTAGCTGGTTTTCTTTTACCACATCCTGTTTGCTACAACACCAGATTAGGAGTTTCTTTAGAAAAAGAGACGTTTTGAGAGGTTTTGGAAGCGTTCAGGGCCAGGTTGGGCAGGGCTAGGAGCAGCCTGGGCTAGTGGAAGGTGGGATGGGGCTGGGATGAGATGCTCTATAAGGTCAAACCAAACCATTCTATGACTCTGGCATCCCTAATTCACATGTGGAATCCACTCTGCTTCACAGCTGTGTTAAAATTGCACGTGGAGTCCTTGTCATGTTCCCCTGCCCTGTGGGGTGGGGACACTTGGAGGTGGGAAATGAGCAGCCAAGGCCTTCAAGGGAATCTGTGAGATCATAATATTGCTTTGGAACAGGATTATCCTGGTTATTAAATGCTTTGGAGCAGACCTGCTGTCGGTTACAGCTCAGTGACTCTGGTGTCTGACTCTGGGCTTCCAGACAAACCGTGCTGCGGGGCAGGGAATGGAGTTGGGTCAGAAATCCTGGGATGTGATCTGAAAGCATCCACAGCTCCATGCCTGGCTTGCTTCAGCCTGGGCTTCTCTGGTGACTGCTTGAGAGCCTGGTGAAGGGCAGCAGGCTGCTCTCCTCTCGGAGCTGGGGGGACGTGGCAGTTCCTTCACACCCTTCTCAGTTTCTCATCTCTTGCACAGCCGTTGGGGCTGGGGGAAGGATGAGAACAGGACGTGTTTTAGCTGTTTCAGCAGCTGGTCTTGCTGCAGTGTGAGTTTTGCACCTTTCCTAGGAAGTAACTTGCTTTTTTTTTTTCCCCCTCGAAGGTGGCTTAGGGTTTTTTTTTTCTTTTTGCGAAATAGATCTAATTAAAACAACTTGTAGTTGACGTAAGAAGTTACAAACCTTTTTTTTTTTTTTCCTTATTTACCATCCACTTTCGCAGAGTGAGGGATGATCTTTCTGAGCTGATTCATTCCACTGTCTTCCATATCCTCCTCAACCAGCTCCAAGCTGGAGGTTTTCCCAGCAGGGGGGAAGCATTTTGCCATCTGCATCAGGGGCTGGTTCCAACCCACGGGGGTTTGTGGGGGCTCTCAGCCCCTTCCCTGCTCCCCTTGTCCTGATCCAGCTCAGCGTGGATCATGTTTGTTCTGCAGCTCCTCAGCTGAGCTTCCAGAGCATTTGGTCTGTTTTGTAGCTCCTTCTGCACAGGGACTTTTGTGCCTGCCCTTCTCATTTTCAGGGAAATGTGCTCAAACTGACCCTGCTGGCTGCTGTTTCCTCCAGCTTGGTCAGGAACGACTTTCTGTTAAAAAAAAAAACCAAAGCAACCAAAACTGGGGTGAGAACAGCTACTGCAGGTCTTTTTTTGGGGGCAGTGAATTATGCTTTCTGTTGCTTCTTTCTCTAGTTAAGGACTCATATTTCATTATTTCAGAGCTTTGGTGCTAATCATTAGATAGGAGTTAAAATCTGTTGAGAAAAACATTCTTGCTCTTCCTCTTTCTGCTGGCACCGTGCTCCCTGAACTGCCTAAAAATAACAGGCTGGGAAAAGTGACTCCCTAGAGCATTATTTAAGCTATTGTTTAATTTAAGCAGAAGATCTATGTGCTGTTGGCATTCTGGACTAATTAAATAGTCCTCTGAGGAAATAACAATGAAGGCTATAAAACTTGGTCGGGAGTAAAGAAAAGCACCTGAGATTTTGGCTGTGAAGTGAGCAGGGATGACTTTTCTGAGCTGTATCACGAGCACTGTGATAAATTTGCTCTGTTCTGGTACTTTGATGTTAAATAATGTGCAGCCAAGTAGCAGGGGCATCGTTGCTTGGTGAGTTTTCTGTAAAAGCAGGGGCACAGGTCGTTTCTGCAAAGTGGTTTTATTCTGAGGTTCTGGTTCTGACCTGGCAGCCACCACACAGAAGTAGTCACCACCAAAATTAGGAAGTTGCCTTCCAAACAAAAATGGCATTTAAAATGCTGTTTGAAGACTGATCTTCTTTCTGGTGGTATTTGTAATTTTCAGTACAAGACCAGCCTGGGATGTGGGGGTGTGGACAGGCTGCAGGAGGTTCACTGGGGCTGTGGAAGCCCCTCTGTCCTGGCACACTTCTGTGATCAGTTAAAAACAACACAAGAACCCAAACCACAAGGAGACATCGGAAACTGTGTGGCTGCAAACTGAAACAGAAACCGTTAATGTGAGATATTTCACAGGGGATCTGCTCCTCACACGATGCTCTGCTGGTACCAAACAAGGTTGGGGGTGGGGGGGGGACAGTGAAAGAGAAAATCCACGCTCTGAGCCTTCTAAAAGTTGGTCTGGGTTTTCTGTTTGCAGTGTTTTTTTCACCAAATGAGTGTTAGATTTAAGATCTCTTTATTATGTCATAATTTCAGTGTTACTGGGAGCTACATTTCTTTCAACACCCTCTTATTTTGTGGTAAAATAAAGTGAGACTTGGCATGATTTACTTTGAAGATCATTTTGAGGGGTGTTGCTGGAGCTCCTGCTGTAGATTTGATGTGCATTGGAATTGTCTGTCTTGGTGTCAGGGATAAAGAGTATCCAAAGGCACTACCAAAATGCATGCATTCCTTTTGGATTTTCTTTTGATGATAAATAATTGAGCGTTTCTTTGTTGGGCTTCAGCCTGATCTCCCTGCCTGCCTTTGTGGGGGGTTGGAGATGCTGTGTTGTGTGATTTCCCAGGGGAGCTACAGATTAAATCTGGGCTTTAAAATAGGAAAAATATATACCCTATCATCTGGAACGTCCCATGATGGATAATGTAGACATCCTGCTAGATTAGCATTTATATGCAGTGCAGTTGTTGGAAGATAGAAGGCATGGGGAGAAAGTCTTTATCTCAGCAGAGCAGTGCAATTATACGGTTTTTGGGTTAAATTATCAAGAATTCCAGGCAAACTGGCAATTTTGAACTGAAGTAGTAACATAGGAGAGAAGAAGAGATTGTTAAAGAATATCACTCTATAACAGAGAGAACAAATAACAAATTATTTGCATGACATTTCCCTTGGCTGTTTCCAGGGAAGCTTCCAGAGAACACACACAAACACCAGCACCTGCCCTGCTGTGCAACTGCCAGAGGTGTGTTTGCTTTGCCCCTGGAATCCTGTAGGAAAATTCATTCCTTTTGGACCAGAAGGGCCCTGGGTGCTTGGTTCAGCCCTCTTCAGCCTTTTCTTGAGCTCCCTTTGCCGTGGTTTAAAACCATGTGAGGAAGGTTTTTAGGCTGGATTTTAGGAAACCCCAGAGAGTGCTGGGTGCTGAACAGGGAATGGGCACAGCCCTGAGGCTGCCAGAGCTCCAGGAGCTCTGCTCTCAGGGACAGCCTGGGATTGTTGGGCTGTCTGTGCAGGGCCAGGAGTAGATGATGATGATCCTCTGGGTCCCTGCCAGCTCTGGATATTCTGTGATTAACACTGTGCAAAGTGGCTTCCATCCCAAAGGTGGTGTTTCCTCTCTGCTTGGCCTCACTTGGGCTTTCTTCACCCCTTCCTGGTGGAATCTTCTCCTTGTGCCTGATTTCCTCTTCTTCCCCCCTAGCAATTCCTCAGTCAATCTGAAACAGTTGCACTCCCATGGAGTTTTTATCAATGTGTCTTGAAACAGTTCACAGCTAATTAAGCCTCTGAACGCCACTGGGAAGTAGGGCAGTGTTAGTTTGCAGTGTCTGTAAGGTGGCATGGTAACAGCCTTAATGAGCTTTACCTGCATAGCTGGAAAAGCTTTATTAATATTGTTAATAAAGCAGATTCTCTGGGCCTGCCAGTGCTGCTCATTCCCCTCAGTGGGATCCCTCAGCACTGACAGCTCAGAACCAGCACCAGTCAGGAGAATCTGAATTACTGGAGCTATTAAGTGTTCTCACTTTCAGCAGTGCATTTAAGGGATAGAGAGGTCAGAGGTGCAGAGCAGAGGAGCTGGAGAGCTCTGGCTATCAATTACCCCATTTCCAGATGCTTTTATTGGTCCATACAATTGTATGAATTGTCCAACATTTCTTCTATAAAAGAATGTGGGCAATACACCTGACAAACCCCCTTCCCTGACAGTGTCCTGTCCAGCCAGGGCCTCTGTGACATCCTGCTGTCACCTGTGTCCGTGGAGGTTGGATAGGTGGGGTCAAAAACATGCAAACCAGTTTCTTAGTGTTTCTAGATACTTCTGCTCATGATTTCTGTGATTAAAAGAGGAAGAGCAGCAGAACCATCTGTGTCTGAGCCTCCTGCTCACAGCGACTTTCTCAGAGTGCAAGAAGGAACCAGAGGAAGAGTCAGAAATTCCTTCAGCAGAATCAGCTGGGCTCTGTCACTGTTGTTTTAGTGGTTTTGCTGCTCTTTACCTAAGTGCTGTGTGTATTTACTAACCGAATACTGCTGGCTTTGTGTTTTCATTTTGACCACAGCACAACAGTTCCTCGATGCTCTGGCTGAACCATTTCTTCACGGTGGTTCAGATATTGAGCAGAGCTTGCTGAGGCAAATGCTGGCACCAGGGGCTTGATAACACCCTTTTTTTTTTTTTTTGGTGGAGTTATTCCATGTATTCATTAAATAATCCTGTCACCTTGCTGCCACTAAAATCCACACCTGGATCTAGGCCCTTCCTGGAGAGCAGAGCTGCAGCTCCCAGTGGAGTTTGTGTGTTCAGTAATTGGTATCAGTGGAATTCTCAGCTTGGAGCAGGGCAGAAGGAAAAGTGTGTTTCTCAATAATAAAGGGATATTGGCTTGTCTTATGTAATTAAGTTAAAAATGTTTATAACTGAAATATGCTGGTCAGGAAAATAACAACTTTCACATCCTTGGTAGGACCTGGATTGTGATGTGGGTGAGGAACAGAGACAACAAAGCCCAATCCACCACCATGAGGTTTTTAAGCTGCTCCTGGTTGTTGGCTTGCTGGTACCTTCTATTACCAGTTGCAAAGGGCTGTGAATTTCTTCTGTTTACAAGTGAAGAAAAAAGAAAACCTCAAGTGCTTTGTATTCCTTGATGGGATTTAGTGAAGGAATTTAATCACATTCTTTGTAATAACTGGTTGAAATGAAATGCTTCTATTCTGTGTTTAGCGGTCCTTTTAAAAATCAGAATATTTTTGTGTGTTTCTATTTAGTGTTCTTACTCCTCCATCTTATAGAGGAGCTTTTTTTTGGTGTAAAACCCACTTTTTTCTTTCACCTTTGATATGTTGAATGCCTTTGATTTTCGACTTCAGTCAGCTGGAATCTGCATGTTAAAGGAGACCAGAATATGAAGGATACATAGTAAATATGGTTCAGAGCTAAGTTTTCCCCATTATTTTCTCTGCATGGCTTTAAAAAATGATTGATCACGCATTCAGTATTCAGAGCTACTATTTCATGAGGATATTCAGAGAAATCCCTGAGTGCTTTGGGTTGGAAAGGACCTTAAAGTTCATCCAGTTCCACCTTCCAGGTTTCTCAGAGCTCCATCCAACCTGGCCTTGGACACTTCCAGGGATGGAGCAGCCCCAGTTTTTCCTAAATAAGGATAATTGAGTGCTTTCAGTGAGTCTGTATATTCACTGCTTGAGGTGCTCTACCTGGCTCAAGCTTTTGAGGTTTGACACAGAATTTGTGAATATTTCTCCATTATGTCCCCAGTGTCAGTGCTGGAGGAGCAGCTCAGCTCTCCTGCTCCTCTCCCTGCAGGAATTCCAGGCATGCACAGGTCTGGTGTTTAGAAAGAGGGCTGACCAAGCTTCAACAATGATTTCCCTGGGTGAAAAGCAATTGGAAAATAGGCCTGGAAATAAAAAGTTTTTCTCTGACAACACTTAAAACCTTTTAGCCAATGAGCCAAAGCTTATTTTCATATAATGATTTCTAGACCTCATTAAACAGGCTACCTGGCAACTTGCAGCCTAATTTTGAGCTCAGTTTGGTTCTGTTCTAGGGCAATTGTTCTGTTCTCCTCACCATTGGATGCACGTCCTCATGAAAGACAGTTTGTTCTTTTCCCCTGCTTCCTATGCACAGGAATATGTTTCAGTCTGTTATAATGTATTATTTTTAATGCAAAGGGAATGAACATTAGGGTCAATTAGGAAAGAATGGAAAAAGGAAAGGAAAGTAGTGGAATGTGTGATGCTTTCTGGGCTGGGAGGATTCTTGTGGCTTTGCACCTTGCCAGAGCACAATTCCTACACGGTTTTCCCTGGTGATCTTTGTTCCTGGAGAGGGAAATTGGTGGTTCTCTCAGCTGTGGAGCTCTTAGGTGGCCTGAATTACTCTGTGCTGTGTCAGCTCTGTGTGGGCACTGCACAGAACAGGAGTCTGAGCCTGGTCTGGTGTTCTGTGGCAATTGCAAGCTGGTGGGAATCAGTTTTTATGTGTTTTTTTGAGACTTTGTCCCAGTGTTTGTGTCTGTGACCCAGATCTGTTCCTGGTACTGATGGATCTGGAGGTCACTGAGGGCTGTTTCAGGAGGTTGAACACACCCACAGCTGGATTTAAACACAGTAATGTCACTGTGGTGTGGTGGCTGAGCTTTGCTGTCTTGTGGCATAAGAGACATTCCTGAGGAGGAGATGCCCCAGAATCCCAAAATCATTTGGGTCAGGAAATTCCTCCCAGAACCATTAAGTCCTACCTGTGCCAAATCGCCACCTTGTCACCACTGAGTGCCACATCCAGGATTTCCTTGGACACCTCCAGGGCTGGGGACTCCAAACCCCACCTGGGCAGCCCCTTCCAGTGCCTGACCACCCTTTGTGGGAAGAAATTCCTCCTGCTGTCCAACCTGGCCCACCTTGGTGCAGTGTCCTGCCAGGGAGGTGCAGAGAGCAGGATGTGAGACGTCCCTCTGTCTGTGCCTTCTTGCTGTTATCTGACTTCACCAAGCAAGAAAGATCATGAGACACATCTTGGAGTGACTGAGATTGGAGACCTTCAAGTGCCCTGAGCAGGGACAGAGGCTGTGCTGCAGCCTTGAGCGCCATCCCACATTCCCAAAGCTTTTCCTGGCCAGGAAAGGAGCCCGTGTCTGGTGCAGATGTCACTGTTGCTTTGTTTGTCAAGGTTCTGTATTTATACACAGCACGTTTCGGGAGGATTTGGAAACAGCTTGATATTTTTGTTCTCTAATTTGCTATTTTGCCTACTAGAAAGAGGCTACATAAGCGTTTTGGACCTCGTTCAGGCCTGCTGTAAATAGATGCAGCTTCCTTTCAATCAGTGACATTGTGAACGCTTGTATCGGGGCTAAACGTGGCTATTTTTAGCTCTGCTCTCTCACCTAGTCGCTCCTGTTTGCTTTAATAAGATTTTTATTTACTCCTGTTAAAAGGTCACTTGAATCTGATGCTCATAAAATTCCAGTTAGAATTAGGAAAGTCATTTTCTCCGAGCGTTTTACGATGGAGTTCCTCGTTGTTGTTGTTTTATTTTATTTTATTTATTATTCTGTGCTCTCAGCTAACTGACAGGGGTGAGGAGGTGGTGCTGTGGCTGCAGGTGACCTTTAGACTGCTGGAGGAGGCAGAGGTCAGTGCTGGCCCCTGTGGCTGCTGCCCTGGGGAGAATCTGGCAGGGCCATAGACAGGAAAATGCCACGGAAGCGGAAAATGAGAAGGTGGCTTTAATCCTGCTGAGTGGCCCTGGTGAGGCCACATCTGGTGTTCAGTTCTGGTCTCCACTGGTCAAGAAAGACAAGGAGCTCCTGGAGAGGGTTCAGTGGAGGCCACAGATGTGATGAGGGGTCTGGAGTGTGTGGCTGGTCACCAGCAGCATTTGTGTTCTTAGATTGTGGGAAGGGCTGAATTCTGGAGACAAAAACCAGGGTTGGAGGGATGCTGTTGGTTAGAGTCAGGATTTCATGCAAAATTCCTGTGCTCATGCTGGAAAAAACACAATTATTTGAAATAAATCCTGAAGTAAACCTTCATGTTGTGTTTTAAAGAGATGGGTTAACTTGGTTCCCCTCCTTGTGACAGCGACCTTGTCCAGCTGGGGATGAGCTCTGTGAGTACCTGGTTGTGGGTGAGCTGCCTGACCTGAATCTGCTCTCCCCACCAGCCCATCCCTTCCTGCTTGTGAGCCTCTGCAAACCTCAAAGGTGGCCTTCATCCCTCCTTGAAAGACATTTTGCCTCGGTAATTAGAGTCGGTGCAATTCATGGCACTTGGCAAATTTGTCTTGGGATTGTAAATACAAAACTAAAGGGGAAAATGATTGTCCAGAGGCTGGAGCCCAGAGGAGCTGGGTGCTGCCTCACACTCTGTGTGTGTATTATTGATATCATCCATCACTTTGGTGTTGCCAGAAGAAGCTCTTAAAAAATATTTTTCCTTTCCTTAACAACCAGTGATCTGGTTGTTGCAGAAATTATATAGTTATAGCAGAAGGAATCTTTAAAGCTAAAGCTGTCAGCATCTTTATTTCATAAATAATTGCTGGTTCTTTTTAGCTGTTACTTAACGCTATCATTTTATTAATTCCTGCTTTCTGTTCCTGGGCTTATTTTTCTGTGTGCTGTTAACTGTGCTTATTGTGCTCCTCGTCAGCTCCCCCTGAACTTCTTAAAACTCCTGTCACTTACTCAATGCTGCATCTGTCACTTCGTTGTGCCATTATGTGAGAGCTGCAGTTTCTGGCTGATCATTTTTCACTCAATCCAAGAGCTGCAGTAAAGGAGGAGATTTCCTTTGTGCTGCAGGGGAAGTGCAGGGTCTGTTGATAGAATGGGAGGTCGAAACAGAAACAATTCCGGTCTGGGGAACATTAGGCTCTAATTGGATTTGTCTGAATTATAGAATTGCTGAATGATGTGGGTTGGAGAGGACCTTAAGGATCATCCATGGGTAGGAACATCTTAACATCTTCCACTATCCCAGGTCGCTCCAAGCCCTGTCCAAGCTGGCCTGGGACACTTCCATGGATGGGACAGCCACAGCTTCTCTGGGCAGCCTGTGCCAGGCCCTCAGCACCTTCACAGGGGATGATTTCTTCCATGTCTCTCACCTAAATTTCCCTTTCAGTCTGAAGCCATTCCTCCTTGTCCTGTCATTTCAGTTCCTGATGCAAAATCCCTCTCAGCTTCCCTGCAGCCCCTTCAGGTCCTGGAATGTGCTGTGAGCTCCCTAGCCAACCCTCTCTTCCCAGCCTCAGCTCTCAGTCTGTGTATTTTGGGTATCTCTGGGTTTTTGCAGTGCAGTGCCAAGGGGCCTCAGGGAGGAGCAGCCTGTGTCCTGTGGCTGCATAAGCCTCTGATTGTTCCCCGTGCCATGGGCTTGGGAACCTCTTCTTTCTCTGCCATAATTAAATTTAAAAAGTTTGGAAAATACTAAGCAGGGCTGGAATGTTTGGCGTGGCCCCTGCTGGAAATGTGTGTTGGTATATTTTCACACTCCTCCCACAGTTGTCTTTGTGGTTTATTGTTGTGTTTTTTTGTTGTTTGTGGGTTTTTTTGGGCACCAGCCAGGAGCTGGGACCAAGCCAGGGATTTTTCTTTCACTGCATTCAGAGCTGTTTGTGCCACTCTTCAGTCTCTTAATTACCCAATCTTTGGTTCATTGTCCTAGAAAAGTTCAGTCCATTCAGCAGGATTCTGCTCCGTGCTGCTGCTGGTTCCGTCATGTGGGAAATAAGGAATATTGAATCAGCTCCCAAAATTTCACTTTTTGTCCTCAAAAAGCCAAGCTGGCAAGGAGAGGTGGAGGTGCACGGTCTGGCTGAGGAGATGGGGGACTCTGGGTGGCTTTGGCAGTGATGGGGACGTTGTGACACAGATTGCTCTGTGAAATTCCAGGGGAGCAGGTGCCAGCTCAGAGGCAGGGAAAGACAGAGCTTCCATGGGATGAGGCTTGTGACAGTGCATTAAAATGCTCCTAATGGAAGATTCTCATCTGCAGCCTGCTGGGGTCATGCTCTAAATTACTTGCAAAGGAACTGTAAAGACCCTGATGTAATTTATTGAGCAATAAAACCCATTAGAGGTAACATGAACCGGTAATTCTGAAATGGGAGTGCAGAAGAGGTTGTGCTTCATCAGTGAAATGTAGGTAAATCTCTTACAAAAAAAAAAACCCAAAACGTGAATAGTGTCTAGTTTTTACTGGGGAAAAAAAAAAGAGAAGAAAATGTGGTCTGTGAAGAGGAACAGGATATTTTGGTGCATTATGGAAATGCCTCATAAAATCCTCAGCAGGTGGAAGCAGTAATGGGCTTAATACACCTGTGGGAGGTGAGGCAGGCTTGGGATGCTTTTGTGCTGGAAATGAAGAGCTGGAATCAGAATCCTAAACCTTGGCAATTGGGGATGCTCACACAGGTTTATACAGCCCGTGGTGGAACTCGGGTCGTTTCATGAGCCTTTTTACAAGTGTAATGAGACAAGTTTTTCTGATTTTTCTGTTTTTCTTTCCAGGATTTTTGCTCTTTAAAGACTATTGCATGAATGAGATCGATGAAGCTGTCCCTCAGCTGAAGTTCTATGAGGAGGTAAGTGCTGGTGGTGGAGGTTTGGGGCTGTGCAGGGAGTGAGGCTGTCCTGCTCCATCAGGGAATGCCGAGAGGGAAGGAGAGGGAGATGTGAAGCAGTGTGGACTGGTAGAAGAGGATCTGGGGTGAAGTTGCTGGTGTTGGGGTGACACTGAAACCCTTCAGGTCTTCCCCCAGCAGAGGCATCAGGGGGGGATTGTGGAAGGATGAGGAGTGGGAGCTGCTCAGATCTTTCAGGAGCTGCTGTGGCAGAGGGGACACGAGAGGTGGCCTCAGATGGATGAGTTGTGTTCCTTGTCAGGAGATGCCCAGTGAAGGAGCTGACAGGCACTGTGCAGGGCACATCCCAAAGGATCAATAATTCCAAGGAATGCCCTGGTCCTCCCCAGCTTCTGCTGCTGCAGGGTCTGAGCTCCGTGGCTCCATTCATTCATTCCTTTATTTCCTGTTACATTTGTGACACTGCATAAAGCCCCAGTGAATCCTGTCCCAGGTGCTGATTTCAGGGCAGACCTGCCCATGCCTGATGCTCAGGATTAATTAGAGCTGGAACAGCCTTGGCTGCTTCACTCATGAGGATTTAACTTTTTTCTTGCTATCAGCACAAACAGCTGGTATCAAATTGGAGATCAGTCCTCAGCAAGATTCCATTCCCCCACTCAGATCAGATACCTACTGTCAATAAAGAATCTTTTTCTATCATTTCCATCTCTTTATACACTGAAGATATCACTGTCATAAGTAATCCGAAAAGGCCTGTTGTACCAGATTATTTAGCAGGATATTTTTGGCTGCCTCTTTATCTCTGAAACAATTCAAAATTGTATTTTTAGGTTATTAGCAAAATGTTGCCTCAAAAGAATTTCAGTGCTTTGTCATGTACTTCTGGAAAAATCCCATTAAAGATATTTAAAGAGAGGTTCATTGTGTTTTCCTCTGTGACATACCGGATCCAGGAGCTTTTCCTTTTTTTTTTTAGATTTGATTTACTTGCTGCATTTATTACACATAGAATAATCTGAGTACATTGCTACATTAAAAATTGCTTGATGTAGAAGAGCTCTGTACTCCAGGGATTTCATATCACTGCAGCTGGAGTCACGATCAGGCATTTAACAGGATGAGTGATTCATCCCGATCGGTTGCAGAAGGAAAAGAAAAGGAATTAAAAAGAAAAAGGGGGGAAAATGGAAAAAAAAAAAAGGAAAAAAGAGCTTCTAAATACTTGAAAACAAATGCCTTCTGATCCTAGTTTTGGAGGAGATCCTTTTGATCTCTGGGGGGCTCTGCTGAAACCCCTGAACACTGACTGGGGAGTTGGGTCCTTTAGCAACCAAACATTGAAGGATAGGAGGTTGTGCTCAAATAAGACAATCAGATATCCATCAGGCTTCCTCCTGTACTGCTAATTATTTTGTGTCATTGCATTAATTAAAAGTGTTTCTTGGGCAAAGACATTTTGAGTCATTTTAATTATAAATTGGTATCAAGGGGGAAGCAGCACAGATGGCAGATTGGGGTGGGACTGGTGCCTTATCATGTCAGCAAACACCAGCAGTACAGCTAGAAAGATACTGACTTTAATTAATGTTCCTCCTCCAGAGGTAGGTTGGTTCCAGTTTGTCTCTTGATAATTGGATTTGATGATCTTTGAGGTTTTTTCCCAACCTAAGCAATGCTGGGATTGTGTGGCACGGAGCAGATCTGCTCACTGCCAGGGATCTGGATCCCAGGGCTTCACCAGCTGATGCTGCAAGGTCCAGGAAGTCAGTGCTGAGTCTTTCCCCTTGCATGTTTTTTTACATTTTGTCACTTCTGGAAGAGCTCTTTCCCTAAATATGCTCCAGAGGACCCTTGGACTGGGTGAACTTTTTGTTCTGGAGCTGGTTGTCAGGTTTTGTTCTGTAAATGAACTGTCTGGGATTGCTGTTGTTTCACCTGGAACACACTGATCTCCTACAGCACACCTGAGGAAACTTGATGTATTTTGTGAAACTGTCTTTTAGCCACCTTTAGGGTTCAAATCCACAGTGTAGCTAAACTGTGTGAACGTTTTGAAATGTGCTTTATATTCTTTTTTGGACATTTGTTCCTGATGTTCTGCGATCAGGGAATTTTTGATTGGAAGGGCCCTCTCAGCCCATCGAGTCCCACTGTTCACTCAGCACTGCCAAGGCCACCACTGAGCATGTCCCCAAGTGCCACATCCTGTTAAATCCCTGCAGGAATGGGGATTCCACCAAAACCCTGGACACCTGTGCCAGGGCTGAAAAAATTCCAATATTAAAGGGCAATCCCAGCCATAACTGTGCTGTCACAGGTGATTTTTCATCAATAAAGAAAACAATAAAATAAAACTTCAGCCCAAGCCCTGTTTTGACCCAAAGAGTGAGAAATCCCAAGGAAATGTGTGGTGTGTGCTTGTGCTGCAGATCAAGGAGTACGAGAAGCTGGACTCGGAGGAGGAGCGGCTGTCGCGGAGCCGGCAGATCTACGACACCTACATCATGAAGGAGCTGCTCTCCTGTTCCCACGTGGGTATCCTGCCCTTCCTCCCCTGCCTGGCTGCAGGAACATCTGGATTTCCCTTTGAAATCCAGCATCTCAGTTTGGCCAAATTCAGAATGTTGCTTTATTTTATTTTTATTTTTTTTTAATTGAGGTGTAAAGGTTGGTGGCGTGCTGCAATTTTCATTAAACTCAGTGGCACGCAGGAGATTTTTCTGGTTTATGTTTCTTTAGACTAAATGTCTGTTTCCAAAAGGATGAAATAAATGCAGGGTGTGTGTATAGAGATGTGGCTAAAGCCATTGAAAAAACACATTTTCTCTAGCTGAAGTTTGGGCCCATTGATCTGTTCTTTCCAGTTTATGTGCTCTCATTTGAAAGAAGGATTTGCAGGGTGTTGTATCCTGGTGGTATCATGCTTTGGGTGGAGGGTTTAAGCTTTCAATTTTTTTTATTTCTCCCAAAATGCATTATTTTATTAGTAAAAAGTTCATGTCTGCTTCTGGAGCTGTGTCTGTAAATGGGATTTGTCATGGATTTGTTAAAGGAGGATCATCACCCCCTTTGATTTTTACCTTCCTCCTCCTCATCTTCCCCTCTCCTGCTTTTCTGCTTCAGAATAATCCTGTTACTGGATCATTCTGCACATTTCACACAATATTCACTGTAATATACCTGTGGGAGGCCCTATTGATTCCCCTTGGGGTCGGTGTTTCCATGTGGGGAAAAGAACAACAGTGCTCTGACCTGAAATGAAACTCCTGACAGTTCCAACTGTTTGAAATCTTCCTTTTTCTTTTCCAAAAGCCTTTCTCCAAACAAGCTGTAGATCATGTACAAACACATTTAGCCAAGAAACAAGTGCCAGCCAGCCTTTTCCAGGTGAGCTTTCACAGTCTGAACATTCACCTTCTCTGACAGAAAGTGACTTTTTAGATACTGTTTAAAGAGACTGAATAAATGGGACTGGTGCTGTAAGTGGGATTGAAATGCTTTTCCAAGTCAAAATGACAATTTACTCTTGTTATCTATAATATTTTCAAGCACATTTAGAAAAACAAACTATACCTTGGTGTGTGAACAGAAGAGTTTTTATAGTTGTGTAATTCTGAGCCATTAAATGATTTAGAGTAAATCACTTTCCATCAGGAGGATGCTCATCCTGTCAGGGTGAACTGAGCTGCAACAGTGGAGGAATAGTCTTATCCATCATGGGGGTGTTTGTAAGCTTAAGTGTCTTTTATCTAAATCTGATGTATTTTTATGTGCTGAAAAAATGTGGAGGTTGCCCCTGCCTGTTGTCTGTTGTGCTCCTGAGCTGTTCTGGCTGTTGCCACGAGCTGGAAGTTGGTGATTGCAGTGCTGGGGGATGTCTCAGCCATACCTGGGGGGAGGTTGGGTCCTGACACACCCAGGGGAGGGATTTCCTTGGAAAAAGTCACCTGTGATTTCGAGGTGCTGATCTCCCAGCAAGGACAGAGAGGAGAGAAGCACCACAGAGATGAGGGAGCAGCTCTGGGAAGTTTGGATTCCACAGGGGGTGACAATTTATTGGTTAAATACATTTGAAAGAAGAATTTATTTTGCCCCCATACCCCTTAAGGTTTTCTAGCTGTTGAAAATATTTTGTGTTTGACTTCACCTGCTCAGATTCCCGAAGCCACATAAAGCCAAAATGCTTTTTTGGGGCTTCTTTAGGACAATCCAGGAGCTGTGAGGGGCCAAGGAGAGTTCTCTGTATTGGATGGGATTGAAAAAAGCCATTTATTGTCTGCTTAAATACTAACTGTGTTTCCTCACCCTTTTTAGCCATATATAGAAGAAATTTGTGATAGTCTCCGAGGAAAAATATTTCAAAAATTTATGGAAAGGTATGAACATGGAATATTACCTGAATTATGTGCCTGCTGTAGTGGCAAGCCAGGTCCTTTCAGTACTGCTGTAAATAAGGCTAAAAATGTATATGAATGCATGATTAATCAAATTAACCCAGCTTTGTGGGATATCCTGATCAGAGTCAGGATGGATGAGTGGAACAGCTGAAAGACTGAGGGATTTCTGTCAGGCCATGCAGAAGTTGGAGTTTGGGCTTAGAAAAGGCAGAACTGGGGTTTTGGGGATATTTGGGGATAAATAATTGAAGGCTCAAGTCTGGCTCAGCAGAGCAGCCCTTCCCTGCTCCTGTGTCTGGCTCTGCAAAGCTCAGCTGCCACCCAGCAACACCCAAATCCATTTTCTAAACTGGTTTGGTGCCATTCCATGATAATTATAAAAATGCCTCCAAAAAGCTGTTCTTTTCTTACTTTGAAAATAAATACTTAATTATTCATGTAGGAATAAGCAACTATTTTATTATTTTTTCCCAAAGCCTGTGGTATTGCTGATGCTTTCCCTATTTTAAGATAAAATGAGTTTTAAATGTTCCTTGGAGTATAGGGAGGTTCATTAACATAAATCAAGCTGCCTGTGTTTATTTTTTATAATTATCTTTCTCTTGATGTAATTTAAATGTTTGTTAGCTCCAAACATAGTTGTTTAAAAATTGAAAACCGTCTTTGAATGATTGAAAACCATGCAAGAGAGCTGTGGGGACACACTGAGCACTTGCAGGGATAAGGTTATCTGCTCTCTTTCTCTCCCAAGGATGTAGAACATGGAGTGTGCTCTGCCTAGGAATTGTTTTTCTTGGTGAGGGTAAGATTACAGTTGGTGAAAGGAAGGCTGTCATTTATTAAATACCACCCCACGCCCTAGCTCAGACTAGATTTTAAATATCAGAGTCTTGACATTTCCTGTAATACTCTACACAATAGTCTCAGACAACTTTTAAACTTTTTTTTTTTCTTTTGCAGTGACAAGTTTACTAGATTTTGTCAATGGAAAAATGTAGAGCTAAATATTCATGTAAGTACTCACAAGTATATTTATCTTGTCAGAGGCTGATACAGGAAAGAGAATGTTCAGTTTTGAATCCTGCTCTGCAAAGGCCTCATTAAGGAGGGTGGTGGATGTCACTGCTCTGCTATTCTTAGGCACAGCCCTGATGATTCCTGTCTGGACGTCCCCTCTGCCTTCCTCAGCTAATAGAAGTTTGATTTTTTTAATGGCTGGAAGAGCTGAAGTGCCAGAATTTCTCTTTACCAGCCCCAATCCCTGTCCACCTCCCTCTCCCACTCCAGTCTGTGATCCTAGCACCCTCTGAGCCCCTTTCCCTTGGCCTCAGCTTTTGTCCTTCTGCACTTCTCTGTGACAACTTGGGCTGCAGAAATAGCCCTGAGTGAGACTGGCAGATTTTGGGAACAACAGCCTCATTCCCCTTGGTGCTACTTCACACTGTAGTGCTTCCAAGTACATGGAAATATCAGCAATAAGGGGCTCCTTTTCCAGCACAGTAAATGCTGTTGGATTACAGTTGAGGATCTCAACACATTCATGGATCATTTAGATGTTTTCACAGTCGGTTTTTTAATGCTGGAAAAAAAAATGAAGGTTTTGTTTTGTTGTTTCTGTTTCCACTTGCAGCTGACCATGAATGATTTTAGTGTACATAGAATAATAGGAAGAGGGGGATTTGGTGAAGTGTATGGCTGCAGAAAAGCAGACACTGGAAAAATGTGAGTATCAGCCACTCTGTGGCAGAGGTGGTTGTAAACTCTGCACTAGTGAGGAAATCCTTCCAATCATTTCTTAGGAAATCACTGGGAAGCAGCATCACGTTGCTGTAGAGTTCTTTGTGATGAAGTTTTCCCCCCAGAATTCTGGTTCCTGGCTGCCTGCAGCCTCAGTGGATCCTGTTCCATGCCATGCAGGGGCTCAGTCTCACACAGCTCCTGGCACATGGAAATGTCCTGTCAGAACCAGTGGGAAATGCAAAAGTGCTAAAATCAGGTGTGTGCTCCAACACTGGATCAGAGGATATTCCTGTGGAACCCATGGTGGCTGCTCAGGTGTCACCTGCCCCAGCTGGAGCTGGGGGTGCTGCAGGAAGCTGTCCCCAGATCTGGGCAGTCAGGGCTGTGCCAGAGCCCATTCCCAGTGTGCTGCTCCCAGTCTGGGGAGTTGCATCAGTGTGGTGAAAGCAGAGATCCCTGCTGCCATTTGGAAGGGAATATCCCACTGCTGGACTTGTGCTTCCCAGAGCTCTCAGTGGGAGCTCCTTGTGGTTTTTATTCTTTTTGTGATCTTACCCTTCACACACCTCCCCTGATCATCAGATTTCCATTTCTAGGCATCATTGTCCCATTGTGTGAACATCTGGGCATGGATTTAACCAGTTGTTCTCAATATTAATCCATTTCTTTATTTACACCCCAGCCTTTCATCTTGCTTTTTTCTCCTAACAGTTTTAGTCCACAGCCCATCCTTAAACATTTCCCTTCCAAGTGAGCAGGGCATATATCAGGAGCCCTGTGTCTGGCTCCTCTGGCATTAAAGTGTGCCTGACATCCTTGATAATAATAAACTTCTGACTCTTAACAAGTGGAAGACATCTTAATGTTGCTATTATTATATTCAGTATTTCTGCAGTGACTTCAAGTATTTATATTATACTCTTTCTAACAACGCTGGCTTTATTCTTGCTTTGGTACTTTTTGTCCATGTACAGTTCATTCAGTTGTCCATGTACAAAAATAAACATTTTATTTAGCTTGAGGCACGCTCAGCAGGCATTTCTCAGAGTCCCAGCCATCTCCATGTCTGGGCAGGGCTGTGGCAGGAGGTGGATAAACCCTTGGGAAGTGAGAAGGACAGGAAAAGTGAAGCAAAGGACAGGTTTTATTAGATATAAATAGAGCAAAGGGAAGCAAAATGTAAGGTTGGGAAAACCAACCTTCTTTTTCAAATTTGAAGCAAAACTGAAGATGAGGTTCAGTCTGTGGGTAGAGGTTTGGTTTAGTTCTTTCTTGATCCAAACCTGTGTGGCCATCCCTACCCCAGCTCCCATCCTCTCTGCAGCACTTAGAGCCTGCAGACTGCATTTGGGACAGATTCCCAGAGAAGCTGTGGCTGTCTCATCCCTGGAAGTGTCCAAGGCCAGGTTGGATGGGGCTTGGAGCAGCCTGGGATGGTGGAAGGTGTCCCTGCCCATGGATTTAAGGTCTCTTCCCACCCAAACCATTCTGGGATTTCCATCAGCCTTGAAGATCCCCAGTGCCTCTCTCTGGTCAGGGCAGGGTCAGGGGTTGTTTTTACTCACCCTTCACAGACTCCTCAGCAGGAACACATGAAGATATTCCCAGTCTGGAAGCTCCAACTTCACCCTCACTCTCCCAATACATTGATGTCAGGAATGTCCTGACTGGTTTTGGGAACTGAAGCTCCCAAAATCTGAAGCCCTGGGGCTGGATGGGGATGGGCATTGAAACACTGCTGTGATGTGGTAATCTCCTAAAAATCCATGAGTGCCCATGCCTGGGAGTCTTCTGTGGAGGAACACACATGTCTATTAATGAACTCACCCAACAGCTTGGAAAAACACCCAGCCTGGATCATATCCTCCTGTGGTTGGTGGTTGTTAGGGTAACATCCTTTGTGAGCAAAATTTTATTAATTTGTGTAGCACAGATGGTAGAAGACTAAAAAAGCTTTCTTGTGTGTATCTGACTTTTTCTAAGTAGAAAGAAAATTAAGGAAAAAAAATAAAATAAAACTCAGCGTGTGTTCAAGATATTGATTTCCTGGTAGAGTTGAAGCTGTTGGAATTAAATGGTACCATAACAGAGTTTCTGTTATTTAATTCCTAAGGCAGATCCTTGCTTGTAGGTATGAGAAAATGAATATATGTTGTGTAATTCCTATCTCACTGCGATGGTTTGGACATGGAATTATTTGTTAAAGCACATTTCTCTGCCAGGAGGCTTCTGCTGGAAATGTGTGAATTCTGGGAGATTTTGGAGGTTTTGTGTTTAGCCTAAAATGATGGTTTTTTTTAGTCCTGGGTTTAAGTCTTTCAAGAGCTTGCTTAGAGGATACTGTGAATGTGCATGGCCTGGCTGCCAGTGAATAGTCCTGACAGAGGAGATTTTTGGTGCTTTTTCTGAATGGTTATTTTTTCTTTTTTCAGGTATGCAATGAAATGTTTAGATAAAAAGAGAATCAAGATGAAGCAAGGTGAAACATTAGCCTTAAATGAAAGAATTATGCTGTCTCTTGTCAGTACAGGAGTAAGTATGACTGTTATTCCTTCTTCCTTCCATGTAATGTAAAAGCTGTTACATATAATGCATATTCCATCAATTGCCTTGTGTGACATGCAAAAATTAACCCCACTGGAGCCTCCCCCTGATTCTTGCAATGTGTCTGAGATGAGAAGGGGAAACCAAACTGGCTTGATCAGTTTGGGTCCTACAGAATGGGCATCTTTGCTGCAGAGGCTTGAGGGGGTGCCCATTTCTGAGGTAATTCATCCTCCCACCCTCCTGACGTTTTAAATATCCTTTTTTAAGTAGTTTTCTTTGAAACTTTTCCAAAACACGATTCTGTCTTGTAAAAAAGATTTTTTTTTTTATTTTTGTATAGTTAGATAGTGCTTTGGTGGGATCCAAAGTGCTCCTGCAGACAAAACTCTGGTTCATCTTCCCTTTCCTTTTATTCCAATATCCAAATTTTCCCTTTTTGTTTTCTGTGTAGCTGAGTCAAGGTGTACCAAGCCATCTGTTCTATTTATAAATTGGATTAAAATGAGATTAATTCAGGTCTAAAGTTGAAACCATGGCTGGTGTGTGCAAAAAGCCAGCACCTGCCTGCTCTTGGCTCCCTGGGGTCACTGGGGGGTGGCTGAGGTGTGTTGGGCTCAGAGAATTCCAGGCAGGAAGGGAGGTGGCTCTGCCCTCCTGGCAGTGACAGCGTGGTTGCCATGGCTACGGGTGATGCTGGCAGGAAGGTTCACTTCCCTCACCTTGTGGTGCATGAATTAAACACTGAGTGTGGGAGCACAGCCCCTGTGCCCACAGGCAGGGGAGGGCTGAGGCTGAGGAGGAGCTGAGTGTGGTTTTGTAGCAGAGCTGTGCCAAGAGCAGCGTTCCCTGCATGGCACAAAGAGTGCCCTTGGTGCTGTGACACCAGGGCTGTGTCCCCAGAGATCAGGGGATCTTCTCTGACCTTAAAGATCCTCAAATCCAGGCATTACCTCCTCACTGCCATGGCCACCACTGAGCCAAGGAAAGCTTAGAGCCTCTTCCACTTCCCAAAGGGTCTCCAGGAGAGCTGGAGAGGGACTTTGGACAAGGGGGAATGGCTTCCCACTGCCAGAGGGCAGGGTTAGGTGGGATATTGGGAAGGAATTATTCCCAGTGAGGGTGGGATTATTCCCAGGGTGCCCAGAGCAGCTGTGGCTGCCCCATCCCTGGAAGTGTCCAGGGTTGGGCAGGGCTTGGAGCACCCTGGGACAGTGGAAGGTCTCATTGCCTTGCAGGGGTATAACTGGATGAATTTGAAGGTCCCTTCCAACCTAAACCATTCTGGGATCTGGGATTTATCCCTTCAGGCTTTTTGATCAAGTTATCTGTTTTCACCAGAGATAAGCTGTGGTTTGTCCACCTGTGTCAGGATTCTTGAAAACCAGTGGGGAGTGGGTCTGTAGCAGAGACTGGACAAGAAATCGAGGCAAATGAGTAATAATTATCCCATTAACTTTGATTTGTGATTCTGTGGCTCCAGCACTGAATGTGAATTTGCATGTCCAGAGATTCCAAGAGAAAATAGTTCAGGAACTGCTGGTGGGAGCAGTTTTCTCAGAGGCCAGCGCACAATGAGGCTTTAAGCAGGGGCAGCAGCAGGAGGAAACATTTGTTTCTTTTGTGAAGGATTATCAGCTCATTAGAGTGACATTTCTTACAGATTCTCAGAAACCTGAAGGACTTTGAAGAGAGGTTTTGTACAAAGTGCAGCTCATTCAGATCAGGCATACACCTGGGCAGGAGAGGCTGGAGCACATGGAATATGCAGAATGAGATAGGTTAGAAGGTGGTGGAAGAAGAGAATTCCTTCAGTCCCTGAACAGAAGCTGGGAGGCTGCAGTGGCTCCTGGTGTGCCCAGGGACAGCTCTGCACTGCCCAGAGCAGAATGGAACTGGGAAATCCATCACAGCACAATTAGTCATTTCACTGGGAATCCAGATGTCTGTGCAAAATGCATAATAACAGTAATAACAGCTGTGCAGATGACACAGCTGCTTGTGTAATCAGTTCTGTAAATCCACCTCGAGCTCTGGCACTCCCCAGCACCCCTGGAGCAGGGAGCTCCCACGGCTGTGTGGGGAGAGCAGCTTTCCATGGCCACATTTCCAGTGGGTTCAGCAGTACAACAGGCACCTCTGCAGGGCATCTGGAGCCTCTTGGATGGCCCTGGTGGCACCAAACTGGGCTCTGCAGGGCTCAGTCTCTGTCGGTGCCTTTGCTATGTCACCGTGGTGTAACGGGGACAAACTGTCACCGAGCTTTGGGTTTCCTCTCCTGCAAGACACAGAACCCATCCTCCCCTCCCACAGAGCCCTTCAGGCTGGAAAGGCATTGTGAAATCCTCAGAAGGGCACAGAGTAGGGAAAAGATTTTACTTTCTGTTAAAAAGGAAAAGATATTTCATTTCTGTAGTAGCCAATATTTGCCTGGTTTCTGTTGAAAAACTGGAACATGGACCCCTGTGAAACCAGGCAGTGCCAAGGTGCTTGTGGAAGGAATGATTATTCCATCAATCTTTTCCTGAGGGTAGGAGGGGATCATTCCATCTGTGTTGCAAGATTGGGGCTGTGCAGGGTTGTTCCTCCTCTCTGTTGTGGCTCCCAGTTTTTTCTTTCTGAAAAAAAACCCTCAGCAGTTCAGCTGCCTCACCCAGATCTTCTTGAGATGATTTTACTGATGGCTGCATTCAAGATTTCCTCCAAGGGATGATAAATATAATCCCAGAATATCCTCAGCTGGAGGGCCCTGCTCAGGACACCCCAAGAGAGCAATAATCTGTTTTTTTGGAGCAGAACAGGTACTTGGTTGGTTTTCATGGGTTTCAAGCACTGACACATCTTTAGGTGACATGTCAGGGCAGAGCTGCCCTCCAGTTAAACTGGGACACAGCTGCTCTGTGCTCTGCACACCTTTGTCCCCTGTTTGCTGTCACTTTGTGCCCCAAAGCCCAGTGCTTGGCTTTCAGGGAAGAGTCAAACCCAAAGGTTTCCTCCTAGAGCACTTTTTTGGGTGCTAATGTCTTTAAAATATCACATTTCTACTATTTTTTTAATGGTTGCTCTAATATTTTTTTTCCTTCCACATGATTTATTGCCACAAATTTGACTTTAGCAGTTCTCTGGATTCAATCCAAGGTTGTTTGGATGTAAGGAACTCTTTCCAAACCGGTCTTAATTCACACATTAATGTCATGATGTTGCTTATTTTCATCAGAGCAGAAAGTTGACTGCAGTGAAGAATTGCTCTCCTGGGAAATTGGTTTTATTGCTTTATGTGTTCTTTAAAAAATAACTGTAGGGTGTTTTTTTAAAAATTTATTTATTCTTATGCTGTAGAATACTCTTTTGCTGGGGTTTTTGTGTCAGGAAAATACTGCAGTACAGCTTTTCTCTCTGTTAAGCAAGGAGAGGGTAGTGATGAAATGAGGAATGCTTGCACAAAAATGAGTTATGCATCACATTTACACTTCCAGATAACTTCTATTTTTAAAATCCATAAAAATATAAGCAAGCTATGTTCTGGTGTAGAAAAACCTTTTTATTTGTCTATGTGTGGTGTTTAAATTCTACCACTAAATCCTTCTGGGTAATTAGATTGCTCTGAAATTTTAGGAGCCCTGCTTGGGGACACTTCTGAATTACCCAGTCGATGCAGGAAATTAAGTTAATAATTCTGCTAAAGCTGCTGTTGTGAAGTTAAGTGGCAGCTACAATAATCCCCAACACAGAGTTCATAACCAGAGGTGGTGTCTTGTGTTAGACACCACATCAGGCTCCTCATTTTTAGGGCCATTTAGGAATTTGGCTTTTTTCCTGGATGCTCTGCAGGTGTTTCACACCCATCCCTCCCCTCTGCAAGGGAGCAAAACACAAAGTGCAGTTGGGTTGGAGAGGGGCAGGATGTACCCTGGTGTGGCATTCACATTTCCTGAAAAATCCCTTTGCCCAGGATTTTTCTCCTGGGAAGCTGAGAAGCCTCAGAGAAAAGGGAAACAATTCTTATCTCATTTGATTCTCCTGGGTTTTACTTGTCTGGGGTGTGTTTGGAGGTTGTTTACCCACAGGTGATTGTTTCATTGGGTTCTGGTGTGAGTTCTTTTCACTCTTTGGCCAGTCAGGACTCTGGAGAGAGTCACAAGTTTTCATTATTATCTTTTCAGCATTCTGTGAGTATCCTTTCTGTATTCTTTAGTGTAGTTTAGTATAGCATTCTTTAATATAATATAGGTCATAAAATAATAAATTAACCTTCTGAGAACTTGAAGTCAGATTCATCATTCCTGCCTTCATTGGGACACCCTGCAAATACAATACCCTGGCACTGTGGGGATCCCTGAAATATAAATTATATATATAAATATACATAAATAATACATATAAAGATATAAACATATTTATAAATGTTAAAGAGTTAGAAATATAAAGAAAGCTTTCTATCTCAACCCCTGGAAGGATGGAGGGGCTCTGAAGTGTCCCTGTCCCTCCCTTTCCTCTCTGCCCAAGGCCGCTGTGTTTTGCTGTTTCTAAATTGGGAAGGGAGCAAGTTCCTGTCAGAGATTCCCAGAGCTTTCCCTGCTCCATCCTGCAGCTCCAGGACATTGTTGGAGTCACGTGAGGCTCTGCTTCCTCTGCAGGGTGTGCTGGGCTGCTCTGCCTTTGGGATCAGAGAGAGTGATGGATCTGACTCCGTGTTCTCAGAAGGCAAATTTATTACTTTATTGTACTGTGTTATATTAAAGAATGCTATACTGTACTAAAGAGTACAGAAAGGATACTTACTGAATGCTAAAAAGAGAATAATGAAAGCTCCTGACTCTTTCCAGAGTCCCAACAAAACAATTCCCAGCAGAATCCACTGGAACAATCACCTGTGGATGAACAATCTCCAAGCACATGAGCACAACACAGGAGAAGCAAATGGGACAAGAATTGTTTTCCTTTTCTCTGAGGTCTCTCTTGCTGCCTTTCAGCTTCCCAGGAGAAAAACCCTGGGCAAGGGAATTTTTTCAGAGAGTGTGAAAGCCACAGACGTGGCACTTGGGTTAGTGGTGGCCTTGGCTGAATCCCTCAATCTCAGAGGGGTTTTCCAAGCTCAGCAATTCCATAATTCTGAATTAGCCCTTGTATCCAGCACAGGCCTGGTGCAGAGGAAGGTCTGCAGCTGCTGCCATGGGGTTTTGAAGGTGTGCCATGGAGGTACCAGCAGACCTTGGGAACAAAGATGTGTTTTTCCAGTGGAATTTTTTATGCCTGCTTGTCTCAAACATGGGGTGAATTGGGGTTCAGGTGCATCAGGAGGTGAGGTGAAACCCATCCCTGCCCTGGCTGCTCTGCTCTGACCTCCTAAACCTGCTCCCACAGCCCTTGTGCTGTGGGTTTTGTAGGATCTGGATGTTGCTGTAGCTGCTTCCTGAACGTTGTAATGCTCCAGGATCCCAGCTCCTGCCTGGTGTGCTCACACTCCTTCAATCCTCCATGTGAAATGCTGCTGGGGGGCCAAACACCTTCACTGTCACCTGGGCAGGGCCCTCTCAGGGGGACAGGGGTTACCTATGAGGCTGAATTTCAGGAGAGAACTTGGGAATACCGGCAAAGAGCACGTGAAAAAATACCAGCTGTATTTTTAGCTTCCCTAAGTGACACTTTGCTTTTTGCCCAAGGTGAACCTCTCTGCTCTTGCCTTGCAGGACTGTCCTTTTATAGTCTGTATGACCTATGCCTTCCACACCCCTGACAAGCTCTGCTTCATTCTGGACCTCATGAATGGTAAGCAAGGCTTGTTCAGATGATGATGATGATGATGATGATGATGATGATGATGATGATGATGTTACAGAAATTTTGGCAGGAGGATTGCTGAGATGGTTGGTTGCTCAAGCCTGGGCTGCTCTGTGAGCTGATTTATTCTGCTCTCCACAAACCAATGTGTGGTACAGCCTTTGCTTATGTGGGAACCCTCTGCTGGATTAGTCACTGAATGCAAATGTTTATGAAATAAATGCATTTTAAAATGGAGTTTCAGACTGATCAAATCTCTGTATGAACTTTCTCAGCTGTTTTGTCACCACACAGATTTGCAGAGGGTGGGGCTGTGTGATCTTCAGGTAATAAGAACCTACAAAAGCTGAGCTGTTCCCCCACAGTGTCACCCTGTCTGCCTGCAGGGTAAGATTTTGCTGTTCACTTAATTACATCTCAATTCTCATTTCAGGAGGAGATTTGCACTACCACCTCTCCCAGCATGGAGTGTTTTCTGAAAAAGAGATGAGGTTTTATGCTACTGAAATCATCCTGGGCTTAGAGCACATGCACAATCGCTTCGTGGTGTACAGAGACCTGAAGGTAATGCCTGGTGGGTGCCTGAATCCACACAGCCCCTCAGAAAACTTCCATGGATTACCCTTCCTGAAACCTTCCCTTGGCAGGATTATTTCTTTATCTGCCTGATTTTTGCACTGAGTTTTCAAAGTCCTTCTAATCTGTGCCATTATCCAGTTTAACCAGCTTGGGAGAGGCTTCCTGGGGGTCACAGTAAATCCTGTGAAGAGTTACTGATCTCCCTGATGGGAATGATTTAGAGGATATACTGTATTTCTGGGAGCCCTGAAAGAGGCCTTTGTGTGTGTGATGGGGAACAACAGCAGGAGAGGGGCTGGGGGGCTTCACTGACACTTGGGAAATCGAGGACAGGTCCCAGAGAAGAGTCCCTGGACCAAGTGGCAGCACAAGGGGATGAAAGTCTGCCCAGAGACTGAGAATAAAAGGTGTAAGAGCCACACACAGACCCTGCTGTGAAGAAAACCAAAATCAACTTGAGGCCAGAATGGATTATTCATTTATTACCTGCTTTGTGTTCAAACATTGCCTGGTTATTTCCTTCTGTTATTCAGTATTTCATAACCTGTGGAGTTGATGGTAGTGCTCTGTGAGAAGGTGGATTTTTATCTAGCAAGTGCCTGGTATATTGATGTTAAATAAAAGAAGGCAATTACCAATTACCAGGGAGTATTGATGTTTGAGTTGCTGTGCTGTGAGAGTTTGCAGTTGTCAGCTGGGGAATACCAAGCACTCACCTCCTTCTGTTGGTTTCCAGCCTGCAAATATCCTGCTGGATGAACATGGGCACGTGAGGATATCAGACCTTGGGCTGGCTTGTGACTTTTCCAAAAAGAAGCCACATGCCAGTGTGTAAGTATTCTGTCTGAGAGCTCTGCTGCACACCCAGGTAGTGCTAAATCCATCCTGAATTGGTCTCTATAACTTAACTTTGCCTGAAGGGGAGGAATGACACTTGTGTGGCCCAGCCTTGCTGAGCTGGTGGCTCTAATGAGGTTTTCTGGGCTCCTGTCCCTGTTTTCCTGCACAGTTGTAGCAGCTGATGTGTAGGCATGGCTGGGAGATGACACATTATTTCAGGATGATTCACTGCTCAGAGAAGAACCTGACTGAGTTAAAGTACCAGATTGCTTTAATTGTCCCAACCTGGTAATTAAATATTCCCAAACTGACTAAAATCCTGGATTTATTGTGTCTTTCTCTTTCTGGATCTTCATGGAACTGGAGGCAGATTGTGTTCCATTCTGCCTCTCACCATCAGGATTTAACTGGGATCTGAATTCCTGGAGCTGGGTGTGGATTCACATCTCACCTGGCACGTTTCATTCTTAGCTCCTCAACTGACCTGATTTAGTCTTGGAATTTATGCAGAAAGGGAAACTCCAGCCTGTCACACCTTGAGAGATTTGCAATTCAGTAGTTTCTGGAAAATAGTCCATATGTTTTGAGTATGTCAAGGTTAAAAGCAATACCTGGTGGCTGCTTCTGGTGCTGCCCAGGGGTGAGTTCAGGAGTGTCCTGTGCTCACACAGGTGACACATCAAACCCATTGGAAGCAAAATTAAACAGTCAAAATGAATTCTTTCCAAACTGGGCTGTGTTATTGAGAGAATACTGATTTTTAATGATTTTTTTCCCAGTGATCACGTTGGATGTAATGAATGCTTTGTGCTCTTGTGCTCTGCAGAGGAACCCACGGGTACATGGCCCCCGAGGTGCTGCAGAAGGGCACAGCCTACGACAGCAGTGCTGACTGGTTCTCCCTGGGCTGCATGCTCTTCAAGCTGCTGAGGGGGTGAGTGTGGCTCCTGCCTTGCCTTTGAGAGCCTGGTGGCCTCTCTGGGTGTCCCTTGGAATAGCAGGACACGGTGTGGCACAGGTTGGCTGAAGTGATCCCTCAGTGCTGGCCCACCAAACCAGGCTGTTTGTTCCAAACCAAACCCAACCCAAGCATCCTGTGGCAGCTGCAGGTGTGGGACAGGAGGAAGGCACTTCTGTCTGCTCTTTGCACTGCTGCAGACAGCAGTTTGCCCCTCTCTGGCTGAGTTTTTTAAATGTGTTGCTCCTTGGATTCCTCTAAGCAGCTCTGCTGAATCATGGGCTTTGTGTTGAGACCTGGTGTTGTGGAGAAGCTCTTGGCTGCACTGGTCCCTTTTTGGGTGCTACTCAGCCTTCCCTCCTACATGGTTTGGGCCAGGTACAAGGTGTGGATCCTTTTATTTGCTGAATCTGGCCTGTTACCTTAGCAGTGTCCAAAGGTACACGATAATTGCAGCTTTGTCAGCAATTACCTCCTCATTAAACTTAGCATAGATTAATGCCATGGGGTTTATCTGAGCAGTCAACAAGTACTGATGGGCAAGTGCTTGTTGAAAATGGCATCCTCAGTGTTAATGGCAAACCAGAAGAAATCTGAGGCTTTTCACAGTGCTTCTCTGTGAAGATTGATCATTAGGTCATCCTGTGTCCTCACACATAATTAATTATAAGCTTTTATCTCCATGCAGGCACTGTACAAAGGAAGGTCAGTGTGTGACTTGTGAATTGAACTCTAGATCTGTATCAATTTAACATTAATTGTGCACAAAGCAGACTGTGTAAGGGTGCAAATAAAGAAAGAAGTGGTGTTTAAATTGCCAGCCTTTGGGCTGTGATTGTCCCTGGCAGAGATGTTCAGGGTGGTATCAGTGCTCAGCCAGAAGCCAGAGCATTATTCACAGTGAACTCTCATTCCTCATCTGTTCTGAAGCCAATTAAACACATCCCAAAACAAGGGCTGGGCACATGGTGCCATTTCTTGGTATTTGGTAAATTTAGTCTGGCACAGAATCTGCCCATAAGTCGCCAGTGAATCATTTTCTTCCCTGATCTACTCAGAGCCTTCTTGTCAGAGTACATGAGGCTGTGTGGGAACCATTTACCTGTCATGCTGAAAAGAGAAAAATTGAAGTCCTGGTCCATCCATTGCATTCATCAATCAGAACATTTTTGAGAATAAAAGGAAAATAACTCGGGAATAGCAGGTCTCCAGTTGAAGCATGCTGGTACACTCTGCCATGTGGTAAGCCAGAATGCTTTAGAATAGCTAATTAATGGAATTGATAAGTGAGTAACATTTTGATTGTGAAAAACATCATCCCCCCCAAGGTTTTAAAGAAAAGAAGCAGGGAATATATCCTAAATATAATCAAAATATCTCTTACTACAATGCTGCTTCTTTCACGAAGGACTGTGTGATAAATCTCTAATGGGTCACAGTCTTCCATAGCTTAGAGGAAAATTCAAATTCAAGCCAGAATAATAAAGCAGGAAAGGGATGAAGCTGATAATTTACAAGATACCATCAGATATCTTCCCAGTGGCTGATGCTGTGGGATCTGTGATCTCTTATCTCTTTACTCTCCATGATGGGGAATGGTGAGTTCAGTGGGTCATGCTCACCTTCCCTATAGAAATCCTTGGATTTAAATCCCTGTGGGTGATGGCTGCCCGGGGTTTCTTTGTTAGCTGAAAACTGTTCAGGTTTTGGGGAGATAGATGTAACTGGTGAGGCATTTGAAGCACATCTTTAAGGCCAGATCACTATTGAAGAATTATCCAACTTTCTACTCACCTTCCTGTGGATCAGGTTGCTCTGCAGGACAGGAGTGATGAGGGGACTGACAGGATGCTCCACTCTTTCCTGGCATTGCCACAGCTGAAATGCCCTGATGTGCTGAGCCTTGACATTTATTTTTTAGCATTCTTTTTCTTCTTTCCACAGGCACAGCCCTTTCAGGCAGCACAAAACCAAAGATAAGCACGAGATCGACCGGATGACGCTCACCGTGGTAAGGGCTGGCCTCAGTGACATCCCCGTGTTCCCTGAGCTCCCATTTCCCCTAAAACTGGAACTGCCCCCCCTGCTCTCCCAGAGAGCTCTATCTGCACGTGGGAGAGCTGTTTCCAGACACCAGCAGAGACAAGAAGGCAGAGCACACCTCTTCCATCATGGAGTATCTCTTTGTATTTCCTTTCTCCACAGAACGTGGAGCTCCCGGATTCCTTTTCTCCTGAGCTGAAGTCCCTTTTGGAAGGGCTCCTGCAGAGGGATGTGAGCAAGAGGCTTGGATGCCAAGGAAGAAGGTAGGTGTTGTCTTCTCCTTGGACCTCTGCCTTGAAAAATTTCCACTTCTCTGTCAATGAGTGAATTCATTTCAAGTAAAAATCTGCTTCCTGTTGTGAGGATTTTAATTTTGGAAAGAGAACATTACAAAGTGCTGCTGCATGGAATTACATTTCGGATTCCTTCGGTTTGGATATGTTTTTTGGACAATTTCTGTCCTTAAAGCCTTTCCCTGAGTTCCCTGCAGTCATGCTTGCATTGGGTGGTGTTCCTGCTTCTCATCCCTCGGTTGTTTTTCTGGTTTTGCCTGATCTGTTTTGGCATGAAATCATATGACTTGACTCAGACATACTGATAGGGAAAATTTATTGCTTATATTGTATCTGTAATGATAGGAGCATATTACCAAAAAAAAATCCAAAAAACAACCCCAAAACCACCAAGCAAAATCTGTGAATATTGCTGGCGCTGCCTTTGTCAATTGATTATTCTGAGGAAAAGAGCTTTTGTTTTGTTTCTTGACTACAAAACACTCCTTGCTCCTGCCAGGCTCACCTTGCTTGTAGCTGTTCATGAAATTGTTATCTCCTGCTTCAAAAGCCAGTGTGAGACTGAGAGAGGAAAGGAGAGAAGTAAACAACTGTTGAGAAACCATTGGGATGTGTGATAACAGGTAGATGGTCACACCTGAGCCTGGGGCTGCCTCCAGTTCCAGTGGGAGATTCAGAGGGTTTTTGTTTTGGATCCCTCTTTGATAATGACCTGAGATTGCTTTTCCCTGGGAGATAACAAGAGCAGTTGATTATTTTCTCATAAAAATTTGTATCATGTGGAGTAATCTGGTTATTTACAGACAGCGTTTGGGATCTGACCCAGATCCATGTTTGGGATCTGACCCAGAGCAGTGGTTGGGATCTGACACAGAGCATTTTTGGGATTTGACCAGATCCATGTTTGGAATCTCTGACCCAAAGCAGTGGTTGGGATCTGACCTGGATTTTTGTTTGGGATCTGCCCCAGATCCATGTTTGGGATCTGACACAGAGCATTTTTGGGATCTGAACCAGATCTGTGTTTGGGATTTGCCCCAGATCAGTGTTGGGATCTGCCCCAGATCCATGCTTGGGATCTGACACAGAGCATTTTTGGGATCTGACCCAGAGCAGTGTTTGGGATCTGACACACATCCATTTTTGGAATCTGACCTGGTTCTGTGTTTGGGATCTGACCCAGATCCATGCTTGGGATCTGACACACATCCATATTTGGGATCTGACCTGGTTCTGTGTTTGGGATCTGACCCAGATTCCATGTTTGGGATCTGACCCAGAGCATTTTTGGGGTCTGACAACAGAGGAGCTTTGTTTGCTGTTGGAAATAATGGACTGCCATCAGGAGTTCTTGCCTGCCAGCCCTAGAGCATTGTTCCAAGTGTTTCCACCTGAAAATCTTCTCTCCTGTTGTTTACTGAGGAATTCTTTTTTTGTTTCCCTGATGTTCTCAAGTGATAGAAATGTGACCTTTGAGGGCTTTGTATTCCTTGAATACACTTGAAAAGCTCCTTCCTTTGTTGACTTCAGTCCCTTCTGTTTTGCAGCGCACAAGAAGTAAAGGAACATCCTTTCTTCAAAGGCATTGATTGGCAGCAAGTCTATTTACAGAAGGTAAAGGATAAAGACAGTAATTTCACTGACTTGGTAAAGCAGTAAAAGGAAAATAAACCCAAACAGATACTGAACAGAAAACTTGAGGGTCGCAGTGCCCAGCACAAGTGCTCACTCACACAAATACAGGGAGGGCTGTTGATGAATATTCATTACTACAGATCTTCTTGATTGTTAGGAATAAATAATACCATTTCCAGGCTCAAATGTCTGTGTGTTTCCTTTCCTTTACTGGCTCTAAACTGGGGAGTTTTATCCCCAGATTTTTGAAAGAGCTCTTAATTAAAAGAAGTGCCAGAAGTTTTGCACTGAAGTTTAATTCCAAGGGGGGGCACCCTGGCACAGTCAGGTGCAATCTGTGCAAAGAATACAAAAGTTGTGCATGACTACAGAATGGAGTTAAATAATACCCATTAATTTGTCCTTAATGATGCTGATTTCAATTTCTAGTACCCTCCCCCCCTGATTCCTCCCCGGGGAGAAGTCAATGCAGCAGATGCTTTTGATATTGGCTCCTTTGATGAAGAGGACACTAAAGGCATTAAGGTACCCGACTCTCAGTGCTGGAGGGTGGCACTGGGGCTGCTCTGCTTGGCTTTCCATGTGTGTGTGGCATTCCTTTGCTTCAGGGCTCTGGATGTGCAAGGAATTCCTTCAGGCTGGGAGAATCAACCCATGCTGGTACCTTGGGCTGGTTCCCCTGTTTGTTGTTGCTTGCCAAGTCCTTAAGTTTTTAGTTTAACTGAAATCTACTTTCTTACCAAAAGTTTTATGTGGCGTAGGAAATGTTTCAAATGGTCAGGAAAGAATTGGGAGAGCCTCAGTTTTTCGGTTTTTATGGTTTGTGTGTTTAAAAGTTGGGATTTATTTCTGGTAGCTTGGAGAAATGGAGCTAAACCTTATTTTAATAGTTGAGTGGTCTGAGAATGCCAGGGAAAACTCTTTAAAGTGACAAACTGTGTTAATAGTAGCAATGTCATAAGTTAGAAGAGTGGTAAAACAAATTTTCAGGTTCTGATATTATCCGAAATGTGATGAAAATAAAATAAATTACATTAAAAAAGAGAGAAGTTAGAGCTGCTGGCTCCTTTGGGACTCACTGTGAATTCCTCCACTCTCTGAAGTTTCTCTGGGATTTTGGGGCAGCAGGACTTGGGTCAGTGCCCTTCACTGTTTTCATCACCCATTTCTGCAGTGGGACAGACCTCGTTCTTGTTCTTACAGTAGTGAGTCAGGAGGGAATCAAATTATTCTAAACTTCATAAGGAAGAAGCCCCATTAAGCCCTCACTGAGCCTAAAAGGGAGCTCATCTGTCAGTGTCACCTGCTGTGGTGACAGAAGTTGGCACAGAAAAGTGCAGGGAGCCCAGGATGTTCTTTATCCCAGAAAATTCCACATCTCCAGCATCAATGTTGGCCTGGCAGGATTCCAGTCTCCTGTAATTCTGCAATGCCAGGATCCACAGGAACATTTTGCAAGGAAAAACCAGGGAGTCTTTTCATTTCTTGAGGGGGCTCAGAGGTTCTCAATAACATGATTCCTGTCATGGAATGTGAATCACCAGCAGGTCAGTGCTGTGTCATCTCCAGTTTGATCTCAGAATCTCATAGCTCAGGCTGCCCAGGGGATAAATTTACCCTTGGGGGTGAGTCAGGGAGGGACAGCACAGCCCCCCTGGGTGTCACAGGCTTCCAGAGGGGACAGGAGGATTCCTGCCTGAGTCACAGGGAGATCTTCTGGGTGTGTATTTTCCTGCTGGATCTCTGAAAAGGAGAATATCTATTCTAGGAGTGTCTGGCCTGACTGCAGCAGGAGAATTGAGCTGTTCCTGCAGCTGTTGGTGCTGCATCCACTCAGCTTTAATCTCCTCCAGGGATGGGCATTCCACCACTGCCCTGCTCAGTGCTGGGAAACCCTTTTGGTGGAGGAATTTTTTTTCCTGATTTTCTTCAGTGCAATTCAGTTTAAGTACTCAAAGGATTAGTGGAGAAAAGAATCCTTATACCAGTCCATTTGAGATCTGCAGCACATGCTGATGAATTCTGAGGGTTAATTATTATGAATATAAAGCCAAGCTGTGGAAGCATGGAAGGCATTGCTGTAGAAAAGGTATCTTTGCACTTATTCATGGAGTTTTTGGGCTGGGGAAGTTTTTGTGCAACAAAATTAAGAATACTGCTGCTTACATTGGAGTAGTTATTTAAATGTCTAGAGAGCACTATGGGGCAGTGTTGAGTGAGGATTTTGGAGCTATCAAACCAAACAAGTTTTGAGCAGGTGGCCTGTTCTCTGCACATAAATTAATATCTTTGCTTAAATTAGTGTCTGTGCTTCTCTTGCTTGCATCTGTTTGTTTTGTGAAGGTTTGAGTTCAATCCATCGTGTAAAATAATACTGTTGCATGGGTAACTATTAACTGTTGGGGATAAGAGTAGTGAAAGTTATTAAAATGTTGGGTTTTTTGTTGTTTTTCTCTTGCAAGTTGCTTGATAGTGACCAGGAGTTATATAAGAACTTCCCTCTGGTAATATCGGAGCGTTGGCAGCAAGAAGTAGCAGAAACTGTTTATGATGCAGTAAATGCAGACACAGATAAAATTGAGGCCAGAAAAAGGGCTAAAAATAAGCAGCTTGGCCACGAGGAAGGTAATCTGTCCTTACACTTCTCTCATCTTTTGCTGCTAGGTAGTAATTCCTGGGTTTGGAGGTCTCCCATTGCTGTCATTCCCAGGAATCGTTAGGATTTGTTTAATCGCTGTCGTGTTGCTTAAGATGTTTCTTAATGTTTTGAAATGCTGAATGATGACATCAGGCTTTGGAAAGAGATTCATGGAATCACAGAGTCCTGGAATGGTTTGGGTTGGAAAGGATCTTAAAGCCCATCCAGTTCCACCCCACTGCCACGGGCAGGGACACCTCCCGCTGTCCCAGGTTGCTCCAAGCCCTGTCCAGCCTGGCCTTGGGCACTCCAGGGATGGGGCACCCACAGCTCCTCTGGGCACCCTGAGCCAGGGTCTGCCCACCTTTCCCAGTCTGTGGGGTTTGATTTCCTGCCCAGGAGCTGGGAAGGGCCCCAGGAGGTTTTGCACAACAAACCGCAGCTTGCTCGGGGGTGTCGCATCAAACCCCCAAACTTTGGAGAGCGACATTCAGCGCTTTTAAAACTTCCTCCAGTGAGATTCTTCTCTAAGAGCCAAGCCCTGTCCTTGTCCCCTGCTCTGCAGCCACGGCAGCTGTGCAGTTGGGGCAGAGCTGGGGCTGTGTGTGTGATCTGAGCCTGCTGAGGGCTCGGCAGGTCCGGGGCTCCATCCCCTTGGCACAGAGCTCTCTCAGGATGCTTTCAGCTGCACTCAGGCGCTTTGCTAACATCTCCTCTTGGTTTAGATTATGCCCTGGGGAAGGACTGCATCATGCATGGCTACATGCTCAAGCTGGGGAACCCCTTCCTGACTCAGTGGCAGCGGCGTTACTTTTACCTCTTCCCCAACCGGCTGGAGTGGAGAGGAGAAGGAGAGTCCCGGGTGAGTGAGGGGCCCTGGGAGCTCTGCTGGAAGGCAGGTGGAGCTGGGACACACCTGGAATGCCCAGGAGTTCTCCTGGGGAAGGAGTTTTCCCTGAGTAAAAGCCCATTTGGGTATCTCCTCTCCCGTCTCACTGTAGTTAAGGCACGGCTTACACTGCACACGGGAGATGTTAAGTTGACTTGAGAATCCTTTGTTTGTTTTGTTGTGTTTTTAAAGGATTTTGGTAGTTGATGGTGTTGTTTTTCATTTAGGACCTCTGGACTATTTATACAAAAAAACACAAACTGGTAAGGTGACAAATGCTATAGCATTTTGTTTCCAAGAAAATGCTATAGTGGCTGTAGTGTAGCCCAGCTGTGCTCATGTGCAGGGCAGATAATTTGTATATTTAAATTAAGGAAGCATTTGGAATTTAAGACATTGTGTACTCTGCAGTCCATAGGGAGAGTTTTCCTGCACACTGATGTGTATGTTCTCTTTGTAAGTATTCAGTGCTGAAATATTCCCTTTCAGCTCTTTGAAGTAGTGAAATTGCCTTTTTTTAGGGTAATAACAGTAATGCTTGAAAAATGTATCAAATTATATGCAACTCTTGAGGGAAAATAGTTAATATTCTGTTTGCAGACACACCTATTTGTAGATTCTTATTTCATGCTGTCATTACTGGCTTTTAGAACTGATAGTTTGTTGTCACTATTGAAGCAACCAAGCCCCTTGTAAATCTCTCTCTTACCTTACTATCTATCTTTAGTTCATGACCCAGCCTTCAGAAATAAATGTTTGTATAATGACATTTAATGCTCATCACTTAATTCATGGGGATAGTCCAGGAAAATGAGAGAGTGGCTTTTTTTGATGGACAACAACATTTTTTTCAATTAATTCTCTGCTCTTTTGCAAATGCTGCAGCAAAACCTGCTGACAATGGAACAAATAGTATCTGTTGAAGAAACACAAATTAAAGATAAGAAATGCATCTTACTGAGAATTAAAGGAGGAAAACAGTTTGTCCTACAGTGTGAGGTAAGACTTGATTTTTTGATAACTTAATCAGATTGTTTTGCATATGATAAACAATTGACAAGTTTTTCAGCTCATCCTGTTGCATGTTAACTAAGGCACTTGGTGAAGCAGAGCTGAAGTGTTCATCACTCTTGAATTCTGAAAGCAGGAAACCTGCAGCTTCTCATGGATTTCAATGGTATTTGGGACAAAATGAGTTGGGTTTATTAAATAGCTAAAAACTCTTAAATTTCTCAAGCTCCAAGGGCCTCGTTGGCTCATGTCTCACTGTGGGGAGCTGCTGGAGCTCATGTGTGGAAGGGGGGAGTGCTCAAATCCTCAAAACATTGTACCAGCTTTCATTGGGGTGATGGAGAATTGCACATGGGCAATACCCAAAGTTGCTTGTTCCTTTGGAAAATTAAAATATCTTCCCCAAAGTGCTGTCTGACAGAGAATATCATAGATATTTTTGCCCCTGATGAAGGAGAGGAATGATGAGGAGGACTCCATTGATATCAGAAGGCTAATTAATTACTTTATTATACTATATTACTCTGTATTACATTACATCTAAACTGAATCTGCCAAGCACTCAACTGCACACCCCTGCACAGCATCTCGGGACTGTCAGCCCACAGTCCCGACACACAAACCTGTGTTAGGAAAATTAATCCACAAACACCAAAGGTTTATGTCTAAAAAGGAGACAGAGGGGTCTTTTGACTTTATTTGAATAAAGGGAGAGGCCATGGGGCATTCCCCTGGGGTCTCTCCAATTTTTGGAGGATGCAGCCTCCCTTTTTGTCCCAATTTCCTGGTTGCATTTCCCTTCTCTCTTTCCCCATTGGCTGAGGTACTTGAGAGGTTCAGACTTCCCAGAACACCTGATACCAAACATTCCCTCTAATGTTCCTATAACCCTCCCTTTTAACTTTAAATTCTTATGGAATTTAGGGGTTTTTCCTCCCCATTGTTTCTTTCATCTTTCAATGTCTAATTTCATTTATCAGCAAACCTGAAGTTTATTTGTAAAAGCAAATCTCTTTTTCCATTCATCAATCAGTGGAATCCTTCCCATTGTTTCTTTTATCTCCCAGTGCTGGTTTTATCTCCCAGCAGACCCACAGCTTGTTTGTAAAGACAAATCCACCATTCCTCTCACCTGGATATTCAGTTGGTCAGTGAACCAACACACTCACACCAGAATCCAATTACCAATTCCCCTCAGGTAAATAATGCATTCCACCCGTGAACAACACAGGAGCAGCAAACGAGATAAGAATTGTTTTTCCTTTCTCTGAGGTTCAGAGAATGTGAAATATTCTTGGGAAGAACAGTGCCCTGCTTTTCTCTGTGAAATGAGAGGACACCACGGGTCGTGTAGGACGAAGTGCCAAACCCCTTGTGTGTCTCTTGCAGAGCGACCCCGAGTTTGTGCAGTGGAAGAAGGAGCTGACAGAGGCTTTCACCGAGGCCCAGCGGTTGCTGCGCCGGGCTCCAAAGTTCCTCAACAAGTCCCGCTCCACAGTGGTGGAGCTCTCCAAGCCCCCGCTCAGCCACAGGAACAGCAACGGGCTGTAGGAGACACCCACTACCTTCCCGCAGGGAGAGCTGCTTGGTGCGCCTGCAGAGCGTGCCAGAACCCTTGAGAACGAACCAACGAATGACTTTGTGCAGTGCTGGAGGCGGGATGTGCCTGGGAGAGGAGGAGTTCCGTGTTTACAGCCTGGGATCACGTCAGGACTCTGGCTGCAGCAGGGGGGGACCCTGGCCCCGGCAGCAGCAGCAGCAGCGCTGGAGGTCACCAAGCCCGGAGGCTGCTCCTTGCTCCCCACCCCTGGCGGGGCCCGCCCGAGCTCCGTCCCTCTGGAACTACTGATGGAAGGAAGGAAGGAAGGAAGAGGCTTTGTCCCTGCTGTGCCCTGGCTGGCAGGGGGGTGACACTCCCGTGGTGACACCGGCGGACCGTGGTGGGTGCCCTCCCTCACTCTGTGGTGTTGCCGTGTCCTTGCCGACCATTACTGCTGACTCTCTGATAACCTTGCTCCATACTGCTGATGATCAACAGTGTGACTCTGATGCACTTCAAAGTACTGAATTCTTAACTGTCCTGTGGTTTAAATGTTATTGCTACTTCATGGGAGCGTTGAACTCGAATTATTCCCTGGGTTTGTTGTACTCACTAATAGTAGCTACCACCATTTTGCTTCTTCTACGTATATGCAGTACTATAACTGACACAATAGAGTAATAATTGGTGAAGAGGAATTTATGGTAGCTTCATCTAGTGCTCTGTTGTATAAATTGACTATTTTAGCACAGTTTTTAAAGAGCAGATTCCTTTTGACAAGTTTACAGTGAACATAAAAGACAGTTCTTTTCCATTTCAGGTCAACTGCACTTTTTAAAAAAAAAAAATTAAAAAGAAATGATTCAAATCCGGTGCATTCTAGAGCATGTGCTGGGTTCAGGTGTGTGTGGGTACCTCGGTACGTATCCCGGATCGCTCCTCAGTCCTGGGACTCGGGATCCTCCTCTGCTGTACACAGGTGTGTTCCCATAGCATAGAAATCCCCAGAAATCCCCTGGAGCCCGGCCCAGGAGGTTCATGCACATATCACAGCTCGGCTTGGGAAAGGATCTCTCATTTTCTGTTCTGCAGAGTTCAAACTGCCCACAGTGAGAGCAGTGGGAGAAAACTGAGCATGGACGAGCTGATCAAATGCCAGGTGCATGTTAATTCTACCTGAGGCATCAGGCTGCAAAGTCTTGCTGAAGGAAAGATCTCATCCTGAGCTGTCCCACAGCTTCCCCAAGCTGGGCTTTGCCCTGGGTGCTGTGGTGGTTTGGAAGAGAGAGGTCAGGGCTGAAATTTAAGCTGTTTTTCCAATTCAGTGAACAGCTTAGAGAAGATTTTTCTTCCCAGCTGCAGAGGTAGGACTCTCACAGTCCCTGAAGACAGTGGAGCTGTGCCTGTGTCAGTGGGAGTAGAAGTTGTGCGTGGTTTGTCGAGCGTCAGATTGTGTGGCTGTCAGATCACCACAGAGTTCCTTGGAGAGAAGTAGTAAAAGTGGCTCTGTTTGCTTCTGCATGGGAGCTGGGCTTGCTGCACAGCTTGTGCAAACCCTGGCTGACCACCTGGGGCTGCACCAAATGGAAAATGCATTCTGGAAAACACCCCCCTGAGAAAGTCATTTCTTTCAGTGATTTTTTTTTCCTCTCCCCCCCTCTATTTATTTTCTAAATTATTCTGTGTAAACAGCACCAGCCTCTCTGTCATTCCTGTTGAGCATCTCAGCTCCTCTGTAAGGAGCAGTGTCAGAGGTGATTGGTCAAAGGTTGGACTTGATGATCTTGGAGGTCTTTTCTGACCTAAAATAATTCCATGATTCTTTGTGTGGTATTTAAAAAATGTTTGGGATAAAAAAATGCCTCATCCTGCTGGCTGTGGTTCAGCTTTCCCTACAATACCGTGCAATGCTCATATTTTTCTCCTTGATTTAGAAAAAAGCCCTCAGATGGTGTCAAAACCTTCTCACAGCTCTTGTGTAACTTGTTTTTACTTCCTTAGTCCCTGCTCAGTCCCATTCTTTTCCCTCAGTTATTTTCCATGGCTGGATTTCACTCTCACTCCCTGTCAGCAGATTGCAGTGCCAGTGTCAGTGAGGGAGGAACAGGTCATCAGCTGGGAAATTGTGCCTCAAACCCAGAGATTTTATATGAAATGAAGGCTGTATATTGTCTTAGGGAAATACATTTATTTTGAAATGTGATGGAATTGGGATGGCCCTGGAATATTCTAATTATTGTGGTCTTTGCTGCCCCATCCGACCTCCAATGGGAGGGGCAGGAAAAGATTTGGATTTCTTTAGCCAGCTGTGATTTATTGACAATTGAAAATAGCTTTATTTTTGTGACTTTTATCTAACTGTGCAGCTAGGAGAGGAGAGGTTATCACAGTACAAACTCCTGAATGAAGGTGGGATCCCAGTAAGAGATGGGGCTCTGTGTGGAGGGAGAGCTGGAATTGCACCCTCCAAACCAAGAAATCCCTGACACTGCCCCAGTCTGCTCATTCCTGGTGTAGGAATCAGAGTTTTTGAAGTTTTTATTTTGGACAAAGATTCTTGGTGGTGTTAATCTGCAGGAGGGTCTTTGGTTGTGTGTTTAGGATCCCTCGTTTATTTGCTAATTATTTTGCAAATTCACGAAACTGTTAAAGGAGCATTTACTGTGGGGTGTTTTTTGTGGGTTTTGTTTTTTCAATCCTTCATCCAAGTGTTTGCCATCCACTTCTCCAAGTGTAAATCTTCTTCCTCTTGGTTGTGTTTGAGCTTTTTGTGTTCTTGTCCCCGGTCCAGCAGAGCCTCGGCTGCAGGCTCACGGGTTCTTCCCAAAGTGCTGCTGTGAGAGAAGCTGGAGTAATGCTGGAGTGGATCCAGCTGGGATTGACATTCCTGGTATGTTCCCCCACCCCCCAGCAGGCTTCAAAAAATCTTGGAGCAGGCTAATAATAGCTGGAAGTGTGTCTGGGAAGGGAAGCCTGGCAGGTAGGGAGAGAGCAGCTTGGGGGATAGACCTTGGCTTAGTCACATTGGGGTTTTGCTGGATTTCTTGGAGCTGTCCTGAGCAGAGAAAGGAGTTGGACTCTGATGATCCTTTTGGGTCCCTTCCAGCTCAGGATATTCCATGGTTCTGTGATTCAGCCCCTCTCCTCTAGAAACCCAGTGGAAGATTCACCTCTCCCACTTCTACCAAGGGGGGAAAACCCAAAAATTAAATTGTGAGGTTGGGTTTGGCTTGGGATAAATCAGGATGAATCAGGTGTTTGCAGCCCAGTGTGGAGGTGGTGCAAACAGAGGTTTGTGCTAAAAAAGATTGTTTTGGTTGTGATCCTGCCCACAGTGGCCACTGGTGCCCAGGGGAGCTCTCGGGGTTGATGCTCCCTGAGCAGGACCAGCCCCAGCATCATCACTCCTGGGGTTTGCAGGGAATCAGCTCATGAGGAGTGAAATCCCTGGAGCTCTGAGTTGCTCTTTCCCTGGCAGCTGGTCAGCTTTAGGAGCAGGTTCCTTGATCCCATGTCCATATCCGTGTCACCCCCAGCACGTGGCAGTGACACGGCTCCTCCGCCTCTGAGGTGTTTGCACCCAAAATATCCCCAGAGGAAGGACTGCTTGAAGTGTACAGTAGAACAAGAAATAATTCTAGTGGTGTTGATTAATATAAAGGAATGAGTCAGTTCTACGAATTAAAGAGAAAGAAAATCTGAAAAGCGTATTTTGACAAAGCATAGTATTAATTTTAATATTGTAAAAAAAAAAAAAGGAAAATATCTAAAATATACAGAGAAAATATGTATATCCAAATGTCTGAGGAGTTTCAAGATAATCTACTTTTGTTTCCTGTTGGTTTCTATTCCATGGTGTACATATTGTGTGGATGGAACATCGGCTGTTTTAATACTATTGTTAAATTGTATTTTTATTTTGTGTTAAACTAATCATCACAGACTCAGCTTTATTTTGTTTATGTAAAGGTTGCTATGCTCTGTAGGTATAAACCCGAGAATTCTATTTTAACAGAAAAAGCATTTTATATTATTTATTAAACACATGTTTCTCCAACTTCTGACATTCCACAGAATTTCTGCTCCGTATCTGTATGGAAGTGGCAGCTCCTTTCAAGCAGGATCAGCCAGCTTTATTCTGTTTTTCATGACAAAGTAGGGATGGATTCCCTGAGCCTGTGCAGCCCTTCTCTCCCTGCACAGGAGCTCCAGGCTCAGTCAGGACCATCTCAGGTGGAAAACTCCTGCCAATCCATCCCTCTATGAGGTATTTCCAAATTTCTCCTTTATCCCTCAGCGTTCCCAGCGCAAGTGTTTATTCACAGGAGTCTGTGCTGAGTTAAAGAGAATGAATGACCTGAACTGGGGCAAGGAGTCAGCGTGGTGTTTGATCCAGCTCAGCCATCAGGGATCTGCAGAACTCTGTCATTCCCAGGGGAAAGAGCGAGTGGAGGGAGAGCCTGGACACAGGGCTGGGCTGCAGGACCCGAAATGTCCTCACTGGAGATGGCTTTGGTGTTTCAGGGGGATCATCACTTGATCCTTAAAAACAGGATCCTGAGGCAGGAGCAGTGCCAGATCACTGTCCTAGAGCCAGGGCCAGGGCAGGACCCTGCTTGGTGTCACATTTCGGGGGGTGGCAGCCACCAGGCACCCTGCAGGGTCTGTCCCTTGGCGTGTGGGGAGGGTGACACCCAGGCAGGACCCCTCTGTGGTGCCATCTCCCCAGAGCTGCCTCTGCTGGGCACATCTGGGCACATCTGCAGAGCCAACCCCAGCGCCTCTGTCCCCAGTGAGGTACAGAAATAGCCCTAAATTTATCAGGCCACCCAGTTCCTAAAAATAATTCCAGTTGTGAGCCTGGCCTGTGCAGTTTGAGGAATACTTGAGGAATTCCCATTGTGTGCTCTCAGTTTCCACGGTGCTGGGGCTGGGGGTCTGTGCTGGTCAGGGCTGATCTCGTGGCATTTCTGGGTGAAATGTGGCATTTTCCATCGCCACATTTCCGCTGCCACACTGCTGCTGAAGTTGTCTCTGTGCTGAGGGTCTGCCTGGGGCAGGGAGGGATCCCTGCTGTGCTCCCTGCAGTAATCTCTGCCTTTTTTCCCTGTTTCCCTCTCTGATCCCATTGGACCTTGGGGTGAGCTGTAGCCCAAGCTGTTCCTGGAGGGAGGGAGGAGCTGGCAGTGCTGGTGGCATTGTGGCTCCTTAGTGTCACCCCTGGAAAGGTGCCGTGGTGGGCACAGTGCTGAGAGCAGTGCTGCTGGCCTGGGGTGTGTCCAGGCAGGGATTTGGCAGAGAACCTGGGGACAGCTGCAGGAAGGTGGCTTTGTCCAGGGCCAGGTTGGTCTGGGTTTGTGTGACACGCTGTGTTTCCAGGCTGGAAAAGGAGATGGGCTGTGGTATGGGCTGGGAGGAAGCTGTCCTGTTGGTAGCATCTTCTCCTCAGGGAAAGGGAGAGAGCAGACAGTGGGTGAGATGGCACCAAAAAACGTGTGTGAAAAACAGAATAAAGCAGGAGCATCCTCGGAGAGGGGATTTGTGAGCGCTTGCAGTGCCTCACTAGGTCCTTTAAAACAAAAAGGAGCAGATTCACACGAACAGCTACTCGCGATGAAGGAAACGATCGAAAGAGAACCTGTCCAAAATGTGTAATTAATGGTAAGCAAAGCCAGGATCTGTAAATAACTTTAGATATTGTATCGATGAGATCATTCCTTGTTTTATGTACTTGGCTCTTTCCATATTTATTGTGGGGAGGAGGGTCCCACGAGCTGTGGCCTCGCTCCTCACGGACTGTCCCGGAGTTTACAGCCCCGTCGTGGCGGGTGTGCCACACTCGATTCTTGCCGCCAGTATTTTTTTAACGGATTATTTTGGCACAGCTAAGCTGCTTCTGTGTGTTGGTCAGTACAACTGCTCTCCTACGACCAGACCCCAATAAAAACCGTCCTTTGCGTGTGTGCCGGTGTCCCGTTCTTTCCGTGTCACCCGTCCCTCCCCGCGCCCACCTGAGGCTGTACTGGGATGTACTGGGATGTACTGGGATGTGCTGGATGGACCCCACTGCCCCATGCACAGGTAAGTCCCTTCCCCCAGCCCTGTGCATGCTGTTTGTCCTGGTTTTTCTGAGGGACAAGCCAGCTGTGTCCTGCAGGTGAGATGGTGCTTGGCTGTGCCAGGACTGGGAGGTGTGTGACAGGTGACCAAGGGTGGCCAGGCTCCCTCGTGGCTGCAGTCCCACCTGGGAAGGATCATGGAAACCACATCCTCATGCTGTTCCCAGGTGGGATTGGCGTTGGTGAGATGCTCAGCCAACCCTCTGTCTCCAGACTGACAATCCTGTTTCCTTTCTTACTACCAGAGCCATTCTGGCAGTGGGTGCCGGTGCCCTGGCTGTGTCCGTGGAACTTTTGGGTCATGGATGCTGAGTGGCTGAGGTGGGGACATTGCCCCTGTGCAGCTGGACTTGTCCTGAGCAGGTGACATGCAGCCTGACTGGCTGTTGGGAGCTGGGACATGCGGGACACAGGTCCTGCCGGGCCCTGGGAGGGGGTCACCCTTTTCCCCATGTGGTCACCACGTGTCCACTGTGCTGCTCCCCTCCCACCTGCCCTGGCCGGGTGCTGACCACGCTGGTGTTGGTGCCAGGGGCTATTTTGAGCTCTGCTCCCAGGTCCTCCTCCAGCTCAGCCCCATTTCAGGGCTGGGGCTGGGGTGCTCAGGGGTGCCCCGTGTTGGGCTCCCAGCCCAGGGTGTCCCCTCGGGGCAGCGCCAGAGGGCTCTGGGGGGCTCACACCCACCCAACTGCGTTTCCCCCATTTCTTTGGGGCGCAGTGGTGCGCACCAAGGAGGGCACGGGTGACACACGTGTGCCAGCCGGTGCAGCAGCCAAGGAACAGGAGGGCCCCGCGGTGCCACCGCCTCTCCCCAGCCGAGGCCCCGGTGCCACCGCCGCGGGTATTTTTAGCAGTGACATGTGTCACCTCAGCTGCCACCGCGGCGGGGGCGGGGGGAGGCGGCCGCTGACCCTCTCGGCGCTCCCCGCGCTGCCGCCGCCGCTCTCGGCTCGCCGGGATCCCGGTGCTGCTGTGGGACACCGGCACCCACCGCCCCCAGCAGGTACCGGCGCTCGGGGGATCCTGGGGTGGGGGTCGGGGTCCCCTCGGCCGGGAGGGCTATTTTTAGTTGGGAATGGATGGCGATAGCGGCAGCCCCGGCTCCGGGGGCGACTTCCAGACGTGGGGCTGTGCCGGGCAAAGAAACGCGGCAGGGCAGCGATGGGAGCGGGCGTGGGGACGGGGACGCTGCTCCCTGCCCTGTGCAGGGTGGTGGCCGGGGACCCCTCGGTGGCCTCGGCTCGTGGCACACAGCAGGGTGGCAGCAGGAGCGGGTCCCGGTAAGGACCGATCCAAACGGCCTCGGCCCGCCTGGAGCTGCGTCCTGAGCGGAGGCAGCGCGGTGCTGGTCCCGCTGGTCCCGCTGGTGCCACCCTGGGTGCTTGGTCAAGGCACGTCCCCTCCGTGCCTCGGTTTCCCTGAGGAGGGATCCTCTCCGGCCGGGGGGGGTGACAATGCCGTGTCGCTCGCCCCCTCCGGGCTCTGCGGTGCCATCGGGGCCGGTTCTGCCGGGACCGCAGAGCCCGGCTGGGGGGACAGCGCGGGGGCAGCGCCGGTCCCGGAGGGCACGTGGCGCTCGGGGCAGCCGCCCGGGAAGGCAAGTGACATTCCCAGCCCGCTCCTGGCCGCTCCTGCCCTTTACTGTACAAGGAGATGCGGCTGCCGGGGAGGCACAGCAGGGCCGGACGAGCCCCGACGCGCTCGGTGCATGAATGATCCCGACAGGTGAAACCGCGCTCAGCCCCAAGCGGGGCACGGATGGGCTCCTGCGGCCACCCAGCCTGGGGCTGTGGGGTTCCACCTTCAATCACCCCCGTGTCACCAACCCTGCGTGCCACCACCTCCCCACGCTGCCCTGGTGGCTGCTGGTGGCCTCCCCGTCCCCTGTCACGCCCCAGTTGGTGCTGCGAGCTCAGGTGGGCAATGGCCGGTGTCAGGAAAACTAATCCACAAACACCGGAGGTTTGTGTCCAAAAAGGAGACAGAGGAGTCCTTTCTGGTTTTATTCGAATAAAGGGAGAGGCCATGGGGCATTCCCCTGGGATCTCTCCAATTTTTGGAGGACACAGCCTCCTTTTTATCCCAATTTCGCAGCCACATTTCCCTTCTCTCTTTCCCCATTGGCTGAGGCACTTGAAAGGCACAGACTCCCCGATATGCCTGATACTGAAGATTCCCCTCTTATGTATAACTCTCCCTTTAACTTTTAATTCTTATGGAATTATGGTTTTTCCTCCCCATTGTTTCTTTCATCTTTCAATGCCCAATTTCATATATCAGCATACCTAAAGTTTATTTGTAAGGGCAAATCTCTTCTTCCATTCATCAATCAGTGGAATCCTTCCCATTATTTCTTTTACCTCCCAGTGCTGGTTTTACCTCCCAGCAGACCCACAGCTTGTTTGTAAAGACAAATCCACCACTCCTCTCACCAGCAAGGTCAGGGTGCTGCCAGCCTGGCCCAGCTGTGGGGCCAGCAGCAGCCCCTGGCTAACTCTCTGCTCTCTCTCTGCCCCCACGTGTCTCTGCACAGCACCGCCGTCCTCGCCGCCACCATGGCCATCTCCTCGCGCCTCGCGCTCTGGGAGCAGAAGGAAAGTCTCAGTCCTGGCTGGCACTGGTGCTGTTTTTGGTTGGGAGTGGTGCTCGGGCTGCCTGGGAGCTCAGTGCTGTGGGGTGTCACTGCAGCAGCCCTGGGGTCACATCCCCACAGCTGCCTCGTGCTGTGTCCCCCTGGCTCTGGGCTCCATCACGGCCTCAGTGCTCTGGTTTGAGGGATTTTTGCCTGGCAGGGTTTGATGCTGGTGCTGCTGCTGGAAAAGCTGTGGGAAGTGGGGCTGGTTCTGCCCTGGGACTTGCAGGGCTGCATGTGGCTGTGGTGATGCTGGAGCTGCTTCTTGCCTGGTTGCAGCCAGGATGGTTCCTCCTGTGGCCACACCAGGGCTGCTGGCACAGAGCAGAGCTGGCAGCGCTCGTGGGCTCCTGCTGGGGGAGGAGGGCTGCACCCACCTGGGCGCTTCCCTCTGGCCTTTTCCTCCTGGTGCTTCTGCTCCCACAGCATCCCTGACCCTCAGCAGGAGCCTGGGCAGGATGCTGCGCTCAGCCCTGCTGCCACTAACGGGCTGTGCTGGCTCCTGTCCCTGTGCCTGCCCTGTGACCCCCCTGTGCTCCCAACCCCAGATTCGTGACGAGGACCGGGGGCCACCCCCCTCTGCACCCCCCCTGCTCCTGTCGGTCATCCCCGGGGGCTTCATCAAGCAGCTGGTGCGGGAGACCGAGCAGGAGGCCAAGGCAGCCCGGAGGAGGAAGGAGAGCAGGGCGGGCGCCAAGGAGGAGGTGAGCACCGAGGGACTCCCAGCACGGGGGAGCTGGCTGTCCCCAGGTGTCCCCAGGTGTCACAGCAGGCTCCTCTCCTTTGCTCGGCAGCCCACGGGGAAGGACGGAGAGACCCGAGGAGGGGCGGCCAGCGAGGGGCCGCTGAGGAACGGGCTGAAGGCAGAGGGGCAGGGGGGCAAGGGGGTCACAGCCTCCCCCCCAAATAAGGAGCTGTCCCCTGTGTTGGGGGCTGTCCCCAGCAAAACCCCGGCCCCTGCACCTGGCCCAGCAGCGCCTGCCCCCAAAGCAGCAGAGACACACCCCAAAAAAGCAGAAATATCCCCCAAAACAGCAGCACCTGCCCCAAAACCAGCGGAGACACCCCCAAAAAGAGCAGAAATCCCCTGCAAACCAGCAGAGACATCCTCAAAACCAGCAGAGAGATCCCCCAAAACAGCAGAGGCTTCTTCCAAACCATCAGACACCACTCCCAAACCTGCAGAGACCCCTCACCCAGGGGCTCCCAAGGTGGGAAAGCTATCGTGGCCCAGGAAGAGCCCCAGGGACTCCCTCCTGGGGAGCAGCCCCCCAACTCCAGCCCCTGCACCCAGCCAGGGCCCCCAGCGTGGCAGCAAAGTCCCAGTGAAGGAAGGGGACACACTCAAGGGGACAATCCCTGAGAGCACCAAGAAGGAGAAGGGGACAATCCCTGAGAGCACCAAGAAGGAGAAGGGGACAGTCCCTGAGAGCACCAAGAAGGAGAAGGGGACAATACCTGAGAGCACCAAGGAGAAGGGGACAGTTCCTGAGAGCATCAAGAAGGAGAAGGGGACAATCCCTGAGAGCACCAAGGAGAAGGGGACAATCCCTGAGAGCACCAAGGAGAAGGGGACAACCCCTGAGAGCACCAAGAAGGAGAAGGGGACAATCCCTGAGAACACCAAGAAGGAGAAGGGGACAATCCCTGAGAACACCAAGAAGGAGAAGGGGACACCCCTGAGGCACGAGGAGCCCCCAGCCAAGGTGAAAGCCCAGAGGGAGTTGTTGTCAGCCAGGAAGGAGCCAGAGAAGATGAAGAAGGATGTTGGAGGTGGCAAGAAGGAGCCAAGGGAAATCAAAAAGCCTGAAAAAACCACAAACAAGTCAGAGGGTCTCAAGGGGGAGCCGGGAGGAGCCCGAGAGAAGTCCACAGATGTGGGAAAAGACATTGGGAAGGTGAAGGAAGAGCTGGGGAAGGGTAAAGAGATGCTGAAAGAGAGCAAAGGGATTGGCAAGAGCACAGACAAGGACCAGGCTGAAGAAACATCGGGAAGGAGCCAAGGGATGAGCACGAGCATGGAAAAGGACCAGGATGAAGAGGCACCAGGGGAGAGCACGGACAAGGACCAGGTAATGTGTGAGGTGTTGTCCTGGTTGTGGGGCACTGGAGCAGTTCTTGGTTTCATGCAGCTCCTCCCTTTCCCCTGGGCTGGGGCTGGTGGGAAGGGAACCCCAAGCCTGGATGGGCAGGAGTGTGGAAATGTCTCTGTCCGTGGGGCACAGGCAGTTTGTCCAGCTCAGTTTTCCCCCTGCTCTTGTCCCAATTCCCCTCTCTCCTCTCCCCAGGCTCCGAGGGACGTTTGGTACGAAGCAGAGAAGGTCTGGCTGATCCAGCAGGACGGGTTCACCCTCGGTAACTCTCCCTGCTCTGCCCTGGGTGAGGCTGTCGGGAGCAGAGCCGGCTCCGGGTGCTGTGCCCCGGTCTCAGAATCTCTGCTGCTCAGAGTGACTCTGAGATATGCACAAGCTTTTTTTTCCCAGCCTGGCTGTCGAAGAAGGAGTCAGGATTCTTTTGTTCTTGTTCTCAAGGTTGTTTATTTTTTTCTGTTATCTATAAAATTCTTTCTCTGACCTGCTGGGGTCTGTCCAGTAGGTTGGGTTGAGGCACACTGCCCACCTCTGAGGTGGTGTTATCTCTTTATGCTAAAAACAACATGTACATTATTTACAATATCTTTCCAATCCCTCTCAGCTGTGTTAGACAGTGAGCTTCTACTCTAAACCAGTCTAAAAGTGCCACCATCACCCAGAAGATGGAGGCTAGGAAGGAGAAGGGAAAAGGACAAGGCACACCCAAATTCCTCCATCTTGGCACCCCAAGCTCCCATTCTAAAAACCTCAAAAATCTATTTTTCACCTCGTGACAAACTATTATTCTATTTAAACTCTTTTGACTTGTAATTCTTCATATAAAGGTTGGCAATTGTTTTTTCCAAGGGCTAAATCAGAGGCACGGGGGTCTTGGGCTCTGTGCCAAGGTCTCTGAGCCCCCCGGGCAGGGGCTCGAGTCCTCCAGGGCAGCCAGAGGGATTTCCTGGGTTCTGACGGGGGTCTGGGTTGGGTTTGGCCCCGGGGCCAGCTCTGCCCGGGCTGCCTCACCCCAGGGACACTCACCAGCCTCTCCTCCAGCCACACAGCTGAAACCAGACGTGGGGACACCGGAGCTGCCGGCGGGGAGGGTGAGGGTGCGCCGGGACGAGGATGGCACCGTCACCGAGGTGGACGAGGACAGCGTGCAGAGGGTGAGCCCCGTCCCCGGGCTGGCCATGCAGGGACAGTGCCAGGGCACCGAGATGCTTCTCCAGCCATGGCCCCGGGCTGGCTGTGCCCGAGGTGTCGGGGTGCCGGCGGGTGTGGCTCTGCCGTGACAGCATCGCTCGAGGGGTCTCTGCCTCTCTTCCCGCAGACCAACCCCCCCAGCCTGGACCAGGCCGAGGATTTGGCCGCCCTCATCAGCCTCAACGAGTGCAGTGTCATGAACACGCTGCGGCAGCGCTTCCGAGCCCGCCTGCCCTGCACCTACGCGGGGCCCAGCCTGGTGGCCATCGCCACCCGCCCCGCGCCCGCCGACGGCGCCGGGAAGGTGAGAGAAGGGACCGAGGGCAGCGGGATCCCCCGTGGGAAGCGGCCACCAACCCTCCTGGGGACAGTGGCGGAGGGCGCCGGGCGCGGCGGGGCCGGCAGGTGGCACCGTGGGACTGTCACAGTGCGGGGACAGTCGGGAGCGGGGATGCTCTGGGGACATTCAGGACTATGGTTGCTCTGGGACACTGGGGACCGGGGATGCTCTGGGGACATTTGGGACTGGGGATGCTCTGGGGACATTCAGGACTATGGTTGCTCTGGGACACTGGGGACCGGGGATGCTCTGGGAACATTTGGGACTGGGGATGCTCTGGGGACGTTTGGGACTGGGGATGCTCTGGGGACATTTGGGACTGGGGATGCTCTGGGGACATTTGGGACTGGGAATCCTCTGGAGACATTTGGGACTGGGGATGCTCTGGGGACGTTTGGGACCCGGGATGCTCTGGGAACACTCGGGACCAGGGATGTTTTGGGAGGGGGATGCTCTGGAGATACTGATGGCCAGGAATGTTCTGGGGGTGCTTGGTCTTGGGGCTGGGGGAGCTCTGAAGACTCAGACTCCACCCTGGGGAGAAACCATCACCCTGAGGGCGAACACCTTCAGGATCTCCTCCATGAGAAGCCTGTTTGGGATGTGCTCTGTCACCCTCTCCCTGCCCGCAGGTTCCCAGGGGGAGGCGGGACAACCTCCCCCCACACATCTGCTCACTGGCACACAGAGCCTACAGGAACCTGCTGCTGCAGCGCCAGGACCAGGCCATCGTCCCCCTGGGGCACAGCGGGGCTGGCAGGACCTGGTGCTGCCAGAGAGCCCTGGAGTACCTGGTGGGCACGGCGGGCAGCCTGGATGGCAGGGTGTCAGGTATGGGCAGGGTGCCAGGTGTGGGCAGGGCAGGGGCTCAGGTATGGGCAGGCTCTCAGGTACAGGCAGGGGTGGCACTGGGTGCTCGGTGCTGGGCAGAGGCAGCACGCAAAGCCCGTGCAGGCTGGGGGCACACAGCCACGCAAAAAGCTGGGTTTGTGCCCCCTAAGCAGCTGGTGTGGCCTCGAGTGCCACTGTCCCCCTGGCAGACTCAGCAGATTTGCTGCTTGGACCAGCAGCAGCGGGAGGGAATCACTCGAGTGACTCAGGCGCTCGGGGCAGCGCTTTCACACCTGCTCGGGTTACCGGAGACGCTGCTCGGCAGGCAGCGCCTTCAGAGGGCAGGGCTGGATTTCGCAGCTCTCTCGGGTACACCGTGCTCTTGCAAAGGGCTGAGGGATGGCCTGGGGCAGGCTGGACAGGCTGGCACGTCCCCTTCCTGTCAGTGGACCCCCGGTGTGAGATGCTGCCCCCATGTCCGAGCAGTTCCCCAGGGCTGGGACAGACCCCCGAGGAGCAGCAGAGGTGAGGCAGGAGGAGACACCTCCTCCAGAGCTGCAGGGGGGCTCAGGGGGCTCTGCTGGTGGTTTTGCAGTGGAGAAGATCCAGGCCATGTTCACAGTGCTGGGAGCCTTTGGGTCGGTGACCACCAGGCACAGCAGCAGCTCCACGCGCTTCTCCATGGTCCTGTCGCTGGATTTCAGTGCCACTGGCCAGGTCACTGCTGCTCACCTCCAGGTACCTGTCACCTGCTGAGATGGGAGGGCTCTGGCTGAAAATGGGGGTCCTTGGGTGGGGATGAGCCCCCCCTGAGCTGCACTTCCCAGCCAGGCTGGGCATGAGGAGCGATGCCCTGCTCCCTGCCCTGCTAACCAGAGGTGCCCAAATGGCCCCAAAAGAGCAGAAGCTCTGTCAGCAGTGTGGCAGAGTCCCCCAGCCTGTCCCTGTCCCTGGCAGGGGGCTCGGGGCAGTGCTGGGATGAAATGTTGATGAGGAAATGTATAATTCAGCGTTTCATTAGCAGCACCTCACGGCCGCCTGGAGCTGAGCCTCAGAGGGCTTTTATCACCGTCAGGGCTCTTATCAAAGGCTCTTTAATCAGAGCTGCCCGTGCCCCTGGGCCTTGTCTGAGGGAGGAGGGGGCTGGAGCCCTGTCTGCTCCTGGGGAGCACCAGGGCTTCCCACTGCTGGCCCTGCTCTGCCCTGGGCACCCATGGGGAGCTGTCCTTGTGCAGGAATGTCCCCATCAGAACCACCAGAACCACCCTGGCACGTCCGTGGGACAGTCTGGGGAGGGACCCCCAGCTCTGCAGACTCACTGCTGCCTCCAGGGCTGGCACTGAACACCTTTGGCAAGGGCTGGAGATGAGCTGGGCTTGTCTGGAGCTCAGGCAATGACTTATCCCAATGCTGCAGCATCTTTGCTGGGGCCATGGCACTGCCCAGACCTCTGGGAGCTCAGAGGGACTGTGGGTGTTGATGCCTGGATCGTGATTCAGCTCTTGCTTGCACAGCCCTGGCTGGGAGGAGCAGCCCCCAAACCCAGCTGAGTCCCTGCCAGGGGAAATCCAGCCCCTCCATGGCAGCACCTCCCCATGTCCCTGTCCCCTTTTCCCTCCCCAGACCTTGCTGCTGGAGAGGGTCCGTGTTGCCCAGCAGCCCGAAGGAGAGAGCAGCTTCAACATCTTCCCACTGCTGCTGGCAGGGCTGGATGTGGCAGAGAGGTGGGTGTGACAGCTGCCCAGGGATTCCCCATCCTTTACACCCAAATTCCCTCCATCAATGGGGTTTTGGGACTCCCTGATAAGAGATTGGGGGATCTTTCTGCACGTGGAGAGATTTTCTGTGAAATGAGGGCATTTCCTGGTGCCCCTCCACTAGAGCTGAAATGGGGGTGATAAATGACACAGAGATCCCTTTCCCTCTCACTTCTGGAGAAGGCTCCAGCTGATGTCCCTGCGTGGGGCAGTGCTGTGGTGGCCTGTCCCACCCAGGTCCCTCAGATGGTGGCTGGGGGTGTTGAGGGCAGGCAAGGCAAAGCTTGACTCCCATTTTTTGTGACTACTCCCAGGACGATGCTGCACCTGCACCAGGTGGCTGAGAGCAATTCCTTTGGGATCAAGCCCTTCACCAAGGTAGGGAGAGGGAAATGCTGAGGTGGGATGGTGCAGGGCATCCCCTTGGTCACCAGCAGCTGGAGGATGAGTTGGATTCCCTGGTTTCTGGGAGACTCATGAGGATGGCACTGTACTGGGAGCCTGGAGGGGAGGGAGGGGGTGTTGGGATGTGAGGAAGGGTCTGCCCAAACAGCCCCCCCAGCACTGGGACTGGGGCTGCCCTCCCCGGGATGCCACAGCACCTTGGGAGCAGATCCTGCTGCTCCAGGGTCACCTACCCCTGATGCTCCCCTGCAGCAGAAACTTCCAGGGGTGAGAGCATCCTTTGGGCAGCCCAGAATGTGAATTTTAGGGGTTAAAGCTCCACAGCTGACTCCCACCTCCAGCCCCTCATTAGTCTGAGCTGTCTGCAGAGCCCCAGCAGATTGTCCACGAGCCAAAAGTGCTGGGATGAATCGCAGCAATTTGCAGTTACATCATCTACTGATGAATCCAATATTCCATCTTCATTAGGGAGCTCCTGCTCCGCTTTGGCAGCCAAAGGAACTGACTGCTGGAGCAGCAGCTCCTGGGAGGGCACAGCAAGCTCCTCACCCTGCTGATGCAGCAGACGTGGGTTCAGAGATGGGGTTTTACCCTCCTCTCACAGCTCTGTTTCCTGGGGATTTGCCAGCCCAGAGTTTGCCCTGGTCCCTGCCGAGGTGGGAGCAGCCCCAGCTCAGGGGGTGCAGGGGGTGTCCGTGGTGGGAGGGGGCAGGTCAGGTCCTGCTGGTGGCCAGGAGTGTTTGGTGAGGGGTGAGGGGACAGGGCTGGGCTCTGGAAGGTGTCCCTGCCGTGGCTGGGAAGGAGATGAGCTTTAAGGTCCCTTCCAACCCAAACCACGGGGTTTGGGTGATTCCATGACACAAAACATCCACCTCCAGCTGCTGCTCTGCAGACACTCAGGAAGTGGGAATTTCATGTCCTTGTGTGACAAGGGGATGCACCCAGCTTGCTCCTAACACCAGGCACCTGAGGGACCTGCTTGTGGTGGTGCTTGAGGGCCCCCAGGATGAGGGAAGAGATGAGAATCTTGACTCCATGTTTCAGAAGGCTGATTTCTATTCTCTATTCTATTTTCTATTCTCTATTCTATTCTATTCTATTCTATTCTATTCTATTCTATTCTATTCTATTCTATTCTATTCTATTCTATTCTATTCTATTCTATTCTATCCTATCCTATCCTATCCTATCCTATCCTATCCTATCCTATCCTATTAATCATATCATTATCATATCATAACTATACTAAAGAAAGGGAAAGGAGGCATCAGAAGGCTAGCAAAGAAAAAGGAATTAATAATAAAATCTGGTGACTGATCAGAGTCCGGACACAGCTGGCTCTGATTGGTCATCAAGTAGAAACAATTCCCACGCTGGGTAAACAGTTCTCCAAATCACATTCCAAAGTAGCAAAACATGGAGAAGCTGAAGCTTCTCAGGAGAAAAGATCCTGGCAAAGGGATTTTTCAGAAAATCTGTCTGTGACACCTGCCGGTGGCTTCACCACTCGCTCCAAATTTTCTGCAGTTCCCTCGCTGTCCTGACGGTTTCCCTCTCCCTTCTGCCGGGCACGGTGCCCAGCAGAGGCAGTGACACCCCTGGCTCTGTCCCCCTGCAGCCTGAGGACAAGCAGAGAGCCTTGGTGGCCTTCTCCCAGCTCCGGGCTGCCATGGGCACGCTGGGCATCACCGCGGAGGAGCAGGCGGCCGTGTGGCGCATCCTGGCTGGGATCTACCACCTGGGAGCTGCTGGAGCCTGCAAAGGTGAGGGCAGCCCTGCCTCTGCCTCCCTCACCCCTTGTGTCTGTGCTTGAGAGGGGGGAAAGCGTGTCCTGGCAGGGATCAGTGCGTGGGGTGTGCAGCTCATCCCAAGGCTGCTCCGTTTGTGGTGGCTCCGAGTTCTTCCTTGCTCCTCCTGCGTGGTGGGAGAGGGGGGATGCTGGAGTCTTCTCTCCATCTGGAGCAGCTCTGGCCTTGCCACACGTGGGCAGGGTGGGGGCTGCCGGGTGTTGTGGTGTTTTCTGGGTGCCCAGATGAAGGGGGAAGTCACGGATCTGACTCCATGTTCTTAGAAGGGTAATTTATTATTTTATGTTATTATATAAAATAATGCTATACTAAAATTATACTAAGGAATAGAGAAAGGATACAGACAGAAGGCTAAAAGATAATAATGAGTCTCGTGACTCTCTCTCCAGAGTCTTACAGAGCCTGTGATTGGTCATTAAGTCAAACCAATTCACATGTTGGATAAACAATCTCCAGCCACATTCCAAAGCAGCAAAACACCGGAGAAGCAAATGAGATGATATTGTTTTCCTTTTTCTCTGAGGCTTCTCAGCTTCCCAGGAGAAGAATCCTGGGCAAATAGGATTTTTCAGAAAATGTGATGGTGACAGGGTGTCGCCTCATGCCAGCTCCTTGGGAAGGACTGGGGTGGGTGACTCCTTTGTTGGCACGTTGTCCCCAATGACACCATGAAGGGACAGCTTCAGGGAGCACTAATTTCATCATCTCTTGAGTGTCTACCACAGTAACTGAGTTATAATAGGCTGAGTCTGGATGAAGATTGTATTTATAGAGACTTTGTTAATACAGACGGGCAGAAATTGCCTTATCCCTTACAAATGATTTTAGGACGTGCTCTAACCCATTTCAGAGGCAGCCACATTGATTTACACACTTCAATTTATGAGGGCTGCATAAAGGCTGCCATAAACTAAGGCACAGACATTTATAAATGTCTCTGCAACATGTCATAACACATCTTATGGTAATTTATGCCATTAATCATTTATTAATTATTTTAAAAGGATAGATGCTGTCATGACTTACAGCGAGTTCCCTTTTCTCCTTCTTTCTGGTGTTCTCTTTCCTCATCTCCATCTACCTTAATCTCTTCCAGCTTTTATCCATGACCCTGTGCTCTCAGGCTGATGAGTGTCAGAAGGCTCTCGGCCAAAAAAATTTGAAAGTCTTTCAGCCCTGTGGGTTTCCAAGAGAGCAGATTTTTGGAGACTTGTCTCATTTAGGGAGGGCCCAGCTCAGTGGCAGGTGGAGGGGTGGCCATGGGGAGCTTTGCTTTGCTTTGCTTCCTGCACATTCTGTCCTCAGCCCTCTGCAGACTGGGCTGGGAGGGAATGGAATGCTGTACCCAACAAATGCTGCTCCATCCTCTGAGCAGGAGCAGGAATGGGAGTAGCAGACCCAGGCAGGGCTGCAGCTCTGAGCACTCTCTGGTGTGGGATTAACAAGCAGATCATGTCTCAGTGTCGCTCACTCTGGTATTGATTCCCCCACTGTGTGTCAACAAAAGGGGAGAAATGAAAGGAAATATGGATAAAAAATGGATCAAAGCCGGGTGGAGCAAAAGTCTCAGTGGGGGCGACGACTCTTTTAATGTGGTTAAACCTGTCTCCCGATAGCCATCTCTTCCCTTCCCCTTTCATGCCCTTTGATGTTGTGTATTCCAAATCCCCTCCTTGAAATCTCGCCGAAGGGAGCCTCGGCACTGCTTTTCCAGGGCATTCAGGAGCTCAGCCAGGCGCCTCCTCCATCCCCATCCCCTGCCCCAGCGCGCGTTAAACCCAGTGTGGGCTAAAGGCGCCTTTTTCCCTTCTCTGCTCACCCTTTCGGTTTGTGCAGGAATAAACCAGGAGGGAACAGCACCACCTCTCCCTGGCTGGGGGTGGAAAATGCATTTGCAGCTACAAAAACGCTGAGAAGAAAAGGCTGAATTTCAAAAGCTCCCTCTGCTCTGCCCCAGCATCAGCCCTTCCCGCTGCCTTTGAAACGCATTCGAGCAGCTCTTTTATTAGGAAAGCAGCCTGGCAGCTGGAGGCCAGCAGGGCACCCCAGGCACCATTCACCTGAGTGCTCCAGTCCCTTTGTGGGCCGCAGAAAATCCCCTGGTTTAATTTATTTGCTGTCCCTGTAAGCAGAAGGGAGGTTTGGGGCGCAGCGGGGGCGGCGTTCAGCTCGCTCTCACGCTGTCCTTTTGCTGCCTGACATCAGAATATCAGAATATCAGGATATCAGAATATCAGAATAAAGCTCTGTGGCTCCCAGCTCCCTGTGGGCTTCCCAGCACGCACCTGTAATGGAGCTGGCTGCCATTCCAGCCCTCCTGGTGCTGCCACAGCTGTGTCAGGAGTCACTCCAAAGCCCCTGGCACAGCCAGGCTGCTGCAAATCCAGCCTCCTTTGGATGGAGGAAAACCACAGGGCAGGAGGGCTGGAACACAGGACAGGGGACAAATATGGGACACTGAGCTGCCCCAAACCCCGCAGAGGTCAGGGGCAGCAGGAGGGACAGGAGCACCCAGACAGCCAGGAGGGAATTTTGGGGTCAGTGAGACCACCAGCAATAGCCCAGGGTGAGTGCTTGAGCTGCTGTGGCCCAGAGGGTCCTGCACAGACCCACTCCTGTGGCATCATGTCCTGGGAACCCAGGAAATTGGGCATTGAGCAGTTTGGGAATGGGCTGGGGCTGTCCCCGTGAGTGCTGACCCTGTGTTTTCCTTCTGCTTCTCTTAAATATCACCTGGGCCAAAGTAATTCCCTTCAGGCGTTAAAGTCAGTGAGTTTTCCATGGTCCCATCACACTCAGGAGAGCCATGTGGAGCTGCTGGTTATAGTTCATGGAGGCTAAAATGGTTCCTGGGGCTGCCAGGGCTGAGTGGACCCTCTTGTTTGTCCCAAGGGGTGCTGGAATGGGCAGTGTGGGATGCTGGAATGGGCAGTGTGGGATGCTGGAGCAGAGTGGGGTGCTGGAATGGGCAGTGTGGGGTGCTGGAGTGGGCAGTGTGTGATCCCAGCCAGGTCTGTGCATCCCTCCAGCCCTTCCAACTCCCTGGCAGGCAGAGCTTTTGTGCATGACAGGAATCAGCATCCGTCCAGCCAGCTCAGACAAGAACAAGTGGAAACAGAATAAATCAAAGCCTGGAGTGTTGAGGCAATTCCCCTGCCTGCTCCAGCACAGCCCTTGATGTTGGAGTCCTTCAGTCAGCGCAGAAAATGCTGGGGAAGGATCAAAGGGGCAGGGAGAAGGGGCTTGACTCATGGGTGTGCTGTGAAGCACCCCCAGCCCTCCAGCCCAGCTTTGTGCATCCCCTCAGCCAGGAGTGGGTCCCCCATGGAGCTTCCCAGGGTGTGGCCACCTCTCCCTCTCCATCCCACACCCTCTCCCTACCCCCAGCCACCCGCTGTGTTTTAAGGGCCCATTTTAGCTGTGAGCCCCCCCAGCTCCTCACCCAGCCCCCAAAAGTGCCACCCTGAGGTCTCTGGGTGATTTTGGCTTCTCCTTTTTTTGCTCATCCCCCCCTGTTTCTGAGCTGTGCTGCCCGGCTGCCTCCACAGCACCTTTCTGCACTGGATTTATGAAAGGATTAATCCTGCAGATTACTTCCCTATTGATTTAAATCATTAAGCTGGAATCGTTATCACCGGCTGTGAGCCGTGCCTGCTCGAGGGGAGGAACTGCTGCTCCCGCCTGTGGGGACAGCAAACACCGCTGGGACCCTGAAAGGCGATCCCGGATTTCCAGGGATTGCTTCCTAATCCCATCAGCTCCCACCAGCACATCTGCTGCTTTGCTCTGCCGAAACTCCGATGCCTTGCGGTTCGCCGGGTTCTCTTGGGGCCGTTTTGATTTTGGGGGTGCGCGAGGGAGCCTTTTGGCGATGCTGAGCCCCCCGCGCCCCTCCGCAGTCGGCAGGAAGCAGTTCCTGAGGTTCGAGAGCGCCAGCCGCGCTGCCGAGGTGCTGGGCTGCGACGTGGAGGAGCTCGGCAGCGCCGTCTTCAAGCATCACCTGAGGCACATCCTGGCGCAGGTGACAGCTCGGGGCCGGCCCCAGGCAGAGGAGAGCCCGCCAGGTACCGGCACACCCCATCCCTTGGGTTTGCGGAGTTAGGAGTTTGCAATTTAAAACTGTAGAGCGGGTGTGGTTTATTCCAGCTGGGGCGCACGGGGGGATTTTCCACCAAAATTTCTGAGTCAGGTGAGACGGGTTTCAGGTTTAAATACACATTGAGCCCTGCCTGCCCATTCACCACCCAGAGTTCTTGGTGGTGCCACACCTCCTGGTGGTCCTGGGTGGGTGTTTTTGATGAAATAACATCATCTTCCTGCTTGACCTTTTCTTCTGGGGGTTTGGCTTTCTCTCAGGCCCAAACCAAGAGCCTGGTTCTTGCTGGCTCCTTCAGTGAAAGGTTCTGCTTTATGGGTTTCAACAGTGCCTGAATCTTGCTTTACCGAGTTACCTTTATGGCCTTTACCTGGCAACTAAATTCTTCTGTGTTCTTTTACAAGTTGTCCCTACCTAGCAAGTTACATTCCTGTTACAAACGGTGTTCTGCAATTTGCATATTTGTTAAATAAGCTATATATATATATATATTATATATATTTTTCTCTCTCTCTATATATATATTACATATATATGATATATAGCATATATAATAATATATATTTTATAGAATCCATTATATGCTTCCAAAATTCTGAATTTTCATATATATATATTATATACATATACATATGTTTCCCATATCACCTTTCCCCTTTGTTTCTGGGAGAGAGGGAATGGTGAAGAAAATGGTCCTGTTTTTCTCAGGCTGAGAGGCCTGGGTAGGTTTTTAAATTAATAAAATCATCAACTGTGCTGTGTCACATCACTGCCCTCAGCTCTCCAGCTGCCCCTGCCTGCTCCTCCTTAGGGACAGGTGAAATGAGATGAATTCAGATAAGTGATGTGGCTTAAATGCTGTGAGAGCTCTGCCTACAAAAACGGGGGAAATCCCCAAACTCCACAAATGAGCTGGTGTTGTCCAAGCACCTGTGTCCTGCAAGGAGATCTGGATCAGGGATTGTGCTGCTGAGCCACCAGAAACCTTAAATTATGGTATGGCTCTGATTCATGGAGGCAGATCCAGCATGTGTGAGGTGGGAGGGTGAGATACTGCCTGGATTTCAGGTCAGCCTTCCCACGCTCCTTAAAGGTTGGACTTGATGATCTCAGAGGTCTTTTCCAACCTTGATGATTCCATGAGAGCAGCAGAATTCCAGGTGGGCCCTGCAAGTTATCCTGATAAAAGCAAGAACCTGAGGAGGGGACCTTGGACATGGCAATAGCATCCCTTAAATCCATGAGAGCTGAAGGCCGGCCAGGGGATGTGCTGTGTGGGTTCTCCTGCACCACAATCCAGGGAATCCCAGGGAATCCCAGCTCAGCTCTGAACTGGGCTGGAAATAAATGTGTTTCCTGCTCTTCCCTTCACCGTGCCAGGGCCGAAGATGACGGGAGTGGAGTGTGTGGAGGGAATGGCCTCGGGGCTCTACGAGGAGCTCTTTGCTGCTGTGGTCTCGCTCATCAACAGGTACCAAAGAGCTGCTGGGGGTGGGGGTGGCAGCCCCTTCTCCAGGAGCATGGTGGCTGATTCCTGCTGGAAAAACAGGCAGCCTTGTGAAAATCCTTCTCTGGGAGTGGCGCTGGCGTTGTAGAATGGAGGGAGCCCCCGGTGCAGGGAATGGCTGGCATTTGACTCTTGATTCAGAAGGCTGAGCAATTGCTTTATTAAAACTTTGCTATGTTATATTAATATTATAATTATACTAAAGAGATACCATATAGGAGTGTGCCCCTTGTTGACAGAGTACAAAACTATCCTTTGTCCCCTCGAAAAGGAAAGAAGCCCAGAAGTTTCCCTCCTCGATTAGGGGAAAAAGCCACCTGATAGGCCATGGGGGCTTCACCTCAAACTTAAAAATAGCTAATTAGACAAGAGCCAGAAAGTCACACCTGAGCAACTTACTGGAAAAAGAAGTGAACAAAGAAACTAATCGCTTTTGTGAGGTGTTTTACCAAGAGCAAGGACCTCCTGCACCTGGCTCGGTTTTTCTCTGTTTATTATTTTGCCTTTTATTGAACCTTTTTGTTTCCAACACTACAGCAGAAGCCATCCTGCTGATTTTTATGCCTCCAAAGGTAGCTGAGCTATCTTGAATGTGTTATAGACCTCCAAAAGCTTATAAGACCTAGCTCAAAAAAACGATTACTATACTATTACTATACTATTACTATACTATTACTATACTATTACTATACTATTACTATACTATTACTATACTATTACTATACTATTACTATACTATACTAAAAACACATACTAAAGAGAATCTCATGACTGTCTCCAGACACTCAGGTACAGCTTTGACTCAATTGGCTAAGGAAACAAAACAACTTTCCCTGGTGTTTAATTAATTGAATTATTTTGGGTAAATAACTTTCTTAACACATTTCACATGTGTAAAAATAATAGGAGCAGAGAACAGAGATAAGAATTGGGGTTTTTTTTCTTCTCTCTGTGCTCCTCCAGAAAAAATCTTTGGGAAGCTGTGCCTGCAGCTGTCTGTGAAGAGAGCTGTGGCTACAGCGCTGACACTCAGGACTGCAGTGTCCTGTGGCACTGTGAGGGCCCAGCTGGCACCGCTCTGCTGCCTTTGTGGGTAAATCCTGGTGGTGTCTGTGGCTCTCCCCAGGTCCTTCTCCTCCCAGCACCTCTCCATGGCCTCCATCGCCGTGGTGGACAGCCCTGGCTTCCAGAGCCCGCGGCAGCAGCGGAGCGAGCGCGCGGCCACCTTCGAGGAGCTGTGCCACAACTACATCCAGGAGAGGCTGCAGGGGCTCTTCTATGAGAAAACCTTCCTGTGGGAGATGGAGAGGTACAGAGAGGTGAGGAGCAGGGCTTGGCAGCAGCTCCCAGCAGCTGGAGTGCCTTTGTGCCCAGGGGTCCCACCGTGGTGTGAGTGAATGACTCAGGGGCTTTGCTGGGAGGGCTGCAGCAGGGCTGGGGGAGCTCTGCAGGGAGCAGGAGTCTCTCTCTCCATCCCTTGCCTCAGTTCTGAATCCTCTTGGCTATTTCTGCTCTCTTGGGATCTTTGTGGAAGCTGCCATGGCAGGGGGGTTGGAATGAGATGATTTTTTCCCAAACCCAAACCATTTTGGAATTCTATTATATGCTTGCTCCAGCTCAGGAGACTTTGTGCCTTCTGCTGGCACAGCTGACTTTTTCCTCAGGTGATGAATAATAGAGAATAGAAAGGAGAATGATAAATTATTGCAGAAATAAGCTGCTGAGAAACCCACAGGCAGAGATGAACTTATTATAGGCTTGAAGGAGTTACCATAATGCCTCCAGCCCTGGGAAAAAGAGCTGAATTCCCATGGTTTAACACAGACATCATTGAGTAAGGATAGGTGTGCCCTTCCCTGGTGGCGAAGACTTCCAGATGCCATCCCATGACTGAAACAAGCTTTTAAATGATGTTTTCCAGGAAAATGTCGAGGTGCCTTTTGACTGAAACAAGCTTTTAAATGATGTTTTCCAGGAAAATGTTCAGGTGTCTTTTGATCTTCCAGAGCGCTCTCCGCTGGCCACGCTGTCCATCATCGACCTGAGCTGCTCCCAGGTACCCTGTCCCCTCTGCATCCTGCAGTGAGGGCTCCAGAGGCAGAGTGGGGACACCCCAGAGCAGGGAGAGGGGGGGACACAGCATCCACCAGGACTTTTTTGGCTTTTTAAAACACAAACACCCTCCCTGACCGAGCTCTGCGCTCCATCTCCCCTTCCAGCCCGGGGTGACGGGCTCCTCTGGGACACTGCTGAGGGTGATGTGCAGAGCTGGGTCAGGTTGGGGAGGGTCTGCTCTGGGCTGGGGGAGCAGGGAGGGGGAGCAGGGCAGGCTGTGGTGGCGCCCAGAGCCCCCGTGTCCCTCGGCAGCCGCAGGTGCTGCCGGGCAGCGCCGGGGCCGCTCGCCGGGGGCTGCTGTGGATCCTGGATGAGGAGGTGCTGGTGCCAGGCTCTGGGGATGGCACCGCCTACGAGCGCCTCTGCTCCTACTTCGCCTCCAAGGCACCCCAGCAGGACGGTGAGTTGGGCTCAGCGCGGCTGCCCAGCCTCTGGCATCGCTGCCTTTGGGATTTGGGGAGGTGTGGGTGATTTGACCCCTCACTGGGTTTTTTCTCTGGGTTGGTCCTGCGGTGCTGTCGCTGCCCCAGGTGAGGGGCACCTGCGCAGGTGTGAGCAGACGCTGCACTTCGAGATCTGCCACCAGCTGGGCACGGCCCCCGTGCGCTACGACCTCACGGGCTGGGTCAGCAAGGCCAAGTTCAACCTCTCGGCCCAGAATGCCATCCAGGTGCTGCAGAACTCCACAGTGTAAGTGCCAGGAGGTGCCACAGTGCCCCTGGGAGGGGCTTGGGGATGCTCCTGCCCTGAGGTGTAAACCTGCCCCAGCTCTGGAGACAGAGGGTGGAGTGGGGCATCCCTTGTGTGAACCGGGGGGAATGGTTTCCCACTGCAGAGGTGGGAATGCTGGGGAGAATTTCCTGGCTGTGAGGGTGGTAAAGCCCTGTTCCACCTCTGGAAGTGTCCAAGGCCAGGCTGGACAGGGCTTGGAGCACTAGTGGAAGGTGTCCCTGCCTGTGGGGGTGCAGCACAAGTCAGAGCTGTGAGGCTTCCCCAGCAGCTGCCCAGGTTTTCCCTCTGCTTTGAGCAGCCTTGCAAACGAAATTGGAATTGAAAGGGAACTGAAGTGCTGCAGGTGTCTGTGCACACAGGGGGATTTTAACCTTCTGCTTGCATGCTGCTGGCTCATTTGGTTCGGGCTTCAACCCAGGGAAGATTTAACAGAGCAGAGAACAGCTCCAGGCTCGGACCGGGGAGGATGGAGAGGGTGGGGGTGCCCCATCACCCTGTTCCACACCTCAGAGCAGCACCAGTTGGGAATCTGGGGCCCTGGGTGTTGCATCCCTGTGGAAGAAGCGGGGATGCCGACCCGGGGTGTGTGTGTGTCCGGCAGAGCCGCGGTGCGGGAGCTGGTGCGGGCGCGGGCGAGCGCTCCGCTGTGCTGCCGCGCCCTGGCCGGGCTGGAGGGGCGCTCCCAGGCCGCCCTGCACCGCAACGCCTGCCTGAGGAAGACCTTCGCCAGCAGCTTCGCCGCCGTGAGGAAGAGGTCGGTGTGCGCCCAGATCAAGCTGCAGGCGGTGAGTGCCCCCGCGGCTGCGGGACGGGCGGGTTGTGACACACAGCGCGGTGACACCGCGGGGGGATCCTGCCGTGGGTACGGTGCTTTACCGGGGTGCCCGCACCCCCAGCAGTGAGATCCTGCCCGTCCCCAGTGGGGCTGTGGGTGATGAGCTGCTGGCACTCAGGGAGAGCTCCCCAGGCAGAGAGATCAGGCACGGATGGTGCGCAGATCTCACATAGATCTCACCCAGATCTCACGCAGATCTCACACAGTTTACATAGATTACACACAGATCACACACACAGATCGTGCACAGATCTCTCTCAGGTCACACACAGATCTCACAAAGATTACACACAGTTTACACACAGTTTACACACAGATCTCAGATCACACACAATTTACACACAGATCTCACACAGATCACATAGATTACACACAGATCTCACACAGATTATACACAGTTTATAAACAGATCTCACAAAGATCACACACAGTTTATGCACAGATTACACACAGATCTCACAAAGATCACACACAGATCTCGCTGCTTTAATCCTCTTAAGTGCTCAGACAGTAACCAGCCCTGGGTGCTGGGCATGTGCCAGGCTCCTGCTGCTCTCACACCCAAGTGGTCAAACTCTCTCAGGAGGTGAGGCTCAGGCTCTGCTGAGTCCCTGACCAGCGTGTTTTGGGGTCTTGCCTGTCCCTGGCACACCCCCTCCCCAGCATCCCTCAACCACAATGATCTTTCATGTTCCTGGTACATTTTCTGGCCATCACCTGAACAGCTGGCACATCAGGAGGAAGGGTCCTGCTCACCACCCGTGTTCACCCTCTTACTGAGGCTGTTCCCAACACAGAGCTGACCCCTCCACCTGCCCAGACACCCTGCAGGTGCACAGGGAGCATTTCCTACTGCCAGCACTCGCTGACCCTTTGTCCCCTCCATCCCCACTGCCCTCTGCCCTCCTGCAGGATGCCCTCACCAACCTCCTCCGGCGGTCCCAGCTGCACTTTGTCCACTGCCTCCTCCCAGGGATGGGCTGGGAAGGGTCGGTCCCTCGGCCCCCTGCACCACCAGATGCAGCCCCACAGCTGGATGTGGTGGCCCTGAGGACACAGCTGGAGGGGACCCAGCTCCTGGATGCCCTGCGCCTCCACCGTGTTGGTATGTCCAGACCCTGCCCGGCCCGTGCCAGTCCCACCTGCAGCTCCCTGCCCCTGCTCGGCCCTTCCAGCCTTTGCTCATCACCTGCTTCTCGCCAGCAGGCAAGGAATCCTCCTTCCTTCAGAAATTCCCCATTCAGAAATTCTCCTCCAGTTTTATTCCTGCTTTTTCCAGGGGTTCTGAGCCCCTGTCATGCCTGAGCTCTGTGGCTGCAGCTCCACTGGAGCATCAGGCTGGACCTGCACTGACCGCAGCCACAGCCCGTGCCATGGGGACAGGGAGCTGTGCAGGAGGCTGAGGGGCATGTCCTGTGTCACACAAAGTGCCAGGGTGGCACCTGACCACCTCAAACTCAGCTCGGTGCCCTCTCCCTGCCCTGGGTGTGGTGCAGCCCCCCCAGCCCCGTGTGCCCCCGGGCTGTTCGGGTCATGCCCTGGGTGTGGTGCAGCCCCCCCAGCCCCGTGTGCCCCCAGGCTGTTCGGATCATGCCCTGGGTGTGGTGCAGCCCCCACCGTGTGCCCCCAGGCTGTTCGGATCATGCCCTGGGTGTGGTGCAGCCCCCAACCTCCCCGTGTGCCCCCAGGCTATTCGGACCGGCTGCTCCTCACCCAGTTCCGCAGGCGCTTCCAGCTGCTGGCTCCCGAGGTGATGAAGAAGCACAACTCTGCCTACGAGGTGCCAGATGAGAGCAAGGTGTGTGCTGGGCTGGGGGGCACGGGCTGAGAACCCCCCAGTGGGGCTGTGATGATGCCAGAGCTGAGGGGAGCATGTGGGCATTGCTGTGGTCCAGCCCCTCTCTCTGGCTCCCCAAAAACCTGGGGCTTAGAACAAGGCAGGCAACATTCCCAGGGACCCAAGAGAGCAGGGACTGCGGAATCTTCTGGGCACTGGGCATCACCTACAGCCCGGGGTGACTCCTCACCTCACCTCACCCCATGATGCTGAAAGCCAAAAGAGCTCAGGAGGGAATTTGGACATGTGCCAGTTTTATTTGTTTCCCAGTAAACTTGCAGCAAAACCAGCGCAAAGCCATGCCTGGAATAAGGCTGTGGCTGAGCCACCAGGAGCTGAGAGGAGCTGAATTAAAGCTGGGCACGTGCTGTGCTGTGCAAACTGCAGCCAGCATGTGCAAAGGCAGTTAAGACCTCGGGATTTAATAAGACAAGTCTGACAATTGGGAAAGGTCAATATTGCTATGAAATGCTGTCGGAGGCAGAGGGTGCCTTGTCAGCAGCGTGTAAGCAGGGGATTTGGAAAATCCCATCCTCCCCAGAGCTTGCTGCCACCAGGGTTTGTCAGCTGGGAAATGCTTCCTAGGACACAGCATTAACCTGGCTGCTGGAGCAGGAGAGAGGCTCAGCTGTGAGGGGACAGGGCAGCGAGAGCTGGGGTGGGACTGTCCTGCACAGCCCTGCACCAGTCCTGGTCCTGGCAATGCCACCAGAACAGGCACAGCCACAGCTCTGCTGCTTCCTCACCCTGGCACAGTGTTTCAGTGATCCGTATCTCATTCCCTGGTGTGCTCCATCCCCTCCTTGCACGGCTGCTGGTGAGGCCAGGGGTGCAATCCTGCTGCTCCTGGGTCCGTGGTGGAATATTCCTTCTGTGGGTTTGTCCTTCAGGGAGGAGATGAGACGATGCTGTGTGCAGTGGGGTGTTGGCAGAGGGTTTTTGTTACAATTTCTGTGGCCCTGGGGCTTTCAAACCACCCATCCACCCAGACAGCGTGGCTGCCCCGGGGGATGGTGGCTGGTGTTGTTGCTGTTGTTCATGTTCTGGTCCAAATGTTGGAGTAATTGAGTTCAGGCTTCTCCTTGGGATGATTTGCTCGAATCCTCCCTGAGTTCTGTGCTGTGCTGTGGGCTCAGGGGAGAACTCAGCCCTTCCCCCTGTTTTTGGCTCCATGGGATGAGCTGTTGGTGAGGTGGGCAGGAGGGGAGCACCAGGGTGCTGGGACAGGCACTGTCCCCTGTGTCACCTCCTGCCCGTGCACCAAGGCTCTGCCAGACCAGGGATGGCAGCAAAAGGAGGAAAATCTTGCCTGCAGCTGCAGATCTCTGCTCCCCATCCTGCTGAAAGCCTCGGGGAGGGAAGTCCTTGCACTGGGGCTTGGGACTGGGCTTTGGCAAGGGAAAAAGGAAAGGAGGGCAGAGCTGGATGAACCCCCACTGGGTGCCCATGAGGACTGGGGGTCTCTGCACCCCATTTCAGCAGCTCCCAGCAGGGTGTGGGTGTTTCCTGAGCAGTCCTATGATGTGTCCCTTCTCCACAGGCTATTGAGGAGCTGTTCCAGGTGCTGGATCTGGAGAAGAAGAGTGTTGCCATAGGACGCACCCAGGTACCACGACTGTGCCCTGCTTCCCCGCTGCTCTGTGTGTGTGGGCACAGCCCCAGGCCAGGCTCCCCAGCAGCCCAAAGCTCCCCAAACTGGGCACAAAGGCTCTCCCCCACTGCTGCATGTGCCACCAGGTGGGCTGGGAAACTGAGACTGACTAAATGTTAGAGCAAAACCTCATAATTCTCACCTGAAAGCAGTACCCATGGTAAACCCTGCGCCTAATTACCAAAATCCAGCCAGCCTCTGGTGGTATTTATGTTCCTAATTACCATTGATGTCTCCTGGGAATGAAGGGGGCTTGGGCAGCTCGTGGGTTTGCTGCAGAGCAGGAACTGTCACAGCAACCCCATTCGAACTTCAGTGAGATGGTCTGAAAGAAAAATTAATTTCACGTGCGTGCTTGCCTTTAGCTCTGGAGTTTGTAAAGAAAGAATTCACAGAACGGTTCTGTGGAGCAAAATGGCTTTCTTTTATCCTGCACTGTGCAGTTTGTAATTATCTCCTCCCTGGAACCCTCGTTCTTAATCAATAGCACGGTGGCAGCCCCGGTCACATTTCGTTAGGGACGAGTTCGCTTTGCCGTCGCTTTGAGCATTGATTTTGTACCAGCTGTGAAACTCGCAGGGTTGGGGAGTTAATTCAGACATTAATGAGGCAATCGAATGTGTGGTGGAGCAATCACGGCATCAGCTCATGAGAGAGCTGCTTTGCTTGGGGTTGTGCTTTGATTCAATTTGGCACGGCTAAAATGCAGCTCTCAGCACCGCCCCGGCCTCGCCCGGGTCACTCTGGGCTGTCAAAGCTGGGCCGTGCCAATGGTTGGGAGCTCCTGATCCTGGATTCCAGGAGCTTCTCCCAGCAGTGACCCAGAGACACTTCAGACACTCAGAGATCAATACTGGCCGGGGTCTGATGGCATCAGGAAACCTGTGCCATTTCTGAGGCGTTATTTTGTTTTTGCTATTGTAACACATCATTGCTGTTACCTGTGTGTCACCTGTGAAAATCCACTGCCAGTGGAGGTATCCATCATCATCCCATCCATCATCATCCCATCCCATCCAACATCATCCCATCCATCCCATCCCATCCATCCATCCCATCCCGTCCATCCATCCCATCCCTCCCTCCATCCCATCCCGTCCATCCATCCCATTCCATCCATCCATCCCATCCCATCCCATCCATCCCATCCATCCCATCCATCCCATCCATCCCATCCATCCCATCCATCCATCCATCCATCCATCCATCCATCCATCCATCCATCCATCCCATCCCTCCCTCCATCCCATCCCTCCATCCATCCATCGCATCCATCCCATCCCCACAGTGAGGGGAACAGGCAGCATCCCACAGGAAAACTTTTGAGGAATTGCGCCTTGTGATGGTCGATGCCTCTGTCAAGGAGGAAGGAGAGTTTCCAGCCCTGACCTGGGGTGTGTGACCTGTTCCTTGCTGCCAGGTGTTCCTGAAGCCAGGGGTGATCTCCAGGCTGGAGAAGCAGCGGGACAAGCTGATAGCCCAGAGGATGACTCTGCTCCAGGCTGCCTGCAAGGGCTTCCTCAGCCGCCAGAAGTTCAAGAGATTGAAGGTACCCATCCTGTGGGTTGGGGACACCTGAGCCCACACCTGGGATGTGGCCCTCAAATATCAGCCCTTCAGAGCTCCTTTGAAGCTTTCCCCTGCAGCCATGAGATGCTGTGCTGCCATCCCTGAGCTCCTCTGCCACCTTTCCCTGCCCAGCCTGGTGTTCCAGCCCGTCCTCCCTGGCAGTCCTGGCTGGGTGGGGTGACGGCTGCTGTGTCCCCGCAGATCCAGCGCCTGGCCATCCGCTGCATCCAGAAGAACCTGCAGCTGTTCCAGGCAGTCAGGCACTGGCCCTGGTGGCAGCTGCTGAGCCACCTGCGGCCCCTGCTCAGCGTCAACCTGGCCGAGGAGCAGCTCCGTGCCAAGGAGGTGAGTGCCAAGGGCTGGGATGGGCTGGGATGGGTGGAACAGGACAGTGTCGCTCTAGGACATGAAATAAAACCATGCAGACACTAGAATCTCCAAGGTAAAAAGAAGGGAAGTTTAATTTCTGACTCCAACGTTTATAGGTTGTCAAAAGTGGCAGTGGATTGGAGGATGGCAGTGCCACCTCTCCAATGATGCTGGACAAACCAACAGTCCATCAAATTTCTCCTCCTCCGGAAAAGAATGTAAAGCAATAATTATTTAGAGAAAAGCACGTGAGAAAGGTTGTTCACATTCTTGTTGTTACAAGAATGTAAACATTAGAAGGCTTAGAAGAACAGGGCGACAGGACAGGGTGCTTTAGGGGCTCTGCCTGATGGATTGCTCAAGTTGGAAGTCGCTTCTGCCCAGGCAAAGATGTTTTTCCTACTGTCCAGCAGTTGCCATCTGTTCTTAGCCCAGTGTCACACGTTCTGCAGAGCTGTGGAGGGAGAAGTGACTTCATGCTTAGAGGGACAGTAGCAAACACACCATGTCCCCAGAGTCAAACCCCCCCCAGGGTTCCCCCACTGCCCTCCTTGTGCCCTCTGGAAGCTCCTGGGGATGGGCTTGTCAGCCTGTGGGGCGCTGGGAGATGAGCATTCAAACACCCCTGTGACAGAGGGGACTCCACTCTGTGCTGTCCCCAGTGCTGTGCTGGCATCCACCTGTGTTCCCATGGGTGATGGGAGATGCTAATGGACATTTTTTATCCCAGGAAAGGCTCCTTTCACCCCTCTGCACCCTCTGTGCTAAATTCCCATCTTCCCTGGAGTCCCGCCTTACTGAGGCTTTAACAAGATGTTTTCAGGCTGGCTCAGATGAAATAAAAGCTGCCCAAGTCTCTGGTTTTTTGTCTCCAAACCCACCTGGGATGCATCAGGCCCCATCATCTGTTAACCTCTGTTTTTATCACCACTTTGCACGTTCAGTGTTGGACATCAAAGCAGGACAAGGCTGCATGGAGCAGCTCCTGCTGTCTGGGAAGGAATCACAGCCAGCACCGTGCCTTTGCACCGTGCTCTGATACCTGCCAGGGCCCTGGGACACTCCCTGAGCATGATCCAGGCCCCTGGCTGTTCATCCCAGGCTTTTGAGGTTTGCTGCTCTCTCATAAAACATGCTCCACACACAGCAAAGCTGACATTCCCTCCGATGGAATTCATGTCAGGAGCTGTAGTCCCGGCAATTTGCGGTGAGCAGCCTTCAAAGTCGCCTGGTAAATTTTATTAATAAGGCAGCTATGTCTCTTCCACTTATTTTGAACAGAAAACAAGGTTTTCATAAATAAACCGAGGATGCTGGAACTCTGTGTGTTTTTTTTCCAATCTTCCCTAGGAGGAGCTGGCGGCGCTGAGAAGGAAGCTGGAAAAATCCGAGCAGGCGTGCAGCGAGCTCAGACAGACTACAGAGAGTCTGGAGAGCAAGGTACAGCCCCAGAACCTCTGGTACAGACCCCAAAACGTCTGATACAGACCCCAAAACCTCTGCCACAGCCCTGTTTGGCCAGGTTGGGAAGGGAGCTAGTGGAGATGAACAGGAGCAGCAGTTCCAGCAGAGCAGGAGGAGCCACGGGCAGCTGCCAGGGATCCTCTGGACAGGATTCTGGACAGGCTGCAGTGTCCAGCTGCAGAATTCCAGGCTGGCATCACTCCAGGCTGCCCAGAGAAGCTGTGGCTGCCCCATCCCTGAAAGTATCCAAGGCCAGGTTGGATGGGGCTGGGAGCAGCCTGGGCTGGTGGAAGGTGTCCCTGCCCATGGGGTGGAACTGGATGGGCTTTAAGGTCCTTTCCAACCCAAACCATTCTGGGATTCCGTGTTCCCAGCTGGCTGCTGGTCCTCTGTGGGCTCTGCTCTTGGATACGCAGCTCCTTGTGATTGTGCCTGGGATTTTGCCAAGCATCATGAGGAGAAGGAGCTCCCAAGGTTTCTATAAATACCCTGGGTTTTCCCAGCTCCCTTGGCTGCAGCAGGGCTGGGCTGGGTCTAGGCTGCAGCTCTGCCTAATGAAGCCAACAGCCCCCAAGGCCAGGACCCTCCTCATCCCCGGGAAGGGGGTAAAGATGGTTTAGTTTGAGCCCTTTGGGAATGCTGAGCAAGGCAACTGCCTCAGGGCAGACCTAGGAAAACACCAGGGAGAGAAATCCTGTGGGATTTGCTTGCTGGGTTAAGCTTGTGGGACTCCCTAAGGAGCTTGTGCCTGCACGATGTGAGGTGCCTTAAGATGCTGTCAGACACAGGAGAGGAGTGCTGGAATGCTGTGTTTTCCTGTGGCTCTGCAGCCCCTCTCTGGACTGGCTGAGCAGGAAGGGCCACGTTGCCCGTCTGCTCTGCGGAAAATGGAATTGATTTTCTGGATTAATAATTCTCCCCTTCTGCTCCTGGTTTCAAAGGAAATTTAATGCAATAAAGTAGGACAATGGAGAGCTGTGATGAGCCCTGCAGTGCAGGCAGCGTGGCACAGGCAGCTGCCAGACAGGAGCCTGGGCTCCCACTGGTGACACTGGCCAGGGCTGGTGTGCACTCCTGAGACCAGGCAGAGCTGTCAGGATGGCTGTGGCATGGCAGAACCCCCTCCAGCCATGCCCAGACTGCCCCCCTGCTCCCCCAGATCATCGACCTGACCACGGAGCTGTCGGATGAGCGCTACAAGGGCGATGTCACCTGCCAGGCCCTGGACGGGGAGCGGGCGGAGCGGCTGCGGGGCACCCGCGAGCTGCAGGAGCTGCAGGTACCAGAGCCCTGAGCCCCTGTGCGGTGACAGTGGCCCTGCCACCCCCCTGACACAGCTCTCCTGAGTGCCCCAGAACCAGGCAGAGCTGCTCCCTTCCTCCCTTCCCCAGAGCAAACACGACCAAGTGCAGAAGAAGCTGGAGTCGGTGGAGAAGCAGCTGGAAGAGGCGCAGCAGCTGGTGCAGCTGCGTGAGATGAAGATCAGCGGCTCTGGAGGAGGTAGGGATGTCCCCTCCGGAGGAAGTGCATGCTCTGGGCATCCAGCCTGACCTGTGGGGCCACAGAGAAGAGGGCAGACGTTTGTCCCCCCCAGCCAGTGCCACTCTGCAGCCCCTGGCCTCTCCAGAGTGTTCTGTCACCCCGCATTGCTCATCCAGCGGGACCTGTCAGTGACAGCCTGGGGACACAGATCTGGATCTGGCATGGGGCTGGTGTGCTGTGCCCCAGGGTGCTGCTGGCACTGATGGGATGGGGTGGGATGGGCTCACATGCTGTGCCTGAGGCAGGGCACGTGTTCTGTGCGAGTGGGGCAGCCCTGGGCGCACAAAGCAGATCCGTGCCCCATAGCTCTGTGTCGGTGTCAGTCCCTTGTGCATCCCCTCCCCGGCCCCCAGCGGGGCCACAGGGGCTGCTCAGGCCCCAGCACCGCCCTGGGTGTCTCTCGTTGGCAGAGGACGAGTGGCAGGTGAGGTTTGACTGTGCCCAGACCGAGATTGTTTTCCTGCGGAAGCGGCTGGCGCAGCTGGAGGAGCGGCTGGAGGCAGAGCTGGGCACCAGGACAGGGCTGGAGCAAAAGGCAAGTGCTGCCAGCCCAGGAGGGGACAGGGACACCCCAGGCAGCAGGGACATTCCTCCCCCTGCTCCCAGGAGCCTTGCAGGGCTGAGGCTCAGCAGTGCATCTGCTTCTTGCTGCTGCTTCCACTGACCAGGGAAAACCAGATTATTTCCTGCAGGTCTGAGCCTCAGAAATCACTTTTGTGCAGCAAAATTCCACCTTGGTCAAGTGTGAGCGTGGGCACAGGGTGAGGAGCTGTGGGCAGGGGGTTTTCAGTGGTGGGCCTTGGTGCTGCTCTGGATTTAGGAGCTGTAAAGGGCTGTGCTCTCCCCATCTGTCACACAAAGAGCTGGCAGCTCCCGAGCTTTGCCCTGAGGAGGAAAAAAGCCAACGTGCTTCCCTGAGCAGTGCCTGGGAGCCAGGTCACTTCCCATAAGGATAAAACAAAGAAATAAAGATTTCTCATGGTACATTAAATAGTAATAAGAAAGAAGCTGAGTCTTAGGAGCTTGGGTAAAGCAAAGCAGCCCATTTGCTCTCAGTTACTTTGGAATTACAAGCTTCATTAATGCAAGATTTTGCTTATTTAAAGTCATTCCTTAACGACTCCATTCCCTGGCGTGGGAGAGCTCTGAGTGTCTGTCCCAAACACAGCGGGAATCCCTGGGGATTCCAGTCCTTTTTGCAGGGAAATGGGATCAGGCATCGCCCCGGGGCAGCTCTGCTGACTCAGCAGGAGGGGCTGGGATGCTGCAGGCACTCGGAGGGTGCCTGGAGCTGGAGGAGTCACAGGTTGTCCTTGTTTAGTGAAAAACCCCTGAGTGAACCAACCCTGAGCCTGAGTCCTGGGGGGGGATCTTATCCAGGGGGTGTGGAGTCAGTGGGGTTCCTCCTCTGTAGGGTGAGTGGGGTCCAAGGGTCCTTCCTCTGAATTGAGTGTGCCACGGAGTCTATGGGATCCCACCTGTGTGGGGATCCATGTGTCTCTGCTCTGTGTGCTGAGGGGTCAGTGGGGTTCCTGCTGTGTGTGCTGTGGGGTCAGTCGGGTCCCTCCTCTGTGCCATGGGGTCTCTGGGGTCCCTCCTGTGTGGGCTCTGTGTGCCGTGGGGTCCTTCCTCTGTGCCACGGGGTTCCTCCTCTGTGCCATGGGGTCTCTGGGGTCTCTCCTCTGTGCCATGGGGTCTCTGGGCTCCCTCCTGTGTGTGCTCCACCACCACTGCGGGGTGCCCGTGCCGTGGGGTCTGTGAGCTCCCTCCTCCACGGGGCACACATGTCCATCCCCTGTGGGGTGTGTGGGGTCCTTGTGTCCCTCCCTGGGTGCCACAGCCCCTCCGTGTGTCCCCTGCAGCTGGGCGAGGCGCGGGCGGCGTGCCAGGCGGCGCGGGACGGGGCGCAGCGGCTGCGGCGGCGCTGCCAGCGCCTGGCCTGCGAGCTGGAGGATGCCCGGGTGCTGGCTGAGAGCCAGCAGAGCCGCAGCCACGAGCTGGAGAAGAGGCAGAAGAAGTAAGGCGTGGGGAGGGCTGGGGGTGCTGGAGGAGGGGGCAGGGGATGGGGAGGGTCGGGGTGGGTGAGGGGCTGTGTCACGGATGAAAAATCCTTTTTGTTAGGATCTTTTGCTCCTGAGAAGCCGAGAGGCCTCAGAAATGAAGTGTAAAAAATAATTACCTGCTGCTGTGGAATGCAACAGGTGCATCTTTGATTGGTCTCATGTGGTTGTTTTTAGTCAATGGCCAATCGCAGTCTGGCTGTCCCGGACTCTCTGGTCAGTCACAAGATTTTATTATCATTCCATTTCTATTCCTTGCTAGCCTTCTGATGAAATCCTTTCCTCTCTATTCTTTTAGTATAGTTTTAGTATATAATTTCCTTTTAATATAATATATATCATAAATTAATAAATCAGCCTTCTGAAAGGAGACAAGATTCTCATCTCTTCCCTCATCCTGGGACCCCTGCAAACACCACCACAGAGCTGCTGTAAGGGTGGAGCTGTTCTTTATCTGTTTCAGCTGCTGGGAGTTCTTTTTCCATCCCATTTCTGTGTGACTGATGCAGGGTCTGAGCCCAGACTGCTTTGGGTTGGGAGGGACCTTAAAGCTCACCCAGTTCCACCCCTGTGGAATTTTCCCTATGAATATTCTCCTCCCACTACCCCAGACTGCTCCCAGCCCTTTCCAGCCTGACCTTGCTGTGCTGCCCTCCAGGTTTGACCTGCAGTTAGCCCAGGCCCTGGGGCAATCTGCCTTCGAGAAGAGCCTCCGTGAAAAGCTGTCCCAGGAGAACACCAGCATCCGCTGGGAGATGGGCAAACTGCAGCAGAGCCTGGAGGTGAGAGGAGACCCCACTTTGCTGTCCTGGGGCCAGTTTTGGCAGCAGCACTCATTACCTTTGCAATCAGAGCAGAGGCCAGCAGGAAATTCGATTCCAGTTTCTCTCAGCACAGCTCAGTGTGCTTAAATCTCCTTCTAGAAGGGGTGTTGCCATGGATAAGTGATCCCCACCCCATGATTCAGCTAATCAGGGCCACCCCCATTTTCACTGGGGTCACTTGTGCCCTTCCTCACATGCCTACCCCCAGTCCCACCTTGGGGATGGTGCTGCACCAAATGCCACCGTGGTGGTGGCAGGGGCACGGTGCAGGGAACCCACAGGGGACACCCCAGGGCAGTGAGCTCAGGATCAAGAGGGAAAGGTGGGCATGGGGGTCTGGGTGTGGGGCAGGAGCTGCCCAACCCCTGCTGCTGCTGCTGCTCCAGGGGGTTGGGACGATGCCTTTGGGAATGCTGTGGGTTCTGAGAGCGGGGTGTGAGTGTCCAGGCTCTGACCCTGCTCTGCCCAGCACAAGGAGGCCGAGGTGGCCAGGCTGGAGCAGCAGGTGGCCGTGCTGGCCGGCCGGGTGCAGGAGCTCAGCACCCCCGGCGCCACGGACACGGTGCCTGCGCTCAAGAAGAAGCTCTGGGACCTGGAGGGCAGCGCTGCTGAGCAGAAGAAGGAGCTGGAGAGGCAAACAGCTGCTGTGGAGCACCTGGAGCAGGTAACGGGGGCTGGGGGGACCAGGGGTGTCTGTCCCTGCTGGGACAACCCAACACCATCCTCACCCCTCGGGGCTGTGCGTCATCTCTGGGGGTTTCAGCTCCACGAGAGGCTGGAGCTGGAGATGGAGAGGATGAAGCAGATCCACCAGAAGGAGCTGGAGGACAAGGACGAGGAGCTGGAGGACACACAGAAGTCCTGCCAGAAGAGGGTAGGTCCTCGCTGGGTGGGTTTGAGGCTGGGTGCTCCCCAAATCTCCCCAGGAGCCCTTCCAGGGGTCCCTGTTCCTGCTTTCCCACCATCCCCTTGGTGTGAGCCCCAGTCACAGCCCAGGGTGCAGGTCAGGCTTTGGGTCAGGGGTGAGCCCCTGCCAGGCTGGAGAGGCTGTTGGGGACAGTGTGTGAGAGCCACACGTGATGCAGCACACGGACCCACCGCTCCCAGCAGCCCCAGAGTCACACCAAGGGCACCAACTCCAGGGTTTCATTTTTTGGGGAGATTTGCAGAAAATAGCCTTTCCTCAAGGCCATGAGGTTGGTGGGTGCAAGCATGAATTCCAGAGCTGCAGGGACAGCCTTTGGGCATGTCTGGGTGTGCTTCAAACAGCCCATCCTGTTCCCAGTGTCCTGCAGGTCCCTGGCACTCCGGGGGTGGGAGATGCTCCAGGGGATGTGGTCCATTCCTTGTCCCCAGTGCTGGCTGCAGAGACCTTGGTGCCCTCCTCCCCTGGGGAATGCCAAACCCCACTGTGGCAGTGGCTGTGCCCAGCTGGCACCTGGAGGGGTGGCTGGGCACTGAGCATGGCTGGGTTTGTCCCACGCAGCTGCGGCAGCTGGAGATGCAGCTGGAGCAGGAGCACGAGCAGAAGCAGATGGTGCTGCACGAGAAGCAGGACCTGGAAGGGCTCATTGGCACCTTGTGTGAGCAGGTAAGGGGGCAGTGCCCTCCCAGGGGCTGCTCTGTGCCCTAAAAACAGGAGTGGGGTAAACAAGTGCAGCCAGAGCAGCAGCCTGGTGTTGGTGCCCGTGCAGCTGCTCGTGGGGCTCTGTCCCTCATCTGTCCCAGATGCCACCCAGCCCCAGCAGGCACTGGGAACTGGAGGTGTTGGGTCTGCAGGGATCACACAGGAGCTGCGTGGTCCCACTAAGGACCCACAGAGGGGAATTGTTCCTTTATGTACAGGAGAATTATCCAAGCAGGGGAAGATGTCTTCTTTTCCCTGGTGTTTCATGAGAGTCAAACTAGCCAGGTCTAGCACTGGAGTGCATCCTAGAAGAGCAGTTTATCCAATCCTGCTCGTTGCAGAGGAATTATATCCCAAGCACATTTGGTGAACAAATCCTTTTCCCCTCTCTGATCAGTCTGGGGCAGCAACTGCAGAAAAGCACACCCAGTTCTGCTTCCATTGAGCCAGCAGGTGAGGAGGGGCTGGACTCAGCCTCCTTGGGCATCCCTGGCATCACCTGGAGGCCATCCCAGAGCTCTGGTGCCTGAGAGAGGCCAAGGCTGAGGAAAGCACCAGCTCAGTGTCACTGTCTCCCAGTGCTGCTCCCCAGGACTGCCCAGAGCATTTGTCACATGTCCCCATGCCTCCTGCCCACCCTCATGCTGCCTTGTCCCAGTGCCACTCACAGAAACCAGGCCCAGTGTCCTCTGGCTGTTGGCACAAGCTGCATTTCACCATTTCACCATTTCACCATTTCACCATTTCACCAAGCCCTGGCAGTCCTGTGAGTTCACTAAACGGGACGAATCTGGGATCTTTGCAGCACTGGAATGGAGGGAATATTTCAAGCAGACACAAAATGGTCTGACAAGGCTTATCCAGCACAACCCTCCTGCTCCTGGCTTGGAAAATGTTTTGGGAACTGTCACAATAAATAATGCTATATCAAAGCAGGGGATTATTACAACAGTCCAATGTGTCCTGCTTGTTCAGTGGAGGGGAGCTGAGATGGATGAGGAGGCAGCAGGAGCTGGGGGGGCTCAGGAGGAAAGGCCCCTTCTCCCTCCAGGACAACCCCCAGGTGTTGTCCTGGCAGCCCCCAGCCCCTCAAGGGCAGTCCTAGTGTAAGGGAAAGGGAGATGGGGACATGCAGCTGGGATTGCTGTGAGACACAAGCACAGCTTGGCAGCAGCTATCAAATCCTGGCTTGGTCACTTAAAAATCCTGGGCTGGGGGGCAGCTGGTTCCAGCCATGGCACCAAATTTATCCCCTGTGGTCATGGAGAGATCCTGAGCAAGAGGAAAATGATGTGAGCAGTGTCCAGGATCCAGCTGGAGGGATGGCAGAGCAGCAGTGGTGCTGCTGCAAACACCCTCTGGTTTGCAGAGGACAGTTCATTAAAAAATGGGAAGAAAACATCCAACCCAGAAAACTAATTAAGGAAATGGAGATGCCAATGATTTCTTGTTCCAGCAAATTCCAGCCAGCTCTAAACCAGGCTACAAGGTCAAATCCACACAGTTGATTTTAGCCAGTGAGCAGAAAACAGGAGAAGGAAGGGGTTTGAAACAAGAGCCGTGGAAAACAACCTAAATGGCAAATGTTCTTATAACCTCAGCGATGCTGAAATCGAGCGCTGAAACCATGTCCCTGTTTATTTGGTGGCTTTCTAATTCCTTTATCCCTGTAACCATGGCTGCTCTCTCCTTCTCTCCGAGGGGCAGCTCAGAGGATGGGTTTTTTAAGGTACTCCTTGTGGCTGTGTGGCCAGGCTGTCCCTCTGGGATGTGACTCGTGGGGACCAGGGGTGGGTAAATGCTTTCAGAGGAGCCGCTCTTTAGTGGGGAAAAATACGGAACACCCTGGAGGTGTTCGCTCAGTGCTTTGGTGCAGTTAACCAAAATACCCCTAAATTGAGTGGGGAACGCCTTGGCGTGGGGTGGGAGGTGCTGATGGAGTTTCCAGGGGCCAGCAGGGCTCAGACACCCGCTGTCCCCTCCCCAGATCGGCCACCGCGACTTCGACGTGGAGAAGCGGCTGCGGCGGGACCTGCGGAGGAGCCGGGCGCTCCTGGCCGATGTTCAGCTGCTGCTGGCGGCCCCAGCCGGGCCCGGGGGCAGCGCTCAGGAGCTGGAACACCTGCGCAAACAGGTAGGGAGGGAGCTGCGGGCAGCATTCCCGCTGCCCCGGTTAACTGAGCGCCGGCACACCGAGAGAGTCTCCTTGGAAAAGGAGCGCTTCCCTGTAATTAAGGCGACGCTGGTGAAGTGTTTTTTCCCTTTTTTTTCCTGTTAATTACCTTCTGTTTGGCGCGTTTCTGTGCGTCTCCTACGGCCGGGCTGGGGCGGCGTTGCCATAGGGATGCTGAAAGCAGGAGAGGGATGGGGGGGATTTGAGCTCGGCGGTGTGGAGTGACCTGGGGAGCGGCTCCAGCTCTGTGCCAGCTCTGTGCCACCACACTGGGGACATCCCCGACCCCAGGCTGAGCTCTTAGTCCCTATGGGGTGCCCTGCCACGGGATAGGCGCACCTCGGGGCTGTCCATCCCCTTGTGGGCTGTGTATTCCCAAGTGCCAAGCAGGGGCTCAGCTGAAGCTGCTGGCCCTCTGAAGCCACTCAGAAATGAATCTGTTCTGCACATTTCCCCTGGAAACGAACGGATCTGGAGGCACGAGCAATTCCAGCAACATCCGAATATAACTGGGAGGGTCTTTGTGCATAAATAACAACTGTGAGCAGCAGCTGTTCCCACCTGTGCTGGGGGAGAAGGGGAAGGTGAGCTGGGCCTGATGGAGCTAGAGGTGTGTCCGTGCCCTTACCTGGACGTCCAGGGCTGGGGGTGGCATGGCCACAGTGGGAATGGCCATTTTTTGCCCTCTGGTGTTGTTAAATATTATTGACCCAGTGCTGTGGCGCTGCGCTTCATGAATCCCTCACTGTTTCCCAAATCCCACGTTGGGGTTGGAGAGGTTGCACTGTTTTTTTCCCAGTCCCTGGTGGGAGGGAAATGTGGCAGGGTCCTGCCCTCAGGTCCCTTCCATGTGCTGATCTGAGGGACCTACACCAATGCTGAGCTGCTTGCTCTGCCCATCCCGTGTGTCCAGCCCCATCTCCCTGGGGAATAATGCCCAGCTCACCTGGGGAGCAGAACTGGGGAATAAAACTTTACTTTAGAGAGTGAAGTCATGGAGAGAGCAGCTGAGGGAACTGGGGGGGCTCTGCCTGGAGGCTCAGGGGGGACCTTGTGGCTCTGCACAGCTCCTGACAGGAGGGGACAGCCAGGGGGTGTCAGGCTCTGCTCCCAGGGAACAGGGACAGGAGGAGAGGAAACTGCATCAAACTGTGCCAGGGGAGGGTCAGGGTGGACAGCAGGAGGAATTTCCTCATGGAAAGGGTGGTCAGGGACTGGAAGGGGCTGCCCAGGGAGGTTTGGAGTCCCCATCCCTGGAGGTGTCCAAGGAATTCCTGGATGTGGCACTCAGTGCTCTGGGCTGGTGACAAGGTGGGGATTTGAGGACTTTGGAAGTCTTTCCCAACCTTTATGACTCTGGGATTCTTGCTCCCTGAACACCCCAGTCCCCACAGGAAGGCAGGAGGTCACTCTGTCCCTGTGACTCCATGGCCTCTGCTCATCTCCCTTGTGTTTGGAGAAGAGCAAACAGGATTTTGGGAATGTGGAGTTTTTGCTGTGCCACCAACACTGAGACTCTGCCTGTGCTTAAAATGCCACATGATTATTCTGTCCTTTAAGCTGAAACAATTTCTAATGGCATTCATGACGACTTTTCTCAAAAGCCAATGCATCCTACCACCAGCCCACGGACCTGCACCAGAAGAAAAACTTTGCTAAAATGCTACATTTCCGTTAATCAAAATCCATATGGCTGGAAGTGCAGCATTGTTTCTTAATAAGGCTGAGGCATCCATTTTATGCAGGTATTTAACAGATGGTGTTCACAGCAAACTAATGTTGTTCCACACTTCATACATTATGCATTTTTTTGGGGGGAATTTCAATTTATTCTTCCCAAGTGGGAAAATTCCATTACACCGAGTGAATTGGAAGCTGATGTTTAATGAGGGGTCCTGGAGGTGCTTTTCTGTCTGATGGAGCTAGCAGAGGTTTGGTGGGAATTGTGGCAGGGAAGAGGCCAGTCCAGGAGTGGGGATGCAGCTGGACAGGTGGGAAAGGCCATAAAACCAGGAGTTGATCTGAGTGGCATCTTCAACTAATCCCAGCAAAGCACAGAGACTTTTTTACAGCTGATGGAAGAAAGTTCTTCCTTCTCTAGTGAAAGGTCTCCATCTCCCCCAAAAATGGAGGGAAACGAGCTGAGGATTGATAGTATTCTATTATTTCCCCCACTTTTAAATTTTTTTTTTTTTTTTTGAGGGAGAGAGATAAAAAAAGAAAGTAAAAAACAATAAATTCTCAGGCTCTCACCATGGTGTGCAGCTTTTCCCGTGGCTCCCTGGAACTCCACAGGGAAACCAGGACCAGGCACAGGAAATGAGCAGGGAGCAGAGGGGTTTATTTTTCATTTTTCGTAGAGAAAAAGAAAGAAACCCCAACGAGCAGGGGAAGGAACTGGATGTTCAGGTACAGCCTACGACAACTCCTCCGCCCAGGCAAAGAGGGGGGGAGTTTTGGGGATGACGCTGCAGCTTCCAGATGTTTGCAGCCCATTGAAGATCGTTTGTGATCTTAATGGCTGAGCTGTAAAACCCGAGAGCGAATTAGCGTTTATAAATGGGATCTTCCACGTGTATTTGCAAATGCAATTTACGCCACGTGAAAAGCCCATTTGCAAACCCCCGAATCATGAATTGCTCTAATCAGGAATTACATGTAATTCACATAATTTTGCAAATTAATGACACCAGCTCTGCCTGGCCCAGGAAGAGGGAGGATGTGCCATCGAGGCTGCTGGACTCACCGGGACAGTCGGTGGTGTTGGGATCGGTGCTGGGAGGTGCCAAGGAAGCTTTGCTTGCCCTGTAAACCAGGAGCAGACAAGCTGAGGGGCAGCACGGGTTTAAAACGTGGAGATTTCTGTGTTCTTCAGCAGGGAAAAATGCCCTGTTGTCTCTCTAGGACACGAAATAAAATGACACGGACTCTGGACACTCCAAGGTAAAAAAAAAGGGCAGTTTAATTTCTGACTCCAACATTTATAGATTTCCAGAAGTGACAGTGGATTGGAAGGTGGCAGTGCCACCTCTCCAATGACACTGGACAAACCAACAGTCCATCAAATTTCTCCTCCTCCATAAAAGAATGCAAAACAATAAGTTATTTACATAAAGTGTGCGAGAAAGTTCGTTACAGGACTGTGAACATCACAAGGCTTAGAAGAATTAAAAAAAAAATAGGGTGACACCCTGTGCAAGTGGCAATAAGCACCATCAGCATGTGGCTCCTGCTCCTTTAATGGTGATCCCCTGCAACTTTTCCCAGTTGGAAGAGAGTGAAGCCAAGTGTGCAGAGGCCCAGAGATGCCAGCAGACAGCAGCCCAGGAGCTGGAGAACCTGCAGACGGAGCTGGAGACCCTCAGCAGAAGCAAGACCCTGGTGGGTTCCAGGGCAGGGCAGGTGGGAGGGCACAGTCCCACCTCGGGGCGGGGGGTTTGGCTGCAGTCAGCAGCTGCTTGCTAAGTCAGAGTGGTTAATAAATCACCTCACAGAGTTAATTACACCTCTGAGGATATTTACAAAATATCCCAGCGAATTACTGACTCTCCAAGGATTTTCCTTGCTAAATCACCTGGGCTGTTTGGAAACAGCAGCCCCCGGGGGCGCTTTAATGGGCGAACAAAATTCCTGCGAGGGAGGGAGAAGCATCCCACCACCCTGCTCTGCCTGCCTGAGGGGCTGGAGGCTGTTGGCAGCGTATTCCAGAGGGGTTTGGTGGGATCCCTGAGCCAGGTGCTGTGGATCCTCCTGCAGGTGGACGAGCAGCTGTTCCAGCTGCAGCGCGAGCGAGCCGACCTGCTGAAACGCATCGATGAGGACCAGGAGGACCTGAACGAGCTGATGGAAAAGCACAAGGCTCTGATCGCCCAGGTAGGAGCTGGGGCAGCGTCCCCAGCCCTGGGAGGGCTCTCAGAAAGCCCTGCAGGCTGGCACAGGGCTGGTGGGGGCAGCTGGGGGTGCACAGAGGGGTGAGGAGCCCAGGACAGAGATGCTGTGATGAGGAGGGGAAGGCTCACAGCACCAGCTCCTCTCACCTGCCGTTTTTAATCTTCTTTCAAGAGGTGTTTTGCCTTTAGTTTCAACACTTGAGGAATCCTACAGCTATCCATCTGTGTTGCTTTTTATTCTTCCTTTCATCATTTTCTTATGCAGAAGTTAAAAACTGATGCCAGGCAGCTTTGGGGCTTTCAGTGCCACATCCAAACTATGTCAGGCACTCCCAGATTATTATCCTGGGAGCTGAGGGACCCCAAAACTCCCATGGGAGGGGGCAGGCTGGGCAGGCTGACAGTTCACAGTCTGGTGCCCCTTGCAGGGGTGGTAGGGATCCAGGAGCCTGTGTTTGGAACCAGGAGAATCCTGGTCCACAAATGCTTGTTTCAAAGCTAAGGAAAGCTGCAGTGAGCTGGGAGGATGAAGCTCCTTCAGGGCAGTCCAGGAGCAGCTCACTGTCCCAGTGGCAGGAGGTTCAGGCAGGAACCAGCCCTCTGCTCTGAGCCCTGCTGCTCCCTCTCCGAATTTTTCTGTTTCTGCAGTCGGCCACAGACATTGCTCAGATCCGGGAGCTGCAGACACAGGTGGAGGATGTGAAGAAAGAAAAGCAGAGCCTGCAGGAGAAGGTAATTCCTGCAGGAGAAGGTAATTCCTGCAGGAGAAGGTAATTCCTGCCCAGCCTGTGGCACTCCTGCTGATGAGTGGGACCTCTTTAGACTGGAGAAATCTTTCCCTGGCAATTCTTGGGATTCCCAGCCTGCCTTCTCCCTCCTCCCCTGCTGAACTGCCCTGGCAGGGGTGGGCTGACCCCGGGGTGGGCAGCACCAGGGGCTGCACCCCCTCGGCTCTGTGGCAGTGCCAGCCCTCCTGGAGTGAGGGATTTAATTTGAAACACATGAGTAATCCCATTATGTGAAGTGCTTTACTGGAGCGTGGCTAAGCTGCCCAGGAATCAGAAGCAGGACTCGCTCCCTCCGAGGCGGAGCGGGTGGTGCTTTGGAGATAGGCTGGATAAAAGGAGAGAAATTCCTGTAGTTTTAGGTCAAATTCAAAATCTGAACCTGGGATCACTGAAAGGGCAGTTTCCTTTGGAGATCTCGGTGTAAGAACTGAGGAAACAGCTTGGCCCAGGCAGCTTTCCACAAAGACTCTGAATTTTTACGCCTGCTGTCCTCAAAGAGTGTGTGAGGAGAGAAAAGCAGAGCAGCCCCAGACACGTGTCCCTGGCCAGCAGGTTCTCCATTCAGAGCCACACATCGGTGTCAGGCCTGTTCTGTGTGGCTCCAGCAGCAGGGAATTCTTTGGGAAAGGGAGGGCAGTGCTTGGCCACACCACCTCAGGGGCCAGGAGAGACCCCCAGTGCATGTGAGGGACTGGGGAGGGGTCCAGGAAAGGGGATCAGGAAAGGGTATCAGGAGAGGGGAGCAGGATAGGGGATGAGCAGAGGGGTTCAGGAAAGAGGATCAGGAGAGGGGATGAGCAGAGGGGTTCAGGAGAGAGTAGGTATCAGGAGAGGGGATGAGCAGAGGTTTTCAGGAGAGGGGATGAGCAGAGGGGTGCAGCAGGAGGATGCTGACACAGCCCCTGCTCTCCCAGCTGCAGGCAGCTCAGGCCAGGGCAGCCCAGCTGGAGCAGTGCCCGGCCGAGCGCTCCATCGTCAGCCGGCAGGAAGCTCGGATCCGGGACCTGGAGAGCCAGCTGGACTTCCAGGCAGTGCAGATGAAGCGCTTCGAGGTACCCCCTCCTCCCCTGGCAGTGCCACCGCCCCACCTGTGGGGACAGGAGCACCTGGGAAGGGCTGGGATGGATGCAGGGGGGCGGCTGGGGCAGCCCAGGGTGTTGGTGTCACTGCTGCTGTGTCTCTCTGTGGGTGTTTCTGACAGCCAGCAGTGTCTGGGGGCTCACAGGGAGCTCCCCAACACCTCAGCTTCCCCTCACCCCCCAGGTGCTGGTGCTGCGCCTGCGGGACAGCATCATCCAGATGGGAGAGGAGCTGGAGAAGGCGGCCGAGTCGGAGGCTCGGGAGAGGGAGAGCAGCCGGTACTACCAGAGGAGGATGGAGGAGATGAAGGCTGACATGGACGAGCTGGTGCAGAGGGAGCTGGAGTCCAGCCGCCGGCGCGTGGAGCTGGTGAGGGGCTGCTCCTGCCGGGGCCGGGCAGGTCCCGTGGCCACAGGGGTTTGCTGCAGCTGGAGGTGACCCCTCGTCGCCCCTGGGTTGGTCTGAGGAGCACAGGAATTCGTTTTTGTGGGGTCCTCTGCATGCTCTGGCTCTGGGGATGGAGTTGTTCCTCTGGGAGGGGCAGGGAGTTGCTTGGCAGCTCTCTGCAGCCCCAAAGCATTGAAGCCGAGCTGTCCTTGAGGACCCTCATGTGCCCTTTCCCCATGGTTGGTCTGGGAGCCTGGACAGTCACTCTGCTCCACGTTTTTGTTTTTTTGTTTTTTTTTTTTTTTTTTTGGGAAGGAGGTGGCTTTGCCTGCTCTCATAGAAATGCACTTCATGTGTGGATGTGGCACTTGGGGACGTGGTTTAGTGGTGGGGTAACAGTTGGACCGGATGATCCTGGAGGTATTTCCATCTGTGATTCCAAGTTAGGTCATTCCTGCAGCTCCTCGTGTCAGACAGAGCCACAGTGGGTGGGAAAAGTCTGGCCCTGCAGCAGCCCCTGAGTGTTGGTCCCAGGGCTGGCTGTGCCAGGCTCAGCCCAGGCACCAGATCCTCCTGGAGCTCCTGGCTTTGCCAAACCCTCCCTGTGTCTGCAGCTCAGAGAGTGCCAACCAGCAGCTAAAGCTGCTCCGAGTGAGCAGAGCCCCAGCTGGCTTTGGGGAGCAGCAGAAATAGATTCACCTTCACTTTCCAGAGTCTCTTTTCATGTTGTTCCTTCCAGTAATCCAAGGGAAAGCCTCGCTCCCGAGTGGTAATTGAAAGATATTGCACTTCTGCTGGCAGCAGGGCTGAATTAGGAGCAGTTATTTTATCAATAATCTTTTAGTTAGCAGGCAAGGAGATTTCAGGATTTATTCTGCCCCGAGGCTGCCAGCCTTCCTGAGGGGAGTGGTGGGAATGATTCCAATCCTCTGCCTGCTCCGGGGTCAGGCTTTGTCCTTGCTCTGCCAGGCTGAGCCTTGCCTGCTCCAGCTGCCAGAGCAGCCTCCCCTGGGCATGGAATGGGGTCGGATCTCAGCCTCTGATGCTCTGCAGGGCCATGAGAGGGAGGAGGGAGAGGCTCTGCTGAGGTGCCATGGGCATTTTGGGCTCCCTGAGCCCTGTGGGACTGGGGAGCAGTGGCTCTGGGTGCTGTGATATTGGGAGTGTGTTGCAGCTCTGCTGGAAGGGCAGTGCTTGGGACGTGGATTCTCTGGCTGTTGGGATGGGGGTGGGTTCTTTTTGCTGTATTTTTGGGGCTGTGCCTGTATTTTTAGCAGCTTTCTGAATGTTTCATGTGGGGATGTCAGCGATGGGTGAAGGAGGGCACAGGAGCTTCTTGTGTTCTCCCAGATAAAGTGTGCAAAGGGGTCTGAAAGGGATTTTAGAGGCACCTCCCTCAAATAAGACACAAACAGCTGAAAACCAGCTGAACTTGTAGGGCAGGACTGAGGGCTCTGGGTTTATCCAGACACTGAGATATTTGGGGTCATCTGGCTCCCCCAGACACAGCTCCCCATCCCAGCTTTCCCGTGGTGATTGCTCCATGGGAACTGGCTCCAGGGACTGCTGTGACATTCCTGGGAGCAGAGGCATCCCCCAGACCGTGTCCTCTGAAGAGCACTTGAATTAAACATGGGGCTGAGCTGTGATCAGGGAGCCCAGCCTGGCTTGTTGGGAGCCTGGTGGGGAGCATCAATAGTTAATAGAAAGCCACTTATGGCTCTGCTCCTGCTAAATCCCCCATCAATTATAAATCCAGCCTGAATTATTCACTTGACATTACTTAAGTCGTGCTCTGCTCCTAACAATTTTTTGAAAAACTTATTTAAATACACGGTGGTGAGGTTGTGGACTTACCACACACTGTTGGGGCTTAAAGGGAGGTGTTGAAGGGACAAATTCCTGGCAGAGGCTGGGTTAAAAATCCTGTCTTGTTTCAGAGCTGCTGCCTGTATATGTAGATATATATATATAGCATATATATACAATACACAGAATAGAAGGTATTTTGTCCTCACAGCTCGTATTTATCAGTGGAAAATCCCATGCCACCATCCCCAGCCAGGCTTAGGGTGCCTCCATTCCATCCCTCCTTCTTTTCCCACCCAGCTTAGGGCAGTTGGGAGGCAGCCTTGTGCCTTTCAGCAGGGAATACCCAGTGAGGAGCAGGGATGAGAGCTGGCTGCCGGGCAGATGGCTCTGCCTCATGAATTTTGTAGGAAGGATGGGTTCTGAACACTTTCCAAGCGTCTTTGGTAATGATGGGGGTAGGACTGGGCCCTGCTGGACAATCTTTGCTCTGGCTGCACATCCTGGGTTTCCTCCCTGGAGCTGGAGCTCCTTTTCCAATAAAATCTGGATCCCAGCCTGCAGCAGCTCCTCGTTTCTCAGCTGCTCTGGTGACACCCAGGGCTTGTCAGGCCAGCCCCAGCCCCCTGGTGTCCTCAGACCATGGTGAGGAGGGAGGGATGGATTTCCAGCTCAGGGAGCTTAAAACCCAGCCCTGCTCTCTGTGTTCATCGTGGGCGCACAAACACTCGTGCTTGTCCCCTGCCTGTGTCCCCTGGGGAGGCTGCAGGGCTGGGAAGGGTGGAACAGGGGCTGGGAAGGATGGAAAAGGGGCTGGGAAGGATGGAAAAGGGGCTGGGAAGGATGGAGAAGGGTGGGGACGGGTGGAACAGGGGCTGGGAAGGATAGAGAAGGGTTGGAAAGGGTGGAACAGGGGCTGGGAGGGATGGAGCAGGGGCTGGGAAGGGTGGAGAAGGGCTGGGAAAGATGGAACAGGAGCTGGGAAGGATAGAGAAGTGTGGGGAAGGGTGGAACAGAGTCTGGGGAGGATGGAGAAGGGTTGGGAAGGGTGGAACAGAGTCTGGGAAGGATGGAGAAGGGTTGGGAAGGGTGGAACAGGGGCTGGGAAGGATGGAGAAGGGTGGGGAAGGGTGGAACAGGGGCTGGGAAGGATGGGGAAGGGCTGGGAGCAGCAGGGATGTGGGACAATGAGTGGCTGTCACAGTGTCTGGGATTTTCCTGCTGAGGCTGCTCTCAGGGGAGAATGCTGCTGGCTGGGCTGGGCTGGGCTGCCTGCACAGCTGGGATTGCATGGCAGAATTCAAACATCTGGATGAGGGTTCTGGGATGAAAACTCAGCAATGGGATCCAGCCCCAGGCAGGAGCTGCTCAGGGCTCTCCTGGAGAGCCAGGTGCCTTCCTGGTGGGATGCTGGGGAAAAACAGGGGCTGACCCAGCTGGGATGAAGCCCTGGCTGGCCCAGGCACAATCCAGGGACTTTCTGGGTCTCCTCCTGTCCCTCTGTACCCAGCACAGCTCCATTGAACCATCCCCGAGCACACCAGGGGGGCTGGTGGGTGCTGTCCTGAAATCAGCTCGCTTTAATGAAGCTGTGAAACTCATCAGCACAATAATTAACTCATTTTACAGAAAACTGAAGTACAGGTGTTAAGATATTCTTCACAAGTTGTGGGTTTTTTGTTTTGTTTTGTTTTGTTTTTTTTTTTTGTGAGAGGCTCAGTGTAAATAGTGTAAATAACCTTTTTTTTTTTTTCCCTGGTTTTCTTTTTTGCTGGCAGATTTTGTGCCCCAGCCCTGATTAGGGGGTTTTGCTCATTTGCAAACTATAAAAGTTTGGGGGGGGTTTTGTGTGTTTTTTTTCGTGGCTTTTTTCTTTTTTTGGGGTCGGTTTTTCTTGGTTTTTTGGTTTCTTTATGTTTTCTTGGGGTTTTTTGTGTGTGGCTTTTTTGGGGGTTTTTTGGGTTTTTTAATGGGTTTTGGGGGTTTTTTTGTGTGTGTTTTTTGTGGGTTTTTGAGATTTTTGGGGTTTTTAATGTTTTTTGAGGGGCTTTTTGTTTTGGGGGATTTTTTGTCTTTTTTGGGTTTTTTTGTGGTTTTGTTTTGTTTTGGTTTTTTTTTTTTTGTGTGAGGGTTTTTTGTTCTTTGTTTTTTTTGGGGGGGGGGGGGGATGGGGGGGATTTTTTTGGGTTTTTTTGATGCTTCCAGCGAACTCGAGCACCACCTCCCACCCAGCCACCCCTCTGATGTCCCCGCAGCTCCTGGGTGTTCCCAGCTGCTCTTGGATGCCTTTGAGGAGGTGTAAGGACAATTTCCATCAAAGGCAGCCGGTCCTTAGAGGTGATGGAGGAGCCAGTTTGCTAATTGGGGCTGTTGTGATTCTGCTGTGCCTTTAAAAGAGTCAATTCCTCAGGGATCCATCAGCTGCTCACGCACCGATTACCCGGAGCTCACTCCAAATTTTGTCACTTCAAACTTCCCCAAAACCCTGCGAGTTAACGGCTTAATTAAAACTAATAATGATGGATGAGTTCTGCAGGTGCAGGCTAAGTTGTTAGAAGAAAAGGGATCCAGGTTGGAGTAATTAGATTACACTTGACTTGAGGTGGATGGGAGGGAGCTTGGGTGGTGTTGTCACAGCAGAAGCACCAACAAAAATACGAGGTGGTGACAAGGACGTGGTGGAATCCTTTGGGGACCCAGGGATCATTTTGCTGCTGGTTTTTTTTTTGTCTCCTTTTAACTCCTCTTCAGATGATTCTGAGACGAAATTAGCTAGGAAAAAAAAAAGCCTCTTAAGGAAAAGAAGGTTTAGAAATCCCCTTCCATGAGGGATGGGCAGAATATTTTCAGGAGTCCTGCTGAGAGCAGCTCCCTGTGGGTTTGATGAGCGCCAGGCATCACTGAGTGAGCTCCTGTCCCCTTGTCTTGGGGAAACCTTTAATCCAGGCTCCCTGTCAGCAGGAATCAGCCTCAGCCTTCTAAAGCCGTGGTTTCTGACCCACCAGCAGAGCCAGTCCCTTGCTCTGGGGCAATCTCTCCCCCAGTGGGAATGGGAGAATCTGATTTGGAAATGTATTCAGAACTAGGCAGAATGTATCTTTTATTTATTGATGGTGAAATATACATCAGCCAGGGGTTCTGAGCTGGTCAGGCTGGTCCTGCTGTGCGTGTCTGGTTTGGTGGAAGCTGGTGCCAAAAGGGGTTTAACAGCAGAGGATGCTCCTTTAGCCCCTCAGGTCCCTCACGGTGCAGATTGCCCAATAATGTGAGTTTTCCCCTTTATTTCTCCCCTTTTTCTGCTCAGAGGAAGCAAAAAGCCAGCTCTGCCCAGTGTGAGGGTGCCAGTTCTCAGCCCAGGGACTGTGTGGAAAGAGAAAAGCCTCTTGGATTTACATTTAGATGGAAACAACGTGTGTCAGAGGTGTCCAGCAGCTCCTGGGTGCCGGGGGCCTGGTGCTGGGATGGGCTTTGTGTTCTGCAGACAGTGTTTTTCCATCTGAAATTGAATCATTGGGGCAAAATTATTCCTTTCCTCGAGACAATTGTCGGGTATGGGAAGGAACACGCGGTGTCTCCGTGGATGAGATTTGGGACAGCTGGGATGTGGGGCTGAGCAGTGCCAGCTCTGTTTGCTGCCTCTCATTCAAATCCCCCCTCAGGTGGGCAGGGGACCCCAGGGTCACCCCAGGTCCCCCTCCTGAGGCCACCAGCATGGCTGCCATGAGCTGGGGGTGCCAGGGGTGTCCTGGGGGTGTCAGGGGGAGCCCCAGCTCAGCAGCATTCCCTGGGGTGCTCCCTTTCCTCTCAGCATTCCCAGGGTGGTGCAGTAGGGGAAGGTCCCCCCACCAGCCAGGGGGACCCCTCCAGCCCCAAGGACATTCTGGCTGCTGCTCCCACAGCCATCCCAGGGCATTTCTGTGTCCAGGGGAAGTGGGGTTGGGGTGCTGGCAGGGGGACACTGTTCCGTGCCTCCCTGCTCATCCCTGTTAACAGCAGAACAGAGGAGTGGAATTAAATGCAGCCACTGAACTCTATTTGATTTGTGCCATAGCCTGCAGAGGAGGAGCTGGGTCAATGGAGGCTCTTACCAGGCTGTGGAAGGGCTCAGCTTTTATCAGGCAGCAGTTCCACTCCCTGCTCCTGCAGCCCCAGATGCTGAACCCGGGCACACGGAGCCTGGGGCTCTCTGCTCCTCTCAAGTGTTTCACTGTCAGCCCTGTTCTGAGCCCCTGCAGTCCTTGATGAAACACTTCCCTCGATGAAACTGCTCCTTCCCACCTTCTCTCTGAGCCAGAAGGGAAGGGGAAGGCTTGGAAGCACCAAGTTTCAGAAAACTTCTCAGCAGCACTGAGGTTTTCCCCAACGCCAGCGCCTCCCCAGGAGCTGCTGTGACACCCAGACTGGGCTGTTTCTTTCCCTGTTTTGATGAACTGAGATGCTCTTCCCCCAGGCCCTGTGTGCCTGGTGATTCCAGGCCTGCCATTATTTACTGTGACAGTGTGCCAGCTCCTGTGCCCTGGCCTGTCTCAAGTCATCCCTCACCTTGTCACCGCCGCCGTGGCGATTTCACAGCTGGCAGCTTCAATCACTGCGGATCTGCTGCTCCCTCCTCTCTGCCCTGTGATGGCCTAGGAGCAGCAGGAAGGGTTCCTTCCCAGCTGGAAGGACGTGGAATGTGATGAGCATGGGTGCAGGGCCAGGCTGGTGTCCTTGGTGGGCAAGGTGGGTGGTGTTGGTCCATGGAGCCGTGTGGGTCGTGTCAGATTGTGAATCCTGGGATGGTTTGGGGTGCAGAGACCTCAAGGCTCATCCTGTCCCACCCCCTGCCATGGGCAGGGACAGCCCAGGTTGCTCCAAGCTCCATCCAACCTGGCCTTGGACAATTCCAGGGATGGGGCAGCCACAGCTTCTCCAGGCACCCTGTGCCAGGGCCTCTGCACCCTCCCAGGGAAGAATTCCTTCCCAATATCCCATCTTACCCTGCCTCTGACAGTGGGTAGCATTCCCTCTGTCTTGTCACTCCTTATCCAAAATCCCTCTCCAGCTCTCCTGGAGCCCCTTCAAGCACTGGGAGGTGCTGGAAGATGCAGTTTATGTTCCACAGGGCACCACAGGGCACGGCACAGCTAACCAGCCCCCACAGGCAGCGCTGGGGTGGGGCTGGGGTGGTTCAGCAGTCACCATGCCGGGTGCAGACCCTCACCTGGTGTCCCCTGTGCAGGAGCAGCAGCTGGCAGAGCTGGCAGAGGTGAGGCAGGGGCTGCAGGCTGACCTGGGCACCTCCATCCGCCGCATCGCGGACCTGCAGGTGGCCCTGGAGGGGCTGCGGGACAGCGACGACAGCGATGCTGACAGGTGAGGGGCAGGGGCTGGGGGGAGCTGGGGGGAGCTGGGGGGCTCAGCTGCTCTCTGCTGGAGAAGGGGCAATGCCAGGGTAGTTTCATGTCTTCACCCTCACTTGTTTGCACTGCTACGAGCAAAAAACTTCATGTTAAGGGAAGGTGTTGTGGGAAGTGTCACCCTTGAAATCACCCTGGGTGGCCCAGCTCGAAGTGAGTAAAAAGGGTGGGAATAGCCCCATTTGTACAGCGGGTCCCTGGCAGCAATGAACCCCCAGTGCTGGGTTCATTGAGTGAAAATCCTGCTTTGATCATCCCCAGGAACTGGAGGAGCCAGGGAAACTGGGTGATTGGGTTTTAGCAGGAAAAAAAATGAGGAAAGAATTCCAGTGCATTTTTCAGGTGTTATTTCTAAAGCCCTTCAATTTTCCCCTCTGCCACGCAGCTAAAGGGGCATCATGACAAATGGAGACCAAACAGAGAAATGAGTTTAAAAGAGAAAAAAAAAAAGAAAAATAAAGCTGAGGCGTGCTTGTCACCACTTGCTCTGTGTGGTGATTAAACCAGGAAAGGGTGAGGTAGAACCCGTGAGCTTAGATGCTCACTGCTTCCCAAAAGAAGAGTGATTTCCAATGCAATTGATGCATCAGTGGAGGTGAGAAATGCTTCCCGGCAGGAGCAGCCCCGGGGAGGAGCATCACTCCCCGTTCTGCTCCCTCCTTTTGCCCCAGGATCCCAGGCAGGGAGCAGAGAGGGTTCTCCAGCCCCACTCCCTGGGGCTGTTTTGGGAGTGTTCCCCAGTGTCTTGGAAAATGTAAACCCCCTCCCTCCGAATCATTGGAATTTTGGAATTTAGGGGCTCCCAGGCGAAGATATGGGAATAGGAATTACAGAAAACAGAATACACAATACACACCCCCAGCTGTCAGCCTGGGACCCCTGGCTCAGCCCAGCCCCTGTCCTGGCCACACAGGCTCTGCTGCAGTTGGGCTGGGAGGTTTTGCACCTCGTGGTGGGTTTGGGGTCCCCAGGAGCCATCCCTGAGCCTCTCCCTGCTCCTTGCAGCGTGCGGACGGCGCGGGAGTCGCTGTGCTCCAGGAGAGACACGTGAGTGACCCCAGGAGATGGTGCTGCCACGGGACAGAGCCTGGGCTGCTTCTGCCACAGCTCAGGGACCACCAGCTGCTGCACTGGGGGGTTCTGAGCCCCTGCAGCAGTGTGTGCTGCAGCTGCATGGGCAGGGCTCACATTGGCATGCAGATGTGCAGGTGGTGTGTGCCCCATGCCCATTGATCCACTCCCATTCCCTGGGAGCTCTGGCTCTTATCCCAAGGGATGCTTCCACTCCTCTGGGCTGTGCTGTGAGAGATGAAGATGATCTGTGGCTCTGAAGGAAAATTGAGATCCTAAAGGATTTCATCCCCTCCACGTGGTCCTGCTGGGTGGGCTGGGGGAGCTCTGGCTCTTGGGGAGCCCGGGGGTGCACAGGGTGTGACAGCAGCTCTGTCACTGCAGTTCCAGCCCTGGGGAAGTCCCAGGGTGTGTAGGGCTCTGTGGGGTGCCTGGGGTCACACTGGCTCTGTCAGTGCAGGATTTACCTGCCCAGGGTCTACAGGGCACTTGCAAAAGCTTGAGGAAATGATGAGTGGCAGCAACAGTGGTACAAGGACCAGGCTGCCTGGAAAGGTTTGTCTTCCCTCTGCTGGGTGCCACAAACCAGGGGCTGTGGTGGAGGTGTGAAGCCCACCCTGCCCTGTGCCACCCTCAGAGGGACCCACGACCCCTCCAGCCTGCCCCTGCAGAGCTGACAGGTCTCTCCTGTCCCCCCAGGGATGCCTGCTCCACTGTTGGCTCCGTGCTCAGCCTGGAGCCTGCGGAGAGTGTCAAGTCCTGGCCGAGCTCCTCCTCAGGCTGGACGTCCCTGGTGAGTGCCAGCCTGGCCGGGAGCGTTCCAGCGCCGTCCGTGGGCAGCCGCAGCACCCAGAGCCTCAGGTGAGGGACCCCCAGCCCATCCTGGGGGTGCTGGGGGGTGCTGAGCTGTGGGGGCTTCCTCTTGGGACGTGCAGAACGGAGCTCAGAGGGGCCCGTGGTGTTTGAGGTTAAAACGTCGAATCAAGGGAGGCAGTCACTGCCACGCCGGGATCAGTGAAACACCAGATGAAAGTCACTACATCAAAAACGTGCTTCAAGCAGGAAAATATCCCTTGATGTATTCTCTGGAGATGATTTAAAGTGGCATTGCAGCCTGTTTGAGGGTTTGTGTGCCATATGCTGCAGCTGAGGGAGAGGGATGCATTTCTACTGTTCTAATATCAAATATTTTAATTTTCAATGGTGATGCTGACGGGCTGGGAGAGAGCTGGAGAGGGGCCCAAGCACCTGCACAGCCCCAATGTCCCTGCTTTGCTCTGTGGGTGCCCAGGTGCCCATCCTGAATTGGTGCCCATCAGAGGGACCACCCAGTCCAGAGAAAAAAACCCATTTCTGTGTCACAGAGAAATTTGTGTTTCGTGTGTGAAACAAGCACACAGCTTGAGTTTGGAAAAGCTCTGTGAATCAGAGTGTGGGGCTGCATTGTGGAGGGAGCTGGTGAGGATGGAGGAGGGTGTCAGATCCCCTTGGAGGTTTGTGAGGGCAGAGATGGAGCAGGGATGGAGTCCTGGGGCAGGGAGCAGGGTGGGCTCCAGAGAGCATCATCCCCCTGGAGAGAAGGTGGAAAAAATGCCAACCAGCCAAACTCAGGGTGGGCAGGGCTGAAATTGGGGGTGGGCAGGGCTGGCAGCGCCCCTGCTCACAGCCCCTGTGGTTCAGGACCTCCCCACCCTGCTGCTCCCCCAGGGATGGTGTCTCGGGACATCCATCACTACTTTCCCAGTTTTTCTCCCCATAACCAGGGCAGGTGCCAGGCTGAGGCTGGGCACAGCTCCCTGCAGGTGTGGATGCTCCAGGGTGAGAGGATTTGTCAGGGCTGTGGAGCACAGTTTCACTGCAGGCATTAGTATTAACCTCCCTGCTCTGATTCTGGCGAGCTCCATCCCCACGGCCCCCACCTGCCTTGTAGAGGAGAATCGCTGTTGTCAGAAACGATGTTCTGAAGAGCAGTTCCCCTGCAGGAAACACCCTGGGTGAGCTGGAGCACTTTGGGGAGGTACAAGGCAGAGTTTAAGAGCAGTCAGGCTGGGCAGAGACCTGTGGGGAGGTCACAGAATCCTGGGATGGTTTGGGTTGGAAGGGACCTTAAAAATCATCTCATTCCAACTCCATAGACCAGTGATGAGTGGGAGCCCTGAGAGCAGTGGGCTGAGCTCACTGGGACCCTGCACCATAAGTAAAGCCTTTCCTAAGTGCTGCTGAGGAGGCTTTGGTCCAAATGACCCAACTCTGATGATTAATGAAGGACAGAAAAAAGGCATTGTGTTTAATATCTTATTTCTGAGCTGAACCACCTTGGATTTAAGGAAGATACGCAGGCTTTCAGGTTGGACATTGGGAGGAATTTCCTCATGGAAAGGGTGGTGAGGCCTTGGAAAGAGCTGTCCAGGGAGGTTTGGAGTCCCCATCCCTGAGGAGGGTGGCACTCAGTGCTGTGGGCTGGTGACAAGGTGGGGCTTGGTCACAGCTTGGACTCAGTGCTCCTTTCCAGCCTCAGTGATTCTGGGTTTTGGGGCTTGCTGGGCTGCCTGTGGCCTTTGTGAAAAACAAATTGTCCTGAGTCCTGGCCACTGTGTGACCATCACCCTCTGTCCTGGGGCTTGTGAAGGGGCAGATTGCAAATGCTGGTGTGGGAGCCGGGTTTGGCTGCAGCTCATCCAAGATGGAAATCGAGCGAGGAGGGGAGGGGATGAAATGCAAACAAACAGGAGACGAGACTGGAGGTAATAAAAATGAGATCAGGGAAACGAGCTCTTCCTTATTAAGATTCCTTTGTCTTACACAAGCTGCCAGTAATGAAAAACGAACGAGTCCTGCTCGTGTTGGCTGCTCAGCACCACATCTGGGCTGTTTGCTGAACAAACAGCTGCCAAGAGCCAGAGGAGAGCGAGGAGCTCTTATCACCCCTGTGCTTACAGGAGGGAGAGCTTTGATTAACGTTGCCTTTAATTCTCTGCCATTTAAATTCCTGTACAAAAAGCTGGCCAGAAGAGCTAAGCCTCCATAAATATGACACAGCGCAGGGTTGGGATAAATAGGATTTTTTTTTTTTTTATTAAGAAGCCAATTTAAAACTTTATGTATTTATTGTGCCCCTTTCCAGGCAGGTCAGGGTTGTGCTGTGATGAGAGTTTATCCAGGGGTGCAGGCAGGGAGTAGATCCAGAGCCCAGGATCTGCCTCTCCATCCTGCATCCCACGGGATTGGGGCATCCACAGCCCTGGCATCACCCCAGGATCACCCTGGCAGCAATTCCCTTCCCACCTTGGCTCACAAAACCAAGAGCCCTGGTCCCAAGGCTGCTGGGGATCCGACAGGTTTATTTTTAACCACGACTGTGTCAGAAGCAAATCATTACGTGGGAAACTGGGAGCTCTTGTGTAGATGATGGTGTGACAAGAAAATCCTCTTCTGACAGAAATGAGGCCAATGTCTCTTCCCTCCCTGAAACTGAGCTGCCTTGGTTTTATTTATCAGCTCCCAGGAAAAGCATCCCAGCCACACTTTCGGCCCTGGTCATGTGTTGCAAAGCATGTGTGGATTTTATTGTATAAATGATTTCAACTGGTATAATTGTAATCATGCTAATTGCTATGTAATCTTCGCTAATTATTGTTGTATGTCATTTGGTTTGGTGTGAGTGGCAGATTGCAGAGCTCTGTTGGCTTCCAGGTGCCTCCCAGGCATCTTTTGCTGGGAAAATCATCTTCCCTGAGGATGCTGGAGGAGCAGGGCTCTGCTCAGGGCTGGAGGGGCTCAGGGTCCTGCCTCCTGTGGCATCACCTTCTTTTGGGGCTGCCTGTGACTTCCTGGGGCCATTCTGAGCTCTGGGAATTCATGCTGGGAATCAGCCAGGGATTTATGGATGAGCAGAGGATGCTGCAGGATGGGACGTGACCGTCTGGCTCTTGTGAGGAGGATGAGGATGAGGAAGATGAGCCATGATTTTGGAGGGAATTTTGGTAGGCGTAAGGGAACAGTGAAAGAAACAAATCATGGAATGGTTAGGGTGGGAGGGAACCTTCAAAATCATCCAGTCCCACCCCCTGCCATGGGCAGGGACAGCTTCCACTGTCCCAGGTTGCTCTGAGCTCTGTCCAGCCTGGTCTTGGGCACTTCCAGGGATCCAGGCCCTGTGCCAGGGCCTCACCACCCTCCCAGGGAAAAATTTCTTCCCAATATCCCATCCAACCCCACCTCTGGCACTTTAATGGGTGCATAAAATGACAACTTTTGGGAGGTACAAAGATGGATGGGGCAGTCTTGGCCTTTGGCTGGAAACCAGGGCATGGAGAGTGTGCAGTCCCTGCCTGGACTCTGGGGCAGTCTTGGAAGTTGGAACAATCCCACCTTTGCAGCTTTCACTCCATTTCAGCCTCTGAAGATTTTCAGAAAAGCATTACCTGTCAGTCATGTTGAACAGGACAATAAATACAGCGTGTTCAGTCCTTGTTCACAGCCCATTAGTGGTTCTCACATCTCCAGTCACTTTTATCTCAGCCTTAAAACCCAAATAAAAACCCTGATGCCCGTGTTTAATTTATGAAAGCCATTCATGCAGCACTCAGGTTACAATATTATTTGGAAATGTGCAGAATGAATGGAGCAATTTCTGTACAAAACGTCACCGAAGGATTACACCAGCCATTTAAGTAAGATGCAATTTAGGGTCCTAAAATCCAGCATTATTGAAATGTCTCTAACTATTAATCAGCTGTGGTGCTTTAGCAGTGTCAGCATGGGATGGCCCTGAAGGGTGCAGTGATTCAGGGAGATGAAATCTCTGGTTAATTCCTTTTGTGTTGAGTAATCAAGAGATTTAGGCTGGTTAAATGGGCAGGGAAAGGTGGTGGGTGCTAGGAGGGCACCTCTGTGCTCCAGGAAGCTGGAGCTGCTCCACTGCCCCTTCCCTTCTGCAATCCCGCGTTTCCCAGCTCTGGAGTTTGTCTTCAGCCCATCTCGACGTGTAAATTATTTCACGGGTCAGCAGCAGAGCCTGCTCCGAGCGTCCGGGGATTATCCCCTCCCACCCCATTCCCATGGCAACAGCGGCATTCCTAGGGCAGGAAGCTTCATTACCGCTGCTCCCTCCCGAAGATTCCTTTGTTGTTTGGGTCCTGCTGCTTTGCTCTGCCCCGTTCCCTCTTTTTCCCTCCTCCTTTTCTTTCCCAAATTCCCATCCCAGTAAGGCCAGACCTCATTTCCTTCGGCTGAGCAGTGATGGGGTCCCTGGGAGTGGGGACAGTGCCACAGAGCAGATGCTTGGAGGGGATCATAGTGTCCCAGCAGGGGCTTAGTGACCCCAGTGACCCCAAACCCATCTCTGTGACAGGGACAGCCTGGCTGGGGCTGCTGGTGTGGATCCCATGTGGTTCCTGCACATCCCACCCTTGTTTGGGATGTGATCCCTTGTGTGGCCATTCCCTCACTGCTCAGGAACATCAAATTCAGGGGTTGCAGGGCTCCTGTTTGAGCAGCAGCCCGGGTGAAACATGCTCAGCAATAACATTGAGATGTGTCGGGGGTGCGCTGCGAGCTGCTTTCATAAAATTTTAGTGAATAATCTTTGGCTTTGACAGAAATAAAATAAATCCTACATATTGCTGTAATCTGTCAAGAAGAAGGATATTTGGAGGTAAGTGCTGGCTTGGCAGAGCTGAAGCTGGTCACACCACACGCTCTGCACCAGGAATTATCCTGGCTGGCTGACCTGGGCTTATTTAAGATAAAATCCTTGGGCATTGCCCAACTGCTGGATAAAGTTTATCCCGAGACTCCCATGGCAATGCCAGCTTTTCACTGCTCAGCCTTGTCCTTGCTGGATGACATCCCGGTCACTGGGAATCCCACAGGCTGAACTAACACGAGTTTCTCTCGCTCAGGGTCAGCAGAGACACCAAGGACCCCGCTCTGAGCCGGCCTCTCTCCTCCCGGAGCTCTGCCCGCCCCGGCGACACTGCGGATCCGGGCAGGACAGCGAGTCCCCTCCTGGGGGCCAGAAGAATACGGAATACCAGGGAATATGGCAAACCTCAGGCAGGAGAAGAGGAGCTGGAGAGCCCGAAGAAGCCCGTGGATAGGCTGGGAGACACATCCCCATCGCTGCTGCGGCGGGGCGGCTCCCCGGCTGCGGACGGGAGCTTCTCCAGCGCGGTGTCCCCGCCGGTGCCCAGCAGGAGGAGGCTCTCGGTGGCCTCCTCGGGGTCGCTCTCGGTGGCCTCGGGGCCGGTGCCCAGCTCTGCCGCCCTCTCCGAGTACGTGGAGGAGCTGCGGCGGCAGCGGGACACGGGGCTGGGGGACGCCTCTCCGCTGCCCATTTACCGCACCACCGGCGCCGCGGCCCTGCGGCGCTCCAGGGCTGTCCCGGCGGCCGAGGAGCCCCCGGGGAGGCTGGAGGGGGATCAGGCAGGGGAAGGGGAGGGAGCAGGTGCCAGCCTCACCCGCTCCTCCAGCCTGCGGAGCATGGCCTCGGAGCCGGCCGAGCCCCCGCGGTCCCCGGCGCTGAAGAAGGCATCGAAATTCGGCTCCTACGACTCCCTCCTGCCGGCCCTCGACGGCTCCGGCCGCCGGCCGAGCTCCCCGGCTGCCGGGATGGAGGTGCCGCGGCTGAGCTCCTGGAGGAGCTGCCTGGAGCCGTCGCTGGAGGATGTGGAGCTGGGGAAGGAGCCGGAGGGATTGCTGAGCTCCATGTCCAGCGATGGGCTGGGCGAGGGGAAGGGGAGCGACCCCTTCAGCTGGCGAATACCCACCCTCAACTACGAGAGGAGAACCAAGGTTGACTTCGATGATTTCCTGCCGGCCATCCGCAAGTCCCGCTCGGCCAGCAGCCTGGCCAGATCCCGCAGGGACAGGAGGGACGGCCAGCGGCCCCTCACCGTGCGCTTCGAGGACGAGGCCTTAGCCTCGGGCAGCCTGGAGCCCTCTGAGACCAAGGGCATGGCCAAGTGCAGCCCGGCGCCCCGGGAAGAGCCCGGGGAGCTCTCTGACTCCTCATCCTCGGGCTCGCACCGCTCCTCCCGCAGCGCCGACAGCATCAAGCGGCGGCCGCAGCCCCCGAGGGCGGCCGGGGAGGGCTCCAGCGGCAGGGCCGGCAGCCAGGGCAGCGCCATCAGCCGCCGAGCCGAGGCCGAGGGCAGGGAGGACGATGTCAGCAGCATCATGAAGAAATACCTGGGCAAAGAGTAAGGTAAGGCTGCAGTGGAGACGCTGCTGGTGCCAGGGACAGCCCCAGAGCCCTCCACAGCACCAGCTCGGAATTCACTGGGGTTTCCCAAAACTAGCATCACTCAGCTGCCACCCCAGCACCGGCAGACTCATCCCCCCAAGTGCTCCCTCGTCAGGAGCCCAAGTTTCTTTTGAGTGATTTCCTTTCTTGATGATTAAAAGTCAGCTCAGGCTGGATGCTGGGGGTTCCCTCTCTGGAGGATGGGGCTCCCACCTGGCCCAGACATGCTTCCCCCAGTCCTCAGCCTCTGACACCCACTTGGATGCCATGCCTGGATTGCAACTGACACTTGGAGAATTAGGATTTATTGCTGCAATCCAGGTTTGAAAGCAGAGTCCCTAATGAATGCGCCACAACTGTAATTAAGTGTTTAAAATAGATTAGAAAAACATTTTGTAAAACCATTGCCTTTAGAGTAACTTATTGGATGTCAAGCTGTGACCAAATTGACTAAGCCAACACACGAAGGGAGCGCGTGTTAATAAAACATTTCTTTCCAGGAAGCAAATTTGCATAATGCAACGTCCCACTTTCTGCAGGATCCGTTTCCATCGAGCCCCGACCCACAGTGACGAGGAGCCACGTTGGGCACACAGCTTCCCTGCTCCTGCAGAACCACCTCACGACAGCAGAGACTGCAAACGGCTCCACAAAAGTCATGGGGTGGTTCTACAAACTTTTTTTGGTCCTGGACATACCGTGGTTCCTCATGCTCCTGCCCCATTTCCCAGCTTTGCTCAGGGCCAGCCGCGGGGACAAGGACTTTCCTGTTCTCCTGCAGTTGTTTGACGTGGGAGTTGGTGCTTAAATTCAAACCCAGCGGCTGCCACAGATGCTGAGGATGTGCCATGGGCCGGGAAAGCCACTCTGAGAGGAGCTGGAGGGACACCAAACCCTTCCTTTGTAACCCAGAGCTGCAGCCCAGGTGTCTCATCCCACAGTGCGCTGCTCAAAAATCAGCCGATCTTGAGAAGGGTCTCAGTGTGACACCCAGCAACAGCAGAGCTCTGAAACTTTTATAATTCCACAGGTATTTGATGGATCCAGCTGGGCTTCCATGGCCCCAGCCTATGGGGGACACCTGGGCACATCCCAGTGGCTTGCTGCAAGGCACATGGGCGATGGGGGGGCTCTGTTTAATGTCTGCTTGGTTTTTACACAATAAAATATTTGCTTCTTTGACACACAGGTCCCTTCTTGTTATTCCTTTCCCCACGGTGGGAGCAGGTCCATGGAAATTGTGCAGTGCAGAGCTGAGCACCTCCTTCCACAAAAACCTCTTTTCTCAGCCTCACCCTTCTTTCCTAGAAGAGATCCAAACTTATTCCTTGATCAGAGGTTTGGGGCAAAAGGATACAGCTCCATGCACAAATCTCTCCTCTCCATCAGGGATTTCCAAGTCATTTGCTTGGCTAGGGAATTTCCACCAATTTGCACATTCTCCTGGGAGCCCCCGGGACAGCCACAGGGCAATGGCAGCTTGAAAGGCCAGTTGGGCACTGTTCAGCATTTTGTTTTGCCTGCTGTATTCTTCACCTTCACTTCTCATTTAAAGCAAAGCCTTGCAGCGAGCAGCATTTCCCTTGTCAGCGATGGATGGGGAGCCTGGGGATGAGGGCTCGCATCAGCACTTGGCTCAGCAATTCCCGGCCATTCCCGGCAGCTCCGCAGGGCCGGCAGCCTGGCAGGGGGCAGGGTGACATTCCTTCTGCTCCCACGTGTGCCTTTCAGGACGTGTGCCTCATGCAAGAAGGCAGCAGATGAAGAAATTGCCTCTAATTAGTTTTAAATTGGTCTTGTTTTTAAATGATTCCGCTATTTCTGGGAGGGAAAAAAAGCAAGTGCTTTTCTCTTTGCGGGGAGTATTGCTCCCCAGAGGGATTTCACAGAACCAGGGAATCACAGAAGGGTTTGGGTGGGAAAGGACCTTAAAAATCATCCAGTTCCTCTCCCTGCCACGGGCAGGGACACCTTCCACTATCCCAGGTTGCTCCAAGCCCCATCCAGCCTGGCCTTGGGCACTTTTGGGGATCCAGCGGCAGCCGCAGCTTTTCTGGGCACCCTGTGCCAGGGCACAACCGCCCTCACAGGGAAGGATTCCTCCCAATATCCCATCCATCCCTGCCCTCTGGCAGTGGGAAGCCATCCCCCCATGTCCTGTCCCTCCATCCCTTCTCCCAAGTCACTTTTGAGCTCTCCTGGAGCCCCTTTAGGCTCTGGAAGGGGCTCTGAGCCCTCCGTGGGGCCTCCTCTTCTCCAGGTGAGCACCCCCAGCTCCCCCAGCCTGGCTCCTTGGCAGAGGGACTCCTTGGGACCTTGGTCTGCCCCAAGCCAACTGGTGGCACCTGACGGGAGGGACACCAGTGGCACCTGGAGAAGGGACACCCAGGAGCAGGAATCCAGTGCTGCCCCACCTTTGGCCTCTGAAGTCCGACCCACAACCACCGCCGGCCGGCCGAGGTGTCGCTCGTGCAGCTCGTTTTTAATCCCATCTCCAAAGGTGACACAAATTGCTCATTATTTGGGGCTGTGGCAAAATGATTCTTCTGACACAAAGCCTTTGATTTGGAATTACTACAGCGTTGGGTTTGCTGGAAATTAAGCTGTTCCTATTTCAACTTGCGGGAGAAAAGCAGATTTGTGTGCAATACGCTGACTTCTTTCTTTTCCTTTTGCTTTGCAGGACACAAAGGAAATTGCTCTGTCACTTGGAATGGCTGTGCACATCCTTTAATGACAAACCAGGACAAAACGATGCTCGGCCTGGAGCGTTGCAGGCTCAGTCCAGAGAATTGTTTGCCCTTGGAGCAGCCAGAGAGCAAAGCTCATGGATGGTGAGACCGAGCCATCCATCAGCGCCGGCCGGCGGAAAATACGGTGTGTGCAGGGCACAGGGGGAAAAGCTCTGCTTCCTGCTCCCCCTGGGAGGCTCAGGAGACACAAAACTGATGGCTGAGCCAGCCAGGAGCAGGACCACGGCCATTTATAGCCTGGAGTGGGAGGACAGGAGTTATTCCCGTTGCCCTGTGTTTTAGCATGTTCACCTGCTCTCAGCGCAAGAGCTTTGCCCTGTGCTGCTGGCAGGGATGGAGGCCCTGGGGAGGGAAATTTGGAGGCTCCGTGTCACCCCTGGAGAAGGGAGAGTGCTGTACCCAGCGCCCCTGTGCCCACATCCCTCCCTCTCCAGCAGGGACAGACCCTGGCAAAGGGAAATGCCTCCACATCAAATGCAAAAGCATCAAGCAACGAGACTGCCAAGGCTCTAATTAGCATAATTAAAGCATGCTCTGTTCTCCCACTGGCTGTGCCTGTGGAAAGCCTTCCTCAGAGGAGTGATCTCTTCTTTGCATGATGCCCATCACTCAGGACTGAGAGTCCAGAGCCATCCAGGAGCTTTCCTGCTGGCAGAGCTTCCTTTGGCTCATCACATCCATCCCTCACGGAGGATCCAGAGGCAGTGCAGGTGAGCTGGGCAGGCTCGGCTGCCATTCCCAGTCCCTGCTGAGGTGGGTACCAGGGCTGGAGACCTCCCTGGTCTCTCCATCACCCCTGAACCACAGCACTCTGCAGGAGCTGAGATCACAGAATTCCTGCGTTGGAAGGGACCCACAGGGATGATGGATCCAACTCCTGGTCCTGCACCAGACCACCCTGAGAATCCCACCACATGCCTGAGGTGCTCTGTGGCCTCTCCCAATGCTCTCAGAGCAATCAAGGAACTCCATTTAGTGCACTTCCAAATGATTAGCTGGGCCTGTGAGCCTTTTTTCCCAACAAATAAGCTGTTTTTCCTTGCACCAGTATCTGTGAACGCTCTCTTCACAGAGAGCAGCAGGCACAACTTTCCCAAGGATTTTTCCTGGGGAAGGCAGTGAGAAGCTCAGAGAAAAAGAGAAATCCATTCTTATCTCTACTTTCTGCTCCTGTTGTTTTGCACATGCGGAATGTGTTATGGAGATTGCTTACCCAAAGTGATTTGTTAATTGGACACCAGGGAAGGTTGTTTTGATTCCTTGACCAGTTGGATCCACGTGTGTCTGGAGACAGTCACGGGTTTTTCTCTAGTATTCCTCAGTATAGTATCTTTGTAGTACAGGATCTCTTTAGTATGTAATTTAGTATTAGTGTGATATAGTATAGCTTAACAAAGCAATTTTTCAGCCTTCTGAATCATGGAGTCAGAGCACATTATTCCATGGCTGGGGGATCTCCTGTTCCTACGACAAACACTTGGCTTTGACTCCCAGCTCTGCCCAGGGGAATGGGAAGCACCCAGAGCTGCACATCCTCACCTGGCAGAGCAGCCAGGGCTGTCCTGATGGGTTGGTGGCTCTGGCAGAAGGTTGGGGACACGGAACCCCCGCCTCTCCTGGCCGTGTTCAGCTCCTGCCCGCGCTGACAGGATTCAATTTCACGGCACTTGGACCCAGTGAGTTAATTCCTGATTGCTGCCAGGCACAGAGCCTCTCTGCCATTAAATGTGTCCCTTCCAAAAGGGAGATAGAATTGAAATTATTCTTCCTTGGGGCGGCTCAGCAGGCGTGGCAGCCTCCCCCTTGCCCTGCTCACTGTTTGTTGCTGTGGCTGGGCTCGTGCTCCAGCCACCCTCAGTTCTGTGACTTCCAAATGGGTTTGGAATGGGGAAATGGGTCTGTGAAGAGATGAGGCAAGAATTTGGCATGGTGTGGCGCTGTAGGGATGGGTGGAAAATGAAAATGGACTGGATTTGCTAAAGCAAGGCTGCCTTGGCCCCCCTCCTCATCCCTGTTCAGAGGGAGAGCAGGAATTGTGTCCCTGTGCTGGGCAGGACCACTGAGGGTGACCCTAAATCCCCTGTTCCCATCAAAACCAGGATGTTTCCCCTGCCCAGGGTGTGCCCCCACTGCCCATCCCAGCGTGGGGCCTGTCAGGAGGAAGGCAGGATGCCCTCCCTGCCCAGCTCCTGCCTTTCCCCCTCGCTCAGGGCCATCTGTCAGGCCTGGGCTCGTTTTTATCAGGCTGAGCTTTATCCCTACTGAAGTCCCGCTGGGATTCCTGCCTCAGTGCCAACCAGCCCGCACCCTCCCGCCGCGCCGGTGACAAGAGGGTGACAAGAGCTCCTGCAGGGCTCCCGGCAATCCCGGAGCATCCCGGAGCATCCCGATCATCTGGGGAACATCAACAACCCCACACCCACACCTGCCAGCGCCTCCTGCTCTCCCAGGGGGAAAAAAATCCCTGAAGTCAGGACAAGGAGTCAGAGGAAGGAGCTGGGGGCTCTGGGCTGAGCCTCTGCTGGGCTCGGTTTAGGCTGGCACTGATCCTGCTGCTCCGGGGGCTGGAAAAGCTGAGATCCAGATGGCAAAGGGGGATGTGGTGGGGCTGGTCAGCGACCTCCCCAGGCTGGGATCTGCCTGGGGGCAGAAGGGACAGGGCTGGCCCTGCTCTGCACCACCATGTGTCCCTGGGTGGCTCCTGGTCCCTCTCAGTTCAAAATAATGCAGAATTTGTAGTGCCTATAATGCAGAATATAATGCAGAATTTATAGTGCATGTAATGCAGAATATGCATTATAAATATATAATATATATAATGCATTATATGAATTATAAAGATATTAAATATATTAAATATTTATAATTTATCTAATATGATATTTTTTGCATATATATTATAAAGAAACTATTAGATATAAATATATGGTACATCTTAAAATTACATTGTATATTATATAATACATTATATCTTATAGATATAATGTATTGATACATTGATACATCTTAAAATTACATTGTATATTATATAATACATTATATCTTATAGATTCTGTGTGACATATTTTATATGGTAAATACATATACATTGATACATCTTAAAATTGCATTGTATATTATATAATACATTATAGATTCTGTGTGACATTTTATATGGTAAATACATATTACACATTGATACATCTTAAAATTGCATTGTGTATTATATCATACATTATATATTATAGATTCTGTGTGACGTATTTTATATGGTAAATACATATACATTGATACATCTTAAAATTGCATTGTATATTATATTATATTTTATAGATTCTGTGTGACATTTTATGTGGTAAATACATATTACACATTGATACATCTTAAAATTGCATTGTGTATTATATAATACATTATATATTATAGATTCTGTGTGATGTGTTTTATTGATGTATTCTATATTTATAGAGGAGCTTGCTATGTCATCAAATGACTGATACAGTAGGGAAAAACCACTATAATTATCCTCATTCTATTTTCCACTTTCACTAAGTGTGCTTTTGAGCTGTTATAATGGCTATAATTAATTTTTGGTTGTTATTTTGGAGTGCAGGCCCACGCAGGCCTTTCCCACCTATATCCAAGAGACCACTTTTACCACACACCCACAGAAGGCCACCCTGGCCATTAAGGAAAATTGCTGCCAAATGAACTTAATACAAATTAGATTTAGCTGGACAGCCAGTGAACATTCCCAGTAATTTGGACTGTGCTAAATAATTTATGAGAGGACTGAGGGCAGGAGATGGGTCCTCATTTGCTCACCCGGGTGATGAAGAGGGCTGGGCGTAATCCTCCACGCACTGGCCATGGCTTTGGGGGAAAAATGTTGGTTTTTTCCCTCAACTCCCAGCCAAGCTGCTCTTTCTGAGCGATGAATTTCTCTGAATCGAAGTCCTGAAAGAACAGCAAGAGCTTAATTACAGTGCAAGGTCTCTGTGCTCGTGTGGCACATTGCAAACCAGCTGGGGAGAGAGCTGCTGCGGCAGGAACCTCCCCGAGCCTCTGCTGGCACCGGGCTACCTGGAGCAGAGGGAGGCCTTTCAAGGGAATAAAACCCACCCAGCAGAAGCAAATCCTGGATCTGAGGCTCATTTGCATTCCAATTGCAGAGCTCTGGGCTGGCACTGACTCCAACCCACCCAGGCATCACCCACAGCAAAAATCCAAAACTGGGGCAAAGCGGTGCCGCTGAAAATGCTTTTCCTAAGGAATATTCATGTTCTCCTCTGCTGGCTGGAGCAGCCAGGGCACCACGGCCTGGGAGGAGGGTCCCTCAGAGCCAGCCCTGACCCTGAGCTTGTCACCCTGCCGCCACTTTCTGCTGATGTGTCAGAAATAGCTCAAGGTCTCGGGGGCTTCAAGACAAAGGTTTGGTACCTGTCCACTTTAATTACTCTCCAACAGCACAGCCTTTGTCAGCTGCCATCCTCAAGGATAAAGCCATCCCGCTTTGCCAGAGTTCCCCAGCAGCAGTGGGTGGGATTTCACAGGGATTGGGTCTGCCTGGTGCTGTACAAACACAGCCAGGAGAGGTGCCAGGGAGGGGGAGCAGGGCTTGGTGCTGGGGCGCCCCGGGCAGGCACCGGGACCAGCACCAGGACGTGGAAGCTCAGCCGAGCACGGGGAGCGTGGGCAGGGATCCAGGGAAACAGGACTCCGTGCTGGAAACCTGAACATGTGCTTTCTGGGAAGTGCCAAGAAAGCAACATTTGGAGGTTAAGAAATGGCAGAAAACAGACAGATTTTTCCATGCGAAATTCGGAGAAACGCCGACTGCGAGTTTGGCGGAGCCCAAGCTGTGCAGTTTGGGTAATGAATTAATTATTATTTATAATATATACAGGGGGCTTTGGGCCCCCCAGAGGAAAGGTGTCAGTGGCATTGCTGTGATGGGATGGGGGGCACAGGAAGTGTGGGCTCCTGTTTGCCCCTGTGGGTTATGGGATGGGCTGGAGGTGCCAACCAGGTGTGGGAGGGGGCCACACCCAGGGCACACCTGGAGGGCTCTGTGCCCTGATCCCTGCTGGAGCACAGTGAGATGGCAGTGCCCGCTCCCCTGCCCCAGCTCTGCACCCCCCAATATCTTAGCGTTGTGGTTTTGAGCCCAAAACACCCTTCAGATGAAATTATTTATTCCTGTGAAATGTGCTTACAACTGCAGAAGGATTTTGCTTAATTGAGAGTGCAGCCAGCATTTTAATAAAACTATAAAAGGGTGAAACGTGCATAAACAGAAGAAAAGTGTTTAATCTCGGCACAATCACTTGATGTTCATGAGAGCGTTTAGCTTCCAATATAGCAAAGCAAATAATACTGAGATCCCACGAGCAAAGAGATATTTTTATCCTTTTGCACAAGCCCGGGGTTTAAATCTGACATTATAATTGTGAATTATGGTAGTCCATTACCATAGCTACAGGAGGCTCTGACCAGCCAGGGGATCACGTTACTAATGGCTGTCACAGGTTGGCTGTGGTGACAGCGATCCCTTGGGACTGCCGTGCCCTGGGTGACATCAGAGGTGGCATTGCAGCACGTGGCACCATGGGCACAGTGCGGGTGTGGGGTCAGCGTGGCAAATTTGGGATGAAGCCACTCCTGTCTGTGCTCTAGAGCTGGCACCAGCACCCTGCTGCACCTTGGATGCACCCTCCTGTCACTGGATATGGGACCAGCACCTTTCTGTCCATTCAATATGAGACTAGCATCCTCCTGTACATTGAATATGGGACCAGCACCTTTCTGTGCATTAAATATGGGACCAGCACCTTCCTGTCACTGGATATGGGACCAGCACCCTCCTGTGCCTTGGATATGGGACCAGCACCTTCCTGTCACTGGATATGGGACCAGGACCCTCTTGGAGGTGCTGGGTGAGGGCTGAGGCTCTCTGAGCCCCACACTGGTGCCTTCCATACCCTCACACCACTTACAGCAGGCAGCACATCCTCCATTCAGTCCTGTTAATAGCTGGGAGCAGCTTGCCTGGGCTTTGGGATTTGGGATTGCACAGAGCCCACTGGATCTGCTCCCACTGCATCACTCAGACACCTCTGCAAGACCAGCAGGAGCCCCTTCCCCACCCCCTCCTGCGCTGAGCATCCTCTCGGCAGCACCAGGTAGAGGCAGGGAGAAGGAGAACCCCTCCAATCTGGGATTCAAACTCTGCTCACAGCCTGCTCGCTGAGAAAAGCGTTTGTGTGGCGTACTGTAACCAAGGAGACTGGGAACTCGGGGAATGGCCAGTCCCACTTATCAGGAGCTTTTCTTCATCTCTGCTGGCGCACAGGATTGTGCTCGGTTTAATAAAGAGCTCGAAACAGAGCTGCCCTTTGCAGGCAGAGACAATTCTTTACCAGGCACTGACGTCCCAGCTGGCATCTGCTGATAGGGAGAGATGGACAGCTCAGAATTCCAGCAGCTGGAATTCCTGCACTCCCCCAGGCACCAAACTTCCAGCCAAGCTGCAGGAATCACCAGGAAATTTCCAGGCCCTGCCAAGGAAGGATGCTCTTGCCAGCTGGGGAGGGGGTTTGGGGGGCTGCACCCCTCCAAGGGACTCTGCACTCTGCCCCAGGGACCCCTGGGCTGTGCCCAGAGGATGTGGAGAGAGATCACTGGGAAAATCCCAGTGGATGCTGCACCGTCACCTCTGTGGCTGCCGGCAAGGTGCTGCTCCTTCCATCCGTGGGACAGGGAACTAATATATTCCTGCCTATCTCAGAGCCTGCTCCTGGGGAGGAAAGCCATTATTTAAACATTAATTCCTTGTGTGGGCTCTCCTGCAATAAAGCAGGAGTGCGGAGGTGTTGAAGGAATTACGTTTTTATTTAATCACGGAGTAATTACAGGACCAGAGCTCTATGGAGCAGCTGTGATTGACTTCCCAGCTCTGCCCCAGCTCACAGGAAGGGCCAAACTGTGTGACACAGAACACACAGGGACCACCCCACCCCTGGCATGGCCACTGCAGCGGTGCCATGGGCAAATAGACAAATATATTTGGCAAATGGACAGATATAAATGTAAATATCTGTGCATTTATTTATAGTGTCCTGCGAGGAGAGCCCCAGCTCGGACAGGGCTCTGCTTTTGCAGCCCCACAACCCAGAGCAGGTCCCTGGGGATGCATCCAGACCATCCTCCAAATTCCAAATTTTGTGCAGATGCCACTTAGCAGACGGCAAAAGAATTGCCCCAAGGGTGACAAGTGTGAGAGCACGGCACTGGGAACAGGAATATGCTGGGAAATGTCTCTTCTTCCCATTCCATGGCAATTACTTGAATCTTAAGGGTTTGCCTTAAAAATTCCAGCAGTTTTATAAAAAAAAAGATGATTTTGAGGCCAGCATGTTCTGCAGGGTCTGGGCTGACATTGGAGCACAGGCAGGAAATTACTCCAGTTGTTTTTTGCTCAAGTGAAGCTTTTTCCTCAGAAAAAAAACATCCCGAATTAATTTGAAAACTTCAAGAGACTGAGAAAGCATCACTTCCCCTTGATAATTCGTTCCAGTGGTTAATTACCTCGCTATTAGAAATGTGTCTTTTGTTCTAATTTAAATGTGTCTGGCTCCAGCTTCCAGTTGTTGGCTCTCTTGTGCTTTCCCTGCTGGATTAAAAGGCCCTTTCAGAGCCTGCTGTATCCCAGGAACATTTTTGCAGAGCGGATTCAAGACACCTCTGGATCCTCCTTGGCCAAACCCCAGGGACCTCACTCCCTCCTTGCCTTTCAGTGCTGCTTTTTTCAGTCCTCAGGGAATTCTCCTCCCTCTTTTATTCACCCTCTCCTGCTTGCCAAACCTCTCTTTAATGAACCACATCTCCCAGCCCTGCATGGAATATTCCCCTTGGTCCCACAGGGGCATCAGGACCCTGCCAGGATCACAGCAACGCCCTGAACCTCACCAGGGCTCTGCTCCAGCCTTGGAGGGTGTCAGAGCCCCAGGAATGCCTCTGGAGCTGCTTTTGCTCCTCCAGCCTCTAAATTATTTTCACATTTGATCTTTTCTGGGACGCAGCCTCCCAGTTTGTGAGCGTGGCCTATATTTCCAGTGTCTAGATCGCAGCATTGCCTTGGATTTGATTAAAATGTGGTTTTTTCCTTGGATGGCAGCAGATTTACCGAGGAATCCAGGTTCTCCCGCTCCCTCAGGACAGCGTCTCGCCAGCAGTCCCAGAAAACAGGGCTTTTTACCCCAACTTTTTGGGATGGGAAGGGTTTTTTAATCCCAGAGAACCGCCCTGGGCATGGAGCCATCAGCTCCTGGGCGCTGCTGCCAGCACTAACAGGTTTAGCATCAGCCCCACGGATTAAGCTCCTTAGAGGGAGCAGTGCTGGCTTTGTGGGAAGATCAGGGCTCAGGGATCAGGGCTCAGGGATCCCCCTTCCCATCCCAGCAGCCTGGGAAGCCCTGAGGGAATTCCCTGCCCTGCTCAGTCCTTGTGGCTCTCCCACAGCCATGCCACCAGCACGTCCTGCCATGTGAGGAACAAGAGGGTGACAATGCGCCCTGCAGGGCTCTGCCTTGGCCACCAGAGCACAGGTGAGGTGGAGTTGCTGCTCCTGGGTTATCCAGCAGTAAATGCTCCCAAAGAGGCTCCTGGGGGATGCAGGTGGGCAAGCAGAGGGTGCTGGAGGTGCCCTGCAGGCGGGTGTCCCATCCCGAGCCGGGCATGCGCCCAGGGTGGCTGCAGAGCCCAGAGCTGGCACTGGCCCAGCCCTGGCACTGGCCCAGCCCTGCTGGCAGTCACGGGCTGGCTGAGGTGTTCTCAGCAATCAGATGTCACCTCTAACCGTGTCTCCAGCTGGCAGCAGTGGCGCCACAGCTCCCTAGGACAGCTCTCAGCGTCCCAGGCTGGTGACGGCAGCAGCGTCCAGCCCCGGGGACACCGTGAGCGCACGGGCTAAGCAAAGGTGGTGGCATCACCCAGCCCCAAGGACCTCATCCCAGGGGGCATCCTCTCTCCCAGCACAGCCCTGGAGCCACTTCCTTCACCCCCACATTTCACAGGACTTTGTGTCACCACCTGGTGAACAGCGCAGCGCCGGGTCCCCGTTGGGTGGTGGCTTTTTGATCTGTCCCAGGTGGTGGCCTTTGGATCTGTCCCAGGTGGTGGCCTTTTGATCTGCCCACCCCCCTGGGGACACTGCAGAGAGCTCTCTGGGAGCACTCACAGATTCCTCCTCGCTCCTTCTCCCTGGCCAGGTGACAAACAGGAGGGGACCACGGGACACGCAGGGCAGGAGGAGATGCGGGGGTGTTTCCCAGGCAATAAAAACCCGAGGAAAGCTGGGGATGGTTCCCTCCTTCAACAAGCCCAGTGCCCCTGGGCCAGGCACACAGGGACCTGTGCCCTGCACGGGAGGGTTCATAAATCACCAGTGACTTGCTCAGCTCCCCTCTCATGGATGCTCCTTGTGGAGCTGCCCCTCCTCCTCCGAGGTCTTCCACAGCGCTGGCACAAAAGCGTCGAGTAAATAAAGATAAGGCTCTTACTCACTGCTGCCCACGTGAACCAGAGCTCTGTTAGGAAAATTAATCCACAAACACCAGAGGGTTATGTCCAAAAAGGAGACAGAGGAGTCCTTTTTTTATACTACATTCCAATAAAGGGAGAGGCCATGGGGCATTCCCCTGGGGTCTCTCAGATTTTTGGAGGACACAGCCTCCCTTTTTATCCCAATTTCCCAGCCACACTTCCCCTCTCTCTTTCCCCATTTCTGAGGTACTTGAGAGGTTCAGACTTCCCAGAACACCTGATACCAGAGATTCCCCTCTAATGTGTAACCCTCCCTTTTAACTTTTAATTCTTATGGAATTTAGGGGTTTTTCCTCCCCATCGTTTCTTTCAATGCCTTATTTCATTTATCAGCAAATCAGAAGTTTATTTGTAAAAGCAAATCTCTTTTTCCATCCATCAATCAGTGGAATCCTTCCCGTTGTTTCTCTTATCTCCCAGTGCTGGTTTTATCCACCAGCAGACCCCACAGCTTGTTTGTGTTATGAATGAATATTCCAGTTTAATAATTAGGGAAATTTATTAAATAATCAAAGAATAAATTCAGAAAAAGCCACAAGCAATTTGACTCTGAGGCAGGTGATCAGGGTCAGGGAAATCCAGGATTTGGCCTCTATTGCACCAAAGTCCCCATGGGTCTCCAAATGTCATTTCTAAGGGGTTTATTTTACACAGTTTTTGGGCTCTGGAAGGGGCCCTTCTTTAGCACATTATTGTTGTTTGTTTCTTTCTTGCTGCCTCGTTTCTCAGAACTGGTGAATAATTGCTGAAATCCTGTCAGGTGAAAATCTTCTGGGATAAACTTGTGGCATGGAGTATTATCCTATTGATGATGCCTATTAAATGCCTCCTGTTGGGGTATATCAGGTGAAAAAATCCCTTGAAATATCCATTTCTGGAGACAATCCTCCTCCTGGTGTTTGAATCTCCATCCTCATCACTTGGCCTATTCCTGCTTGTTGCTTGGCTTTAGTACACAAAACGCTGCAGTTTTTAATTTCCTTTAGCACAAATTCTTTTATAACATTTGTAAAGACAAACCTGCCGCTCCTCTCAGCTGGGTCCCGTTAGGAAAACGCTCCGTTTCCCCAGACCTCTGCAAACTGACACAAAAATCAGCGCTGGCTGTGCCCTTGCCCTTGCTCTGGGCTGAGCCCAGCACGGAGCCTTTGCCAAGCAGCTGCAGCAGAGCAGAACCCGGGATCTTTCCTGCACCTCTGCTCCTCTGCCAAAGCACCCGTGTCTCTGTTGTTGGGAAAACTAATCCACAAACACCAGAGGGTTGTGGCCAAAAAGGAGACAGAGGAGTCCTTTTATTTTATTTGAATAAAGGGAGAGGCCATGGGGCATTCCCCTGGGATCTCTCTGATTTTTGGAGGATGCAGCCTCCCTTTTTTATCCCAATTTCCCTTCTCTCTTTCCCCATTGGCTGAGGTCCTTGAGAGGTACAGACTTCCCAGTACACCTGATACCAAAGATTTTCCTTTAATATACAACCCTCCTTTTTAATTCTTACAGAATTTAGGGTTTTTTCCTCCCCATCGTTTCTTTCATCTTTCAACGCCTAATTTCATTTATTAGCAAACCTAAAGTTTATTTGTAAAAGGAAATATCTTTTTCCATTTATCAATCAGTGGAATCCTTCCCATTGTTTCTTTTACCTTCCAGTGCTGGTTTTATTTACTAGCAGACCCACAGCTGGTTTGTAAAGACAAATTCACCACTCCTCTCACTGTGATATTTTATGAAAAATCCCTTTGCCAGGATTTCTTCTCCTGGCAAGATGAGAAGCCTCAGCTTCCCCATGCTTTGCTCCTTTGGAATGTGATTTGGAGAACGGTTTAGCCAGCATGTGAACTGTTTTTAATTGCTGACCAATCCCAGTCCAGCTGTGGCGGGACTCTGGTCAGTCATGAGTTTTTATGATCATTCTTGTCTAACCTTCTGATGTCTCCTTTCTCTTTCTTTAGTATCGTTTTAGTAGATAATTTTATATATCATATATAAAAGTAGATATTTATACGTGTTATCTGTTTTATTTATATATTTTAATATATTATTATATAAAAATATGTATAATAAATAATATAGTTTATAATTTTATAATATAATATGATAAAATAATCTAATAAAATTATTAAAATAATAAAACAAGATAAAAATTATTTATATATAAAATAATAAAATTTAACATTATGAAATAAAAATAAAATAAAGTATATTATCATGACAGTAATAATATAATATAATATAATATAATATAATATAATATAATATAATATAATATAATATAATATAATAATCAGCCTTCTGAGAACTTGGAGTCAATTCTCATCTCTCACTCTGTTCAGCTCTGGTGGGACAGCCTGGCAGGTTTTATGGCTGAACAACTGGATGATTCCCCATCCCAATCATCACATGGTTGATTCCCCATCCCAGGTTGGACAAGCCTTGGAGACAAGTGCTCCAGTGGGAAGTGCCCCTCTCCATGGCAGGGACAAGATGGGCTTCCCAGTCCCTTCCAACCCAAACTGTTCCAGGATTCCATGACAGTGGGAGCTCATTCCAGGACAATGGGAACTCATTCCAGGACAAGGGGAGCTCATTCCAGGACAATGGGAGCTCCTGGCGGGAGCAGGAGGAGAGGCAGGGCCGGCATCCCCCAGCCTGCTCCCCTGGCAGGGCACACGTGCTGCTGCATGATGGATGTTTGCTCTGTACCGACCCGGGAGCCGAAATAAATTGCAGCTATACAATGAAGAGGCACTTTATTGCACAGGCATTAGGCAAAGCTAATGTAATCCGAACCGATATTGAATACAAATCCTTGGCTGTGACTCACCCTGCTATTACATTGTGTTCTGCAGAGCAGCCTCGTGCCATCAGAGTCAGGCTTTAGGGAAAAATAAGAAAGGAACAGGCTTTTCTCTCTCCCTGTGAAAGACAGCTGCAATGACGGCCAAATCACCCAATCATTGCCTTAATTAATAATTATTCGGAGCCTCCTGGGATTGATTGGATCATTAGGACACCAAGTGAAGCCTGAAGAAGAACTCCAGGGGGAAGATGGTGCTGATTCCATGCTCCCTTTGGCTCTCTCACTTGCAGAAGGAGCATATCAAAGCTCCAGGAGCTCACAGGGGGAGGGAACCCGCATTTTCCCTGGGATAACTCATTCCTGCAAGCAACACCTGACTCTACAAGCATCACCTGCTCTTTCTGCCTGGAGCCCAGCATGAGGCCTTTCTGCTGTGCCAAGGCAGAGCTGCAGCAGAAGAATGAGAGGAGACGGGATTTTTATTCCCCCAGCCTTCCTCAGCCATCTCCCTCCCTCCCTCCCTCCCTGGGATGCTGCTCAGCACCACGTTGGGTTTCAGCTGCCTGATGCACAAGCAGCAGCCAGGACTGTGGGCTGCACTGCCAGGGCATCCTTGCCCTCTGGGAATGGGGTGACACTGATGAGTCAAGACCCCAAACACTGCTGCAAGGCAGGAGATGTGTCTGCCCAGTGCTCTGTGAGTCCAGCACAGCCTCGTGCTGAGCTAGGAAATCTCACCACACCTGAGGTCAATACTAATGCAGTCCTTGATCCCACAGCCAGCACTGCAAATCTTCCCTCTGACAGAGCCAGGAGCCCTCCCCTGCTCACACTCTCATTCTCCTTCTAACAGTTCAAGAGCAGAAAAACTTGGGTAAATCAAACTGTGTTCCCCCAGAGCATCTCAGCAGAGTCCATCTCCACTCAGTCCCTGTATCCCTGACCCCCTGCCAAAACTGCACCCAGGCACCCCTGGGGAGAGCCTGTTCCTCCTCCACACTGCTGCACAGGACTCCTTGAAGCGTGCCAAGAAAATAAACATGATCCCTGAAAGAAAAATCAGAATCCCTCCCACTCCTGCGCTGGATCATCCCCCTGTTGGATCTCCACGCTGTGAGCACACAGGGATGAACTAACCACGAGTGCTGAGCATGGAAATGGCTCTCCAGCACACTGAGGTGTCTTCCCTGGCTGCAGGGACATTTCTAGCCCTGTGAATTCCTTGGCTGCTTGGGGTCACCTCACTGGCTCCTCCTGGGCATGAGAGCAGGAGAGGGACCAGCCAGGAGCACCCCAAGCTCTGTCTGGCATCTGCTCCAGTGCCTCAGGGACCTGCCAGGCCACGTTGCAGTGGCGAACACACCTTCCCTGGCTTTGGGGAAGAGGGAATGGATCATCCCCACATTGCCAGCAAAGCCCCCAGTGAAGGCAATAAGTCATTTACTCTCCTCCCTCCCCGGCAGTGCCCCCCTGCTTAATGAGATCATCCATCAACAGGATTTTTGGGAGCTGTCAGCTTGGTTCAGGCTGAAAGACTCAGCCACCAGGCACAGGGATCCATCAGGCTCTGAGGAACTGGCAGAGGCACCCACTGCTTCCCAGAGCAGCCCTGCAGACCCCACAGCGGCTGTCCGGGCCGGCTGTTTGTCTGTCTGTGCTCAGACAAGGGTGAGATGGGTTCGCTCTGATTGGGCTTCAAAAGACAAGGCTGGACTCTCAGGTTTGGTTTTCAAGGTTGTTTATTATTTCTTATCTACAAAGTTTTCTCTCTGCCCAGCCGGGATCTGACCAGCAAGGCAGCCAAAGGCACTCTGACTGCCCACGAGGCGGTCGTGTCTTTTATAACAAAAACTACGTAAATCTTATTTACCTTTTTATCCCCAATACTCATTGTTCTTATTAGCAAGTGTACCTTCACCAAGAACCTATCCAAAAACATCTGCATCACACAGAAAATGGAAGACATGAAGAAGGAAGAAGAACCATGAGCCAGGCCCAAATTCCTCCATCTCCCCCCTGTACCAAAATCTTAAAAACCATGTTTTACCCTGTAATTATACTATTTCTATACCATTCAAACCCCAGTGATTCTCATATCCTCATACACAGGTGGCACATCCCTAGAGGGATCAAAGTCAAGCCACCAGGCACTTTTGGCAACATTCCAGGACCTCCAAGCCCCCCAAGGGTTCTCTTGGTAGCTCTGGACATCCGGCGCGATGCGCTGAATTCCCACAAACAGCCTCTGCTGCCCTGCCGTGATGCTCGAGGCTTTCTGGGCACAGAGCACACCCGGGCACTGGGCAGGGCCCCTTCCCTGGCTGTGCTGCTGCTGTGGCACAGGGAATGCCATGTGCAGCAGTCCTGGGCTGCTCCCTGGAAAGGTCAGGCTGGCAGAGCGCAGTCGCCAGGAAAAGGCTCCCAGCCCCCAGCTGATTGATCTGCCCTCTGACAAACACGGGAAGCAGAGCAGAACCAGGGAGGCACAGGGGCAGTGGGATGAAAGGGGATGAAAGCAGATGGCAAGACTGGGAGGGACCAGAAATACCTGCAAGGCTTGAACTTCAGAGAATCGGTCTAATATGCGAATAAGTGCATTTTCCACAGTGCTCTGCGTGGCAGAAGGACAGGCAGGGGCTGCTGCTGAGCGGCTTCTGCACCATGAAATCATTCCCACCCAGCTGGTTCTGCCAGGAATCCTTCCCAGGTTCTGCTGGCCCACCTCTGGTTGACACCCACAGCTCACGAATGGAATTAGAGCAGTGATGAGTAAATGCAAACCTTTTTCCTCAGAGTGGTAAAAAAGCTTATCAAAGTGAGGAAAATGCCAGGAATGACAGGGATTTAGGGAGGTGGGGGACAGGGCAGTGTTGAAGCAGCACTCAGAGCTGGATTCCCCAAATGAGAGGCTGAGTGTGCCCTGGACAGGGCAGCCACGTGTTTATTCCCACTTTGAGCCCCTTGACTCATCCTTTCTGCCCTTCCATCTCCTCTGGGCTCCCCACTGCCTTCCCACCAGGATAGCCCAGAGATGTGGCTCACCAGGGGCTCCCTCCCTTTCCAAGTACCAACACAGTGCCACCCTCCCAGCTCCACTTATCTGCTGCCAGGCTGACCAGCCCTGGCTGTAATTTCATGCTGTTATAAGCAATCACACTTGTAAAGCAAAAATCACGGCTGTGTTTCGTGGCACAGAATGTGAAGGAGGCTTTTAAGCACTGGAGAAATCCCAGCTGATGGCTCATCCCTCTATCCCTGTGCTGGCACAGCTTCATCCCAGTGCCTGGACATCCCCACAGCCACCCCCTCACCCACAGCTTACAGAGCAGTCACAGATAATCATTTCTTCCTAATATTTAATCTAAACATGCCCTCCTTCAGCTAAAGGCCATTCTCACTTCCCCCAGCACTGCACACCCTTGTAAAAGCCCTCCTCATCCTCACCTCCCTGCACAGCAGCAGCCCTGCAAGGGGCAGCCCTGCTTTTTTAGCAGCTCTCAGTAACAAGCCCCAGGTGGAAGCAAAAATCTCCACCCTGCCTGTGTGTCACTGTGATATTTTATGAAAAATCCCTTTGCCAGGATTTCTTCTCCTGGGAAGCTTCAGCTTCTCCATGTTTTGCTCCTCTAGAATGTGATTTGGAGAATTGTTTAGCCAGCACGTGAGTTGTTTTTAATTAATGGCCAATCACAGCCAGCTGTGTCGGGACTCTGAGTCTGTCACGAGTTTTTATTGTTCATTCTTGTCTAGCTTTCTGATGTCTCCTTTCTCTTTCTTTAGTATACTTTTAGTATATAATTTTCTATATCATATCATAATAAATCAGCCTTCTGAGAACTTGGACTCAGTCCTCATCTCTCACCTCGTCCTGAGGACCCTCAACACCACAACAATTGGTGACCACAGTGACAGCAGCTCTTTGGCTGAGCAGGAGAGGGCTCAGAGCAGCCTGGGGCTCCAGGGGGAGGGTTTCTCCACCTGTGATGGTGATTCTCAGCCCTGAGCTGGGACAGGGAGGGTGCTCTGGCAGGGACAGGCTGCAGATTTGCTCCAAGCTGTGAGGTGGCTCTCACACCCTACTCAGGGACAGCCCCCACAGCCTTGAGTTCCACTCTGGAGAGTCCAGAGTGGGGAAATGCAATGGAAAAAATCTTTTACAGGAGCAATAACCCTCCCCAGCTGTGTCATTTAGATCAGCACAGGACAAGTCTGTGAGGAAAAGGTCGTTGTAATGACAGGTCAGAAGCTCTGTGGGCTGTCAGCATGGCTGGCTCCTGACACCCCAGAAACCCTCAGATCCAGCTGGGCTTAATCCTGACCCTGCCTGAGGTCCTCAGCTGACCCCATCCTTCCCCTGCTGCCAGGAGGGATGGGGCTGCCATGGACCTGCAGCTTTTGGCAGCTTTCTGCCCTCCCAGTCTCCTGCAGGTCCTTCCCTCCTCCAGCACCTCCCCAGCCCTGTGAGTTTCCCCCTCCTGCAGTAACCAGTGAAAACCCTGAAGAGTTTTCAGCAGGAGGCTGTGTATTTTCCACCCCTGCCTGCCCTGAGGGCAATTCCTGCTTTCCATCTTAATCATACTTATAAATCCAGACCTGGGTGCAGCCAGGCTCCCTCTGGGAGGAGATTTATGACCTGTGCTCATGTGGCTCCTGCCAGGACTCCTCCCAGTGCTGCTGTGTCCAACAAGCCAACAGCTTGTCCTGGGGCTGTGAGGACCAGGAGGAGCTGCTGGCACTTCCCTCCTCCCATCTGTCTCCAACAGCAGGGAAACAAAGCCTGTGCAGGGTGGGGAAGAGCTGGCAGTGCTCAGGACCCTCCTGAGCTTGGTTAAGGCTCGGACTCGAAGATTTTAGAGGTTTTATCCCAGTGAAATTCTGTGATTCTCACCCATGAGCTTTCCATGCCCTCATGCTCACCTTGCCTGGGCAGCCCAGAGCCTGGACCCCATCCTGCTGGGTGAGCCCTGTGCTGGCAGGGCTGTGTCACTCAGAGCCAGCCCCTCTCCGGAGAGGGATTATTGATCTGCATCTGGCACGGGGGCCAAAGCCTGCTGAAAGTGTAATTAATTGATCAGTAAGTGCTCTGAGATCCCAGATGAAAGAGCCACGTAATTACCAAGTATCATCCAGCGGCCCTGGGAGTAATTGTGGTGACGGCTCAGGGTTAGCACTGCAGGCAGAATTACCTCTGTGCTTGATGTCACCCTCCAGGGACAGACCTGGGCCACCTGGAGGGGGCTGGAGAGTTTGGGCATGGGAAATAAAACAGTCCCTGGGATGCTGGGCCCTGCAGAGAGGCTGGGATAGAGGGAGGGGGGGTCAGGAGTGTGGACAATGCCAACCACTCATTTTTTAAAATTTTAAAAGTTTAATAGTAATAAAATGGTTATAAAAATAGTAATATAATTAGAGTAATAAAAATTTGGGCAATTTGGATTTAGGACAAAATGAGACAATAAAAACAAAGAGTTACAGACAGTCCGGGTACCTTTTTCTGGGCAAAATAAGCCCGAGAAAGGACCCACGTTAACAGAGGATTAACCCTTAAAAGCAACAGCCTGTTCCATATTCATACACCTCATACCTGATGCAAAATTCCATTCAAGCACAGGATTCTGTCTGGGCAGTGTCAACTTCTTCCTCTGAATCCTGACAGCATCTTCAGGACTGAGCAAGGTGGGAAGAAGTTCATTTCTTCTGATAATGGAGCAATAAATTCCTTTTCTCTGAGAGATTTTGGTGTGCTGTGGCTGCTCTCTGGTGCAGTACCTCATTCCTTTCTTAAAACAAACCATCCCACATACATAGTTTCTATTTTAACATTTTGTTACAACCTGAAACTATATTTAACACGCTACTTAAGAAAATGAATACAGCATAACTTTCTACCATAACACATATAATATTCATTTTAATATTGGTGAAAAGCCAATCGTAAAATACGCATTTTTCACAGGAGGGTGCAGGGTTGGGGGGCTGCTCTCCAGAGTCAGAGCACAGAAGGGATCTCTGGCTCCCAAAACCCCTGAGGCTGGACAGGAGCACTGGAGATCTTCATCAGAGAAGATCACCCATCACCAAGACTGTGGGAGCCTGGGGAACACCTCAGATTCCAGAGGAAGGCACTGGAGCCTAAAAACTGTGGCTCCAGAAATTCTGATTGCACAAAAATTCAGCTCCGTGTGGATTCTCTGACAATTCCCAGTCTGATTTTAGATTTTTACGCTCTGCCATAAAAGCAGTTATAGTAAATTATTAGACCTACACGTGGGCTGTCGGGAGGCCTCTCCCCTATTAAATCCCCCACGATGTTGTGTCCTCCCTGCACTCAGCTGGGCTGTGTGTCCCATGTCCCTCCAGCCCTGGCACACGCTGCCCTCAGGGCCACCAAGAGTCTGGGGACCTGGGGCTGGCGCAGCACCTTTCCCAAGGTGCACAAAACCCTCCTGGGAATCAAAACCAGTCCTCACTCTGTCATCCCAATGGCCAGCTCAGGGAGAGTGGAGCAGGATCTGCTTCCACTGCCAAACACAAAACAAAAACCGATCTCCAGGGTGCTGGGGAGAGATTTACAAATTTCCCTGGTTTATTCCATTAACCCCGTGGCTGCTCAGGGATCTCAGCAGTGCTGACTGCAATAAAGTGACCTCCTTTAACCTGCAGCCTCCTTCCCACTCTCCCAGCCCTGCCTGAGCAGCTCTGAGCTCTGGTACCATCTCTGGGTCACAGGACGGGGACAGGGCCACCTCCCCGGGGGTCACAGAGAGCTGAGCTGCCGTGGGACACGCCCGTGTCACTCAGCTGACACACACACAGCAGCTCGGTGCCTCGCACAGTCATTATCTGCAGCTGGAAACGTCTCCCACAGGGCTGGAATTGGGATGGGATGGGATGGGATGGGATGGGATGGGATGGGATGGGATGGGATGGGATGGGATGGGATGGGTGCTCAGAACCATCCTGGGGTGCTGCCTCAGTCCGTGCCAGGTGGGACAAGTGGCAGAGGATGAGTGGCAGCTCTGTGTCCCAGCGCCGGCGTGCAGCATCCTCGATGGGAACGCTCCTGCTCGGGCCCCCTTGCTTTAGGCCTTTCTTTTTCTTATAATAAATGCTGAAATCACTTCAGCACCGAGAGCCTGCTCTCGTTTTTATCACCAGCCTCCCTCCCGCTGCTCCGGCCCTGCCCCAATCCCTGCGGATCCCTTGGCACCGTGCTGGGGTCTCTGCCCACCTTTCCAAAATACTCAGAGCAACCCTCCTGGGTAGAGCCACGGCCTGGAGCTCAGGGGGACACCCAGGGACGAGCCCCTCCAGGAAATCCCGTGGCCGGATGGAGCATCAGGAGCCACGTTAGGCCTCCCTTCCGCACAAATTCCGGCGCACAGCAGCACTCAGGGAGCGCCCGGGGTTATTGCCGGCCTCTCATCACCCTGACACCCGCAGCAGCAGCAGGAAGTTCCAGCGAGCTCCATAACAGCTCTGCACGAGTGAAATGTTGAGCTTTTGTTAGGATCCCTGGGAGTTGTCATCCCTGGGAGCTCGCAGAGCTGCGGGATGGGCAGTGGCTCTGCCCCGGGGGGCGATGCTCTGAGTGGGGACCCCACCGTGTCCCCAGCCCAGGGGAAGGTGTGAGGAGCCCAGCCGCGGTGCGGGGGCTGTGTTTGAGGGCTTTTCTTCTTTAAACAAGCCCAGAGCCTCCGCCCGAAGTCTCCCGGGAGGCGGAGGGACGGGCTGGAGGCGGTTAATGGCTCTCCACCTGCGGGAGCTGCGGAAATGCTCCCAGCAAAGCACGGGCTCTGCTCCAAGCTCTTACAAGCTAATCAATGAAACATCACAGCTTGGGAGCCGGGGCAGAGCAAAGCAGCACAGTATGGATTTTATTTTTTCATGCAAAGAGCTTTAGTACAAATCCCCTTTTCCCCCCCGCAAAGAGTGCAAGCAGACTCTGCAGAGAAAGCCGAGCCTGGGCACCAGGGAGGACGCAGGGGTGGGCTGAGAGGGGGCTGTCACCTTCCCTGTGAGGCACAGCCACAGTGCCATCGTCCTCCTCCTGGTGCCACCCAGTTCATGCATTCTGGTCCCTGGTGGTGCCCAAAGCAGGAGAGGCGCAGGAGTGGCCGTGCTGGCCCGAGGGTTTGCTGGCCAGGTCACAGACACCATCAGGAGGGGCTCTGTGGGGCTGCCACTGCCTCTGCAGAGCTGGGGGGGAGCAAAGCACCCCTCCCTGCTCCAGCTGCAGGGGGTCTCTGGCACCTGAGTGATGCCATCTGCTTTAGCCACTGCAGAGGGACCTTCCAGGCCCTGGGACCCTCCAAGCCCCGTTTCATGGCACAGAAATGAGTGGATGTGCGTGGCTGGGTGGCTTTGATGATTAATTGACTGTGTGCTGTGATCAGGGCTGTGCTGCGTGGCTGCAGGTCCTTGCTCTGGTAACCAGCCACTGATCCTGGCTTGTGCAGCACCTCCAGGGATTTGGTGTTTGCCTGCAGGCCCTGGGAGTTCAAGCAGTGGCAGGGCAAACCAGGTCTGAGCGGGCTCATTACTAATTCCTCCTTGTGAGGATGATTCTCCCCGTCTGTCTGTGGCAGGGATCTGTCCGTGAGCCAGTTCATTCCCAGCGAGGAAGCGCTGTGCCGATAGCGCATCACGCTGATTCCAGGAGAATGTGCCTGCTGCCACATCCAATCCATCACAGCAACCCACGGCAGCCATGGGATCCCTCCCTCCCTCCTTCCTTCCCTCAAATGCATCATCCCCTCAAAGATCACAATCAGCTGTTGGACAAAGCCTGCCTTTCACAGCGCCATGGTTACTGGTGCCGACTGGAATCTGTGATTTCCTTCTTTTCCCTTATTTCCTGTTCCTTTCCCTCCCACCCACTGGTGCTCACCCCCTCTCTCCAGTGGCTCCAACAACTCGAGGATTATTCCCAATCAGCATCACTGAGGAATGCTGATTGCATCAGTTCCTCACAGAATGCTTTTATGGCTCCCATGGGGAAATTATTTGAGCCAGACAAATGAAAAATATTTACCTGTGCTTGGTGCTGAGGGCCGAGGTCTGCATCCAGCTCATCCTGTCCTACAGATACCTCCAGCCTTCCTGGTCATTCCTGCCTGGCTCAAGGTGCTGAGCACTGGTGCTGAGCCCACCTGCCTGGATCAGGGGACTCTGAAAGGCACAGGGAGACACTGGTGTGAGGGAGAAAGCCAGAGCACTCTCCTGAAGACAATTAATGGATTACAGTGAGTGTAGAGTAATGCAGAGGCAAAGAAATCCCTCTCTCCAGAGGCAGTGGGATAGCAGTAAAATCGTGCTGCACTCTGCCTCACTTCATAAAAACTTCTTGTTATTCCTCAAGGAGGAATTGCAAGAGAGGACAACAGCCCTGTGCACTCCTGGATTTACAAATGCTGTTTTATGTATCAGTGTAATCTCTCTTGCAATTTATATGGGATGCAGTGAGTAAACACCAGCAGTCCTGGCAGGAATACTGACTCTGGGATGGATGCAGAGAATGGAGGACAAGGTAGGAAAGCCTCCCCAGAGCAGGTATTTTCCAGCTGAAAGGCAGATTTGTAGAAGGCAAATTTCTCCAGGATTTGTGGGGATGGTCAGGATGGGGGGGCCATGGAGCCACTGGCTGCTGCATGACTGATGCAAATTCTGCTGGAGCAAAGAACTGAAAATCACAGCAGGAAAGTCTTGAAAACTTTTGGGACATCACAGCACAGCAGTGAAACACGGATGCAGCAACCAGAGCAGCACCATTGCCTTGGGAAGGAGCCTGGCAGCCATGGACTGGAGTGGCTGCAAGTGCCTGGAGCTGGTGGGAGCCTCTCCAGGCATTGCCACGAGGAGCTTTAGTTAATTAAGCTCTGAATGATGAATTATGCATGGAGCATAAAACAATGTCCTGATTTCTGGCCGGGGAATCAAGGAGCCATGGGCTCAGGTAGGCGCTCCCAGACTTCAGACCTGGTGCACAAGGAGAGCTTTTGCTCCATGGGGGAAAAAGAAGCTGTGGAGCTGTGCTGGGGTGGCCCACACAGGGACACTGAGGGGTGCAGAGGTGACCCTGGGGACACAGCACCCCGGGCAGGCTGTCCCTTCCCTCCAGTCCCACGGGGATGCTGCTGCCTGCCTTCCCCTCAGAGGGTTTGTTTCCCTCAGCCCCCTCCAAACCCCAGTGGGCAACAGGGAGCCTATTTTCAGGCTGTGCAAAGTCTTCTTCTGTTGACAAGGAACAAGGGCTTCCCTCCTGAGCGGGCCCCCAGCTGTGCCCGCTGGCACTGGCTCAAAGGGGCAGGGTGCCAGCCTGGCCTCCAGCTCAAACCCCCCATTCAGCACCGTGTTTGGAAGGCAAAGCAGGGAATCAGCCCCGTTCCTAAAGCCAAAGGCTGGAGTGGCTCTGCCATCTCAGAGGCACAAAGGCCTTTTCTGCCCTGGGACAATATTGCCACTCAGCAGCAGTGCCCCCAGCCTGGGCACGGCTCCTCAGAGCCGCCTTTCAGCTGCACTACGGGGCACCTCTGCTTCCAAGCCCAAAGCTGAGGTTATTTTTCCGCTTCCTGGTGCCATTGAAGCCCCTCTGGGCACAGTGGAGGAGGGGTGAAAGCTTCCCGAGGGAGCTGCAGGGAGGAGGCTGCTCCCCTGTGTGAGCAGAGGGCAGGAGGGGCAGCAGCACAGGGGCATGCCCTCTGTGCCCTCAGGAGCCTCAGCAGCAGCTGCATCCTCAAAATAATCCCCAGAGTGTTTGGGATGGCTCACACAGAGTCAGGAGAGTGGGGTCTGTCCTGGGGGGGGGGGGTCTGTCCCCAAAGCCCCTCTGTCCCCATCTCCCAGCCGGGGTGTGGGGTCTGTCCCACCCCACTGCAGGGCAGCTGCTGCAGGATCCCACAGCAGGGTGGGTGTGTGCAGGGTCCCACGGGCTGGTTGGAGCCCCCGGCAGCGCTGCCCCTGCCCCGGGGGCACGGGGAGCTGCGAAGGGGGGGCGATCGATCCACGGGCGCAACTGCAGAGCAAACGCGGCAGCGCCGGCGGCTGCGGCACCGCAGGCGCGGGAATAAATGAGAGATTGATTTTCTGGGCAGCTCGGATCTCATGGATCTCAGCTGCTGTGACAAGGGGAGTGCAGGCACGGCTGGCACCGTGGGGCTGTCACCTCCCTGTGCTGCCCGGTGCAGGGGCTGGGGGCACCCAAAATGAAAGCGACTCTGCCAAAAGGCAAAGCAACTCAAGGGGCAGACCCCAGGCAGGGAGCTGGCAAGGCTGGGGACATTGGGAAGGACAGGAAAGGTCCCTGTGGGACCCCCCTGCTCCCTGTCACCAGCCCCTTCCCAAACTGCAGTGAGCAGCACCAGAAAGGCACCGTCTGCCTTTAACATCTTATCTCCAAGCTGCTCTCGCTAAGTCACATCTGACTTAATTATGGTAATTAAGATTGACATTAATACAAGATTAAAATGTGAAATTAAAATTAGCTGTGAAACTTATCTGAGTTTTTAGAGCAGTTATTGATTTTCTCCACTGTTAATCAAAGGTCTGAGGTAATGGCCGATGAACACGGCGCTAATTAGAGCAATGCCCATAAAGTGGCCTCGGGAGATGTTTGTCTTATTTCTTGGAACACCTCAGGTTTCTGACCACGCAGACATCTCTGGCCCCGAGTGCTGCTGAAGGAGCTCAAGAGGCCACGTTTTGCCCACTCCTGTCGCTGCTGTCCCTGCTGTGGAGCTTCAGGGTTTTCAGGGGGGCAGGTGCCAGCTGCAGGCAGCAGGGCCCCGGTGTTTCAGGAGCAGCAGGAGCACGGAGATCCCGGGAGCACCGAGGCTGCTCCGCACACACCCCGCTGTTCCTCCGGCTGAGATTTCACAGCCCATTAGGCCCCGGCGCCACCGCGGGAGGGAAATGATTCAAATCACAGCAGCTCTGGGGAGCGCATCCCACCGTGCATCCCGTGGTTCATCCCAGCCCATCTCCCTACACACACTCCTGCCTCCCTGCTCGCCTGAGCCCCCAGCAGAGCTCTTGGAGGGACAGGTGGACCCCAGGCAGAACAATTCCCAGCAGCAGGTCCCTTCTTCCTCAGGTGTGATGCCCTGGAGTCAGGGGTGTGATGCCCGTGGGGTGCAGCCTCATGGGAGCTGGGCCCACCTGCGCCCCCAAAGCCTGGCTGAGCAGCTGAGGCTTGAGCCTCACCGTTCCCTCTCCATCACTAACAACTTTTGCCACTTCGTGGGCATTTCTGCATCACAAATACGGTGTTTGGTCTCTTTTCCTGCCTGTTTCCATGGCACTGCCGTTATTATCTGGCTATCTTAGGAGTTTACTACAATGCAGATGAGCACAATAAGAATCACTCAAGGAGAACTGCTAAATGAGAGACAACTCTTATCTTTAGCACCGGCAGGTCGGGAGGGAAGCGAGGCTGGAGCAGAGGGGGAGCAGTGCAGGCTGGGCTCGCTGTGCCACAAGCTTTGTTCGACCAAATTAAACCTCTGAGCAGGCGAGTCCCAGTTGGGCATGAGAGTAACAGTGTTAAATAACACGCTGCACCTCTCGCTGCTTTCTCTCTCTTTCTTATTTTGTTCTTCTCGAGCCTGCTGCCCAACTGCTCCCAGCTGGCAGCGGCTGGGAGTGACACCGGGAATGCAAATGACCTGCCGGCCGCTCCCCAGCATCCCCGGGCTGCTGCCTCCGCTTCCAGCGGCGCCGGGGCAGGAGGGAGCTCAGCAGAGCCCGGCGGGGAAAACGGAGCAGGATCAGTCCCCGTGTTTGGACAGCTCCTTGCCTCGGTGCGTGCGGCGCGGTGGCACCGGTGGTGACACCAGAGCGCGATGGTTGTTGCTGAGGTAACGGGATCAGTGTAATTGCTCCCGCAAAGGTAGCGGGGACTTCTCAGATGGCAGCATCAACAAACTGGCTCTTTAGGGAAGAGGCTGGGCTGTGGCTCGTGCTGTTTGACACTGGTGTTGTGCACTCGTGACATCGCTCTGGCTGTTTGAGCTGACAGGTCCAGAGAGGACCAGACGCTCTCCCCGGGAGGTGATTCACAGTAAACATTTCAGGGCAGCGTCTGGGATTTCAGGAGAACCAAGCCTGTGTTTCTGCTCTTCTCGAAGTCAGTGTAATTACACCGTGTGCTCTACAGGCTCAGGAGGGGCCTGCTGGGAGCCCCGGGCTCGCTGCTCCTGCTGGTGGGATGGGCAGGGGGTTCCTGGGAGCCATCCAGGCCACGGTTCCCCTGCAGGCAAGGAAGCTGAGGAGCTCTGGGGCACTGCCTGTGTTCTGCTTCCTTTGCCACAGGACTGAGGGTAGCCCAATGCTCACCCATGGCCAGCCCAACGTTACAGGGGGCCCTAAGCAGCACCCACCAACTGTGGGGTTCTGTTTGCTCAGTGCCCCCACCCCAGGGAGGTCAGGCAGGTCGCAGCTGCAGCTCCTCCAGCAGCAGGGCCAGGAGCCCCAGAGCATCCCTGATCCCAAGGGAGCCGTGGGAGCCTCCCCACAGCACCTCTGCCCTATTCACAGCCTGCTTTGGGGGAGCTGGAGGAGAGGGAAGGAGGGCACATCTGGGCTTGAGGAGGGACTGAGAAGGGCTTGGGGTGCTGATGGGGGCCTTGGATGCTATAGGGGGCTTGGGGACAAGGGGCAGTGAGATGGGACAAGAGACAGGCTGATGGGGGGCCTGCAGTGGGAGCACTGCCCAGGCTGGGGGGGGCACCCGGAGCGGGAAGAAGCCGAAGAGGACGAGGGAAACCGCGGGCAACCGTGAGCCCGGGGCTGCTGCGGGAGCCGTACCCGGGCTGCTCGGTGGGGCCGGGGCGAGCGGGGGGGAGCTGCGGGCGGGGCCGGAGCTCTCGGCGCTGCGCGGGGGCCGGAGCGGCCGCCGGCGCCCTCCCCCGCCGCTCGCTCCGCGCCGCTCCGCGCTCCCCGCGCTCTCCGCTCCGGTCCGCCCTCCGCCGCGCCCCCGCGCTCCCCGCTCCGCTCCGCTCCGCCGGCAGCGCCCGCCCCCGCCCGGCCCGGCCCCGCTCGGCGCGGAGCGGCTCGGATCGCATCGCCTCGGATCGCATCGGCTCGGCTCGGCTCGGCTCGCCCAGCTCGCCCCGGCGCGGAGGCTCCGCCGCGCCCGCCGCAGGATGCCGGGGCCCCGCGGGCTCTGCCTGCTCGCCCTGCTGCTGCTGGGCACCCCCGCGGCCCCGCGCCCAGGTAAGCGGGGCGGAGCGGGGCGGAGCGGGGCTGCGCGGCTCCCCGGGGCCCGCCGGCTCCCGGCTCCGGGGAGGGGGAACCGCCCGGCGCGGGGGGATGCAGCCGGGACCGGGGAGGGGGCGGTCGGAGCGGGAAGGGCTGCTGGAACCCGCCGTGCCATCCCCGATCGGGGACCCCCCGCTTCTGCAGCTCCCCGGGCCGGGATGAAACTTCTGGCATTGCGGAGAAGCGCAGCGGCACCGGGAGCGGCGGCGGGAGCGGGGCCCGGCGGAGCGCGGAGCTCAGCACCGCGGGGCGGACAGCTCCCGCCGCCCGGGAGCGCTCCGGGAGCCGCCTCCTCCCCGGGAACCGAGCGCGATCGGGGGGCCGCGGCCTCCCGGGAGCCGTGCCGGACCCTTCGCCTCCCTCCCGCAGGGAGAGCGGCCCCATGTGTCCCCAGCCCTCCGTGTGTCACCAGCCCCCGGTGTCCCCCACTGGATATGGAAGTGGGGTTCCCGCCCCACCGTCTCGCTCAGGGGGTGGCCGTGGGGGGTGAGTGTTTACCCAGGGGCTGTCTGTTCGTTCCACGTGTCCTCCGTCCCCGCGCAGACCCGCTCCCTCTCCCACTGCCACGATGCCAGACCCAAGAACCGGCTCCGGGATGCGCTCGCGGGTGACTTGGCAAAGTCACCGCAAACTCGCCTGGGGCTTGGGGGCGACTGAAGCGGCGCCTGTGCCCAGCCCCTCGGCACCGCCGGGATGCCAGGACGAGGCAGCCGGGCTCGGGTGTGCGTCTGGGTGGGGTTCCCAGTGTGGATTGTTCGGTGGGAGAAGGGAGAGGCCGGTGCGTGCCGGCGCTGCAGTGTGCTGGGGCCTGAGGCTGCCCTCCGGGGCTGGCAGGGTGTTTGTAGCAAACACGAGCAGCTCCTGGTGTCAGGAGTGCTGTGCCGTGCTGTCTGCCCTCTCCAGTCCCTGCTCTCGTGGTCAGATTGCGTTAAATGACTTTGACTTTTCTGTCTGAAACCCGGCTCTCCAGACAGGGACTGTATTACAGAATCCTCCCTTTCTGGGCAGCAGAACAGCAATGGATGTGGAGGGTGGCATTTCTCCCTCACCTGCATGGGTTTGTGCTCTGTGTACGTGCAAATACGTGTGGAGGAATCAGATGCGAAGTCCCTGCCAGTTCTGGCATGCTCTTCCAGCCTGGGAACACACAGGGAGGCACGTTCCTCTGGGGTGTTACACAAACCCAGCTCTGGTCCAGGCTGCTCTGTGTGAGGCCAGCAACGATCCCAGGCTCCAGGGGGGCTTGGGGGAGCTGGGAAGCAAAGCCAGCAAGCACAGGCCCAGTGAGGGCTCTCAGCTCCCTCACTGCCTCGTGTGCTGAGGCAGGAGGGCTGCCCCAGTCCCACTGGGAGCATCAGCAGGCAGTCCAGCTCCCGGGAATGGGATTTGGCACAATCTGCCATAAATCTCATGGTGGAAGAACACAGTGTGCTGAACTCCTCTTTCTTTGGCAGAGAGAGGGAGCTGATAAATTGTTGACCCTTTACAAGGTTTGGTGAATTATTGCAGTAAAATCCCAACTCCTGCCTACGCAGCCTGGAGCCCGTGGCGACATGGCAGCTCTGCCCGTGCCTGGGGGGAGTCTTGTCCATCTGTGTGGAGGGGGACAGACAGCCAAGGGCCCAGAGCAGCGAATCCTGCTGTTCTCCAGCTGGGGAGGAGCAGGATCAGACCCCGTAGAGACAGATTGCTCTGCTCCATCTGCTGCTCTTTCTGTTCATGCGTCCAAGAAAAAACCATCCTCACATGACTTGCACCCATCGGGCGCTTGGCTGGTGGCTTTGGGCGCTCTGCACTGGTGAAGCCATTTAGATCACCAGAGAGGAGGTGTGAAAGCCTCTCCTCTGCTCTCAGCATCCGCTCACACCCACCCACGGGCGCAGAGCAGGCAGCAGAGGCACGTCCCTGCACAGGGACCTGTGCCAGGAGGCTCCGGGCAGCCTGTGCTGGAGCAGTGGCACCCTGAGAACGTGGGCACCAACAGGGGCATCTATTTGTACCCTGGAATGATGCCGTGGGCAAACTATTTGTACCCTGGAATGGTGCAGGGGGGGTGTGGGCAGCTGAGTGCAGGCAGGGCAGCGCTGCCTCTGCTGCCCGTGCAGGCACTGGGGATGGCAGGGGCACAGCTGAACCCCTGGGAGATCCAGGGTTTCTGAATATATTTGGGATGTCCAATATAGGCTGTGATGAGACCAGCCTGAGGCTGCAGTGCTGGGAGCAGAAATGCAGCTGGGGGTGCTGAACTTCAGGCTCCTCTGCACCCCCAAAATCTGCACCCTGCCTTCTCTTCTTTGAGGCATGGAGGCACTCCTGGGGGGGCTGTCACAGCCCAGGAACAAGGACAGAGATGCCCCTGGCTCTGTGGTGAGCACAGCACCACGGGGGGTGTTTCCAGAGGATCAGGTGTGTCCGGCAGGAAGGAAAACCGAGCGTGAACTCGGCGAGGGCTGCAACAAGTGCGTGGTGAGCTCTCGCGGCAGCACCCCGGGCAACGAGATAACAGCACAGAGCCAGGCTGCCAGCACAGATAACAGGGATGGGGATTGTCTGATGGAGAGCTATCAAAGGCCATGGCAAATGGCTCCTCTTCCTTCTCTCCTCCTTGGCAGAAAGGATGAGGAGCGCCTGGATCAGGAGTAAATGAAATTAGTCTCTCTCAGCCCTCTGCTTCTCCGGTATTTTTTGCCGTTATGAATATACAAAGATGCCATTTCAAGCGCAGTTTTGTGGATGTCACAGTGTCACAGACATTTCCTTCTGTACATTTTTAACTTCTCCTTCACTGAGGAATCTGGGAGCAGGATTTTGGGCTGAGGAGCCAGGCTGCGCCTAGTCAGCTGAATGTGCTCCCTTGGCATCCAGAACGGCAGCAGAGATCTTGGAATAGCAAACCATGGAAAAAGGGAAGTGTGTGATCCATCCCTGGAAGTCAGGTGGTGCTGGGCTCGGAAGTTAATGGATAAGAAGTGATGGATGAGGCAGAGGAGTGCCAGGGCATTTCTGGAAGGGTAACGTGGGCATCAAAACGGGCTGGTGTGAGCGTGGCCCATCCTGCCAGCAGGCAGGGATGTTCCCTGGGTATTCCAGGTCAGCGCCGAGTGCTGGGGTGCTTTGTTATCCCATTTTGTACAGACAGTTGTTTTTTTAATGAAATAGGCTTTGTCTGATTAAATAACACACAGCTTTTGATGTAGACTACAAGCAGCCTCAGAAATCTGTGTATTTTCCATCCTCTGTCACTGCGATGAGCGCAGCTGCTTCCAGTGGGCTTTGGGAACAAAAAAAACCCAAACCAGAGTAGCCTTCTGTGAGCAATCCGAAAGTTATTTACTCGATGCGATTTTATTTCTCAAATATTTGAAAGTGGTTACTGAGCAGTAAAATAGGCTCCAAGGAAATCCTGTTACAAAACACAGGCTCTGTTTTAATTAGCATGACGTGAGCGACACGGCTGGAACCGGGGCTGCCACCGAGTGCATCTTTCAGGAGCTTGGAGGTGTCTGTAGGAGACACGGCATGAGCACTGGCTTTCCAATTTTCCAGTCCATCAGGATGGATTTACGCTCCTGTCAGGGCTATGAAATTGCTGGATGTGGTGGTGAGAGTTGTGTGTCTGTAACCACTTGACTTGCCAGGCACAGGGTGCTCTGCGAGGTGGGGATGTGCCTGTCCCTGCTCTGCTCCCTGCCAGGGGAAGGGCAAGGGGGCATCAGCACCCCAGCAGCACCCAGGGATTCAGCAGGAGGAGCACCAGGATGAGCCACACTGGGGACCAAGGGCAGCACCTGCCAGGCCCCTTCTGGCAGGGCAGAATGTGGGGCCAAAGCCAACGCTGCCAGCAGAAACCTGGGGTGCAGCTGGTGCCAGCCCCTGGCAGTGGGGAAGGGGACCTGCCACCTCCAGCTGGTGCCCCCCAAACCAGAGGGCAAAGGCAGAGTGAGGAAGGCTGGTGGGGTGAGAGAAGGTTTGGCATCACTGGCTGAGGCTGCTGCCCTTGAGCTGCTGCTCAGAGCTGTGTTCCACGGCTTTCCAGAGCCCTTCCCACGAGCTGCTCCACGAGATGGCTTTTCCTGCTGCTGGATTGATGGGATGCAGGGAGCAGATCTGCCTGGTGCAGGTGCCTCAGCTGCTGTCCCTGCGGTGGCAGGGAGCTCAGCCTGCAGGAGGAAGGGAAGGAGAAGGGCTCTGCAGCAGGAGCCCTTCCTGCCGAGGTGCTCAGGGGGGGAAGGTGTCCTTCATTCCAGGGGACAGGCTGCCAGCTCCTGGCTGTCTGTCTCCTTTCACAGCTTGTTAACCGACAAGTTGTTAAGGATGTTCTCACTCTGTCCCACGGGGCCGGCCCCGCTCCATCCACATCCTGCTCTATCCACATCCTGCTCTACCCACGGATAAAAATACCTGCACAATGCAAACGGCAGCCAGAGAGAGGAGGGAGAACCTGCCAGAGGAGCAGCCCTGCAGACACCAAGGTCAATGAAGGAGGAGGAGGAGGAGGTGCTGCAGGTGCCCGTGGTGCAGGCCAGGGTGAGGCAGCCGTGCCCCTGCAGCCCATGGGGATCCACAGGGAAGCTGAGATCCACCTGCAGTCCGTGGAGGAGCCCCTGCTGGAGCAGGATCCTGGCAGGATTTGTGTGTCTGTGCAGAGAGGAACCCACACTGGAGCAGGTTTGCTGGCAGGACTCATGACTCTGGAGAAGGGATCCAGGCTGGAGCATCCTATTCCTGAAGGACTGACCCTGTGGAAAGGACCCACACTGGAGAAGCCCATGGAGGACTGCAGCCTGTGGGAAGGACTCAGGATGGGAAGTTCATGGAGGAATGTCTCCTTGGTGGGCATCCAGGATCCATCCAGTGTCAACCCAGCACATCCACAGGGTCAGGGGAATCAAATGAACCTCTGCTGCTCAGCTCTGTTACATCTTGGATTTCATCCACAAGGATTTCATCAGTAAGGATTTCCAGAATCAAAGGAGAACCATGAGCTGGGCTGCTGGAGGAGCCCACAGGAGTCTGGGACTGAAGGGCAAAGCTGGGAGCAGGGGAAGCTCATCTTCCATCCCAGAGAGGGACGTGCTGGGGGTGCCCAGCAGAGCCCTGGCATCGGCTCAGAACCAAGTGCCAGTGTTGGTTATTTCTGCCCTGGAGCTACACCCCTGGTCCCTGGGGTTGGGGGGTTCCTGAGCAGCCACAATCAGTGCATGTGACCTGGGACAGCCCCAGGACCCCCCAAAAACCAGGGGATGTCAGGGAGGGTCTGTAAAAGTGGAGGCTGTGTCTGGTGGGGAGCGTCCCTCTGGCACTGTGGAGGTGCCACCACTCCTGCCCTGGTGTCATTGCTGGGTGTCACTGCTGTGAGATAGGGAGCCCTTGGAAGGGGGCTGCAGGAGTCAGGGTCACACTGGGCTCCACATCAGGGTCCTGCTCCTGGGGAGCGAGCTGGGGCACCTGGATCCAGCCCCCCTCTGCTGCAGTGCTCTGTCCCATGGTGGCTCAGGGCTGTCCCCAGGCAGGGGGATGGTGTTCCCAGGGTGCTGAGGAGCTGATTTCCCCTCTGTTCCCTCTTTCTGCTTGCTGGAGCTCCCACCAGTGGTGCAGCTGCAGCTGGCCCGCTCCCAGGGCATAGCCCCGACTCAGACATCTCTTTTATTCCTTTTTCCTCCTTTTCCTTTCTCTGGGAAGAGGCCAGAGCAGCAGCTGACCAGCCCTGAGCACTGCCTGAGCCTGGAGCCCTCCTGATGCACAGAGAGGAGGCTCTGCCTGGATTCCCAGGTCTGCCTCGAGCAGGGGCAAGCACGGATCTGTCCAGAACTTTCTCCCTTTTCCTGGCCCCAGGAGCCCATGGACTGCAGTAAATTTTCAACCCCCAGGGAGCCCAGGAGGGCCTGGCTCTGTGCCTGCTGCATGGGGGTTAGAACAAGGCACTGGCACCCCAGGACAGATGGCTGCAGCAGGGAGGTGCAAGGAGACTTCATGGAAGCTCGATCCGAGAGGGATGGGATGAGCAGCCTGGCCACTCAGCCCGGCTCCCAGGGCACCATTCCAAGTGCAAAGCTTTAGTCTAGGAAGGAAATTTGGTGCCAAATGCAAAGGCATCCAAAAAGCTCGAGCACGACAGAAGGGATAGCTGTGGGATGGATCCCAGAGCGGCGTCATCTGCTCGGCAAGGAGGATCCTCACACCCGGCCCCGTCTCTCTGTCTTGCACACCGGGGTGGGATGTGCCAAGCTCAGCGGCTGAGGGGCCAGCAGCGCCCCAGGGAGGGTGGCTCTGCAGGGGCACCACCACAAACGGGGTCCCCAGGGGTCACCCAGGGATGTGCTGCAGCCCAAGGGCAAGGGGAGAGCTGGCACTGCCACGGGGGCACAGCAGGGAGGAGGGAGCGGGCTCAGGAACAGCATGGGGGAGTGAGGGAATGTTCTGGAAGGCGGTCATTTCGGGGCAGCTTCAGAGCCAGTCAGAACGGCTGGAAATATTTAAAATTCAAGAGAGAATCTCCATCTGACGTTTTTGGGTGGATTAATGGAGCATGGCAACATTTTGTGGATGAGATGCTTCATCTCGGGTAGAGTGGTGGCTGGGGGACAATGCTGAGGACATCGCTGCTGATGTCCCCTCTGCCACCCTGCATCTCTTCCATGATGCACAGGAACAGGGCTTGCATCTCCTGATGCTGATTTAAATGCAATTTCAGTAAAAAACCAGGCTTTTCCTGACAGTCCTGAACTTCCATTTGCAAAGATACCAAGTCCCTAAATTGACAGACCACTCTGGCATGACCCCTAAGAGCTCCCAGCGCTCCCAGCACATCCCTGCCCACTGCAGAAGTGGCAAACTCCTTTTTTCTTGGCAAAGTCCTCTTGGACACATCCAATGCCATCCTTGGAGAGCTCAGACTATTCCCAGCATTGTCAGGGTTAATCTGCTCTGGTGCAGGGACCAGATTCTGGAGCAGAGCTGCCCAAAGCAGCCACCCACAGCAAAGCCCCCCCAAAATCTCGGGCCCCAAGGCAAGGAAAGGCTCCTTTCCAGGGCACACAGCCCCCACCAGACAATGTGTCTCCCTTCACTCCTTATCCATCCCCATTATCCACGCAGCAGTTTTTAAATTGCTGCTGGACAGTGTATTTACATAAATATGTGAGCCAATGAGGTCTAAAACCCTGGTGAGCCCTAAATGGCGAATTAGGTTTTTTTTTTGGAAAGAGGATTTTATCAATTTACTGCGAGTGCAAATCAACAGAACAGAATTTACAAACCCATCAAAAAAGCGAGGTGACAGTTTGGAATTAATCCTCTGCCCCGGGCACAGGATGTACCTCCACAAACATCTCCCAGCATAAATATATTTGAGAAATAGTGGAGGAAAACGTAACTCCTAATGCCTGAGCACGCTGGCGGCGGCGGCAGCGGGAGATGAATGGAGTTAATGTCATCGGGAAGGTGCTGCCGCCTCCTGCTTTATTTTTATCCAAGACTCAGCGCCCAGCCTGAGCTGAGATATTGCAGTTTGTCTTTGTGCCAGAATTTCCCCCGAAGAAAATCTCCCCGATAATCGCTCTTCCTCATCTAGTCCTTTTCAGGAACAACAACAACAACAAAAAAAGAGAATAATTTAATTCCGTTCCTCCGCACCCCTCACTGCTGGAGAAGCCCCGGGAGGCTGCATGTCCTGGGGGGGGGGGATGAGCGTCCCCCCGGGGTGGATGATGTGGCTGGGGGATGGATTTGGGACAAGAACTGGCACTTTTGGGGTCAGGGATGTGCTCAGGCACGGGGGGATGCTGCTGGTGCCGTGCTCCTTTCCTGGGGAAGCCGAGCTCCGGCCACGGTGCTTCTCCTTCCTTAGGGACCAGCACAGCACCCTAAAGGCACAGAAACAGAAATCCCTGCATCTCCCGGGTCCGCAGCTCCCCCAGCGGGATGGGTGCGAGGGACCGGGGCTGCTCTGCTGTCCCCCGAGGGGTTCCGAGCTGCCACGGAGATGAAATCAGCGAGGCAATAACCAGTAAAAGCCAAACTTCTCAAGCTTTCTAATCACAAGTAGAAAGGCTCCCTTTCAGCTTTTGTTTCCAGCTCGAAGAGGAGCCCCGTGGCTGCCAGCGGGCAAGATGGCTTTGTTGTGGAGATGGCAGTGAAGGACACAGGCTGTGTTCCCATTTAGGAATGCATTGAGGCCTTCTTGGAATTCATCAGGAAAGGTAGGGAGGGAAGGGTGCAGCAAAACAAGAGTCCTTGCTGCTCCCCAGGGGAAGAGCTTCTCAGTTTTTCCGCCGCAAAACGTCTTTGGCAAGATCTGAATTCCAAGGTGGTTCCGTTCCTCCAGCGGGGCTCATCTGCAGCCAGTGGGGAAGGGGAAGGGGAAGGGGAAGGGGAAGGGGAAGGGGAAGGGGAAGGGGAAGGGGAAGGGGAAGGGGAAGGGGAAGGGGAAGGGGAAGGGGAAGGGGAAGGGGAAGGGGCCTGCCCTGCAGTTGTTCCCCAGCATCACCAGGTTCTGGTCCCCCTCGGACCCATCCCATGTATCCCGGACAGCTCTGCTAGGGCTCAGCATGGAATCATGGAATGGTTTGGGTTGGAAAGGAGCTTAAAGCCCCTCCAGTCCCACCCCCTACACCTTCCACTATCCCAGGCTGCTCCAAGCCCTGTTCAAGCTGGCCTTGGACACTTCCAGGGATGGGCACCTCCAGGTGGGCACCTCTGCCAGGGCATTGGCACCTCCCAAGGAAGAATTCCTTCCCAATATCCCGTCTAACCCAATCCTCTGGTAGTGGGAAGCCACTCCCTGTCTCCTGTCCCTCCATTCCTTGTCCCCAGTCCCTCTCCAGCTCTCCTGGAGCCCCTTTAGGCACTGGAAGGGGCTCTGAGCTTTCCCTGGAACCTCCTCTTCTCCAGGTGAGCTCCCCCAGCTCTCCCAGCCTGGCTCCAGAGCAGAGGGGCTCCAGCCCTGCATCCACAGGGTGAATGTGACTCATTGTCCCCATGGACACATTGTCCCTCGAGGGGACATCCCGAATTGAGTCACACAGACATCATCTCCTTCAGTGGCTCAGGTATCCACTCAAGCTTCCATGAGGGAGGGCTGGATTTTCCCACATTTCCACTCCACTTGCGCCGAACCAGCCTCAGGAGCAAAGTCTTTCTTAAATTATACAGTGTTACATCTCTGCTCCGAACCAGAAACCCGAGAGAGCAGCAGGGGCAGGAGCCTGCCCAGAGCCAGTCACCTCAAACAGGGGGTCAGCTCTGAAAATTCCTTCCTCAGTCCCATAGCACCATCCCCAGCTGCAGCCCAGAGCTTTCCCTCGTGGAAAATCCACGTTCCAGGTTGATGCTGACCTCCTGCTGCTCCCAGGAAATTGGGTGTTGTGTTTATCCTGAGCCAACAGCCCCAGCCTGGGGCCTCCTGCCTCCATCCAGCTGCTGCTGCTGGCTCTGCTGCCCCTCAGAGTTGCTGCCCAGCACCCAGGGCAGGGTGTGACCATGGTTTGCCAGAGGCAGGCGGTGGTGGCACAGCCCAGGAACCCTTCAGCCCCATCCCTGAGCGCTCAACATCGTGTGTGTCAAAAAGGCAGCACTTAAACCCAGATTTATGTCTCAGATGTGCCTGTTTTAATCACACTACACTGCTATCAAAAGGACATTAAAAATTATGATTACCCTCCAGGAGCATAAACAATGGCAGCAGTGACAGAGCCCTCGTCCCAGGCGGGTGGCACAGGAGTTTGTGTAATTGGCCAATTCATTACCTGCTGGGGAGAAGAGCCAGCTCCTTCCTCACCACATTTCCCCATCACCAGGGTGGGTCAGAAATACCATCAGGAGGAAACCTGCCCAGCCAGCAGCGACAGGAGAGCGAAGAGCTGCCCAGGAGGAAGTGCAATGCTCCCCAAAACACCCCCTGAGGCAGAGCTGGGGGTACAAACCACCCTCCAGGGGTGAGATTCTTAACTCAGCCTGGCTGTGCTTCAGGCACAGCCAGCCTGTCCCTTCCATGGGTTTCTGGTGTTGATTTTAGGGAGTTTTTGGGGGTAGAGGAAGGTGACATGGCCTCACAAGGGACATGCCTTTCCATCAGCATCCCTGGAGCTGTTCCCAGGGTGAAGGTGGTGGCAGCAACGCCCCACGGGCACAGGGGAAGGTGACACAGGAGGGACATTCCCTGCAGAGCAGGTCACCAAGTCCCCTTTGCTTGCTTATGATACCCTTTCAGCCTTCTATTCCTCAGTTTTGGGGAATCCAGGGATTTTGTGGGCACAGAGAGGGCTCTGGGTGTCCCACAGCCCATCAGTATCATCAGCTGGGGACAGCAGCCCTCAGCAAAGCGTTGTCCTCTCTGTTCCCAGTGTTCCTGCACCCCCCCCCCCAGCACAGCCTGTCATTGTCCTTTCTGATGGAATTCAGATCAATCCAACAGAATAATGGAGCAGAGGTCAAGGAAGGCTGTTCCTTCCCCAGGGAACAAGGAGCTGCTTTCATCAGAAGTGCCAGGGAGCCAGCTTAATTGTTCTGAATCTGAGAAATTATGAACGTGCCTGATAATTGTGTGTCCTCCTGTGCTGGAGAGGGAGGAGAGCTTTGGATGGGAGCATGGAGCAGCAGGGCTAAATCAGCTTTTAATCCCCACAGAAAACCTGGGTTTTAAGGGTTGATGGTGCCACCCATACTGGACTGGGAGGAAACTCTGCCCTGTGCCTGCCCAGCTGGTGCTGGGTGGGAACACATGGGTGAGGAGGGATGCAGGAGGATGAGGAGGGATGTAGGAGGATGAGGAAGGATGCAGGAGGATGAGGAGGGATGCAGGAGGATGAGGAGGGGTGCAGGAGGTTGTGGAGGGATGCAGGAGGATGAGGAGGGATGTAGGAGGATGAGGAAGGATGCAGGAGGATGAGGAGGGATGCAGGAGGATGAGGAGGGATGCAGGAGGATGAGGAGGGGTGCAGGAGGTTGTGGAGGGATGCAGGAGGATGAGGAGGGATGCAGGAGGATGAGGAGGGATGCAGGAGGATGAGGAGGGGTGCAGGAGGATGAGGAGGGATGCAGATGGATGAGGAGAGGTGCAGAGGGATGCAGTTGGATGAGGAAGGATGCAGGAGGATGTGGAGGGATGCAGGAGGATGAGGAGGGATGCAGGAGGATGAGGAAGGATGAAGAGGGATGCAGATGGATCTGTAGGGATGTAGGAGGATGAGGAGGGTTGCAGGAGGATGAGGAAGGGTTCAGATGGATGAGGAGAGGTGCAGATGGATGTAAAGGTGGCTGGAGCAGCAGACCCAGCAGGGCTGAGCACTGCACCCAGGACCAAAGCTGCTGCTCACCATGCAGGAGGACCCTGCTTCTCTCCTGACATTCTGATGGCTAATGAAAATATATTTGCTATCTGTATTAATTAAAATAAAGTGCAGCAGCTCGTCATGAGGCTCTGTGGGAGAAGCTGTACATGGGTTATCATCATCCAGCACAGCATCGTGCGGTGATGGAATTAGTTCTGCCAGGCCATCTTTAAAACACAAATCACTGATGGCTGATAGAGCTGACAATTAATTCTATAAAAACCAGTGTCACTGGGAATGAGGTGAGGGTTGAGCAGCACCAGCAGCAGCCCAGGGATGGGCTCAGGGTGGGCTGGGTGGTCTCAGGGTCTGGGACAGGGAGGGGGCAAAGCCTGTGCCAGCCCCAAAGTGCTGCTCTGCCCCCAGAACAGCTCTGGTTTTAGTGAGAAAAATTTTAAACAGTTAAAAATTGAGTTCCAGCCATATCTTGTCTGAAAAAGGATTTGTTTCTGAAGGAGTGAGCAGCGCAGGGCACATCTGAGGGCTGCACACGGGGATGTGCTGGGGGTTGCAGTTCCTTCTTGGCAGGATGTGCCAGAGGAGCTGCTCTGCTGCCACCCCCCAGACTGGCCTGCCTTAAAAAGGATCCAGCAATGAAATGCAGGATATTGCTTTTTTAGAAGGAAAAACCAAGGAATGGAGGGGGTCACAGCCTGCCCCAGGGCCAGGCTGGACAGGGCTGGGAGCAGCCTGGTCTGTGCTAGGTGTCCCTGCCCACAGCACGGGGAGGAGCTGGATGGATTTAGGATGCATCCAACCCAAACCATTCTGGATTCTGCAGCTCTCTGATCACATCTGGCACCGCTCCAGGCTGTGGAGGAGCATTTGGGAGCCCAGTGTGCCCCATCTCGGGCAGTCCTGAGCTGTGCCAGGGCCCGTGGGGATGGCAGCAGGAATGGGAATGGGGAATGCTGGGCTGTGCCGCAGCTCCTGCCAGCCTCGGTGATCGATAGCTGTGATAACCAGAGCCATCAGGAACCCTCCCTGGCCCTGCCTTCCCCATTGCCAGCAGCAGGGCCCCTCCCCAGCTGTCAGGAGTCATTAGGCACCGGAGCTGCAGCGTTTCAGAGCAGGCAGCAGGGTCTTTTCAAGGGCACCAGGCAGCGCCAGTTCCTGCACGGTTCCTACGGGGCCAAAAATGGAAAATTGGGAAATGGCTTTGCTGATAAAGCAGCAAAAGGGATTGCACACAAAGGGATTCTTGCAGTAATTCCACAAAAAGAGGCTGATTTGTCAGGGTTCACCCCAAATTATGACCAAGCAGACCACAAACTAATTAAGTTCCTTAAGGCTGGGATCACAGAAAGTGATCACAGAAAGAGGATGGGCTGTCACACCAGCAAACCAGGTTTTACTCTCACCCCCGATCCTTCAGGAGCTGGCCCAGAGGGAACATGAAAACACATTTTTGGGGCTGAAAATATTCTAAAACACCTTAAAAAGGTAGTAATAGGAAAGGGAGTCACTGACATCACACAATCAGTAGTGAGAAAATGTGAAATCTGAAAGAAGAAAATGCAAAGAAAATCATTGCCTGAAAAGAAGATGGGACTCACTAACCCCAGTGCCTGTCCTGACCACACTTGGTGTCCAGGAGGGATAAATGGGCCCAGCACAGGGACTGGGAGGGGCAGGGGGACACTGAGGCACAGCCTGGGGAATCCCCAGACTGCTCCATTCCCTCATCCTGAGCAGCTCCAGCTCTGCTGCCTCTGGGCGATCCCAGCAGCTGAATCCCACGGTGGGAACAGCCCAGAGGAGGTCGTGGGGAGAGCAGAAAACTCCGTGTGTGCCCTGTGCCAGATGTCACCTGTGCCACCCTCACTGCTCTGAGGCACCTCTCCACCTTGGCAAGGTGGCCAGGGCCTGATGGGCTTCAAATCCTGCCTTGAGATGCCCCAGGGCAGCTTTTAGGGCACTCAAAAAAAAAAAAAAAAATCTTTTGGGTTATCCCTGGACAAACCCACAGAGGAGAGCAGCAGAGCTGAGGCCACAGGGGACAAGTGACAGCCCCGAGGTGCTGCCAGTCCCTGCTCCTCTCTCAGAGTCTGGACTGGAGCCACGCTGTGATTCCTGTTACATCCTGTGAAAGAAATATAAAGAGCTGCCAAACAGATTTAGCAGAGGCAGCTCAGCTCTCCCCCAGCTGCTGCAGGGGGAGCTCAGGCAGGAGCTGAATCCTGCAGCTGCCCCAGGCAGGGAGAGCCAGGCTGTGATGCTGCTCTGCTCACCTGCGCCCCAAATGTCACATTGTCACCTGGTATTGCCAGGGCTGGAGTGCAAATCCAATCCAACCCAGCTCTGCAGAGAGCTGGGACAGCAGGGGAGGGTGGGAATGGTCACATATTCCATGGATGTGACTGCCTGGGAGTGGGGATGTGTTGTGGCCAAACACAGGAAGAGTCAGTGATTGTAACCAGGCTAAACGTTGTCTCTGCAGATGTTTCAGGGCTGTGTGTCCAGGAGGTGATCCCAGGGCCCCCAGGAGCAGGGAGTTTGGCTGAACCCACTCGTGCATCCCTGCCAGGGCTCCTGCATCCCTCCTGGCTCCCCTCCATCACCCCAGAGGCAGTGCCAGGGCACAGCACCCCTGCCAAGCCCTTGGCATTCACATTCTCTGAAAAATCCCAGGATTTTTCTCCTGGGAAGCTGAGAAGCCTCAGAGAAAAGGGAAACAATTCTTATCTCATTTGCTTCTCCTGTGTTGTGCTGGTGTGGAATGTGTTTGGAGATTGTTCACCCACATGTGATTGTTTCTGGTGTGAGTTGTTTTCACTCTTGGCCAAGCAGTGTCAGGACTCTGGGGAGAGTCAGGAGTTTTCATTATTATCTTTTTAGCCTTCTGTAAGTATCCTTTCTGAATTCTTTAGTTAGTTAGTTCAGTATTCTTTAATATAACATAGTATCATAAAATAATACATCAGCCTTCTGAAAACATGGAGTCAGACTCATCATTCCTTCCTCCCTGCCAGGGGAACCCTGCAAATACAAGAGCAGGGGACACAGCTGAGCAGAGCCAGCCAGGCAGGATCCCCAGGAGCTCCCAGGATCTGCTCTCCCTGGGCTGACCTGCTCCCAAAGAGTTAATCCCAGCACTCTCTCCTCCAGATCTGCTCCGCTGCATCTTAACAGTGATGGGAGATTAATTATTTTAGCTGCAGAGAGCTGACTAGAACGGGGTTTTGTAGCTAAATATACTCTCTCTTTAGGAACCCATTTAATTTTATGCCCTGATGTAGACGGCTGGGCTGGATGATTGGCAAAGAAAGAAGGAGCTTCTCTTCCCCCTCTTCAATTTTTAGCCTGAAAAGCTGCCAAAACACTCGATTTGCTCTCCCCAGGTGGGCCATGAGGAGTGAACATTCCAGCTGGGGAGCCCAGGAGAGGCACAGGAGGGATCTTCTTCTGCTCCTTCATTCCTCTGGCTGCCCCTGGATTCCTGGAAGTGTCCCAGGCCTGGTTGGACAGGGCTTGGAGCAACCTGGGACAGTGGAAGTTGTCCCTGACCGTGGCAAGGGTGGGACTGGATAATCTTTAAAGTTCTTTCCCAATGAATTTCCAAAAAAATGAATTCCCCCTTGAACCCAGCCTGCTAATTCCTTTCAGCTAGGTCTGTTTGCAGATGTGCCTCTCTTACACTTGGTATCATAAAACCCTGTGATAAACTCAAATTATCACCTGCATCAAAGTTCCCCTCCTTCTAATGGCTTTGCTGCCCTGCTCCCTACCATTCAGGAATATCAGGATAATTCCTGTCCCCATGAGCTGGGGACGCAGTGGGATCCAGCCAGGATGGGACAGAGATGCTGCAAATCTGATTCCTCCATATTTGGAGATCCTCTGAAATTCCTCTTCCTCTTTATCTGCTGCTCCTCCCACATTCCTTCGGGAAGGAGCTGGGCAATTCCCAGCCTGACTGGGCTCATCCCTGGGGATTTGGGTCATGCTGGGGGTGATGCTGCAGTGGAAGGTGCCAGGGCTGGGGACACAGGGCACCACGGGCAGGTGCCCCAAAGCCACAAGTGCCTGTGCAGAGCCACAGGTGCCTGGCCAGAACAGACACCTGGGAGTCAAAGTCTCATTGATTCCAGCTCCATGAAGCAGCAGTGGGCAGGAAAATCCATTTTCCTCCTAGCTTGGAGAAGTGTGTGATTTCCCAGCATCTGTCAGGGCTGTGAGGATCGTTAGAGCAGTTACAGCTCCTCGGGAGCACCGGCAGAGGGGGGAGAGGTTTGTGAGTTTAATTCCTGAATTCCTTGTGGTGTCCTTGCTCCCCAGCCCAGCGAGCCAGGCACAGGCAGCGTGGATTCTCCAGTCAGGCACAGGCAGGATGGATCTGCCACTAAAGCAGGTTTCCAGGAGGGTTTTGGATTCTCCAGTCAGGCACAGGCAGGATGGATCTGCCACTAAAGCAGGATTCCAGGAGGGTTTTGCTGTTAGAATATTGTCCCCAGCTGCAGCAGTCCCCATGTGGAGCCCAAACCCCCTGCTCCCACCTGGACCAGGACTCTTTTCCCCTGTCTCATCCCAGGGCTGGGACCAAGCGTGGGTGTGGGTGTCTGGTGTCCCCCTACCTACATCCCAGCTCTGGGTCCCCTGCCAGCACAGCAGGTCCCTGATCCCCTCAGGGCAGCTGGAGCTGGTGAAAATCCTCCCTCCCATCCCTGAAAGTGCCCAGGGCCAGGCTGGACAGGGCTTGGAGTGACTCAGTTTAGTGGTTGTGTCCCTGCCATGGCACAGGGGATGGATTAAGTGATGTTTAAGGTCCCTTCCAGCTCAAACCATTCCAGGATTTGGTGACTCCAGGATCCTCTCCTCTCTGCCCTGCCCAGCAGAGATGGGTTTGCTGCTGGGAGCAGGAGCTGGGTGGGCAGTGGGAGCAGAGCCTGGTCCTTCCCGGCCACGGCTCCTCGGGCTGGGCACCACTGCCAGCATCCTCACCCAGTAATGAGGGGTTTCCATGGCAACCTTATTTGAGCATCTCGAGTGACACAGATGTAAATTTTAAAATGAAATATTCAGACCACAGTCCTATGAGCATAAATAAACCCCTGCACATGGGCAATTTAACAGCATTTTAAAGCAGATCCACAACTCTCCAGGGCCAGAGGAATCTCTGTGGGTTTGGGAAATTCATGGGAATGGAAAGAAAAACGTCCTGACCTCCTTCTGCCCCAGGAATCCCAGCCTGAGTCCAGAGCAGCAGCAAATCAGTAAGGTGTTGGTCACACCTGCCCTGCAGAGGATGTGGCACAAAGGGACAGCCCAGGAGGGACAGCCAGGTGTCCCCTGGAATGGGAGGAAAACAGCTCCAAACTTTCTCGGCCTCTGCTGCACTGTCTTCCTCAGCAAAACCTGGGCATCTTGCAAGAAGAATGATAATAAAAACCCACGACTGACCAGAGTCTGACACAGCTCGACTTGGATTGGTCATCAAGTAAAAACTGTTCACATGCTGGGTAAACAATTCTCCAAATCACATTCCAAAGCACCAAAACAGGGAGAAGCTGAAGCTTCCCAGCTTCCTAGGAGAAAAAATCCCGGTGAAAGGATTTTTCATAAAATACCACAGTGATAACTACCCTTTTAAACTCCCTTTTACAATATAATAACCCAACCAACAGCACATGCTTAACGCTCTATCAACTATTTTCCAACACTTTCTAACCTGTTTTTAACACTCCCGTCCCCGTCTCACCTTTGCCGGGGGAGCGGCTCCGGAGCCGCCGGTGCCGCGGGCAGCCCCGGCCCCGGCTGCGCTTCCCGGAGCTCCCACGGGCATGACTCACCCACACCGGCTTGCTACGCTTTTATTTGCTTAGAGGGGGAGCGGACAGGATGCTCTTGAGGAATTTTTTTTTCCTTTCCTGTTGGAAAAACTTGATCTGCTGGAGCGGTAACTGCAGGAAAAGCTGGGACTCGCGTCTCCTGCTTGGAGGCAGAGGCTGCATCCGCCTGCGGGGACGTTTGGGGAGTGAAAGATTGTTCCAATTAAGGTTTTTCTGCTCTTCAAGATTCAAGGCCAAGAGCTTTTAAAATCTGAAACCAAACCGATCACAGCCGAGTGTTTTGACGGACACAACCTGCTTTTTCTCAGATGCCCCTTCCCACCCAAACCCTCTGTTTTCCTCCCTGAGGATGAAACGTGTGTTGCACCTGCTGGAGGTTGGCAGAGGAAGAGGTGGGAGGGCAGAAGGTGCTCAGGGTACCCCTGCCCACCCCCAAGCCCCCCGGTGAGGAAGGATTGCACCAGGACCTGCCTCAACCTCCCTGTTTATCCAAGATCTGGATGAACTCGTGCCCAGCAGGAGCAATCCCATTCCTCCACAGAGGTGCACAGCAGCTCCTGCCAAACCTCTGGCATCAGCCATGTGGGAAAAGGGAACTCCAGGGGCTCAGCCTGTGGGCAGAGGGTGCTGGGCAGTGCAGGATAAATCCCAGCTCCCCACAAGGGCTTGGATATGATAGCAGCAGCATCTCTGGGCAGGATTATCCCAGTCCAGCACCCCTGAATGCACCTGAGCCCGTCACACAGGCAGAGCTGAACACCACCACTAATAGTGCCTGGATCAGCTTTATTCATTTCTGCTACAATCAGATCCTAAACCCTCCTGGACAGTGATTCCTGAGCTGCAGCAATCCTGCTGCCCTCCCTGGAGCAGCGATACCATCGGCATTAGTAATGGGAGCCCTGATAGGGCTACTCCTGCTTTGGCTCTTTCGGGAGCACAGCAGCGAAACGAGGCCTTTGTGATTATTCCAGCAGCCTTTTATCAGGCATTTGCAGCTCTATAATTCCTCTAAACCCCTCTGGCTGAGATATCTTGGCAATCAGGCTCTCCTGGTGCCAGGGCATCTCTGGAGCAGCAGCCGGGTGCTGGCCACGGCTGCCCGCGGGACACGGGCCTGTCTGGGGGTCCTGGGGACCCTCTCACATGGGGATGAAGCTTTGGGGCTGGGGAGGAGGATTTTGGGGCTGGGGAGGAGGATTTTGGGGCTGGGGAGGAGGATTTTGGTGCCTCTGCGCTGTTGCTGCTGGGGTGGGTGTGTGTTGATGCCCTGCCAACACCCAGCGCCGTGTCTGCGCCAGAGGAGATGCTCCGGGAGCTGCTGCCCTGCCACCCCTTCTGCCCTGCTGCCTCTCCAGAGCCCGGTGCCACCAGCCCAGCCCTGGGATGGGGCTGTGCCCCTCTGGCAGCTCCCACACACAGCCCAGGCTCGGCACCGGCGCTTCCTCCTCGGCTAAGTATAAACTGTGGGGGCTGAGGCTGGATGGAGACATCCTCCCTCCCCGGAGCCCAGCTTCCTGCAGTGTTGCACACACCCAGGCACGGCCCAGAATAGACCTGGAGACCAGCTGTCCTTCTCTGATAAGGTCACTTTGTGCTCCAAAGTGTCCCAACCCTGTCTGGCCCATCCTGCAGGAGCAGCTGCTGTGCCCAGGCAGAGCACAGAGCCCCCCGTGCCCCCCTCGGGGGTGGTGAGGGCTGCAGGGCCACCACGGAGGTTTCCATGGGTGAAAAACACCAATCACTTGTTTTTTAAAATTCTAAAATTTAATGATAATAAAATGGTTATAAAAATAGCAATATAATTAGAGTAATAATAATTTGGTCAGTTTGGATTAGGACAATATGAGACAATAGAAACAAAGAGTTATGGACAGTCTGGGTACCTTTTTCTCAGCAAAATAAGCCCAAGAAAGGACCCACGTTAACAGAGGATTAACCCTTAAACACAACAGCCTGTTGCATATTCATACACCTCATACCTGATGCAAAATTCCATTCAAGCACAGGATTCTGTCTGGGCAGTGTCAACTTCTTCCTCTGTATCCTGACAGCATCTTCAGAGCTGAGTAAGGCAGGAAGAAGTTCATTTCTTCTGATAAGAGAGCAATAAATTCTTTTTCTCTGAAAAATTTAGGTGTCCTGTGGCTGCTACCTCGGTGCGAGTCCTTTCTTTAAAAAAAGGTATCCTACATAGCACAGTTTCTATTTTATCATTTTGTTAGAATCTAAAACTACATTTAACACACTACTTAAGAAAATGAATACAGCATAACTTTCTAACATAACACATATAATATTCATTTTAATATTTGCGAAAAGCCAATCATAAAATATGCATTTTTCACACGTGGATTTGGAGAAGGCTTTCCAGTGCCAAACTGCCCTCGGAGAGCTCCTGATCAAGGTACAAGATAAACCCCGCGTGCATCTCAATAGTGTTTATTTCCTCCAGATTATATCAAGGTCAAACGTGACCATTTCTCTTCCAGCAGCTCTGGATTGATCACTTGTGCGGATCAGGATGGGTTTTGGCAGTGGGGAGGGTCCTGTGTGGCCATGATCACCCCATGAGCCCTGGAGGTGATGGAATGGCTGCTGGAATTCAGATCAGTGTGGAAAGGATCTCACCAAATCCCACCCTGGCCCTGCAAACATGGAAACCCTCTGAATCCTTCCCTAAGGATGGGGATACTCAGTTCTGCTTCCCAAACGGGCTCCAGGCAGGAATCAGGGGGCTGTGGGGGCTGTGGGGCAGCACCGAGCTCCACGGGGAGGGAGCAGAGCCGGGCAGCCCACGGAGGTGCTGGAGCACAGCTCGGCTTTGGGGGTGGTGATCAATCAGGAGCTGGGATCCGCAATCAATTCTCTTTCTGATAATGCGGAATCAGCCCTTATTGATCCCGGATGCCCCGTGCCTGCCCCTCCCCTGCTCCAGCCCGGCTGTTCCGCCCTCTCCCTGCCCTGGAATGCATTTGCCCTTTACAAACTGCGGCATGTTTAGTGGTTCATTAAGGAGTCGCTTTACAGAGTGTTTTATTTCATGCTTTGTTAAGGACAGAATCGAGTAAATGCATCCTGGCAAAGGATCTAATAAGGAATTAGTCAGCTTTCCAAAAGCATAAAATATGGTTTAAAGGCACAATCCATTAAGAATTAGGGTTCACATGACAAATAACCCGGGGATGCAGGGTTGGTGTTTTTGGGAATGTGTTGGCTTTAAGGACTCGGGATCCTTGACTGTTCTGCTGTGAGCCAGTGCCCCAGAATGTCCCAGAATGTCCCAGAATGTCCCACCAGGCAGCAAGCCCCCTCCCCTCCCAGAGCTGTGCTTCCTCCCCTCTGTCTGAGAGCTCCATCTTCTCCCATCACGGACAAAACCTTTTGCTGCAGAGCCCTGAAACTGTCACCTGGACCATGGGAGAGCAACCACCGACTGCTCCTCCTGGGCTCGGGGTGGGAGAGGAAGAGAAGAGCCCTGGGGAGCCCCGCAAAACTTCTCAGGGAAGGAGAGCTGCCACTCTGGGGCATGGGGACATTTCCCCCATCAGCCCATGGCACAGTGCCTGTGGAGGCTGAGACCAGCCCAGGGTGGGATGCAGAGGGAAGCAGAGACACCCAGAAACAAGCAGAGGGTGTGAGAGCTCCTGCTGTGGAAGCTTCTGGTCCACCCCTAGAACTGTGGGGCTACAGAAGCACCCAACCTTCCTGGGGGGAGATTATTCAGAGCTGGCACAAGCTGATGGTTGCAGATGATGTGTGTGAAATGTCTCCTAATGCGCTCAGGGAATGGGTGATGGATTTGCTGAACCACTTGGTAATTAAAGAATTAATGCTTTAACTTGTGGCAAACAGCAGGAGAGGCCAGGAAGCCTCGGGGACAGGACAGGTTTGCTGGTGGCTGCAGCAGGGTGGAGTGGCTTGGGCCAGGCACTGCCCAGGCGCCAGCAGAGTGTCCGAGGACTCTCCTGGACCGAGGAGCAGTGTAGGGCCTGCCAGAGTATTGGCAGCTCCATCCTTCAGGATAATTCACCAGATTTTGCCTTTTCTTGTTGTGTTCCTTATCTTTGGTTCTTGCCAGAAAGTGCTTCTATTTTCCAGGAGATGGAGCAAAGTCAGTTTTCAGCGCTGCTCAGTCCCTCTGCACAGGCTGCTTGTGCCCTCCCTCGGGCCCCCTGGGCAGTGGCACCCACAGTGTCCCTGTGTTTCAGGATTCACACACAAAAGCTCCATTCCACTCCCATCCTTTTCATTCCAGTCCTACCTTAATTTGAAACAGAAAACATCAAGTTCAATGCAACCCAAGAGCGGTGCTTTTGTTTAAAGCACCTGTACTGCTGAGGTGAGACGAGGTTTACCTGGAGTCTGCTCGGGAAGGAAACCCTGAGTGCTGCTCCAGCCCCCATCCCATGGAGAGCTGGTGCTGTGGTGGCCACACGTCCTGGCTGCCACCACAGTCCTGTCACAGCAGCTGGAGCTGCTTTAGGGCTCAGTTGGTGCCTGGGCAGCCCCAGGCCAGCAGTGGGGCTGGGGGTTTGCAGACCCCCTGTGCCCACAGAGGGACAGACACCCTGTGTTCCACGGGCTCCAAACCCTCCCAGGGGACATGAGGGGGCTGGAATGATGGTCTTTAAGTAGCGTGCATTAAGTGCTTTCCCTGGCAACTGCTGTTTCCATGGAAAGCGTTGACTCTCGGGCGCTCGGAGCTCTTTGCGGCATCTCACAGAGCTCACGGCGAATTCCAGCCCGTGGATCACAGCCCAGTCACCCCACAGTGGGGGATAAATCAGTATTTGTGCAATTACCTCCTAGCCCGAGCGGTGCTGGGCAGCTTTGGGCATTGGCTCTTTCCTGCCCATCCCTGTTCGCAGCAAATGTTGGGTTGGGTTTGCCCAACACGGCGGTGCCTGAGGGGGCTCTGCCGAGGCGGGTGTGTTGTGCTGTGGGCGCCGGTTGTTCCTTCTTTGGGAAGTGGTGGGTGTTCCTGCAGCTTCCCAGGGGGCTGATTTCACACCAGCAGCACACAAAATATCTAATTTCGTGCCCAGCTTTGCCCAAGTCCCACTTTTCCCTGTTTCTTGCAGACGGCGGATCGGGGGCAGCGCTGGTGCCGGCCAGCCCGGACCCTCTGGCTGTGGATGAGCCCGTGGAGAAGATGGGCGGTGGAGCTGCAGGGCTGGGGCACAGCACTGGTTTGACTGGTGGAGCTGAGGATTTTGGGCATGCTGTGGGTCCAGACCCTGGAGCTGGGGAGCTGGGGCAGGGCACTGCCCTCAACCTCCGGCCGGCGCCGGAGGAGACCACGCCACTCCCGCCTACGGCCACCGCTGCCCCCAGACCTGATGCCAAACAAACTTCCCCTGTTAAGAAAAAGCCACCGACTCTAAAGCAAGTGAACACAGGAAGGAAGCACCCAAGGCTGAAGCCCACCCCAGCAGGGCCCCCTGGGACTGCCTCCCCAGCCAGCCCACGGGGCTCCAGGCTCCCCACGGCCGCCCCAGGGCTGCGGGTGCCAGCAGAGGACACGGAGCAGAGCCCTCCTGAGCTGCCCTGGGTGGACCAGGCCACCACCAGCCACCCCACGCTGCAGATCTCCCCTTCCAGCCTGCCCCCAGCCCTCCCTGACAGCACAGGGGATGCTGGAGAGGCTCCCACCGTGGCTCCAGCTGGCGTTATCCCAACCAAGGGCACGGAGAGGGATGCTCACGGCTCTGCACCGGAGGAGAGCCAGGAAACCACCACATCCACCATTGTCACCACCACTGTCACCACCACGGAGCCCACCCCGGGTGAGCTGAGCATGGGGCTGTGGCACTGGTGGGGAGCACAGCATGCCTGTGTTACACAGCCCCCCCAAAATCAGGCCACCACCTGGGTTTGGGCGCTGCCTAAAATCTTCTGCTTTTCATGTACGTTGTGATTGGAGGGATGAAACACTTGTCATGGCTGGGAGAGCTGGGAGAAGGCTTCAGGAAGAGCTTAGTGCTCCCTCCAGTTCCTAAAGGGGTTTCAAGAGGGCTGGAGAGGGAATTTAGACAAGGGGCTGGAGCATCAGGAAAGGGGGAATGTCTTCCCACTGCCAGAGGGCAGGGTTAGGTGGGATATTGGGAAGAAATTCTTCCCTGTAAGGGTGGTGAGGCCCTGGCACAGGATGCCCAGAGAAGCTCTGGCTGCCCCTGGATCCCTGGAAGTGTCCAAGGCCAGGTTGGACGGGGCTTGGGACAACCTGGTCTAGTGGAAGGTGTCCCTGCCCATGGCAAGGATTGGGCTTTAATGTCCCTTCCAACCCAAAACCACTCTGGGATTCTGTAATTCACTGATGGGATTGCTTGGTTTTGGGGTGTGGGAGTGAAGTGCCCTCAGTGTGACCCTGCTGTGTGTCCCCTCAGTGCTCTGCAGCATGAGCTTCCACGAGCCCGAGGGCTACATTGACTCCACGGATTATCCCCCCCTGCCCCTGCACGGCTACCTGCAGTGCACCTACAACGTCACCGTCTACACCGGCTACGGCGTCGAGCTCCAGGTGAGCCCTGCCTCGGGCTGTCCCCTGCCCTGGGATGTCCCCACAGCCAGACCCTCTGGTTTTTGTATTTGCATTGCCCCCAGATGAAGGCAGGAATGATAAATCTGACTCCATGTTCTCAGAAGGCTAATTTATAATTTTGTGATACTACATTATATTAAAGAATACTGTACTGTACTATACTATACTATACTATACTATACTATACTATACTATACTATACTAAAGAATACAGAAAGGATACTTAGAGAAGGCTAAAAAGATAATAATGAAAACTCCTGACTCTTTCCAGAGTCCCAACACAGCTTGGCCCCAATTGTCCATTCAGTTAAAACAATTCACATCAGAAACCCAAAGGAACAACCTTCTGTGGGTAAACAATCTCCAGCCACATTCCAAAGCAGCAAAACACAGGAGAAGCAAATGAGATAAGAATTTTTTCCCTTTTCCTCTGAGGTTTCTCAGCTTCCCAGGAGAAAAATCCTGGGCAAAGGGATTTTTCCAGAGAATGTGAATATCACAACTGGTCACTGCAGCAAATGATGCCAAGCTTTGGGCACCTCTGCCCGGGGCACCTTCACTTGATAAAATAGCCCTTTCTGGGGAAAAAATAGATTTTTTTCTGAGGCTTTGTAATAAATGAACTCAATGAGGGAGCTGGAACATCCTGAATGTCAGCGATGATCAAACTCTTTAAATGTCACGCAATTAATTTAACCAAGAGGCGCTGGCAGCAGGTTGTTAAAAAGGCACTTGGTGGGATGGGGGCACCAGCTCCCTGCCTTCTGCACCCCCCCTTGGCTGGGAGGGGTTTGGGGGGCTCTGAGGGTGCAGGAAGCCCAGGAGGGCAGCCCAGGTTCCTTCTCTGGCTGGGGCAGGTGCCCAGCAAATGCCCACCCATCAGAGCAGGGGGTTTCACCATTCTGATGTGCATCATTGCACCATCAGCTCCCCCCAAAATGAGCATCCTTCAGCCTGGTGAGGCTGCAAGCAGGGCAGAGGCCTCCTCCCATTCCAAACCCTCTCCAGGTGAAACCAGCCCAGGGTCTCCATGCTGCCTGCAATCCTTTCTTCTTGTGATTTCCCCACGTCACCATTTGCATCCAATTTAAATCCCTGCACTTTGAATTTGTGTATTTAAAGGTGTGTATTAAAAGGAGCTGGAGTTGTCCCTGCAGGGTTGTCCCTGCTGTCCCCCTGGTGGGCACAGGCAGGGGCTGGTCCCCAGACCACGTGAACCACCGTGGCTGCCAGTCCTGGTGGGGAGGGAGGTTGTCCTGGGAGCAGCAGTGGTGCAGGCTGAGCACTGCTCAGCCACTTCTCCATGGCAGTGGAAAAGTAACTGGACACAGCAACTGTCTCCTCAGATCCACAGGGTGCCAAAGAGAAGCTGCTCTGCTGTAAATTCGCCTCTGTCCGTAATCCATCAGGTGACACCACTCCTGACCTCACTCTGTTGCGAGCTGAGGTTTTAATGGAGCATAAAATTGGCCTCTCCACCCCCCCCCCAAGCTTTGCATTTGGCTTTGCTGATGCTTTGGAGCGTTTCAGACAAATTAAATCACAACAGCAGGTCGGGGCTGGTGGAGCATGGCCTCATCTGCAGCTGGCAGTGCCCTGTGCTGCAGCACCACAGGCTGGGGGCTCGGGGGTGAATTCCAAAGGGAAAGCACTGGATAACCCGGGGTGTGGGGTCCCATCAGAGGGGTTTGGGTTGGATTCCCAGCTCCTGTAGTGGGGAGCTGCTGCCTCTTACCCTGGGGATCTCATTAAAGGCATCTGCAGGAGCAAAGAGAAGCCCCTGGGACAGGAGCCCCTGCATGGGGCTGTGGGACTGCCTGGTGGTGGCAGGAATGCCTGTGGCATTCCAGCCCTGCCCAAAACTGCCCCTGCAGGCACTGGGAGCCGTGCAGGAGGACACAGGGACACTCCACTTCCTTTGGAGCCAGACCCTCGCTCACTGCAGGGAGGACACAAAGCCTGGATATCAGGCATGGTCCTGGGAAAGGCTGGGAGCTGCCCTGGGCTGCGTGAGAGCTCAGGGTCCCTGCTCAGCTCACTGCCCCTCCCTGCACCCCTCTCAGAATTCCAGGGAGAGCTGTGTCCCTGCCTGTGCCACGGCAGCCCTGGGAGCTGGGAGCAGCCAGCTCTCCGAATGCTAGGTGAAATTATATTTATTTTTAAAATTCTTGAATCTTCTTGGCAGGAAATAGAATTTCCCTGAAGAGTTTTTTTTCCAGTGGGTGAGCGAGGCTGGCAGCCTGACTCGAGGATCCCTCCTGCCTTCCCAAGGCTCTGGAGGAGCTGCTGTGGGTGCAGGCAGTGATTGAAGTCAGAGCCTGTGCTCCCAGCCCCTGGCAGGAGCTCGCACATATGGTCCCTCTCGCAGGGCTGATGGTCCCTGGCACGGGGCCACGGCAGAGTCTGCACTCACTGCTTACTCCAGGCTCCTCTGGGAATGCCAGCCTGATGCTGGCACAGGGAATGGCACTTGTGGTGACACCCTGCTCCCCTGGCGTCACCAGCGGGAGGCTGATGGTGGAACTGACTGTGTGTGTGTGTCTCCCGTGACATTCCCAGCTTCCTCCCTTCTGCAGAGCTCTGCCTGCTCCAGCTGCTCCCCCGAATCCCCTTCCCAATTTCCCAGAGTGATTTGGCTCTGTGTCATGTGCGTGGTGCTACCAGCACTGGAGGGACCCAGCTGGGGAACAGGTTTGGCTTCGAGCGATTGCAGAACAAAATCTGCCACAAACACCTTGGAAAAATCTTTGCAGGGATCCAGACCCAGCTGGAGAAGCAAAGCTCTGTCCCAGTGGGAGCTGGGGGAAATTGTTGGCGTCGTATGGAGCCCGCTTGGACTCCAAATAATTCACCCAAATAACACTTAATTAATCCCATTTATTAATAATCAGATCTGAGCCATCCCACCAGCCTCAGTGTGTGCAGGCCATGCTGGGGTGGGGCATGTTTTTGGGAGAATATCTGGAAAAGAAGAAATGACCCAGGGCAGGCTGGGGGTCAGAGTTGCACAGGGCCTATGCTCCAGACAATGCTTTTCCCTGCCAGGACTAAGCAGGAAAAATAACGCAAAATCAGCTCCTCTTGGATTGAGACATGGGCTGGGGTGAGACCAGGCATGCTCTGAACCGGGCTGGGGATGTTAATCCAGCTTTGCAGCGAGGAAGGAGCTTTTCCAGGGATTTCCTTCAGGAGCAAGCTCAGGATGCTGAGGGCTGGGGGTGGCTCCATGCAGTGCCCTTGAAGCAGGGCATATCCCAGCTTCACGTGCCAGGGGGAGGTGGGCACGGCGGTGACAACAGCCACAAATCCCTGCAGTCACAACATCGTCGGGAGCGCTCCCAATCACGGCTGGGCTGGTGCTAAATATAGAGCCCCGGGCCTCACACACTCAGGGAAACAAACGGTCTGATGAGCATCTTTCTGCTGAAATATGAGCCCATTTATTAAGCTAAATGGACGTGAAATGTAAATGTGAGGTTACTGCTCAGCTATTTCCAAATAATAATTAAAGCCTTTTGGAACTGCTCATTAGATGCACTTGCTGTGTGGCTCCCCAAGCGTTCCCCAGTGGGGTGAGGGATCCTGGGGAGGTTTCCTGGTGCACGGGGTGGGTGGTGAGCACCAAAGCCTGAGGAGTGCCCTCGTTTTGTTGTAGCACCGTGCTGGTGTGATGCTCTGGGTGTGTGTGATGGGCTGGGATGTGACCCTGAGGTCCCCACTGTGCCCCCACAGCTCACAGGTCTCTGCTCCCCACAGGTGAAGAGCGTGAACCTGTCAGATGGGGAGGTGCTGTCCATCCGTGGCGTGGACGGCGATGCCCTGGTGGTCTTGGCCAACCAGACCCTTCTGGTGGAAGGCCAGGTGATCCGCAGCCCCACCAACACCATCTCCGTCTACTTCCGCACCTTCCAGGACGACGTGGTGGGGACCTTCCAGCTCCACTACCAGGGTGGGTGTGTCCCCAACGTGGCTTAGGGGGTGTTTGGGGTCAGTCCCACTTGGCTGCAGGGTCAAACCAGTGGGCTGTGCCACGCTCCTGTTTCACCGTATGCTCAGAGCATGGGCTGGGGCAGGTCGAGGTGTTGTGCCCTGGGTGGAGGGTTCAGTGTGCCCTGATGTCCCCAACCCCAGTGCTGGCTGTGCCTCTCACACCCACCTTGCCCCGTTTCTGTCCCCATGCAGCAGCTCCTCCTGCACACACTCACACTGCCAGTCTATTTTTTACCTCGAAGAGCTTTAAAAAATAAATGAGTTCCAGCAAATTATTTTTAAAATAGAAACTGGGTCTGGGCAGGAGCAGTAACAGGTGGGGAAGCAGCGGCAGTGGGGGGTTGGGGGTGCTCTGCCGCTGCTCTGTGTGACACGTGGGCACATCCAGCACGTCCCCACGGGGTGGCTGGGAGCAGCTGAGCCCTGAGCTTCCAACGTGTGCCTGTTCCAGTGTTTATGCTGAGCTGCAACTTCCCACGGAGGCCTGACTTTGGAGATGTGACAGTGATGGATCTGCACTCGGGTGGCATCGCTCACTTCCACTGTCACCTGGGCTACGAGCTGCAGGGGCCCCGCATGCTGACCTGCATCAACGCATCCCGGCCGCACTGGAGCAGCCCCGAGCCCATCTGCTCAGGTACCTGCACACCCCAGCCCCGTGCTGGGAAACTGGGCCCCACTGAGGAAAACATGAGCCCCTTTCTTTGCCCCGCGAGATGAGGGTGGTCCTGGCAGGTATCAGTGATATTTTTGCCTGACATCCGGGAGAAATGATGAGGAGGACTCCGTCCTATCAGGAGGCTAATTAATTACTTTATTATACTATATTATTCTATACTATATTACATTACATCTAAACTGAATCTGCCAAGCACTCAACTGCACTCCCCTGCACAGCAGCTCGTGACTGTCAGCCCACAGTCCCAACATACACACCTGGATTCAATTGGTCAGTGAATCAAAACACTCACACCAGAATCCAATTACCAATTCCCTTCAGGTAAACAATCTTCCACGATGCATTCCACTTGTGCACAACACAGGAGCATTAAATGAGATAAGAATTGGTTTTTTCTTTCTCTGAGGTTCAGAGAATGTGAAACACAGAAATATTCTTGGGAAGAATTGTGCCTTGCTTTTCTCTGTGAAGAGAAATGTGGCGACAGGGAGGGGGTGAGAGCAATGCCTCAGGTGATCAGGCAGTGACAGCAGAATCCGTCCCCTCGTTAGGCAGCAAAGGGAAAGGAAATTAAGATTTTATGTCTGTGTGTGAGTATAAATATGCACAGACAGAGCAAAGCAGAGCCCAGGCAAGAGGTTTGTGCCCTGGGCACTCTGAGGGGAGCACAAATGGCACTGTGCCCATGCCAGCGGGGCTGTGCTCTGTGTTGCAGCTCCCTGTGGAGGGACAGTGCACAATGCCACCATCGGCCGCGTGCTGTCCCCCAGCTACAGCGGGAACCAGTCTGGCAGCATGTACTGTGTCTGGGCCATCGGGGCCCCTCCGGGCCAGAAGCTGCACCTGCACTTTGAGAAGCTCCTGCTGACTGAGAAGGACAGGTGAGGCTCCAGGAGCTGTTTCCTCACAGCCCTGGGACTGCAGAGAGATCCCAGGGGGCTTCTTCTGCATGGGGTGAGGAGCAAGGCCTGTTGCTGGGCACTAAATATAGAAAAATGGAATTATGTGAATTGGGAAAGCCCTCTGAGATCACTGGGTTCAATTGTCCCCCAGCACTGCTAAGGCCACCACTAAACCATGTCTCCACATTTACATGCAGCTGTTAAACCCCTCCAGGGATGGGACCTCCACCGCTGCCCTTGGCTGCCTGTTTCAATGCTTATCATCCCTTTTGGGAAAGAAATTTTCCCTGATATCCTTGATATCCAGTCTAAACCTTCCCTGACACAAGCCATTTCCTCTCATCCTATCCCCTGTTCCTTGGGAGCAGAGCCTGACCCCCCCTGGCTGTCCCCTCCTGTCAGGAGCTGTGCAGAGCCACAAGGTCTCCCCTGAGCCTCCTTTCCCTCAGACTGAGCCCCTTTCCCAGCTCCCTCAGCTGCTCCAGCTCCATTCCCATCCCTGAACACACTCCAGCCTCCCCATGCTCAGGTTCTCATGGGGACAGCCTCTCTCAGAGAGAAAACCCCCCCAATACACCAAAACCTGGACGCCCCCATCTTATCCCAGCTGCTCCAGCTCCCCCCGCCTCGTGCCCGGGTGGGACTGAGGGGCGCTGTCCCTTGTGCCATGCCCCGTGTCCCCGCAGGATGGTGGTGTACAGCGGGGACACCAACCGCTCGGCCGTGCTCTACGATTCGCTGCGCGCCGACAGCGTCCCCTTCGAGGGCGTCATCAGCGACGGCTCCTCCATCAGGATCGACTTCCTCGCCGAGGAGCCCGCGGCTGCCACCGCCTTCAACATCCGCTTCGAAGGTGCTGTGTCCCTGTGCTGGGGCCCCAGGGCAGTGCCTGGCTGTGAGGGTGCTCACAGGGGTCCCAGGACGAGGGAAGAGATGAGAATCTTGACTTCATGATTTATTATTATATGATATATATTATATTAAAACTGTACTAAAAGAATAGAAGAAAGGATTTCATCAGAAGGCAGCTAAGAATAGAAAAGGAATCAATAACAAAGGTTTTTCTCTGACCGAGACAATCTGGACAGCTGGACTGTGATTGGCCATTAATCAGAAACAACCACATGAGACCAATCACAGATCCACCTGTTGCATTCCACAGCAGCAGATAATAATTGTTTACATTTTGTTCCTGAGGCCTCTCGGCTTCTCAGGAGAAAAAATCCTAAGGAAAGGATTTTTCAGAAAATATCATAGCTACACCTGGCTCAGCCAGGATGAGGCAACTCTGGTGTTTCAGGGTCTCCCCAACCCTGGCTGCCGTGGGTGCCCAAGACAGAAAAGTCCAATTGTCATGGTTTGGACACCAATAAAGCACGACCTGTCCGAGCCCCTCAGGCAGGGTCCAGAGCAGCAGGCCACCTGAGCAAGCTCAGCTCTTAGTGAGATCAGCTCTCAGTGATTTTCAGCTCATTTTGTGATTTCAGCTCTTGAGAAGCCCTGTGTGAAGTTCCACGGGGAAGTCTTTATTGATGCTTTCTACGGAGGTGTCAGGGACAGTTCTTCCGCCAAACTGGGCGAAAGTAGCTCTTTATAGAGGGTACAGGAGTTTTAGGAATTGTTCAATAGTAGGGATCAAAAGGAAAGTGACCTAAAGTCTTACAGAGAGATAAGCAAGGGTCTGAAGGCAGAAAATGGGGCTTCTTAGGTCCAGTCATCATGACTTGGCATTTCCTGTCTTAGGCTGCTGAAGGCCAGGGAGGCTGTGCAGGCCCTGTGCCTGCTACACCGGGACAGCCAGCCCCAGGGGCAGCTGCAGGAAGGGTGCTGGCTGTCCCCAGCACAGGCAGGCCTGGTGCCCCTCTGTGGCTCCCATTGTCATTTAAGTGGGTCCTGCTGCAGGATTGTTCCCACAGGAGCCCTGTGGCCCTGAGCAATCCCAGGGTGGATGGCTTGGCATCTCCAGCTTGGGAAACACAGTGCTAGGCAGTGCCCCTGAGCTCATCCCTAGTGCTGAACCACCATGGCAGTAGGGTTTGGTGAGTCCTGTGTGGCTCAGAACGGATAAATTGTTGTTAATCCTAATTGCCTGTAAAACACTCCCTGGCAGAGGCCATCCGTGCAGGTGGGGATGCAGGGGTCAGGTTCTCATGGGGACACCAGCAGGGCCTGGGGAAGCTCAGCGAGAAGGGAGAAGCTCCGTGTCCCTACAGCTAACAGGGATCTCTTCCAGCCTTTGAGCGGGGCCACTGCTACGAGCCCTACATCCAGAACGGGAACTTCACCACCTCCGACCCCACCTACAACCTGGGCACCACCGTGGAGTTCACCTGTGACCCTGGGCACTCCCTGGAGCAGGGCCCCGCCGTCATCGAGTGCGTCAACATGCGGGACCCCTACTGGAACGACACGGAGCCGCTGTGCCGAGGTCAGCCCTGCCCGTGGGCACTGCTGGGTGTGGGGTGACACCCCTGGGTCCCCTCTGAGCCCTGCCCACCCCTTTGCCCCCACAGCCACGTGTGGAGGGGAGCTGACTGCTGTGGCTGGGGTGATCCTGTCTCCCAACTGGCCGGAGCCCTACACGGAGGGGGAGGATTGCATCTGGAGGATCCATGTGGGCGAGGAGAAGAGGCTCTTCCTGGACATCCAGCTGTGAGTAGCCCAGGAGCTCAGTGTCTGTTTCTGCCCCAGAAGTGCTCGTCTCATTTTGCTGCAGTGTCCCGCTGCCCCTGCCTGCACTGTGGTATGAGCGAATCCCAGAACAGTTTGGGTGGGAGGGACCTTAAAGCTGATCTCCCATGGGCAGGGACACTTTCCACTATCCCAGGTTCCTCCAAGCCCCTTCCAACCCAGCCTTGGACACTTCCAGTGATGGAGCAGCCACAGTATATCCACACAATCCGTGCTAGGGCCTCACCAGCCTCACAGGGAAGAGTCTTGCCATGCCCTGTTCTCCCCCTCAGAGCTTCCATAATCCCCTTTGATGCACTTGGCACCCTGGGCAGGACTGAGTGGTGCTCTCTGAGTTCAAAGCACCATTACATGATCCATAGCAGCAGTGAATTGCTGCTCCAACAGCTTTGGAATTCTCCACAGGGAGCAGTGCCACAGCAGCATGTGGCCATGTGCTTCTGGGGTGACACCCAGCACGTCAGGAGCTGGGTCATGCAGGGTTACGAGAGCCTGGAGGCATCCATGAGATGGAAACAGCTCAATTTTTGGGCTGAATGTGAAATACAGGCACTAAGGGAGCAGAGCCACTCAGCAAGCCCAGGCTGAACATGCTGGGGTCAGAGGGGAATGGGATCCATTGCCAGGCTGAGAGTTCTTGGCATGGTAATGCTGCTGCTGCAGCGGGAGCCTCCTTTGATGCTATTTTGGGTTTTCAAGAGGAGGACGTGTTTCAAGTAGAGGCTTAGAGTCATAAAGATTTTAAAGCTCCCCATAAAATCCCAAGTTGGAGCTCCCAGCACACCTCTCCCAGCTCTGTGGGTGCTGGGGCTGAGCAGAACTGGAGGCCAAGTGATTTGAAGTCATCAGGCATAAATGTCACTGAGAAAATCGTGTTTGACAGAAAGCAGAGATTTACTACAAATGTCAGCTTGCCATGGGGATTAGCTGGGCCCCCTCCAAGAACATTCCTAATAAAACGTTTGGGGATCAGCTCAGGCATCTCCTGTGCAGCTGGGAGCATCTTGGTGCTCTCCTCTCCCGGGGAAGGGGAGGACGGTTGTCCCTGTCCCAGTCCCTCCCGTGCCACCGCTCCCAGCCCCGGTGAGCCTTGCTGGGGCAGACAGGGCAGGACAGCGAGCCGGGAAGGGGTATCACTGCCCACCCTCGGGGTAGATGTGATCGCTCACCCACACTGCCAGCCCCGGGCACACAGAGAACCCTCCCGACACCAGAGCCGTGTCCCCTGGCGCGTGCATCCATCCCCGCCTTGGAGAGGGGGGAGAGCAGCGAGCCCCCCCATCCCCTTCGGCTCCAGGCCAGCCGCATTCCCGGGGTGGACGGAGGCTGCAGCTATCCCTGTCCCGCGTCCCCGGCCGTCCCTGCCATCCGCGGGCCGCCACTGCGCTCTGGTGGCCGCGGGGACAAGCGCGGCTCTTGTGGACCGGCGCTTCCAAGCGCGGGGTCCCGGGAGCCGCCGGCACCGCCGGAGAGAGGCGACCCGGAGGGAGGTCACCTGGCTGTCCCTTGAGCCCCGCACTGCTGTGTCCTGCCTGGGCTCCCGGCACATGCTGCTCTCTAACCAAACTCTCCTCTCAGCCTGAACATCACCAACAGCGACATCCTCACCATCTACGACGGGGACGAGCTCTCCTCCCGCATCCTGGGGCAGTATGTGGGCAGCAGCGGCCCCCAGAAGCTCTACTCCTCCAGCCCTGACCTCACCATCCAGTTCCACTCGGACCCTGCTGGGCTCATCTTTGGGAAGGGGCAAGGATTCATCATGAACTACATAGGTACGGGGAGCAGGGTGCTGGTGCGAGGATGTGACACACAGCCAGCCCAGAATGCCCAGCTGCAGGGTCTGGAAGCAGGAAGAGTCACTTCTCATCCCACCCTGAACCTCCTGCAGGACCCCCCAGCTGCAGGTCTCTGGGTCAGTCACTTCTGGGGGGTCTTTGTATGTGTCCCCTCCTTCAGGCTGGCAACAAGGCAGGTTTGGTCCCTGTTAGCCCTGGTCTGGCCCAGGGGGAAAGAAATTGCTGGAAACAGGGATGCAGGATCCCCACAGACACCCTGTCAGGCAGGGGTGGTCACTGAAGCCAGTCCCTGGGTGGCTCCTGCGATGGATGTCCCCATCTCTGTGCTCCTGGAGATGTGTTCCATTGTCCTTCAGGGCAGCTGTGCCTGCCAGGCTGGGGCTGTGGGTGCCCACGGCAGGGACAAGGACTGTGAGGGGCATTCCATCCCCATGGCTGCCTCTCCCCCACCCTGCTTCCCGTGCCAGGCTCCTTCCAGGCACATTTTCCTTGCACTGCTGACAGCCCTGGCTACGACAAACAGAGCAAGCTGCAATGCAGAGCACTTGGGAGGCTGCAGGGCCCTCCTCGGTGCTCTGCAGCACACGGGGCTGGGGAGGGCAGGCCACAACCCCTCACCTGAGCAGACCAGCGTGGGGGAAGCAGGGAACAAATCCTCCTGTGAGCAAACAAGCTGTGCTGTGACCGTGGTGCTGGCACCTCTCCTGCACCCGCAGCTGGAGCTGAGCCTGGTGCTCCCAGGTTATCCTGACCCCAGCACAGACACTGCCCAACTTTCACCAGCCCAGCCCTCTGCCTGCCTGTAGGGTCAGGGCTGGGGAGGTTTCAAAGAGCCCCTGTCCCCCACTGCTGCCCTTTCCCTGTGTCCAGGGGATGCTGCCTGCAGAGCAGCTGTGCCATTTGTGGAGCTGTGGGGAGGGACAGGCCCTTGGGAAGAGCCGTGTGTCCAGCTGGGGTGGCTCTGGGGAGGGCTGTGCCATGGGTCTTGCTCAGTGAGTGACAGCCAGATCCCTCTTGGCTGCAGAGGTGTCCCGCAACGACTCCTGCTCTGACCTGCCCGAGATCCAGAACGGCTGGAAGACCACGTCACACACAGAGCTGGTGAGAGGGGCCAAGATCACCTACCAGTGTGACCCAGGCTATGACATCGTGGGCAGTGACACCCTCACCTGCCAGTGGGACCTCAGCTGGAGCAGTGACCCCCCCTTCTGCGAAAAGAGTAAGTGCCCACAGGAAGATGCTGCTGTCCCTGTCCCACACCCTGTAACAGCACTGGTCCTGCTCCGAGGGGATCCCATCTGCAAGGGGATCCCAGCTCTGAGGGGCTCCTGCTCCGAGGTGCTCCCCTGAGCCCTCCTCTCTCCCCAGTTATGTACTGCACGGACCCAGGGGAGGTGGAGCACTCCACCCGCCTCATCTCGGACCCGGTGCTGCTGGTGGGCACCACCATCCAGTACACCTGCAACCCTGGCTTCGTGCTGGAGGGCAGCTCCCTGCTCACCTGCTACAGCCGCGAGACCGGCACCCCCATCTGGACCTCGCGGCTCCCGCACTGTGTCTGTAAGTCTGGGTGGTCTCTCCTGCTCCTCTGCAGCCCAGCTCCTCTCTGGGGTTCTGGGTAGCACTTTCCTGCAGCCAGGGGGTCGTGCAGATCCTTTCCTCTGGAAGCAGAGGGGGTGAGAGCTTGGGTGCTTCCTCATTGCCCCCAGACTCCTTCTCTCCCTCGGGCTCATCCTGCATGTGTTTCATTCCCTTTCAGCTGAGGAGTCACTGGCCTGTGATAACCCAGGGCTGCCAGAAAACGGGTACCAAATTCTTTACAAGCGCCTCTACCTGCCAGGAGAGTCCCTGACCTTCATGTGCTATGAGGGCTTTGAACTGATGGGGGAGGTGACCATCAAATGCATCCTGGGCCAGCCATCCCACTGGAGCGGCCCCCTGCCCATCTGCAAAGGTAACAGGGAAGGGGAGGGGGGCAAGGGGACGGCCAGCACCTCTGTCCCTAGCCTGGGACAGCCCAGGGACCGTGGTCTGGTGCAGCCCCAGCTGGGAGCTGAACTCAGCTGAGAGCTGGAGCTTCTCTGGATCTGGGCTCTGCTCAGTCCTGGCCACACGCTTACAGTCACCAAGAGCTCATTAAACACTGGGAATTCACAGCATGGTTCAGGACCAAATGGGGCAGGAGATCCCAGGTTTGGGTTTCCCAGCAGGCAACAGCTGCCAGCACCCAGCCAAACCCAGCTACAGACCAGTAACTCTCCATCTCTCTTCCAGTGAACCAAGACAGCTTTGAACACGCTCTGGAAGGTGAGTGACGGGGGTTTCCTGGATGCACAGCATCCTGGTGGAACCTGGATGAGGAGGGGGAGAGGCAGAGAGGGGATCGCCCGGTGCCTGCAAATGCCAGCACAATAGATCTTGTCCTTTCAGTAGCAGAAGCTGCTGCAGAGACGTCGCTCGAGGGGGGAAATATGGCCTTGGCCATCTTCATCCCGGTGCTGATCATCTCCCTGCTGCTGGGAGGAGCGTACATCTATCTCACCAGGTGGGGCTGCAGGGGCTGGCACAGAGCAGGGGGCACGAGCAGGGCTGGCTCAGCGTCGCCCTCGCCAGTCACACTCCCCGGGGCGCTGGGAGGAGCTGGGATGGAGGGATGTGGTTCTGGAATCCTCAGTGACTCCGCCTCTCCCCCCGCCCGCAGGTGTCGGTACTACTCCAGCCTCCGCCTGCCCCTCATGTACTCCCACCCCTACAGCCAGATCACGGTAGAAACGGAGTTTGACAACCCGATTTATGAGACAGGGGTGAGTCCTGCTGTGCTTGTCCTCCCTAGGGACACTCCTGAGGGGCTTGGGTGGCTGGGCAGCCAAGGGATGAGTCCAGCCAGGCTCCGTGGGAACAATGGGATGGGAGGCACAGGGGGCTGAGGGGTCCTGGCTGCGAGGGCATCGCTCCCCTGGGAACAAAACAACACTCAGGATCTCTCTTGCTGTCTGGGAATGGGGAGACGATCCTGGAATGCAGCTGCTGCCCTCAACTGGCCTTTCCTTGCTTGCAGGAAACACGAGAATACGAGGTTTCGATATAAGGACAGCGGTAAGAGAGTCTCCAGCAGCGAACTTAATGTGCTCTCATAGAACTTCCTCAGTAACTAATCCAGAGACCACGTGGAGTTTGGTTGGACCCCCGGACCTGCTGTTGTCTTTCCTTTTGCCTCTCTATTGAAGATTTTACTGTTTTCTTCACTGTATTTATTCTATTTAAACTGCGATAGGTGTGCTGCCCAGCCCTGGGCACAGGCAGCAGCTGGAGCCGGGGCAGAGCTGGGTCCTGGTGAGGCCAGGGGGGCACGGGGGCACTGCTGTGTCCCCCTTCATGGCAGAATGTCCCCCTCCATGGCGGAGCGTCCCTCGGCACTGCCCACACAGACGCAGGGGGATTTTTGCGGTTCTGATGTTGTTAAAAATTAAAGATGTCTCCATTGCAAGAGCCTGCGGTTGATTGCTGGGAGCTGAGGTAGCGCAGGGTCCCCCACAGGGTCCCGCCCCGCTGCTCCCGGGGGGCTCGGGGGGCACTGGCCCAGGGACTGTCCTCACTGCAGGGCTCAGGGACAGCCTGGCACACACGAGGTACGTGCTGCTTTCTTTTTCCACTTTGCTTTGGATGTGGTAAGGCAGCGAGCCAGGACTCTGGGGTGATGCTCTGTGGAGAAGCACCAACCTGTGGAGAGTGCCACCCTGCCACTGGGAGCCCTGGAAGTCATCCTGGAAGCCACCTTGGAGTGAGCAGAGCACCCAGCTGGTGCCCCTCTGCTCTCTGCCCATTGTTCCTGTCCAGCAGCACTTCCCATCACCCTGCCAGGATCACCCCGACCCGGCATGGCCGAGGGTCGCTCTGTGCCCCTGGCAGCATCTCAGGGTAAGCAGGATGGGCTGGGCTCCCTGGCTCCTGCTGCAGGAGGGGCCTTGGCAGGCTGTGCTGTGCATCCACACCTGGCTGGGTCCCCCAGCTGGGCAGGGGATGAAGGTGGAGCTGTTGGGAAGGAGAGGCAGGTGGGATGTGTGGAGGCTTCAGCACAGGAGCTCTGTGGGGAGCGGAACAGGCAGAAATCGCCCTCAGTCCCACCCTCGCCGTCCCCTGAACTCCTTCACTGCATCACCCCTGCCAGAGCCACACAGCGGTGGGGACACGGACCCCAAAGGGCCACCACTGTCCCTGCTGTCTCTCAGCCAGCCCCTGGGAGGGCAGCGAAGCCACCGCCACGTCCTTGGCTGCTGGTGTCCTTCTTTTGTCCTTGTAGAACAATCGCGAGCGCGGGAGGCTGGGGGAGCTCGGGGTGGTTGGTGCAGCTCTGCAGTGTACAGCTGGGGTTTAGGGGTTTTCCTTTCAAAACAACGAATGTGTGTCTGTAATTTGTAACGGTTAAAAAGAAAAAAAAAAAAAAAAGAGGAAAAAAAAAATGTGCCAAAAAAATGTACGAAGCATTTCATTTCCCTTCATACATGTCTGTTTTTATAAGAACAATGTGAAAATTGATGGGATTAAATATTTTTGAACATGATAAAGTAGTTCCGTGGGAAGCTCTAGCATTCAGTATAACCTTGATAACAATTGTTCTGTATTTTTAAATGTCTGAAATCAGTTTGCAGACGCTCTGGCTGCAGGTTGCAGCCATGCAGGGCAGGGTGAGGGCCAGGTACAGTGCATGCCCTGCTGTGGGAGGGTGGCCCAAAGCGACTGGCTTGGCTCTGAGTGCCAGGTCCTGCCCTGGTGCAGCCCCACAGTGTCCTCTGCTCCTGTGGGATGGAGGCATTTGAGCCTTGCTGGGACATGAGGTGACCTGGCATGACCCTGGGCACATCTCCCCTCTGTAGGTCACCCCACAGCATTGCCCCTTCCCCTGCCAGCCCAGCCCAGTGCTGTCTCACAGAGTGGGTGGGAGTCTGGGTGCTGCCCTGAGGCACTGGGACCCCACTGGAGACTCTTGGCCCTGTCACAAAGGACATGCAGAGAGTTTTGGGGAGCCCTGGTAGCTGAACCCCATTGGGCAGGGGCTCTGTGGGCACCCATCCTGCCTATGCCTCGCTCACCCATTGGCCGCCCAACAAACTGTGGCTCTCTCCTGGCAGCTCCCCAAAACGACAGGGAAACCAGTGTGGGGACAAGAGGGGCCTGCCTCACCTGCCCCCGGTATGCAGGGGCTGCATCCCACATGGAGCAGGCAGGCACAGCTTGGGAGAATCCCGGGGCTGGGTGGGAAAAGTCCCCCCCTGCTCCCTGGGAGCTTCTCCGGGCTGAGCTGCCCTGGCGGGGGAAGAAACGAACCCCTGCGAGGTTTTTGTCCAGCATCAGGTGTGGGGAGGGCAAGGTCCTGCGGGGGGGACCAGGGGACCCTGAGCACGGCGTGGTGGCAGCACGGTGACTGTCTGACTGTCACCTTGCCGAGGAGCAGCGCCACCGGGACACCCCAGCATTCCCTGATGCCAGCAGCCCCAAGTGTCCCTGGCAGCGGGGAGGGAGGGGGATGCTCAGCCCGCCCCACCCCACACCCCGGGAAATGCCCGGCCGAGGAAACCCGGGCCTCCCGTCTGTCCCTGCCCCTCCGCACCCAAAACAATGCAACAGCGCTGCCCTCCCCAGGCGTGCTTTTAACCAAGGTTACGCTGTGACATCGATAATGGCTTTGCTCAGCAGCTGCCAGGCTAATGCACAGGGGGCGACGGAGCCAAGGCTCTGATGCAGAGCATTCCTGGGGGAGGGAGATTGGGTTATTTTTGGACAGAGATTGCAAGAGAATTAAAATGAAGGGGAAAAAAAAAAGCCCTTCATGCTGCCGTTCCTCCTCGGTGACGTAAAGCCGGAGCCAATCTCTGGCCTCAGGCGATGTGCTGCGGATGGAGCTTTGTCTGGGCCCAGCAGCCTCGGCCACAACGGCCTCCCCCTGCCTGGGGCTGGGCGGGGGCACAGCAGGGCAATGCCACTGCAGTCACACGGCTAACGGACCCCCGAGGTCAGGGATGGAGCAGCAGGGACCCCTTGATTCCTTGTAAGCTGCATTGGAAGCTGGTGAGGCAACAGCATCCCTGCCCAGCCCAGATCGGGCACAGCATCCCTGCCCAACCCTTGTCAGGCACAGCATCCCTGCCCAACCCTTGTCAGGCACAACATCCCTGCCCAGCCCAGGTCAGGCACAGCTTCCCTGCCCACTCCAGGTCAGGCACAGCTTCCCTGCCCAGCCCAGAAGGCTGGGAAAAGCCCTGGGATGCACTTGGCACAGCTCTGCCAGCAACACCCTGGCAGGAGCTCAGTCTGTGGGCAGCCTCCTGGCTCCAGTGGTTCCTTCTCCCTTTTCCTGAGCTGTCCTCCTGGGGCAGACACTGCCAGTGTCCTCCCCTGAGCTGTTGCCAAAACTGTGCTTGTGTTCTGCCAGGGCTGGGATTTCCTGGAATGTTTAGGCTGGAGCTGGGGCAGTGCTCCTGGAGGGGCCTTCCCTGTGCTGAGGAATCACAGAATCATGGAATCATTGGTTTGGGTTGGAGAGGTCCTTTAAAGCTCATCTCGTTCCAACCCCTTGCCACAGGCAGGGACACCTTCCACCATCCCAGGTTGCTCCAAGCCCCATCCAACCTGGCCTTGAACAATTCCAGGGATGAAGCAGCCACAGCTCTCTGGGCAGCCTGTGCCAGGGTCCCACCACTCCCAGGGAAGAATTTCTTTTCAATATTCTATCTAAACCTATTCTCAGTTTTAAGCCAGTCCTTCCGCTGTCACTCCACACCCTCATGCAAACTCCCTCTCCAGCTTTCTTGGACCCTGCAGGAAAGCCAGGTTGATCTGCAGGGAAGAGATGAGTGGTGGAGCTGGGGACCAAAGTCTGGTCCAGAGGCAGTAGAGAGCTCAGAAGACAGAGGCAGGGGAGAAAGGAGGAGAGAGCCCAGAGCCACAGAGCCAGTGAGTGCCGACAGAGGGATGCATGCGCTGTCTGCCTGGAGCAGGAACTGTGCCAGAGCCTGGGGGGTCTGGGAAGGAGCAGGGTGGAAAAAACTCCCCTTCCTTTCACCCTGCAGCACACAACGCTGCCAGGGCCCAGCAGCAGCACACTGGGCTGGGAAATGTGCTGGTGGGGGCACAGGGAAGTGGCAGGAGCAAGCAGGAAGCAGAGGGCAAAAAATGTACCAGGATGGAAAACAAGGCGCAGTTTAGGACTGCCAGGGATGAAGCTACTCAGAGAAAGCACAAGCACACTTGAGGGGCTGTGCAGGACAGCTCTGCTTCCACTTCCAGAGTCCTGAGCAGTGCCAGGGGAGGATGCGTGGGCACCGGATGGCAAAATCTGCAAAACAAGGCAGGACTTTCCTTGTGCCCTGTGGCGGTGACACGTGTCCCACACGGCTCCACGTGGCACCGCCACAGGGCAGGGCAGGGCAGGGCAGGGCAGCAATACCAGGGCTCTGCCTGGGCCCGGGATCTGCTTGGACCCGGGATCTGCCCGCGGGCGGTTCAGCTCAGCTGCTCACCCGGAGCCTGGGCGATGGAGGAGGAAGGACCGGAGCACTGGATCCCCTGGGGCTCTCAGAACTGGCAGCATTGGCTTAGGGGAACAGGAAATGGGTTGGGGAGGAAAAAGGCAAGCAAGAGGACTCACGACAGTTTCTCCACTAGCACTAAAGAGTTGTAAAGGGACGCTCCAAGCTGGGAACAGTCTCCCCCCATCCCTGGTGCCGCAGCACACCCTCACATTCTCGCTGAGGCATTCCCTGGCTGCCTGCATCTTGGGCATTGCCTCACTGGGAGCTCCTGTCCCCTGCATGCCAGATGCATTTATTCCTGGAGACAAGCAGCCCCTGCAACCCGAGGGCTGCAGCACAAGGGGCCGGAATCCTCAGAGCCAGTGCTCCCTGCTCCCTGAAATCGTGTGCTCCTGAATCCCTGGAGGCAGAATCGTACACATCCCGACTGCTGCATCCCTAATAGCCCGTGTCCCTGGAGCCAGTCCCCATTCCCTTGGTGGCTGCATCCCTGCGTGCTCCCACCCTTGGGACCAGCATCCCCAGACTGCTGCAGCCCCCAGCGCCTGAATCCTTGGAGCCGCTGTCCCTGCGCGTCCCGCTGCACCCCCGGTGCCCCCTCACCTCCCGCGCCGCCGTCACCCAGCCCCCGCGTCCCCGCGTCCCGGGCTGCCCGCGGCCGGGATGGGCGCTCCCTCGGGGACCATCGCCGCCTCCTCCCGCCGCTCCATCCCCGGGACCCCTCCCGAGTGCCGCAACCCCGCGGCTCCCCCGCCCCTCCGGGCCCCTCCCGGCAGCGCGGGGCGGGAGCGCGGGGCGGGGGCGGGCGCGGCGCGGGGCGGGCGCGGGGGCGGGCGGGCTGTGCGGGGCCGGGGCCGCAGCTGCCGCCCGGCGCGGTCCCGGCGGGGGCGGCGCGGCCCCTCCTGCCCGGGCTGCTGGGAGTTGTGGTCCGCGGCGGCGGCGGAGCGGCGCGGAGGGAGCGCGGCCCCGCGCGGCCCCGCACGGCCCGGCGCGGGCGGCAGGTCGGTACCGCAGCGCTCCGCAGCGCATCGCGGGGGGGCCGCGGGGGCGCGGGGCGGCAGCGGGGCCCGCGGCGGGGGCGCAGCCCGAACCCCCCCTTCCCGGCCGGGGCAGGGGCTCGGCGTCGGGCGGGCGGCACGGCCGCGCCGGGTGACAGCGCGGCGGCAGGTGCCACCGGCGCGCCGGGTGATGGGACACCGGCACGGCCGTGCCATTGCCACGCCGGGTGATGCGGCCACAGCGGTGATACCCGCTGACGCCGCCACGCCGGGTGACACCGTCACACTGGGTGAGAGCAGCGCGCGGGTGACACTTACTCTGGTGGCACCGGCGGAGTGGCATGCTCAGGAGAGGGTGAAGGGAGCACCCACTGCTCCCGTTCCGGAGTGGCAGCGGGCATCCCGCCTCATCCCAAGGCTCCTGCTCCTCATGCTGCTCCCAGAGGCGACACCAGCCGCGCCGAGCTGAGGACATCCCCGCCACGCGTCCCTGTCACTGCAGGCCCACGGCCCGGGGACCCTGGCTGGGCTGAGCCGAACCCGCTGCCTCCAGGAGATGCCGTGGCCACCACGGAGTCACCGAGATGCAACTTTGTGCTGCATCGAAGCCTCTGCCTTCCTTATGTAACACGGCTGCTGCTGGCACGGTGCTCGCCTCCACGTCCTGCACAACTTCGGTGCAACGTGGAATTGATCTCCTCTCCCTGGAATGGCTCTGCCTTTATCATTAGCTGAGGAGCCTTTTCTGGCATCTTAGGCCAGGGGTGCTGGATGTGACCCGTGTGGCTACAGGGTCATGGCTGAGAGGTGACAGCACCCACTGGGTGCCCCATGCAGCCCCAGCCACTCGATGTGAGTTGGGAGCAGTGCCGATGTCTGGTGCCCTGCCCCAGCGCTGGCACAACCCCTGTGGGGGTGGGTTTGGTCAGGTTTGCAGTGGGGTGGCCATGCTGGCGCAGGAGGCAGCTCCTGGGCTGGTCCCACGGAGGCTGTGCCCAGAGAACCCCAGGGCTCTGCAGCCCAAGGCTCCCAGGCTCTCTGGGGTCAGGCAGGCGGTGTGTGGGCATGGGGGCTTGGATTTCTTGCTGCTCTGATGGTTTCCCCCTGATCTGAGGTGTTGCCTGCATCCCTGGGGCAGCACTGGGGCCATGTTTGTGCTGTGCCACCCTTGCAGGGTGTGACTCTGACTGGGGACCCCGAGGCTGTCGGACCCCCCAAGCTCTGTTCCCCTTAGTGTTGTCATCAGCTCTGACCGAGCGTGGCTGCTGTGCCTGAGCAGTTCCCTTTGTAGGGCAGGAGCCACCCTGAATGCCCATCACCCAGGGCTCTGCTCCCTCCCTAACATGCTCCAGTCCTGCAGGTAGCACGAGGGTTGTGCTGGCCCCGGGGGACATCCCTGGCACCGATGCTGCGGTTGCACCCCGGGAATGGAGGCCTGGGCGGGAGAAGCGGGAGTGTCTGGAGGGATGCCAGCTGTGGAGATGGAGGAAAGTTATCTTGAGATTCCCGGGAGGCTGTTACATGCCACGTGGACTGCAGATCCCGGGATGGGGCACGCAGGCAGCATGCTACAAGGAAGTAGGGTGGAGGGAGGGCGGGTGTGTGGACATTCCTCCCTGGAGTGTTACAGTGCCGGAATCCCAGGTCTCCAGCCCTGCAGAACATCCCTGCTGTAGGGTCAGATCCCATCTGCAGCCCGTCTCCATCACTATTGATAAGGAAATGCACATTGAGAGGCTGCAGGACTTTGGCAGGAAGGGCTGGAGAGGGTTTGGATGGCTTTCCTGGCTCATAAACCAATCCTGCTACTTAAGAGTCAGTGCTCTTACCAGTGAGCTGGTGAAATCAAACAAGCCAACCTGAGCTGCCTGTGTTGCCACCACCCCGACCTGCTCCTGTGGCCATGTACTGGCCCTGTGGCCATGTGCTGGCTGAGGTCTGGGCTCTCCCACACCTCAGTCTCTGGAGGGATAGTCACTTCAGAGCCATCAGATGGAGGGGATAAGCTGATATGCTGCCAGATAGGGCAGTGAAGTGTGTACTCTCAGTGTATATTCACTAAGCAGCCAGATTTCAGACATGATAAGGCAGCAACTTAGGAGAGAAACTGGAGGATGAGCGGGAGGGGACATGGTCACTGGGGCAGTGGGAGATGGGGTCTGGGTCTGGGCCTTTTATTTGGGTGTTTGTGGAAGATGGTGTTGAGAGCACTAGGGAATTTACTCAGCATGGGCTTATGTTGGGTTCCTTATCCACCATCCCCTCCCTGAGGAGCCAGTGCCCCACACAGTCTCAGTGCGCAGCTCCAGCTGTATCCTGTGCCCTGACCCCAGCAGGGACCCCACGGGGCAGCCCTTTCCCTAACACCTCTGGGTCTCTCTCCCCAGAACCTCCCTCCAGCACTGCCTTTCAGGATGATGGGCCCAGGAACACCGGCGGGGACCCTCCGGCCACGTGGCTGCTGACCCAGGGGTGCTGCCGGGCACCACTGCCAATGCAGAGCTCAGGGCAGAGCAGGGCAGAGCCGCCGCTCCGCTCGCCCATGGCAGCCCCTTCCCGCCGCGCCCCGGCCCGGCTGCATGGTGTGGGTGCCCCTGAGCCCCACGAGCAGTGACCGCCGGGCCCCGCTGCGCGCTCCCAGCACCACCACCATGTCTTTGGAGTGGCTGACAGACTGGAGCTGGTCCCTGGACGGACTCCGGGATTTCATTGCCACGGGCATCCAGTCTTTCCGCGACTGCGACGCCACGGCCGTGGTGGCAGTCGCCTGCCTGCTGGTCCTCTTTGTGTGGTACTGCTACCACGTGGGGCGGGAGCAGCCCCGCGCCTACGCCACGGTGAACGCGCTGATGCAGAGCGCCGAGGCCAACGGGGTGCAGAACGGGTTCGTGTACTGCCAGTCGCCCGAGTGCGTGCGCTGCTCGCACCACGACGGCCTCAACCAGAAACTCTACCACAACCTGCAGGAGTACGCCAAGCGCTACTCCTGGTCCGGCATGGGCAGGATCCACAAGGGCATCCGCGAGCAGGGCCGCTACCTCAACAGCCGACCCTCCATCCAGAAGCCAGAAGTCTTCTTCCTGCCCGACTTGCCCACCACGCCCTACTTCTCCCGGGACGCTCAAAAGCACGACGTGGAGTTGCTGGAGCGCAACTTCCAGACCATCCTGTGCGAGTTTGAGACCCTGTACAAGGCGTTCTCAAACTGCAGCCTCCCGCAAGGATGGAAAATGAACAGCACGCCCAGCGGGGAGTGGTTCACCTTCTACCTGGTGAACCAGGGCATGTGCGTGCCCAGGAACTGCCGGAGATGCCCACGGACGTACCGCTTGCTCGGGAGCCTCCGTACCTGCATTGGCAACAATGTCTTTGGGAACGCCTGCATCTCTGTGCTGAGCCCGGGCACCGTCATCGCCGAGCACTACGGGCCCACCAACATCCGCATCCGCTGCCACCTCGGTGAGTGTCTGGCGCCGTGGTTCATGTGTCGGAGGGGGCAGCTGCGCCTGGGTGCAGGAGCCCCAAAAAAGTCTCTGGCACCGTGTGCTCTTGGGGCTCAGACACCTTTGGCCTGAGGAAGGTTTTGGGGGCTTTGGTGGTGATAGTCCCTGGGTACCTGACATCCCCAGCGTCTCGAGATCAGCAGCAGGAGGGTTTCACCTCCTCCTCCTGCTGACCCAGGGCTGTGGACTCTTGCTGGTGTGTGATACAGGGCTGATTTTACATAGGGGTCTCTGAACATCCCCCACTGTGCAGGCAGGTCCCTCTCCCATCCCAGGATGTGGCGCAGCCTGGGGTGCTGCTCCAGGACTGTGTTGTGCCGCTGGCAGCTCCCCTCTCCTGGGGAATCTCAGCTGCTCTGCATGGGACATGGGTAGAGATGGGAGCAGAGATGCTGCTTTGGGGTTTGCAAAGCTGCAGGTGAGGGCTGGGGGGTCCTGGGGTGTCCCCTGCGGTGGGTCAGGCACTGGATTGGTGGCACAGTGCTCCCTGCTCAGCAGGCAGGGACGGGGAGAGCCCACACGGCACAGATGGCTGGGCTGGCACAGCACCGGCCGTGCCGGGGGAGGCACCGCACGGGCCCGGCTGGCAAACACCAACCGCGCCTGTTCAGCCAACAGCTCGGGTAAACACACCCAGGCACTGCTGGCCATTTGTTTGGAATGGGAATTGTTTTCAGAGCTGATCCCAGGAGCTGCCCTTGCTGGTGCCACGAGGAAGCTTGTCACTGACCCCTCTCTCTGAGGCACTGGGGGATGCGCTCCCCTCGTGAGGGGCTGGGAGAGGTTCCTGGGAGGAGCCAGTGATGTCTGAGTGGGCTCAGGTGAGCACACCTGGAGCACATGAGCCCTGGGCAGAGGAATGACATGGGTCATTTGCTTGTCCTTCCGCTGGAACTTGGCACTGGGCCGGGGGTACACTGGCAGCCCTACCTTGCTGCTGGGAACGCAGCTCTTGCTGTGCCCAGGGCATCCCAGGGCATGGATGTGTTTAAGACACAACCTGCCCTTTCAGGCAGCTGGACCTGCAAAGCCAGCACAGCCATCAGTGGGGCGAGTCACTCCCGAGGATTTGCCCCAGGCACAGGCAGCTTCCATGGGCCTGGGCAGCATCCTGAGGGTGTGGGTGGGATGGAAGGGCTGCAGGCTGCTCCCTCCCTCCATCCCCCAGCAGCTCAGCTTCCCTGTTCCAGCATCTCCAGCTGAGGCTGTTGTGCAGGGAAATGGCTTTGGGTTTTGCAGCCTTTGAAACAGCATCTTTGTAGTCCCAGCTTTGTCGGGCAGCTGGGAGTCCCTGCTGCGCTGGCTGGGTTTGGCATCGCTCTTGGATCTGTCCTGCTCGTTTGCTGCATCGTTACCGTTCGGGAGCCACGTGAGCCCTGACCCCTTTCTCCACCACGGCCACATCTTCAGGGCAGCATGGCTCTGCAGCAGCTCCAGTGTCCCCAGCACTGCAGGTGGTGACAGTCCTGGTGCAGGAGGTGATGGGATCAACCCCTGTCAAACTGCCTTGGCTTGTGCTGGTATTTTAGGAAAAGACCCATTTTATTTCTAAGATTGTCCTTCATGTGGCCCTCACAGAGCTGCTTCCCTATGAGCGTTTTGTGACTCCCCCAGATTTCTGTCCTTGCAGCCCCATGGGTCACCCTGAGGCAGCACCTTGGGTGGAGACTGAGGGATGGGGCAGGTCCCTGGGGAGCTTGTGGCAGAGCCACAACTGAGCCTCCATTTTCCAGCCCTGGTATAATTCCTGTTCCCCAAGCCTTGCCTGGGACAGGGTCATCACTGCAGGGCTGGAGGAAGGAGCAGGCCGGATCTGCCTTTGGTCCTGAAGTTGGAAAATATCCCGGGAGCCTGGCTCCCTGTGCACACCTCAGGGCCATGGGCTCTGGGGACTGGGAAGCTGTTCCAGATATGAAAGCAGTGCCTGCGGTGCTGAGCTTGCTGGGGACAGTGAAAAGGCAGGAAGGAGCAGACAGGGAGTGAGGCAGGGGCTGAGCTGCTCCAGACTTGGGGTTCAGGTCACACCCTGTAGGGGAGCAGCCCCTCAGCAGCAGCATGGGGCTCACACAGAGCTCAGTTGCTCCCTGCTGCCCCACCACAGGGAACTCGGCATGACCTGACCCTCCCCATCCTCTCTCTTTGTGCCTGAAGGTCTGAAGACGCCCAGCAACTGCGAACTGGTGGTGGGGGGCGAGCCCCAGTGCTGGGCTGAGGGCCGGTGTCTGCTCTTCGACGACTCCTTCCTGCACACAGCGTTCCACGAAGGTGAGTTCAGTGTGTGGGGCCTCGTGGTGTCCCCTCTGGTGTTGGGCACTGGGGATGGGTCAGGGGGACACCCACGCCCAGTCCCTTCTGCTGCCCCAGCAGGGCTGGGTCCCATGTCCTGAGGGGCTCAGGGCCCTGGCCTGCCCTAGCTGGGGAGAGTGCTGTCCCTGGCATGGCAGGGCTCCCCATGAACACGCTCCCTCTGCCTCACAGTGCTGGGACATCCTGACACCCTTTCCTGGCACACCCCTGGAGCCCCTCAGCCAGCCCATGGCTCGCTCCCGTCCCAACTTGCTCGTGGTGCTGTCGCAGCAGTGCCAGCCCAGCACAGGGCCTGCTGACCCTCTCCCCTCCATAGCAGCTCAGCTTCCTTCACCGCCGAGCTCTGCAGGGCAGCTCCGGCTGCCGTGCCATGGCCTCGGCCTCCTCCTCCTGCCCTCAGAAACCCTTTTGTCACCCAGGCAGGGAGCAGAGTCCATCACCAGCCCAGCAAGGCAGGAGCCCCGACCTCCACCCTGCTGAGGGAACAGCGCACACAGTCCTGCTCTTCAGGCTGACCAAGGGCGTTAGCAATTGCCCAAATCCCTTCCTTGCTCTGTCTGCAGCCCTGCTGCAGCTCGGTGCTGACAGGCCAGCAGGGGAGCAGCCTCCCGCCCGCTGGATTGTTGGATCCTCCCTCCTCCCTCCTGATGGAGCCTGTTCCGCTCCAGCTCTCCCGGATTACCCGGCATTAGTCGCCCGTGGCATAAAAGCATCAGGCAGAGCTGTTCTACACAGGGGAGCGTGAGGAGAGAGTGGGAGAACAAAAGCTGTTGCTTCCACATCAAACCTGCTGTGGGATCGGGAAGCACAGCTCCGTGCGGGGCCAGGAAGGCCGGAGTGGCGCAGCAGCCGCTCCGTGCACAGATCCAGGACGCAGCTGCAAGCAGGCCCTGCCTCAGGAATCCTCCATGCCCAAAGCAGGCCGGGCAGGGAGGAGCGTGCCCCGTGTCCCTGAATTCCCAGTAAGCAGCTGTTTACTGGGAGGCACTGGGGAGGTGCCTCCCTGCCCTCATTGTGTGTTTCCACCCCTCAGGTGCCCCAGAGGAAGGTCCCCGTGTGGTGTTCATGGTGGACCTGTGGCACCCCAACGTGGCGGCGGCCGAGCGCCAGGCCCTCGACTTCATCTTCGCGCCGGGACGATGACGGCGCTGCCCGGCCTGGTGGGTTCAGGGCAGCTCGGCCGGGGCCCTCTCCCGGCACACGGCCTCGGTGCTCCCTCCTGGGGGTCTTGTAAATGGAAACTGTGACGTGTATCCGCGCCCATCTCCTTCCTCCATCGTTGGCTTCAGGGATTCTTTTCCAAGCGCCGGCGCCTCGGCCCCGCCGGGGCTCGCTGCCCCCCTGCTCCGTCGTGTTCTGTTGCTACTGTGTTTTGCGGTGTTCAGAAGTAGAGTAACAAACCCAAGGGTGCTCGTTTGAATGTAATGTAAAATTTTTCTCGTGGTCATCAAAGGAACAACACACACACACCATAACGGCCAACCAGCCTGCCCTGCCCGGGATGGACGGACAGGTGGACACTGGGGGCTGCCACGGGCACTGTGCGTCCCCCAGGCTGGGTCTGATGGGCTGGGCAGGGCACAGCTCTGCTCACAAAGAACCCTCCTGGGGCTCCTGCTTCCTCCTCCATGTGCCAGCTGGGGCTCCCCAGCCCTCCTGCCCTCAGAAACCCCTTTTGTCACCCAGGCAGGGAGCAGAGTCCATCGCCAGCCCAGCAAGGCAGGAGCCCCGACCTCCACCCTGCTGAGGGATCAGCACACAGTCGTGCTCTTCAGGCTGACCAAGGGCGTTAGCAATTGCCCAAATCCCTTCCTTGCTCTGTCTGCAGCCCTCAGTTTTCCCAGTTCCCAGCTGGGAGGCCCTGCAGGGGCAGGGATGCTGTTTGGAAACAGAGAATGGGGGTTTTGTCTGTCTGTAGGAAGAAAGGAGGTCACCATTCCTTCTGCTGCTCCATCTTCTTCTTTCCTCAAGCCAGGGCAGGCACACACAGCGGCAGCTCCCATGGACCTGACACCACAGGACAGCTTCCCAAGGGGGGTTAATTCTGCAGCCTGAACAGTGAGGCCCCACCCTGAGGTCCTGCCCACCCAGGGACCACCACGCTTTTCCTGAAGTCCCCCAGCACCAGAGTCTGTTTTGGGGTCTGGGGGCTGGTTTATAACACCCCCCCAAAGCACAGTGTGTGGTGGATGCTCACAGCTCTGGCTGGGGACCCTTTGCCTCTGTGCCCTGCCCAGGAGGGACCACCCCTGTCCCCCAACAACTTCTTTACAGACTTTTCAGTGAGTCGATTGCAAAGGAGGCAGAGATTTCAAATACATCTGAGGTATTTTTTACACCCGTCTTGTTACAGACTACCTGAAGTGCATGATTTCTACACGCATTGGCTACCTGGACACAGGCCCTGGGGAAGCAGGCTGGCTCTGTCCAAAGGTTGGTAACATTCATACAGTGGATAAGCAAAGATTATCAATAAACAGTTGTGCTGAAAACAGAATGGGCTTTGCCTGCTGCTCTAACGAGTCCGGGGTCAAGCAAACACTGAGGGGTTGGGTCCTGCTTATCTTGCTGCTGGTGGGGAGAAGTGGCCTGGAAAGAGCAGGAGCTGCAGGGTGGGAGGGGGCACGGGCCTGTTTGTCAGGGATACAGTGAGCATGGCTAGTGCTCAAAAATACCCAGCCCATGGAAACTCTGTCCTGACCAGTCACAGCCTCCCAGGCCTGGATTTGGCCAGGTTGGATGGGGCCCTGTGCAGCCTGGGCTAGTGGGTGAATCCTTGCCCATGGCAGGGACTTGCAAATGGATATTTGAGCTCTTTTCCAACCCAATCTATCCTGGGATTCTGTGATGTCAGTGGAGCCCAGGCTGCCATGGAGGACAGGGAGCATCTCCCACAGCCTGCTGGTGGGGGACTGCTGTGGGTTCCAGCCCTGCTGCCTGGCCCAGGGCAGCAGAGACTGTCCCCAGCCATCCCCAGGAGCAGCTGCAGGCCTGAAGCTCCCCACAGAAGCCATCAGCCTTGCCAGAGCATCCACAAACCATTTCAGGAATTGCTTCCAGCTGCTTGCACTGATTCATCAAAGGCAGCAGCTTCCCAGGAGCAGCTCCAGAGCAGAGGGTGCTGCTCAGATCCCACCCAACTGCCTGCAAACCAATGCCTCACCCCCTTAAGCACAAAACCAGCTTGGCAGGGCAGGAATTGGTCCCCATGAGCCCCCCCTGGCAGCACTCAGACAGGCCCAGCTGATGGAGCAGATTAAAAATGCCCCATTTTTAAGCATCCTCTCCAGCACAGCCATCGCCCTGTGGGCTGGGAGCTTTCTGTGTGCCGTTCCCTCCTGACCAGCACAGGGCTGGGGTGGGCAGGGTGGGCAGGCAGGGGCTGGGTGGGCAGATTCAGCCTGAGCAGCTGAAGGAGCAGAGCCAGCCCAGCTGTTCCTGGCTGGCAGACGGCTCAGCAGATTGCAGCGCAGGATCCCTGGCGGCAGCAGGCAGGAGCATCCATCCGGTCTGTGCTTTGCTGCTGTGCCAAATCTCCCTCCTGTCCCTCTCAGGCTTTTCCTTCCACTTCTCTGTGTTTCCTGCTCAAGCACACAACCACTTCCCAAGCACCCAGGCAGGATCCAGGTGGATCTCCCCGAGGAGCAGAGCAGGCTGGAGCTGCTCCTGGTGCTCCAAGGCTTCCTCTCCTGGGAATTGCAGAGGGAATGCAGATCTGCTGAGGGCACAGAAGGGACAGGCAGAACAGCATCTCCCAGAGGAGTCACTTGGCTCAGCTGAGCAGGGATTCCAGAGCACACAACCCTCATTCCTCCTGCCTTCTCCCACCCTGCAAAACCTCCCTGATATTCTTCCTCACGATGTTCCCTGGGCTCCCTCCAGAACCGGAGCAGTTTGTCCGTCACCCAGTGGAAGTGTGCAGGGAAGTCACCAGGGAAGCAGCACCTTACCTTGTGCCATCTTCCACAGGGGTGGAACTGAAACAGGAGGTCACCAGGGTGGCTCCAGCTCAGGCTTCCCAGGGAGTTTTCACTCCTACGCTGCCAACAGGCTCCTGACAGTCCTTCCATGCCCAGGATGGGAGCAGTGCCACACGACTCTGCTCCTGCTGAAACACCTCCTCAGCTCCCAGGGCTGCCAGCCAGGTGGCATCTGTGCCCAGCCACCCCTGAGCAAGCAGCTGGCTCGTCCTCTGCAGTCCTCTGAACTTCCCAGCAATGTCTGAGGAGCAGCCCTGGGATGACAGAGCGACCTTGGGAACTGTCTGTGCTGGAGTGGGAGCAGAAGCTGTGGCAGTGGTGACCTTCCCATGCCCAGCTCTGATTCTAGCACGAACCTGCTCAGCACCTCCCCATGTTCATGTCTCTGCTCACCATCTCTTGGTGACACCAGTCACACATCTATCCATCAGGAACCTTCCCAGCAGCTGCTCTGCAGGACTGATTGAACCAACAGGCTCTGCCTGTTCAACCCCAGCACTGCAGGAACCACCCTTGGAGGAGGTAAACAGGGAACAGCTCCCACAACCCAGCCCATCACACCAGGAAGCACAAACATGACAACAACGTGACTCTGCTGGGATGAGCCTTGGAGGCTCCTTTATTTCCACAGTCACACTGAGGGGTGTGTCTGCACCAGCAGCAGGTTCCAAACACAGCTATCCATCCCTCAGGCTAAGCAGCCCCCACCATGGGCCCCCCCCCACCACCACTGACTGGGGACACTGTCAGAGCAGAAAGGGGACAGCTGCTGAGGGGATACAAAACCTCTTTGGTCCCATCAGCTAAGAGGCAACTTTGGGGTCTGCAGAGTGTGGGCAAATGGAGCAGTAAGAGCGGTGAAGTGAGGTCCTGCAGCAGAAGGGAGGGAGCACAGGCTGAGGGACACTCACACCACCATCACCCAGCCCCTGGGAGGCTGCATGGCCAGGTGGGCACAAGGAGGGCAGGGCTGGGCTGGACCATCACTGACCAGGGAGGTGTGGAGGGACAGGGACATTCCTCCAGAGTCACCTGTTGCATAAAAACCTCCTGGGAGCACCCAAAGGGGGATTGTGAGCTCTGCAGCTCTTGTTCTGCTCCCACGTGACAACAGGCAGGCACTGCTAACCAAGGTAAGGCACGACGTCATGGGAGGATCATTCCCATGGATTAGGGGACAGAAATAAAGCCAAAGTCTGACCAGGGCACAGACAGTGGCTGACTGACATCTCTGAAAGGCAGCAGTGCCTGGGGGCTGTGTAACTCAGAGCAAGGTGAGGTTTTACCTCAGATCAAGGCACATGGGGTGTGTGCAGATCACCAAGGAGTCCCTGTAACGTCCATGTAAACCAAGAGCCCCAAGACACTGTGTTCTGTCCTCAGTCTTTGGTAAATGCTGTCAGTGACACCTGCACTGGCCCAAAACGTGCTGCAGGACAGGGCAATGAGTGTCCCTTCCTCAGGGCCAGGCAGGCTGGAGACCCCACAAAGGCAGGGCAGGGCAGGGCCTCCTCTCTGGGCACAAACAGCTGAGATTTTCCTTACTGGAGATGAACATTCTGCAGGGCTGAGCCGTGGTATGAGCACAGCAGCTCACAGCAGGTTCACCCCATGCTTCAGCAGCTTCTGCTTGGCCTTGCTGGGCAGGCTGAAGGCACTGTCATGAGGGTTGGGGACACCTGAGTTGCGGAGTGGAGCTCCCAGCTGCTGGAAGTAGGTCTCCTGGACAGGATTCCTGCAGGCATACACGGCTGTGGAGGCGTTCCTGAAGGGGCAGGGAAAGGCAGGGGTCAGACTGACAGCTTTGGGCAAGATTCACAGCTGGGCACTGGGCTCCTGAGTTTTGAGAAGGACTTTCAGGTGTCTCAGCATGGAGCTGAACAGGCACCAAACCCCTGAAGGCCACAGGGAACCAGACCCAACTTATAAAGAGCCCTGGCATTCTTAAAAGGGACAATGAGATATCACAAAATCATTTAGTTTGGGAAAGATCTCCAAGACCATCAAGTCCAACCTGTGACTGAGTCTAGCTGAGTGCTCTGGACTGGTTGACAAGGTGGGGATGGGTCACAGGTTGGACATGATGGTCTGGGGGGGCTTTTTCAAACCTAGTGATCCTGGGATTCCGTGTGTGGCCACATTTCAAAGATTCCCCTTGCTGCCAGCCCAGCCCAGGACACCACGAGCCTGGAACACTCCTTGTGCCTGACATTCCCCCTCTCCCACTGCTGCTGGCCACAACCAAATCCCAGCAGAGCACCTTGCAGCAGGAACCACATGTTCCCTCACAGGTGTGATGCAGCTCAGACAAGAGTCAGATTCAGTCACCACCAAAGCTGTGATTAAAAACATTAATTAAGACTAAGAATGCCCCCTCCCAGAGCATTCCCTGCAGGAGGGCTGGCAGGGAGCAAAGCCAGGGACCCTGGATCCCTCCTGGAAGGAGGAAAGCAGCAACTGCTATGTTTGCTGACACCCTTCTGTGACAGCTCTCCATAAAAGAAAGCAGTTTTAGTCATCTTGTTACTCAGGCTGATTCACACATGGAGTTGCTTTTTTCGGGGTAACAGGGAACATGCCAGCTTAGCCAGTCAGTTTAGGATTGGATTTAAGGAGCCAGAGAAGCTCATGCTAAACAAGGAATCCTCCAGCACTGAAGTGTGTGATTCACATTCCCTTGGCAAGCGGTGCCAGAGTTACTGTGTAATTCCCAGGAGCATCTTTATTTCATCATGTTTTGGACAAACAAGCAGGACCAGGCGGGTGGAATCTGCACACTCCCAGCTCAGCTGAGGAAAAGGGTGTCCACATCAGCCATGGCCTGGGAGAGGGCTCTGGATGTCAGGAAAAGCTCTGGGTTTTGGGGAGGGCTCTGGCTGGGATAAGACCATCCTGCCTGGTGCATCACAATTGAGTTTGCCATGCACATCACAGTGTGTTTCCAACCCAACAAGCCGTGCAAGAAAACAATATCTAGGTTGCCAATTCTGGGCGCCTCTGGCTCCCTGCCGAGACACAAATTTATTAGGAACAGCTAAATTTAAAACTGCGTCTTAGAATCTTACAGTGCCAGGAACTGGCAATTGTGTGAGTGTTGCATCTTAATCCAAGCCATGGCACCACTCAGCTGTGCCCTCAGTCCACCCTCCTGGTGCCACTGCAGCCTCTCAACACCCAGGAACCCACAAGTGAAAGGAAATTTAGGGAATAAAGCAATGTGACTGGTCCTTGGGTGTGGTAACAGCCTGGTCAAAACCCAGCCAGCCTTGGAAAGAGGTTCTGCCCTTCTGTGACCAGCCCTGTGGTGGGACAGGAGGGCTGTGAGCACCCCTTACCTGATGATCACTTCTGAGGCCGTGGGGAGATGGCTGAAGTCGGAGTGGATGAGTGTGGCCGCCCTCAGGAAGTGCCGGTCCAGGGGCCCGGGGGTGTGGGGCAAGTTGGCTGCACAACAGGAGAGAGGGGTGTTAAAAACCCACTCTGCAGTGTGCCCCCATTCACTGAGCAGGAAAAGGCTCTGGAGCTCCCCACACACCCTGGACAGCTGCAAGAACAGGCTGGGGACACCCTCAATCCCAACAGACAAAGCTCCCCCAACAGGGCCCTTGATCTGGGCTCTGTGGTGGGAGCTCTGCTGAGAAATGGTGTCTGAGGTGTGAGAAAAGGTTCCCATAAACCCCATTCTCCTCATTGCTCCCTCCTGCAGGCCCAGGAGAAGAGGACTCACCTGTGAGGACATTCTGGACACAGTCATAGTGTGTGAAGTTGTAGTTTGTCCTGGCTGAGGCTGAAGAGTCCTTGGGCAGGGTCTCCCTCAGGTGAACCTCGAGGCCGTTTAGGGAGGCCAGGCTGCTGTGGTACTGCAGGGCAGAGGGAAAGGAAAAGCTCAGAGCCTCACCTGGGCTTCAAGGAGGTTCTGGGATTCAGGTGACAGAAGGACTGGACCCTTCCTCACTCTGCTGTGCAGGCTCCCACCTAAAATGGCTGGGAAATTTTGGCATGGAGAGAACAGACAAGTCACAGAGATCCCGAGGCAGTGATGGGGGTGTGGGCAGCCGGGTCCAGGGGAGCTGTCCTGCCCATGGCAGGGGTTGGGATGGGATGGGCTTTAAGGTCCCTCCCAACCCAAACCAGTCTGGGGTTCTACAACTCAAAAAAGGGCCCTCTAACCTGACAATCAGCCATTAAGCCACCTGATGTGACTAATTACAGGAAAATGCAAGGCCCCATTAATTTACCATCAACCATTACTCTCCAGGGCTCATTTCACATGATTTACAGCCCCAGCAAGGGACATTCCTTTGCTTACACTGGGCAGTACAAACACACGCAACAAAGCACTGAATGAATGCCAAGCTGCTATTCTGGATGGATTTTCAGTAGCCCAGAGGCCCTGATCCTGCTGAGGCTCCCTGGGCACAGGCAGGGCACAGGCAGGGGTCCCCCACCACTCCTGGGAAGATTAACTTCATAATCCTCATCCTGCCAATGCGCTTTCCCCTACTGGGGAGAGGATCAAGCCTTTGTTCAGCAGGATGGCAGTGCCTGGCCTATCCTTGACCCCTGTCATGGCACAGATTTTCCTTTCTCTGCAGTGAAATGAAGGGATAAGACCTAAAGAGCAGCAGGAGGCGAGGCCAAGAGCCTCCCACTCCACAGGGAAAGTCTGGGATGGAACCCGCCCTCCCAGAGGTTCACAGCTGCACAAGTAGCATATTTTACCCTTCTTTGGTGTCATTTGGGGGCCTCAAAGCATTCAAAAAACATTAATTATAACTAAGCTTTGACATCCCTGAGAGTGGAGGGTCATTTGTAACCTACAGATAAACAAAGGGACAGACAAGCTGAGGTTGTGCCTCAAATCCACCAGCAGCAGAGCCCAGCTGCCCCTCCTCAGACATCGCCCCTCCTCCTGGGACGATGGGACATGCAGGGCCCCTCTCCTAAGGGATAACACACCTGCACCCACGGGAGGGTGCAGCAGAAGAGCCCAGCCACAGCTGAATTCCAAGCGGTGTGACAGTGCAGTTTTGGTGAGATCCAAAACAAGGGTACGTGAGATGGAAGCAGGATGTCTGGGAAAAGAAGAGCCTGAATGGAATGAGAGCTTGTCAGCACCAGGGCAAGACATCAAGGAAGATGGACTGTGCAATCCCTGTGCAATAGGGATTCCGCTCTCCAGCCTGACAATTCCCACCTGCCTGCGTCCCCCCTGCTGTTCCAGACGAGCAGAAAGGGGACAAAGTGCCATGTCTGGTGCAAAGGGCCCTGGCTGCACCTCTGGGCTCAGCTGATTTGGCAGCAATCCCAAGCCAGGCACATCAGCCCTGCTGTGCAGAGCAGACATTCCCCAGCTCCCAGGGCCCCAGGTGTCCCACAGCTCTGAGGGGAAGGAGCAACCTTGAGGCTCTGTGTTAGTCTGAGCTTCCCTCCACCTTCCAGTCTGGCTGGGGAAGGAAATTAGGTTGTTCCTATGGCAACTGGCATATCAAACAGGGCTCTGCAGCTTTGACTCAGCTCCTGGTAGGGAGGCAGAGGCCAGGCAGCAGATCTGCAGCCGATGCTTCCAGGGAAAAACGGGGGGGCAGCACATCCTGCCCCTGCAACCCCATTAGCTCTGCTCACAGGGGAGTCTGGGCACCCAAATCCCACCACAGGGAGATTTGGAATTGCTCTGGTGCTACCCAGGTGCAGTGCCCTCATGGCATCCCTGTCCCCAGCCCCAGGGAGCAGCCTGGAGCTCCCACAGCCAAGGGAACCTCTCTGGGTCCTGCTGCCAGCCACGTCTGCGGTGCTCCCCGAGGGAGAGGCGGTGACGTGCAGGCTGGGGCTTCACCACAACCAACCTCCCTTCCCAAAAACCACCAAACTGACGGGGATCCCCAGCGAATCCCAGCTCCAGCACGGGCCCCTGGCAGCCCGCGGGTGTCTGTCACACCCCCACGCTCTGCTCCGGAGCCGGCAGTGCCAGACAACAGCAGCACCGGGAGCCGCCTGTGAGACGCGGCTGGCCCCGCTCCGCTCCGACAGCTCCCACGCAGCCGCGGCTGCCGAGCCCGCCACAGCTCGGAGCAGGTGATGGAGGCACCAGGAGCACGACTCAACACTCCCTCCTCAGCTGTGAGCCCTGTGCCCCCCAGCAGTGCAGCTGCAGTGGGGCAGAGCTCTCCCACTCACCACGTCCTCCACGGCGCTGCGGTCACTGCGCAGCTGCTCCTCAGCCAGCAGCGACAGCACCAAGCCCTGGATGCAGTGAACGTAGAGGCTCAGCTGGGCTGGCTCACCCCCTCTGCCCCCCAGCCTGTCCCAGCTGCCTTTCCTGCTGCTGGCACATGGCCTGTCCCCTGCAGGGGCACTGGGCAGAGCCTCCTGAAGCTCTGGGACCAGTGGCTGCCTCCTGTCGTGGAGCTGTGTGTGTCCAGCAGGGCCTGGACAATCCAAGCCCCACACGTGGTCACCAGCTGTGCTGTCACTTCCCCCAGACACACAGTCCTGGCTCACAGTCCATGGCTTGTCCTCCTCACTGGATTTTCTTCTGCTCAGCTCCTGGGCAGGAGAGGGAACAGCTGGACTGTGGCTGACTGAAAGGGAATTTTGGGAAGCACAGTGACCAATGTCAGAATCTGCAAGGGATTCCCCCTTGCCCTGGCTCTCTTGCTCCCAGGAGTAAGGGTTGGGAAAGGAAAAGCCTTCCAGGTATGGACCTGTAGTCCAATTACACTCAGTCTGGAGTGAAGAAGGGCTTGGGAGCTGTTCTGTGTCACTCTCCGAGGGGACGGATGTTTTCCTGCTCAGCTCTGAGCTTTCACTGCCTGCTCCACTCAGGTTTGCAGCTGGAGAATTCCTTGTGCCGGCTCCCGTTCCAGAAAAGTCCATCAGAGGATTTGCAGGGCTGCCCAGCTGCACAGCATCTCCTGGGGCAGGTGTTCCTGATTTGTCCTCGTGGGACTTCTGCACAGAGATTCCATCCAGGGCTTGCTTTTCATGAGCTCCTGTTGATTCTGGAACTGCCTGGGAGCAGAGAGCACTCTCCTCTCCTCTGGGGCCTGCTGGGGACATAGGTGACCTAGTGGGAGATGACAAGTGGATGAAACACTGAGCAGGCTCTGTGTGGAGTTATCCCATAGCTGCTAACCCCACTGGCTCCTGGCACTGATCAATGGCTGATCCATCCCCTGCTACAAAGAGACCTGGGGAAAGGATGGGCCGAGGTCTAAGACAGGTCAAAAGCCTGGGGATCTTACCCTGCATGCTCTTGGGAATGTCCCTCCCTTGTCCACAAAGCAGTGCTGTGAGCTGAGGGGCAAGAGCTCACAGCTGGTCTGGGGAAGCAGCTCTGCTCCAGGCTGCTCCCAGCAGGGATTTGGGAATTCTGCCCAGCCTGAGGGGCTCAGGCAGCTCCAAAGGCACTGACAGAGCCTGAGTTAGCTCCAGGGAAAACAGTGACAATGGCAACAGGGACACAGTGTGAGCTCCTGCTGTGAATCCTCTGGGTCAGGCTGGTCTCCTACCTGGCCATCCACTCCACGGGGAAGTCCCGGAGAGCAGAGACCTCCTGTGCTGTGAGGAACACCGGCAGGACTCGCACGCCCGGTGGCAGCTGAGGCTCTGCAAGAGCAGGGGAGGGGAAGGATTCAACAAACATGGCACAGCTTAAAACCACAATCCAAACTGTCATGGACATATTTTATGAAAAATCCTTTTGACAGGATTTTTCTCCTGAGAAGCTGAGAGGCCTCAGAAACGAAATGTAAACAATAATTATCTGCTGCTGTGGAATGCAACAGGAGCATCTTTGATTGGTCCATATTTGTTGTTTCTACTTGATGACCAATCAGAGGTCCAGCTGTGTTGGGACTCTGGTCAGTCACCAGATTTCATTATCATTCTTTTCTATTCCTTTCCAGCCTTCTGATGAAATCCTTTCTTCTATTCTTTTAGTGTAGTTTTAATATACCATTTTCTCTTAATTATATATCATAAAATAATAAATCAGCCTTCTGAAACATGGAGTCAAGATTCTCATCTCTTCCCTCATTCTGGGACCCCTGAGAACACCACCACACCAAACCTCATCAGCCCAAAGGCTTCTGCAGGAGCTGCAGGCCTGCCACGATCCTGCATCCCAACTGAGCTGGGCAGCCTCTTCCCACCCTCCCAGCATTTTCCCATCCCTTCACGCCTGACACAGTTAAATTTCCCCTCAGTGTTTCCATCCTGGCAGACCATCTCCACACTGATGCTGAGAGGGGATGGCTGGAGGTTTGGACTGCAAGCACCAGCCATCTGTTGTCAGGGCCTGGCAGTGGCCAAGTGGCCACGTGGGGAATTGGAATTGAGGCAGGCATGGTTGGGAATCTGCAGAACTGGAATCAAACCCAAAAGAGCAAACCCAGCAGAAGGAGCTGGTTCTGATCACACAGCACAGGCTGGCTGGTGGCAGCAACACCCTCTGGGATATTTTGGAGCTACTCCAGCACCCAGCACAGCTTGGGTGTGAATCCCAGAGAACCAGCCTATGCTCCCATGCAGGGAAGGCAGCCCAAAGGATGCAGCTGGATGCTCACCAGGCTCCTGCAGCTCCTTAGCTCCAGGCTCACTCTGCAACAAAAGCCAAAAATCAGCTCTGTGGATGGATCAGGGACACCAGGACACCTCTGCCACCCCCCACCCAGTCCCCTAAGGCTGCAGCAGACCCCACACCACCCCCCTGCAAACTCTGGGACTGTTCAGTGCTGGGAAGTGTTTTGGTCCTAAGGGAGCTCTCAAAGCCAAGGGGAGCTTCCCAAGAACCAAAATACACCTAAAATTCAGGACAGAGCCCAGATTTATCATCACCACCTGCTCAGGGAACAGAAACTCCCTTCATTCAAGCAGAAGAAAAGCAAAGGTTGCCTTTATATCTGCATACTGATGGCTTTTATAGAACATCTTGATCACATACATACTAATTTTTGACAAGTTTTAAAGCAAATAAGAACTGCTGTTTGTCAGAGGCTCATTTGGTGGATCTCCCAGTAAATACCAAAACTCGTGTAAAAAGCAAGTCATAAATGAGAACTCACAAATTCAGTGAGTTAAAAACTGAAAAAAAAAAAGCTAATTCCTAGTGCAGAAGTCTTGGAACCTTTTTAAATCATAAGTAGTAAAAGCTTTAAGCATCATCACCAATATTTGTCCTTCCCCATGGTGACACATGCCAGTTCTGTGTGACAAGAGCTCCCACACCACATCCTTACAGGGATCTGCTGGCAGGGGACATGTTCAGCACCATACCTGGCCTGGGGACTCGCTGCCCTGCAGGAGGACTTTGGCAGTGAGTGGAGGTGGCAGCTGGGTGCTCACAATCCTGAAAGGACAAAGCAAAGTCAGAGAAACACAGAATGGTTTGGCTTGAGAGGGAACTTAGAGATCATCAGTTCAGACAACTCTTGATGACATTTGGTGACAAAATGTCTCTACCAGACAGACCAGAGGCACAAGGTGACACACCCTGGCACAGGACAAGGCTCCCAAGTCCCTCCTCAAGTCAAATGTCCAGGTCCCTTCACTCTCAGGTGCTGCAGTGACTCACTCCAGTGTCCTGCCTGCAGCTATGAGGTCACTCCCTGGCAGATGCTCTCCCTGTGGCACATTTCCAGTGCTTGTAAAAGGTGTCACTGGAACAGTTCATGACAAAGAAAAATGGCACTTGAGTGCTGCTGCCAAGGAATTCTCGGAATCCCCCACCTCCTGTCTTTCAGGGCCACCTTGGAGGCTTTCCTTGAAGTCATTCAGTCATCTTTGACTGAAGGAAGCTGGAATTTCTCATGAGGAATCCTGGCTTGTCCCCTGTGCACTTCCTGTCAGTACAGACAGTGGTCCTGAGCAGCAGGTCAGACAAACCCAGGGACACACGGACACACCTGCACTGAACTGCACACCTGCAGAGGGAACACTGCTGGGAAAGTAAACATCCACTCATCTCCCTTTTCCTTGGTGACTTCCCCCTAAAAATTCTTAGAAATTCAGTCCTCACATCCTGCTGAGTATCAAAACCAGCAGATTTTTACTAAAACCCAAGTCTTGAACTCCTTCATGGTGATGAGCACAGATAACTCTGGAGAGACTGTTCACAAGGGCCTGGAGTGGCAGGACAGGGAGGCAATGAATTCAAACTGCCACAGGGCAGGGTTAGTTGGGGTATTAGGAAGAAATTCTTCCCATGAAGGTGGGGAGGTCCTGGTACAGGATGCCCAGAGAAGCTGTGGCTGCCCTTGAATCCCTGGAAGTGTCCAAGGCCAGGTTGGATGAGGTTTGGAGCAACCTGGGCTAGTGGAAAGTGTCCCTGCCTATGGCAGGGGGTGGAACAGGATGGGATTTAAGATCCCTTCCAATCCAAGCCATTCCATGATCCCATGATTCCATGAACCACTCAGCCTCAGTGACCCACAGACAGCCAGGGACTGCCTGACCTGAAGCTCTTGAACAGCCAAGAGCAGCCCTTGCTCTGCTCCCTGGATGCACTCCAGGATCCAAGCTCTGGAAAGGGGTGGATTTAACCCTCCAGGGAACAAAACTGGTTACTTACAAGCCTTTGTAGAGGATGCAACCTGCCAGGACATGGGGAGAGCGCTGGCACGTCTGCAGGATGAGAGCTGCCTTCAGCAAAAGCAGGGGATCCACCTGGGCAGGGAGAACCAGGGCAGTGAGGCCACAGAATCCTGGGGAAGCTCCAAGCAGCAAATAAACAAACACAGGGGCACTGGGGCACTGCAGAGGACAGGCTCTTACTTTGGTTTTGTCCAGATGCCAGAGAGAATTGAAAATCCTGTGGAGGTCACTGGTGTTTTTTAGGATGTGTTCAATGTACCTGTCCCACTCCCTGCTCAGCTCCTCCTGGGAAAACGCCTGTGGGTGACAAAACCCCCACAAACACTGTCGCTGCAAAGTGTCCACGCACTTGGGATGGGAGATGTAATCCACAGGGCCTGCCAGGATAAGTCAGGAAAAGGTGGGAGACAATACTGAGGGGAAAATTTAGGATGAACATCTGGGAAAGGTTCAGCAGAACCCCACAGGACCTCGGAGCCATGGCAGGCGTGACCTGCTCACTTTTCCAGGTCCCACTTCTTGGATCTGTGACCCTTGGCAGGAGGAAGGCAACACAAGGGGACACTGCAGAGCTGGGACACCACGGGAAGTGTTCAAATCTCCCCAAAAGTCACGGTGTCCCCAGTCCCTCATTATCAGCTCCCTCCTGACCACATCCCAGTCCCTTGTTACCATGTCCCAGCCTCTTGTTACCATGTCCCCATGTCCCCTGTCCCTCATTACAATGTTCCAGCCTCTTGTTACCATGTCCCCAGACCCTTGTTATCATGTCCCCAAGTCCTCAGTCCCTTGTTAACATGTCCCAGTCTTTTGTTACCGTGTCCCCATGTCCCCTGTCCCTCGCTACAATGTCCCAGCCTCTTGTTACTGTGTCCCCATGTCCTCAGTCCCTCATTACCATATCCCAGTCTCTTCTTACCATGTCCCCACATCCCCAGTCCCTCGTTACCATGTCCCCAGCCCCTGGTTACTGTGTCCCAGTCTCTTGTCACCCTGTCCCCATGTCCCCAGCCCCTGGTTACCGTGTATGCACCATGCACGGGGCCGTGGTAGAAGGTGAAGAGGCCGATGAGCTGCTCCAGGAGCCGCCGGCAGCTCACGTCAGGCAGCTCCACAGCACAGCCCAGAACCTGCAGCACACACAGCAGGGGATGCAGAAGGTTGCCTGACAGAACTCGGGCACGACAAGTGAGAACAGCTCTCATCGCTTTCACACGAGGACAGACAGCTCTGTGCAGGCAGACACCCCTCAGAATCACAGTCACAGGAAAAGGAAATGCAAACATACCCACACAAGAGCCCTGGCACAGACAGGATAAATAAATATCAGAAATGCAGCGCTTCAGACACGCTCCCTTCCCACGTTAGATGACCTAACTTGGTGCTTAATAGCTAAGTACTTCAAAATATTCAAATTAACTCATAATTAATGTTATGGTGATGCTCCATCTAGTTTTTGAATTGCTGAACAGAAGCAGCAGTGCCAATTAAATGGGGCTGACTGGCCTCAGCCCAGTTCCCAGGGGATGGTTTGGGGCACCTTTGTCACAACTGCCATACGCTGCTCTTTATATTCTAAATGTCAGTGGGCACTGACAAAGCTCTGGGGATGTTGAGGGCTAGAAGGAAAGAACAATCAGACTATCAAACAGTGACTGTGTCCTTACAAACTGCAGCACATGGATCCTGTTATCTCCCATCCCTGGAAGTGTCCAAGGCCAGGTTGGACTGGGACAGTGAAAGGGGTGGAACTGGATGAGCTTTAAGGTCCCTTCCAACCCAAACTAGTCTGGGATTTTGGGATTCTGTTTCCCTTGGGTGTGGGCACAGAAATGAAATACTGGAAATTTTTCTGCAGGAAGCTGAAGTGACTGCCAGGCCACAGAAAACAGAATTTAAGTTACGAATGAAACGAAATTTGTGCACTGCAAGGACCATCCCCAGCTCTCCCTGGGTGCAGCTCACACCCTGAAAAATAAACCCTCTTTGTCTGATCCCATCCTTCAGCCCCTGGCTGTTTTCACTCTGGGACTGCTCTGGAGCTCCTGAACTCACCCACAGAAAGTCTCCATCCACCACCACGGCAAACTTGAGCTTCCTGAGGCGGACGAGGCTGGGAGGGGCCCCGGAGATCTCGGTGAGGCAGCGAACAACCCCGGCCACCTGCCCACACAGCAGCTCCTGCTGCTCTGGGATGGTCTGCCAGGGAGCAAAGGCTTTAACTTGCCATTAAAAGAACTCAGAAAAAAAAAAAAATCACTGCTGTTTTTAGGTATAAATAAAAAGTAATTATAATTTCAACTCAATTTGCAGAAAGGGTTGTTAGGAATTGGCACAGGCTGCCCAGGGCAGTGGTGGAGTCACCATCCTTGCAAGTGTTCAGAAAATGTGTGGGTGTGACACCTGGGGACAAGGTTTAGTGGTGCTGAGTTCATGGCTGGACTTGATTTTATTCCAACCTTAACAACTCTGGGATTCTATAAATCAAACGCAGTAGAACAGGCAAATTTCTGGGAGAAAAATAATTGGATTGCTTTTTCCAGGCAGCACAAGGGCCTGGGGCTTATGGAGAGGAACTTTCATCTCTGATGTGTATTTATTGAAATCACCAGGACAGAGCTGGGCTGTGCTGGCCCATTCCTCTGGGAGGGAGCAGAGTTTAACCCCGCTGCTGTGCCCTGAGAGCCCAGCCCTGCTCCATCTGGAGCTAATTGATAAACAGAATTTACTAAAAAATTTCTTAAAACTTTGGTGACTACTAAATAAGGATTGACCCAAATCACCTGGAAACCCAACCCCTCCCAATCCAGACTGATCAGCAAACCTTTACAGATAATAAAGCAGATATTACCTGGGGAGGGTAAAAATAACAAATGCCAGCACTTGTAGGATCCCCTTCCTCCTTCACTTTTGAGCCATCATAAAGGAAAAAGTAATTCCACCTAAAAAACATTGGCAGAAATGATTGTGTATTTGGAAACTGCTACCCTTCTCCCTCTCCTTTCTATTTCTTCAGAAGAGCAACAAAAAGTTATTGTAAATGGAGAGACATGATTCTTTGCACAATCACACCAAGTTTACACACAAAAGCAGCGCCAAAAAGGTCCCTCACAACTAAATTTGACCACTTCTGTGAGTTTAAAGCAGGTTGTAGAACTCCAATTCTCAGACACCTGGAAGGAGAACTGGAAAGAAAGTGGATTTGTGAGATATTGCACCCTCAGCACACGGGATAATTATAATTAAGAGAGTGCAATAATTATTATAATTATCGAGAATTATTATCCACGTGCATCCCAAGCAGCTGCCGGGTGCTGCCTGCACCCAAGAGCTCCCAAGAAGCAGGAGACGGTAGGGTCCTTCTGATAACATTCTGCTCAGAATTTCTTGAACGCACGTATTCAGTAACACTCTCCATCCGGTCCTGTCAGTCAGCACAAGCTCGGAACGAGCTCCGTGCGGGAGTTTTCCCCTAGGAACAGCCCGGGTCTGGAGCACAGGCTGGCTCAGAGGTGGCACCGAGGAAGCCGCGCAGCTGCCGGGCCAGGAGCGGGAGGCTGGATCCGCTCCCGGACCGAGCTGCTGAGCCCCGGGGGCTGCCAGACCTCACCCACAACCGGGGACGGAATCGGCGAAGGGCCGAAGGTGCTTCCCGGGGCACCGGCACGGCTGGGCGGGGGGCGGCGAGCGGGGAAGGGGCTCACCATGGCGCGGGGCCGGGCGCGGCGGGGCGGGACATGGCTGCGGGAGGCTGCGGCGGCTCGGGATGCTCGGCGCGGTTCCGGGATGCTCCGGGATCCCCCCGCTCGTTCCCGCCGCCGGTTCCGGGCGCGCCCCCGGTCCCGTGACCGCGCACGTGACCGCGCGCATGGCGGCGGTGGCGGGAGGGTGGCGAGCGGGGCGCGCCCGGCGGCGGCGGGGCCGGGGCCGGGAGGAGGAGGATGAGGAGGAGGAAGGGGAAGGCGGCCCCGGAACCGAAGCGGTGCTGCGGCGGCTGCGAGAGGCGCGGTGAGTGCCCGGCCCCGGTCCGTGTGTTCGCTCCCCGCCGGGCCCCACTAACGCCGCGCTCTCCCCGCAGGGACGATCTGCTGAGCTCCGGCTTCTGGGCGGCGAGCGCCGGTGAGTGCGGGGAGCGGGGGGTGCGGGACGGCGGGGACAGCGAGCCCCGGCGCCGCCGCGCTGACCCCGCCGCCCGCAGGAGCCGTGCGGGCCCCGCTGAGCGCGGAGCCGCCCGCCCGCTGCGTGTGCTACGGGCTGGGCCGGTTCGGGCGCTGCCCCATCGCCCGGTACCAGCTCGCCTTCCTGCTGCTGCTGCTGGACGAGCTGCGGGTGAGCACCGGCCCCGGGGGGAGCAGCGGGGGCAGCACCGGGGCGCTCCCCGCTCACGCCGCGCTGTCCCCGCAGGTGCCGCCCGCCCGCTGCGCACTGTTCGACCCGGCCTTCTCGGCGCGGGAGGCGGCGGCGCTGCGAGCGCTGGGGCTGTGCCTGCTCCCGGAGAATGAGGTGAGGAGACCCCCGGTCAGACCGCGGGGCCCGCCGACAGGGCTCGGCCGTGACGGGCTCGGTGGTTCCCGGGCAGGAAGGGAAACACGGCATCGAGGGCGCGGCCACGCTGTTCTACATGGTGCACTGCGGGAAGGCCCTGTACAACAACCTGCTGTGGAGCAACTGGAGCCCAGCGGCGCTCTCCAAGCTGGTCATCATCGGCAACAGCTTCCGAGGAATCGAGGAGAGGTCTGGGCACAGCCTGTGCAGGCTCTAGTGCCTCCCACCCTGCTTTCCTCTTCTCTGTCCCCCACTTTAATTTTACTGCTTCCAACAGCAATTTCCCTGTTTTGTGCATTTTTGTTGCCATAAAGTTTTCAGTTATAGGCCCTCTCCCCGCCCCTCTTCTGTCCCACCTCCATGCAGAAAACCTGTCTAAATCCACAGGAATGTTGTGTCTAATGTGGACATCTTGTGTTATTGCAGATTGCTGTCCAGAATCTTGGAGAGAGATTATTCTTACATAGCAAAGGTATGAGGCAACAGTTTAACATTATTGTTCCATGTTGACAACACACCTTTTAATGAGAAAGAAAATGAACTGCCATTGGAAAGAATAGTGGGGTTATTTTCAAAACCTTTTTCCTAGACACTATAATATAAAAGCTAATCACTTTAGGATTGCTGAACATCTGCAGACCATCCTGCACACAGGGGCTGAGGGTAATGTAACACCATTCTCATCCTCACTGGCTCAGCTCTGCAGGAAGGGGCTGCTGCATTGTCTGGAACTTTTCCCCCAAATGATCTTTAGGTCTTGAAAGGAGTGGAGGAAGTGGCACTCCCCAGTCACCCCCGCTACCTGGACACCTTCAATGACACCTCTGTGCACTGGTTTCCCTTGGACAAACTGCAGGAGCTCTCCCCTGAGGTCTGGGACTTCGTGGAGGAGCCGATGTACCAAGATTGTGAGGACCTGGAGATCATCAGGAAGGGGGAGGAAGCTACTGCCAAGTCCTGACCATCCCTGTGGTGGCAGGGCTGGGATCCACATCTCTTCCCATGGAAGCTTCTGCACAGCTAAGATGGAGCTCAAGTAGCAACTGTGGCGTCAGGCTCTGTCCAAAGTGGCAGCACCTGAGTGCTGAGGTGATTGAGGACATTTTTGTATTTTATTTAAGAAAAAAGTAAAGCAGATCTTTGATTTACACTCACTGAACTCCAGCAAACTAATTCCACCACTACCTGCCTTGGGAGCCATTCATACTGCAGTGACTGCTCTGATTCCCTCCCCTTCCATAACAATTCAAGGCATTTGCATGTCCTACACACATTGCAAAGCATCAGGAAGGGGAAGGGGTTTGTAGTGGGAGGTGTTGGGGTTTGGTTCCCAGTGCAGACTTGGAAAAAGCTCCCAGCTCTCACTGCTGCTGAGATCAGCTCTTGATCAGTCCTGAGAACAACCAGGTTGGCTCCCTCCAGGAAAAAAAAGCCTTAAGGTTCCTTCCCTCACCTCTGTGCTCTTAACCACTGCAGTCCCACAGCAGAGAGAGTTGGGACAGGTCCTGGCTGTGTGCAGCAAAGAGGAACACACTGTGTGAGGGATGTTGTGGGGACAGTAACTCACTGCCAGCACAAGCTGTGACATCTGTCACTACAGACTCAGGGGATTCAGGCCAGCCCTCACTGAGCAGAGAACGTGATCCCTCCTAACCTGCTGGTAAACCTCTGTCCCAGGTGGCAATTACAAGTGTCAACACTGCTTGTTCTCCCTTAGCCTGGCTTCTCAGGTTGGAAAGTCTGGCCCTCCACCCTCTTACCTGAAGAGCCTGAACAGCTCTTGCAATAAAACCATCCTGGCATCTAGCTCCAGTGTCACTATTTACAAACCTGGAACTTTATTCTAGGGTTACCCGGAGGCTGTTCCTGGCTGGTGACTCAGTCCTCAGCAGGGCCTCCCTTGGCTCTGCAGCGAGGTGGGCACCCAGATCTTCTCCCCTTGCACAGAGGCCTCACTTGGCCATGTCAATGAGGCTCTGCAGCGAGGTGGGCACCCAGGTCTTCTCCCCTTGCACGAACACCACACCCCTGTCGATGTAGATGACGATCCTGCCGAAGGTGTAGAGCTGCTTGCCCTCGTGCCTCTTCCCGATGACGGGCATGAAGACGATGTTGTGCTCCTCGGCCTTGGTCTGGATGAGGTCCTTGAAGTTCATGGGCACGGAGCCGGCGGCGGCGCCGATGCCGCGCTGGGCCATGTTCTCGGCCTCGCGCCGCTCCTGCATGGCCTCGTACTGGAAGTCCTTGCGCCGCTCCGTGTGCGTCAGGTACGCGATGTTCTCCCGGGCGCCCGGCTGCATGTACCCACCTGGGGAGAGAACACGGTCCTGAGTTGCTGCCAGAGGGAAGCAGCTCCATCCAGGACATGAATTGGGAGTGTGGTGGTCAAGTTTGGGCTCGGAAAGGGAGTTTTCAGCTTTGGAAAGAGGGCAGATTTCAGGTGATGCTCCCTCAGGCACGCCCTTCTCTTTTACACCATGTAACTCCCAACTATCACTTTTAGGTAGTAAGGAGAATCATGTGGAAGGGAACTGCTGCTTCCCTTCACCTCACCATAAAGAAAAAAATACCCAATAATGACAGCTTTAGAAGTCAAGCCCTAAGGGATGACTGACTTGACAGGGCAAGGCTGGAAGAGGATCAGTTGTTCAATGGCTCAGGAAGCCACCAAAAATCTGTTTCTGCTTCAGTGCAGTCCAGAACCATTGAGCAGCATCTCAGAGGTGTTCTTTAAGGACACAGCAAGGCAGAGATCACTGACTTTTGCTCTTGGGAGTTCCTGCCATGGTGCCAGCAGGGCCATGCCCCAATCAGCCTCCCAGTGCTGCCAGCCCAGAGCAGCAGAGCCACCCCCACGAGCCACCTACCCACGCTGGAGGACACAGCCCGGTTCATGATGTCAAGGGCTTCATTGAACTTGTCTTTGATGGAGGGATGTGCCAGCACCTGGTCTGAGAACATGGACTTCCAGCCCAGGTACCACTTGGTGATCTCTTCGTAGTTGGGGCTGTTACTGAGCCAAGAGCAGAGCACCTGCAGAGCAAGGGACTGGTCAAAGGCAGCACAGGGATGTCTGTGCAGGAGAGGCCCCTCTGCCACAGAATCCCAGAGTCTTTTAACATGGAAGAGACTCCAAGAGTATTGAGTCCAATGAGACCAATCACTCCCTTATCAACAAGCCCAGAGCACTGAGTCCCACATCCCTGGAGGTGTCCACTCCTTGGACACCTCCTGGGATGGGAACTCCATCACCTCCCTGGGCAGCCCCCTCCAGTGCCTGAACACCCTTTGTTTCCATGAGGAAATTCCTCCTGATGTCCAACCTGAATCTCTCCTGGCATAATTTGCCACTTGGTTTATTACTGTCAGTAAAAGGAGGAACTGTTCCAATGACTACTGAGCTGTGAGTGGGAACCAGCCCAGCTCAGCACAAGGGCAGCAATTCCTGGACAGGAATCACTAAAACACTCCCCAGTTAATCAAACCTCTTTCCTCTGCCCCCAGTGTCTCACCTGCAGCCACTTTGGGAAGAAGTGTTTCTCCAGCAGCCCAACAAGGCTGGAGACAGAAATCATCCCCTCCCAGTCGATCACCCAGTAAAAAGCATCCATGTGCTGCTGGTGAGGGTTGATGATGAGCTCATTCAAACACATTCCTGGGAAAGGAGAGGACAGTTTAAAAAAAGCCTCACTCAGTTTTATCTCTCAGTGCCCTGACCTCTTTCACCACCAACACACAGACCTTGAGCAGCACCTTTCTGTTATCCTAAAGGACAGTGGGGATCTTTGGCTGATCCTGCCACAAAATGGTGCGTTTCCACTTCCAATGATTACAATTTGCAGCCAGAACTGAGACACTAAAAGCACTTGACTATTTTTTAACCTTTGAGCCTCTTTGCATTACAAAACTTACGGCAAAAAAGAAAAATACTAGAACAGACCAAGGAATTAAAGAGTAATGGAGAGACATCTTACAGCCCGGTCCTACCTGACAGCCCTCAGATATTCCTACCAGCTGGAGATGGATGACTTAGAAAAAATAAGACAGAAAGCCTAGAGAATAACCGGAGTAATTCCTTGTATTTTTCTAATCTTTCTGCTTCTGCACAGGACTGGTAGCAGAAAATCAGAGGCAAGCTTACTAACAACAATCTCTGATGTAACACTGGCACCCACGTTAACAAGGACCTTTCCTTTCGGGGGGAAAGTGCCACTGCCAGCACTGTCTATTGACTTACCAAGTTTAGGCACGATGTTCTTGACCATGAAAGCCTCCCAGGAGCCAGGAGTGAACACATCCTTCCAGGGCTGAAGGATGAGCTTGGCAGAGGAGTCGCTGGGGTGCCACTTCTGCAGGGCGTTGGCCAGCTTGTTGCGGATGGGTGAGTACAGCGGCTCCAGCCGCGCCTGCATCAGCGGCAGCCAGGGGTGGATCCACGAGTGGATCGGCACTGTGTCCGTCAGAGGATTCCAGCTCTCCACCTTGGGGCACAACAGCAAACATTAACTAAATCCAGCCACCAGCAGTAAGTTTTTTTGAAGCATAAAGAGCTCTGTTGCAACACCCGACTCCCCAATCCATTGGCAGGGGTTGCACACTGGTGTTTGGGAGTTACAGCTGGAATTCAAACACCGCTTCAGAGCATGGCTTTGCTCTCCCCTGCCCTCTTCTCTCACCTCCTTCTGCAGCTTGGGGAAGATGAGCTGATCCAGAATGTTATCCAGTATCCACACAGGGACAACGTTCACCCAGCTATCCAAGAAATCCACCATGGATCCGCAGTTCCTCGGCTGCCACCGTGCCACGATGTTCCTGACATATGGCATCCAGATCTCCCACATCAGTCTGGCAAGAAACCCCAAATAAATTAAAGTGAAGCTCAAAGCTACAGCCTGGGCCTAAATAAACTAAATGGGAGCTGTTAGCTAAAGCTGCTTCTTTTCTATAGCTGCAAACTGGATTTTAACAGGCCCAGCAAGGGAATCCGCAGGAAGAGCTCCCTTGTGTCTGCTCTTTTCCATCCCCAAGGAAGTAGCACAGGAAGATGCTGCACAAAGTACAGATCATTTGTTCTTTACCTGTGGAAAGCATCTGTTGACAGGTCCTGCCCACTGTGGGATAACAGCTGATCGTTTTCCAGAAGGCTCTTCCACTTGGCTATGATTTCTGTGCCATATGTACAGTCCTGGGAATGACAGGGCACAAATGGTGCATATCCTTTCCCATTAATTCCAGCTGGGATCTGCACAGAGCAGGCTGAGGGTGTGCTAAGCACAGCCAGCATTTTCACCTCCTCTCAGGGCAAGCCAGGAGCTTGCAGTCTTAATTCCAGAATCCCACAATCACTGAATTTGGAAAAGAACTCCCAGACCACTGAGCCCAACCTGTGCCCCTCCCCACCTTGTCACCAGCCCAGAGCACCAAGTGCCACATTTGTCATTCCTTAAATGACTTTTAGCAAAGTCCTGCCAGAGAAAAATCCCACCTTACAGTATCAACACACCTACAGGGAGAGGACAGTCTGAACTTTTGCAGGTGTACAGAGAGATCCAGACTCTATTCCAGCATAAATGGCACTGAGAACAGACTGTGCATCTCTGGTACCTGACAGACAAACTTCTCCTGCTTTTTGCTAAAGAAGATCAGCTAGAGATTTTTCACCAAATTTTTCATCCCAACACTCATAAAAGGGATTGGGTTTAGCCTTACAAATGCCTAAATTCTTATCCAGCAAATGTCGGAGAGTGGGGACAGTACAGAGTTTGATTTTGTCTCTTTTCTTTTTCTCCAGACTGATCAGGAATTTAGAATCCCAGAATCCCAGACTGGTTTGGATTTGAAGGGACCTTAAAGCTCACCTCATTCCACCCCCTGCCACAGGCCACACTGGGGACAAGATAACAAAGATTACTGGAGCCATCAAGTAAGAACTGCAGATAACTCAAATCAACACACACCTTGAGGGGATCCCAGTTCTTGAAGTATTCCTTCATGAGAGGATAAACTATGGCCACTGCCAGGTCCACCCTGTCTGACATCCTGTACTCCTCGTAGTACTTGTCCTGCAGGGTCTCAAAGATCTTTGCACACTCATCCAGGGTCAGAGGGTTCTCACAGCCCGGCTGCATCCGCCTCTCACACTCCTCCACCATGTCCAGCACCTTGCTGAGGTTGCTGATGGCCTTCTCCTCGTGGGACAGCACCTCAGCCATCTTCTGGATCTCGTGGCTGAGGTTGACCACCATGTCCCTCTCGTACTGCAGCTGCCGGTCGCTCTGGATGATCTCCTGCTCCGTAATGTCGATGAGCAGCTGCAGGTTGTGCTCCAGCTCGGGCAGGGCAAAGCCCTGGGGCTTGGAGTCCTTGCCCAGGGGCTGCTGGGGGTTGTCATCTGGGATGTTGTGCTTGTGGCTGATCTGGCTGTAGCTGTAATAAACCTTCTGCTCCCGGCCCGTCATGTCGATCACCTGCCAGCACACAGAACAAATTCTCTAACAAAAAACTCTCAGCTTCAAAAAACGGGAAAATCCCTGACTCCAAATTGAAATCTGTAGATTTCCAAGGACCTTAGTCACTCCAGGAGGCTGCTAACATACACTGTGTTTGAACAAGGGGATTGCCTCCACAATGGCCTTCTCCAGACTGAAGGAAACAAAGCAAATAAGAGCCAATCTGGAATCAGAGCCAGAAGAATGTCCTCATCCCAGTTCCACTGAATGATTCTACAAGCAGTGATCTTGCCATTACTTACTGCACTTAGAACTTTTATAATTTTATAAAGATACTGTAATATCAAATTCATAATTTTGTTGAGTGCACACCAGACAAATCCCTTACTGTCCCTTTGAGGTAGAAGATGGTTCAAACAATCCCAAAAAGGACAACTGTGCTTTCAGAAGTGGATGAGTGTTGATTATGACAAATGTGAAACAATTAAACTTAAGTTGCAATTAATCCCCTAAACACACTGACGTTTAATCTAATTTGTCACCACATCCAGGTGACACAGAGCTGTTACATGGCTCAGGGACGAGCTCCATGAGGCTGCACAGGCAGTTCCTAGGACTGGCTTTACTGAGGTTACCGGTGCCTAAAATGTGCTGGTGACACCAAAGGGCCCAAACTGCTCCTCTGGGGTCACCTCTTGGCTCATCAACCTCACCTTGACCTGGGACAGCTCCTTCTGAGGGGCTGCAAGCTGCTTGCTGATCCTGCCCTTGGCTTTCAGCTCTTCCACTGTCTTGTAGCTGTACTTGGGCTTTTTCTTGCCTCCGTTCGGGTCCTTCCGCCATTGGCTGAGCTCCTTCTGAAATTCCTGGACAAAACCAGCAGAGTTGAGGTGGCTGCTCTTTGTCACACCCCAAATCTGCCTCTTTTTACAGGAAAATAACCATCAGATCAATGAAGAATTTGTACAGGAAATAAATGGTAAGTGGAAAAGCTCATGCCAAACCAGCTTGGATGCTGTGGGCCAGTCACCCATCCTATGGATTAAATGAACAGGATGTTCCTGGTCTTTTTTTTTTTTATTTAAACAAAAGACAAAGACTATTTATGTGGGGGACTCTTCAAAGGAGGGATTCTAGCAAAGCTACTGAAATAGAGGAGTCAGAAACAACAAAGAACATTACAGTGACAAGGAAAATCTGCCTAAACAAAATCAATGTGCTCTGTGTTTGGCTTCTTATCTAAAATGAGCCCAAACAGTTCTCTGACACAGAAATTAAGAAAACTGAATTTTGCCCACACAGCACAGCAGGGAAACAGCAAGAGCCCCAGAAATACCTCCTCAGTTTCCTCTTCTGAGTCCACCACAGGGAAGTCCTGCAAGGACTGCGTGGTCCTCTCGGAGCCGTAAGCGCCCACAGCACCTTTGCCTTTCCTCTGCTTGGCCTCGATGGGATTGATGATTCCTGGCAGGATGGGAATGGGGTCAGCAGGAGCAGTTTGTGTGCTGGGAGAGAGTTGAACAGCCAGGCTTTCCCTGTGAGTTACCAGATCAGCACAACACCCTCCCTGGCACTGCCTGCAGCACTGCAGGGCTTCCAGCATCACCAATTCCCTGTAAAATCACATCATCCCAGCACACACCAAACTGTCAAAGCCTTCCTCCCAACCAAATTTCACTGCCTTTTTATTCTGCCATGTAAAACAGCATCTCCTTTCCTGTGAGATGACCACCTTTGGAATTTACTGCCTTTCTTCTAGCTCTTTTTCTCTTGCAAATGACCACAGGTCAGTTTGAACACCCCTGACTCTCACCACAGGGCCCGGATCACTGGCAGGACAACAAGAAGGAAGTTTAAGCCACCTGGGGCTGGCAGTTCTTTAAGGAATCCAACCTCTCCCCCAAATCCCCAGTTAATAATAAACCACCAAACACACTGACAGTACCTTGAGCATTCTTCCCCAGACCCCTTCCAGGGACATATCCCATCTTCTGGAGAAGCTTCTGCCCAATTCCTTTAGTGTGTCTCTCCCAGCTGCCAAAATCCACAAAGGACTTGGAGCCCCCTACGAAGCCTTTCTGGCTGGGCTTGAAATTTCCACCCTGTCAAAAACAAACACAAAAAAACCTGCAGCCCTGAGGCTTCAAATAACCAAAGTGTGCAAAACTCCCCTCGGAAGGTTCTTCCCACACTGCCCAGCTCACTGGAACCTTGCTTGTGCATCCATGAAGCACTGGTGGAGATCTCTGAAATTCCTCAGATGGGAAAGGAAAATCCTGAAAAAACTCTGGCTGACAACCTGACAGTTCTCTGGGTCCACCACCAGATTTAGCTGAAGCTGATTCCTGATTCTTACAGGTTTTAATTGAAAATAAGGGTTTGAGTTTTAATCTATAACATGCCTGGATTTGTCTGTTCTGTGAAAGCAGAAAAATAAAGTCTTTAAAAGTCAGGAAACCACAGGAATTCTCTCCTTTAAACCTCCATTGACCAAAGGGAATACTGAGAAAAAAGACAGGAACTGATTCCCAAGGACACATGGTTATTATATCAATGTACAGTTGTATCAATGATTTGTTATCCTGATTTTTGTTTTATCAATGTATTTGTATCAATGATGCAAAATCTAGAGCAAACACTTCTCTTACTGACACATTTGGGTCTCTGGTTTAATTATTCCTCCCTTTTTAGTGCTCTATTACAGTCTCACTGCCCTCGACCACAGCCTGAATTTCATAAACATAAAACAGAGAACAGTAAATTTCCTGGAGAACTCACTGTCTTTAACTTCTTGGGCACAAACTCCTTGGGAATCTCCTCCTGCTTCACAGGCTTCTCATCGTCATCTGAGTCCTCATCCGAGAACTCCTCGGCCGCCGCCTTCCTCAGCCCAGCACTCACAAAGCTCACAGGGGCCGAGTAATCCCTGGAGCTGCAAAACGAGAGGCAATTCTGCTCATTCCTGCAGGAGCCTGGGGGCTGCTGTGCTTTACACCCCTCAAAAATGCCATATTAAAGGCTGTCGAGCTGCTTAACCCTGCTTTTGCCAGGCAATCCCCATCCTCCCTCTTATGCTGCAGAGAGCGAGCACAGGGAAAATCTCTAAAGGTGAGGGGGTCCCGAGAGCAGCCCGGGCTGCTCGGGTGGGTGTTCACAACCGGGAAAGGCCCAGGGAACGGGGGGAAGCTCCAGGGAACGGGGGGAAGCTCCTGGGGTCCCTGAGTGGGCCGAGAGTCCCAGCCCGGCCGTACCGCTTCCCTCCGAAGCTGGGCCGCTCCTCGTCCGAGTCGCGCTCGGCCCACACGCCGTAGGTGGCCTCCTCCTTGGTCTGGCGGTGTCGCTGCCGGTGCGGGTTGAATTCGTTCTGCAAGTCCCACTCCGACACCTCGAAGTTCTCCATCTCCACGCCATCGTCTCCGTCCGTGCCGTACAGGTGCGACATCGACATGGTGGCACCGCCGCGATGCCCCGGCCCGCTCAGGGACCCCAAGCCCCCTCAGGAACTCCTGACCCGGGACCCCCGGCCCCGCTCACGGCCCCCAGCACCGGCCCTGGCCGCGCCGCCACGCCGGATGCGCCCCATCCACTTCCGGTCCGCTTCCCGCAGCGCGCAAACCCCGCCCCCAGACCATAGAGTCGCCAGGAGCGGAGCGGCCGCGCTGGTAGCGCCGCCCTGTGGCCCGGCGGGGTAGAGGGGGCGGAGCCCGCGCGCGATAAATAATTAAAATATTAAATATCAAATCAACACTTTAATGGTGTCCGACACCGTTGATGGGGGAGCGGGGGGAGGGCATATATTAACTCTGCAATAGCCTCTGCAGGGTCGGGGACGGGGCTGGGGGGAGGGCACACGCACCACAAAGGCTCTGCAGGGCCAGGGGGCTGTTCCTGACCCTGGGAGTTGGGAACAGCAGGACCGGGGCGGCTCTTCCCGATCCCAGGAGTACGGAACGGCGGGGATGGGAGGGCTGTTCCCCACACCGGGAACGGTGAACAGGATCACGAGACACAAACGCGATGTACGGAGTCCTCCAGCCACGGCACAGGTAATCAATCTCCTCCCGTCCCCCCTCCGAGCCCGGCTTTCCACAGCTGCATTCCTTCCCCACGGAGCGCTGGGACGGGCCGGGGACGTTCCCGCCGTGGAGCACGTTTGGCCTTTGCAAATAAATGCAAATACATTCCTGGAGCGCAGTCATTTGGCAACAGTAGGAGCAAGCAATATGCTTGGAGAACAGATTTCCACGGGCCCACTGCACACTCGTCCTTCTCAGGCAACGACAGGCCATTGGCAGCGTTCTGGAAGAGACAAAACAGAGCCTCAGGGACAGGATCCCCTCAGGGAAGGATCTCCTCGGGACAGGATCCCCTCAGGGACAGGATCACCTCGGGGAAGAATCCCCTCAGAAGCAGGATTCCCTCAGGGAAGGATCTCCTCAGCTAAGAGGATCCCCTCAGGAGCAGGATCCCCTCAGGAGCAGGATCCCCTCAGGAGCAGGAGACCTTCAGAAGCAGGATCTCCTCTTAGGAAAAGGATCCTCTCAGGGGTAGGATCTCCTTGGGAGCAGGATTCCCTTGGGGAAGGAACCCCTCAGGAGCAGGAGACTTTCAGAAGCAGGATCTCCTCTTAGGGGCAGGATCCCCTTGGGAGCAGGATCCCCTCGGGAGCAGATCCCCTCAGGAAGATGATCCCTTAAGGAACAGAATCCCTTCAGAAGCAGGATCCCCTTAGGAACAGGATCCATTCAGAGGCAGGACCCCCTCAGAACAGGATCCCCTCAGACTAGCACAACAGGGCCCGACTGAGGGTTTAAAGCTCCTGTGACACAAAAAATGGCCAGAAAGGAACCAACTCTCAGCCCAGGACAAGGGAACACACAATTCCTGATCTTCCCTCAGTGCTTCTGATCTTTTTCTAGCCCAACCATCTGCTTGTACACAGAAAGTTGCTCCTAAAGGATCAGTTTTAGTACCGAGAATGGTATTTTATGCTTTAGCATGGGGGAAGAACATCCAACACATCAACAGTTGTCTCTGGAGCAGCAGCCCAAGGCAGCAGCTTTGTTTTCCATCATGTTTTCCTTTGTTTTCTGTCCCCTTCCTCAGGTCCATGGCACGTCTTTGGAGGCAGCTGGGGAGCAGCTCAGCTCATCCACACATTCCATGTGTCCCTGCTGCCCGCGGGGACGGGCTGCAATAACCCTCCCAGGCGGCTGAGTTTCATTTTGCAGCTTTAATCCTGTTCCCAGAGCTCAGGAAAAGAATTCCTTACAAATGGTCCCACACAGCAGCATTGTGTGGGAAGATCTGAGGCGACTGTGAAGGATCCCTGGCACCAGGAGTGTGCCTGGAACCCCAGCAGATCCACAGAAATCACACAAACCCAGAGCTGGTCTTGGAGCAACACAGGCAGATTTGCCCAAATCCCGAAATTAAGTAAACAGGGTCTTACCTGGAAATCATTAATTTTCTTAGTGAGAAGATGATGTGTTCTGAGTCACCTGGAAGAGCCCCAAAAGAGAAGGGTCAGCTCTGAGCCAGCATTCCCCAGGGAAGGCAGCAGTGACCAGGTACCCTGGTGTGTCCCAAACCCCCAAACCCTCAGGGTGCTCTTACCTGCAGGTGACCTTTGAGATTGGCCGGTGTTTTATAATCCCCCTTTAAAACCTGTGGGAAAGAGAACCTGGAGTGACCTCCTGGGGCAGTGGAATCACCTCTGGGTCACTGCTGTCAGCCATTCCCAGCCTTCCCAGGGAAAAGTGCTCTGTCCTGCTCTGGGCCCCTCTCTCCAAAACAGACACGGAGAGGCTAGAGTGTGTCCAGAGAAGGGAACAGAGCTGGGGAAGGGGCTGGAGCAGCTGAGGGAGCTGGGAAAGGGGCTCACCTGGGGAAAAGGAGGCTCAGGGGGGACCTTGTGGCTCTGACAGGAGGGGACAGCCAGGGGTGTCAGGCTCTGCTCCCAGGGAACAGGGACAGGAGGAGAGGAAACTGCATCAAACTGTGCCAGGGGAAGGTCAGGTTGGACAGCAGGAGGAATTTCCTCATGGAAAGGGTGGTCAGGGACTGGAAGGGGCTGCCCAGGGAGGTTTGGAGTCCCCATCCCTGGAGGTGTCCAAGGAACATGCTCCATGTGGCACTCAGTGCTCTGGTGGGGATCGGGCACAGGTTGGACTCAATCCCAACCTGAATGACTCTCTGATTCTGTGATTCTGTTTTCCCTGTGTGATTCTGTGTTCCCTGTGTGAGGCTGTTTCCCCCCCTGCTCCATCCTGACCCAGCTCAGGAGCTTCCCTTGCTCCGGAGGGCTCCGTGAGCCCCTGGCTGTCCCCTCCCTGGCAGTGCCACTCACCCTGTGCGTGTTGTTGACAACCAGGGGGTCGGGGTGGCCGTAGTTGGGGGGGTTGGCGTAGGGGTCGTAGCCGAGCCGGGCGAGCATGGGGGCGATGTGGGCCATGTCCTGCAGCACATCCCCCGGGATGTGCCCGATCCATTTGGATAACGCCTCCATGTTCACCGGCTTGATCACCTGGTCTGTTGACCTCTCTATCCTGGAGAAAATAAAGGAAAAAAACAAAAGACAAAATGGTTGGATTTCACACATGTGCTGGGCTCACACACAACTCGCTGCCACCTCCAAAAGAGAACCACAGGATGGGATCTTAAATCCTGTCCTGCTCCCTGCCATGGGCACAGACACCTTCCACTATCCTAGGTTGCTCCAAATCCTGTCCCACCTGGCCTTGGGCACTTCCTTGGATGGGGTAGCCACAGTTTCTGTCCCTCACAGCCCTGCTCTGGGAAAGCAGATCCTGGCAGGGGCTTCCACAGCCCCAGAGGCTGGGTCCTCCTGTTTAGAATCGTGGAATCATTAAGGCTGGAAAAATCCTCTAAGATGAGTGAGTCCAGCCATTCCCCCAACACTCCTAAGGCCACCACTAACCCATGTCCCCAGCTGCCACATCCACACAGCTTTTAAATTCCTTCAGGGATGGTGACTCTACCACCGTTCTGTTCCAATGCTTAATTACCCTTTCAGGAAAGGAATTTTCCTTTTTATCCAGGCTAAACTTTCTCTGGCACAACTTGAGGCTGCTTCCTTTGTTCTTACAGGAGGTATCTATCCTGCACTGGGACAGAGGGTTTCACCATGACACCTCTGCTTATCAGAGGAAAACAACGTAAGATATCTGAGCTGTAGCACAGATACACTTGATGACCCCTATGAATATTCAAAACCTGATCTAAGCAACCTGGACCAATTTACTCTGAGCAAACAGGGAAGTAGAGCTGGCTGCACTCCCAGGGCATCCTGGAAAACTGGAGCAGCTGCACATCCCCCCGTGGCTCCTGTGCCCTCACCACCGGGGCACCAGCAACTGATACAGAGACTTGGATAATTCCCTTACATGGCTGATTAAATTTTGCTAAGCCTGACTTAAGCCTCCATTTAGAAAAGAAACAGCATTAAAAGAGGAAGAGAAAGTGGGAGAAGGCAAACACCCCCTACACATGGAGAGGGCAGGAGGGAGTGCTGGGTGTGCCTCCACTGAGCAGGTATTGCTTTTATTCTGCAATGCCAACCCCAGACCTGGCAAGAACTGCAGCTCATCATCATTAGCAGCACAACTAATCACACCAAGGAGGCATCTGAGGACGGGTGGAAAAAGAGACATTAAAGAGCTCACGTTTCAGAGCAAGTAGTTCTTTGCAAATTAGAGACTGAAATAATTTCTGCAGTGTCAAGAGAGATTAAACAGTCACCTGCTCCTGAAATCCTTGCTTGACAAGCTGTTCTGTGGAGTACAACAGATTGGGAGCATTAAAGCCATCTCTTACTCAGGAACACAAACCCCGCTGCAGTACAACGTGCTGTCCCTCCTCCCCCAAAATTACACACAAACACCAGCAACGCGGCTCTGCCCCCAGATTTAGCCTGCCTTGTGCAACGAAAAGCTGAGGAAAGAACCGAGACTCACTTGGAAAGGGACACCCCGCCAGGCTTCCCGATGAGCTCCTCGTGGTGCAGCACCGTGTCGCTCCAGGAGATGTCCAGGAACCTCATGATGTTGTGCATGGACTGCTCGGGGTGCAGCACCAGCTGCTCGTAGTAGACGGGCAGGCAGCGGGCGCGGCCGATCTCCAGGCACTGGGAGTACATCACCTCGATGGCCTTGTTCCACTTGGTCAGGCAGTCCCGGTAGCTGTTCAGGTCGAAGCCGGCGATCGTCACCTTGCGCGTGATCATGGAGTGCACCGAGGCGCGCCCGTCCCGCACCATCAGCAGGAACTTGGAGTTGGGGAACAGCCGGGACAGGTACACGGAGGACTTGAGCGTGAAGGGGTCCTTGTTGCACAGGTACCTGGCGGGCTCGCCGTGCTTGGCGATCACTTCCAGGATGAAGGCCTGCATGGCCGCGTCCAGCACCTGGTCCGTCACCCCCGCCTCGTCCAGCCGCATCTTCTCACGGCCGGACTTGGACCAGGCCTGGCGCATGGCCAGCACGCGGGGGATGATGCGGGTCTCCTCCCCGCAGCGCACCTCGGGGTGGGCGTCCAGCATGGCCCTCATCAGCGTGGTGCCGCTGCGGGGGACGCCGCCGATGAAGATCAGGGGCATGTCCTTGCTGTACCGGTACTCCACGTGGTTGGCGTCCACCATCACCAGCTCCTCGTTCTCCGGCCTCATCAGCCTGTGCCTCCTCTCGCTCAGGACCTGCTGGCACTCCAGGACCTGCTGCCCGAGGTGCAGGGTCACCATCAGGGCTGCCACCGAACCCACCAGCAGCAGCACCCTGCGCGTGGTGACCCGCATCCTGCTCTCCTGGGCACAGGCTGGGGGCTTCAGCTCTCCGCTAGCGAGTGTCCAACCCCACGGGCATCTGCAAGAGAACAGCACTGTCAGGGCAGTGATGGGATGCTGACACCATCCCGGATTTCATCACCTCCTTCACTTATCAGCACCTCTTTCATTTATCAGCACCTCCCAGGCTTGGTGCCCTACACCCAGCAGGTAATTAAAGTCTGCCTCGGTGCACACCCAAAGAGAGAATTTCTGCATTGTGCTCCCAGAAACACAGGTTTACAGCTGGAGCAAAGCTCCAGGAACGTTTTAGAGAAGAGGGGCACTGTATATTCAGAGACTCCTTAAAGCAAAATTTTTACAGAGAGCCTGTTCCATCCCAGATGAAGCCCAGACCCAAGCTGAGGTTATTCCTCCCAAACCTAAGTCAGCAATCCAGCACTGCTCACCTCCCAGCTACCTGCATCCTCCCTACATTTTGTTTAGTCTAACCCTACAGTCACAGGGTTGGGGGAAGCTGAAATAAGAGAAAAACAAAAGCCTCTCATGCCAGCTTTAAGGGTCTGAGTCAGGAGAAACTCTCAGAATGAAACACTGAGAGATTCAACCATCTGAGAGTGAACAGCCACACGCAGCGTTCACCACCCTGCCCTGCCTCGGGAACTGACCTGACAGAGAAATCCGTGAAACTTCATCTGGCACCGAGACTTTTCGGGGTTTTCCACGGCTCGGCAGGACATCCAGCAGGAAGGCTGCAGCCTCTGCAAGTGCCCAGCTCAGCTGCGTGCCCGGAGGGACTCCCGGGAATGCTGGCACCGCTTCCCGCCCCCTCCCCCCGTCCGCCCCAGTTGCGAGTGCAGGTTTTGCAATCCTCCCCTGGGCTCACCCCGGGATTTCTAGTTCTTTTTGATTATGTGGCTGGGGCAGGAGCTGAATGGACTGGAAGGAACGGGCCGTCCATGGATTCTGTTTTGCTGACAGGCCAAAGAGCTGCTCCAGAAAATCGTTTCCCCCCGCAACGAAGGAATACATTGTGCAGCAGCCCATGCGGAGCAGGGAGCAGGCAGTAGAGAGCCTGGAGTTGGGCAGCTTTCCTGCTCCTCCTGCCAGGCACTCAGGGACTCGCTCTACTCCCCCCTTCCAGTTTCTAACATCCCACTCCACCATCCTGGACTTCACCCACTGATTGGTATCCACTTCTGCCCAGGCAGTGCCTCTCTGCCAGCCCAGGGATGCCCTCCCACAACCCAGCAGCACAGCAACATCACACCAAAAGTATTTTTGTGGCTCTTTACTCCCTGGTCCACCCTGACCACAAGTGTGCAAGAGCATGCATGGGTGTGAGCGAATGTGCGCAAGTGTGAGTAGTGTGACCGAGTGTGTGCGAGTGTGGACTTGGACAAACCTCTCCATTGGGATCACTCTGGGATCACCCCAATGTGCTGGGAGGGCTGAACAACACCCAGAGCGTGTCTGGCCGCTCACACTCACACTCATGCACACTCACTCATACTCTTGCACACTCGCTCACACTCATGCACACGCTCATGCTCACGCTCACTAAGTCACACTCACGCACGCTTGCTCAGGCAGAGCACTAAAATCAGCCTTGCAAGGCTGGCACCCAAAGCGTTGGGGAGGATGGGGACCAGTGGGGATGTGACAGCAGAGTGACAAGAGGTCCTGCAGGCAGCAAGTCTTCCATATTCCCATGCTGACGGGACTTGAGCATGAAGAAGGCTGACACTGTGTCGTGCCAGCTTGTGAAAGCAACACAGGATCAATGGGGCACCAGTGGGGATGTGGACAGATGTGCAACATCATGAGACAGATGTGCAGCAGCCCCCCAGCCTCCCAGGGGAATCACACATCCAGCAGCTTGCTCTTACCTTTTCCCCATACGGTCATTGTGCTTCTAGTTGAGCTTCATGCTGAACCCGTGGCCACCAAAACACCTGATGGGGAAGAGCAGCCACAGTGTTGATTTGTTTATTTAGCACACACATCTGCTCCCCTCCTCAGCACCTTCTGCTCCTCCCCACAGCCTCCTCTGAGCCCCAGGGAAAGGTGTTCCTGCTGGAGCTGGTGGCCCCAGCTCATGGCAGCGCTGGCAGCTGGACTTGGCACACCTGCCTTGAGACACCAGCACTGTTCACAGAGCGCAGCCAAGCCAGGAGACACAGAGGGAAGCAGCAGGGCTGCTGCTCTTTTAGGAAATGCAGCCTGCTGGAAAGGAGAGAGGCCTCAGGGGGACCCTAGCAGCCTGGCTGTTTAAAGCCCAGGGGATGACAATCCAGCTGGGCACAATTCCAGCACACACTGGCGGCACAACGGCCTTGACCAGAGGAAGCAGCTCCAGACTGGCCTGCTGCAAATGCTGAAATCAGGCACACGTCAGACTATGACCAGAGCCCCCACATCAGTGACAGTGAAGGAGACAGAACCCAGAGGACCTGCAGGCCTGGCAGGAAATACCCCCAGGTTAGGAACCAAACCCCTGGACACTGGGTTTCCCACAGGGACTGCTCCATGCCAGGGAGCACAGCAGCCTTGGCTGAAGCCATCCTGCAAGCACAGAGCATCCTGGGGACAGTCTGGGACACGGAGCTGCAGCAGAGCGCCCCGAGGGCCAGGACCTGGCGGATCACCAGATGTCACTCTGCTCCCAGGATCACAGCGTGGACATGGGACCACCTTGGGGTCACTGCTGCTGGGACATTCCCAGCCAGCTCCCCCTGGCCTTGCAGGATGTTCCTGAGAACATTTCCAGTAGTGACACTAATGGCTATTCCAGTCTCCTCTCGTGCCATCGAGTGTCACCGGCCCCTCCGCCTCAGCACTAAAGAGAAACCAGAGGGAAACTCCACCCAGCAGGAACTCTACAAGGGCTTATCTGCAGTGCAGGCGCTTCCCTGTGAGGCTTCCTGCTCAGCCAGGCCTTCATGGACTACAGGATTCCAGCTCCAGACCAGGCTGCAGCTCCACGGAGCAGCAGCTGCATCTGTGGATGTGCTTCTGCAGTGCCCTGAGTGCTGAGGTGCAGGGACAGAGGTGATCCAACAGCCCACCCGACTCACCCCGCTCCAGAAACGGCTCCAGATCCAGCCCAGGCACAGACACACGGACAGACACACAGACACACACTTGTGACTTCCTTCCTGATGCTGTGCAGGGCGTCACCACCAGCTGGGCTCCAAGAGCAGCTCTGACCAAAACCCTACCAAAACCCCCGAGTGAAACCCCTGACCTTGGCACCTGTGCTGGGAACTGGTAAAAACCACCCCCGGAACAGCCCCAGAGCAGGCACAGCACCCTCAGCAATGAGGAAACACCATTTGTTAAAGTGTTACAAACAACCACAGAAACAGTTTCTATGAGAAGCCCCATATGATCAAAAGCTGCATTTTTCTTTAAACCATTCCCAGAAATGAGTGTCATTAAGTGCAGCCTCCCCAAAACACATAGGCGTGGCCTGGAAAATTTGAGCTCAATTTGTTGGTGCTTAAGAAAAGGATGAGGATCTGCAGACGCCCCTGTGGCGGAACAGCAGCAGAAACTGTGGTCAGCAAGAAATGTCCCAACATATCCAACTCACATCTTTACAAATCAGCGATATTTAATTACTGAATTGATAGTCTCCAGTTCATTTACAAAAATAAACACAGCTTGCCTGAGGGCCACTGCTTCATCCTAACCTGAGCTCAGTCCAACGCTGGCACTGCTGATGGCAGCTCTGCTCCTCCTGGATGCTCCCGCTGGCACCTTGTGCAGCACATTTCCAAACAATTCCCAGGTATCTCTCTTAGCAGGAGATACTGGAATGCAGCGAGCATGGGGCATGGAGCATGGGGCCAGCCCAAATCTCCACCAGGAGCACACAGAGGCACCACGGGGGTGGCTGTGGTCACCGAGTGCAGCGTCAGCCCTGTTGCACAACCCCCAGCTTGTGCTCCTCCACCCCTCACAGACCGGGATCGATCCCACAGGACAGTGGGAACAGAGTCCAACCCACCCACCCCAGTGGTGGGACAGGGGCTCTGCACCTACCTCTGCTGCATATGTGCCTTGGCCTTGGAGAGAAGATATGAAAATTAAGCTGCAGCACTGAAAAAAACCCACACAACAGAAAAGAAGCTGCTGTCAGCCACCACGTGGCAAGAGCAGCACCACTGAGAGCAGGACGGTTTGGTGACTAAAATTGAAGCTGCACTGCAGGTCATGAACCCATGGCATCCACTGGAACAGAGGCCAATTCCAGTGAAAACACAACCAATCCCAACAAAAACACCTGGGTCTGGAGCACTTTGGAGTTCTGTGTCCCTTGGAAAATCCCCAAACAGCACTGACAGCCCTGTGGTTTACACTTACACCGCCGCCATCGTCCCAGGGAAAAATAACAGTCAAAAGAGTTCAGGGATGAGTGTTGAAGCAGCCACCTCAGCACCCAAACCACACACAGGCTGCTCCAGCTGCATCTTAGCACCTAACAGGCTCAGGGGGCAAAGGGGAATTTATTCTCACTGCTGAGTACCAAGAAAAATAAACCAGCAGAACCTGCTGCCCTGAGGATTAAGGCAGCGTGTGCCAGTTTCAAACACTTTCTGGCTCAGAAAAGCCTGCAAGGTGAGAGCTGAGCCACACCAATCATTCTAGTCGAGCATCCCAAAGAGCCCAGCCAGGGATGGGGCACTGTGTGCCAGCCAGCTCCAAGAGGCTCTAAATCACATCAGCAGAGGATCCACAGACATTTCACAGCACAAACAGACTGTTGGTTTATCGCCTCAAGGCTGTTATGATTAGCAAAACATTTTATTATCCTGCTCAGTGGTACAGTGTTCCTCAAACAATAAAAATCCCACCAATTTACAGTAACTCCCCTCCACCCATCCCTTGTTCCAAGCATGGTGACAGCATTTTATCATCGGGAGATGGAAACCTCAGCACTCACCCTGCCAGCCTCGCAGGGACACATCCTTCAGCTCAGAGTGGCAGATTAATTATGGAATGCCCAAGGGGGAAGCTGCTGGCAGGACACAGGGATGGAGGCACCTACCCACTCCCCAGCACCTGGCACCGTGTGCCTGCACCGCAGCAAGGCTCAGGCACGCTTGTGCTGAAATGGGACACGAGCTCTGCACTTCAGAGGGAGCTCCTGACTTTTAATTAACCCACAGAGCTTCACCCTTCCGTAATTACTCTGCAGTTGCTGCCTCAGGGGGACAAAGGCAAAGCCAGCACAGGTCCACTGACGGTGATGCTCCCACACTGGCTCCCCTTGTGCCCTGACCAGTGACTCCACTGTCCTGCTGGAGGAAAGAGCTCTGGGAAAGCACTGAGCTCTCCCCCAGCTCCTCTTGCCCAGGGAAGCTGTGACTGCCCCATCCCTGGAAGTGTTCAAGGCCAGGCTGGATAGAGCTCTGAGCAACCCGGTCTAGTGGGAGGTGTCCCTGCCTGCAGAAGGGGGTAGAACTAGAAGATCTTTAAGATCCCTTCCAACCCAAACCATTCCATGATTCTGTGATGATTCTATGATTCCTCTCCATGTCTCTGATCAGATCCCTCCAACTCTCATCCTTCATCCAGGGTATGTCCTGGGAATCCCCATGGGAGAGGGGCACTGGGCGAGGGGTGACGAGGGCTGCAGCCCCCCTGTTCACTCACCACGCTTGATGCAAACACAGCTCTTCCCTCACAAAACTGCACAAATATTCCCTTGCAGGAATGTGGGTGGTCAGAGCCTGCCATACAACAGGGAGGAAGAGAAGTCAGAGGAACTGCTAGAAAAAACACCAAGTATCTTCAAAAAATATTTTCCCAATCCACACGCCAAACCCTAAGTCTCAACAAGCTCTATTCTTGCACGCCCAAAGATCAGGATCTGCAAATAAAAAATTGTTTCTGCAAGACAAACCCCAAAACCTCAAATTTGCTTAAGAAACAAAATCAAAGTGTTTTATTTCCCCATGCAGCAGCAGCAGCAGCCCTGGAAGCACTGCCTGAGGGCAGGGCAGGGCAGCAAGGATGGAGGTGCCACTGCTCACCCTGCATGCAGGGATGGGAGAGGGGACACTGCTCCCCATCTTCTCCAGCTTCTCTGCTTGTTCTTGTCCTGTTTCCTGCAGCTCCCTCAGGAGCGCAGACCCTAAGCCCGAACCAGCCCCAGGACCTCCAGCAATGCCCAGCCATGCTCAGCACAATGGATGCCATAAAGGCAAACATTTGGCGTCTCCACAAAGCCAGAAACTTTGGGAAGCACCAACTCCCACTTCAGCAATGTGTGTTTGTGGCCTCCCACTCCCAGCCCCACCGAGGACGGGCACTGACCACTCCCAGGCCCTGGCACGGGTGAAACCCTTGTGAAACCACCGATGGAAGAAACGGAACCGGGTCCTTCCGAGCCTGCGCCGCTGCTGCCTCATCAGCCAAAGCACCCTGCACAGCACATCCGAGCTCCTTCCTGTCTGCACCAGCCCAGCTGGAGCCCTGCTCCTCCTCTGCTGCCACTTGCATCTGCAAACGCTGGGCCACCAAGGCCTGTGCCCATGCTCTGAGTGCCATCCAGCCACTCTGGCTCACAGCCAGCTGTGAGCACAGCTGCCCGAGGGGGGCTGGCTGTTATCCCACCCCCCTTGCAGCTCAGTCACTGCCGGCAACAGCTGCTCGCACCACAGGATCCCTCCCAGCACTGAGCAGGAGCAGGAGTGCTGGAAAAGCTTCCCCTGCCCCAGCACAGCAGCCTGCAGCTCTGGAGCCAACATGCCTGTGGCCATTCCTCTGTGGAGAAGCACCTGCATGCTTCAGCCCCTTCAGAGCCCTCAGTCTCAGTCTGGGGTCACTGCCTGGGAATGCACAGTGGGAAGCAGCTGCTTGCTTCACTTCCGAGCGCTGCGTGTTGAGCAACCCCCACTGCTGCTCTTGTTTGATGTCCCTGGGAGGGGACAAGGGGCACCTGTGGCAGGGCCACCCCTCCTGCCTGCAGCCACACCGTGAGGCACCACAGCACAGACTGGGGACCAAAAGGGGGCAAAAAGGCATCATTCACCTTGAGAGTGGAAATCTTTGAGAGAATTCCTGCAGGAATTCTGGAGGCAGACAGGGCTTGGAAAACAGAGTGAACCAAAGCAGGCAGCCAACACCAGGGCAAGCTTCTCCTGGGTTCTGTGTGCCTGCTGCCTGTGGAATCTGGAAGGAAACGTGCTCGGCTGAGGCATGAGGCTGAGGTTCCTCAAGGCATCACAAATTCATTGCAAGGCACATCTGCACAGTGCCAAATAAAACCACCTGCTGGGGGTTTGTTTTCTCTCTCCAAAAATCTTCTTGACAGTCCCCGCATTTTAACAGCACTCCTGCCATCCCACACATCCCCAAAGGCTCAGCGTACCCGGAATGCAAACTGCCTTTGGAAAATCTCCTTAAAATAGCGACAGAAATTACTAATACTGTTTGTAAAACCTACAGGCAGAGGATAGCCATGGCATGAGCCTGACCATGCTGGTGAGCCCACCAGTCTCCTGCAGACACCAGGCCTCAGCCTGCCACATCCCCCCACAGTGAAGCCCTCCAATGCCAGCTGCTATGGGTGATGCTGGGGGGGACTCACACAGTGCCCAGTTCAGCTGTTGTCCCCCAAATTCCAGGCTGCCTCCCTTGTGTGACTCCACGCAGACCCTGTGCTCCCCTCGGGCTCTGCAGCACAGCTGCTCCTGTGGTGCCACATGCAGCAGCCTCGGGGCACCAGCTGCCACCAGCATGTGATGGCAAACCCCGCTCACAGGCGCCTGCACTGGCACTCGACAGCTCCCCACGAGCAGCCTGCAGCATCCCCACAAAACACAGCGAATCTGGAAACCTGTTGGCACCAATCATTGGGATCTCCCCACTCACCGTTGCTCGGTGCCTGAGCAGGAGGGAGCAGCACGGCTGTGCTGAGGGGGGACTTGCCTCCTGAAATGGAGTCCAAGCAGCCAGCAGGGCCTGGCACAGGGAGGCGTCTGAAGGGGTTTCAAGCTGTGAGATGACTTTTGGACAGAGCCCGAGCATGCAAACAAACACCAAGAGGGACAGAGCAAAGGCCTCTGTGATGCAAACCATCCCCTGCCTGCCCAGGAGGGCAGCCCAGCTCCATTGCCAGCAACTCCAGCCATGAGTCCCAAGGAACTTGAGCTGGACAAAGCGTGGATGTCACATCCCTGCCACACATGGGCACTGCCAGGAGAGTGCCAGTGCTTTGTGTGTGCTGCAAGGTGCCAACACAGCCGCTCAGGAGCCTGTCTGCACCCCCTGCCAAGGGACCCACCTCCCACAGCCACCCTGACCTCGGTGCTGCCAACACCTCTCAAGCCTCAGCAGAGGCTGATGCTGCCCAAGACCCGCAGGTGCAGCCTCTCACTGGGCACCCACTCTGCCCAGGCCACCACGCTCATCCTGGTATAGAAGGGCAGTCCCAACCCTGGCTGAGCTCTGGACACCTGGACAGACAGACAGCCCCAGCCCATGGCTGCCTCTGTGTATGGCAGTGCTCAGGTTATGGGGGTACGGCTTGGTGCTGGGCTGCCAGAGGGGTGCCACGGGAGGGGGGAGAGAGGACCATGTGCCAAAGAGCAGAATGGGAGGACAAAGGTACAAGAAGAGCCCTGCACTGAGCACTTTGTCCCATCTGCCGTGCATCCTGCACTGTGTTCTGTGCACTGAGCACCCTGAGGGCACCTCAGCACACCCTGCACTACACTGAGCACCCTGCACCCAGCACCACGCTCTGAACTGATCACTGAGCAACCTGCGCTGAGCACCCCGCACCGAGCATCCTGTCCTGGGCATCCAGCACTACTCTGAGCACTCTGCACCGAACACTCAGCACCGAGCACCGCTGTGCGTCCCCAGCACTGCACACCGAGCACCGCTGTGTGTCCCCAGCACCGCACACCGAACACCGCTGTGTGTCCCCAGCACCGCACACCGAGCATCGCTGTGTGTCCCCAGCACCAAACACCCTGCACCGCTCCGATCACGCATCACCGCCTGGTGTCCCCAGCACCGCGCACCCCCCGCACTGCGCACCGAGCATCCCCCGCCGTTCCGCGCCACGTTCGCTTCGCCCGCGCCACCCACCGAGCCCCGAGCCGCTAGCAGGCAGCACCCGCCGGTACCAGGCACCGCCCGCCGCGCAGCCCGGCCGCTGGCACCTGCCAGCCGGCGCGGCTGGGGGGACAAACGGCAGAGGCACACGCGGTTGCCGGGCCGTGTCGCTCCCCCCGCTGCCCCCGGTGCCCCCCGCACTCACCGGGGCCGCCGCCGGCCCGGAGCGGCGCGAGACGCGGCGACGTCACGCGCACGCGGGGCCGGGATCCCCGCCCGCCGCTCCGCGCGTGCGCCGCGCGCGCCGGGCACCGGGCGGCACCGGGGAACCGAGCCCGGGACGGAGCCCCAACCCGTGTCCCTGCCCGTCCCCCTGCCGGTGCTGTTGCCCTTGCTGCTACCGGCCGTGGCTCCGCAGCCGTCCCCGCCAGTTGCCGGGAGCGCTCCGCACCGCGCTGCCGCGGCCTCACCGTTATCCGCGGTTCCCGCCCGTGTCCCGGTGCTGCCTGTGTGCAGCGCCCTGCCGTCACTGCTATCGCTGTAGTTAATCATCACCGTCGCTAATTAGCGGCGTGGGAGCGCAAGGAAATGCCACCCGAGGTGCCCCACCGGGAGGCAACGGGATGGGAAGGGGGAATGAAACCGCAAAGCGGGGAGGGACAGCATCCGAGGGGAAAAAAAAAAACCTCCTTGAAAGTGAATCGGTCTTTGATTGACTGCAATATCGGCTGTTAATTAGTGCCCAGGTGGATCCCGGGGGCAGGGAGCCAGGACCCCTCGCAGGCTCCCGGTCCCGCAGGCGTGGACGGAGCCAGGAGCCCGTCCTGGATTCCGTGGACGGAGCCAGGAGCCCACCCAGATTCAGCGGACAGAGCCAGGAACCCGCCCTGATTCCGCGGCTCCCGGGGCACCCCGAGTCCCCCAGCTGAGAGGGTCTCCACGGGGGCTGATGGGGTTGGGCTGCAGAGCCTTTGCCACCCCCTTCCCCCACATCGAGGGTCTCCTGTGTCCCAGCCCCAGCGCGGGGAGTTCCTGAATGAGACAATTCCCTGGCAAACCCCCCCTCCCCCGTGTCCCACCCGACTCCAGCGCGAGGCTGGCACAACCCGGACAAGCGGAGCCGCGCTCATGCACCACCGACCCCCGAGCAGTTCTAATCTTCTGGTTTTTTTTTAATTTGCCTCACAAGGTAGAGTACATCCAGGGAATGTGCAATGTACAAGGAAAGTGCTGGGCAGGCGAGCGCGAGGGGAGGCGGGGGTGCCCCACGGGGCCCGGGACTCGTAGCTAGCAGGCAGCACGCTCAGTCAGAGGGCGCGTCGGGGGTGACAAAGGTGCCCTTCTGGTCCCACTGCATATCCCGGATGCGGCGGATGGACTGGATCTGGGGCTGGAAGGCAGACCACTCATTCCAGTGTCGGAAGTCTCCGGTCTCAAAGAGGTACTGGTAGCCTCTGTAGCCAGGGTACTGGTACCCGACCCAGCTGTGAGAAAAATAAACACAGGGCACCTGAGCGGGGTCGGCCACTCAAAGCAGCACCCACATGGCTGGTGGGTGCTTGGGGGGCTGGTGGGACCTCCCTGTGCTGGTCACCTATCTCTGGGGGATGGGCCACACCACTTGAAGCAGCCACACCATCCAAAACTAGAATCAGCCACACCATCCAAAACAGCCACACCACGCAAAACAGCCACGCCAACTGAAACCGCCACACCACCAGAAACAGCCATGCCACCAAACGCAGCCATGCCACCAAGACCAGCCCTGCAGCACTTTCTGGCTGCCTGAGAGCCCACAGCAGCTGGTTAGGGAGGACAGGGAGCCTAGCACGAGGCAGCTGCCACTGCAGCCCAGCTTACGTTCCACTGGGCACCTGCACGCTGCCCACACGGTCGCAGAAGCCATAAGCCCAGAGGCTGGGCACATCATCCTCCTGGATTTCCATCTTGTTGCCCTTGAAGTCAGCAGACTCATAGAGGGAGATTTTGTGGTCCTCAGCCTCCTGGGGAAGACAGAGGGATGGTGCTGGGCAGTGTGGCCAAAGCCCTGGAGCTTTGCTGCAGTGAGGCATCGAGCACACAGCCCTTGGCAGACCCCACCAGGCTCTCTGCTCCCCAGCACTCACCATTTTGATGGGACGCATGGACATGAAGCAGTCGCTCCTGTAGCTGCTGGACCAGGTGTCCCAGCGAGGGTACTCGCCCTTCTCCAGGATGAACATCTCCCCACGCATGTTGGCCTGCTCGTAGGCCACCCAGCTGGGGAGAGAGGTGGGGAAAGAGCAGGTGAGGTGCCCCCCAGCAGTTCCCCTCCTGCTCAGCCAGCTTGCAGGACAGGAGGGGTCTCCAAAAAGGCTGTGGCCCCACCACCCTGCTCCCACCTTTCTCCCAGCCCAGGCACTGTGGCCTGTGCAGAGCCAGCGCTGATCCATAGGCTCCTGGCTGAAAGCTCACTGGTGTGTGAGTGTCGAAACTTGCAGCAGGCACCAGCACTCACAGTGCTCCTCTTCCTCAGCTGGGGAGCAGCAGGACCCCTGCACAGCTGGTGACCCGCAGAGTCAGCTCAGGACTCTGTTGTCCCTCTGCCTGGGCTGTGTCACCCTGGCACGCCCGCACGCCTCACTGCTCCAGCGCCAGCCAGCGCTGGCACCCATCCCACTGCTGGGAGTGGGGCTCATCCAGCTGCAATGTCACCTCTTCAGCAGAGCCACGAGGTGCTGAGGTGCAGGGAATGTCATGGGTGTGGGGCTCCAGAAGCCCCCAGCACCACAACAGTCCTGCATTTGCTGCTTCCCCTTTCCCTGCAGAGCAGCTCTTCCTGCAGATGCCAGCAGGGGTTTTCCTGCTGGCAGGAGATGTGTTCAGGTACCTCAGGCTGCACAGCCTCAAGCTGGCTGCTAAAGCTCAGCTTGGTTGTTTTGTCTTTCCCTAAGCACATGCACATTTTTGGGTGCAGAGTTCCATCAGTGACTCTCAAGAAGCTTCTAAAGACCCCAATAATACCCAAGTTCTCTCCTCCCAATTTCATCCTTTCTATATCTAATGCAGCTTCCCAGGTATCATATCTGAGCTCCTTCCAGGCTGCTCCATCCCCCATTTGTTTCAAGAAGAGTTGGATATTCTGGGTCCCTAATAAAAAAGTCATAGGTGCTGCATAGTGTCATTCCAGGTCACCCTCCCGGTCCCTCAAGGATGCTGTCAGGACAAGCCATGTCCTGTGCATCCTCCCCACAGCTCTACCAGCCCCCCTGCATTCCTGGGCACGCTGTTTCCAGCCAGGCACGGCATGGTGGGATGCTCTTTCAACATGGAGATCATCTGTCTGCTCAGTTATCTGCTTTGGGGATCGTTTTTGTCCCTGCCTGTGTCAACTGTTCCCACGGCTTTGAGACCTGCCCAGCCCCCTTGTTGCTGCTCAGCTGCCTGGGTGCAGGCGGGTGCTTGTCCCTGCCCGTCCCTGCCTGCTCCATCCTGGCCCAAGGATCCCACCTCATTTCACCTTGACTTCTCTAAAATCTGCAGGTCCCTTATATTCCATGCACTACTCCAGGTGGCTGAAATTATGGACATGTTTCCTCAGCCCTTGGCTTTGCCTCTGGTGTCCTTTGCTTTGCACGTGGTCCTGGCATCCTTCCCACCCATCCTGGCCCTCCTGTCTTCCTCAAAGGAGATCCAAGGTGCCTGCTCTGCTCCTGTGCTGGCCCTGCTGTGCTCTGCCCAGGCAGCAGGGAAATGTCCCTGAACATCACATTGTGCCCAGGGCTGTGTCCCCACCCACTGGAAACATCCCCAGGGTCACAGCCCCCTCCGTGGCTGGGGTCACTTACGGTCCGGAGGTGACAATGACGCTGCGCACCCGGTCGAAGCCACGGTCAGCCAGGTTCAGGCACTCGGCGGTGAACTCCATCTGCCTGCCCTGGAAGTTCTCCTGGTCGAAGACAACAATCTGGGGGTGCAAGGAAAGGATTGGATGAGGACAGGCACGCACAGGGAGGGCAGACCAGAGCCTGAGCCCACTGCTCCATGTGTCCCCCTCGGCTCTCCAAGCCTTCCTGCAGCTTCTCACTTCTGGTGCCCACCCGTGTTGAGCTGGGCTCTGTGCACAGGCATGCCCAGCACAGGCTGAGCACAGGAAGGTTCCCCCCAACAGCGGTTCCTGCTCCAAGATGGCCTCATCCTGCCCCTGGTTTTGCTGCTGCTGGTGTCCACAGTGGTGGGAAGGAGCTGCTTCTCCAGGTGCTCTGTCTGCACCTTGGCCTTAGCCTGGCACGGTGTCACCGGAGCCCTCGCATCACTTGCCCCCCCATGCCAGCCCTGCGGTAGTGCGTCAGCGGCATGCCGGCATCACTGTGGCATTTCAGTGCTGGCCCTGTCACCCCTAGTGTCCCCTCCACCTCCCCACAGGACCCCTGCATGCAGGGGGTGACCAGAGGGAACAGGTGACAGCAGCCTGCCCTGACACCACAACCCAGGGGAGAGCACTTCCAAAGCCTGTGGTCCCCAACCATCTGTCCTGGCACAGGCACCTTCAGACTGTTCCTCCCGCAGCAGCTGCCCAGATCCCATGGCTGCTGTCAGAGGGACAGAGCAGGGATGGCATCACCCACACTTCCTCAGTCCTTCCCCCTGGAACAATCTCCTCCTGCCCTTGTGCCTCAGCCTGGAGCATGTCCCTGCAAATGGGGAACCACAGGGCTTACCCTGAAGGCTTCTGGGGAGGGCTCCTCGCCCTTGCTGTTTGCGACAGGAGCAGGGTCGAGGGATGGGGTTGGAGCAGGAGCTGCCTTCTCCTTGTCATCCGCAGCCTGGCCGGGAGCAGCGGGTTTTGTGGTCTCAGACATCGCGGTGGTGGGCTCAAGTCTGTGACAGGGCACCAGCAGCAGGTTAGAGGAGGAATGGATGTGGGCACCCACAGCCCCCCCCAGGAACAGTAACACCTGGATGGGAACTCTCAATGGGGTGGGTGGGCAGGACCACGAGAGGAGCTGCTGGAAGGTTCTCCAGCAGGCACAGGCAAGGATCCTGCCTTCACCAGGGGGATCACAGGAGGTCCTGGAATCCACACTCTCCTTCTGTGGTCAGGAGAGCCCTGAGCATGGTCCCAGCACTGTAGGAGTGCCCAGGGATGGGGCCTGATGCCGTGCCAGGCACCGGGGCCATCCCGCACGGGGTGCACCTGGGAGCCCGGGGGGCACCGGGGCAGCATGTGAAGGGTGGGAAGGTGACAGTCCTGGTCTGCTGAGGCCCTGCAGCTGGCACCCTACTGTGGCCCTGCAGGTGAGTGTCAGCAGCAGCTCCCCGGGGAGTGGAGGGCGGTGGGATGCTGAGCACAGAGGTGCTCCCAGACGTGACCACCACAGTGATGGTCACGGCTTAGACCCTGAGTTTCCCTCTCCCCACCTCGGGTCCTCTGCAGCCCGGTGTCCGGGGACTTTGTCCTCTTACCTGGGCAGCTGCTGCTTCTTGTTGGAGTGAGCGGGCTTGTGTTTCGGGGCGCCGCGAGGCCCCCACTTTATAGCCTGGCAAGGGCAGACCCCCGGGCGGGCTCACAAAGGAACTGCCAGCTCATCAGTGTCTGCGCGGCCGCCCAGTCATCACATCCTGCAAAGCGCTGGGCGAGCTGGAAGCCTCTCCCCGGCCCCGTGCCCAGCCGCTGAACCCAGCACTTTCCTTTGTGCCCCCGGCACAACAGAAGACCTGACCGTGCCACTTTGCAGCGCGCCCGGCACCCGCTGCCCCGCGTGCGGCCGCCCCGGCAGGGCATATATAGCCCTGGCACGGCCCGGCCGGCGCCGGCACCGGCACAGGAACACCTCCCCTGCCCAGCGCCCCGGCCCCGGGCCCGCGGCGACACCCGCTCACAGCCCCGCCGTGCCCAGCCTGCGACCATGCTGTGCCCGGTCCTCCCCTCCAAACACAGCCTCTTGCTTTGAACATCGCCCCGTGCCCGCAAGCACCGGCAGCGCTGCCCTGGAGATGCCAGAAAGCGAGACCTGAACTGTTCTGAAATGCTTCAGGAGTCAGGTTTTTTCCAAAGGATGTATAATCGAAGCTGACACTTTCCGAACCACCTGAGTGCCTGAAAACAGTGTTTTTTCTCCCCTGGGAACGTCCCTGCTCACTGGCAGGCTTCTTCCTTTGCTTTTTAGCCCATTTTCCCTGTGCTGTGGTGACCCTGTACCACCCCTAGTTCTGCCACCATCACACTCATGGTTTTGGGGCATCAGTTCTGACTGGTGCAGGAAGGTCGTGAAGTGACTGGTTGGGGATGCACTGGCACCAGTCCCTGTGGCAGCTCTGGTGCCATATCTCCCCCACCCCATGGCACCTTGAGGGGACCTTCCCCTGAGTCTCTCTGAGCCTCTGATCAGTTTTTCTGCATCTCCACACCCCTGTCCAGCACCCTCAGCTTCCCGCAGCATCCAGCAGCAGCAGTGCCTCACCCGGGGGTGTGTGAGCACAGGGCTCAGAGCCCCGTGTGCTGCCCCCCTCTTTTGTTCCTCTCATGTGTCACCCAGCAGTGGTGGGATCCAGCTGCACCCTCTGGGCCATTGCACAAAATCCCCAACAAAAAGAACGTATTGATCCCTTCTTTTCCCGACGTTTTTCAGGAGGTGTGCTGTGCCTGTGACATGGCTGGGTGTGGGGTCTGCTGCCCTGTCACCCTGGGCACTGGCTCAGTCTGGTTCTCATCTTGATACTGAGCAGTGTTTTATGATCCACGATCTCAATTTGTGCTTGTTTCCATGGTTTTTATCCAGATTTCTAATTTAACCTGCCCTCTCTTCCTCCCAGAGCCAGCATGGGTGGCTGCTTCCCCTGTGCCTCCTGGGCATAAATCACCCACCCCCTGCTCCAGACTCTGCTTCCCCTCCCAATCCCCAGCACCTTTGAACCCTGGTGCTGGAAAACCAGCTCGGAGGGGCCAAGCTCTGCTCCTGAAGGCTGCTTTGCTCCTTACTGAGCACTCAGCATCCCCGTGTGCTTCCCTGAGCCAGGGCTGACAGCAGGGATCGATCCTTGGCCCTCCCTGAGCCCCCCAGACACAAAACCTCTGCCCTGCCATGAACCCTGTGTCCTCCCTGCACCACCCCTCCCTGGCACAGAGATGCACAGCTCCAGCACAGCAAGGACCTGCCCTGGAAGCAGACAGCCACAGTGTGGCCATGGAGGGCACGGGCACGAGGGTTTTTTCTGTCCTGGTGAGCCCCACTACCCACAGATCTCCTGCTGCTGCATCCCTGCCTGGCACCGAGTGCCACCATGGGGGCACAGGCTCCAATGACCATGTCACACTGCCAGGACGTGGTGTGGACAGTGAGTGAGTGGTGGTCACTGTGCTGGTGGCCAGCACAAGCTGAGTTTAGCTCAGGCCACAGCGAGAAGCCAGGGACAAGTTGTGCCAGTGCCAAGAGGGCTTTTGCTGGGGTTGCAGGTGGCAGGGACAGCCCGTGCAGCCCGGCTGTGCCCTGGGGCAGCCTGTTGTGCTGAGCCACCCCAGCTGCCCTGCTCTGCCTCCCCCAGGGTGCCCGGGGCTCACAGGGCTGCTGCAACTGCATGAGGGGGACTTTGGCTCAGCCTCCTGGCAGATTTCTAGCAAATTCTGTCCCAAAACACAGCACTCCCTGAGGACAGGGTTTTCCCATTGGACTCAAGAGCCTCCATTGCCTGCTGCCCGCTCTGAGGGGCAGGCTGGGTGGGTGGGTGCCTCTGCCCAGCCTTTGGGGCCCTGGCATCACCCCAGGATGATTTTGAGTTGTATGGGTCACTGTGAGCAAAGCCAGAAGGTGTTTAGGTCCTCAAAATGTGGTGGCAGCAGAGTCTTTCCAGCACACAGAGGCAGGAGGCTGCTGCAGCTCTTCCCAAGTCATGACCTGCACCTCCAGTCCCTCCCATGCCTTTTATACCCCCCACCACCACTTCCCATGCCCCTGGTCCCCACTTGTTATGGTGTCCATGGCTCTTGTGTGCCCAACCTGAAATGGGCCACCCTGGATTTAGGGTAGAGCTGCTCTGCCCTTGCAGGGAGAGCAAGTGGAGACGTGTCCTTCCTTCCTTCCACTTCCCAGAAAGAGGTGAGGAAACCTCCCCACGCCCCCAGGCAGGGGAGGGCACATGGCAGGAGCGCTGGCAGGGCCTGGGGGCGATGCCCCAGCCCTGGAGCTGTGGGATGGGGGTCAGAGCCCGTGCCTGGTGGGCCAGCTCGATGTCCCGGCTCATCAGCGTCTCTGACACGGCGCCTTTGTTCTGGCCGGTCCCTCCTCCCCGCCATGTGCTGAGTTAGGGGTTTCAGTAATGCTCCCCTGGGCTCTGTCTCTATCTGGAGGCTATAAAAACCCAGCCGGAGGCTGCTGGACATGTCACCTCCCTGGGCACCAGTACCTCACCCCAGGTAAGCGCTGCAGCCTGGGGCAGCTGCTCCATGCCCATGGTGGGGCCTGGGAGCGAGCAGCTGTGGGAACAGGTGGAGCAACATCCAAGATCTGGGGTTAGACCTCTCCTCAGCACCGGGAGCTGTGGTGGGGGCTGGGGGGTCGGGGGCTGTCCCTGGCTGTGGCAGTGGCAGGTGTTGATGGTCACTGTGGGCACGCAGCCGCCTCTGCAGTGCTCCCGGCTCAGCACTGCCCTGCCAGCACAGTGGCTTTGGCTCAGGGAGCTGCCAGTGGGAGGAGGAGTTTCCCTGGGCACGGGCAGGGATGTCTGCCAGGGCCAGGTGCCCACTGGGCCAGGTGCCCGCTGATCCACATGGCCCTGGTGGCAGCTCCAGCTGGGCAGGGAGAGCCACAGAGCTCTTCATCCGCTCCAGCATGAAGCAACCCCCTTGTTGAGCCCCACACTGGTGGTGAAGGGGGACAACAAGGGCTCCTGAGGTCATTTTCATCTGGGCAGAGAGGCAGCTTTAACTGTGCCCTTCCCCTGTGCTCTGGCAGAGCCACCATGAGCCAGCGCTGCAAGAAATCCTCCGGTCTCTGGAAGGTACGGGGTCCCGGGCAGGACCAGCACCATGCCCTGTGAACACCCGGGAATGGGGCTGCAATATCTGCACCCCCAGAGCCCCCTGACTCCCTCCATTCCCCCCAGATCGTGGTGTGGGATGAGCCTTTCTTCCAGGGCAAGAAGCACGAGTTCACCACCGACTGCTACAGCACCCCAGAGCACGGCTTCAGCACCGTCCGCTCCTGCAAGATCGAGAGCGGGGCGTGAGTGGGGGTCCCGGGGCACTGCCACCCCACGGTGGTGCAGGACCCCACGGTAGCAGGGGGGTTGGAGCATGGAGGCCTCCAGTGCCTTTTGCTACCCGAGCTGCCTCCTCTGGGCACCGCTGGGCGCAGCGAGCACAGCCCGGCTCTGAGCGGGGCGGTGGGCACGCCGGGGGTCTCACCCCTCCCGCCCCGGCAGGTGGGCAGGCTTCGAGCACTGCGGCTTCCAGGGGCAGCAGTTCGTGCTGGAGCGCGGCGAGTACCCGTGCTGGGAGGCGTGGAGCGGCAGCAACGCCTACCACGTGGAGAGGATGTGCTCCTTCCGCCCCATCGCCTGCGCCGTGAGTGCCCCCGCCCCGGCTCCCCCCGGCGGAGCGGCCCCCGTTGCTCACCGCTGGTCACGGCCAGGGTGGCAGTGTCAAAGCCGTGCCCGTCTCGGCCGCAGGACCACGGACGGAGCAGGTTGATGCTCTTTGAGGAGGAGAACTTCCAGGGCAAGCGGGCGGAGATGAGCGACGACTGCCCCTCGCTGCCCGCCCTGGGCTGGGGCAGCAGCACCGTGGGCTCCTTCCTTGTCCGCTCCGGAGCGTGAGTACCCGGGGCTCGCAGCCTGCCGGGACCGCCGGGGCGCGCAGCGGGGCCGAGGATGCTCTGGCAGCTGCGGGGGCTCCGCGGTGCCGCCAGCCCCGAGCCACCGCCGCTCTCTGCTCTGTCGCAGGTGGGTCTGCTCGCAGTACCCGGGCTACCGGGGCTTCCAGTACCTCCTGGAGAGCGACAGCCCCGCGGGCGAGTACAAGCACGTGCGGGAGTGGGGGTCCCACGCGCAGACGGGCCAGGTCCAGTCCATCCGCAGGGTCCAGCAGTGACCGCGGTGCCGGAGCCCCCCGCCCCGGGCCCCGTCTGTCCCCTGAGCGGGGACAAAGCTCAATAAAGGCTCAGTTGTCCAAGGCGGCGCTGGCAGTCGGGGAAGAGGGCCATGGGAGAGGGTGGCCGGGAGTGATGCCGCTCCCGGGGGCAGAGTGGGGCTCTGTAGCGGCAGGGATGAGGTGGAGGGGAATTTTTCTGCCCAGGTGCCCCCGCATCCCACCACCCCACAGACACCATCTGCTCTTCCAGCACCTGCCATGGGGTGAAAGGAGCTGCAGGATCAAGCCAGTGTGAACCTATCCCCGTGTCCATGCACACCCTGTAGCCGTCCCAGCACTCTCACCCACCTGTACAAACCTCTGCACACATCCCACCACCTGTCCCTCACTCCTGCACACCCAGTGTGCAGCCAAAGCTGGAAATGCAGCCGGGAAGGGCTGCTCTGGAAAAATTCCTCATTTCAGAAGAGTTCTGGAGGAAATGTTTGATGTGGTGAAAATGTCCCATCCATGACATTTGCAGCAGCAAGGCCACCAGCGGAGGGAATGCTGCCCAGCAAGGGATTCTCTCCGCAGGAAATCACAATTAAAAAAGGCTAAATGGGAGAAGAAACAAAAAGTTGTGGGATGGGCTGAATGAAACCCTCCTGCGCCCCAGGGCAAACCCGGCCGGGGCCGGCAGCCAGGGAGACCCGAAGAGCTTCCTGTCACCCCCCCGTCCTGGGTACCCCCCCCGTCCTTGCGCAGCTCCAGAGCCCTGGGGGGACGTGGGGTCCGGGAGCGGGGCCAGCACATGGCCAGGCACGGTGGGCAGCTGGCGGCGAGACCAGGGGTCCCCGTGGAGCCGGCGGGGACTTGGAGAACAATGCTGGAGCCCAGCAGCTGCAGAGCGCTGCGGAGGGGCTGTCACAGCCCCCGGACGGGAGGGGAGCTGGGCCCAGCATGGGGGGGGCTGTCCTGGGACAGGGCCGTGTCCCCGAGCCGGGCTGGTCTGTCTGCCATCCGTCCCTTCGTCATCCTGCCACCATGTCCCCAGGGGTCCGACAGCCCCTGTCCCCCTCGTCCCGCGTCCCCTGGGTCACACCCGTGGCTGTGGGGAACCCGTGACATCACGGCGAGCGATGCCTGGCAGGGGGTGACAGTGGCGTTTGCAGCGGCTGTCGTGGCAAAAGGGTCCCCAGGGTGCGGGAGCGGTGCGGGGAAAAGGTGACTCGGCCGCATTTCCAGCATTAAAATTTAATGCGAGTTGCAGCATCCTCCTGCGCCGTAGGTAGGGCCGGGGGGGCCGGGGGCTGCTGGAGGAGGAGTTTGCTTGGCCGCCTCTTCCTCAGGGATGCTCTGGGAAAGCTCCAGCACAAAGGAGCGGCGCGGCGGGCAGGAGCGAGCGGAACCGGCGCCCCCCAGCCCCAGCCCGGCCCCCCGGGAGCAGGTAACGCACCGCGGACATGGCCCCGCTCCCTGCGGACGGGGATGGGGTCTGGGGGCGCGGGGAGCCCGGGGACCGCCCCCACCTCCGGGCGGGAGCGGGGGTGATGTCTCCCCGGGACTCGGGGCGTCCTGCGGGCATCGCTCCGGGAGGGGCAGAGCAGGAGGATGCGGCTGCCGCCTCCTTTCCATGCCCAAAAATAGCCCCCTTCTCAATATATTATTCCTTGGTTATAAATAACCCCACGAGAGCCCTCCCCCCCCCCAGTAGGACCCCCTCCTTCCTCAGGGGTGCCAGGCCGGGCCCCCTCCCTTTGTTAGGGCAGGAGCAGCCGCGCATCCCGCAGCGGGTTCCCGGCACATCCCGGCCCGGCTGGCGATCCCGGTGATCCCGGTCCTGTGGTACCGCTGGGCAGCCTGGCCCCCCCTCGGACACCGACTGCAGCCCCCTCCCCCAAATCAGAACTAACTGCTGCACCGCTTGTTTGTATTTTTTTTTTTTTTCCAGAATCCTCATCAAGAATAGGGCTCCTGCCAGGTAAATGGATTCTTGCCTGATTTTCAATGCTCCTGGGAGGATTTGTAGCCAAAATGCTGTTTTAGTGCTTTGTCTCCAAGCCCCCATTTTCTCCTAAAGCTGATGATCCTAGGCGGGGGTTGGAGGCGAGGCTGGGGCAAGCAGCCCCAGGGCACAGCCCTGCCCTTCCGTCCCCTCAGCGTTAACCTGGCAGATGCTCTTCTTGCGGAGCCATTTTCTCTCCCTCATTGTCTCGCAGCCTTTTGTGTGTGCGGGTGGGTCCTGCCCTGGGAGCCAGGAGGAGCCCAGAAATAATCAGATTGTCAGGCGTTGTGGGCTTGCAAGGAGTCTTTCACAACCCTTACACCCCTTTTCTGCCGGGCTGCCCAGCCCCAGGGCTGTAGACAAAGGCAGCAGTGCCTGGCACCCCTGCAGCAGCACCAGAGCCTGGGCTCTGCTGGATGGTGGTGAGGGTCGGGCAGGGCTGGCAGGACACAGGGCCGGGGTGTCTGCCCACCCTGCTGGGATTTGGGGGCTCAGGGTGCCCGGATGCCACATCCCAGAGATCATCTCTCTGTCGTGCCCTCATCTCCCTGCTCCTGCCCGCAGTGGAGTTTGTGCTCCTCTTCCTCCCTCTCTGCTCACTCGAGGAGGGGGTTTAGCCCCATTTAATTTGGGTGTCCAGCCCCCAGGGCCACTGTACGTGCCACCCACACGTGTGGCAGAGGCAGCTGAAGCTCACGCCCAAGACGAGTCTTTAGATGAGCCCTGTCTGCACGAAATTGTTTTTCCCTGACTGTCCCCTGGGATGTGCTTCACTCCCAGGCCACAGAGGCCATCCTGCCCCAGCACAGGCACCTCCCGCTCGGATCCAGCAGGGGATCCATGTGCCAGATGCTCAGCGCCATCTCCACAGCTCATTCCCGCTGCTCGGCCCCACCGCAGCTGGGCTGCCAGCACCGCCAGGACGTGCTGTCCCCACGGCAGGGACTGTCCTGCCGGCAGCGCCTGCGGCGGGTGGTGACAAGGAGCCGTGGGAAGCAGGAGCGGCTCCGCAGCTGAACTGCAGAGTCATCACGGCCCCGCTCCCCCGGGACCTGCTGCCGTCCTGGTCTGCCCGGGCAGGCAGGGCAGGGCAGGGCAGGGCAGGCAGGGCAGGGCAGGGCAGGGCACAGACATGCTGGCACCGGCCACGTGTCCCCAAATCCCCGAGGATTTGGAGCAGCACCCACTGCAGCGTGGCTGTGATTGCCAGTTGCCCCAGTTTAACCAGTGCCTGTGGAACCACGGGGTGCCAGTGTCTCAGCTTTACCCCACGGCAGGGACAGAGATGGCAGCAGAAGTGGCAATCAGTCCCTGCCTCCAGTGAGGTAGGGACATTTTGGGGCATTGCCACCATTTCTGGTGTGGTGGTTCCAATGCCCCCCCCCCGTGCCTGGTTCAGCTCCTTCACCCTGCAAGGGGACAGGGACAGGAAGATCCGTGCCCAACCCTCCTGCCAGGCTCCTGCCAGCTTGGCTGGGCTGTGCCTGAGGATGGTGCCCTGTTCCTCTCCCTTTGCTGCGTTGGTTGTTTCTTTTGCAGCTGCTAATGACTGACCTGAGGTCTGTTCACACAGTCCCCTCGCTGCCCCCACGGCACAGAGCCACGTGGAACAGGGGACTTTGCACAGCACTCCCGTAGCTGGTGACCACAGGTAGGACTCTGGGGAGGGGACACAGGTAGTGCCAGCCCCATGCTCTTCCACCCCTCGTGAGCAGGGAGGTGCTGGGAAGTCGGGATCATCCTTGCTCCTCAGGGCCCCATCTCCCGGAGGGTTCTCCACAGGCTCCAGAGGGGTGCAGGGGTTCACACCATCCCCAGGGCCGCCTGCATGAGAGGATGTGTCCCCCACCTGTGCCCAGCAGTGGGGAGGGGGTGGCTGCCACAGCCCAGGGTCTCACAGCATCTCTACTCCTCAGTGCCACCACCCCAGGGGCACGGCCCAGCTCCTGCCTGGCCAGACTGACTGTGTCCAGAGGGGAGCCGGGCTCAGGAGCTGCCATCAGCACCAGGACATGATGCCAGAGCCAGGCTGGCCCCAGCAGAGCACCCTGCTACCCACTGCCATGGCGTGGAGCCACCAGCCTGGCCACTGCGGGGGACATGGCCCAGGAGACTGCGGTGGTGACCCCCGAGGACAGGGCTGCGCATGCACGCGGTTCTCCTGCAAGGTGCTGGGGTGTCCTTGCCTCCTGCTGCTCCCCCCAGGCCTGTCCCCTCTCCTGAGCACGGAGTAGGGAGAAGGAAAAGGCAGTGGGGGCAGAGCTGTGCCAGCTCCTCATGGTGACACGATGGGCAGAGCCCAAAGGGGCTCTGTTTGTCCCCACTGATCCTGCCCTTCCCTCTGGCTGTTGGTGAAGTCCTGGTGCTTTCTGAAACACCTGGTGTGTGGAGCATGCTGGAGCTTGGGGAGGAGCATGGGCAGGGAATCCTCCTGCCATGGCCTCTGCAGTGGCCCTGTGAGTGGGTGGGACCCTGTCCTCGCCAAGCAGCCACTCGGGCCCATGTCCCCCTACAGGCACAAGGACAGGGGGTGCAGTGGGCTGGGGGCAGACACAGCTCATGGCAGGGGTTACAGCCTTGAAGTCCAAACTGCAAAAGTGTCTCCTGGGGACCAGAGGAGCTCATGCTGTGGGAGGAGGTGACCCAGAGGGACTCGGAGCAGATGATTTCCTTGGTGCCCTGTCCCAGCCCTGTTTCCTGGGGCACAGGGCTCCTGCAGCCCTTGGAGCACTGCTCAGCCCCATGGAGAAGCAGCTTCTGATGGGGAGGGGGTAAGCTGTGGGTCACCTTTCCTCTGCTCCATGGTGGTTTTCCCTGCTGGACCTCCTCTTCCCTGCACGTGCAGTGGGATCTGGGTCAGTCCTGGAGCAGCTGTCGTGGTCTCTGCTGGAGCCTTACCCCAGACACTGCCAGTGATTCTTTCACCCCCTTCTCCTCTGCTTCTTCCAGCTCCTTCGGAGTCCTTTAGGCACTGCTGGGGCTCTGTCCTCCATGCATCCTGTCTCTCACCTTTCCCAGCACCAGGGGTGGGAAGTTCATGTTGTGAGGGGCCTTTGGTACCTCTCTGGTAGGGATCAGAGGGGCAGATGCCTGCTGAGCATTTCCTTCAGGGACAGGTTCTGTTACACAAGCTAAACCCTCCACTAACACCTTCCCAAATGCCAAAGCCCAAAAACACCTCCTGCTCTTGTGAGCCAGAGCCCTGCTGCGGACAGGCCTGGCTCTGCATGCTGCCAATATTAACCTACTAACCTGCTGGGACCCCTGTGCCCTCCCTGGGGCTGCCACAGCCCCTGGCACATGGACTAACCCACTAACCAGCCCAGCGCATGCCCTACTAACCCACAGCAGCCCCGCCTCGTGCCCACTAACCACGGCAGCAGCGCTGCCTTTAAAGGGGAACAGAAAAGCTGGAAAAAGGGTTTGGAGGTGCCAGGTGTCAGTGCCAGGCTGCACAGGCAGGGACGGGCAGGGGCAGCCCTGGAGAGAGGACTGGCTGCCCAGCACTGGGCAGGAGGCGTGCTGGGCTGCTCCTGCCTGTGCAGGCAGCCCTGGCCCGGGCAGGAGAGGGGACTGCTGGTCCCTGGGCAGGAGAGGGGAGCAGCATCCCCTGCCCTGGGCAGGAGAGGGGAGCAGCAGCCCTGCCCTGGGCAGGAGAGGGGAGCAGCAGCCCTGGCCTGGGCAGGAGAGGGGAGCAGCAGCCCCCAGCCTGGGCAGCCCTCGGCAGCACGAGGAGAGGGTTTCTCCCCACACGCCCTGCCCAGCTCTGCCTGTGGAGCCTGTTGCTGACTAGGAGCCTAAAACGGTTTTATCAGCAGAAGCTTTTCAGTTCCTTTTTAAGCCAGTAGATCTCTGTTACTAACACATTCCTGAACTGAATTAAACAAACTAACCATTGCTGCTTTTCTCTTCATTTCTCTTCCAGTGTGTGTGTCCTCTAAGGCAGACCAGCGCCCTGCTTCTGTTACTAACCTGTACTTCTGTTCCCACTGTACTAATCCTCCCTGACTGTTTCTCTCTTGCTACTAACAACTCTCTTTGCACTTTGCCTCTCGGGTGCTGTTTGCCATGACAAGTGACAGTGGCTCCTCCTGGACTTACTCACCTGCAGCACTCGATTTTCCGTGCTGCTGAGCATCCCTGGCTCCCGTTTGGTACCATGGGAAAGAAGATAGATGCTCATCCTGGGGCACTTTGAATATTTCCCTCTTGGCCTGTTTTCCAACAAATTTCAAGTGGCACAATGAGGAGAAGAGGCTGAGTGGCAATAGGACAGTACAAAGCCATTAATGGCTGCAGAGGCCCAGCAAACCCAGTTTGCAAAGAGATTCAGCCACAGGGCAAAGCTGTTGCCATGAGCCCGATCTCGGGGCTCTCCTGAGGCCCCAGGTCACCTGTCATGGGGAATGTTCTCGTGCTGCTCCCAGCATTGGTGCTCCTGGGCTCCTCTCTTCCCCCTCTGTGTCTCTCCACAGTTTCTCTTGTGCCTGGTGCATGTGGAAGCTGCTGCTGGCAGCGTGGCCCTGACTAACTCAGCTCTGTGTCACCGTCCCACTGCTGGCTCCCCTGGGGCCAGCCAAGGACAGGGGTGGGCAGTGGGTGTCACAGGGGCTCTGCCATCAGGTGATGGGGGCACAGCCTGGCTTTTGCTTTCTGTCCATCTGCCAGCCAGATGAAGGTGCCCAGCCTCTGCAGGGACCCTGCCAGGGTGAAGGATCCAGGCCCTGGCCCGCTGCTGGGGGTTTGGCACAGGCAAGGCACTGCCAGCATTCAGGGTGCCGTGACCAGGGGGACAGAGCCAAGCCCTGTGTGCCAGCAGAGGATGGTGGCTCATGAGGACATCCCAGGCCTGGCTGTTGTGGGGTCACAGCAGCTCTGTCAGGGGGGCAGATCCAGGCAGGGTCCAGCTCTGGCTGCTCTCTCTTGGCTCTGCCCTGTGCTCTCTGTCCCATGGCCAGGGCTTCCCCAGGCCACCCACCATCACTGGCTGATGTCACTGTCACCCCACGGCAGCTCTCCTGCCTGTGCTGGAAGGCAGAGCAGAGTCCTGGGTGACCCCATGACACTGTCACCTCCCCTGGGCACCCCTGCTAGGCACTAAGCCCAGCCTGCTCCTTTAGCTGGGGGTCTCTCTCAGGCTGTTGGGGGTCCCCTCCCCCCCAGCTCCCTGTCTGTCCAACCTTCACCTTATCCCACTGATCCCCCATCTGTCCTTCCTCTGCACAGCTGCCACCAGGATGGGGCTTAGGGCTGATGCTCCTTGTTTGATGGAAGGGGGAGACAGGGGCAGAGTGAGGAGCACAGGGACTGGAATGGGACAGGAGGACAAGCCAGGCTGGGCCCAGGGTGGGCAGATTCAGAGCTCCTGCAGAGGACAGGAGCATCCCCAGCACTGGGTTGGAGTTGTCAGAGCCCAGCTCTGTGAGGGACTCTCCTCCCCACCCCACAGACCCCCCTTTCTGCTCCAGAGCATCCCCCCTGCACCCAGGGGGACCTCTCCAGGCTGGTCATCCAGGGGAGCTGTGGGACCACAAGTCACCTCAATGGCAGAGGATGCAGCTGGCAAATGTCACCTTGCACAGCCTGCACGGTGGGGACAGGCCACCAGTGCCCGAGGGTGGCTGCTCCCCGCTCAGAGCAGGGCAGGAAGGCAGCAAGGCTCCACCAAAAACCAGGTCACTTCTGTGCTCTGCTCCTGCACCTCAGGGCTCCCTGTCCCTGCTCCCCAGTCCCCGTGGCTGGCAGGAGTTGATCTGTCTGTCTGTCTATCCCTCTCTGCTGGTGTCCCCAGAGCTGTGTGGAGAGGGGCACGATGTGCAGACCCCCTTGCAGCTGTGGTGGGGGACGTGTGGCCAGGGCAGCCCAGCAGTGACACGGGCAGAGGTGCAGCCCTGGGGACGCTGTCCTGCCCAGGCTGCTCCAGCCCGAGCTGGTCAGGGCTGCCCCAGCCACGCTGGCTGGGCACTGGCCAGGAGTCCCATAAGTCCCCACAGCCCCGAGGATGTCCCCACTGCCTGTAAAGTCTACTGTGAACATGGCAAGTGTGCAACCACCTCGCTGTCTCTGTCTTCTGTCTTTGTGCAGTGTGGGGGGCTGGGGAGCCGTGTGACGTTGGGCTGGGGGTGCAGTATGGGGGACATGGGGGGGGCAGGACAGGCCGTTCTCACCGCGGCCACCTCAGCATCCTGCTGAGGCACCGGGGTCACCGGGGGTGCGGCGGGACCGGGGGGCCCTGGGTGAGCGGGGGGGAGAAGGAGGGCAGGCACCCCGGGCATCCTCGGGCATCCCCGGGCACCCCGGCCGGTGGCTCTGGGGGCGCGGTGCCATCACCCAGCGCGGGGAGCGGGGCGGGCACGGAGCCCACGGAGCCTCCGAGCCGGGACAGCCCCGGGGGCCGGCGGGGGCAGCGCTGCGGGGGCACTCGGCGGGACCGGGCCGGGCTCGGAGGGCGGCGGCAGGTGGAGCTCGTGCTCCAGGAAAGCCCGGTGGCCCCGCTGCATCCCTGCAAGTGCCCGAGGCCAGGCTGGACCGGGCTTGGAGCGGCCACGCTGCGCGAGTGGAAGGTGTCGCTGCCCGCGGGCGGGAAATAGAAGGATTCAATTTCCCTCTTGCCTTCCATCACAAACCATCGCACGGTTCTGCGATTCCAGCCTGGCACACAGAGAGCAGGACACGGCTCCTGCCTGCCTTTCTGCGGAGGGCGAGGCTGGGCACCCCCGGCTGTGGGGAGGGGTCCCGGCTCCGTCCCTTGAGCTGCCGCGTTTATTTCCCCAGCATTTTGTGGTGTCACAGCCAGTACCCCCAGCCCGTGGGGACAGGGAACGCGCACGGCAGGAGAAATGATGTTCATTTACATCAAATTGCGGCTCTGTGGAATGGATCCGGGGCATTTTGGGGAGCGGCTGCGAGCGCGGGGCTCTGCCACAGAGGGGCCCTGCGGGAAGGGCTTTGCCGGAGGGGTTGGGAATGCCCCAATTACCTTTCCCAAATGCCCCAGCGCTGGCCGTGCAGCTGCCGAGGGAGCCGGGGAAGCAGGCAGGGAGCCAGCCCAGGCAGCAGCTCCATGTCCACAGCTCTGCCCGAGTCACCGCACTGCACGGGACTAGCGTCTCTGTTCCCACTTCTGCAAATAGGGCACTGAAAACCCCACAGATCTTCCATTCTCCCCTCATTCCCTTTCAGCCGGCAGGCAGAAGCAGCTGCTCTCACACAGTCACACCCTTATCCAGGTTTTTAGATCCTGGAGCTTTATCCCGGGAAGAATCGTGTGTTTGCTGTCCCCAGCACCTCACAAGGACACAGCTGGGCTTTGAGTAGGAAAAGTCCCTAACTGCGGGCATCCCCCCTGCCAGCAGCTCCCCTGGCGCCGCTGAGCAGTGCAAGCAAAATCCTCCTTAATTCCACCCGTGCCCACTGTCTGCAGCCCTCTTTTCCCCCAGCTAGCTCCGTCTATTCCATATCTTGCAGCGAGCAGAGCCAAGAGTCACATGTGGAATACTGAGTGAGGCTGGAGCTGGAGGCAGGACATCCTGGCACATCTTGAAGCAATTAAAGTATCACTTACAGAGCTCTGAGCCGCCTCTGGTCCTTCCCTCTTCCCCCCTGCGGAACAAGGCGGGGGCTGGGGCGTGGTTGGGCACCAGGATAAAGCTTTCAGCCGGCAGAAAGCAGGTTTGGGATGAGCATGAGGGAAAAATTCTTCCCTGGGGAGGGTGGTGAAGCCCTGGCTGTGGCTGCCCCATCCCTGGAAGTGTCCAAGGCCGGGTTGGATGGGGCTTGGAGCAACCTGGGGCAGTGGAAGGTGTCCCTGCCCATGGCAGGGGTGGCACTGGATGGGCTTTAAGGTCCTTTCCAACCCAAACCATTCTGGGATTCCATGTCATGCCAAGGGGTCCCAGATCCTGATTTCTCTAGGATCAGCCATGTTTGGGCTCTTCCCTCCACTGGGAGCAGCTCCAGGCCCGTGCAGCCACGCTCTCATTAATATGTGGGATTGTGAGGCGATCCATAATTAGATGCTAACTGAGTTTTCTCTAAGTTGGGTGAGGGAAGGTCACCAAGGTAGGACTGGAGTCAGCTTATTGTTATTATCAATCAATAACCTATTTATTTTCCAACATTCCTATTAACCTCTGCGAGCCACTCGCTGTTTCCCTATGAAAGGGCTGTGCTGCTGCTTTGCTGACTGGACAACTCTGATTGAAAATGGAGCAGTGACCCGACCCCAAAAGCAGAATCCAATTAAAATCATTTTCATTTGTAGATTAATATCTTTTAACATGTTCTACATCCCTTGCTTCAGCATTTCACACAGGAGCTGCTGCCTCGTTACGCCAGCGCCCGTATCAGTGGGGCCATAAGAAAATAATTACAATTAATTAGACACGGAGACAATTAGGACTGTCCTTTTCCAGGACTGAGGGACAGTGCCCAGCTGTGGTGTGGCACTGCCGTGGTGGCAGTAATTTGTGGATGGTGGGACAGGGTTGCTGTGCTTGGGGCAAGGAGGGGACAAGGAGGTCTCAGTGTCTGGCTCCTTGTGGCCCTGTCCAAGCACGGGGAAGGAGGGTGGGTCAGCGTGCCTGGTGGTCCATCCTGTGCTGATGGAAGGGGTCCCCAATTGTGGGGGTTCATCACATCGTGGTGGGTCCCATCCTTGTCCCCTCCCTGGTGCTGGGCATTGCTGAGCACAGGAATTGCCAGATGCAGCTCGGTCTCAAGGTAAAGTCTATTATTAATAACGTGACTTTGATAATAAAAAGATTAAAATTAGGTTTATGGTTTGCCGACTGCCCTTTCCACGCTGTAATCATCCCTCATCCATATTCATGAGCCTCTCATTAGTAACCACTGCTTACAAGGCGGCTAAACATCCCAACCCTTCAGCAGCCACCATCTCCTTAACTGCTTAACTTGCTCGCTGATTACCAACATCAAATTAACTCTGCAGAACGGATCTAATAAGCTTCCCGGTGGCTTCAAACCTCCTTGAAAATTGCTCTGATGTCTCCATGGGGCCCCATTAAAAAAAATCCTTCCCCTGTGAGTGTAGCAGGGAAAGCATCGGGCCGCGGCCGTGGCGCTGCCGGTGCCCAGCCCTGCCCGGTGCCCCGGGGCAGCTTCCCGGGTGCTCCCGCAGTGCCCAGCGGAGCAGCCCCGCTCCGTGTGGTGCCTTTGCACCGGGAGCAGCTTTTTGAAATGATGAGCTGTTTCCCCTGATCCTTCATTAAACACTCCAAGACTTAATTTCGCTATTTGGTAGCTCGGAGGTTGTGTAACAAAAGAATAAATAAGAACGACCTTTCCATTTAATTACTTTTTTTTAAGATGTGGGAAATGCCTCGGCTCTCTGGCAGAGGGTGTGTGGAGCTCTGGTGATGTTTAGGAGTGATGGGACCAACCTGATGATGCTGGCTCTGGTCTGGGCCAGGTTTGGGGACAGCCCACAGTGCTGGGGACAGTGCAGTGCCACGGGGGACAAGCCATGGGCTGGGGATGACACTTGGCACGGGGGTGGCTCCCTGGCAATGAACTCTGAGTATTTCAGCAGCGGCCGTGGCCATGTGGAGGAACGCCAGGGAGCGAGGGAGCCTTCATCCCTCATTGCCATGGCAACCGTGCACAGGGATGGAGAGCTGAGGGGCCGGGGGGGATGCATCCCTCCTGGTACACAGACCTCCGGCAGGGGTGGCTGCTGAGACACCCCCAAAACCCCTTCTGGGATAGGGATGGGCGGGCTGCACCCTCTGGGATGCCAAGGGCCTCTGCCAGCCAGATCCAGCTCACCTGGGGCACAGAACCCTGGATGCAGCCAGGTGGGATGGGAGATCCACCCTCGGGACAGCAGGCAGGGCTGGCTGCATCCCCTTCTCCTGGGAGAGGTGTGCCAGGTGCCAGGCTGAGCCCCCAGCCCCTGTGCCATGCTCCCTCACCCCCCTGCCCTGCCTGGTGCTGATGAAGTGAGCTGGGTGGCTGCAAATTCCCACATCCAGCCCATATTTCCTGCCTGCTGGAGGGAGCATCCTGCAACAGGCACAGACAGGGAGATTTAGTGGGCAGGAGGTGGAGAATTTGTGTGCAGGCTCCCTGCTTGGTGCCCCCAGGGGCTGGGAGCTGGAGGAGGCAGCTGCTGGCACTGTGTCCCCCAGCCCCTGAGCGAAGGACAGGGACCCTTCAGTGGGTCCTGAGCCCTGGAACCCAACCTTGGGGTGCTCACCAGAGCCAGCAGGGTCCCCCTGCAGGGTTAGAGGGGTCAGGGACCAGGCTGTGTGCCCATCTCCTGCGCCAGGCTGGGCAGAGGATCCTGTGGCCCTGCTGCACAAAATCCCAGCCCTAAACCATCCCTGTCCCACACCATCCCTGTCCCACACCATCCCAACCCTGCCCCATCCCTGTCCCCGAGCTGCAGGGCACACAGGCTGGGGCAGGGGCCCAAGGCCACTGCTGTTGAGCAGGTGAGGAAGGAGATCCTCATCCTCCTGCCCAGCCAGAGGAGACCTTCCCAGCTGGCCCCAGCTCAGAGCTGGGACACCCTGGGAAGGCAGAATTCCACACCCTGGTCCCTCACTTTCACTCCACACCCCTCACCCACTACCCCCTCCCTGCATATTCTCCCCAGATTCAGGCTGATATGAATAATGGCTTATTTCAAGCTTTCAGCCCGCTTTCTCCGAAGAAAATATTTATCCTGAGCTCCATTTTCCATTTCTTTTCAATTACCCAGGGTGGATCACCGCCCCACAACTCTCCTCTTTAGCCATGAACACAAATCCTATTGCCTTTTCTCTTTCTGTGTATTTGCCCTTTGATTTAAGCTGCATTTTCTCCTGTTTTCATCAGTTCTGGCCCTCTCCTGCTGTATATCTCCCTGTTTATCTACTTTCCAAAGGCCTCCCCCTATTTCTCTGGCCTGGATCAATACAGCTGCAGAACCAACTGGCAGCTCCTTGCTGCTGCTGCCTGTAGTTTTTCTTAGGGGACTTGTCCAGTATTTCTTGTTAAGCTTCTGTCTCAGCTTGTTCCATTTCTCATTAGGTTTTAGCACTGGCATTGTAGTATTTCTTGCATTTCCATGCTGCCCAGTGGATCTCTTGGAATTCTTAATGTTGAGGCTTAAAGCCTCCTCTTTAGTGGGCTCCAGGGTCCTCCCCAGCAGGCTGGAAGTGCTGAGCAGTGAGACACTTGGATTTTCAGGTGGAGAAAAGAATTCCTCTGGCTCCAAGCCACTTGGATTTTCTTTTCAGGTGGAGAAAAGAATTCCTCTGGCTCCAAGCCGGGCCAGGAGCTTTTCTTACCTAAGAGCTGATGGGGATTTATTTACATTTTACAGCGTTTTTACCAAGGGATGCATTTCCTGGGGCTGCTGTGGGTGGCAGTGCCAGAGGGTGGGGGAAGGATGGGATGACTGGAAGGGCAGAGTGTGGCAGCTCCCCTGAGCTCCCTCTGTGCCCCCAAACCCCAAACCCCTTCATCCCTGCCCACCAGCACACATCCTGGCTATTCCAAAGAGCTTTGTTGGTTTTTTTTCCCATCTGCATCCCTCCCAGAATTTTCCTTCTAAGAGAAAAGCTGCTGTTAAAACCCAGCCCAGCTTTGCAGCTGTCAGGAGTCAGCAGATGTATTGCTCTCATGGCTGCATCCCTGAGTATTAAACACGACGTGCAGCCGCCACCACGCAATATTTCCTGGGATGCCACGGCTCTGCAGGAGCCAGGCAGTGTCCTTTAAAATCAAACCAATTTTTCCTGTCTCCTCCACAGAATAGTTTTATTTATCCACACTCCACCAGCTGTTACTGCAGGTTAACCAAAGGTTGTGAAAACACTTTTTTAACAGCCTTTAACTTTGCGTGGTTTGTTATTGGAATTGTTCAGCTTGGATCGAGGGGTTTTCCTCATCAGGTTGGGGTGAAACAGGGAAATCTGGTCCTTCCCTGCCCTGCAGAGTGCTCTGTCCCTGAAGCTTGGAGCCTTCCTGGGGCTGTGGAGCTGCTCCACATTGTCTGGGAGAGATGGGGATTGCAGGGATGGGAATTGAGGGATGGGGATTGCAGGGATGGGGATTGCAGGGATGGGGATTGAGGGATGGAGATTGCAGGGATGGAGACTGCAGGGATGGGGATTGCAGGGATGGGGATTGCAAGGATGGGGATTGCAGGGATGGATGTTTTGTGATGGTTCAGTCCTTGCACACCTCTGAATGCCATTTCTGTGCAGGTGATTCCCTCACCCAGGAGGGGAGGATGAGGCTGATGAAATCCAATCTCCTCTTCAGTGCGATCGGGATAATTCACCGTGGGCTAAGCAAAAGGGAATTATTATTAAATGCAAATAAAAGTGAAATAAAGCTGCTTGGGAGCTGCTCTGCACTGGACCATCCACATCAATCAGGGGGAAACACATCCCTGGAACTCCTGCTCGGGTGTCCAGAGGTACCCAGAGCCTCGTTACCTCCCTGTTAATGGGGACAGCGATGGCAGCCTGGGGATGTGGAGGGGAGCCACAGCTCTGCCACAGCTCTGCCACAGCTCAGCGAGGTGGGCAGGGGGACGAGGGGGCAATGGGGACAGGAACTGGCTGGAGGTGTCACCCACACCAAGGAGCCATGGAGCATCCTGGTGTTTGCACTCCTCTGTAACCCACCCACCAACCCCAGGGCTGACAGAGATGTATTTTTAGCTGCTGCAGCACAATTAAGTCTTCTCGTTAGTCTCAGGAGGAGAGGGAGGCTGTTGGTTTACTTGCAAATGCTTGAGGTAATTCTCTAATGGCTCCTCCACCATTACACAGACTCTGTTTTCCATCTCTTATCATATGTAATCCCTAATGATTCCTCCGTTATGTCCTGTTTTATTAAAGCACCATTGAACTATAGCCTATTGATTTAGATTTCACAGACAATTGAAATTTAAATTGACTCCAAATTGAATGTCTCCATGCAATCTGTGTTCTGCACTAAAGATAGATAAAATGCTTCTATTTTTGATAACAACTTATAGCAGAGGCACATTTTAATTTCAGGAAGCACAGAAGGGCGTCAGGATTTCCATGACAATGGCAGGTGGCCAGGTGGCAGCAGGTCCCTGACCCCTCTGGGCACTCGCTGTCCCCTGGGGCTCAGGGGGAGCAGCAGGGCAGCTTGCACGGAGTCATTTGTGGTGGATTTGGAGAAAAATGGGACTTAATGCCTTGAAGGCTGTGGCTGGGGAATTCCTGGAGGGCTCTTGATTTCCTGAGCACCAGCTGAGCCACCCGTGCTGGCTGCCCGAGGTACAGTGGGTGCTCGGCCCTGGGATGCTTTTCATAAACCACAGCACTGTGGAATCCCAGACTGCTTTGGGTTGGAAGGGATCCTGAATCCCATCTCACTCCTCTTCTGCCAGTGCTGCTGAGGGATATCAGAGGATGCCCCAGCTCCTGTCCCCAGGCAGGGACTGTGGGGATCAGTATCCACCAGCCAATAAACAGAATTATCTCTGCTGGCATTGGGGCTGGCCCTAACGCAGAAATTATTCCCAGCAGGAAGAACATGAGCAGAGCTGTGGCAGAACTCTTGGTTATTTACACCAGAGCTCCTGGGAGGTGGGGGAGCAGGGTGGAGGCCACACTCACCCTGTGCTTTGAGGGGACACCCAGAGATGGGTACAGGGAGTGGGGAGTCGCAGTGTCCTGTGTGCTCCTGGCAATGAGCTCCTGCCCCAGCCGGGTCTCTGCACCCCCAGAGCTGGATTAACCCTAAATTTGGTGAATAAAACCTGGAAGACATTTGTGCTCTGCTGGGCTCTGCATGCTCTGTGTTGGTTCTGCTCTGTGTCTGCTGCCAGTGGGATTCCTGACAGTGTCCTGAGCAGGGACAGCAGCTGGATTGATGATCCTTGTGGGTCCCTTCCATCTCCAAATATCAGGAAAACATTCTTCCCTCTGAGCAAGGTGAGGGCCTGGCAGAGGCTGCCCAGAGCAGCTGTGGCTGCCCGTGGATCCCTGGAAGTGCCCAAGGCCAGGCTGGAGAGGGCTTGGAGCAGCCTGGGACAGTGGAAGGTGTCCCTGCCCATGGCAAGGGGTGGCATTGGATGAGTTTAAGGCCCTTTCCAACCCAGAATATTCCAGGATTTCCCAACCACTGGGGCTGTGTGTGGGATCAATGCATGCTCCAGGGGTAGAGAGCTGAAAAAAACAAAAAAAAACCCCTAAAAAACCTTAAAAAAACCCCCAAAAACCTGCTGCCATCGGTGCTGCCCACCTGAAAGGGCAAAATCCACCCCAAAAAACCTCTGCTGAAACCCACCTGCCTTTGCAACCCACCTGCATTCCTACAGCCAGAGCTGTCACCCAATTTCTCAGGGCACCGTGGTTTTCTCTGAATGATAGACAGTAATTAAAACTCAGCTAATAACCTCCTCACTCCTGACATTTCTACAGGGGTTTTCTTCACCATTATCTACATATAGATTAAAAATTGTAATTGGACCAGAGATAGGGTTAGAAAAATCCACCCCCTTCCCACTGATCGTTTGCTGCTGAGTGACACTTGGAAATTTTATTTAATCTGAGGAAAATTGAGTTGAACTCCAGTAAAAGTTGAGTTAACGTGAAGTACCTGCGTTGGGTAGGAAATGCACTTGGCTGAGGGATGGAAGGAAAGGGTGGGAAAGGGGGTGGAGCAGCAACAGGGATCATATTGATGTTTCCATACCAAAAAAAAGTATAAAAAAAAAATTGAAGAATTGATGATGTTGGCAGCACCAAGTGCCGAGAATTAATCCAGCCTCACCCAGCAATTCCCAGCCTCTTATCCCATGGTTCATATTCCTGGAATGCCCAGCTGCCCCCTGGGCATGTCAGGAAAGCAAAGATCCTGAGAATTCCGTGCATCCTCGTACCCATCCCAACCCCACAATGACTGTAGACACTTAATTATGACCTCAATAATTATTATACCACAGAATTAGTAATGGGATAATGACAGCATTTATTGGAAGCGGTGACATATTAACTAAGCGGGGCAGTATTAATTGCAATGGTGAATTATTCTCATTGCCACTATTTCAATTCTTGTTTTGTCACTATTACATTTATGACAGCAATAATTACATCTCTAAAATACTCATTATTGGGAGATATACAGAATAAGTCTGGATAAATGCAGCAATTAAGGGATAATGCTCCTGGTGGGGAGTTGAGGAGCAAGAAATGGCTTTTTAGGCTGGTTTTAAGGGCTCTGCTGATGGAGATGACCTTTCACAGCATGAAGGCTTGGCACAGGGAAGCATCACGTTGCCCCAGGAGCCCAGGGAGGCCTGAGCTCCTGGAGATGTTGGAGCTGGGATGCCTGGGGGTGTTTCCATGAGCAGGGGTGCCCAGAGGTGCCGCTCTGGGGGTCCCTGGAGTGGGGGTGCCCAGGAAAGGTCATGAAGGTCATCAAATCCAGCCGTGAGCCCAGACTCACCACTCAGCAAGGTGACCACATCCACCTCGTTTTCTGAACCCCTCCAGGGATGGGGACACCACCACCACCCCCTTCCAATGCCTGACCACCTTTCCATGAAGAAATTCTTCCTGAGGCTGCCTCCTCTTCTCCTGTTTGTTGCTTGGGAGAAGAGCCCGACCCCCTCACGGCTCCAACCCCTCCCAGGGAGTTGTAGAGAGCAGAAAGCTCTCCCTCCTACAGCCCAAGCTGCTGCTCCACCCAATTCCTTCTCCTGTGCTCGTCTCCAGGAGCCACAACAAGGCTGTTTGTCCTGGAGAGTGCTGTCCCTCCTTTTCTCCAGCCACATCCTGGTCTTTCACTATTCCCAGCAATCCTCAGCTGTCTCCACTGTAAATCAAAGACGACTCCGACCAAGGGGAGACAATGATGAGGAGGACTCCACGCATATCAGAAGGCTAATTATACTCTAATTATATATACTCTAATTATATATACTTTAATTATATAATTATATATTCAAATTTATAAATTTATAAATTTATATTAGATATTAAAATTTTTATATGCTATACAATAATATACTATAATAAATATACTATATGATACTATACTATACTGTAATGTAATATACTATAATAAATATACTGTACTATACTATAATATAATAAAATAAAATAGAACAGTATAGTATATATAATACCATATTATATTATTATTAGATTAAATACATTATATTATTATAATTATTATATTATTATATTAAATTAAGATATAATTATATTATATTATATTATATTATATTATATTATATTATATTATATTATATTATATTATATTATATTATATTATATTATATTATATTATATTATATTATATTATATTATATTATATTATATTATATTATATTATATTATATTATATTATATTATATTATATTATATTATATTATATTATATTATATTATATTATATTATATTATATTATATTATATTATATTATATTATATTACAGTGTAGTGTAGTATAGTATAGTTATTCAAACATATATACTACAATTATAATTTACTTTTTTATGTGCTATACTATATACATTTCATCTAAAACTGCACCTGCCAAGTACTCAGCCCGGCACACACCTGCTCACACTGCCTGAATCTCGCGACTGTCACCCGACAGTCCCGACACACACACGCAGAGTTGGCCCTGACAGGCCAAGGAAACAACCCACCATCACTGTGGGTAAACACTCTCCTCATTGCATCCCACTTTGGCACAGCACAGGCACAGCCAGCGATGAGAATTGCGTTTTCCCTTTCTTTGAGGTTCAGGAACGCGAATCTCAGAACCCCTCGGGAAGAATCGCGCCTTGTTTTTCCCGGTGAAATGTACCGACCGGCTCCGTGCGGCTCCCGGGCTCGCAGGCATCCTCGGCAGTCCCCGCTGCTCCGCCGTGCCCAGGTGTCGCGCCGGTGTCGCGGCGTGTCCCCACACGGTGTCCCTCTTCCCCCGCGGCACGGCCGCGTCCCGCCCCGCCAGCGCAGCCATCCATCACGGCCGCGGAGCCGCCGCTCCTCCCGCACACAATGAGGGCAAATCGGGCTTTTCAGGAGCGCCACTTTGTTGTTTGTACAAAGGAGTTGGGCTGTTAACACGTGTAAGGTAATGGGATCCCCCCCGGCTGCGCGGGGCTCTGCCTGATGGATTACCCACCCCATTCATCTAAATTATGTCACCGGCGATGAGCGACCGGCTCAGCCCGCAGCCACGGCCGCGGTGGCAGCGCTGACGCGCTCCGGCGCTCCCGGGCACGGCGGGACGGCCCTGTCCCCACCGTCCTGCCCGGGACCTTCCAGAGCCACATCGGGCCCTGGGAGGCAGCTCCAGAGCCTCCCCCAGCACGGGGGGAGCGGAATTCCATTAAATCTGCTCTCCTGCAGCCTGACACCTGCAGCAATGAGGCTCCAGTTAGCAGCAGGACCCATACCCAGAGGTGCTTTGAGCACCTTGGGGCTGTGCAGGAGGGCAGGACCTGCCTGTGGGCAGGAAAAGCCTGGAGGGGCTGCAAATCCCAGAAAAAACTTTAAAAGCGGGCTCACATCCAGCTTGAAGACCCTCTGCCCTGCAAAGGGATGGGACAGGAGGGGATATTTGGGCACAGCAGCCGGGGGTGGACGAGGGGAGGAGCAGCAGCAGGTGATGCTCAGGGTGTGCTGGGCTGGAGGGCAGCACCCCTGGCCCCTCCCGCTGCTGCTTGGGGGATCCTTGCTGGTTTAATCCGCAGATATTTCCCTTCTTTCCCTCTGCCGGCTTCCCTGACAATCGTTAACGTGCGAATTGACTGATTTTCACGGTAATATGCTAAACAAGTACCTCTTTCGGCGATCCCGCGGCTCTGTCAGATCGGGGTCGCATTCCCGGGTGCCAGACCCCAAAAAGTGCTGCCGGTGGGGGGGTGGGCAGGGTGGGGGGTGTGGGTCCTGCCCCGGCTCTGGCACAGAGTCTCTGTGGTTTTCCAGACATTCCAGGAGCTTCTAGAAGAGCTGGAGAGTGGCATGGGCAGGTAGTGATAGGAGAAGAGGGGATGGTGTTAAACTGAAAGAGGAGAGATTTAGATTTGGTGTTGGGAAGAAGTTCAGAGGGCAGTGAGGACCTGGCACAGGATGCCCAGAGAAGCTGCGGCTGCCCCATCCCTGGAAGTGCCCAAGGCCAGGCTGGACAGGGCTTGGAGTAAATCAAGTGCAAGGTGAAGAATTTCTTCTTCTCAGTGGAGAATTTCTTCCTCTCGCCCACGTCAGCTCCCAGCTGCACAGAATCCCCAGGGATCACACCAGTGACAGCAAATTGGGTCCATCCCCGCTCACACGTCCCACGCTGGGGCTCACCCAAAGGAAGAATCAAACTGGCTTATTTTAGAGATGAAGAAAGCAAGGAGAGAAGGGAGAGAACCCAATTTTCCTCCCAATTTGGTGCCACGCTGACGCCTGGAGATGGTGTCTAATTTGACAAGGCCGTTGGTCCTGCAGTGATGGTGTTTGACTAATGACAGGATGAACTCTCTGTCGGTGCTGCCTGCACTGGAATAGCCCTGGGCAATCACCCAGCCACATGTTCCAAATGTGGCAAAGGAAATTGTCTAATAAAGCGATAAAGCGAGGGACTCACTAAATGATTTGTCTTTTAACTATTGTAATGGATTTTTTTTTTTTAACATTGTTTTATGTTGGAATGCAAAAAATTATTACAAGTAATTAGAGTCATTTTGATTCAAATCTCTGCTTGGGCTTGACATATTTTGCATACTTCCACCCCATATAACAAGTCAGCTCATAAAAATGCAGGCAGCTCGGAGCGTGGCGGCTCAGGCGAGAGCCAGGGTTGTCTAAACCACCCTCAGATGCCTTTGCCTCAGCCAGGGGAGGGAGGGGGGGATGCTGCACCACGTAAATTTATTTTGTCTCATTAGGGAGCAAGGAAGAAGCAAGTTCTGCCTGGCCACGGAGCCGCAGCGTCACCGCTCCCCTGGCACTGGCACAGCTCCCACTGCAGCTCCCTGGGCACCCACACCCCCAGGAACCCCCCTGGGAGGGGAAGGTTGGGTGTTCCACCCTGATCCTTCAGCATCCCGAGTGTGCACAGGCACAGGGAGGCTCTGAGCAGGGATTTATCCACCCTGCCTAAAGCAGGAGTGTTTGAGCACAAACCCTTTGGATCTTGGGGTGCTTGACGGGCACCCTCTCCCCCCTTTGCTTCCCATGGGCTCATCAGCATTTTAATAATGTGATAATGGATGGCATCACACATGGCACAGATGCCCATCAGCCTGGCACACACAGCTCCAGGGGCACCACTGCCCGTGGCATGGGCCAGCCAGGAGTGTTCTGCCAGGGAAGAGGGAAAGCTGGGGAGCCAGGGTGACTTTCTGAAGGCAGCACTCAGCCTCTTCAGGAGCAGTTTAGCAGAGGGCAGGGCCACCTCGACAGGTAGCAGGAACAGCTCTGTGCTCTTCCCTGTGCCCCAATTCCCACCTGGCTCTGACACAGCTCTGGGCCCTGCCCTGCTGCCCAAAACAACCTGGACCAACCATAACTTATCTCCACATCCCTGAGGGGTGTCACAGGCACAGCAGCAACAGCAGCAGCAGCAACGGGCTCAGTCCCAGAGGACTGGGAGGTCAGACAGGAGGACTCAGTGCCAAGCTCTGTGCCAGGCTGCCAGACTCAGCCCTCAGACACTGGGAAAGCCCTGGGGATGGCTGAGTGGTTGCATGCTGCCCATGCCAGGGCTGGTGGGGCTGCTCAGATCCCTAGGACTGTGCCAGAGAGGAGATGGTGCCATCCAGCTGGGTCCAAGCCCTGCCAGGACTGTGCCAGAGAGGAGATGGTGCCAATCAGCTGGGTCCAAACCCTGCCAGGACTGTGCCAGAGAGGTTGGTGCCAATCAGCTGGGTCCAAACCCTGCCAGGACTGTGCCAGAAAGGAGATGGTGCCATCCAGCTGGGTCCAAACCCTGCCAGGACTGTGCCAGACAGGATTCTGACCCTGCCTGTCCCCATGGAGGGAGCACAGCGCGCTGACAGCGCCGTAGATCTGCTCCCCTCAATCAGATGGGATCTCTTCCCCGCCGCTTTATGTATCTCACCCTGTACACAGCATCTCAATACCAGATCTTATTCTTTCTATTTGTCTTGTTTGAAAGCCCCTGTGTAGGAGAGACAATTTTTTAACTGTAAGATGGATTGCCTGGAGCTGTGCGACAGCAGGGACAGGAGGCAGGGGATGATGGATAACGTACAAATGATTAGAGGACAGGCCGCACAAATTCAGATGGAGGGAAAAAACCTTCCTGGCAATGTCACGGCTCCCTCCCCTCTGGTCAGCGCTGGCACGAGCCCCTGGCAGTGCCCACAGCCCCTTTTTTCCAGAGCTGGGGGGTCTGACAGAAAGCCAGCCCCTCCTCAGGGCGGCAGGCTGCGCCAGGTGTGCTGCTGGTGCTGCAGGATCCCTCCAGCCTCACAGGGAGGGGCAGGGGCAGCTCTCCCCAGGCTTCCTCCCCACCTCAGCCTGTTCCCAGGGCAGCCTCAGGCTGAGAGCATGATGAGTGACAGAGAGAGGGGGCAGGGACAGCTGGAGGGAGACCTGTGCTGCCAGACCACCTCTCTGCCAAAGCTGAAGCCCTTTTCTGAAGAGGATCCTCCAGCCTGGCCCTGTGGCTACCAGGACCTGGCTGATGCAGGATCCCCCCCTCGGGTCATCCCCTGCTGAGGTGTGTGCCAGGCACCCCCAGCCATGTGGCACTGCCAGGGCTGTGGTGGCACAGGCTGTGGGACAGCCCTGACCCCTCTGCAGAGCACCCAGGGCCGTGCAGGGCGAGGGCAGGGCGCTGGCACCGCCACTGCCGGGGACACGGGGCAGCCCCCGCTCCCAGCCTGGCACGGGCTGCCAGCAGGGCTGGGCTGGGCTTGGAGCTCCCTCCTCCGTCTCATTAATCCTGATTTACCGGCGGGGGCAGCACCCAGGGCCCTCCTAGCCGGCTGCCCGGGCTGATGCGCACGCTGGATTATCCAGGGAAGCAGGAGGGGGGTGGCTGCTCTCCGGGAGCTGTGGGTGCCAGCAGGGTGCCAGATTCTGTCCCCTGACACATCAAGGGGGACCAGCACGGTGCTGGCAGCCAGCAGGACCCGCCGTGCCCGGAGCTGCCCGGCGGTGACACACACGAGGTGCCACATGTCACCAGTGCCAGCCAAGCCCCGCGGCTCTCGGCACAAGGGTGGAGCTCCCCCTCCATCTGCTCACCCAATACAGATGCTAGCACCTCTATTATGCCTCTGTTCAGCTATTTTTCAACTTAAAGGGCTAATAATGCCTTAATAAAACTCTTTAATTACACAAAATGTCCTTTATTAAGCATAATCACCATATGGTTGTAAAGTACTTATGGCCACATCCGTTACCTGGGAACGTGAAGCTCCTCTGGTGGCACCAGCATTAGCAGGGTGTGTTTAGTTTATCCCACAGCACCCATCCTCATGCTCTGGAGACCAGAGGAGTGGAAACTGTTGTGGGGTTGTGTCCCCAGGATGAGGTGAAAAGTTGTCAGAAGGCTGATTTATTATTTCATGATATTATAGTGAAAGACAATGCTATTCTAAAACTATACGAAAGAAAGAGAAAGGAGACATCAGAGGGTTAAAACAAGAATGAATGATAAAAACCCCGTGACTGACCAGAGTCCTGACACAGCTGGACTGGGATTGGTCATTAATTAAAAACAATTCACATGGAAACAATCCAAAGATGCACCTGTTGGTGTCAGGAATCTGTGCAGGGTGTCAGGGATCAGTTCAGGGTGTCAGGGATCAGTTCAGGGTGTCAGGGATCCATTCAGGGTGCCAGGGATCAGTCCAGGGTGTCAGGGATCAGTTCAGGCTGTCAGGGATCAGTTCAGGCTGTCAGGGATCCATGCAGGATCCATGCAGGGTGTCAGGGATCAGTTCAGGGTGCCAGGGATCCATGCAGGATCCCTTCAGGGTATCAGGAATCAGCACAGGACCATGCTCTGCCTCATTCAATCCCCCAGCACCCAGGAACTGATCACTTTGTGCAGGAGCAGCCCACCACAGACACAAAGAAATGTCCCTTCCCAGTACAGCCAGACCCAGGCCCCTGGGGGAGGTTTGCTGAAGACAAAGGGGGCTGCAGGGACACTTTGCACCCCTTGTCCTCGCTGGAGTCTTGGTGTGAAGCTGGAGGAGAAGGAATTGCGCTCATTTTTCAGCTGCCGCAATTTTACGTGCAATTAAGTTTATTAATTGTGTATATTAGTGATGAAATGGAGACACATGACTGTGGGAGCCCACCCCAGCAGGCATCCATCTCCCAGGCATCTCCCAGAGGAGCAGGAGCTCTGCCACACCATCTGCTGAGGGATCCACTGGGTCCCCAGGTCACCCCACTGCCCTCCCCTGCCCTGGAGCAGGGTGGGTGCTGCTGCTCCTGAATCTTGTGGAAATGGGCCCCAGAAATGCTGCTGGGAGCATCCTGGGGCTGTGAAGGGTGGGGCTGGGGGCTGCTGAGAGCAGAAGAAGCAGCAGAAGAACCCATCCAACCTGACCTTGGGACTTCCAGGGACGGGGCAGCCACAGCTCCTCTGTGCCAGACACTCTGGGGACAAGAAGGGAGAGGGGACAAATGTGGGTGGGTGGGGAGATGGACAGACTGAAGCACCCAAAGGAAAAACAGCTCTGATCCTTATTCACCATAAACAGAGAAAATCTGTTCATTGCAGTGTTAACCTGGCAGCTCCTCTGCCTGGTTTGTGTCTCAGCCCGTCCCCAACATCCCCTCCTGCTCTGTGCTGCTGTCCCTTGGGGCTGGCAGGGGTCAGGGGACCAGCAGGGACCTGGCAAGGGCTGGCTCAGCACAGGAGACTCCTCTGGCAGGTTTCTCCCTTGGGCTGCTGGCGGGGGTTCAGGCCCATTAAGGATTTGCTGATTCTCATGGCCCTGGGTGCAGCCAGAGGCTGAAAACTCCTCATTTCCCTGCTGCACAAGCCTGAGCACTGATGAGCCTCTCGTTCAGATGCTGCCTCGGCCTTTTGTCCTGATTGGATTTGGGTTTTGCCACTAGGAAGAAATCCAAGGCACAGAGTGTTGGATGCTCTGGGTTTGCTCCTAATTTGCACTAACGGGCTCTGGAGCTGCTGCCCTGCTCCCAGAGCACCACAGGCTCCCTTGGAATGTGGCTCAGGAGTGCAGGGACACACACACTCCTCTGCAGGTGTCTGCTGATGTGGTGGCAGGGGCCATTTGTAGGGAAAAAATCCTGTCCTGCCCTGACTCTCAGGTGTTTGCAATCCCACTGTCCATCCCAGGCCAGGGCACTGGGAATTGGTGCTTTCCCAAGCTCACCTGCCTTTGTTTGCAGCCCCACAGTTCCTTGGGGCTGGGGATAGCCCCAGCCAGGCACCCCAGTCACTCTTTCCATGATGTACTTTTTTTGGGAGCATCTGGTTAACATTTCCCAAATGAAAAGAGCTCTTTGCTGAAAAAATGGCTTCCTTCCTCTTCTCAAAATTGCTGAGATACATTAAAAAAAAATGTCCTTCTTTTAGCTTCCCTGAGGTGTTCTGTCCTTAACCTGCTCTCCTGAAGGAACCTGTCTGTAGGGTCAGGACCTGCCATTAGGGTCCCTCCCAAGAAACACCTTCCCTGGACAGTGCCTGCTGGATCAGCCTCCGCCTGCGGACACCCAGAAAAGTGTGGCAGGACTTTGGTCTGGGGGTCACCCTCCTTGTCCCTGCCAGGGGACACAACTGAGGCTCGACTCCCAACCCCAGGAGCTGAGGGTGTCCCCACTCCAGCAGGAGCCTGCAAGGCTTGGGAGCTCTTCAGGCCCTGTGCCCTGCAGGGATGGGGTGGGACCTTCACCCCACATCCTCCTCCCCACGGGAGCCCAGCCTGGCTGTGGCTGCCCCGGCTGCTGGGATTCTAAAGCTTTCTATGGAGGGGACAGTTTGCATTATTTCATCCCCCCCCTTCAAATCTCCATCCCTCGGATTTGATGGGGGCCCTCTGGGGAGCAGGATGCTGTTTGATCTCATTTTGTGTTCCATTTCTGATGTTACACCTTGTCATGGTGCATTAAGTGCCATCCAGCTCCGTGACGCGGTGACACGAGAACCTGATGCTACATGATCGACAAAAACACGCCTGTCCCCAGAGCCCTGCTGACACCGCCGGCTCCACGCCCCGTGCCAGGCACAGACCCCCTTCCCTGGCAGCTCCAGAGCCTCCCCCAGCGCGGGGGGAGCGGAATTCCATTAAACCTGCTCTCCTGCAGCCTGACACCTGCAGCAATGAGGCCCCAGTCAGCAGCAGGACACCTACTCAGGGGTGCTTTGAGCACCTTGGGGCTGTGCAGGAGGGCAGGACCTGCCTGTGGGCAGAAAAAGCCTGGAGGGACTGCAAATCCCAGAAAAAACCCTAAAAACAGGCTCACATCCAGCTTGAAGCCCCTCTGCCCTGCAGAGGGATGGGACACCCGGGGATATTTGGGCACAGCAGCCGGGGGTGGACGAGGGGAGGAGCAGCAGCAGGTGATGCCCTCCAGCCCAGCACATTCTGTGTCCTGCCCACCACATCCTGATGCAGAAATGAGGCCCCAGTTAGCAGGAGGACCCAGATCCAGAGGGGCTTTGAGCACCTTGGGGCTGTACAGGAGGGCAGGACCTGCCTGTTGGCAGCGGGGCAGTGGCAGGAAAAGCCTGGAGGGGCTGCAAATCCCAGAAAAAACCTTAAAAGTGGGCTCACATCCAGCTAGAGGACCCCCTGCCCTGCAGAGGGATGGGGACACCAGGGGATATTTGGGCACAGCAGCCGGGGGTGGACGAGGGGAGGAGCAGCAGCAGGTGATGCCCCCCAGCCCAGCACACTCTGATGTCCTGCCCAGCACATCCTGATGCAGAAATGAGGCCCCAGTTAGCAGCAGGACCCATATCCAGAGGTGCTTTGAGCACCTTGGGGCTGTGCAGGAGGGCAGGATGTGCCTGTTGGCAGCAGGGCAGTGGCAGGAAAAGCCTGGAGGGGCTGAAATCCCAGAAAAAACCTTAAAAGTGGGCTCACATCCAGCTTGAAGCCCCTCTGCCCTGCAGAGGGATGGGACAGCAGGGGATATTTGGGCACAGCAGCCGGGGTGGACGAGGGGAGGAGCAGCAGCAGGTGATGCTCAGGGTGTGCTGGGCTGGAGGGCAGCACCCCCGGCCCCCTCCCGCTGCTGCTTGGGGGATCCTTGCTGGTTTAATCCGCAGATATTTCCCTTCTTTCCCTCTGCCGGCTTCCCTGACAATCGTTAATGTGCGAATTGACTGATTTTCATGGTAATATGCTAAACAAGTGCCTCTTTCTCTCCGCAGCGATCCGGCGGCTCCGCCAGAGCCCGGTGATAGACTCGGTGCACAATACCCCGATGCAGGGAATGTGGCATGCCAAAGTAATTCCCAGTGAAATCCCGGGGGATTTATGTCAAGGACAAAATAGTGTATCCCATGGGTAAATATAGTTAGCACAGCTGCAAAACAGAATTTATTTCTTGTTTGCGATATCATTTGTAAAGTATGGCATAGGGGAAGCTTTAAAAATGAAATTATAGCAGGCAATAAAAAAAGCTCATAGCACTGTATTCAAATTATGCAACAGTAATATGCCGAGTTCATAAATAAACATCTCTTATTAACCCTTCTCATAACAAAATGGTGTTTTTTCCCCTGGAAAAAAACCAGTCAGAGTGAAAAAACATCCTCAAACACACGTGAGGCAGGGCTGCAGATGGTGGGACCTGCGGGATCCGTGCCACGATCCCACATCCCAGCTGAGCCCAGCTCCTGAGAAAGCAGGAATTTGGGGGGTGGGCATGGCAGTGATACCCCCAGGCCTCAGCACTGCTCCCCCAGCCCCTCCTGGGTTATTAAGCCAAGCTGAGAGCAGGTAATCAATTTTGTTTGCATATGTAGGGAGGGTGCTGCCATTTCATTAGCTCAAGTAAGGACTCAGCACACTTTCTGCAGCTTCAATAATTCTCTTTAAAGTTATTGAGAAATGGATGCTTAATTATATTTGCATATGAAAAATAGGGTCTAATTAGTTTGATTGATTATTATTTTAACCTTAATGACATTTTGAGTATCTGTCCCAACTAATAGCAAATGTATCACTAATAAATCACGAATTTTTATAGCGTGTTCTATCGAGCTTCCTTTTGAAATACATTTTATTAATCCACCAGAATGTATTGAAAGTGAAACAAGTCAAACAACTGCTCATTTATTAAACTGTTTAAATGTCAGATTTATACAAGTGTAATAGTACAGGAAATACGTCCCCATGAAAGACATCTGTGGGCCAGGGACACTCCAAATCTTCGTTATTTTAGGGAAATATATTAAGGAGATAAAAATTCAATTATGTCATTTATTGCACTAAATAAATTTATATCGACTGGCATAAATGTTTTGCATTAGCAGATGTTCTCCCCTGCAAACTCTCGCATTTGCTGTGGCCGAGCCCGTGCCGATGCTTCCCGATGGAACAGCAATCCCACAGCGGTGGCATCTTCCAGCAGGATCCCGAGCTTTGGGGGTCTTTAGGGTCAGCTCAGCCATGGGAACACTGGGA